>NC_134688.1:280735744-282048244 GCF_050947455.1 Rhinoderma darwinii | reverse complement strand
GCACGGAGGCTAAACCCGAGACAAGCTCGATGGGCGTTACTTTTTACTAGATTCAACATTTTGGTCACCTATAGGGCTGGGTTTAAAAATATTAAGGCTGATGCACTGTCGCGTAGCTTCATGGCCAGCACTCCTTCGGAGGAAGATCCTGCTTGTGTTTTGCCCCCAGGTATAATCATTTCCTCTGTTGATTCTGACTTAGTCTCCGAAATTGCGGCTGATCAAGGTTCAGCTCCCGGGAACCTTCCTGAGAACAAGCTGTTTGTTCCCCTGCAATTCTAGCTAAGGGTACTCAGGGAAAATCATGACTCTGGACTATCTGGCCATCCAGGCATCCTGGGTACCAAGCACCTCATTGCCAGAGACTATTGGTGGCCTGGGTTGCTTAAAGACGTTAAGGCCTACGTCGCCGCTTGTGAAATTTGTGCTAGGTCAAAGACTCCCAGGTCCCGACCAGCGGGTTTACTATGTTCTTTGCCCATTCCCCAGAGACCTTGGACCCATATCTCCATGGATTTTATCACGATCTGCCTCCATCTCAAGGCAAGTCGGTGGTATGGGTGGTAGTGGACCGCTTCAGTAAGATGTGCCACTTTGTGCCCCTCAAGAAACTACCCAATGCTAAGACGTTGGCTACCTTATTTATCAAACACATCCTGCGTCTCCATGGGGTTCCTGTCAATATTGTTTCTGACAGAGGGGTACAATTTGTTTCATTGTTTTGGAGAGCCTTCTGTAAAAAGTTGGAGATTGATCTGTCCTTCTCCTCGGCCTTCCATCCTGAAACTAATGGCCAAACTGAGAGGACTAATCAGTCTCTAGAACAATATTTAAGGTGTTTTATCTCTGACTGTCAATATGATTGGGTCTCCTTCATTTCCCTCACTGAATTTTCCCTTAATAACCGGGTCAGTAACTCGTCAGGGGTCTCCCCCTTTTTCTGTAATTTTGGGTTCAATCCACGGTTCTCCTCCGTTTCTCCTGGTGGTTCCAACAATCCTGAGGTAGATGTCGTTAATCGGGAACTGTGCACAGTCTGGGCCTGGTTCAGAAGAACCTAGAGGCGTCCCAGAGCATACAAAAGACCCAGGCAGATAGAAGACGTTCTTCTAACCCCTTGTTTGCGGTCGGGGATCTGGTGTGGCTGTCTTAAAAAAATTTGCGCCTTAAAGTCCCGTCCAAAAAATTTGCTCCCAGGTATATAGGGCCGTACAAGGTCATTGAAGTCCTTAACCCTGTCTCCTTCCGACTGGAGTTACCCCCGTCTTTTCGAATACACGATGTGTTTCATGCCTCCCTCCTGAAATGCTGCTCCCCGTCCTTGGCTCCCTCGAGGATACCTCCGGTTCCTGTTCTCACCCCTGAAGGGGTAGAATTCGAGGTGGCCAAGATTGAGGACAGCAGGATGGTCCAAGGCTCTCTCCAGTACCTGGTCCATTGGAGAGGATACGGGCCTGAGGAGAGGACATGGGTACCCGCCCGGGATGTTCACGCTGCAGTATTGCTCAGGAGGTTCCATCTTCGGTTCCCCTATAAGCCAGGTCCACCTAGAAAGTGTCCAGTGGCCCCTCATAAAAGGGGGGTAGTGTAAAGGATCTGCCTGACGCAGCTTCTGTGTCGACGCCCGTGGTTACTCACTCTGCACCTGCTCCCAAGTCTGGTCGAGTGACCCCTTCTTCCACCAATCTGTCGGGGAGGCTGAGGAGTGGGAGAGCCTATCACAGCCTGGCCAGACGGAGCTAGCTCCCGCCCTCTGTCTATTTATACCTTCACTTCCTGCTCCTCCTTTGCCTGTGATTCTTTCAGTCTGTTTCCTGGCTCAGCTGCTGCTGCTTGCTACTTGTCTTCTGCTTCATATTGACCCTGGCTTGACTGACTATTCTCCTGCTCTGCGTTATGTACCTCGTCCACTCCTGGTTTGACTCGGCTCGTTCACTATTCTCCTGCTCTGCGTTTTGTACCTCGTCCACTCTTGGTTTGACTCGGCTCGTTCACTATTCTTGTTGCTCACGGGGTTGCCGTGGGCAACAGCCCCAATTCCCTTCGCTTCTGTGTACCCTTGTCTGTTTGTCTGTCGCGCACTTAGTGAGCGTAGGGACCGTCGTCCAGTAGTACGCCGTCGCTTAGGACGGGCCGTTGCAAGTAGGCAGGGACTGAGTGGCGGGTAGATTAGGGCTCACCTGTCTGTCTCCCTACCCCGCTATTACAACCCCTTTAAGTAGCTGTGGTCATGTAATCAAATCAATGGAAGTGGAATGTACTGAAAAGTAAATTTTTTGTGCTATATTATTCAGGCCTGAATATCAGAAAGCTCTACTTCCCATTAAATAACAAATATTTTTGTAAAAAAAAAAAATTGCCATGGGCGAAATTTTCTTTGTTTTTTTTTTGTCTAAAGTTTTCCATAATCAAAAAATAGATGTAGGCCAAAATGTCTATTTCTTCCATAAATAATATCTACAAGAAGAACTATACTACTTAGTAGATAATAAAATATCAAATTCTTTATTAATCTTTTTCTTTTTTTTTTTTAAAAAGACAAACATTAGGTACTTCATAAGAAATGTAAACACATTCTGCATGGTATCATAAATGGTACAATCACTAAGTTAGGCCTCATGCACACGACCGTAGCCATGTGCACAGCTGTGATTTTCGGGTCGGCCGGATGCAGAGTGTCACCCACGAGCCGCCCGCTGTGCACATGACCGCGTCCATTATTTTCTATGAGCCTGGACCGCAGAACAGGGCCGTAATAAGGCATGCCCGTTCTTTCTGCGGTCCAGGCTCCTGGGCCATGCACGGACCGTGGAAACCACGGACATGTGCATGGGCCCATAGAAATGAATGGGGCCGCAATTCTCCCGTGGATTTTTGGGGGAATTGCGGCCGCAAAAGCACGTTCGTGTGCATGGGGCCTTAGTAATGCATTGTAAAGTACATATGGTAAGCAGTGCTAATACAATAATGTATAAAGTTAATACAGTGAATGGCAGTTTACATAGATACAAGGTCACATACATATTCATATAACTAATACAAATATGATATAGACCACAGTGCCTGAACCCAACCAGCAATGTACTAGGTCAGAATAAGTAAGTAAAGTCTGTTATCCATAGTAATCAAGTGCTCTAGTCACACATCATGCAGTGCCACAACGTTCTGCATTCCGCCTTCATGCTTCCTTAGAGGGTCATAAATAAGCTTAATAATTCAAGGCAGCATGAGAAAGCATGGTTTACCCCAGAGATTTAATGTTTAAAAGTTGGAGCCTTGTTCACACAGTTCAGATTTGCTGCAGATTTTGCATGTATTTTTTAATTCAAAACTAGGAAAGGATCCTTAGCAGAAGAAAAATATAAACGGAAGGTCTAATGGCATGCCCAAACGTGGCGGAGTTCTTCCGCCACTGTCCTCATCAATGCCGGACAGAATCTGCGTTGCAGATTCTGTTGCGGCTTTGCCTAAAATGGCCATTAAATTGATGCGGACTAGCCGTTGCGTATTGAGGGGAAGAGGGCTTCCCTTCTCTCTATCAGTGCAGGATAGAGAGAAGGGACATCCCTTTCCCTAGTAAAAGTAAAAAGAAATTCATACTTACTCGGCCGTTGTCTTGGTGATGCGTCCCTCTTTCGCCATCCAGCCCGACCTCCCTGAATGATGCGGCAGTCCATGTGACCGCTGCAGCCGTCACTTGGACTGAAACGTCATCACGGGAGGCCGGGCTTGAGGAAGAAGCAGGGAGTTCTCGGTAAGTATGAACTTCTATTTTTTTTAATGGGTTAATGTATATTGTGATCGGAAGTCACTGCCCAGGGTGCTGAAACAGTTACTGCCGATCACTTAACTCTTTCAGCACCCTGGACAGTGACTATTTACTGACGTCGCCTAGCAACGGGTGCACACACGTAGCCACCCGTAATTACGGGAGCCCCATTGACTTCCTCAGTCTGGCTGTAGACCTAGAAATGGTCTAGCCAGAATGAAGAAATGTCATGTTCGCAAAACCAGGACTTCATTGCGGAATTTTGACTCTCCATTGAAGTCAATGGAGAAATTCCGCAATGAGTCCGCAACAAGTCCGCTACACGTCCGCAACAACCAGTGCATGCTGCGGACACCAAATTCCGCACCGCAGCCTATGCTTCGCAGCGGAATTGTCCGCAACGTGTAAACGAACCCTACTAAAAAGCTGTGGAAAGCAATGGAGAAACGTGTACGCTGCGGATTTCCGCTGCGGACTGTCCGCAGCGGAATTCCAGAGCAATTCCGCCACGTCTGGTCATGCCCTTATAGGTCTGCTTTACTGCATTCAGTACTGGTTTGGCTTAAAAAAATGCATGCCAAATCTGCACTGTGTGAACAAGCCTTTATAGGGTATGTTCAGAAATTGAGGATTCAGCACGAAAAATCCACAACAATTTAGATTACAATACATGTAGATGGGGTTTTCAAACCCCCCTCCGCATGTAGCTAAAAAAAAAAATCAGGGCTGAAATCAGGTCATGCTGCGGACTTTCACTGAGAATTTCACACTTTGGAATGTAAAAGTTGAAATCCGTAGCAAATCTAAGACAAATTCCGCATGTAACTGCTGATTTGCGACAAAATCCACTGCAATTTTCTTCCACGGCGCCTGGGCTTACCCTTAGGAAGTTTCTAATTAAAAAGAAGCGCATTCTGCCACGGACACCCTGACGGAACCCATTAATGTCAATGGGTTCCATTGGCTGTTGGTGATCTTCATCGTATAGCTAAACTGGCGCTTCCGGTTTTTCCACTGTGCAGCGCTTCTGACGTAGCAGAATAACGGAAAGCCAAACACTTTATGCTGGGTTCCCACGTAAAGCAAACGCTGCGGAATTTCCGCAATGGAATTATGTGCCGAAATTCCACAGCATTTACAGTTGCAGCAAAGTGAACAAGATTTAGAAAATCTCATGCCCACGCTGCGGGAAAAAACCCCAAAAAATTGTGCGGATTGTGTTCAAGGGTGCGACAAACCTGTTGCTGAATTTATGCTCCCCATTGAAGTCTATGGGCCAAATAGGCAGCATGTCAATTTATTTAAACCAAAAAAGGAATACCTATAAATTCAAGGTCATATATCAATGAGTATAGTTGCATATATGGGATCCCATGCATAGAAACACCAAAAAGTTATCTCTACATGCTATAATAAGACCAAATCATACGTATCTTTGAAAAATACAAAATAACTTTATTGAAGACAAACAACACAGTTGATCAAGACACTTTAAAAATTACCACCCATAAAAACAATGTACAGACAGTACAAAGAGAATAGACAGTGTTGAATATAGGGCAGGGCAAACAATGGTAGTATAATGCATACTATATCATAGACTATAAAGTATGTATCATGAGTATAAATATACTGATATCAATCATCACAGCAAATGCCTATAGTATGACCACAAAGAATGTAAGATAACAGTCATGGAAAAGAAAAATCACTAAGACCTCAAGATACGCATACCAAAAACCCACGATGAGCCATTCCACTGCCACAACACTGTCAGAACACCCCAACGCGCGTTTCGCACCTGGCTTCATCAGGGGGTGCTGGAAGAGTGTGACCAGAGGACTGTCCGCAGCGGTATTCCAGAGCAATTCCGCCACATCTGGTCATGCCCTTAAGCTACCATCGCCGGCCTGCTACACGATAGCGGCCGGCGATGGTCACTATGGCAACCGGACGCCTAACAATGGCGTCCGGCTATGCCATCGATGGAAGCCTAGTGGGTCCCGACAAAGTCAGGACCCACTATGCTTGCTGTCAGTGAGTAGCTGACAGCTCTAATACACTGCACTACGCATGTAGTGCAGTGTATTAGAATAGCGATCAGGACCTCGTACCCTCAAGTCCCCTAGTGGGACAAAGTAATAAAGTTTAAAAAAAAGTTACAAAAAGATGTGTAAAAATAAGAAAATAAAAGTTTTAAAAGTAATAAAAGTAAAAATCCCCCTTTTTCCCTTATCAGTCCTTTATTATTAATAAAAACAGATAAATAAACAAATAAACTATACATAATTGGGATCGCCACGTCCGTAACGGCCTGAACTACAAAATTATTTCATTATTTATCCCGCGCGGTGAACGCCGTAAAAGAAAATCATAATAAACCGTACTACAATCACAATTGTTTGGTCACTTCACCTCCCAAAAAATGGAATAAAAAGAGATCAAGAGGTCGCATGTACCTAAAAATGGTAATGATCGAAACTACAGTTCGTTACGCAAAAAATAAGTCCTCGCACGGCTTTCTTGATGGAAAAATAAAAAAGTTATGGCGCTTAGAATAAGGTAACACAAAAAGTATTTTTATTGTGAAAACGCATAAAAAAATTACAAACACCTGCTATCGCCGTAATCGTATCGCCCTGCAGAATAAAGTGAATATGCCATTTATAGCGCACGGTGAACGCTGTACGAAAAAATGTGAATAAAAAAACAATAGTAGAATTGCTGTTTTTTAGTCACCACGCCACTTAAAAATAGAATAAAAACTGATCAAAAAGCTGTATGCACCCCATGAAAACAGCAATGAATTCCTCAAGGGGTCTAGTTTCCAAAAAGGCGTCACTTTTGGGGGGTTTCCACTGTTTTGGCACCACAAGATCTCTTCAAACCGGACATGGTGCCTAATAAAAAAGAGGCCTCAAAATCTACTAGGTGCTCCTTTGCTTCGGAGACCGGTGCTTCAGTCCATTACCGCACTAGGGCCACATGTGGGATATTTCTCAAAACTGCAGAATCTGGGCTATAAATATTAAGTTGCGTTTCTTGGGTAAAACCTTTTGTGTTATAGAAAAAAATGGTATAAAAAGGATTTTCTGACAAAAATAAATGAATTCCTTGAGGAGTGTAGTTTCCAAAATGGGGTCACTTCTGGTGGGTTTCCATTGCTTTGATACCTCTGGTGCTCTGCAAATGCGACATGGCACCCGAAAACCAATCCAGCAAAATCTGGACTCCAAAGACGACACAGCGCTCCTTCCCTTCTGAGGCCTCCCATGGGCCCAAACGGCAGTTTATCGCCACAAATGGGGTATTGCTGCACTGAGGAGAAATTGGGCAACAAAATGGGGTATTTTGTTCCCTGTGAAAATAAGACATTTTGATGAAAAATGACATCTTATTGGAAAAAAATGAAATTTTTTTAGCCCAATTCAAATACGTGCTGTGTAAAAACTGTGGGGTCAAAATGGTAACAACAACCATAAATTAATTCCTTGAGGGGTGTAGTTTCCGAAATGGGGTCACTTTTGGGGGATTCCTACTGTTTTGGCACCTCAACACCTCTTCAAACCTGGCATGCTGCCTTAAATATATTCTAATAAAAAAGAGGGCTCAAAATGCACTAGGTCCTTCTTTGATTCTGGGGCTTGTGTTTCAGTCCACGAGCACACTAGAGCCACATGTTGGACATTTCTAAAAACTGCAGAATCTGGACAATACATATTTAGTAGTGTTCCTCTGGTAAAACCTTCTGTGTTACAGAAAAAAATTGAATACAATTGAAATTCAGCAAGAAAAATTAAATTGGCAAATCTCACCTTACTTTGCTTTAATTTCTGTGAAATGCCTGAAGGGTTAAATAAACTTTCCAAATGCTGTTTTGAACACTTTGAGGGGTCTAGTTTTCAAAATGGGGTGTTTTATGGGGTTTTCTAATACTTAGGCCCCTCAAAGCCACTTCGGAACCGAACAGGTACCTTAAATAAAATGCTTTTGAAATTTTCTTAAAAATATGAGAAATTGCTGTTTATGTTCTAAGCCATGTAACGTCCAAAAAAAAATAAAAGAACGTTCAAAAAGCGATGCCTATCTAAAGTAGACATATGGGAAATGTGAACTACTAACTATTTTGTGTGGTATAACCATCTGTTTTACAAGCAGGTGCATTTAAATTCTGAAAAATGCTATTTTTTTATACATTTTCTCTCAATTTTGCAATTTTTTACCAATAAACACTGAATATATCGTCCAAATTTTGCCACTAACATAAAGCCCAATGTGTCACGAGAAACCAATCTCAGAATCGTTTGGATAGGTTTAAGAATTCCGACGTTATTACCACATAAAGTGAAATATGTCAGATTTGAAAAATGGGCTCTGAGCCTTAAGGCCCAAACTAGGCTGCGTCCTTAAGGGGTTAATTACCGGCTCACCCATGCAAGACGGTATGTGGAGTGTGCCTTTGGGATTCTGAGCAGCAAATGGCGGCTATCCCAGAGTTCTCTTCAAATGGATCCACAGAACATGATGCTGGTTATCCATGCCAGTGTCATTCTGCACAATTTCTGATGGATTCATGAGTCTGCGCAAGACAGTTACCTGGAGCAGTTTCCTACCACTTCTTCCATCCCTGTGGACAACTCCGTGCATGGAAGACCTGGTGTAGCTGGACTGTTGACTTGGGAATTCTATGCGGACTACCTTGCTGGGGCGATATCTTGGCAGATGGATGCAATCCACGGCGGTAGATAGTTGGATTTGGACAGTTGTCTTTCCAGTATTGGTTCTGGACTGCTGCTTTTCTTAGCTAGTTAGTTGTTCATGATTTTAGTTATTAGTTAGGAATTTGCAAGAGAATGATGACCCTTGACGTGGATTGCGAGCTTATGTATTTCTGCAGAAATAACTTTTTTGTTAACATTTTTTTATTTTTTTTTCATTTTTTGTAAACATTATTCCCATTTTTTTTTTTTTAAACCAAAGGTATTGTGTGCAGAAATACAAATACCTCATTATATATACACTATGTGCATTTCAGACTAAAGTTTAGTGAAGTAGAAATTAAGAAAATATGTGGTTCGTAATGAAACCTGCACATAAAAAGAAACAGTGCAAAACAAGAGCTGATAAAATAAACAGTAAAGAAATTGCAAAAACTCTAAAAGTTCAACTGAAAAAAAAAATAGTCTGTTCTGTGTGTGGTGTAATAATTCATGACTGCATACATCCTACATCCATCACACATACCCATACATTCTAGATACATCACACATACCCATACATTCTAGATACATTACACATACCCATACATCACACATATCCATACATTCTAGATACGTCACACATATCCATACATTCCACATACGTCAGACATATCCATACATTCCACATACATCACACATACCCATACATTCTACCTACATCACAAATACCCAAACATTCTACATATATCACACATACCCATACATTCTACATACAACACATATACCCAAACATTCCACATACAGCACACATACCCATACATTCCGCATCTACATCACACGGTCCTGGATGGACAAAACCAGCTGCTCCACTTATGCTTTGGTCAGAGCCATGATTTCATGTTGCCTGTGAATTGCTGTTGTTTCTGGCTTGTGGCATGCACTTGGGTAATCCCCTGGCGTCGCACAGTAACACTTCCGCAATTACGTACGGCAACGGATCCAACTCCATTGCCGTCCGCAATTGCGGAAGGGCCCGTAGACTTCTACAGTCATGTGCATGAGGCCTTACAGAGTGAAAAAAGTTGTTGTAAAATCCCTTAAGAAAAATTATCACTTTTGGATTTCATTTTCATGGCCATTATGGTAAAAACGGTATGTTAACTTTATTCTGCGGCTCAATATGATTACAGTGATATTAAATTTATATAGATTTTTTTTTAAATGTTTTACAAGGAAAAAACTAATTGCTAAAATAAAACATTTTTTTGTGTCGCCATATTATAGAGCCATAACTTTTTTATTTTTCTGTCAATTAAGTGGTGTGAGGGCTAATATTTTGCGCGGCAAGCTGTCGTTTATTTTTTTCTCATATTGGGGACTTCTTGATCACTTATTCGATTTTCTGTGGAAGGCGACGTGACTTAAAAACAGCGATTCTGGCGCTTAAATGTTATTTTTTTTACTTCGTTTTACAGGTTAAATAATGTTTTATTGTAATAGTTTGTAATTTTACTGATGCGGCTATACCAGTTTTGTTATTTTTCTTTTTTACATAGCTTTTTGGTGGAAATGTTTAAAATGTTTTCGTTTTTTTAACTTATAATATTTTTTTTATATCTATTCTAACAACTTGGTGCAAGCTAGATCGCTATCTCTGGGGTAGGATGGTTTGCAAACTTGAACATTTTTACTCCAACACAATGTATATATTTGGTGGTTGTCGGCAAAGGGTTAAATGTATTTCCCAGGATTTAAATTTGATTGCTTATCCTCTGGATATGTTATCAATAGTTGATTGCTCGGTTTTTGAGGTGCAGTACCATGCACAGACATCTATAGAGATGAGCCACTGTGCCTATGTACACAACAAATGGTATGTGGCGCATTTATTCTGCTTATTTGCTGTGGTCCTTATTCAGATCCTTGCCAATCAAATATTAATGTCTTCTCCTAAGTATAGGGGTGCACAGCTTGTTTTGCTCTTCTTTAACCCCTTCCTGACCACCCCACGTAGATTAACGGGCTGCAGCACTGGTCCTTGGGCCTGCAGTCCATTAATCTATGTGTGCTCCTAACAGAGCACACAGGCGCTCCCCACAGCCCGGCATCTCCCAGTACGGGGTGCTACTAGCAGCCTTAGTACTGGTGGAAAACATCGGGTCGGATCACAGCGGTGATCCGAACTGATTAACCCCTTAAATGCGGCAGTCATTAGCGATCGCCGCATTTAAGTTGTTACAACAATATCGACATCGCACTATGCGATTGCGGGGGCCGATTGTTGCTATGGCAACCGGAAGCCTAACAAAGGCTTCCGGTCTGCCATCTATGGAAGGCGGTCCAGAGGCAGGACCTAATATGCCCCATGTCAGTGTAAAACTGAAAGGCATAATACCCTGCAATACAAAAGTATTGCAGGGTATTAGAACAACGATCCAACAATTGGATCTTCAAGTCCTTAGTGGGACTAAAAAATAAATAAAAGTTAAAAAAAGTTTCAAAAAAATTTACAAAAGTAAAAAAGTAACATTTCAAAATAATAACATTTTAAAAATCGCCCTTTTTCCCTTATAAGGTCCTTTATTATTAGAAAAAAAATAAAAAAGTAAATAAACTATGCATAATTGGTATCGCCGCATCCGTAACGACCTGAACTATAAAAATATAATGTAATTTATCCCGCCCAAGACCGGCATAAAAAAAAACGATATCAGAATCGATATTTTTTTTCACTCTAGCTCCCAAAAAATTGAATAAATAGGGATCAAAATGTCGCATGTACTCAAAAATGGTAGCAATAAAAACTACAGTTTGTTCCGCAAAAAACAATCCCTCACACGGCTTTTTTGATGGAAAAAGAAAAAAGTTGTGGCTCTTAGAATATGGCGACACAAAAACAAAAGAATTTTTTTAAAACCGTGATTTTATCGTGCAAACACTGTAAAACATAAAAAACCTATATACATATGGTATCATCGTACTCGCATCGATCCGCAGAATAAATGAAATATGTAATTTATAGTGCATGGTGAATGCCGTAAAAAGAAAGAATAAAAAACAATAGAAGTTTTCATGCCTAATTCCACTAAATTCAGCAAAAAACCTATGGGATCAAAATGCTCACTATACCCCTAGATAAATTATTTTTAGGGCTGTAGTTTCCCAAATGGGGTCACTTCTGGGGGATGTTCACTGATTTGGTCCCGCAGGGGCTTTGCAATTGTAACCACCGAAAACCAATCCAGCAAACTTGAGCTCCAAAAGCCAAATAGCACTCCTTCCCTTCTGAGCCCTGCCGTGTGCCTAAACAGCCGTTTATTACCACATATGGGGTAATGCCGTAGTCAGGAGAAATTGCTTTACAAATCTTGGGGTGCTTTTTCTTCTATATTCCTTGTAAAAATTGATAATTTCTAAGTTTTATTGGAAAAAATTTAGATTTTAATTTTTACGGACGAATTCCACTAAATTATGCAAAAAAAACCTGTGGGGTTAAAATGCTCTATACCCCTTAAAAATTCCTTGAGGGGTGTAGTTTGCCAAATGGTGTCTTTTTGGGAGTGTTTCCACTATTTTGGCCCCACAAGACCTCTTCAAACCTGACATGGTGCCTAAAATATATTGTAATAAAAAGGAGGCCCCAAAATCCTCTAGGTGCTCCTTTGCTTCGGAGGCCTGTGCTTTAGTACATTACCACACTAGAGCCACATGTGGGATATTTCTAAAAACTGCAGAATCTGGGCAATAAATATTGATTTGCGTTTCTCTGGTAAAACCTTTTGTGTTACAGATTTTTTTTTATTAAAATTGATTTTCTGACAAAAAAAAAGAAAATTTGTAAATTTCCCATCTACTTTGCCTTAATTCCTGTAAAGCACCTAAAGGGTTAAGAAACTTTCTAAATGCTGTTTTGAAAACTTTGAGGAGTGCAGTTTTTAAAATTGGGTGACTTATGGGGGTTTCTAATATATAAACTGAACTGGTACCAATGAAAATAGGTTTTGGAAATTTTCTTGAAAATGTGTGAAATTGCTGCTAAAGTTCTAGGAGATGGGTGCCTGTACCTAGATCAGGGATAGATGGAGGCACAAAGGATAATGATTATTAGTGTGTAAGACAGAGAGGGAGCTGGCTGCCTGTTACTTGTAATTAGAGAAGGACCTGTGAAAATAGAGGGGCGTGGCTCAGTATGTAAATAGCTGAGATGCTTTGGAGGAAGGGGGGGTGAATGCAACTGTCTCCTCAGATGCAGCAGGGGATCATGGGTATGGTGGGTTACAAGACAGGAAACAGACAGCAAAGGATGTAAACAGACAGCAAGGGAGTAAACAAACAGAAAGAGCAGCAGTGACAATGGAGATCAAAAAGAAACTGGTTAGAAGTTTAATAGGGGGTCAGGAAAAAGAAAGAGAAAATCCAGCGTTGTGTTTGATTAAAAAGGAAAATTGTTCCCAATTTTATTGAAAAAATGGTTAAAAGTTACACGGAGACGCAGTCACAAGGTGTATATATAGCGGGCTGGATGACCTTGCCCTACGCGTTTCGAGCAAGCGTGTTGCTCTTAATCATGGCAAAAAGAATATGAGTGCCCCCAATGCTGTGTCTGCTTTATATACAAAGCAAACTACTATTCCAGAGTCAGCATAGGCTGACATTGATTGATAATTAATTCCGCAGGTGGAAACTTTAACCCATGTAGTGAACATGGGTGGAGTGTGTTTTCGTTACTTTGTATAACATGGTAAATTGGCTCTGAGTATCAGCGATCCACTGGTTGGTTTTTTACAAAACCAGAGCACTAATATAATGCTCTGGTTTTTCAGATCGTATTTGTTGAACCTTGGATCGTTTGATATTGATTTTATTATGAGTACTGGCCAGAAATACAAATTGAGATAGTCAGCGAACAGAAAATAGACTCAGCATAAAAGGGGCAAACATATATTAAACATTCCAAATATATAACAAGCGAAATAAGAATAAAAGTAAAAATGAATACAGATATAAAAAGACATTTACAGATCATGATCTAGTAATCTAGCTTCTAATATATCTGAATCACATTAGGATATAAACAAAAACAACGAGACATCTGCTTGTATATAATATTTAAACAGAACATTGTATTGGCATATGTGGTTTGAATAAAAAGAATGAGGGAAGAAAGAAATTTCCCTGCCACTATGACCCATTAGACTTGAAATTGAAAATTTAGTACATATGTATATATCCAAGGTATAGGAATTACATTTCTCTCGAGAACATTTGTATATTGTATATAAAAAATCAAACATGCATGGTTTCGTATGGATCAAGATGTCCTATCAATGTATCTTACTATAATTGTAGGCTAAGAATCGCGAAAGATCTTTTAATAGCGGACTAAAGCATACTTTGAATGTAAGTATGTATGATTCACAACATTCCCCATGTTTTCATTATTGTTATTTTTATTTTGAATGTGGAGACTAAAACTAGTTTTCGAATACACAGGGCTGATGTCTATTACAAAAAAAAAAAAAACAACATTTAAAAAAAATAAAAAAATAAAAAAACGAAAAAAAAAAAAAAAAAACAATTTAAAAAAACAAAAAAAAAAACGTAATATCGTCATATCGTGACACTCTTCAATCAGAGCCACCCAATGGCATGACCTAGCCTCAACCAGCACAAAAAAAAAACAGTCCGACAACCGCCTCATGTGAACGGTGAGTACAATTCCACTGTACATTTTTGTATTGCATTTGGGTTTTATGGATTTGTAATAGAACTAGATGTTATAAGTATTTTGGAAACATAAAGTGTGTGTATACAAGGATTCTTCTAGTACAAAGTTTACAATATCGAGACTAATATGTATTTAAAGTGCATCTGGATGAATAGCTTGAATCCTCGGGCTATGTTAGACAATTGTTAAAGGAATGTCCTGGGAAATAGGTGAACTGGATAATAAATTCGTTATGTCCCATAATCCTGGGATTATTCTACAAATTTTCTGGGCATTGATATATATATTTTATTTATAAGATCTTTAATCTATATCCTAATCCTAGTAGCAAAAATTATATGCATCCAGTGAGTATAGTCCCTATAGACATGGGACCAATTTTCCTTTTTAATCAAACACAGCGCTGGATTTTCTCTTTCTTTTTCCTGATATACCTACCGCTGGCCGTAGCGGGGATCCGTGCGAGGTGTCTGGAGACGCAACTACTGGTGAGCTGGAGGTCTCCTCCTTTCTTTACTATCATTTAATAGGGGGTATTAGGGAAGGCAAATCAAGGCTGGGGGGACACTTTTTAGAAAAAAAATTTCCTGGACAACCCCTTTAATAGACAACTGGGCATTGTAAAGACCAATCAGCGTCATACACTTCTATTCATTCCAGCCCAGCTTGTTTCACTGCACAGCGTGATGTCGGGAGATCACGTTGTGCTGTCACATACTCCCACACTAACTTTACTGAAGTGTCTTGAGCGTTAATAGACATTGACTTCAGACAGGATGTGATGTCTATTCACACTCCCGACACTTCGGTAAAGTTTCTGTGGGACTTAATAACTGCACAGCACAGCGAGATCACGCTGTACAGTGAAACAAGCTGGGCTCGAATGAATAGAAATATATTACGCTGATTGGTCAGTGTCATACACTTGTCTTTACAACGCCCAGTTGTCTATTAAGAAACTAATTAGCATAAATATTGTTCATAACTTGCTAAAAAATTATCATTTTTCAAAATAAAAACCACTGTTATGTACATTACAGCGCCGATCAGATTATGTAAGAGATATAATCTGGAGACTTTATTCAGGAGATTTCATAACGATATAAATCGAGAGTGGAGAAATAACACACAGACGCTGCTGCTATGCTCAAAATACTCCTCTGAGGGGTTTATTGCCAAACTCAATTACAATAATATCATTAGAAAGGGGTGTAGGCTTGAGGTTAACCAATCCGAGGCAATGTGACAATAACTCTTACTCAGCCAATAGCATACCATAAGAATAATTCAAATACATAATTATAATTCTTCATTAAAATGCTGACATGAGGTAACACCTGGAAACAAGCGTACAATAGTGTGGTGTTAGATGTTCTTTCCCATGAGGGAATTTGTTGCGATAACAACAAATAGTTGAATTTATGTCTGGGCATTCAGCCAACCCGCTAGCCATGGATGCATGAAGACCACACAATGAACACATAGAGATAACACATTTCTTTGAGACTTGAGCAGAACTATGTAGCGGAAAGGTCATTAAAATAATGGAGAATAAATATCTTTGTAATATGACATCCTGCTTGATAATTCATAATCTAATTTAATACGAAAATATAAGCAAATAGACCATCCTTCACAACCCCCCCCCCCCCTTTTTCTCATAAATTACAGAAATTATATATTATGATTATAAACCTCAAACAATATATCAATAGTGCCACAACTAATAATATAATGCCTTCACCAATCTCAGGTTTGGGTATAGGGTCCCACCAGTGCATTGACAAGTCCTGTACATTTTCATCCTCTTCGGTCTTCTGTTCTTCACGGACTGTCACCATTAGGGTAACCCACACAATTGTGGAATCAGACTGTACGGTGGTGTCCAGTGGGGGATTTATTATTACCCTCCTCCTGGTCACTTATTTATTAAAACACTTGGATGCTGCTGACAGATTCACTCAGGTTTTTCGGTCTTTGCTTTACTTTGACCTTTGCTTTACTTTGACATTTGCTTTACTTTGACCTTTGATGATGCCATCAGGACTTGGTTTGGTCCTTTTCACCGTCTCTTTTAGTATACATCACTGGGCTGTACACAGCACCTCATGCTGTGAGCCTGGGGTGAGATCCCACGTAGACAGAGTAGTGGAGCTTTATTGGGATTACCACAAACCCTCTGCATCTGCCCTTTTCCTCTGGCAAGTTGCTTGTCTGCATCGCTGTTTAGAATTGTGACTCTGCCGTCAGTTCATGACAAACGCGTTGTATTGGCTCAGGCTGCGTCTGCCGTATCTCGGTGATGGAGTTCATCATGTTAAAAGTCTTTTAGTTCATGTTTACTGCCACTTGCTGGGGACCCAAACTTTGTCAATTGTTAAAATAAATGCTAATCTGGTTATAACACTTACTTAACATAAAAATTGTTCTAAGTACATACAATAAGAATGTCAGGCCCTTAAACTAAATCAAACAAACACCTTTATATAAGAAAAACGTCTCCCAATGGACAGGGCACCTAGAAAATGTGTAGTTACTGGGTACATTTTATTTGCACTTGGTGTTACACGTTTCAGTAGGATTTGTACCTTGTTTTGAGCGGATTACCTGTAACAACTCCTACCCACAGAAATATAGACAGATATCATATGTTTATGTGACAAGTGTCTCAAACCAATTTTTTCTTACTCTGATTTGTATTGCCTGGGAAGGAATCTCAAGGTCTCTTCTCTTTGTGGGAGGCGGGTGTGATGATAAGGTTGGCACCGGTCTGCCAGGACTATTCTGTAGGCAAATCAAACAGCTCTAACAGAATTTAGCAGCAACAGCTGTGAAAACCTGGGTCATACCAATTAGACCTTACAAATTGATCCTTGCAGCCTTGGGGGCATATGTGAGGTCAGATACCATCAATGCAAGTGTCAACAAGAGTGGCTTGGGTGCTACCGGTTTACCTTCCTTTGTCCGTCCACATTCTGTTTGAATCTGGTTTTCACGCCTTTCGCTCCGAGTTGGACACTTCCTGTGGAGAGCAATCTTTTTCATCGCATAATCTTTAATTGATCTTAATCAGATAATTCAGTTGACGAAAAACATTAACAAATAACATCTTTACATTAAACGTGCACATTGAGCAGTAACTAGAAGTGATACGTACAAACTGATTTGTCTTCTTTTTATATATACTGCACCGAATTTTCTGCTCTAAAATTTCCCTTTCACAACAAAAGATGTTTTCAAATGGGAATATTCCTCTGCTGTACCTTTTATCTGACGCATGCCTCCAATAGTCCAATGCTAAGGCACGCTGATCTAGAACCTTACATAAAACTTAACCTCAGTATTTAATATTCCTACAACACTTCTTGAATACCATTATTAAGCAAACTAACTTTGGAATAACATCTGGAGAACTGTTGATATCTTATCATTGTACAAACACCAGTTCAATACGTGGGGTGAAAACTATTCCCCTGTCACTACACACAACTTCTGCAGTGGGGAAAATACTGTCCAGGCTTCCGGCCAACCTGAGAACAGGTCTACTACACATATGAGCACATTTTCATACACACCTACCTTGGGTAGTTGTATGTTCTGCAGTCGCTGGAATGGGTAAGCAGGCCTGGTGCACTTTTCATAGGTACCTTTGCTGTTTTACCTATGTTAAACCGTGCACACATCATGCAGGCTGCTACAAACGTAGTGGTGGCATTATTGAATCCAGGAAGAAGCCAGTTTTCTGTTACCTGGCTGCACATAGTCTTGTCAGGTCTTTCATCTCTTGCGCTCTCAATTGGCTTACCCGATGATCCAATAAAGGTCCTACTACAATAATTGTACTTATTAAGTGATTGCAGTAGTGTTCACTTAACTTATTACCTTGCTGGGCTAAATAATATACAAAAGTGGCAGGACGTGACCCTTAATCTACAACGTAGCCTTTATTGGATTTGTTTAAAAAGATACAGAAAAATAAATAAATAAACACCCTGGTGTTAAAGTGTGTAAAATACAATTCTGACCAGAGTTAGAATCTCAGGACTGTATCCACTAGTGTCACTTTCTTTTTGTGTGCACTAAGGACCGACTAACATCTATACAATTCCCACACTAGCCTGGACCCTGATCACAAGTCCTCTTGTTTGTGTGGGAGTTGAAGCCCTTTCCCCTGTATATGTTGGAGGCTGCTGGTTTGCTCTGAAAGGAGCATCCTCCAGACTCACAAAGCTTCTATACTATTCTGGTAGAAAGTCCCTATATTCATTTCACTGCTCCAACATGTTTCACCAGCCTCTTGAGAACAAATATCTTTGTAATTCGGCATCCTGCTTGATAATTCATAATGTAATTTAATACAGAAAATATAAGCAAATAGACCATCCACAATAGCATCTTAAATTCTCATGAAGACTCTTCTATAGATGAAACCTCTGTTTAGAGAACAGGAGAAAGATTTGATAAGTGCTATGTTAATAAATGTAAAATATTTATGGTTGAGGTAAGATTCTTCTATGTGTGGGGGTAACCGTATGGTCTCTATTGGGTAGTTATATATTTGTCTCTTCTTTGTGGGTTGTTTCTTTTTTTTTTTAAATGGCCTTTATCATTTAAATTTTCTTCTATGTTTTATGCTTATTTAAAAAGTTAAATTCCTTAATATGATCTGACTATTCTAGTGCTTGAAGACCTGAAAATTGAGAAATTTTACAAAAAAATTCAGCTGATCTCATTCAAGGTTGCAGTCAGAACTGGACTGCCATCTGGCAAATACAAGATTGGCCATTGTCTGCAGTGGGCCGCTCTCCTCCTAATCCCCGGCAGACTTATGTAGCTCCTCTCCCTCCTCCCTGACCTGTCTCTGGATCTGTCAGACAGTAAGTCACTTATCCGCTGCAGTTTCGGTTGTGTTCCTGCTAGGTACGATATCACAGCAAGAGGTGGGGCCTCTTTTGAGAAGCGGTGGGGCCTCCCATATTACAGTACTGTTTATAACAGGAAGCAGCAGTGTGCTTGTCTACACGTGTATACATGTGAAGAGAGGGGAGTGAGGTGATTGCAGGATGAGACTTTATGTTGGAGGGGGTTGAAGGGATGAAAATTATGTTTTTACATGGGACTGTACGTTGGAGGGGGCTGAAGGGAGCTGAACAATGTTTTGCACATAGAACTATATGTTGGAAGGGGATGAAGGGAGAGGAGTGATGCTTTTTTTAACATTGGACTGTATGATGGAGGGGGCTGAATGGAAGAGAGTGATATTTTCCACATGGGCCTTATGTTGGAGGCAGCTAAGGGGAGGGAAGTGATGTTTTCCACATTGGACTGTATGTTGGAGGGGGCTACAGATATATTAATGATGTTTTTACATGGGACTGTTTGTTGGAGGGGGCTGAAGGGAGCTGAACAATGTTTTGCACATCGAACTGTATGTTGGAAAGGAATGAAGGGAGAGGAGTGATGCTTTTTTTTTTAACATTGAACTGTATGATAGAGGGGGCTGAATGGATGAGAGTGATGTTTTCCACATAGGCCTTATGTTGGAGGCGTCTAAAGGGAGGGAAGTGATGTTTCCCACATTGGACTGTATGTTGGAGGGGGATAAAGAAAGATTAACCCCTTCCCGCTCCTGGACGTACTATTAGGTCATGGTAGCTGTATCGTTCGCGCTCCATGACCTAATAGTACGTCACGGGAGTAACAGCCATTTCGGCCATCCACCCGACAAATACAGAAGCTGAGACAGCTGCTGTCTCATACAGGAGTTGCCGCAGCTCCTACAGCGGGGACCGATCGCTGTGTCCCCGCTGATTAACCCCTTAAAAGCCGTGTTCAATAGGGATCGCGGCTTTTTAGGGGTAAAGCTAAAATCGCCGGCCTGCTACACAATAGCGGCCGGCGATTGTAACTCTGGCAACCGGACACCAAACAATGGTGTCCGGCTATGCCAGCGACGGAAGCCTAGTGGGTCCTGACAAAGTCAGGACCCACTCTATGCTTGCTGTCAGTGAGTAGCTGACAGCTCTAATACACTGCACTATGCATGTAGTACAGTGTATTAGAATAGCGATCAGGGCCTCCTGCCGTCAAGTCCCCTAGTGGGATAAAGTAATAAAGTAAAAAAAAGATGTGTAAAAATAAGAAAATAAAAGTTTTAAAAGTAATAAAAGTAAAAATCCCCCTTTTTCCCTTATCAGTCCTTTATTATTAATAAAAATAGATCAATAAACAAAAACTATAAATAATTGGTATCGCCGCGTCCGTAATGGCCTGAACTACAAAATTATTTCGTTATTTATCCCGCGCGGTGAACGCCGCAAAAGAAAATAATAATAAACCGTACCAGAATCACAATTGTTTGGTCACTTCACCTAGCAAAAAATGGAATAAAAAGAGATCAAAAAGTCGCATGTACCTAAAAATGGTTCTGATTGCAACTACAGTTCGTTACACAAAAAATAAGTCCTCGCACGGCTTTCTTGATGGAAAAATAAAAAAGTTCTGGCTCTTAGAATAAGGTAACACAAAAAGGGAATGATTTTTTACAAAACGTATTTTATTGTGCAAAAAAAAAATATAAACATATGGTATCGCCGTAATCGTATCGCCCCGCAGAATAAAGTGAATATGTCATTTATAGTGCATGGTGAACGCTGTAAAAAAAATAGAATAAAAAAACAATTGTAGAATTGCTGTTTTTTAGTCGCTACCTAAAAATAGAATAAAAACTGATCAAAAAGTCGCATGCACCCCAAGAAAACTACAATGAATTCCTCAAGGGGTCTAGTTTCCAAAATGTCACTTTTGGGGGGTTTCCACTGTTTTGGCTAACTCAAGACCTCTTCAAACCGGACATGGTGCCTAATAAAAAAGAGGCCTCCAAATCCACTAGGTGCTCCTTTGCTTCGGAGGCCGGTGCATCAGTCTATTACCGCACTAGGGCCACATGTGGGATATTTCTCAAGACTGCAGAATCTGGGCAATAAGTATTAAGTTGCGTTTCTCTGGTAAAAAACCTTTTGTGTTATAGAAAAAAATGGTATAAAAAGGATTTTCTGACAAAAATAAATAAATATGTAAATTTCACCTCTACATTGCTCTAAATTCCTGTGAAACACCTAAAGAGTTCATAAACTTTCTAAATGCTGTTGTGAATACTTTGAGGGGTCTAGTTTATAAAATTGGGTGTTTTGTAGGGGTGTCTAATATATAGGCCCCTCAAAGCAACTTCAGAACTGAACTGGAACCTAAAAAAAAATAAAAAATGAGGCAATACTTCGCTTCTCCTAATGAGCATTGCCTACTCCAAGATGACCCCAGTTTTGACCGTTTGTATAAACGGAGACCCCTATTAGACCGTTTCAGTGCCCGGTTTTCCCAAGCTTACACGACCGAGACGTGTATTTCTATTGATGAGTCTTTGGTACATTTTAAAGGGAGGCTTCAATTCCACCAGTACCTGCCGGGTAAGAGGGCAAGGTATGGCGTGAAGATGTATAAGCTGTGCAAGTGCATCAGGGTATACCTACGAATTTAGGATATATAAAGGCAAGGACACCAGTGCTCAGCCCCCAGAATGCCCCCCCCCTTACTGGGAGTTAATGCAAAAATTGTGTGGGATATGGTGCACCCACTGCTGGACCAGGGTTACCACCTCTACCTGGATAATTTTTATACCAGCGTCCCACTCTTCAGGTGCCTCGCTTCCAGAAGTCCTGCAGCATGCGGCACTGCTAGAAGAAATCTGAGAGGCCTTCCTAAGACTCTGCAGGGCAAACAAGAAGGGGTGAGAGCAGGGCACATTCTAGCAGCAACATATTGTGTGTCAAGTATAAGACAAGAGAGATGCCACACCAGTACCCATGTACCTGTACGAGGTACCAGTACAGAGAGCCCCAAACCACACTGCATCCTGGACTACAATACGTACATGGGACGGGTGTACTTTTCAGATCAAGTCCTGAAGCCCTACAGCGCCATGCGGTGTGGTATAAGAAGCTGGCCGTACACATCATACAGATGGCATTGTACAACGCGTACGTGCTACGTCGATGTGCAGGCCAGATGGGAACTTTCCTGGAATTTCAAGAGGTGGTTATCAAGAAACTAATTTTTAGGGACCAAGAAGGGGGGGCACCCAGTACTTCTGGAAGCGAGGCCACACGCATTGTACCAGGGCAACACTTTCCAGGAGAAGTTCTCCAAACTGGCAATAAAGGAAAAAGTCAAAAGAGGTGCAAAGTCTGCTATAAGAGGGGGATAAGGAAGGACACAATATATCAATATGACATGTGTCCCGAAAAACTAAGGCTCCATATGAAAGAGTGCTTCAAAATGTATCATACATATCTTGATTTTTAATCTACCCCAGTTTTACTTACCCTGATGCACTCCGCACAGCTTATCCCCCTCATCTTTCCCTTCTGAGCCCTGCTGTGTGCCCAGGCAGCTGATAACAGCCACATTGAGGGTATTGCCATACCCGTGAGAACCTACATTACAGTTTATGGGGTGTATGTCTCCGGTCAAAATGCTCTCTACACCTCTAGATGAATGCCTTAAGGGGTATAGTTTTTAAAACGGGGGTCACTTCTTGGGGATTTCAACTGTACTGGTACCTCAGGGCAGAGGCGTAGCTAGGTTCTCCAGCACCCGGGGCAAAGATTCAGTTTGGCGCCCCCCCCCAACCTCTTTCCCGACATCTCCTTCCCCCTCGCCGTGTTTGTTTTCTCTACCAGTCGACGTGTCATTTCTTTTTATGTAACGCGAGCATAAAAATATTTGTACATTTCACAAGCAATATGGTTCTATACACAACACCAGAACCAAGCTCAGTACATATACACAGCCCCAGAAGCAAGCTCACTACATATATACAACACCAGCACAAATACAGCTCAATTTAGTGCAACCCCTGCTGTTTAGGTGTGTACGGCGTAAAACTACAGCTCCCAGCATGGCCCGAACAATGGTAAGGATATGCTGGGAGTTGCTGTTTCACAAAAAATAAATCCTATCATAATCATATCACCCATCATCTCCCTATAGATCATACAGTAACTACAGGCTGATTAGAGGCAGAATGAACATTTACATTAAGTGACTCACCGGTGACGTCTCAGATTCTAGTTCTTTTTCTCCATCCGGTCCACACCTCTATGATGAATTCTCCCGGTCACAGCCCATTTCTGCAGTTTGCCGCTCAGATGTCTTCAGCTTCTCACTTTACCAACATTTCTGCACCTATAAATAAATATAAAGTTATCATTATACCACTCACTACGCCCCTAAATATAATAGCGCTATACACTGCACCTCTAATTATAATAGCACCATACACCGTGTCACACACACACACCATGCCCCCTGTATATAGTGCCTGCCATAGAACCCCTGTAGATAGTGCCCCCATATAGACCACCCATGTATATAGTGTCCCACAAATAACTCCCCCTATAGTGCTCTACAGATAGCCCACCCCTGTATATAGCCCCCTGTAGATATAGCCCAGCCCTGTATATAGTGCTCCACGTATAGCCCAACCCTATATATAGCCCCCTGTAAATATAGCCCACCCCTGTATATAGAGCTCTACAGATAGCCCAACCATGTATGTAGCCCCCCAGTAGATATAGCCCACCCCTGTATATAGTGCTCAACAGATAGCCCACCCCTGTATATAGCCCCCCTGTAGATATAGCCCACCCCTGTATATAGTTTTTCACAGATAGCCCACCCCTGTATATAGCCCCCCCTTGTACATATAGTCCACCCCTGTATATAGTGCTCTACTAGATAGTCCACCCCTGTATATAGTGCTCCACAGATAGCCCACCCCTGTATAAACTATATACAAGGGTGGGCTATCTGTGGAGCACTATATACAGGGTTGGACTATATGTACAAGGGGGCTATATAGAGGGGTGGGCTTTCTGTGGAGCACTATATACAGGGGGGCCATATCTACAGGGGGACCATATCTACAGGGGGACCATATCTACTGGGGGACCATATCTACATGGCTGGGTTATACACAGGGCTGGGATATACACAGGGCTGGGATATACACAGGGCTGGGCTAAACACAGGGCTGGGCTATACACAGGGCTGGGATATACACAGGGGGGGGGCTATAGCTACAGAGGGGGCTATATCTACAGAGGGGGGCTATATACAGGGGTGGGCTATATACAGGGGGAATATATCTAAAGGGGGGCTATATCTACAGGGGGTGGGCTATATACAGGGCGACTATATCTACAGGGGGGCTATATACTGGGGTGGGCTATCTATGGAGCACCATATACAGGGGTGGGCTATATCTACAGGGGGCTATATACTATATAGCCCCCCCTGTAGCTATAGCCCACCCCTGTATATGGTGCTCTATAGACAGCCCACTCCAGTATATAGCCCCCCTGTAGATATAGTCCCCCTGTATATAGCCCAGCCCTGTAGATATAGTCCCCCTGTAGATAGACACCCCCGTAGATAAAGTACCCCTTGTAGATAAAGGCCCCCACGTGTAGACAAAGTCCCCGTCCCCCCCCCCCCCGCAGATACAGCCACTCACTTCTATTACAATTAAAAATAAAAATATTCAAACTCACCTTATTCCCGCTCCCACGCCGTCCGGCAGCCATGGAGACCTGTTCTCTTCTGCGCAGGTCTCCAGGGGGTTGAACACAGCATCTATGAAAGGCGCCGATTGGCTGGGCAGGATGACTTTCCCTGTCAGTCAGTCAGCGCCTTTCATCGACGGAAGCTTCACTGGTACAAAAGGTACCAGTTGCTTCATTCGTGGAAAGGCGCTGAATGGCCGGGCACGGAACGTGCCCGGTCATTCATTGCTTCTAATTGTACCTGTGTCCTTGCGACACAGGTACAATTATAGTGCAGGAGGAGGTGGCGCTGGCGCCCCCCTCTGAACTGCGCCCGGGGCACATGCCCCGCCTGCCCCCCCCCCCCCTAGCTACGCCCCTGCTCAGGGGCTTCTGCATACATGACTTCACACCAGAAAATCCCCAGCAGGCCAAATGGTGGTCCTTTCCTTCTGAGAGCTCCCATGGGCCCAAACGTCAGTTTATCACCACAAATTTGGCATTGCCGCACTCAGGACAAATTGGGCAACAAAATGGGGTATTTTATTTCTTGTGAAAATAAGGAATTTTCAGCCAAAACTACATATTATTGGAAAAAATTAATTTAGTTTGAATTCCCAGCCCAATTTAAATTAGTTATGTGAAAAAACTATGAGGTCAAAAAGGTCGCAACACCAATAAATGAATTCCTTGAGGGGTGTAGTTTCCAAAATGGGGTCACTTCTGGTGGGTTTCCATTGCTTTGATACCTCTGGGGCTCTGCAGATGCGACATGGCACCCGAAAACCAATCCAGCAAAATCTGGACTCCAAAGAACAAATAGCGCTCCTTTCCTTCTGAGCCCTCCCATGGGCCCAAATGGCAGTTTATCACCACATATGGGGTATTGCTGCACTCAGGACAAATTGGGCAACAAAATGGAGTGTTTTATTTCTTGTGAAAATAAGAAATTATGAGCTAAAACTACATATTATAAGAAACCATTATTATTTTTTTTAATTCCCAGCACAATTCAAATAAGTTCTGTGAAGAAACTATGGGATCTAAATGGTCACATTACCCATCAATTAATTCCTTGAGGGGTGTAGTTTCCAAAATGGGGTCACTTCTGGTGGGTTTCCATTGCTTTGATATGTCTGGGGCTCTGCAAATGCGACATGGCACCCAAAAACCAATCCAGCAAAATCTGCACTCCTAAGAACACACAGCGCTCCTTCCCTTCTGAGGCCTCCCATGGGCTCAAACGGCAGTTTATCGCCACAAATGGGGTATTGCTGCACTCAGGAGAAATTGGGCAACAAAATTGGGTATTTTGTTCCCTGTGAAAATAAGAAATTTTGATTACAAAAATGACATCTTATTGGAAAAAAATTCATTTTTTTAATTTCACAGCCCAATTCAAATAGGTGCTGTGAAAACACTGTGCTGTCAAAATGGTAACAACAACCATAATTGAATTCCTTGAGGGGTGTAGTTTCCAAAATGGGCTCAACTCTGGTGGGTTTCAATTGCTTTGATACCTCTGGGGCTCTACAAATGCGACATGGCATCTGAAAACCAATCCAGCAAAATCTGCACTCCAAAGAACACACAGCGCTCCTTCCTTTCTGAGGCCACCCATGGGCCAAAACGGCAGTTTATCGCCACAAATGGGGTATTGCTGCACTCAGGAGAAATTGGGCAACAAAATGGGGTATTTTGTTCCCTGTGAAAATAAGACATTTTTATAAAAAATGTAATTTCTTTTATTTTTACAGGCCAATTCAAATACGTACTGTGTAAAAACTGTGGAGTCAAAATGGTAACAACAACCATAAATTAATTCCTTGAGGGGTGTAGTTTCCGAAATGGGGTCACTTTTGGAGGATTCCTACTGTTTTGGCACCTCAACACCTCTTCAAACCTGGCATGCTGCCTAAAATATATTCTAATAAAAAAGAGGTGCTTCTTTGCTTCTGGGGCTTGTATTTTAGTCCACGAGCACACTAGAGACACATGTGGGACATTTCTAAAAACTGCAGAATCTGGACAATACATATTTAGTAGTGTTTCTCTAGTAAAAGCTTCTGTGTTACAGAAAACAATTGAATGCAATTGAAATTCAGCAAGAAAAATTAAATTTGCAAATTTCACCTCTACTTTGCTCTAATTTATGTGAAATGCCTGAAGGGTTAAATAAACATTCTAAATGCTGTTTTGAATACTTTGAGGGGTCTAATTTTCAAAATGGGGTGTTTTATGGAGGTTTCCAATACATAGGCCCCTCAAAGCCACTTCGGAACTGAACAGGTACCTTAAAAAAAAGGCTTTTGAAATTTTCTTAAAAATATGAGAAATTGCGGTTTATGTTCTAAGCCTTGTAACGTCCAAGAAAAATAAAAGAATGTTCAAAAAAACAATGCCAATCTAAAGTAGACATATGGTAAATGTGAACTACTAACTATTTTGGGTGGTATAACCGTCTGTTTTACAAGCAGATGCATTTAAATTCTGAAAAATGCTATTTTCTCTAAATTTTGCAATTTTTCACCAATAAACACTGAATATATCGTCCAAATTTTACCATTAACATAAAGCCCAATGTGTCATGAGAAAACAATCTCAGAATCGCTTGGATAGGTTTAAGCATTCCGACGTTAGTACCACATAACTTGAAATATGTCAGATTTGAAAAATGGGCTCTGAGCCTTAAGGCCAAAACAAGGCTGCGTCCTTAAGGGGTTAATTATGTTTTTACATGGGACTGTATGTTGGAGGTGGATGGATGTTTTGCACATAAGACTGTATGTTGGAAGGTGATAAAGGGAGAGAAGTGATGTTTATTTTAACGTGGGACTGTATGTTGAAGGGGCTAAATGGATAGGAGTGATGTTTTGAACATGGGACTGTATGTTGGAGGAAGATGAAGAGAGAGCAGTGATGTCTTTTTTATTTACATTGGACTGTATGCTGGAGGGGACTGAATGGAGGGGATGTGATGTTTTGCACATGACAATGTATATTGGAGGGGGCTGAAGGGAAGAGAGTGTTGTTTTCTTTAACTGGGACTGTATTTGTAGAGGGAGCTGAATGGAGGGTAGTGATGTTTCCTTAACATGAGACTGTATTTTGGAGGTTTGCACATGGAGCTGTATGTTGGAGGGGGTTGAGTGGAGGGAAGTGATGGTTTGTACATAAGACTGTATGTTGGAGGAAGATGAAGGGAGAGTAGTGATGTGTTTTTTTGTTTTTTTTTACATGGAACTGTATGTTGAAGGGGGCTAAATGGATAGGAGTGATGTTTTACACATGGGACTGTATGTTTGAGGCAGCTGAAGGCAGGGAAGTGATGTTTTTTTAGATAGGACTGTATGTTTGGGGGGGCTGACGGGAGGAGAGTGATGTTTTCTTTACATGGGACTGTATTTTGGAGGTTGCTGAAGGGAGGGTAGTGAAGTTTTGCATATTAGCTGTATGTTGTAAGGAGTTGTTGTTGCAACCTGTAGGGATTTTATCAGCCCTAGGATAGGTGATCCCTGCTGTTCTGCTCCACTCTGTATTTAATACTTGGCTATCATTTAGGCCATGATTGCAGTTTGTAACCCTGGACTGACTACCATCTTCACATCATCTAAAGCTCCTTCCACATCTCATCATTCTGAACTTCCATCAAGCATTTCAATAAAGAGAAGATCTGCAGAGGTACTACAATAATCAGCAGACTAAGTGCACCATCTCCAGTATTTCATCATCCTTGACAGAACATACCTCCAAGGATGGTGACATGCCACATGTGTCTTCATGCTCCAAGATGCTAGACCAGACATGGGCAAACTACGGCCCGCGGGCCACATACGGCCCGTTAGGCTTTTTAATCCGGCCCGCCGAACTTGTCCAAATCATAGTAAAAACCTCCTTTTTTTTCCCCTTTCCCTGCAATGCCCACGTTTTCCCAATAGATGGCGCACTCAAAACACATTGACCGTTGTTAACTCCTTAACGCCGAAGGACGGATATATCCGTCCTCAGCAGCTGCTAGTTCGCGCAGGAGGACGGATATATCCGTCCTGTGATGGCGCGGGTACTGCCAGTGTACCCACGCGATCAGCGGCAGGAGCACGGCTGTTATACACAGCCTGGCTCCTGCTGCAACTGCCGGAATCGAAGCGCGCTCCGATTCCGGCAGTTTAACCCATTAAATGCCGCTGTCAATAGTGACAGCGGCATCTAATGTGTTTGACAGAGGGAGGGAGCTCCCTCTGTCACCCGATCGGCGCCCCCGCAAACAAATCGCGGGTCGCCGTCGGGTTTCCATGACAGCCGGGGGTCTAACAAAGACCCCCAGGTCTGTCTTCCGCAACTGCCTGTTTGGCGATGCCGGAGGCATGACCTAACAGGTTGCCTGTCAGTTTTACACTGACAGGCAATAATGCTTTGGTATACTAAGTATACCAAAGCATTATATATGCGATCGGCACATCGCATAGTGAAGTCCCCTGGTGGGACTTAATAAAAAAATGTCAATCAGTTAAATAAAGTTTGTTGAAAAAAAATAAAATAATTACAGTCAAAATCAAATAAAACTACTTTTTTTGCCCAAAAAGTGGTTTTATTCAGTAAAAGTGTCAAAACAAATAACACATACACATATATGGTATCCCCGCGATCATAACAACTTGACCAATAAAATGAACACATTAATGAAACCGCCGGATGTACGGCGTCCAAAAAACCCGCAAAAAACAACGGCAAAATTCTCTCTTTTCTCCCATTCCCCCCATAAAAAATAAAATAAAAGTTAATCTATAAGTCCTATGTACCCCAAAATAGTACTAATGAAAACTACGCATTGGCCCGCAAAAATCAAGCCCACATACGGTCACATCAACGGAAAAATAAAAAAATGACGGCTCTTGGAACGCGGCGATGCAAAAACAAGTAATTTTTTTCTAAAAGGGTTTTTATTGTGCAAACATAGGAAAACATATAAAACCTTTACATATTTGGTATCCTCGTAATCGTGCCGACCCGTAGAATAAAGGTAACATGTTATTTATGCTGCATAGTAAAGGGCATAAATTTATAACGTGAAAATTAATGCTGGAATAGCTGCTTATTTTCAATTCTCTCCTAAAATAAAGTTAATAAAAGTTAATCAATATATTGTAAGCATCTAAAAATGGTGCAATTACAAAACACAACTCGTCCCGCAAAAAACAAGCCCTTATACGGCTATGTCGACGTAATAAAAAAAAAGTTACGACTCTTGGAATGCGACCATGAAAAAACAAAAAATAATCCTTGGTCATTAACGTGCAAAATGGCCCGGTCATTAAGGGGTTAATGTGGCGCGTATTTCTCTTTATTTCACTTTAATTTTCACTTCGTTTCACGTCACCATTAAGCCCTTCGGTTTTCAAAGAGTACAATATCAGCCGTCACTTTGCCACGAAGCATGCAAACTATGCTAGCAAGCAGTCAACACAAGAACGGGCGGCTACTGCTCAGAGGTTGGCAGCTAATTTACAGAGTCAACAGAACTTTTTTCTTGATAAATCACAGTGCGTATGTTATTTTAATCTATTTACATTTCCTTCTCCCAGTATCTGCGAAATAGTATGTAAATGCCATATCTTGCATATTTCTTGAGACAAATTTATTAACTGATAAGGGCTATTTTTCACATTTGAAAGACAGTTAATAAATTGGGTTGTAGTGTTCTTACTGTGCTATGAGGTTTGCACACACTCCATTTAATGCTTTAGTATATCCGGCCCAAACACTCCCTCCAAATGCTCCTGGCCCGGCCCCTCTGTCAAATTTTAGAACCCATTGTGGCCCGCGAGTCAAAAAGTTTGCCCACCCCTGTGCTAGACCCTCCTGTCGCCAGAAATCAGCAAGAAGGCCTACAACAAATGACTCTGTGACAATGCTGCAAATAAAGGAATGTTTTCTACACTATCAGTGTCTATTGTTTTACAGGGTAACTCTGACTTGAACTAAATTAAGTTAGGGAACCTCTTTAAGTAACTATCAATATCATACTTACCTCCTACTTTATTGGCCCAGGGAGTAAAACATAGGGTAAAACCTACACTTTTAGTAAATATTTACATATTACAGATACATCTCTGTCATCTGTGGCCTACTTAGAAGACAGGGGACACCATAACAAAGATCAACATGGGGCCCTCAATTATGGCTTTGGATTTTTCCACCTAGAAAATAAGGGCCTGCTGTTTGTTCCTCCCTTGATTCCCTTTGCAGGACCCATGGGTTAATTTCGCCCTTTGCTAAAAATACAGATCCTCTAAAGAGGGAATTCCCACTGTACTATTCACCTTTCTGTAGTACAGCATCGTCTCTCCCTGCCAGCCGCCACAATGAAACCCTTGTCGGGGTTGGTGAGGATGTCGGGTGGTACAATAATCTGCTGGGGAACCCATTCCGAAAGGGGGGGGGGAGAGGAAAACCTCCAACTGAAAACAAGCTCGTAATAGAAATCTTTGTATCTGCTTCTACTACAGTGAGACTGAACACCAAATCATCACCTATTCTAGGCGACAACAGGTAAGACTTCAATGTCTAGGTGAGTCCAGAGAAGCTTACCTAAGAGCACAGGTAATTCAAGAATATTGTTGCCTGTCAAGCTATCACATAACTCTAATTTGGTTTGGGTTGGGGCAGCAGCGTAGCTATAGGAGTTGCAGTGGTCGCAGTTGCCACCTGAAGCAAGAGGGAAATGGGCTTGCGCACCATGACTGTCCACAGTGACTGTAGTAACAGGGGCCTATGTAGTAAACTACACAGGCCCCTGTTACTACAGTATTATCTCCATATACTTACCCTCCTTGCTCCTGAGTCGGTCCTCTTCGACTTTGGGCAGAGCGCTGTGTCTTGATGCAGTTCAAAGTCAGGAGGTTGTATGCACGGCGCACATAACGTCATGATGCTGAATGGCATTAGGACCCAGCGCTGCACCCGAAGAGAACCTGACAGGATCGAGAAGGGTGAGCATAGAAATGCTGACTGCTGGGGCCCTGGATCTAAGCCTTTCATGTGTAATACTGTCTGCTGGGGACATGTATCTAAGCCTATCATGTGTGATACTGTCTGATGGGGCCCTGTATCTGAGGCTATCATATGCGACACTGAATGTTTAGCCGCGTTTTTTTTAACACTTTCATGTGTTATTCTGTCTATTGAGCCAGTGTATCTAATCCTATCTTTTGGCATAGCTATAGGGACTGCAGTCTTATAGATATGCTGTCTTTGATATATATATTTTTGGGAAGAAGGCAAATTAAAAGTTCAGGCGCTCAAGCCCCAAGACCCTATCAAAGCCCCTGGCTGCTAGTGCTGCAACGATGGGTCACTTAAGAGACACAGCAACGCAGCTGAGAGTTACTGGTGGGCCGCGGCTGTCAACCATGAAGAGAAGTTGGGAGGAGCCCATGAAGAACTTTTGCACCGGGGCATATGAGCCTTTAGCTATGCCCCTGACAGTTGGGGCAAGGCTGGCCCTGCCACAACAGGGTAAGCCCCCAGACTATCCATAGTTAACCTCACTAATGAGGGTCCCCAAAGTAAAAGTAGAGACCAAATTAGAATGTAGGCATTAGATTGTATATATATATTTGGTAAACTATATGTTTACTCCAAAGCACTATATTAACTATATTATGAGACATAGTGAGTAAAAACTTTAGAGCTTGTTGAATTCTTTCTATATTACATAATATAATATAATATTTATATCTAAATATCTATATAGTATTGATTGCCGTTTCATAGCAACTTTCATATTCTTCCTATTTTATTTATTAATAATGATGGTAAAGTTAAATATAAAATGGATTTATGTTGCAGGCACAAATTTTCCATTTCATTGCTATAAATATCTTTATATCAAATAAGTTTTCTGACTGTGCTCTAAGATCAGATATTAGATTGCTAATATCTATTTGGGAATAACTCTTACTGCAGTTATAATTTGAATGGCTTCTATCGTCTCTATAAATGTCACTTTCTGGACTAGTTTAAGTGTGATTGATTCCATTCAATATATATTAGATTCTATATTAATTCATCCATGTCATAATTTGCCCAAGTGACCTATGAATGTTTTAGTTTGAAGCAAGGCTAAAAGGATAAATCAGAAGTATTCGAAAGTCAAGTCATGTAAGATTTGGTCTCAAAACAAGTGACCTATTGGCAAAGTTTGCAGACACCAAATAGACACAAATATAGCTTAAAATTAGAACAGCTTGTCTATTAAAATGATGTCTGTTTTTTTCGTATATTAAAGCAAATCTGTCAGCTTAATATGCTGCCCTATGTAAGGGACAGGCCCGTCCTCCTATTAGCCAAAACGGCACAAAGTAATATTGTGCCGTACAGCTAATATTAGCGATCAAAGAATACACCAGAGTCATTGTTAGGAGTTTAGTGTACTCTGGAGGAGAGTGCTCCCTCCGCTTCTCCACACCTTCTCTCCCCCTACATACAGTGATTGACGGCTGGCTGCTGAGTATCTGCATATGCAGCCGCCTGTCAATCACTGTGAAGACGGCAGGAGAAGGTGAGGAGTGGTGGAGGAAGCGCTCTCCTCTTGGATACACTGGACTCATACCTATGTTTTCTTTCAGCCCTCCTATTAGCTATACGCCACTTTTTTTTGTGCCATTTTGGCTGGTAGGAGTACGGACCTGTCCCTGTAATATTCTGCCCTTACAAAAGGCAGCATATTTACATGACAGATGCGCTTTTATCAGTAATCAGTGCAAAATAAAAATGGTATCTTCTTTTATGAGCTTACCAAACACAAACCAGGTTTTGACTTTAATTTCCACCTCTGGAACCATTCTGGAATTCTGAATGACTAAATGATTCTGAATTATTTAGGTCTATTTTTTCAGACTGCAATGCAAGCAGGAAATGTAAATATAAATGTATATTAAAATAGTTACTTTAGTTACTTGCATCAAGTTTAACCTTTTATAAATTTAAACCCCATTTTATCCAGATGAAGGAAAAACCACCCCTGAATGGAATAGACTAATTTTCCATTAAGTGATCCCTACTGACAATTGGACATATCTTTGGTTAGACATTCTACATTAATACCATTAAACCTATATATTGTGCGTCTCAAGGAAAATGTCTAAGGCCGGATTCGCACGAGCGTGTTCGGTCCGTGATATACTGTCCGTATGTCGGCCGCATTTCCCGGACTGAACACACTGCAGGGAGCTGGGCTCCTAGCATCATAGGTGCCCCTGCCTCTCCACGGAACTACTGTCCCGTACTGAAAACATGATTATAGTACGGGACAAAAATGGTGTGTAGAAAAGGCAGATCCAGCACTCGAATATTTAAAACTTCCAATTTTTATTAGGTCATTTTAAAAACAGGGATAAAACAAAAATCCCGGGACCACGCTTACGCGTTTCAGACCACTAGGGTCCTTAATCATGAGCAAGCTATGATTAAGGACCCTAGTGGTCTGAAACGCGTAAGCGTGGTCCCGGGATTTTTGTTTTATCCCTGTTTTTAAAATGACCTAATAAAAATTGGAAGTTTTAAATATTCGAGTGCTGGATCTGCCTTTTCTACACACCATTTTTCTTCCAATAACCTGCAGTCGACACAGGATCAGTTCAGGAGGATCTACGAGCACCTACAGCTTTGGGATTTTTTCATACATATTTGGCACTAGTCAAGCTTCTCAAAAACGCATTGGAAAAACGCAATCAAGCACAGTGGTTATGAGGTGAGCAAAACTTTTGGTAAAACATTTTTCATTTTCTATAGTACGGGACAGTTTTAGATAACTATGATGCTAGGAGCCCGGCTCCCTGCAGTGTGTTCGGTCAGGGAAATGCGGCCGACATGGGGACCGTATCTCATGGACTGAACACGCTCGTGTGAATCCGGCCGTACCCTTTCTTAAATCTATCTACACTTTCAGCTATTACCAAATTCTGCAAGAGCATGCTCTATTACTTTACAGTTCAGACAGTAAAGTAATGCTTCCGATTTTGGAAATCACACTTCTTTTAACCGCAAGCACAAATAATAACTTATGCCATTGGTTTCTTATAGGTGTCATTTACATATTTATATAAAGATGTCATATCACGCCTAAGCATTCCCTTCTCTAGGGTTAATACATTTCGTTTTGACAATCTTTCTTCATAACTTTCAAGCATTAATTTGGTTGCACTTCTTTACATTTTCTCCAGCTCTCTTGCTTATGGACTGATGCGCAAAATTGGACTGCATACTCATTACGTGGCTACACTAGTGCTTTATTAAGGGATAAAAAAATATTATTTTTCTAATACAAGACAATATCTTTTCAGCTTTTGATGCAGCAGACTTTCAGTGCATGTTATAATTTAATTTATCGATGAGTGGCGTAATGATCGTGGTTGCAGGGCATGCAACTGGGCCCAGAGCAGAATAGGGCCCGAAGAGAGCCTGCCTTGGATCCTTTCACGCTGCCTGTGTCCTGACATCAGGCAGCGTGTTATTTTATATGTCTGATCAGGGAGGGCTGATTTGGGGGGTTTTCATCCGGGTAGGTTGCATGGGGAGCGGCAGTCGCCAGGTACGCTTTTGTTCTTGAAAAATTACACCCAAATCATTCTCTATTGTAGACTGTAAATTTTGAGACTGACACAAATTTTGGTATTCACAAAGTTTGCTGCTTCAGTTTTCATAGTGGCAATTTGCATTAACTCTAGATTGTTATGAAGAGTGATCAGATTTAATTACTTAATTGCAAAGTCATTCCTTGCCATGAAAATTAATTTAATCACAAAAAACTATTTCCACTACATTTCAGCCCTGCCACAAAATAACCTGCTGACATCATTTCAGTGATCTTCTTGTTAGCTAAGGAGGACAAAGCAGCTGATATCACTCTGTCATGCTGCATTTTAAGAGCAGACTGGTTGCTCAAAATCATTGTCTTCTTCTGTTAACCATGGAACACGTGTGGTCGTCATTGTTTTAAATCAAAAGGGCTTTATAGGCAAGAACATTGTTGCTTGTAAGATTGCCCCTAAATCAACCATTTATCAGATCATCAAAAATTTTAAGGAGAGAGGTTCAATTGCTGTGAAGAAGGCTTCAGGGCACCCAAGAAATTCCAGCAACTGCCAGGACCGTCTCCTAAAGAGGATTTAGTTACAGGATCGGTTCAACACCAGAGAAGATCTTGCACATGAATGGCAGCAGGCAGGTGTCAGTGCATCTGCATGCACAGTGTGGCGAAGGCTTTTGGCAGGCTGGCCTGCTGTCAATAATGGCAGCAAAGAAGCAGTTTCTCTCCCAGAAAAACATCAAGGACAGACTGATATTCTGCAGGAAGTAAAGGGATTCGACTGCAGAGGACTGAGGTAAAGTTATTTTTTCTAATGAAGCTCCATTCAGACTGTTTGGGACATCTGGAAGAATGATTGTCCAGAGAAGAAAAGGTGAGCGCTGTGTCGTGCCAACAGAAAGGCATCCTGAGACCATTCATGTATTGGGTTGCTTTTCATCCAAGGGAGTGGGTTCACTCACAATTTTGCCTAAGAACACTTGCATGAATAAAGAATGGTATCTAAAACCTTATTAAATGTTCAAAGGCAGCTAACAAGCCAGGAAATTGCTGTTTCTCATTTCATACTAGTGAAGAATCAATAGTTGCAGCTGATTTTATCTCTCAAATAAAGACTTTGCTCTGAAACATGTTGGTTTGCAGAATTTCATGAACGGATTTACCTTCTTCTATTTGTTTGGGTTTATACACAAATAATCTTCTTTTCAAATTGTCCATAGAGATTGTCCATATGTAGATGATTCATGATGGATGGTTGAAAGTAGTGTAGATGGATGTTAAAGGGAACCTGTCACCAGCATTTCACCTATTGAACTTTACTTATCCCTCACTGGCCGCTGCTATCAAAAGTTCATTGCCGTTATCCCCTGTCCTAAACGCCTCCTCCGACTACAAATAACGGTCTGCAAACATTTTGCGCCTTTTATCGTAATAATCCGGTGTCCCTTTGTGCGCACGCACCAGAAGAGGACATCCACGCACAAGTGTGGGATTTAGTGTGCTGGGTAAAGGCGAGGAGCTGTCCATCAAAAATATGGAGGCGGGGTAAACTCGGAATTACTTGAGGAATGAAGATTTCACTCTTTTCAAATAAAGATTTGACTCTTTTATGCTCATTAGCATACGGTGTGGGAACACTAAAAACTGAATACTAAAGCTACAGAGCTGACTAAGAAGACAATTATAGGTTATATAGTATTGATTTTTCACCCACTACCACTCGGTAGTGCTGGTTTAATAGGTGAAATGCTGGTGACAGGTTCCCTTTAACCTCTGACCACACTGGCAAGCGTCTATCTTTAGCTGATTTGACAATAAGGCCATGTGCGCACGCATGAGCTTTCACAAAACTGCATACACATACTGCAGTAGATTTCAGGGCATGCTCCAGATTTTCCAAGGTCCACAATCGTTCATACAATGGAATATCACAGCACCAGATATATGATTATATGGGTGCAAGCCTCAAGAGAACCTGATCCAAAGTCCTTTGATGTAGTCCAAATAGAGAGACGAGACAGCATATCCAAAAAAAGGAGGAATTTATTCCCCCAAATATGAAATGTTTCAATCCAATAGGATGTTTGATCGTCTCTCTATTTGGATCACAATTGTTCATAAACCTATTAAAGTTGGGTTAGTCACAAAAGAAGCCATGCTCCTGTAATGTACAAAATTAAGAAATACTGAAATTGACAAAGCACAGGGCCAAATTACATCAAAATATAAATAAATTTTCTTATTGAAATCACAATTTATAAAAATATTTACAGTAACTACATTACCCCCTTCCCGACATTTGACGCATGGCTACGTCATAGCCGGGTAGGGGAAATATGGAGCGGACTCACTGAGTATGTTACAGCCGACACTTCACAGTAACAAGCGGGATCGCACTCAAGCAGGATCCCGCTCTTTTGACCCGTTAAATGTTGCGATCAATATCGATATCGGTCAACGAATGCGACAGTTATAGCCCATGTCCTGGATATGTCTGTGTGTGGTGGCTCTTGAAGCACTGACTCCAGCAGCAGTCCACTACTTGTGAATCTGCGCTAGATTCTTGAATGGCCTTTTCTTGATAATCCTTTCAAGGCTGCGGTTATCCCTGTTGCTTGTGCACATTTTTCTACCACACTTTTTCCTTCCTCTCAACGTTCCATTAATATGCTTGGATACAGCACTCTATGAACAGCCAGCTTCTTTAGCAATGTCCTTTTGTGGCTTACCCTCTTTGTGGAGGATGTCAATGACTGTCTTCTGGACAACTGTCAAGTCAGCAGTCTTCCCCATGATTGTGTCTACAATCTTGAACTTTTACCCAATAGGGATTTAAATGCCTAGTTATGCTATAAAATGTCTAGCATTTTCTAGGCGGAGTATGAAATAGGGGTATTTCATTCTAACCTTATATACTTACCTAGGTATTTTTCTGCTTCTGCCATCCTCCTCCCCACTCCACTCTCCATAGACTTCTTTAAGCAGCATGTAACCTGATTTCTCAGTGAGCTGATGATCCGTCTCCTTTTTATGGAATGGAAAAAGCAGTAAATTCAGAGTGAGTGAACAGTTAGGAGGGGAATGAACCTGATTATTAGAAAAAGAGGCATTTTTCATTAATATTACAAAGTTTCCCATATTCACTTGTACTATTGATTTAGGCAAAACTTGTTGAAAAGTTAGTGTCCATTTAAATAGGATTGTAGCTGGATTGGCTCTGTACCACCAAACAATGCAATGGGAAAAATTGTGTTGGGGCAGTGGTTGTCCTGGTCTTTATCCACATTGTTATTTGGTCTGCTTGTTATCCATTATTGTAGTGTATGCACTTAATAACTGAATAATGTGTGGTTTAACCCCTCAAGGCACAGTGATTTAAAAGTATGTCATGTATTGCCTAACCTAGAGGCTCAATGATGTACATTTAATTCAGAATGAATGCACGGCACAGCTGGAGCCTCTTTCTGCCCACTGGGGTCACAAGAAGCAATCATATGGTGTCAATGGTTTACCATTGCAGCCAGGGGCCTAAAAACGGATAGCTACACTATAAACAAAAATTTGTATGTATCTCCCTTGCCACTTGCTGCTCTGTCAGGGGGCTATACTCTAACACTTCCTGGAAACTGTATTAGTCTATGACATTTTCTCCAGTCAAAATGGAAAATTTAAACATACTAGGCAAATAGTGCCTTCCTCATGAACGATCCTGCCGCCTGTTAGTATACCTGAAATGAAGAATAGAGGGGTCCGCCTACCGTACATTATGCCACCCCACACCATAGTCTCTGGAGTAGAGCCGGTGTACAATGTTTCTGCTCCATCCACTAGAGCCTTTCTCAAGCCTTTTAAGGTTTGAAGACCTTAGCGACATCCCTGGCTGCTAGTGCTGCATTGTTGGGTCACTTAGGAGACCCAGCAACGTAGCTGTAATCTGCAAGCCGTCGGCCAAGAGAAGAATTTGGGGGCCCCAAGAAGGACTTTTGCATCAGGGCCAATGGGCCTTTAGCTACGTCCCTGTGTGGAGTGCTCTATCCATCGCAGGAATAGTGCCAGGTAAGTACAATTTATTTATTTTGGGGGGCTGTGTATCTAAAACAGGAGGGATGGCTGTGTGGCACTACCTACTAGGGTAGGCTGTGTGGCACTATCTACAAGGGGGGCTGTGTGGCACTATCTACAAGGGGGCTGTGTGGCACTATCTACTGGGGGGTTGTGTGGCAATATATGGGGGTTGTGTGGCACTATCTAATGGGGGGCTGTGTGGCACTATCTACAAGGGGGGCTGTGTGGCACTATCTACTAGGGGGTTTGTGTGGCACTATACAGGGGGAGGGCTGTGTGGCACAATACAGGGGTGTTTGGCAGTGTACAGGGGGAGGGCTGTGTGGCACTATCTACAAGGGGGTGGCACTATCTAATGGGGGTTGTGTGGCACTATACGGGGGCTGTGTGGCAATATCTACTAGGGGGATGGGCTTTGTGGCACTATACAGGGGGAGGGTTGTGTGGCACTATCAACTAGGGGGGCTGTGTGGCACTGTACAGGGGCGAGGGCTTTGTGGCACTATATACTGGGGGTGTGGCACTATCTACAAGGGGGCTGTGTGGCACTATCTACAAGGGGGCTGTGTGTTACGCTTTCTACAAGGGGAGGCTGTGTGTGGTGCTATCTACAAGGGGGGCTGTGTGTCACGCTATCTACAAGGGGGGCTGTGTGTGGCGCTATTTACAAGTGGGGCTGTGTGTGATGCTATCTACAAGGGGGCTGTGTGTGGCACTATCTACAAGCGGGGCTGTGTGTGTGTGTGTGTGTGTGTGTGTGTGTGTGTGTGTGTGTGTGTGTGTGTGTGTGTGGCGCTATCTACAAGTGGGGCTGTGTGTGTGGCGCTATCTATGCAGGGCTGTGTGTGGCGCTATCTATAGGGGACAGTTTGCTGCTTCAGTTTTCATAGTGGCAATTTGCATTAACTCTAGATTGTTATGAAGAGTGATCAGATTTAATTACTTAATTGCAAAGTCATTCCTTGCCAAGAAAATTAATTTAATCACACAAAACTATTTCCACTACATTTCAGCCCTGCCACAAAATAACCTGCTGACATCATTTCAGTGATCTTCTTGTTAGCTAAGGAGGACAAAGCAGCTGATATCACTCTGTCATGCTGCATTTTAAGAGCAGACTGGTTGCTCAAGGGGGGGCTGTGTGGCACTATCTGCAAGGGGGCTGTGTGGCACTATCTACTGGGGGGCTGTGTGGCAATATATGGGGGGGGTTGTGTGGCACTATCTAATGGGGGGCTGTGTGGCACTATCTACAAGGGGGGGGCTGTGTGGCACTATCTACTAGGGGGTTGTGTGGCACTATACAGGGGGAGGGCTGTGTGGCACAATACAGGGGTGTTTGGCAATGTACAGGGGGAGGGCTATCTGGCACTATCTACAAGGGGGTGGCACTATCTAATGGGGGTTGTGTGGCACTATACGGGGGGCTGTGTGGCAATATCTACTAGGGGGATGGGCTTTGTGGTACTATACAGGGGGAGGGCTGTGTGGCACTATCAACTAGGGGGGCTGAGTGGCACTGTACAGGAGCGAGGGCTTTGTGGCACTATATACTGGGGGTGTGGCACTATCTACAAGGGGGCTGTGTGGCACTATCAACAAGGGGGCTGTGTGTTACGCTTTCTACAAGGGGAGGCTGTGTGTGGTGCTATCTATAAGGGGCTGTGTGTGGTGCTATCTACAAGGGGAGGCTGTGTGTGGTGCTATCTATAAGGGGGCTGTGTGTGGTGCTATCTACAAGGGGAGGCTGTGTGTGGTGCTATCTACAAGGGAGGCTGTGTGTCACGCTATCTACAAGGGGGGCTGTATGTGGCGCTATTTACAAGTGGGGCTGTGTGTGGTGCTATCTAAAAGGGGGGACTGTGTGTGGCACTATCTACAAGGGAGGCTGTGTGTGTGTGGCGCTATCTACAAGGGGGGCTTTTTGTGTGGTGCTATCTATGCAGGGCTGTGTGTGGCGCTATCTATAGGGGACAGTGTGGCGCTAAATACAGGGGACACAAAGGGGGCATTGTTACTGCATGGGGGCACAAAGGGGACATGGGTACTGAGGGTGCACTTTTATTGTGTCGAGCACTGATGAATCATTATTACCATATGGGGCACTGTGGATTATAAATTTGTTTGGGATGGGGTATAGATGGGGAGGGCGCTGGAAAAGCGAGAGACCAATATGTCTATGTGTCAAATTCTGCAGAGATGAGTTGTGGCTGGAATAAGTCTTCACAGTGGTCTGGGCCGGATGGGGGAAAAAAAAGGGAAAGTGAATGACTCTAATCAGAGAAGACATCACCTGTGAGTCACTGGATATAAGTGTGCTGTTCTCACTTATATAATCTGCAGAGCTCCTGCTTATAACTGGCATCTACCACTATATGGTGGTAATATTGATCTTTGTATAGTTGTTTTTAATCAGTAACAGTATGGTGGTATTATTCAGTCATTATGTGGTTATGGTGTGGCAGTATTATTCAGTAACAGTATGGGGGTATTATTTAGTCACTACATGGTGGTAGTATGTGGTCATGATGTGAGGGTTTTTATTCAGTAACAGTATGGCAGTATTATTTAGTCACTATGTGGTGGTAAAATGTGGTCATTGTGTGGATGTAATGACGGGGGTGGGGAGACAGACAAGTGAGCCCTAATCTACCCGCCACTCAGTCCCTGCCTACTTGCAACGACCCTCCCTAGGCGACGGGGTACAACTGGGCGACGGTCCCTACGCTCAATAAGTGCACGACAGACAAACAGACAAGGGTACACAGAGCTAGGGGGAGAAAGGGGCAGTTGCTCACGGCAACACCGTGAGCAACAAGAGAAGTGAACAAGCCGAGTCAAACCAGGAGTGTACGAGGTACCAAACGCAGAGTAGGAGAGTAATCAGCAAGCCAGGGTCAATATGAAGCAAGGACAATAGTACAAGAAGCTGCAGCAGGGCCAGGAAACCAAATGAGAAGAATCACAAGCAAAGGAGGAACAGGAAAGGCAGGTATAAATAGACAGAGGGCGGGAGCTAGCTCCGTCTGGCCAGGCAGTGATAGGTTCTCCCACTCCTAAGCCTGCCATCCTGAGTGGTGGAAGATGGAGTCAGTCTGACAGAAATAGAAGCAGGTGCAGACTGATTATCTATGGGCGTTAACCCCGAAGCTGTGCCTGGCAGATCCTTTACAGTGGAGGTATTATTCAGTAACAGTATAGCGGTATTATTCCGCCACTATGTAGTTGTAATATGTGGTCATGAAGTGAGGGTGTTATTCAGTCACTATGTGGTTGCAATGTTGGTCTTTGTATAGTGTGTTTTATTCAGTAACATTATGGTGGAATTATTCAGTCACTATGTGTTGGTAGGGCAAATTATTTGGGGGCAGGTCTACTATGAATACATGTTTCAGGCACCAAAGAAATTATTTTAATTCATCAGTGTAATATCCAGGGACAGTTTACTTCTGAGCCATTGTTTTTGTCAGCCTCTTAAGTTTTATCAAAGTTGTCTTTGCTATCTATTTATCCATCTATCTATCTATCTATCTATCTATCTATATTTGAAGGAGGGCATATGTCTCGGAACTTGTGCCCCTTATCTTTTAAGACCCAAGCAACGCCCCTGCTATGAACTACAGCCTTTGTGCTGATGGATACTCAGTGACACTGTCAGGGCAAACTTCCTTTTCCCTATTATTTCACACCGAATAGCCACCTCTGTAAATTCAGAACTGAGAGCATGCGTGGAAAAAGTACACCAGACAGACAAATGTTGGTAGACATCCTCCCACAGTCAAGCAGGAAGTGAACTGAACTTTTTATTAAACAAAAGAAAGAAACACAAGTTCCCTCCCTAGAGATGTGGGACGTGCTTAAGCCCCATTGGCTCCTCAGCTGTAAGTCCATCTGTACACTCCTCTTGCATTCCAGGTGCGGTGTCTCCATAGGCGTGCCCCTGATACATGGTCCATTTTGTTACATTCCAGTTCTTTGTGTAATATACTGATATATATACATATACACTACCGTTCAAAAGTTTAGGGTCACTTAGAAATTTCCTTATTTTTGCAAGAAAAGCACAGTTTTTTACAATGAAGATAACATTAAATTAATCAGAAACACACTCTATACATTGTTAATGTGCTAAATGACTATTCTAGCTGCAAACGTCTGGTTTTTAATGCAATATCTACATAGGTGTATAGAGGTCCATTTCCAGCAACCATCACTCCAGTGTTCTAATGGTACATTGTGTTTGCTAACTGTGTTAGAAGGCTAATGAATGATTAAAAAACACTTGAAAACCCTTGTGCAATTATGTTAGCACCGCTGTAAACAGTTTTGCTGTTTAGAGGAGTTATAAAACTGACCTTCCTTTGAGCTAGTTGAGAATCTGGAGCATTAAATTTGTGGGTTCGATTAAACTCTGAAAATGGCTAGAAAAAGAGAGCTTTCATGTGAAACTCGACAGTCTATTCTTGTTCTTAGAAATTAAGGTTATTCCATGCAAGAAATTTCCAAGAAACTGAAGACTTTCTACAAATGTGTGTACTACTCTCTTCAGAGGACAGCACAGACAGGCTCTAACCAGAGTAGAAAGAGAAGTGGGAGGCCCCGCTGCACAACTGAGCAACAAGACAAATACATTAGAGTCTCTAGTTTGAGAAATAGACGCCTCACAGGTCCTCAACTGGCAGCTTCATTAAATAGTACCCGCAAAACGCCAGTGTCAACGTCTACAGTGAAGAGGCGACTCAAGGATGCTGGCATTCAGGGCAGAGTGGCAAAGAAAAAGCCATATCTGAGACTGGCTAATAAAAGGAAAAGATTAATATGGGAAAAAAGCACAAAGACATTGGACAGTGGAAGATTGGAAAAAAGTGTTATGGACAGACGAATCGAAGTTTGAGGTGTTTGGATCACACAGAAGAACATTTGTGAGACGCAGAACAACTGAAAAGATGCTGGAAGAGTGCCTGACGCCATCTGTCAAGCATGGTGGAGGTAATGTAATGGTCTGGGGTTGCTTTGGTGCAGGTAAAGTGGGAGATTTGTACAAGGTAAAAGGGATTTTGAATAAGGAAGGCTATCACTCCATTTTGCAACGCCATGCTATACCCTGTGGACAGCGCTTGATTCGAGCCAAATTCATCCTACAACAGGACAATGACCTAAAGCACACCTCCAAATTATGCAAGAACTATTTAGGGAAGAAGCAGGCAGCTAGTATTCTATCTGTAATGGAGTGGCCAGCGCAGTCACCAGATCTCAACCCCATAGAGCTGTTGTGGGAGCAGCTTGACCGTATGGTACGCAAGAAGTGCCCATCAAGCCAATCCAACTTGTGGGAGGGGCTTCTGGAAGCATGGGGTGAAATTTCTCTCGATTACCTCAGCAAATTAATAGCTAGAATGCCAACGGTCTGCAATGCTGTAATTGCTGCAAATGGAGCATTCTTTGACGAAAGCAAAGTTTGAAGGAGAAAATTATTATTTGAAATAAAAATCATTATTTCTAACCTTGTCAATGTCTTGACTATATTTTCTAGTGGTTTTGCAACTCATTTGATAAATATAAGTGTGAGTTTTCATGGAAAACACAAAATTGTCTGGGTGACCCCAAAGTTTTGAACGGTAGTGTATATGTAAGGATAATATTTTTGCAAACAATATACATGGTAATGATCCCCGACAGTCCCCCCTAAAAATATTATTACTCTATCCCTGAGTCTTGCCTAGCAACCTACCACTGACCACTCGAACCAAGCGGGTAGGGCTTTTGGATTTCTTCACCAGCTTGAGACGAGCTACTCCTTATGAGTAACCCTCCTTAGTACCTGGACTTCCAAGGTTTCGGAGTGGTCCTAACTTTCCCTATTCTCCTCAGGATACAGGATGGTTGTCTTGGTATAATCTACAAACCGCCGCTGGTTGTAATATATATATATAATTAATCCATTCTATATTTTTATTAATGGTAATAATTGTCGCACTGTCACTTACTTTATTGACTTTCCCGATGATCCAATAAATTTCCTACTACCAATGGGCCCATAATTGTGGGCGATGCCAAAAGCGTACCTAGAGTCAGTGTAAATGTCGGCCGTCTTACCTAACGGGACTTTTACTCCTGCAGACACAACAGGTCATGGGCAGCATCTTCCCCAAACCTAAAGACACCTGGGTAACATGACCTCCGGGCTCTCATTGCTGCCATGTACTTCTTACATATGAGTGACAACAACCAGTGACCTTCACCTCAAACCTCCACATAAAACTCCTCAGATTGTAATTTTCAGCACCGTGGCATATTTACACACATTATAATTATAAACCTCAGACAATATAAACAATAGGGCCTCAATTAATAATATAATACTATCACCAATCTCCTGCTATCACCCTCAGGTTTTGGGTCCCATCAGTTCATTGCCAGTCCTGTACATCATCGTCCTCTTCTTCTCCTGTCTTCTGTCGAGTCAGACTGCACAGTGGTGTCCAGTGGGGGATTTATTACTATCCTCCACCTGGTCACTTACTTATTAAAATACTTGATACTGCTGACGGATTCACTCAGGTCTTTGGTCTTTACTTTGATCTTTGCTGATGTCATCAGGACTTGGTTTGGTCCTTCTCATCTGTCAGACACCGTCTCTTTTAGTATACGTCACCGGGCTGTACATAGCACCTCATGCTGTGAGCCTGGGGTGTGATCCCATGTAGACGGATTAGTGGAGTTTTATTGTGACTACCACAAACCCTCCGTATCTATCCTCTTCCTCCGGTAAGTTACTTGTCTGGGCGGCTGCTTGGAATTGTGACACTGCCGTCAGCTCATTAAAAAAAACGTTGTACTGGCTCAGGCTGTGCCTGCCGCATCTCAGTGATGGAGTTCATCATATTAAAAGTCTTTTAGTTCATGTTTACTGGCACTTGCCGGGGACCCCCAACCCTTGTCAATTGTTAAAATAAATACTAATCTGGTGATAACATCATCCGCATACACTATAAACGTTGTTCTAAGTACATACAATAATAATGACAGGCCCTTAAATGACAAACAAACACCTTTATGTAAGAAAAACTTCTCTGTTCCACTGGACAGGGCACCTAGACAATGTGTAATTACTGGGTACACTGTATTTGAACTTGGTGTCACACTTTCCAGCAGGATTTACCACATGTTTATCTGACAAGTGTCTCAAACCAATTCCCCCCCCCCCCCTACTCTGGTTCGTTCTACCTGGGAAGGCCTCTCAAGGTCTGTTCTCTTTGTGGGAGGTGGGTATGATAAGGTTGGCACCGGTCTGCCAGGACTGTTCTGTAGGCAAATCAAACAGCTCTAACAGAATTTAGCAGCATCAGCTGTAAAGCCTGGGACATACCAATTAGATCTTACCACATCGATCCTTGCAGTCTTGGGGCATATGTGAGGTCACGCCATCAATACAAATGCAATCAAGAGTGCTTTGGGTGCTACAGGTTTACCTTCCTTTATCCGTCCACATTCTGTCAGAATCTGGTTCTCACGCCTTCCGCTCCCAGTTGGACTCTGGAGGACAAGCTTTTCATCGCATAATCAGTAATTGATCTTAATCAGATAATTAATTTGAAGAAAAACATTAACAATGACAGATTTATGTTAAACGTTCACACTGGGCAGTAACTAAAACTGATACCTACAAACTGATTCTTCTTCTCTTTATATATATATATATATCTATACATACACATATACACTGCACAGAATTCTCTGCTCTAAAATTTTCCTTTCACAACAAAAATATTTTCAAATGGGAATCTTCTTGCACTGAGAAGTTATCATTTACACAAACATAATACTGACGCCTCCAATAGTCCAATGCTGAGGCTGGTCCAGAACTTTACATAAAACTTAACCTCAGTATTTAATATTCCCACAACCCTTTTTGAATATCGTTATTAAACAAACTAACTCTGGAATAACATCTGGAGAACTTCTGACATCTTATCATTGTACAAACATCAGTTCAATACTTGGGATAACACTGTTCCCCTGTCACTACACACAACGTCTGCAGTGGGGAAGATACTGGCCGGGCTTCAGACCACCCTGAGAACAGGTCTACACACACGAGCACATTGTCATACACTTCTACCTCGGGTAGTTGTATGTTCTGCAGTCGCTGGGACGGGTAATCTGGCTGGGCTGCACTTTTCACAGGTACCTTTGCTGTTTTACCTATATCACGCCGTGCGCATATCATGCCCGCTGCTACAAACCTAGCGGTGGCATTATTGTATCCAGGGACAAGCCAATTTACTGACACCTGGCCGCACACCTGTCTTCTCTTGCTCTCTCAATTGGCTTACCCGATGATCCAATAAAGTTCCTACTACCAATGGGCCCATAATTGTGGGCGATGCCAAAAGCGTACCTAGAGCCAGTGTAAATGTCGGCCGTCTTACCTTCTGCCAGGTTACAGCCTCAGCGAGCACCTCCAGCTCTGCTCCTTGAGATGAACAAGAAGGTCAGAGTGGTTTCTGGATAATTTACCTGGTGCCTCGTATCCTGTCTTGTACATACTGTATATGATCAAGTATTTCTACATTACAAATTTACATTAAAAACCCATGTCACATATAGATAGAACATTTCAAAGGGGTGGCGTCTTCATCCTCTAAAATAAAAACATACGTTATACGCTTTTCCACACTCATCTGATAATCCAGAACACTTTGAGAATCTCACTTTTATCAGGTTCCTTCCCCCCTAAATCTGTAAAGACTCATCTGTGAGTGACCTTGTGTAAATTTGCTGGAGGGGGATGGTCCCTTACACAATACCTCATATTGGGTGGAGACTACAGCACAGCATACCCGGTGCCATATTTACTGTTCCGGAAGGATCCACACAGAAAAACCTCAACATTTAGGTTACTCTCATACACATTTAATCTGGATTACTCATTGGGGTCTCATACACATTGTGTAGATCTCCTGGAACCAAATTCATTAATTCAAAACAAAACAAAATTGTACCTGATCAGTCCCTTCACCATTCCCCCCCCCCCCCCTTTGTGGACTCTGCGAAAGTAATGTAGCAGGGTTCAAAACGACATCTCAACATAATAAGGTTGGGCACTCTATCTGGGGGGCACTAGTTTGGCCCCCTGTAATACACAACAGCCTGGAACAAATGACTTTCTGTAATCATGTTTTCAGTACGGGACAGTTGTCCTGCAGCGAGGCAGGGACTCCTAGCGTCGTACATAACTATGATGCTAGGAGCCAGGCTCCCTGCACTGTGTTTGGTCCGGTACTTGCGGCCGAAATATGTCCGTCAATTACGGACGTAATTAGTGTGTGTGCACATACCCTAAGAATTTCGGTTTTTAGACATTACTGCTGTTAAAAATTGGGCCGGGCGTGACCTCTTCGGGGGGTGGGGGCAGCCTCTCCCACAGGAAGCACATTGCTCGGCTGTAAGAGGGGTTTTGCTGCCCACAATGAGGACACACTCAACATGAGGGACGGACGCCATTACAGGGCGGCGGCTGGTCCTATGTTTTCGAATACATATAACATACAATGCCTTTCTTATTCCTAACTTCCATTCGCTTCACCAAATCATACGAATAGGATCGTCCGGGTACGGGTGATCCTGATGATTTGAATATGGACCGTAAACCACCCATTCTAACCGTCTATATTGTACACGTAATTTATATAACACCTTTTCGGTCTACAACTCTCTAGGTCTAGCCGGAAATATGAAAATTTCGCAGTCTGCAACTCTCTAGTTCTCGCCAAAATATTACAATTTCCCAGTCTGCAATTTTATTAAATCTCGCTGGAATATTACAATTTCCCAGTCTGCAACTGATAGGTCTTGCTGGAAAATTACTCACGACTTATCGTGCCCCTGTATAAAACAGGTTATATTTTCTATCTAGTCCCTAATTACCCAGAGGATGGTTAGTCGGGCGCGACTAATTTCTTACGGGTTTGTGACCACACAGCGGGGATGTCGCCTCTGTCGCCTGAGAGCTAATCCAGGCAACTGACAAGGGCTATACATATTCCCACAAGACCGTCCACTAACACAGATAAGTCGAAGATTCATAAAATCAACTGACTTACCGTGTTATTGTGGAGGTGATCAGGCTCCTTCAGTGGGCAGTCCTGGGTCGTCTGTTTCACCCTGTGATTGTCGGTTGTCCGGATTCCGAGATCCCCTCAAGTATGGCCCCACGCTTCGGGCGCCAATTGTCAGGGCAAACTTCCTTTTCCCTGTTATTTCACACCGAATAGCCACCTCTGTAAATTCAGAACTGAGAGCATGCGTGGAAAAAGTACCCCAGACAGACAAATGTTGGTAGACATCCTCCCTCAGTCAAGCAGGAAGTGAACTGAACTTTTTATTAAACAAAAGAAAGAAACACAAGTTCCCTCCCTAGAGATGTGGGACGTGCTTAAGCCCCATTGGCTCCTCAGCTGTAAGTCCATCTGTACACTCCTCTTGCATTCCAGGGGAGGTATCTCCATAGGCGTGCCCCTGATACATGGTCCATTTTGTTACATTCCAGTTCTTTGTGTAATATACTGATATATATACATATATATATGTAAGGATAATATTTTTGCAAACGATATACATGGTAATGATCCCTAACAACACCACAAGGAATTTGACATTTCTGTTGTAGCCTTGTACTAGATTTCTGCAGCTAATAAGTTCAATAAAACTCATATATTTTAACATAACATCATATTATGGCACTGCCTTTTAATTGGTTATTTTCCCAAAAGTAGTTTTTATAGTGGACAATTAAAGTAAAAGTTGTAAGCACCATTTTATCCTTATGAAATGGTTTTCAAACTATTATTGAAAAAGGTCCCTGATCATTAAAATATTTAAGTAGAGACATTAAAGGGAGTCTGTCACCAGAATGTCCGTATTAAACTAGTAACAGTGTATTGTAGAGGAGACTAACCTGTTTCTAGCGTTTATTTTCATTTTCTGCTTACTACCTCCGTTGTAGAGAAATAAGTTTTATTAAGTTTATGCTAATGAGCATTTAGGTGCAATGAGGGCGTTACCGTTGCACCTAAATGCTCTTACGTTGCTCCCCAATTCAACCCCCCTCCCTTACATTGATTGACAGGAGCCAGGCAGCATAATCGGCACGTTCATGCTTGGCCCCGTACTATCTGTAACAGGCACGCCTCCCTGCGCTTTACTAGGCGCATGTGCAGTATGATCTTTCTACTCAACGTTCTAATCGGCACTACTGCGCATGCTCTTTATTCGCCGCATGCGCAGTAGTGCCGTTTGGAACGATGAGCAGAAAGAGTTGTACTGCGCATGCACCGAGTGAAGAGCAGGGACGCGCGCGCGTTACAGATAGTACGGGGCCAAGCTTGAATGCGCCAATTATGCTGCCTGGCCCCTGTTAATTAATGTAAGAAGGGAGGGAGGGGGGTTGAACTGGGGAGCGACATAAGAGCATTTAGGTGCAATGGTAACGCCCTCATTGCACCTAAATGCTTATTAGCTAAACTTAATAAAACGTATTTCTCTACAAAGGCAGAGAGCAGAAAATGAAAAAAAAATCCTAGAAACAGGTTAGTTTCCTCTACAATAACTTGTTACTAGTTTAATACGGACATTCTGGTGACAGACTCCCTTTGAGAGAAAAAAAAAATTATTGTAACTTGCAGAAGTCTTTGCTGCCATCTGCAGTCCAGCACAGCCCTTAGTGAAATAGATTAATACATTGAAACAGGAGCCTGTGTTTTATTATAATCTTTTAACGTGTTAATGTGTGATATGTAAGCGCAGTCTTTAGCCTGGAGTCTGGACTATATACAACACATTTATTAATTAAGATTTATTTCATGTATTGTAAGTAGTTGCCAGGCACTTGATTAGAAATACGGCTGGCACTACTATGGGGGTGATGCAGCTGTCAATGTTATGGGGCACTGTTGCTGCCACTGTTATGAAGGCATTGTGGATGGTATTGTTAATGGGGAATGGGTGCATCTGGTAAATCTTCCATGGCATGTTAAGTGCCCAACATATGCATCATATTTTTCCCATCTACAAAAGTTGAGAGGAATGGTATTTAGACAGAAATAAAGGGGGGAATTCCTCCAGCTCAACTTGTCACAGGTATGATGGTCAGCGCACGGATCCTCGTGTCGGCGCACGGATCCTCGTGTCGGCACACGCACTTGCATAGACAGAGAAAAATTTTTGGGAAACAGCGCTGGAAATTGGTGTATCTGATAAAAACAGTAAACTTCTTCCAAGTTTTAATTTTTCTTAGATATAAAAACAATGAACAAAAGATGAGGATGAAAGCGGGTATAGTCCAAAGTACAGAGAGTAGTGGAATAATAGGCGTTAGCCTACGCGTTTCAGACGCCTGCTGGGTCCTTAATCATGGCTTGTAGTTTGTCTGACTGTGCAGTCTAGACCTTTTGTAGCCTGTCAGTCTCATTAGTGACTAATTAATTGCGTTTCAGAACGGAAGGGAAGGGGAGGAGTCCTGTGGAACGCAATCTTTTTCCTGATTCCCGAAGGAAAAAACTGCTACGAGGTATGTAAACACTTTGTGATTTAAATTAAACAAATTCTTTTCCCTTATATGTAATAATAGTTTGTTTAGTAATAAATGTGTGTTAAACTACATTATGGGCTTTTTATTGAATTGTTGTTTGATTATAGATATAGACAGGAAAAAACGGATTCAGGTAATGGTTCCTCGATTGCTGTGGTCTGTTTGAAACGAGGAATTCCCATGATACTTCCCCTTTCATAGAAAGGCAAAAAATAATAAATCATGTTTCCCTTTAGGTATATCCCCTAAGTGGTTACTGTATAATGATCATTTTTTATTTATTTATAAAGTGTATTTATTTTGTACTCTAAAAATTCCATTGTGGAAACCTAGAGAAAACAGAAAAAGCAACTGACTTGGCTACTGATGTAACACCTATTATTTTGAACGGAAAAGAAAATGGATAGCGGATAAATTGTTTAAAAATTAAGTGGACAAAATATGACATACGTTTAAAAGACAGAAAGCTAGTTCTTTTTTATTTTTATAGGAAATGTTATTAGACATGATTTGTATTCTTGGGTATTAAACATGTATCTTAAAATATGTGAAACTTGTAATTTTATTTGTATATTTTCTTGACCTTACCATTTTTGATATTGAAAAAATATATCTTTGGGTATGATATACGTATAAAAATATTATTCATGTAGGTATTTTCTTTATTATACGGCCATAGAAAAGTTATGATATCCTTTCGTGACTACTTTTCGTTATATTAAATTGTCAATTTTTTGGTTTTTTATTATTATTATGCTGTAACTATGGAACATGGCAGAAAACAACTATATCATTGTTGGTAATAGATTCGAGTACTTTCATCATTTATGAATAAAGAATTGTCGGGTTCTTTGGTGTTCTGGCGTCGGTTGTGTATTTATTATTTTTTATTGTTATTTTATCCCTTTTTATGACACTATTATTAGGTATTAATCCTATCTTTGAGGTTTCATGTGTTGAAGATCTTTGTATCCTTTCAGCTGATGAGGACTAGACAAAAAAAGGGGGGGGTGGGAGGGCTGACGAGTACTAATGCGAGCTCGTGAATATTTGCTGTATTATCATGAATGAGAAAACTATATTACTGGGATCAGTAATGGAACATAAGATCTTTTCTTACATTTAGACCTTTAGGGACCCTTGTTTGAAGTCTAAAAATCCAAAAGGCTTCTCTTGTGTGTGTTTTATATTTAATATCCCCACCTCTTTTGGGTTTAAAGATCTTCTCAATGGCATAACACGAAAAACAGTTTACTCCTCTATTATGATGAAGGATGAAATGTTTGGCTACATTCGAAGTGTTTACAATATTTGGATTACGGATGTAGCTAAGATGTTCTAAAATTCTCGTTTTGAATTTTCGGTTAGTACATCCAATGTATTTCAGGTCACATGCTGTGCATTCGATTATATATATAACTGAATCTGTATTGCAATTGATGTAGTTGTTGATAGTGAATGTGTTGGTATTTATTGAATTTGAAAATACCTTTTTTGGGGTCGCGTATGAGCACACTTTGCAGGGATTATTTCCACACTTGTAAAAACCCTTTTGTTCCAACCATGAACTTTTTGTGTTATTAGGACTGAAAAAAGATGGAGAAAGTGACGTAGCCAAAGAGGGAGCTCGCCGTGTGACAATTCTGCAACCTTCCTTGAGGATGTCTTCCAAAATCCTGTCCTCCATGAGCATGGGTAAGTGTTTATTTATAATCCTTTTTATGTTGTTAAATTGGCTGCTTTGTTGCAGGACTAACGTGGGTTTGTTTGATGTTGATTTTGGGCCTTTATTTTGGGACAGAAGGGTATCCCTGTCTTTCTTGGCAATTATCTTGTCTGCTCTATCTAAGGACCAGCGTGGGTATCCCCTATTATGTAGTCTGCTATGAATGTGTTGTTTTTCTGTATTATATTGCATGTCTGAACTGCAGTTACGCTTTGCTCTACATAACTCTCCCACTGGGATTGAGATGATGGTTTGTTTGGAATGGTTACTGTCCGCGTGTAATATGGTATTCCCAGCCGTCGGTTTTCTGTAGGTTTTCGTGTGTATATACGTTCCTTCTTCCCCCGTCAATTCAAGATCAAAAAATATAATGCTGGTTTTATCATAAGCATGTGTGAATTTGAGATTAAATGGATTGGAGTTAAGGAAATCTACGAACCCTTGGATGGCAGATATATCTCCCTCCCAAATAAACAGGAGGTCATCGATTTATCTGCCATACCATTTGATGTTTTCTCCGAACGGGTTACATGTGGAAAAGATTGATTGTTCTTCCCACCACGCCATCACCAGTTTGGCCAAGGACGGAGAGAATTTAGCCCCCATTGAAACCCCTTTCAGTTGGAGATAATAGTTGGTGTCAAACTGGAAATAATTGTGGGTCATTAAGAATGTAAGGACTTCCAGAATGTAAGTCTGTAGTGAATCACTGTAGTTACTGTGTTTATTCAAATGATGTTTCATAGCGATGTGAGCTATGTTGTGAGGTATGCTTGTGTACAAAGATGTAACATCACAAGTTAACCATGTATATTTCTTTGACCATATTTTGTTTTGAAAACACATAAAACATCTCTGGTATCTTTCAGGAACCCCGGAGTGTTTTGTGCGATTGGTTGTAAAAGGGAGTCTAACCATTCTGAGGTTTTTTCCAAAAACGACCCTATTCCCGACACTATCGGTCGCATTGGGGGAGGGGTAATATTTTTGTTAGTTTTGGGAAGAGCATGCAATATTGGTGTTATTGGATGTTCTACAAACATGTATTCCGCTTGTTTTTGTGTTAGGGAGCCACTATCTAATCCTGTGTGTATTAAACTTTTTATTTCTTTTTGGAAAATTGTTATTGGATTGTGTTTCAATAATTTGTATGTGGATTGATCAGATAATAAATTATCAATCTGTGTTCTGTAATCCTCCCTATTCATTATTGCAATGCTACCCCCCTTATCCGATTTTTTTATAATAACATCCTTGTTGTCTTCAAGGGACTTAGCTGCTTTTTTCAGTTTGTTTGAAAAATTGGTTTTCATCTTCTCTTTGCTTATGGACTCCGATAGTTGTTGTAAGTCCTTTTCGATAGCTGTTTGGAAGCGGTCCATTGTCTCAGTTCTTGATGAGATTGGATAAAATTTAGAATTAATAGTCTTGAAATTAATTGAAGTATGAACATCCTTTTTTTATATTTCAGTATCTAAACTCTCCAAACAGATTAAAGTCTTCGATTCTTGGAAGGATAATGCATTTTCATTACCAGCTTCTGTTCCTGTGGCTTTTGTTTGTGAATAGGATCCTATATTCGTAAGAACAGTTGTTGCTTCTGTGCGGTCATTTTTTTCTATTGGGTTCAAATTATCACTATAGAAATGTCTTTTTACTGTTAAGTTTCTAACAAATTTATTGATATCTAATAGTGTGTTGAATAGGTTGAAATTTTGAGTTGGTGCAAAATTGAGACCTAGTGCTAGAACTTCAGTTTGCTCTTCTGTAAGGTTGATTGTGGAAAGTTTGGTGATATTCATGTTGGATTGTAGTTCCTGCGGGTACGGGGGCGACAGCTCTGTTCCTGATCCACAGGATTTGTGCTTGCGGCCGCCCCTCCTTCCTCGTTTTTTGACATGTATTTGTGTTTATCAAATCTAGAGTTATTTTTGAATCTTTCTTTAGAATTTTCATTGTCTGTTCCTTCATGTTCACCGTCTCCCGAGTCAGGCTCGGTAGAGCTGAAGCTGACTCTGTTCTGATATTGTCCAAATCTTCCTTGATGTTTTTGTTGTGTTAGAATAGGTCTAAATTTGTTGTGATTTCTCCCCCGGTTCTTCCATTCGTAGACTTCTTTGTTAGCATAGTCCCGTAAATCTCTTTGGAACTTAGTTCTTTTTATTTCAGCTATTGATTTATCAACTCTGTCTATGCTGTTGGAGGTCCGGGTTTCTAGTGTGACATAATTAGGTGAGCTGGAGAAGGACTCCAACTTTCTTTTGGTTATTGAAATCTCATCCTTGAGTTCTGTTAATTTTAACTCTTCTTGTGTGATGATGAGTTTCATCAATTTTAAGGAACAGTCTGAGAGGGTCTGATTCCATTCAATGCCGAAGGCTTCCGAGTAATTGAAGGTAGGAATTTTCTTCATACGCAGGCCCCTTGGGATCATTTCCTTAGTACTGTGCGCAAAAATAAGAAAGTTTCCTGTACACAGAAAAAAAGAAACTGATTTTAACCCCATACACAAAACCCTAAGAATTTTGGTTTTTAGACATTACTGCTGTTAAAAATTGGGCCGGGCGTGACCTCATCAGCGGGTGGGGGCAGCCTCTCCCACAGGAAGCACATTGCTCGGCTGTGAGAGGGGTTTTGCTGCCCACAATGAGGACACACTCAACATGAGGGACGGACGCCATTACAGGGCGGCGGCTGGTCCTATGTTTTCGAATACATATAACATACAATGCCTTTCTTATTCCTAACTTCCATTCGCTTCATCAAATCATACGAATAGGATCGTCCGGGTACGGGTGATCCTGATGATTTGAATATGGACCGTAAACCATCCATTCTAACCATCTATATTGTACACGTAATTTATATAACACCTTTTCGGTCTACAACTCTCTAGGTCTAGCCGGAAATATGAAAATTTCGCAGTCTGCAACTCTCTAGTTCTCGCCAAAATATTACAATTTCCCAGTCTGCAATTTTATTAAATCTCACTGGAATATTACAATTTCCCAGTCTGCAACTCATAGGTCTTGCTGGAAAATTACTCACGACTTATCGTGACCCTGTATAAAACAGGTTATATTTTCTATCTAGTCCCTAATTACCCAGAGGATGGTTAGTCGGGCGCGACTAATTTCTTATGGGTTTGTGACCACACAGCGGGGATGTCGCCTCTGTCGCCTGAGAGCTAATCCAGGCAACTGACAAGGGCTATACATATTCCCACAAGACCGTCCACTAACACAGATAAGTCGAAGATTCATAAAATCAACTGACTTACCGTGTTATTGTGGAGGTGATAAGGCTCCTTCAGTGGGCAGTCCTGGGTCGTCTGTTTCACCCTGTGATTGTCGGTTGTCCGTATTCCGAGATCCCCTCAAGTATGGCCCCACGCTTTGGGCGCCAATTGTCAGGGCAAACTTCCTTTTCCCTGTTATTTCACACCGAATAGCCGCCTCTGTAAATTCAGAACTGAGAGCATGCGTGGAAAACGTACCCCAGACAGACAAATGTTGGTAGACATCCTCCCTCAGTCAAGCAGGAAGTGAACTGAACTTTTTATTAAACAAAAGAAAGAAACACAAGTTCCCTCCCTAGAGATGTGGGACGTGCTTAAGCCCCATTGGCTCCTCAGCTGTAAGTCCATCTGTACACTCCTCTTGCATTCCAGGGGAGGTGTCTCCATAGGCGTGCCCCTGATACATGGTCCATTTTGTTACATTCCAGTTCTTTGTGTAATATACTGATATATATACATATATATATATATATATGTGTAAGGATAATATTTTTGCAAACAATATATATGGTAATGATCCCTAACAACACCACAAGGAATTTGACATTTCTGTTGTAGCCTTGTACTAGATTTCTGCAGCTAATAAGTTCAATAAAACTCATATATTTTAACATAACATCATATTATGGCACTGCCTTTTAATTGGTTATTTTCCCAAAAGTAGTTTTTATAGTGGACAACTAAAGTAAAAGTTGTAAGCACCATTTTATCCTTATGAAATGGTTTTCAAACTATTATTGAAAAAGGTCCCTGATCATTAAAATATTTAAGTAGAGACATTAAAGGGAGTCTGTCACCAGAATGTCCGTATTAAACTAGTAACAGTGTATTGTAGAGGAGACTAACCTGTTTCTAGCGTTTATTTTCATTTTCTGCTTACTACCTCCGTTGTAGAGAAATAAGTTTTATTAAGTTTATGCTAATGAGCATTTAGGTGCAATGAGGGCGTTACCGTTGCACCTAAATGCTCTTACGTTGCTCCCCAGTTCAACCCCCCTCCCTTACATTGATTGACAGGAGCCAGGCAGCATAATCGGCACGTTCATGCTTGGCCCCGTACTATCTGTAACAGGCACGCCTCCCTGCACTTTACTAGGCGCATGTGCAGTATGATCTTTCTACTCAACGTTCTAATCGGCACTACTGCGCATGCTCTTTATTCGCCGCATGCGCAGTAGTGCCGTTTGGAACGATGAGCAGAAAGAGTTGTACTGCGCATGCACCGAGTGAAGAGCAGGGACGCGCGCGCGTTACAGATAGTATGGGGCCAAGCTTGAATGCGCCAATTATGCTGCCTGGCCCCTGTTAATTAATGTAAGAAGGGAGGGAGGGGGGTTGAACTGGGGAGTGACATAAGAGCATTTAGGTGCAATGGTAACGCCCTCATTGCACCTAAATGCTTATTAGCTAAACTTAATAAAACGTATTTCTCTACAAAGGCAGAGAGCAGAAAATGAAAATAAATGCTAGAAACAGGTTTGTCTCCTCTACAATACACTGTTACTAGTTTAATACGGACATTCTGGTGACAGACTCCCTTTGAGAAAAAAAAATTATTGTAACTTGCAGAAGTTTTGCTGCCATCTGCAGTCCAGCACAGCCATTAGTGAAATAGATTAATACATTGAAACAGGTGCCTGTGTTTTATTATAATCTTTTAACGTGTTAATGTGTGATATGTAAGCGCAGTCTTTAGCCTGGAGTCTGGACTATATACAACACATTTATTAATTAAGATTTATTTCATGTATTGTAAGTAGTTGCCAGGCACTTGATTAGAAATACGGCTGGCACTACTATGGGGGTGATGCAGCTGTCAATGTTATGGGGCACTGTTGCTGCCACTGTTATGAAGGCATTGTGGATGGTATTGTTAATGGGGAATGGGTGCATCTGGTAAATCTTCCATGGCATGTTAAGTGCCCAACATATGCATCATATTTTTCCCATCTACAAAAGTTGAGAGGAATGGTAGTTATAGAATAGAAAGAGTATCTTTAAAAGGTATACACTCAAAATGGACTGGTTAGCCGTTGAGTACCACATGGTTCTGCATTAGGCACAGTCTTTTTAATCATATTATTGGTGGAATAGAAATTAAAGTCATTCTGCATTCGCTGTTGACAAAAAACAGTGGCGCACATTTAAAACACAGCTTGTAAAATATTACAGCCTTCAACAAGCTGGCAGCATGGGCGAGTAAACGGCGCATGGAATTTAACATTGATAAATATAAAGTAATGTACCGTTACTAGACTGGCATACACAAAATATATTAAATACAGTTAGGAATATCAGAGCAAGAAAAGGACTTGGAAACATTGGTTACCAGTAAGCTAAACATCATAACACAATGCCAAGCAGCAGCTGCAAAAGTAAATTTCAGGGTCTTTGGAAATAAAAAATAATTGTAATCTAAATATAATATTGAGGTACAATTTCTGGACTCCACACTGTTAAAAGGATAAAGGCAGGTGACTAAATTAATGAATAGGATGGGATGATTCTCTTACAATAATGGGCTTAATAGTTGAAAGAAAAGATGCCTTAGAGGTGATCTTATTAATATGAATAAAAATATAAAATGACATTACAAGGACTGGCAAAAAAGTTATTAATTCTAACAACTATATAGAGGGGACAGCCCTTCCATGTGTATATGTATATATATCATCAATATATGAAAGGGTTCTATACAGTTAAAGTAGAAAAGTTTGGAATGCTCTAGCACGAGATGTCATTATTGCAAATACAATGACAGTTTTAAAAGAGGGCTATACATTTACCTCATGACTGACAATATTCACAGTTACAATTATAATGATAAAATGAGAGATGTTAAATTGATCCAGGGAAAATTGGTTACAATCCCTCTGGGGGTTTTATGTTGCCTTTCTCTGGATTATACAGCTAGGTCATTGATGGAAATGTCTCTTTTTTTCAAGCTATTTTACTATGTATGTAAGTATGCATGTTTCATAGGTAAAACGTGCATGTACTATAAGCATTTGAGTTTACATATAACATGAAAATGAAAAAAATTCCATTAGTAAAAAAATATATGTATCATATATGTTTATAACTTGTGTCTGTTTATCTAATTTTGGTTAATGTAATGCTCTCGTTCAAAATGTCTGTGCCTGTAACTAAGTGAAAGTGCTAAGAGTTTTAAGCAGTGCTTCTCCCACACAGTTACAGGGTGTGACGGGTGCCGCCTTATAACCAGCCATTGTTTCCTTTTAATAGCAGTAGGCGCACTGAATGGACTATGAATGGGACCATGCCCGCTTGCCTCTTGTTCTGGATTACTATCAGTTAATGTTGCATTGAGCGAGTGTAGAATAAAACAGGTAGTATGGCAGAATGTCTTTCATGGTGCTCTAGATGGACAGCTCGCCAACCTTTATCACTCCCATGAACTAAGATAACAAATTGTAAGCATAGTGGCCAAAGAAGAAGAAACCAAGCTCTTTGTTTTAGTTACATGGGTCAGCCACAACTTTATAGATAGAGAATCTTGCCTGTGAAGACTAGTTTATTAAATAGTAGTCCACAATGAACGTCATAATGAACATACCTATAAAATTGCTCCTGTATACTTTACACTGCAGCTGCAGCTCGAAAATACAGTATAACTGTTCCAGAATGCCACATTCAGATCAAGACAAGAGCTTCAACAGACATATCCAAAGGAAAAAATATTGAAAACAATATGATTCAGGTGGACCTCCTTACATGGTGTCACGGCGCGGGGTGTGCACTCACTGGGCCGTACCATGTAGCAGGATAGCAGCTGGCCAAATAGGTACACTACCGTTCAAAAGTTTAGGGTGCTTAGAAATTTCCTTTTTTTTTCAATGAAGATAACATTCAATTAATCAGAAATACACTCTATACATTGTTAATGTGCTAAATGACTATTCTAGCTGCAAACGTCTGTTTTTTAATGCAATATCTACATAGGTGTATAGAGGCCCATTTCCAGCAACCATCACTCCAGTGGTCTAATAGTACATTGTGTTTGCTAACTGTGTTAGAAGGCTAATGGATGATTAGAAAACACTTGAAAACCCTTGTGCAATTATGTTAGCACCGCTGTAAACAGTTTTGCTGTTTAGAGGAGCTATAAAACTGACCTTCCTTTGAGCTAGTTGAGAATCTGGAGCATTACATTTGTGGGTTCGATTAAACTCTCAAAATGGCTAGAAAAAGAGAGCTTTCATGTGAAACTCGACAGTCTATTCTTGTTCTTAGAAATGAAGGCTATTCCATGTGAGAAATTGCCAAGAAACTGAATATTTCCTACAACGGTGTGTACTACTCCCTTCAGAGGACAGCACACACAGGCTCTAACCAGAGTAGAAAGAGAAGTGGGAGGCCCCGCTGCACAACTGAGCAACAAGACAAGTACATTAGAGTCTCTAGTTTGAGAAATAAATGCCTCACAGGTCCTCAACTGGCAGCTTCATTAAATAGTACCCGTAAAACGCCAGTATCAACATCTACAGTGAAGAGGCGACTCCGGGATGCTGGCCTTCAGGGCAGAGTGGCAAAGAAAAAGCCATATCTGAGACTGGCTAATAAAAGGAAAAGATTAATATGGGCAAAAGCACACAGACATTGGACAGAGGAAGATTGGAAAAAAGTGTTATGGACAGACGAATCGAAGTTTGAGGTGTTTGGATCACACAGAAGAACATTTGTGAGATACAGAACAACTGAAAAGATGCTGGAAGAGTGCCTGACACCATCTGTCAAGCATGGTGGAGGTAATGTGATGGTCTGGGGTTGCTTTGGTGCTGGTAAAGTGGAAGAGTTGCACAAGGTAAAAGGGATTTTGAATAAGGAAGGCTATCACTCCATTTTGCAATGCCATGCCATACCCTGTGGACAGCACTTGATTGGAGCCAATTTCATCCTACAACAGGACAATGACCCAAAGCACACCTCCAAATTATGCAAGAACTATTAATGCCCCCATATGATCTCCCCATACAGTATAAAGCCCCCATATGAGCTCCCCATACAGTATAATGCACCCCCATATCAGCCCCCCATACAGTATAATTCCCCCATATCAGCCCCCATGCATTATAATTCCCCCCATCTTATCAGCCCCCATGCCATATCAGCCCCCCATTCAGTATAATTCCCCCCGCCATATCAGCCCCCCATGCAGTATAATGCCCCCTGCCATATCAGCCCCCCATACAGTATAATGCCCCCATATGTGCATAATAGAAAAAGAGCATAATTACTTACCTATCCCCGTTCCCACGCCGGTTGTAGGATCCTTCGCCTCCTCCGGTGTGTGCTATGAGTGACTCGGTGCAGACAGGCGCGATGATGTCGCTATCAGCCCCCATGCCATATCAGCCCCCCATGCAGTATAATGGCCCCCCATATCTGCCCCCATACAGTATAATGCCCCCATATAAGCTCCCCATACAGTAAAATGCCCCATATCAGCTCCCCATACAGTATAATGCCCCCATATCAGCTCCCCATACAGTAAAATGCCCCCCATATGAGCTCCCCATACAGTATAATGCCCCTCCAAATCAACTCCCCATACAGTATAATGCCCCCATATGAGCTCCCCATACAGTATAATGCCTCCATATCAGCTCCCCATACAGTCTAATGCCCCCATATCAGCTCCCCATACAGTATAATGCCCCCAAATCAGCCCTCATACAGTATAATGCCCCTCCATATCAGCTCCCATACAGTATAATGCCCTCCATGTCAGCTCCCCATACAGTATAATGCCCCCATATCAGCTCCCCATACAGTATAATGCCCCCAAATCAGCCCTCATACAGTATAATGCCCCTCCATATCAGCTGCCATACAGTATAATGCCCCCCATATCAGCCCCCCATACAGTATAATGCAATGCCCTCCATTTCAGCTACCATACAGTATAATGCCACCCATATCAAATCCCCATACAGTATAATGCCCCCCATATGAGCTCCCCATACAGTATAATGCCCCTCCATATCAGCCCCCATACAGTATAATGCCCCCATATCAGCTCCCCATACAGTATAATGTCCCATCATATCAGCCCCCCAAAACAGTATAATGCCCCTCCATATCAGCTCCGCATACAGTATAATGCCCCCCATATGAGCTCCCCATACAGTATAATGCCCCTCCATATCAGCCCCCATACAGTATAATGCCCCTCAATATCAGCTCCCATACAGTATAATGCCCCCATATCAGCTCCCCATACAGTATAATGCCCCCATATCAGCTCCCCATACAGTATAATGCCCCCATATGATCTCCCCATATAGTATAATGCCCCCATATGAGCTCCCCATACAGTATAATGCCCCCATATGATCTCCCCATATAGTATAATGCCCCCATATGAGCTCCCCATACAGTATCATGCCCCCCATATCAGCCCCCCCATACAGTATAATTCCCCCATATGAGCCCCATGCAGTATAATGCCCCCATCTTATCAGCCCCCATGCCATATCAGCCCCCCATGCAGTATAATGCCCCCTGCCATATCAGCCCCCCATACAGTATAATGCCCCCATATGTGCATAATAGAAAAAGAGCATAATTACTTACCTATCCCCATTTCCACGCCGGGTGGAGGATCCTTCGCCTCCTCCGGTGTGTGCTATGAGTGACTCGGTGCAGACAGGCGCGATGATGTCGCTACATCCCGCCTGCCTGCGTCGAGCTGCTCAGGGCACGGTGAATGCTGGATCAATGAAACGTCAGCTCCTTGCTCCAGCATTGAATGGAACCGGGACCTTGGTGAGTGACTCGCGACCCCCCGGAGGTCTTCACAAGACCCCCCAGGGGTACGCGGCCCACAGTGTGTAATGTATTGTATTGTATTGTGCCTTTTGTGGTGGAGAGAGGAGGGGGGCTATAATTTAACAACCCCCCGCCTCCACCGCAAACCGCACAATACAACACAATACATTACAAGGCAACACAATACATTACAACAACACAATACATTGCATTACAATACAGACTCTGCAGCTCACCTGGAGTCCTCCGCATCGGCTCTTCCACTGCACTGGCTGGAAGACGTGTCACCTGACAACACGAAGTGTATCATGTGACGGTAACCAAGAAGTGCCGGCTTCACGGCACAGAAAATTTATTTAACAAGCATGCTGTATGGCAATGCGGGCCCGTGGGCCCCCCAGGCTTAGGGGCCCGGTCGCAACTGCGACCACTGCGACCCCTATAGCTACGCCACTGGGTGTGTTCCAATACTTTTGTCCGCATAGTGTATGTTTTTTTCATTTTAAGAAAGCATAAAAAATATGCTTAAAATATTTATTTGAAAGGATACTTTTTATATACCTACTTATATATGAGATTACATTAGCTCAATTAAATGTCATATCTTACAGTTGCCATGGTGACAGTATTTAGAAAGATTTTTTTCCAAAAGAGAATGTAATGGGATTGTTAGCATTTCTCCTAACTTTGTGAAGCAGGGTTTTTTTTTTTTTTTTTTAAAGGCTTATATTTTATTATTGGTACAGATTCTGAAAAGCTTCAAAAGGATGTAGGTTAAATCTCTGAAAGACTATTCCAGCACATTTTGTCTCCCATTACCTCTTACTTATTACATAAATTCTCATCAAATACCTCCTTATCTCTACTGAACAATCTCAATGTAGGACAGTAAGCTGGTAAGATTTTTATTAACATTTTATTTTATCGTGTGGTGGTTGTGTTACTTATTTTCTTTAAAGAGAACTTTTCACCTGCCCATACATGTGCTGCTGAGTGTACCATGTAATGGGCAGGGCTGCACAAACCTAGTCTCAGTTTACATTTTTTTTTCTATCCTCCTCTGTTATTTAGATATCAGTGCCGTTATATTTGGCGCCCGATATGTAAATAACCCCCTGAACTTTCAATGGGGCGTTTATTTCTAAATAACATGGGGGCGTGTTACTTATCGCTCTCACACTGTCCAATCAGCTACAGACAGTGTGAGAGCGGCTTGTGCTGTGTGATCTCTCTCGTGAGATCACACATTCTTGACGTTCTGCGGAGAGCGTGTGCATGCACACTCACTCATGCACGCCGGCCCATTTGCGCGCACATCTTCGATGTCGCCGCTCCCGACTATACTTCCGCCGCCATGAAACAGAAAACGAGGACAAGAAGATCTACTCACATCCAGGCATGTGAATAGATCTTCTTCTCTTCGTCTGTATGGGCAGGTGAAAGGTTCTCTTTAATAAACAGGACATGGGTAAAATATATTTGCTGAATTTAAAAGGAAATTGTTAGTCAACATGAGTAACACCTGGATTCATAGTTCACTACCAATTACTGTGAAATGGTAATGTACAATCTCACTAAAATTATATTTTGTTTACACCAGTTTGTTAGAGTATTCCTCCTTTTAGGTGATGGCTATTGAAGTCCGGGTCGGTCAGAGATTCCAAATTGTTCAGCGCGCCGGAGAGTTGTAACACAGAGACATGTTGGTGGTTTGTCAAAGTGCCTACATCATCTTAAGGGTGTTCTCTAGGTTTAACCACTCTTATTACTTTTAAAGCTCCTTTCTTAAATTTTTTAAGCATATATGGAACAAGTACACATTTTTCTAATACATAGGCAGCAAGGCAGAGCAGCAATATTTGAAACACAGACTGTACTGTACCCATTATCCTGCCTGCAAGGCCCTTAAACCAATTAGCAGGAGTGAGGAAGGACAAGGTGCTTCCCCACCATGATTCCTGGCTATCCTCAGAGGAAATGCTGCTTCAGGTATTTTTCATGCATTTCCTCTACTAGCTTAATCTGTGCTTTCACATGAAAGTTACCTTGAAGATCAATATAGTGGCAGCAAATAGGTCCAACTACCTGACACATGCCTCCTTGGGCAGCTGTGAGGTAATCCAAAACAATAGTATGTTGGTTTACTACTATTAGAATTTGGGCCTGTACTGCATTAGTCTGGTTTATCATACCTAGAATGGTGAATATCTGATTGTCTGGGTATTTCATAGCTTCTACCAACTTGTCCCATGTTTGCATTATCATTGGCCAAACGAACAGTGTACTGAAAAACTTGTTGGTCCTCCCTGCTGACACTATGTAAGGTCTGCCATTCGACCTGGGGTGGTTATCTGCTGCCCTTTTAAAAAGCATATGTTTGAGTACATTTTTATAAGGTACTTCATCATGTGGAAGAATAAATGTGGCAGGTGTTAAGTGCCTTGAGCTCCTAGACGTAACCGTTTGTATGCACTATGGCCGCAAAATATATATATCTTCAGGTAATGCATAACTATGTGTATGTCCAGAAAGAGTCTTTGTCACTGCATCTACTAGTGCTACTTCTTGATCCTTAACACACCATCTGTGCTAGTTGCCAAATTTTCACCCAGAAGGATAACAGTCACTTTTATTATTTTATTCTTTACACATTCAAAATTGTCTTCCCAACTGTTGGAGCAATTGGAAGACATATTGGTTCTAATTATAAAACTAGTAACGGTTTTGTTAGCATTACGTCGTTTCATCTGCACACACTGGGGATATGTTTTTCACAGCTTGTGGTATTTATTTTACTGAAGCTCGGCAGGATTTTCTGAACTGGTATGTCCCCCACTTCGGAGAATTGGGTCACTAATCTATCTTGGGTGGTTTCCCCAATAGTATATAAATTACTCTGATTCCTAGTGGAGACATTCACTTGCCACCAGTGATATGCAATCCATGTCCCCACTGGAAGGCCTACTAAAGTGGTATTCCAACACTGGTTATCCTTCCTTTCCATACCTCTATCTACAAATATGGAAAAGGAATTACTTAGAAGCTCATGAAATGAGACTGGTATGGCTAAATATCGCATAGATTTAGCTGCAATGGGTTCATGTACATATCCAACAGTTTGGGAAGAGAGAGAAAAAACACACGGCGCCACCTTGTGAAAATCAGTGGGTAAAGGATGAGACGAGAGGGCATGTATCATGCTCACCTAGGTAGGATGTTAAAAGGCATGTAAAACCACAGTGCTGCTGCCAGATCCGAGTCGGTATCCCGAGGGGACCGTTTTGTTGAAGGGAAAAGGAGGAGAAAATTTGGATCTTTCGGAGGGCGCTGCTGCGTGGTGGAATTGATAAGAACAAAGTCCAGGGTATAATATACGAGAAGTTTTATTTCAATGAGTGGCTACGCGTTTCAACGCCGAACAAGCGTCTTCCTCAGGCCATGTGCATACTATGTTAACAGCATTTATATAACATGTTGAACCCACATGTTATATAAATGCTGTTAACATAGTATGCACATGGCCTGAGGAAGACGCTTGTTCGGCGTTGAAACGCGTAGCCACTCATTGAAATAAAACTTCTCGTATATTATACCCTGGACTTTGTTCTTATCAATTCCATCACGCAGCAGCGCCCTCCGAGAGATCCAAATTTTCATATCCAACAGTTTGTCACATTGTCCACCAGAACCTTATGGAGAATCTGATGTGTTTGATTAAATTGTTGTCGCAGTCTTCCTTCAATACATCATTCAGCATTCCCACCAGGGGCAACATCAACACCAACCCGCCAGAGTCAACATTGACATGAGAAACATAAACCAATGCTTCTGGATTCAAAATCTTTTTGCAGTGGCTGACGTGTACCCAGGTATCTTTTCCTTTTAACTATACTGACATTGCTGTGGTCAGTTGGACCTGGTAGGGTCCGTCAAAATGGGGCTCAAGACTTTTTCTCACGTGTCTTTTAAGTACTAACCAATATCCAGGTAGCAACTTGTGAGTCCCTTTTCTAGAATCTGGGTCTGGAATTGAAGAAAATACAAATATGTGTCTCAGTCAACTGTTGATGTACAGCTCCCCCATAAGATGTGAGGTCTCCATGGTTGGCCTGCATCTGAAATACAGTCCAGGTTGCGGGGGGCTCTCCAAAGAGTATTTCATAAGTTGACATTTTTGTCTTTCGGTCTAGGGTGACCCTGATAGAATATAGGGCTATTGAAAGGCATTCAGTCCATGGCTTCTTAATTTCTACAATAGCTTTCTGGATTTTTAACTTCAATGTGCCATTTAGCCTTTCTACCTTCCCACTACTCTGGGTGTGGTTAGGGTATATGGTACGCAAGCACAATTCCTAGGGACTAAAGTATTTCTTTCAATATCTGTCCTGTGAAAATGGGTGCCTCCAGCACTTTCAATTACTTCTGGGACCCCATATCTACACACTACTTCACTAAGAAGCTGTGGTTTTAGCATTTGCATTCATTACCGGCGAGACTTCTGGCCATCCAGAAAACAGGTCTACACATACCAGTACCTATTCATACAGTCCTACCTTTGGAAGTTGTATGTAGTCAATCTGCAGTCACTGAATCTGGCAGTCTGGTCGGGGGGGGGGGGTATACCGAGGAGGTACCTTGGTTATTTTACCTGGGTTACTGAGGGCACATATCATGCACCCTTGCACAGACCTTGTTGCTGCATTGTTGAACCTTGTGGTCAGCCAAGTAGAAGAGGCTAAGTTGCAGATAGTTTCCTTAGACTGCTGAGTAGGGCCAAGAGCGAGATGAGCCATCTTAGAGTATAAAACCCTTGATAGACAAGTTAGCTTACCACAGCGCCAGACACCTTCCTTATCTGGTTCCGCTCCCTTCTTTCCCCATTTTTGTGTTCCCCTTGAGGGGCTTGTTTCTGTAAAGTAAACAATAAAGAGTGTTTAACCCCATGGCTGGGGGTAGTGGCAGTGGGCAGGGTCACCATTACCTTGGCAGCGTCTGCTCTCCTGTTACCTCAGGAGTAGTTTCTTTAGTATGGGCTTGTACTTTGAGTATTGCTACCTTTGTCGGGAGCTCTAAAGCCTTGAACAAAAGGGTTACTGCTTCTGCATTCTTGATTGGCTTACCCGAAGCTTTAACAAAATTTCTACTATGCCAGATAGGCCCAAAGTCATGGGCGATCCCAAAGGCACACCTGCTGTCGGTGTGGACATTAGCAGTCTTAACTTGTGCCAGTCTACATACTTCAGCAAGCGCCATTAGCTGCGTCTCCTGAGCAGATTTGCTTGGAGGGAGTGGTTTCTGCACAATTACCTCACTGATAGTTACAGTGTATTCCTGTTTTTGCTTCTCCATTCTGGTGGTATCTAGAACCATCTACAAAAAACTCAAAGTCTGCATTAGAAATGGGTATTTCAACAAGCTTTTCAAGTCCTTTGGCTTCACTTTCCATTATCTCGAGGCAGTCACGTCCGTGGTTGCTGACCATGAACTCCTTCCATCCAGTCGACGCCCTTCTTTCTAGGTGATGTCTGCACATACGGCCGTCCTGTTCCACAGTGACCACCAGGGTGGAGAGATTGAGCTGATTGCTCCCAGAGCACCCTGGGCTATAAGAAAGTCCCAGCCCCTTCCTCCCATGCCTGATCGTTGTTTGTCGTATCCTAGTTTGTCTATGCAAATGGTTTCCTAGTGTCTTCCAGTTTCCAGTGTTTCCCATACCTGCATCCTGCATCCTGGTCAAGTGCCGTACTGAGCTGTAGTCGTCCTCTGTTGCATACCACACCTGTCCTGCTACACCACGCCTGACATCTGCCTGTTGCCTAGTCCCAGCTGAACCTGCCTTGCTACTGTCCGAGCTGCCACAGTTACCCTATACGAACTATAGACGGTTTCCTGCGCCCTGTTGGCCAGCTGCCATACCGCCAAGGTGGTACGGTCCAGTGGGTCCATGAACCCTACGTAGCAGTATGCTCAGGCTCTGGTACCTGCTGGTTGATCCAAGACCAAGATGACGTCAGAAGAGATGCCAGCGGATATGCTGGACCTCCGGTCTCGACAGGACCAACTACTCCAGGCCTTGAACATTCTCGCACGTCTGCAGGAGGCACAAGCTGCCTTTCCTCCTACTACACCTCCTGGCAGTGTTGATCCTGAGACTACACCTCCTGGCAGAGATGATCCCCGTTTTTCTTTTGCCACTTCCTGACCGCTATGATGGAGACGCAGGTACCTGTCGTGGATTTTTGAACCAGTGCCAGATCCACTTCTGCCTGTATGCAAGGGCATTTTCGTCTGATGGCGCAAGGGTCGCTTTCATCATCTCTCTCCTCACTGGCAAGGCTCTTGCATGAGCGAATCCTGTCTGGGACAAGGACCAGAGACCTGTGACTTCCAGGTCTTCCTCCGGACTTTTCGCATCGTGTTTGAGGAGCCTGGACAAGTCTCATCTGCAGCGGCTTCCTTGATAAACATATGCCAAGGAGACTTCCGGGAGAACTGTTGTGGAACAATGAGGCCTTGGCGGCTACATTCTGGCAGGGACTGTCGCCTAAGATTAAGGACAAACTTGCCGCTCGAGATCTACCATCTACCCTGGATGACCTCATCCTTCTGTCCGCCCGGATTGATATGAGGATCTGAGAACGGCTCCAAGAAGCTCGTCGGGAGGGAGGCCTTCCTAGTCCGGTCCCACCCTTGCAGCAACCTCTGCTGTCCTTAGGTGCCGATCCTCCTAAGGAGTTCGTGAGGATGGACCAGTGTAAGCTATCTCCCCAGGAGAAAAAACGCAAACGCACTTCGGTACTCCGTCTACATTGCGGCCTCGGAGGCCATCTTGTGCGTCTGTGTCCCCAAAAGTCCCAAAGCCTAGGGTTGCTAGGAGAGACAACCTGGGGTAAAAAAGGACTTCCATCTAAATTGTCCATACCTGTGACCATAGTGTCCAGCGAGAAAACGCATCGGGTCTCTGCGTATATGGACACTGGATCTGCTCCTAATTTCATTTGTACAGACCTGGTGGATCTTCTTCAATTAACCACTAGCCCTCTGGAGAGGCCATTGATGGTTGCATCGGTAAATGGACTACCTCTGACAGACCCAGATATAGCGGTGACCAAGCCACTGAGGCTCCAAGTGGGAGCTCTCCACTCCGAGCTGTTATTGTTCTTTGTCTTGTCCAAGGCCGTTAACCCCGTGCTGGTGGGCCTGCCTTGGCTCCGATTACATGCCCCAGTCCTGGACTGGAACTCTGGATAGGTTCTCCAGTGGGGTCCCGAGTGTCACAACCGTTGCCTGGGACAGATTCGGCTCAGCCTCCTCTGCCTCAGTCATTGCCAGGATTGCCTGGACATTATGCTGCATTTTCGGACGTCTTCAGCAAGAGGGAGGCGGAGACGCTGCCCCCACACTGGGCGTATGACTGCCCTATCGAGCTGATTCCTGGTGCATCCCTTCCCCGTGGTAGGGTATATCCTCTCTCCTTACCAGAGACTATGTCCATGTCCGCCTATGTTAAAGAGAATTTGGAGCGGAGCTTCATACGGAAATCTTCCTCCCCGGCAGGAGCCGGGTTCTTCTTCGTCAAGAAAAAGGATGGTTCTCTGCGTCCCTGTATCGACTACCGGGGTCTCAACCACATCACGTTGAAAAATAAGTATCCGTTGCCATTGATTTCAGAACTATTTTATCGTATACGCGGTGCCAAGATTTTTTCCAAACTAGACCTGCGTGGGGCTTACAACCTAATCCGGATTCGCCGGGGTGACGAATGGAAGACTGCATTTAACACTAGTGATGAATATCTAGTAATGCCCTTCGGCCTGTGTAATGCTCCCGCGGTCTTCCAGGAGTTTGTTTATTACATCTCCGTGACCTCCTCTATGTTTGTTTAGTAGTCTATCTTGATTTTATCTCCAGATCCTATGACTCATCAGAGACATGTCCGTCAAGTTTTGCTGCGGTTAAGGAAGAATCGTCTGTACGCTAAGTTGGAGAAGTGCGTATTTGAGAGAGATGCTCTACCCTTCTTGGGCTACATCGTCTCGAATCGAGGTCTCGAGATGGATCCTGAAAAGGTAAAGTCTGTCCTGGAATGGCCACGCCCTCAATGCTTGAGGGCCATACAGCGCTTTCTGGGATTCGCCAATTTTTACAGACAGTTCATCCCAAACTTCTCCTCACTGACATCTCATATATCTAACCTCACCAAGAAGTGCATGAATGCCAAGGTGTGGACTCCTGAGGCAGAGCCTGCATTCAATAGCCTGAAGAGTGCCTTCACGTCAGCCTCTATCCTTCATCATCCAGATGTTTCTCTACAGTTCTCGTTGGAGGTGGACACCTCCTCTGTCGGTGCTGGTGCACTCCTGTTCCAGAGAGGTTCCAAGGGCAAGTCAATTGTATGTGGATATTAATATAAGCTCATCTCTTCCGCAGAACGCAACTACTCGATTGGGGATTGACTCTGGAGGAGTGGAGACATCTACTAGAGGGCGCAGCTCATCCCATCCTAATTTTTACAGACCACAAGAATCTCACCTATCTCCAGACTGCCAACGGCTGAATCCTCGTCAGGCCAGGTGGTTGCTGTTCTTTACCAGGCTCCAGTTTGAGCTCTCTTATCGCCTGGCTGACAAAAATGTGAGGGCCGATGCTTTGTCCAGGTCTTTCGAGACAGAAGACACCATGGAAATTCCACAGAACATTATTGAACCGTCTTGCAATGTCTCTGTCAACCCCCTGCAAATTGGGGACATTCCTACTGGGAGGACATTTGTGCGCCTGGCTGACAGAGGGAGAATCCTCGGCTGGGGACACTCCTCTAGACTGGCAGGTCACGCGGGGACCGGTAAGACCCGAGATCTGATTGCCCTCATTTCTGGTGGCCCACGCTGGTCAAGGACATTATGAACTTTGTTTCTTCCTGCTCAGTGAGTGTGTGCAGCTAACAAGGTCGCTCACTCCAGACCTGCTGGCCTGCTCCAGCCATTGCCTGTGCCAGATGCTCCCTGGCAGCATATAGCTATGGACTATATCACTGACTTGCCTCTATCTGCTGGATGCAGTACTGTCTGGGTGGTGGTGGATCGATTTTCGAAGATGGTCCACTTCGTTCCTCTGACCGTTCTTCCATTTGCCCTTCAACTAGCCAAGCTTTTCATCCAACACATCTTCCGCCTGCACGGCTTGCTGTTCAGTTCACCTCGAAGCTCTGGAGAGCCCTCTGCAGACTCCTAGGTGTAAAGTTGGACTTTTCCTCTGCCTATCATCCTCAGCCCAATGGTCAGGTCGAGAGGATCAATCAGATCTTGGAGAACTACCTACGCCACTTAATGTCCGAGCTGCATGATGACTGTGTGCAGTTGCTCCCGTGGGCTGAATTCTCATACAATAATCAAACAAGGAATACACCGTTCTTTATTGTCTATGGCCAACACCCACTAATTCCTTTCCAAGTGCCTGTTACGTCCGAGGTACCAGCAGCTGACACTGCTCCAGATGCTTTTTTCCTATAAGGCAACGAACCCTATATTCCACGCTATCAACAGAAGGTATTGAATTGTTCACATAATTCCTAATAATGAAAATAACCTTTATTAAAGGCATGTAGCCTATATTCTAAAAACAACGCATGAGCCCAGAAACCTTATCACTCATATAGATGTAATGGTCAGTCTATGCTAACATCAGTAGAATTAATTTACCGTCTATACTAGAGGGAAGTGTCTGCAGATCGCTATCCCAGAATTTATTCTGAGCTGATGGTATCTTAAAAACATTCAACAAAGCACTCCCGAAATGTTTTCGCTGAGATGGCGTCATCAGGGGTACAATGGGGCAATGGCCCTGAGGACACCATCTCGGCAAAACATGATGGGGGGGTGCTTTATTGAATGTTTTTAACATACCATCAGCTCAGAATCAATTCTGGGATAGCGATCTGCAGACACTTCCCTCTAGTATAGACAGGGGCATTGCTAATGGCTAATGGACCCCAGTGCAAAAGTTCTTCTTGGGCTCCCCCCCAACTTCTTCTCATGGCCGACGGCCTCCTAAGTGACCCAATGATGCTGCACTAGCAACCAGGGGCGTCACTAAGGTCTTAAAACATCAGGGGAGACAGCATATCTTTAGCACTACGACCCCATAGCTATGGATCGGATTAGATACATTGGCTTAGCAGACTTTATCACATATGATAGGATTAGATAGGCCCAGCTGGCTGACATTGTGGCTCCAACGCTGGACCCAGAAAAGGTAATTATAATAATTGCTTTGCTGTTTTTATGTGTTACTAATTTGTTTGTGTTTTTTCTCAGGTTCTGTTGTTGGATTACTTCAGATTCGAGGACTATTTCGATAACGGCTTTTCTTGTTTTCAATAAAATGGTTAACAAGAATCGTGTGGAGGTTTTTCATATCAATAAAATATTTTTTCTATGTCAATTTATTTAAACTTTATTACTACCGCCTTAGTAATGGCCACTGGCTGATTGACAGCGTGCATTAATAATGCGGGGCTTAATGTTAGCCGGTGAAAAGGCTAGCACTAACCCCATGGTTACCAGGAAGAGCCGGATGTGATCCAATACCCAACCATCTGTAGTGATGGACGTATACTGGGGAGGCCGCAGGCTGGTATTATTAGACTTGGAAAGGCCAGAAACCTTGGCCCTTCTCACCCTGGTAATGCTAGCCTGCTGCTGCTATGTTGTGTCTTGTAATACCAGCCTGCGGCAGCTCCAGTTCGCACCCGTCACTACAGATGGTCGAGTACTGGATCGCACCCGGCTCTTCCTGATATCCCTGGTGGCGGTGGGTACCAGGGTAATAGGGAGGGTTAATGCTAGCCTCTGCACCGACTAACATTAAGCCCCACCTTAGTAATGGATGCTGTCAATCAGCCAGCGGCCATTACTAAGGCGGTAGTAATAAAGTTTAAAAAAAATACAAAGACATAAAAAAAATATTTTATTGAAATAAAAAACCCCCACACAACCCTCGTTAACCATTTTATTGAAAATAAAAAAAAGCCGGCATCAAAGTAGTCCTCAAATATGATGTAGTCCAACAACCGAACCTGTAAAAAAAAGCACAAACACAAAAAAAACTCATTAGTAACACGTGGTATTCTTAGATACAACGCCCATGTGAGATACTGTCTGATGGGCCCTGTATCTAACCCTACCACATGATAGGCTTAGATACAGGGCCCCAGCAGACAGTAATCTTATACAGTATAAGATTACTGTCTGCCTGGGTCGTGTTTCTAAGCCTACAATGTAGTAGGCTGTGATACAGGGCCCATCAGACAGGATCACACATGTGCCATGTATCTAAGCCTACCATGTGGTAGGCTTAGATAGAGGACCCATGTGTGATCCTGTCTGATGGGCGCTGTATCTAAGCCTACCACATGGTAGGTTTAGATACAGGGCCACAGCAGACAGTAACATTATACTTAGCCTCCTCTTTGGCTCCGGGCGAAGCGGAGATCGTTACGCTATCCAGCAGTGCAGCGTTGTGTGTGGCGCACAGCGTCGTGACGTCAAATACATCAGGACCTCCGCTGCGCTGGGAACGAGGAGGATAAGTATACTGTTACTATAGTAACAGGGGCTCATGTAGTTTATTACATAGGCCCCAGTTACCATAGTAACTTATAGTAGACAGGGTTCGGGTGCGGTCGCAGTTGCAAACACTGTGACCCCTATAGCTACGCCAATGGGTATAGACATTATATTAATTCTACTGCTATTAGCAGAGACTGACCATTACATCTATATGAGTGATAAGTTTTCTGGGCTCATGGGTTGATTTTAGAATATAGACTACGTGTTATTGTCATTATTAGGATTTATGTGAATAGAACAATTCAATACCTACTGTTAGTAGTGTGGAAAATAGGGTTAGTTGCCTTACAGGCAAATTGTCTTTTGAAGATCTTGACTGGCCCTCACAGAGCCCTGACCTAATCCCCATGGAACACCTTTGGGATGAGTTATAATAGAGTTTGCGAGCCAGGACCTCTCATCCAACATCAGTGTCTGACCTCACAAATGCTCTTCTGGATGAATTCCCAAAAATTCCAACAGACACTCCAAAATCTTGTAGAAAGACTTCCCAGAAGAGTGGAAGCTGTTTGAGCTGCAAAGCAGGGATCAACTTCATATTAATGTCTATGAATTAAGAATAGGATGTCATAAAAGCTGCTGTAGGTGTAATGTGTAGGTGTCCCACTACTTTTGTCCATATAGTGAACCTTTTAATAAGCCAATTAGACCTATAGCCCATTGAGAACAATGAACTAAATGTACTAAGAGGATGAAACAGGCCATTGTAAAATCTGACAGCAGCTACCCTGCTTGTTAACAGTTTGCAGGTAGCAACAGGAGACTTTTTTGTATTTTTCAGTCTGCACATAGTGAAAACAAATGAAAAACACAAAATCTTCTCTTTAAACTTCTATTTTCAGTTTATCTACAGAGTGAATAAGGATTACAGCTTGTACAAAGACCTCATATTGTTATCTATTTCCTACTACCTAGAGCAGACCCATTTTTATTAATTTACTCTTATAGCAAATGTAGACAGCCAATGGAACATCACCACCCAAAGATAAATACAAATGACCATGAAAGTGAAGCAGCCTATTTTCTGTCCTATGTGGAAATAGTTCTGTACAAATAGAGAGGTTTTTAATAGGAGAACAGAGTAATTGGAAAGAAATTGTGCTGGCATCGAGTTACAAAGTTTGAACCTACATCTCTTTGAAATGATTGAGAATCTATTCCAGTGATAACAGATAATAATTTCAAAAACCCTGCTTCAAAATGTTCTAGGCGCTGCCTGCAATTCCACTGACATTACATTGGGATAATGAAAAAGTCCATTTATTAGCAGGTACCGTATGTAAAATGTTCTGGATCAAATAAATACTTGACTAATAGTTATCTTTTATTTAAATCTTTATTATAATTGATATATTGTTCCATAGCTATAATTTATAGAATATGTTTTCTAGTAGACAAAGCATTAAAATTGTCATGAAATTCAGTGACAACTCAAAAATTTATGCTATATCTAAAATTATTTGTGTTCGATTTATCCGGTTTGTTCCGCAGGGGAGCAGAGTACCCAGTGCTTTTGGAGGTTGCCCATTACTTGCCACATATCTTTGGTAACTCAGTGGACAGAGAGACATTTTTAGATAAGGAATTACCCACCCCAGCTGAGATGGCACTTACTGACTTGCTAATTTTTTTTTAGGTAGCAGTGAGCCCCCTTGCCTACAGGTCCCCTGTGCAGATACACAGGCTGCACATATGTTATTTATTCTATGTCCAAAGCTTATCTGAATAAAATTCAGTGCAGTTTCTAGGGAATTTGGCCAACGTGGCGAATATCAAATAAGTCCCCCACACCTCACAAACACACAGACACACATCAAATAATGCGAACAACATTAATATTAAGGCTCTGCCTATTCAAGTTAGAGATGAGCCAGAGAGGGATAGAAGTAGTAGTCAGTAACATTAACTCACAATCACTATTACTACTACCCTTTTTTTGCCTCCTCTTTAAAGAGGCTCTGTCACCAGATTAAAAATGCCCTATCTCCTACATCATTTTATCGGCGCTGGAATGTAGTTAACAGCAGTGTTCTTTATTTTGAGAAACGATCTTTTTTCAGAAAGTTATGACCTTTATTACATTTATGCAAATTCGTTTCTTAATGCCCAACTGGGCGTTTTTTAACTTTTAACCAAGTGAGCACATTACAAAGAAGTGTATGATGCTGACCAATCAGCATCATACACTTCTCTCCATTACACCGAAGCTTGTTTCACTGAACAGCGTGATCTCGTGTGACGTCACTTCCACCCACAGGTCCTTCGTCTCTAGGGAGTTCCATATGCTTACCTGCACTGTGTGATGCTGCAGATACAACGACTGTAACTTCCCATACGCCTGGAGACGATCTATATTCAGTCTTCAGATGCAGGGATGAAGGACCTGTGGGCGGAAGTGACGTCACAGCGTGGTCTCGCGAAATCACGCTGTTCAGTGAAACAAGCTCGGGTGTAATGAAGAGAAGTTTATGATGCTGATTGGTCAGCGTCATACACTTCTTTGTAATACGCCCACTTGGTTAAAAGTTAAAAAACGCCCAGTTGGGCATTAAGAAACTAATTTGCATAAATGTAATAAAGGTCATAACTTGCTGAAAAAAGATCGTTTCTCAAAATAAAGAACACTGCTGTTAACTACATTCCAGCACCGATAAAATGATGTAGGAGATAGGGCATTTTTAATCTGGTGACAGAGCCTCTTTAACTCCCATAGATAGAGAAGGAATATACAGTAGAACTAATTAATGATATATTCTGTCTGAATGGACTATTACTATCTTGCTGGTCTGACTCTGTGAGTGACTGAGTGGTGTACTGTTACCACTCTCTGATTCTTTTCTAACTCACTGACACAAAGCAGGAATATAGTAACAGCCATTGCCAGTGCAAAATTATATTATGTAAACATACAGTATAATAATGTAAATGTAATACATATTTTTTAAATTATATCAAATTAGTGGACGGTGGAATGCCTGCTGCTGCCCTCACTCCTCCCAGACCTTATCAAACAGACTGAGAAGCCTCAGTCTATCCAGTTTATCCTTGTGTTTATATTAACCCCTTCGGGACTGAGACATATTTCGTTTTTCACTCATAACTTTTTTATTTTTCTGTCAAAAGAGTGGTATGAGGGCTTATTGTTTGCGGGAGGAGTTGTAGTTTATATTGGTAGTATTTAAAGTACCATAGAATGTACTGGGAAACTGAAAAAAAATTATTTGTGGTCTGAAATTTGAAAAAACTGATTCCTCGCTTGTTTTTTGGGTTTCGTTTTTACGGCTTTCATCGTACGGTAGAAAAGACAACTTAATTTTATTCTGTGGCTCAATACGATTACGGTGATACCAAATTTATATAGTTTTTTTTACATTTTACTACATTTAAAGAAAAAAAACTTGTTAAAAAAAATAGTTTTGTGTCGCCACATTCTGAGAGTCATAACTTTTTTTATTTTTTCGTTTGGGCGGTGTGAGGGCTTATTTTTTACAGGACGAGCTGTAGTTTTTATCGGTAGGATTTTTTGGTACATACAACTTTTTGATCACTTTTTATTAATTCTTTTTTAAGAGTTAAGTTGACCAAAAAACAGCGATTTTGGCGTTTTAAATCATTCATTTATTACGGCGTTCACCGTGCACATTAATATAACACTACATTGTAATATCTCAGACATTTATGGATGCAGATACCAGTTTTGTTAACTTTTTTAAAATTTTTACATTACTTTAGAAGAAAAATGGGAAAAGGGGAGTTTTTTTGAACTTTTAATATATACACTACCGTTCAAAAGTTTAGGGTCACTTTGACATTTCCTTATTTTTGCAAGAAAAGCACAGTTTTTTTCAATGAAGATAACATTAAATTAATCAGAAATACACACTATACATTGTTAATGTGTTAAATGACTATTCTAGATGCAAACATCTGGTTTTAAATGCAATATCTACATAGGTGTATAGAGGCCCATTTCCAGCAACCATCACTCCAGTGTTCTAATGGTACATTGTGTTTGCTAACTGTGTTAGAAGGCTAATGGATGATTAGAAAACACTTGAAAACCCTTGTGCAATTATGTTAGCACCGCTGTAAACAGTTTTGCTGTTTAGAGGAGCTATAAAACTGACCTTCCTTTGAGCTAGTTGAGAATCTGGAGCATCACATTTGTGGGTTCGATTAAACTCTCAAAATAGCTAGAAAAAGAGAGCTTTCATGTGAAACTCGACAGTCTATTCTTGTTCTTAGAAATGAAGGCTATTCAATGCGAGAAATTGCCAAGAAACTGAAGATTTCCTACAAACGATGTGTACTACTCCCTTCAGAGGACAGCACACACAGGCTCTAACCAGAGTAGAAAGAGAAGTGGGAGGCCCCGCTGCACAACTGAGCAACAAGACAAGTACATTAGAGTCTCTAGTTTGAGAAATAGACGCCTCACAGGTCCTCAACTGGCAGCTTCATTAAATAGTACCCGCAAAACGCCAGTGTCAACATCTACAGTGAAAAGGTGACTCCGGGATGCTGGCCTTCAGGGCAGAGTGGCAAAGAAAAAGCCATATCTGAGACTGGCTAATAAAAGGAAAAGATTAATATGGGCAAAAGCACACAGACATTGGACAGAGGAAGATTGGAAAAAAAGTGTTATGGACAGACGAATCGAAGTTTGAGGTGTTTGGATCACACAGAAGAACATTTGTGAGACGCAGAACAACTGAAAAGATGCTGGAAGAGTGCCTGACACCATCTGTCAAGCATGGTGGAGGTAATGTAATGGTCTGGGGTTGCTTTGGTGCTGGTAAAGTGAGAGATTTGTACAAGCTAAAAGGGATTTTGAATAAGGAAGGCTATCACTCCATTTTGCAATGCCATGCCATACCGTGTGGACAGCGCTTGATTGGAGCCAATTTCATCCTACAACAGGACAATGATCCAAAGCACACCTCCAAATTATGCAAGAACTATTTAGGGAAGAAGCAGGCAGCTGGTATTCTATCTGTAATGGAGTGGCCAGCACAGTCACCAGATCTCAACCCCATAGAGCTTTTGTGGGAGCAGCTTGACCGTATGGTACGCAAGAAGTGCCCATCAAGCCAATCCAACTTGTGGGAGGGGCTTCTGGAAGCATGGGGTGAAATTTCTCCTGATTACCTCAGCAAATTAACAGCTAGAATGCCAAAGGTCTGCAATGCTGTAATTGCTGCAAATGGAGCATTCTTTGACGAAAGCAAAGTTTGAAGGAGAAAATTATTATTTGAAATAAAAATCATTATTTCTAACCTTGTCAATGTCTTGACTATATTTTCTAGTCATTTTGCAACTCATTTGATAAATATAAGTGTGCGTTTTCATGGAGAACACAAAATTGTCTGGGTGACCCCAAACTTTTGAACGGTAGTGTATATATTTTTCACTACTGAAAATGTAATTTTGCTTTTTTTTTTTTTTACACAGTTTATTAGCCCACCCCTAGGAAACTTGAACCAGCGATCGTTGAATGGCTGGTACAATACACTGTAATAATAATGTATTGCAGTATATTGTCATTTTAACAGGCTTCTGTTAAGCCCTGCCACAGACAGAGAGAAGGCAGTCCTGGGGGCCTTCATTAGGTCCTCCGGCTGCAATGACAACCATCATCACCCCCCGATCGCGTTGTGGGGCGCCAGGGGCATAGCTAGGGGGGGGCAGGCGGGGCCAGCGCCACATCCTCCTGCCCTATAATTGTACCTGTGTCTATAGGACACAGGTACAATTAGAAGCAATGAATGACCGGGCACGTTCAGCGTTTTTGCATCAGTGAAGCGACTGGTACCTTTTGTACCAGTGAAGCTTCCGTCGATGAAAGGCGCTGAGTGACAGGGAAAGTCATCCTGCCCAGCCAATCAGCGCCTTTCATAGACGCTGCGTTCAACCCCCAGGAGACCTGCGCAGAAGAGAGCAGGTCTCCATGGCTGCCGGACGGCGTGGGAGCGGCCCCTCTTTTCAATGCCTCAGATGCTGCAGTCGCGATTCACCACAGCATTTGAGGGGTTGAACAACATTTTTTGTAATTATTATTTTTTTAATTGTAATAAAACTGTGTGGCATTATCTACAGGGGGGGCTTTATCTACGGGGGGCTAAATACTGGGGTCGGCTATCTATGGAGCACCATATACAGGGGTGGGCTATAGCTACAGAGGGGGCTATATAGTATATAGCCCCTCTGTAGATATAGCCCACCCCTGTATATAGTGCTCCATAGATCGCCCACCCCTGTATATAGCCCCCCTGTATACAGCCCACCCCTGTAGATATAGCCCACCCCTGTAGATATAGCCCACCGCTGTAGATATAGCCCACCCCTGTATATAGTATCCCACAAATAGCTCCCCCTATAGTGCTCCACAGAAAGCCCACCCCTATATATAGCCCCCCTGTACATATAGTCCACCCCTGTATATAGTGCTCCACAGATAGCCCACCCCTGTTTTTAGTATATACAGGGGTGGGCTATCTGTGGAGCACTACATACAGGGGTGGACTATCTAGTGGAGCACTATATACAGGGGTGGACTATATGTACATGGGGGCTATATACGGGGTGGGCTATCTGTGAAACACTATATACAGGGGTGGACTATATGTGGAGCACTATATACAGGGGTGGACTATATGTGGAGCACTATATACAGGGGTGGACTATATGTGGAGCACTATATACAGGGGTGGGCTATATCTACAGGGGGGCTACATACAGGGTTGGGTTATATCTACAGGGGGGCTATATACAGGGGTGGGCTATCTGTGGAGCACTATATACAGGGCTGGGCTATATCTACAGGGGGCTATATACAGGGGTGGGCTATCTGTAGAGCACTATAGGGGAAGTTATTTGTGGGACACCATATACAGGGGTGGGCTATATGGGGGCACTATCTACAGGGGGCTCTATGGCAGACACTATCTACAGGGGTCATGGTGTGTGTGGGACACGGTGTATGGTGCTATTATAATTTCGAGGTGCAGTGTATGGCGCGATTATATTTAGGGGCATAGTGTGTGGTATAATGAGAACTTTATCTTTATTTATAGGTGCAGAAATGTTGGAAAAGTGAGAAGCTGAAGACATGTGAGCGGCAAACTGCAGAAATGGGCTGTGACCGGGAGAAGTCATCATAGAGGTCTGGACTGGATGGAGAAAAAGAACTAGAATCTGAGACGTCACCGGTGAGTCACTTAATGTAAATGTTTATTCTGCCGCTAATCAGCACTGTAGTCACTGTATGATCTGCAGCGAGATGGTGGTGTGATTATGGTAGGATTTATTTTTTATGAAACAGCAACTCCCAGCATATCCTTATCATTGTTCAGGCCATGCTGGGACCTGTAGTTTTACGCCGTACACACCTATACGGCAGGGGTTGCACTAAATTGAGCTGTATTTGTGCTGGTGCTGTATTTATGTACTGAGCTTGGTTCTGGTGTTGTGTATAGAACCATATTGCTTGTAAAATGTACAAATGTTTTTATGCTCGCGTTACATAAAAAGAAATGACACATCGATTGGTAGAGAAAACAAACATGGTGAGGGGGAAGAAGATGTCGGGAAAGAGGTTGGGGGGGGCTCCAAACTGAATCTTTGCCCCGGGTGCTGGAGAACCTAGCTACGCCTCTCGGGGGAGGGCAATGAAAGCTGTTGGAGGGGGCCGCCCCCTCTTTTCAATGCCTCAGATGCTGCAGTCGCGATTCACCACAGCATTTGAGGGGTTGAACAACCAGGATCAGCGCGTGAGCACACTCCATACATCCCCCTCCCCGCACCAGGACGTAATGGCACGTCAGGTTGCGGAAAGGGGTTAAAAAAAAATGGAAGAGGGTGAGGAGGACGGAGAAGAGACACAGCACACAGCCTGCTGCCTTAATCATTCTACTGATATTCATAGATAGTCTGAGTTCAACTCCAATCTGTTGTGCCTTTCCTTCTCCTCTTCCTGCCATTGGCTCCAAATGCAGAGAGGTGGAGGTCAGCAGGATTATGAGGCCCTTTCCTTGATCCCTGCTATTACATGCAGCAGTGGCGCTGCCGCAGGAATATAACAAAAAGTCCCAAAATAAAATGTGCCAACGTATTGTGTGAGTGAGGGGCGTTGCTAGAGTCATGAAAGATCAGGGGCACAAGCTCAAAATTCACAAACTTCCCGTCCTGAACCGCCTATCACAATGTCCTACTGATGCAAAAATAGTTCCACTAAGATAGTGCCTCCAAAGTAATAGTACCATACATTTAGTACACCACATAGTAATAGTGCCCTCTGTGCCTGACACAGTATTAGTGCCCCTTTTGGTCCCACAAAGGAATAGTGCCCCACACATATTAATAGTGCCATATTTGTGCTGTACACCGTAATAGTCCCTACTTGCTTCCCCCAGACAGTAATATTGCCCCCTCACAGTAATGATGCCCCCTTAGTGCCCCTACACAGTAACAATGCAGCTTAATGCCCCACACAGTATTGATGCCCTCTTAGTGCACAACACAGTAAGGGGGGATTCACACGAGCGTGTATTCGGTCCGTGCGGGCCGCGTGGTTTTCACGCGGCACGCATGGACCAATACAAGTCTATGGGGCAGTACAGACAGTCCGTGCTTTTTGCGCAGCGTTTGTCTGCTGCGCAAAAAGCGCGACAGGTTCAATAACTCTGCGTATTTCGCGCATCACGCACCCATTGAAGTCAATGGGTGCGTGAAAACCACGCAGGTTGCACGGAAGCACTTCCGTGCGAACCGACTGAAACAGCGCACCAGCTGTCAAAAGGATGAATGTAAACAGAAAAGCACCACGTGCTTTTCTGTTTCCGACCATCCAAACGGAGTGTCTTTGCGATGAGCGAAGCCGGACAAGCGAACCGAACTTCACCGGGTTCAGCCGAACTCGTTTTGGCCGAACCCGGCAAAAAAAATTATCGGTACGCGACGTCAGGAGATAGTCACTGTCCATGGTGCTGAAAGAGTTAAACTGTTTCAGCACCATGGACAGTGACTTCCGATCCCAATATACATGAACCTGTAGAAAAAAAAACGAAGTTCTGACTTACCGCTAACTCCCGGCTTCTTCCTCCAGTCTGACCTCCTGGGATGACAATTCAGTCCAAGTGACAGCTCCAGCCAATCACAGGCCAAGCACAGGCTGCAGCGGTCACATGGACTGGCGCGTCATCCAGGGAGGTGGGGCCCGATGTCGAGAGGCGCGTCACCAAGGACGCGTCACCAAGGCAACGGCCGGGAAGTTCTCGGTAAGTACGAACTTTTTCTTTTTTTTCAACAGGTTTTTCGATAGGATGTGTTCGCCATTCACTGTCGAGGGTGCTGAAAGAGTAAGCTCTTTCAGCACCTTGGACAGTGACGGCCGTCGACTAGCCTCATCTCTATGATGGCGGCTGCGCGAAAATCACGCAGCCGCGCATCAGACACGGATGACACACGCAGCTGTCAAATGGTTTTTGCGTGGGCAAAACGCAGCGTCCGTCTGTATCTGCCCTAATGATGTCCCCTTTGTGTACCACACTGAAAGATTTCCCACTGAGGGCATCTACACACAATAATAATGCCACCTTAGTGCCTCTACACATAGTAATGAAGCCCTCTTAGTGCCCCATACAGTAGTGATGACCCTTAGTGAGCCTCCAAACAGTTGTTATGCCCCCTCACAGACAGTAATGATGTTCCCTGTAGTGCCTCCCCAAACAGTAGATACATTGGCAGGGTACTGTTGGCAGGGGTCCCGGGGCACAAAAAAGAACCTACCAATTCCAACACAGGAACAGCAAACTGTTCCTGGGATGCAGACACGGACAGTGGGGTCTGCCACCGAGCTGTGCCAAAGTGTGACTTGACTGCGCCAACTGAAGTCAGAAGAAATTCTGAGGTGCTGTGCCGCTAGAGAGGAAGTACCAAGGCAGGAAGAGGAGTCAGGATACGCACTACGCATGCTGCAGCACGCTGCACTGTGTCAGGCAGTGGCGTGGCAGCAGTGATTTAAATAAAGTTTGTCCTTATGCTGGCCAGCTGTTGAGGGCAGCATAAAGTGTGTTGGTGTGCTGCTTCCCTGTGCCCATTGATGTCAAATAAGTTGCTTTCATGAGCATGGGGTACAAGCAAGTGGCGGAGGAGTTTCCTACAATCCTCCTTCTAAGGGTATGTTCACACAGAGTTTTTTGCCACTATTTTTAGTTTCCGTGCCAAAAAACGTCCGGAAATGCCTCTCATTGATTTCAAAGAGAGACGAAGGTGTTTTTCCCGCGAGCGGAAATAAGTGGTTTTCGCTGCATTTTTATGCCCGCAGGCAAAAACACCCGCGTAAGACGCAGAAAAAAACGCGGCAAAGAGAGTACAGGCAGGTCAAAATTGAAGGAATTTTGAGGCAGATATTTCCGCCTGCAAAAAACTCAGTGTGAACTAGGCCTTAGAAGGCAGTTCACTGGGAACCTCCCCCCTCTATGACATCCATATTCCCTAAAAGGAACAGGGTTTGTCTCATGGCTCACTGAAACTCTTGTGTTGCTACAGCTTTCCTGACACTTTTGTACAGGGGCGTAATTAGGAAAGACTGGGCCCCATAGCAAACTTTTGACTGGGCACCCCCCTCCTCTGGGTATCACACAACCCCCCCCCCCCCTTGTAGATGGTGCCTCCCTGTAGATTCCACCACACAGCGCCCCCTATAGATAGCGCCATACACAGCCCCCTGTAGATAACGATAACGCCTTACAGACCCCTTTAGATAACGTCTTACAGCCACAAATTCCCCATGTAGATAAAGCCATACAGAACCCCCTGTAGATAACGGCAAACAGACCCCCCCCCCCCCCAAAAAAAACGGCCTATAGTTTGTCCTACAAAAGAGATGTATCTCCTATCCACAGGATAGGGGATACATTTGTGATCGCTGGCAGCGATAAGGAGAACGGGGGACCGAAAGTCCCCCAAGTTCTCCATGACAAACCTCGGACTTCCGGCGTCTGCGCAGTTCAATAAAAATGAAAGGAGCGCTGGTCACGCACGCGCACAAGCGCGACCGGTGCGCAAGTCATTTCTATGGAGCTGCAGACAGACCCCGGAAGTCCGAGGTTTGTCAGGGAGAACTTCGGGGGACTTTCGGTCCCCTGTTCTCCTTATCGCTGGGCGTCCCAGCGATCCCACATGTATCCACTATCCTGTGGATAGGGGATGCATGTCTTTTGTAGGAACAACCCCTTCAGTGGCGTCGCGCTGTAGCAGCCATAGCAGCTGCTAGCGGAGCCTCTGGCCATGGGGGGGGGCCCGTGCCGGCGGGTGGCACGGGCCCCCTCATGCTGCGGGCCCCGTAGCAGCCGCTACGGCTGCTATAGCTGTAGTTACGCCACTGCTTTTGTAATATTGGAAGCTTACTTGGGCACAGACACCAGCAGCAAATGTCCCCTGTGTAAGAACAGGTTATTAAATCATTAATTTCCAATGGCTTATTTGATGACAGCAGGGTCAACAAGGTTTCTCCAGAAATGTCCTACCTTCTCATTTACCAATCCACCAGTAAATGAGAGATATTGATGGGAATGAGCGCAGCCCATTGTATGTGATCTACTAGACAGTAGCAACCACTATTATTTTTGGGCCATTACCTGCAGGGCACCTGCGAAGCTGAACATGTTCCACATATGATATGTCTTTCTCTGAACATAATGTACACCGATACAACCTGTTTATCAATGGTGACCATGCTGTAATTAATATTTGTAGGTGAAAGTTACTGCACTAATTAAAGTTTATTGCAAAATTGCAGTCATACATGTGATGTTATGAGAGTTCAAAACCTGTGGAAATGGTGCCGAGAATTTAGTGATGGCCAGGTAAGTGCAATAAATCAACTTGCATGTCCGTCCAAATCAGCAGATCATATTAAAAAAAGTTAATTTTATAGCCGGCAGATCAACTTTTTCAGATGTATTCTTTCTCATAGTACAAAATGGGTCAATACTGAAAAGCGTGTAACAGGTGGGATTTGCTGTACGGGAGGGTGCTGCATTTGTAAGGTAATGCCTTGCTCTCTCTACCAATCAATGAGGTGTAATTTTTTTTCACAATTTTTTTAATGTAACCCGAGCATAAAAACATTTCTACATTTTACAAGCAATATAGTTCTATAATGTAATTAACATAAACATAAATTAAAAGAAAATAAATGAAAGAGGCCACACACAGCCCCCTGTAGATAGCGCCACACACAGCCCCTCTCTTGTAGATAGTGCCACACACAGCCCCCCTTTTAGATAGTGCCACACATCCCCCTTGTAAATAGTGCCACACAGCCCCCCTTGTAAATAGCGCCACACAGCCCCCCTTGTAAATAGTGCCACACAGGCCCCCTTGTAAATAGCGCCACACAGCCCCCCTTGTAAATAGCGCCAGACAGCCCTCATGTAAATAGTGCCACACACAGCCCGCTGCCGCTTCGTAAATAGCGCCACACCCCCCCCCCCCCCCCCTTGTAAATAGTGCCACATTCCCCCCCCCCTTGTAAATAGCGCCACACTGCCCCCATTGTACTTAGCGCCACACTGTGAACAGAGCAATAGCCTACCGCTACCACTCTTCGCTCTGCCTGGCGTGACTTGCCGGATGAGCCAAGGAGGTCATGCGGCGCAGGCAGCGGCGGAATTCCTTCTGACTTGGGTTGGTGACAGCCAGGGCTGGCCTTAGCTTGGATGGCGCCCAGTGCGGGACTCTCTACTGCCGCCCCCTACACAAACCAAAAATTAACCACATGCTGTATATGGACACGCTGGAACATATATACTGTACATAAATAAAGACAGATATTTAGACATGCAGGCAAATATACATACACACATACAGGTAAATATATAGACGTACAGACACATATACACACACAAACCGGCAGATAAATACACAGACAGTGACATATACAAATACATAAAAGGCACATATATACAAGCACAAAGACACATTCACAAACAGACCCATATATACGCACACAGGCACATATGCACACAGAACAGATAATGTAGTAGTGTTGCCTGCAGTCCTATGTAAGACCACAGATAATGTAGATGTTACCTGCAGTCCTATCTAACAACACAGATAACAGTGATAATGTTCTGAGTACAGATAATGTAGTTATGTCACCTGAAGTCCTATGTAACACCACAGATAACACAGTGATAACTCTGATTACAGATAATGTGGTAGATGTTGCCTGCAGTCCTATGTAACACCACAGATAACACAGTGATAACTCTCTGAGTACTGATAATGTAGTACATGTAAGAGACAAACACATGCAGAGACACACACACACACACACACACACACTGTAACATATACACATACAAACACAGAGACACACACTGTATACACACTCACATACACACACACAGACACTCACAATGTCTCCTTGCTGACAGCATCACAATTCAGGACGGGCTGTGGGCGGAGCTTCCTCTCTGCTTCTCGGCATGTGTAACAGCAGAGCACAGAGTAGAGGCAGAGATGGAAGGCTGCAGCACGGGAGTGGACCTGTCCCCTGACCGGAGTCATCTGACCTCATGTCACGGACGTGAGGTCAGGTGACAGGTAAGATGACTGGACTGGTCCACTCCCTGGCCGTCACAGACCCCAGTCAGAACGCCGCTGCGTGACTTCCTAAAGCTGTTGCAGGTGTCCGACATACAGGGCGCCTGTCAGCAGCGATCAGCTGCTCTGTGGCACCCCCCCCCCTTCCCTACCACCTAGTTGCGCCCGGGGCACATGGCCCGCCTGCCCCCCCCCCCTAGCTACGCCCCTGCCTGGCTCTACATTGCTCATTTCTATATGTCCCAGTACACTGTCATTTAAAGAGTTTCTAGACTTTAAAATAAAGAAAAATAATAATAATGCTAACCAAAAGGCCACAAATCCATATTGATATAGTAGTGCAATACACCAATCTCCCTCAAGAAAAAAAAAGGGCAATGAGCATATTTTGAGAAGTGACACCCAGAGAGGGCAGTTGGCAGGGGACTACAGAGAGGGTGAAATAGTTGTTTCTATTTGGGCATCACAGTCACTGCAAAAATAAAACAGTGAAGAAAATAAAGCAAAGACTTAAAGGCACAGTCTAGATGTGATTCACTACGGATCGGGGAATTTATAATAAGTGCAGAACCCATTTAGCAATACTAAAGGCTAAAACACCCTGTAGGGAGTAGTTAAACTATATTTTATTGTGTGTTATGTTTTCATATACATAAAATTGTGCACAGAGTGGTAAATGGAGCAGCACAGACTGCAGTTTAATGGGAGACCTTACTCATTTCATGCTGCATGAAAATCAAATGACTGAGGATTTTAGGATATAGCGTATAAAAACAAAAATGGAATTTAATTACCAATGAAGTCAAGTCTGGTAGAAAGTTAATTTGGCACGCACATTAAATTAATTTGGAAACTAATATTTAAGTGAGTAAAGTTCGATGTATGACACAGAAAATGAAAAGTAAGTAAAGAAACATTGATGCTATGTTAAAGAGTGACTATGATTAGGAAGGAAAGTATTAAGGAATCATATTACCCGCAATTTTCTAATATATACTCACTAGCATAATTCTTGCTATTCTTAATAAGAGCGACATGAACAGAGGGCAGGACAACCTGCGGCTGGTTCCTGTTTACATTTTGTCTATGAGGACTAAAAACTTTAGCTTGTTAACATGCTGCAGGGAAACTGTAGATGGTTTAAAGTGGTTATCAGCTTTGGACAATGCCTACTTGTTAGGCTCTGTTCACATCACGTTTGAGCCCTACATTTGGCGTATAAGCCAGAAAAATTTAACTTATGGATAGCGATTTCGCAGTTCTGATTACGGTGTAAGCAATCAAAGAGGGCTCCCTTTGTCCTGTCAGCACAGCAACGCGATTGCAGCAGTTGACTTGGAAATTATGACAACCTTGGGCCTAATTAAGGTCTACTAATAAATCTAGTGTTGGCTTAAACCTATGCCAGGTCGTACCAGTTCTACATAGGAAGGTAGTAGAAAATACATCCATAGTGTTAAAAATAGGGGTGCAGGGCTTTATAAACAAGTAACTGGCTAAAAGTTATAGCCCCAGTAGGTAACCATAAATGTGGCAATTGTTCATTTTGCAGACAGATGAGCACAGGTAAAACAGTCCGAATGGGTGCAATAAAACACTATGTCAGTAATCTTATTATGTGCAAATCCAATTTCCTGGTTTATGCTATTTTTTGCCCTTGTCAATTCTTTTACATAGGCAAAACAATACGACCACTATTCAAACTTTTTCGAGAACATATCTAGTCCATCGGCACAGGAATGGAATCTCCAAAATTGATAAACCATGTACGTGAAGTACATCGGGGTGATCCCAAGTGTATGTCTTTTGCGGGTATGCAGCGTGTGTTCACCCCATTGGATGGTGGTGATCGACATTAAATTATTTCGTTGTGAAGCCAATTGGATAATTAAAACGGAGGCTCAAGGACCTCTAGGTTTGAATGATAGGAATGATCTATCTGCTTTTTTAAAATAAAACCTCTAATTATATACTGGTACTTCAATACGTTGTTGTGAGAAGCGGGAGTAGCTGATGAGGCAAAGTGAGGGCATTAAAGTGCGTGCGCACTGAAGACTAATATGCCTTGATAAAGCGTCTGGAGGATGTGAAACGGTCGTAGGCCAAACTGCGTCAACTCCAGTTATATGCGTGCCTCTGAATAGAATAAAATAACCTTTTTTGCAAGTGGTGAGTGCCGTGCAGTCTATTCTTCTATATGTTGAGCTTTATAAACAAGGTGTTCAGCCAGAAAGACATATTTTGGCTGAGTTCTCACTGTGCGTTTTTATTGTGTTTTTAGTTTTGATATCAAAAATGTTCATGTCTGTCAATGAGAATTCATTAGCTAAAACAAAAAAAATGTGTTCAAAATGCAACAAAATCGCTCAGCGTGAACCCAGCATTTTCAATGCCAGAGCTATAGGAAAGAACTGCGAGCCGCCAGGTGGTTACCAGTGGAAACAAGTGTAAGAGACAAAGAATAGCATGCAAATAGTGGGCCTCACCATGGGTATTCAGGGAATACAACACAATGCAATAAAGAATTCAAACAATATATACGAGCTGCACAGTAATAGGAAAACAAAAAATTGGCGGGGTGCTAAGCCTCAAAAAGTCTTGACCAAGTCCCCTCCAGTTAATCGATACAAAAATCCAAGGAAAAAAGGTAGCATTCCAAGTTAATATAAAATATAAAGACATTTAATTCACCCAGTGTGTGGGCAACGTTTCACCTTCCCATTGAAGGCATTTTGAAGCAATGAATATGTGTGTGAACAGCATATAAATATAGTGTTTCAGCAATACAATCATATAATTAAGACAATCAAATATGATTAATATAAAAAGATACGAAACATATTACAATGTGACATAAAAATGAGTTACAAAATCCATACAAATTATGTGACAGCGGTACCATGTAATATACACAAATACAAAATACCACATGTAAAAAAAATTATACAAAAAGTGCTAAAAAATATTAATTCCAATTACTGTGTCATAAGTGTCAGCTGGCACTCACCTCCGAGCTGTCAAAACTCAACGCACATGTCTTACAAACAGTAATTATAAACAAATAACATAGCATACCGGCATTTCGGCTTTGCATGAAACCCATTGCGCAAATACCACCTACTGTATCAGAATAAGTAGCGTCTAGTCATGTAGCAGAAGGGAAGGTCACCAGATCGAGCACGTCATACGTGCATGCATGTCTAACATATATACGACGCTACCTCGCCATCTTAGTAAAGGGCATTGAAGCCTGCCGGCCATTTCCTATGTTTCCGTAGTCGGTCCCCAGTAAGACTAATGGGATTCCGTTCTGTGTGGCATAATGAATTATGTTAATAAGTCTAGTGGTGTTATGCTTGCCTTGTCTTGAGGGTACAAACCTTACTTGTTCAGTGTTGATCAGGCGGTAGAGGAGAGGAGTGAGTCTGTTGGCCAGAAGTTTTGCCCACCATTTGAGATCAGTGTTAAGAAGGGAGATGGGCTGATAGCTTCCACACTCTGCACCACTTTTACCTTCATAAGGTAGCAGGGTAATATGTGTTTCCAAAGCTTGTGGTGGCAGATTAGAACCATCCAAGAGATCATTGTATACAGCAAGGAATTTGGGTAGTAAGATCTATTTACATTTTTTATAGTAGCTAATGGGGAAACCATCGGGCCCAGGACTTTTTCCATTAGGTATTGATGAGAGAACTCTGGACAATTCTTGTAATGTAAAAGGCTGAGTGATAGTGGCCCTATCTTCCTCTGTAAGGGAGGGGAGGTTTATATATTGCAAAAAGTGGTCAGGGAGAGTGTGTGGGTCTGGAGGTTCAGGTAAGTTGTACAGCGATGTATAGTATTGCAAGAACTCATTTGTTATATCTGAAATATCGGAAGATAGAGAACCTGAGGGAGTCTTGATCTCCTTGATAAAGGATTGTTCTACATGCTTTTTAAGAAGTTTGGAAATGACTTTAGATGCTCTGTCCCAATTGTGTATAAAATTTGAAAGAGCTATGCTGACAAAGTTTGGATGACTTAATATTTAGTAAGAAAAACGGACAAGGAGGCAGCACTTCAAAAACTCAGAAAACCTTTAATCACCCATGCAACGTTTCAATCCCTCAGGACCTTTGTCAAGCATGAGAAAGGTCCTGAGGGATTGAAACGTTTCATGGGTGATTAAAGGTTTTCTGAGTTTTTGAAGTGCTGCCTCCTTGTCCGTTTTTCTGTCCGATATTGTGGACCTTGGACCGGGTTCTGAAGAGGCGTGCACCGATTTGGCTGTTCTGTGCTGTGGTATTTCTCTACTTTTAATATTTAGTAAGTCCTTCAACTTCTTCCGCAAGTCACTCAAATCCCGTTGTATCTCAAGCGCTTTCGAGCATTTACCAAATCTCTCCAGAGCAGAGATCTGTGAGAAGATGTAATTCAGCTCTTTCTCCCTTTGTTTTTTACAATAGGCATGAGTGCAATAAGTTCACCTCTGATGAAGGCTTTGTGTGTTTTGCACACAATTAGCTTTGAAACATCTGGAGTTTCGTTTCTCTGAAAAAAGTCGGTAAGGTGTGCAGACAAGGATGTTATATGGCGTGGATCATCTAAGAGAGTTTCATTCAGAGACCAAGCCCATGCCTTAGGTAGGTTCTCCATATTGATGTTGAGGGAAATTGGGGAGTGGTCAGATAGGGATATTGAACCTATTCGAGGGATGGTCGCTATGGGCAGATGTCTATTGGAAATAAAGAAATAGTCTATCCTATGATGGGTCCCACGGACATGTGAATAAAAAGTGTAGTCTTCGGTTATGGGGAAGTGAAGTCGCCACACGTCTATCAAGTTTAGGTGTTGGAGGAAGCTCCTAATTCTTTTGAGGGAGGAATGTGCAGTAGTTGGTCTGGCAGAGGACGTATCGAGCAAGTGATTTAGTGAAACATTGAAGTCTCCACCCACCACCAAAAGTTCCTCTGCAAAATCTTTAAATAAATTTAACGTTCTTAGCAACCACTGAGATTGTCCCTGGTTTGGAGCATATAAATTAGCAAAGGAGATAGGTGAGCCAGCAAGAGTTACCTTAATGAAAAGGAATCTGCCGTCCAGGTCAGATTGAGATGTCGAGTGGATGTAGGGTATGTTTTTCTTGAAAGCTATGCTAACCCCCCCAAGAGGAGGAGGAAGGGTGAGGGTTATAAAATTGGAGAGTAGCTAGTTTAAGTGGTTTAAAATGGGTTTTCTGTAAAAGAATGACATCAGCCCACTCTTTTTTCAGGAGCGCTAGGATTTGACGCTTTTTCCTGGGATCATTCAGGCCTCTGGTGTTGAGGGGGGTTACATAAATATCTGAACTAGACAATGATAAGTATAAGGAATGAAGAAAGACGTGTAGGGCCACCAGGTGACCCAATTGTAGAAAGGTAGGTGAGAGGGAAACAAATGGAAGACAGCAAGCGGAGATATTGCATTAGCATTTGAAGACATCTGTTTCTCAGTAGGTACAAAAAACATCTCAATAGATGTAAAGCGTAGGATTAAAACTAGTGTAACAAAACGAAATAGCCTGGAGGTAGGCAGAGTATGTACTATATGAACAGTACATCTCGGATCGACAGATCAAGAGAGTCGTTTTAGAAAACTCTATGCAATGGTATCATATAAAGTTACAGTAGAGGTAGTAGAGGTAATTATGTAGTGGTCTAACATGGTAAAGCAACCGATAGAGGGTGTTAACCCGCAGAATGCATATAACGTAACTATAAGAAAGCAGCGAAGAGTCACTGCTTATACAACAAGTAAATATAGAACCATAATATAAAAAACGATATGAGAACCAGCGGGTGTCCGCTGAAGTCCAGTGGATCAAGCAGCGTCCATGGAGATTCTTCTAGATGTCAATTTTCCTGATCTTTTACGGTTCTTGGCTATCTTGTGTGGATTGACAGTTTCCCAGGGCGTGTGCGGAGGTATGGATGGTAAATTGGTCAGGTTTTGAACAGCAGCCCAATATGGAACTTCCAAGTCAGGTATTCCCAAGGCCACCAGTTCACCCTCAAGGTCCACATGTCTGTGAATCATGTATCTTTTGCCTTCAGTCATGAAGGAGAGGCCAAATGGGAATAGCCATCTGTATGCAATATTTTTGTTTCTGAGAGCCTCTGTAAAGGGTTTAAGAATTTGACGTTTGGATAATGTGGCTCTCGACATATCTTGGTACACAAAAACTTTCGATCCCTCCCACAGGAGGGTGTCACAGATTCTTGTATTTTTCAAGATGTCACCTCGGACCCTTGAGCTGAAAAGTCGGCAAATAACGTCCCGAAGAGGTTCTTGGGGCTTAGGTTTGGCTCTCAGATCCCTGTGGACCCTCTCCATTGTTATTTCTTCCCGGTAGTTATTGCCGAGTGCTTTGGTGAAGATTTGTTTGATCAAGGTATATAGGGACTCATCAGGGATCGATTCAGTTACGCCCTTCAAGCGTAAGTTATTGTGTCCCCCTCTGTTATCTTGGTCTTCCAACCAGTCAATGACAGAGTTCTGGTGGGATTGACAGGTGAGAAAAGATGCTGTAGAAGCCTCAGTGTAATTGATGACATGGATTTGAGCAGACTCCAGTTGTTCAACTCTATTGCCAATCTGTCGGACCTCTTGTTTGATGTCAACGATGTCTCGTTTAAACGGTTCAAGCGCCTCAGTCAAAACCCTGCTAATGAAGGATCTGGAAATGGGCAGGCCTTTGTTAGCCGTGACATTGTCCATGTCACGGTTATCGTCTTCCATAGATTAGCAGACATTTATTTCTCGTGACGAGTAGAAATAGAAGGGTGATCCTTGACAGTCAAAGGGTAGTTCCTTTTAATAGTTATCCAGGCATTTGGTTTTAGGAGGTGCAGTAGGGTCTCTTGATTTTTGCTGCCGAATTTTAACCCTCATACAAGCAGTCAGGTCTGCGGGTTATCGGACACGTATAGTTAGACCATGTGTTAAGCTAAGGAGAATACATTGCAGATGGTAGAGCCTTTGGATGTCGATCCAAGAGGAGTGACGGAGTTAATGTAGGATAGGTACGGAGGTATGTTACACACACACACACACACAAGAGATGAAAATCTGTAGGGTGTAGGGCCTCAAAAATTAGAGCCAAGCTTTAGTGAGAGTTCATATAGCGGTATTGTGATATAACCCAAGGTGGTACTATGGGGTTAAACTGGAGGCCTAATCTGGTGTTGTAGAGGTGTAGTAAGGTGCAGTTGTGGGGGTGACCGACTTGGCTTCCAGGCATTTTGTAGGCCTGATTGGCTGTGAAGAAGCAGTAAACAATCTGTGTTCCCAACCTTTGAGCCTGAAGTGGAGCGAGGTCTATTTTTGAGAATTGGGGCCTCGGTCTATGCAGGCGTATGGGCCGCAGCAAATGGCACACGCCAACAAAGTGCAGGGGGCTGTCAAGCAGGCAAGTTGCTGGCCGCACACGAGTCCATGAGCGGGCGGCTCCAAAATCGAGGCCGCAGCTTCAAAAATGGTTGGATGGCCGAAATAAAAGTGCCAAAGCAGCCCTCTCTTTTCACTGACACTGGGGTGAGGGTGGATACTCACTGTGGGTCAACGTAGAGGCAGGATTCACTTGGATTGTAGCTCGATGTCCAGGAGCTCTGAGACAACACATCCTCTCAGAGCCGCGTTTGGCCTTGCCCCAATTTCTGATTGTTGAGTCTCAAACGGCACTCAGTTGTTGTCTCTCCAACAAAGAGTAAAGTACATACGTGACATATTCATGTCTGCAGGTTAAGGTAAATCTAATATCAAACCTCAATGTGAGGGAGTGTATAAATGTATTTCCTTTTAACATAAGGGAACAGTTATCACACGACATGCATGGGTAACCTACTTTCCTAGATCCCTAGCCTATCCACCAGTCTCTATGGAACTCCATGCCTTAGTGTCAGTTTTAGCAATCGTATCCCTTATTTTACTAGGCCTCCTATATGAAAAAAAAAGTGTAGGAGTAGTAAATTCAGGTATGTTTTTTTTATAGAAATTACCCAATACACCCCAATGTCGTTGTATAATTTTCCTTACATGAGTGCTATAGTGATTGTACATTCTCTCCAAAGCAATCCTCTTGGCCTTATTAGTACTAGTCCTTTTTAGAAAATAGTAATCTCTCTCTATTGGTCAACTTCACACTGTCCAAACGTCATTTTACCATTTACTTAGGTTAGCCTGTTTCACAACTTTCAAACATATCAATTAGTCGGGATTCAAGTTTCTCAGGGTCTTCTACGATTCTTTTCACCCAAAGTAGTTGGCTCAAAGGTAGTCAATCATTTTCTTTACGGGAAAACTATCATAAAGCAGAAGATTGTTGCATTCAATTGGTTTCGTATATAGATCTGTACGGAGTCTGTCATTTATCACATATATGGTGGTGTCAAGAAATTGTATGGAATTACTCGAATGGACCATTGTGAATTGTATATTATGGTCATTTAAATTAAGGAGAGAGAAAAAATTCCCTAACGAGGGCAAATCCCCCTTCCAAATTGTGAAGATGTCATCCATGTATCTGCACCACCTCAGAACATGTGAGAAGTGGTGAGATACATAGATGAACATCTCCTCAAGGTCTGCCATCATGATACTGGCATATGTGGAGGCCATGTTGGCCCCATGGTGGTACCCTTCAACTGTAGGTAGAATTTACCATCAAATAAAAAATGGTTACTGGTCTAAACAATGTCTAATAGTCAAAATAAATTCTCTACAGCCCTCAGAATAAGCAGTGATATCTAGAGCTTTCTTGATGCTACCCAAACTTCTTTCATGGTTGATAGAGGTATAAAGGTTTACAACGTCAATAGAGACCAAAATTGAATTAGGAGAAACTATTACCCTCTTGTTATTATTAAGAAAGTCAGACGTATCTTTGATATAGGATTTCAATTTTATAGGAAAATTCCTAAGGTTCTTGTCCAGGAAGATTGCTAGAGGATTTAGGAGGGAGTCTTTACCAGAGACTATTGGTCTGCCAGTTGGGGACCTAAGGTCCTTATGTATTTTTGGCAGGACGTATAATAAGGTAATCACTGGATTATCTAGGATAAGAAATTTAAGGAGATCCTTGTCAACCTGATCTATAGCATACGCGTTGTCAATAACAACTTTCGTTCTTTTAATATCTGTGCTTTGGGGTCTCGGTCTACACATTCATATACAGAAATATCATCTAACTGTCATTTGATTTCATCAATATACATTGATCGGTCCATAACTACGACCATACCCCTTTATCAGCAGGTTTAATCACTAGGTCACAATTATGGACTAATCCCTTAAAGGCACACGTTTCCTCATAAGACATAGTAGAACGACAGCACTGGAGCCCAGTTCAACTTTCCTTTAACTCCTCAACATCTTTTTTCATCGTGGAAATAAATGTTTCAACCGCTTGCATAATCTTAAGGGGTGAAACATTACTTTTATTAAATAATCCCCACTATGTAAGTGCTAATTCTCTTCTAGGCATATCACTCAATGTAAAAAGAAAAAAAGAAAAAGATCCAGAAATATAGCTAAGCACTCTTGGGTTCAATAAGAATAAATAATTATTTTATTTTTTGAATCCAGATAATACCGGCAAAGTTAAATTTATACATAAATACACAAATAACAATTTAAAAAGAGAATTCTCCTGGCCAGGAAAGAGAACATACAATAAACCTTCAAAACATAGGTGATATTGCCTGATGGATATATAGCATGATGTATATGTGTTACACAATTTTACAAAGAGGAAAATGAAAAACCGCTGGGCTGTGTTCACACTTGCGGTTTCCAAACATATATGTAATTTGTATCACAATATTGCCAAAGTCCCTATTTGGAGTAGCTGGTAATGATATTAATAAAGAGATTTTCTTTATATGCATATAATATGACTTGACTCTCAAAATAGAAAAATAGCCTCAAGAATTAAAGGAATGTGGTTATAAGCGTGCTTTTTTCTCTCATCAAGTGGATCAAAAATTCCAATTCAAATCTTATGGTGATAGGAAGTCTTTTCACAGACCCTTGGGTCAATGTATAGCCCTCAAGCAGTTGGGCTTTGAAGCAAGATATGAGCTTATATGGGTTTTTACCTTCGCCTCCGACATCCAGTAAGTGCCGGGAAGACCATGCGGAGAGGTAGTTAACTCCGGGGTGAGGAATGGCAGGTCTCCTCAAAAGGAAGTTCACCTGTGTGGCCACACATATGGTTTCAAAGCATCCACATCTCCACCATTGCTTCCCTTGGCGCTTTCCTCTATTGATCCATGCAGGCAACAACCACTGTACTCACGGAGGTAGGGGCCCAGCAATGCAGGATCACACACTGATATTTCAGGTAAATTGAAGGCACTCCAAGAGGAACGGACCCAACTGGACAAGATCGCACGCCGGCAGCCAGGTAGGTAAAAATTCCAACGTATGTTCCTTTCCACGTGTGATCTTCAACACTGGACAGGTATTCTCTGGGCAGGGTTTGGACGTCACTACCCGCCCCGTTGATTAGAACAGCTGACGCGTTTCATCCCTGAACGGGATTTCTTCAGAGCAGTTTGACAAGTGCTGCCAAACACACTATATTTATAGTGTCCCGAATTCATTCATTGGTTCAATAAAAAACATAATGTTTCACACAAAGATATTATGGATATTATATATTTAAGTCTTTCATGAGATGCCGCAATGATATATATATCTCTCAATTTCAATAGCAGGCATAGATATTTTTATATTCAAACAGACAATTAGAATATCCAGAAAATCATATTCATAAATATATTCAGTATTTATCGAGGGGAGGGCAATCAGTGGTGTGTCTCTACTTGGTCAAAATAAGACCAATAATTGAATTTTGCATAGGAATACAATTACTACCTGAATTTTATTATCAATATTAATTCTTCCGTGAATACGGATAACTACTACTATCTAGACTTTGTAGTGGATTTATGGAGGAACGAATTTTTCTTCAATAAGGGATCCCCCATTATATCATTTTGACACAAGATGAAATCTGTTCAATTCTTTTAATATATATTATATGGGATATATCCAACCATACACATAAGCATATGAAATACAGATAATACTTCAGGGGAGGCAGGGAAAGAGAACCACTACCTGTTAAGGCATTAGGACCCGGGTCCCCACCACCCCCAAAGCAGAATCGATTTAAATACAATCAATGTTAATTTGATAATTTTACTACTGGATTTCATCATAGTAAACATATGCGTATATAAGACTATGGTAAATAATGGGAGCCATCGTGAAATTCCAAGGGGGGGGCAGGAATGGGGATCCAGTGTCCATAGAACAATAGATCTCCAATTCCCACCACCCATGGAGAGCTAAACACAAATCCCATCACTATAGAAGATTGCAAAAGTTAAAAATTTATGTTCATTCATTTGGTATTATTTATCCAATTGATTGATCATTCCATATTGGGAATAAAATTGCTCATACTCATACCACTGAAAACAGATTATAATTATATGGAAAATATGATATCCAGACCAAAGACATATTAGGATTTTACTATCAGGTTTCCAAAGATAAAAACCAGAAAATATATATGTTAAATGCAAAAGTTTCACAACCAATTTTCCTAGATCATTCTCCAGGGATGACATAATAAAGGTCCCATTCTTTAATCTAATATTCTTTTATCAGAGATTGTTTATATCCAACACTGGCTAACTCGAAAATACTGAAAGTTGAGGGAAATATAAAACAGCCTCTTGGCCCCCAACTGTTCAAAGGAACATATTAAATTTAATTTCATTATTTAGTCCCCTGGGATTCAAAGTTCTCAGTGTATAAATCCACATAGTTTCCTTTTGGAGGAGTATTCGGTTGAGATCACCTCCCCTTCTGTCTTGGAATAGTTGATAAATCCCCATGAATTTTAGGCCAGTTGGTGATTGGGCATGGTATGTTTTAAAATGTGCAGCTAGAGGATTAACCATTTCACCCTTGGTGATATCTCTAATATGTTCGCTGATGCGAACATGTAATTCTCGTTTCGTTTTCCCAATATATTGTTTCCCACATGGGCAAATAATGGAGTAAACGACCATGGTTGAGCGGCAATTGATGAAATTATAGACTTTGAATTCCCTTTTGTGTTCACTATCCAGAAAAGTGTCTGATTTTAAAACGTACTTACAACATTTACAAGAGCCACACATGAACATTCCTTTTGGACGTTTCTGTAGCCATTTCTCATTACTTGGGGTTCTTCTCTTAAACTCAGAACTCACCAACATATTCCTCAAAGTGGGGGCCTTTCTTGGAACCATACTCGGTACATTCCCCACTATTGAGTTAATTCTTTTGTCCAAAGTTAAATGTGGCCAGTTTTTGATCATCAAATTCCGAAGTATGTTCCAATGGGACCCATACCTTGAAATGAATCTGACTCTATTGTCACTGTTATCTTTTTTACCTCTCTTGAGAATTTCCTCTCTATTCTGCCTAGATGCCCTATTGTATCCTTTCTTGATCATTTTTTTGGGATAACCCCTATCTTCAAAGCGAGATGATAGATCTTGTGCTTCGCTTTTGAAGTCCCTGAAATCAGTACAATTGCGGCGAATTCGAAGAAATTCGCTTATCGGGATCCCCTTAATTTGAGAAGGAAAGTGATGGCTACTTGCTGCCAAAAGGGTATTACCTGATGTTGGTTTCCGATATGTAGTCGTTTTTAATTTATTTCCTTCCCTATGAATATTAAGATCTAAAAAGCTAATGTGATCTTCACTATAAGAAAAGGTCAGAAGGATATTTAATTTATTGGAGTTTAAATCCCCAATAAAACTTTCAAGTAAGTCCAATGGTCCCTTCCAACATAAAAGAACATCATCCATGTATCTAAGCCAAGCGGAGGCGCATTTTCTGAAGAGAGGATGAGGGTATACTATAAATTCTTCCCACCAGCCCAAGTGCAAACAGGCATACGATGGTGCACAAGAGGATCCCATGGCTGTTCCACGAATCTGACGATAGAATTTGCCATCAAAAGAGAAGCAGTTATAATTCAAAACGAATTCCAACATTTCAATAATAAATTCATTTTGGTGGGCCCAGTCTCCTCCTCTCCTCTCCAGAAAATGCGCGACCGCTTTAAGGCCAACATCATGTGGGATGGAGGTATACAATGACTCCACATCCAATCCCACCAGGATGAAGTCTTCTTCAAGAATCAAATTGTCAATTTTATTTAGAAGATCCCCCGTATCCAATACAAAAGATGGAAGTGTACGGACAAAAGGTTTCAATTTTTCGTCTATGTATTTACCAAGGTGATCTGTTGGGCCATCACACCCCGAAATGATGGGTCTACCCGGAGGTGTGTTCCTATTTTTGTGCACCTTAGGAAGCACATATATCGTCGGCATACGGGGTTCTCTTACCTCCAAAAATTGAAACTCATTTTTATTAATTAAGCCCTCATCCAATGCAAAAGTCAATTTTCTATTTAAAGTTCCCATTATATTATCAAGTGGGTTATCATTCAAAAGGGAATATGTATCCGTTTCCAATTGTCTTTTAATCTCACCGACATAGTCCTCCTCTCTGAGGAGGACAACATTTCCACCCTTATCACTGGGCTTGATTACAATATTCTCAATATTTTGCAATTCTTTTAGGGCTTTTCGTTCCCTTTCAGTTAGGTTGTCCTCACACAGAAAGGAGGACCAGTCGATGACACTTATATCTCTAAGCATGGCCTCCAAGAATGCATGTGTGTATCTATTAGAATGTATGCTTGGCATGGTACTACTTTTTTTCCGCAAGCCCGTATACTCTGGGATGATATCGGTAAAGTCCTCTCCAGGATTATCTATATTCTCCAATATGTTACCTTCCCTCCATAATTCATTTAGATCCGCTAGAGTATTTAGATCAGACATTTCCAAATTAGGGATCATTCCAAATTCCATTATTTCTCTCTGTAACTCTGAAGTTACATTCTCATTTTTAATATTCCTCTCATTTTTTTCCCCATGCCAAAGTCTCAAAAGAATCTTTCTAAGAAAGAGGTGAAGATCTTTACATATTTCAAATTCCTTTCCAGGGGTAACTGGTGAGAACCCCAATCCACGATTTAAAAGGGATATATGGTGTATTGATAGGGGGAAATCGGTTAGATTGATTATGTTATTCAAATTATTGTCTATCTTCCCCTGCGTTGTCTTGTATTGGGTCCTCCTTTTTTCTCTACTATTCTTTCCTCTCCGAATTTCCCTCTGTTTCGATCCCCTAAAAAAGAAACCTTGGATTGTGATTCCTCAATCCTAATGTGTTTCCCCATCTCACTAGATGGGTCACTTGTAGTTTCCCCATCTGTTGACATAAAAGTATTCCTTCTCACCCGTACTCTATTTCTGTTCTGTCTTTCTCTATTTTTTGTAAAGGAGAAAATTTGTTTCTGTTCAAAATCAAAAGTATCCCTTTGGAATTTTCTCCTTTTTCGTACTGATATTTCACGAAGTTCCATTTCCACCTCTTTTTTGAGACTATTATTTAATTTTTCAAATTCCTGATCCTTGCAAAATATATCTAATTTTTTAACACTCTCCTCAATTTCCACATTGAGCGAACTAAGCATATTTTTCTCCTCTTCAATCAATAAGTCCATCAAATTCCTTGAGTGTCTCAGGCACTCCTCATCCCATTTTTCCAAAAATACTTCACTTTTGAAATGTGATGCTGGTGTTGTACGTCTACGTAAACCTCTTGGGATAATTTTGGACAGCCTATATGCCTCTAAGCTCTGAATATCCCACTTGCGTCTCAGATGGCTCAAAATAAGTCTCCGATGATTTTTAAATAAACCATATATATCTCCTCCAATATCCTCTGCACTTCTATTCCTTTCACAATTCAGAAGTGCAGCAATCTGTGCATCAACCTCCAAGTCTAGACAATAGGCCATACTCGAGACACACCACTGATTCCCTCACAAATTCAAAAAAGAAAATACTTTCCCTTTAAAAGGTATATAAGCAAAAACAGGAGGGAAAAACACCCTCCAAAATATTGTATAAAGAAAAAACGATGTGGTTATTGCAAACCATACCTAACAAACCCAAAATTGCAATATAATATAGCACGGTGCCATTCCTGATATAGATTAATGAAAAAAGAAAAAAAGAAAAAGATCCAGAAATATAGCTAAGCACTCTTGGGTTCAATAAGAATAAATAATTATTTTATTTTTTGAATCCAGATAATACCGGCAAAGTTAAATTTATACATAAATACACAAATAACAATTTAAAAAGAGAATTCTCCTGGCCAGGAAAGAGAACATACAATAAACCTTCAAAACATAGGTGATATTGCCTGATGGATATATAGCATGATGTATATGTGTTACACAATTTTACAAAGAGGAAAATGAAAAACCGCTGGGCTGTGTTCACACTTGCGGTTTCCAAACATATATGTAATTTGTATCACAATATTGCCAAAGTCCCTATTTGGAGTAGCTGGTAATGATATTAATAAAGAAATTTTCTTTATATGCATATAATATGACTTGACTCTCAAAATAGAAAAATAGCCTCAAGAATTAAAGGAATGTGGTTATAAGCGTGCTTTTTTCTCTCATCAAGTGGATCAAAAATTCCAATTCAAATCTTATGGTGATAGGAAGTCTTTTCACAGACCCTTGGGTCAATGTATAGCCCTCAAGCAGTTGGGCTTTGAAGCAAGATATGAGCTTATATGGGTTTTTACCTTCGCCTCCGACATCCAGTAAGTGCCGGGAAGACCATGCGGAGAGGTAGTTAACTCCGGGGTGAGGAATGGCAGGTCTCCTCAAAAGGAAGTTCACCTGTGTGGCCACACATATGGTTTCAAAGCATCCACATCTCCACCATTGCTTCCCTTGGCGCTTTCCTCTATTGATCCATGCAGGCAACAACCACTGTACTCACGGAGGTAGGGGCCCAGCAATGCAGGATCACACACTGATATTTCAGGTAAATTGAAGGCACTCCAAGAGGAACGGACCCAACTGGACAAGATCGCACGCCGGCAGCCAGGTAGGTAAAAATTCCAACGTATGTTCCTTTCCACGTGTGATCTTCAACACTGGACAGGTATTCTCTGGGCAGGGTTTGGACGTCACTACCCGCCCCGTTGATTAGAACAGCTGACGCGTTTCATCCCTGAACGGGATTTCTTCAGAGCAGTTTGACAAGTGCTGCCAAACACACTATATTTATAGTGTCCCGAATTCATTCATTGGTTCAATAAAAAACATAATGTTTCACACAAAGATATTATGGATATTAGATATTTAAGTCTTTCATGAGATGCCGCAATGATATATATATCTCTCAATTTCAATAGCAGGCATAGATATTTTTATATTCAAACAGACAATTAGAATATCCAGAAAATCATATTCATAAATATATTCTTCCGTGGAAGAATTAATATTGATAATAAAATTCAGGTAGTAATTGTATTCCTATGCAAAATTCAATTATTGGTCTTATTTTGACCAAGTAGAGACACACCACTGATTGCCCTCCCCTCGATAAATACTGAATATATTTATGAATATGATTTTCTGGATATTCTAATTGTCTGTTTGAATATAAAAATATCTATGCCTGCTATTGAAATTGAGAGATATATTTATCATTGCGGCATCTCATGAAAGACTTAAATATATAATATCCATAATATCTTTGTGTGAAACATTATGTTTTTTATTGAACCAATGAATGAATTCGGGACACTATAAATATAGTGTGTTTGGCAGCACTTGTCAAACTGCTCTGAAGAAATCCCGTTCAGGGATGAAACGCGTCAGCTGTTCTAATCAACGGGGCGGGTAGTGACGTCCAAACCCTGCCCAGAGAATACCTGTCCAGTGTTGAAGATCACACGTGGAAAGGAACATACGTTGGAATTTTTACCTACCTGGCTGCCGGCGTGCGATCTTGTCCAGTTGGGTCCGTTCCTCTTGGAGTGCCTTCAGTTTACCTGAAATATCAGTGTGTGATCCTGCATTGCTGGGCCCCTACCTCCGTGAGTACAGTGGTTGTTGCCTGCATGGATCAATAGAGGAAAGCGCCAAGGGAAGCAATGGTGGAGATGTGGATGCTTTGAAACCATATGTGTGGCCACACAGGTGAACTTCCTTTTGAGGAGACCTGCCATTCCTCACCCCGGAGTTAACTACCTCTCCGCATGGTCTTCCCGGCACTTACTGGATGTCGGAGGCGAAGGTAAAAACCCATATAAGCTCATATCTTGCTTCAAAGCCCAACTGCTTGAGGGCTATACATTGACCCAAGGGTCTGTGAAAAGACTTCCTATCACCATAAGATTTGAATTGGAATTTTTGATCCACTTGATGAGAGAAAAAAGCACGCTTATAACCACATTCCTTTAATTCTTGAGGCTATTTTTCTATTTTGAGAGTCAAGTCATATTATATGCATATAAAGAAAATCTCTTTATTAATATCATTACCAGCTACTCCAAATAGGGACTTTGGCAATATTGTGATACAAATTACATATATGTTTGGAAACCGCAAGTGTGAACACAGCCCAGCGGTTTTTCATTTTCCTCTTTGTAAAATTGTGTAACACATATACATCATGCTATATATCCATCAGGCAATATCACCTATGTTTTGAAGGTTTATTGTATGTTCTCTTTCCTGGCCAGGAGAATTCTCTTTTTAAATTGTTATTTGTGTATTTATGTATAAATTTAACTTTGCCGGTATTATCTGGATTCAAAAAATAAAATAATTATTTATTCTTATTGAACCCAAGAGTGCTTAGCTATATTTCTGGATCTTTTTCTTTTTTTCTTTTTTCATTAATCTATATCAGGAATGGCACCGTGCTATATTATATTGCAATTTTGGGTTTGTTAGGTATGGTTTGCAATAACCACATCGTTTTTTCTTTATACAATATCACTCAATGTATTGGCAGGTTGGTCCTTTTGTGAGAACCACGCTTTCAATCCCACAGATCTAAAACAGTTGTACAAGTCAATATCAAGACGGAACCAGTCCACCTGTGGGGTAGGGCAAAATGACAGGCCCTTATTTAATACCGGCAGTTCAGTAGCAGTTAGTGTACTGTATGTGTGGATAGATTTACCAGTAATTGTTGTGAACTGGACTCTCCTTTTTGGGTCCCGCTTGTGTTCTCCAGTTCTTCCCACTTCTGGTTCTTATGATGTCTTTTGAATCTGCATCGTTTCCTCCTTGTGCTCATCCTGCGTTGCCGGTCTCCTATAGATTCTCCTCTAAAAAATCTGAGCTGGATTGAGATCTTATAGTACTTTTACTCTTAGATTTATTTCTTGGCACATTCCTTCTCTGTAGTCTTTTTCCAAGTTGTTCATCTGGTTCAAGCTTGTATATCCTGCCAGTGGCAGAATCTTCTTGGTCTCTAAATCACTTATGTCTCTTCATCTCCTCTTGTTCACATTTAAATTTGGACAGAATTGTAGTTGTAGCCTCTGGAATTACCTAACTATTTAGAGAAAACATCAGATTTCTTAATTTGTTTTCCTCATCCAACTTCGTTTTTGGCTCACCAGGACCGCTTTTTTGTAAAAATCTAATATTTAAAAAAATAACATCCAAGGCGTATTTGATTAACAGACAATAGATTTGTTTAATCTAGTACAAAAGTCTCCATGTCTCAGAAAAAGATTAGGTTTTAAATGGGATCGAAGACTTCTAGGAATTTCTTTATGCTTATAATACTCTCCCAAAAATGTAAGTCCACTTTTGCAGGTATCTAAAGAAAAACTACATCTCCCAGGGAACCCCTTCCCCCCCAGGATTCTATCAATGTCATTAGACCTATAGGAAAACACATTGTGTGTACAAGGAAAAATAATTAGCTCTTGATCAATATCGCTTACATGCAATAGTCTCCTGGTCAGTAATCCAGAATCCAAACGACATATAGGAGCTGCACGGTAATACAAAACAAAAAAATTAGCCCCTCAAGGAAAAACAGGCTAATGCACTATCAGCAGTGCAGCTGGGTGGAGATATGCAGGCACCGGAGTCCACAACCGCCAACCACAAATCTAGGAGTAATAACCTAGGAAGAGAGAGAGACTTTGGGTACGCCACATTAATAAACCCCTTAATAAAGTCTGTAGAATTCCATTGGACATAGGAAAACTTTCACAGTAGTATGGGCATAACTCCTACTGCAAAAGACATCCTGACCATAGATATCAATAGAAATACGGAGAGGGAGTGTCCCTATACCAGCGTCATAATGGGCAGAAAAGGCTAGAGGTGATGGACAATTAAAAAATAAACAGGGAGTAGGAGATAATGAAGATGAAATGGGAGAGTTCAGGGTTCATAGAAGGGACCTTCCTCAGTAGGATGTATGTAGGACCATGGCCAAGGCTCATCGTACCCCAACTAATTGGGTGTATGGTAGGGGCAGAAAGCTCAATGGGTCAGGTAAAGATGGAGGTTCAATGTGGTAATATTAGTAAACTCTCAGATATATGATTTGTAATAGTAGCATTGACAAATGCTGAGTAGCCATTGTCAAGTCGTGTTCATGTAAGGTTCAGTGGGAGAGGTCAAGTCTTTTGAGAAGCAGGCAGGCATTGATGCTTAGGTGGGATCTAGGACCAAGCTGGGCAAAGGTGGGGCCTTTATTCTAATCTTGACTGGGCTCAGCAAATCTACTAAACTTGTCCAGGAGCTCTAGATGTTCCAACTTGGTCTTGAGTTCTGTTGGGGAGGACATAGAATGCAAGGCACTACCATGATGGAAGCTTAGATGGAATAAATGTCCCCAGCAGTATTTGATTTTGTGTTGTCTGAGGACATCCAAATAAACTTTGAGAGTGCGGCGCCTCTGGATCATTTGTGGTGACAGAACCTCAAAGGTTTGTAGTTGCTAAAATTTAAATTTCAGAGAGGAACGATTATGAGAATTTTTTGGACCTATAGAAGGTCAGGTTAACTATCACATCCCAAGTCTTACCATCTGACCGATTAGGACCCAGTGAACCGTTTACCATGTCCATCTTGAGGCAGTCCGTTAGGACAGACGGAGCCAGTTCTTGAAGGTAGTCACTGTGTAGATCTTCAATGACCTCTCGGAGGCCTCTAATGCATAGGTTACTACACTGAGAGCGGTTCTCAGTATCATCCATTTTTAGAAGCAATGCATTGTAATTGTAACGTCTATGGCCGCGGCCCGTCGTTCTGACTTACCCTCTGACGGCCGCAGCCATGGACATGTGAGTTCCTGTCGGCATCTCCCTCCTGGAAGACTCTGGCACTCACTTCCTGCTTCTAAGACTGTGTCCCGCAGGGCGCGCGGGCCCGCGCGTGCACGACCTTAAAAGGGCCAGTGCGCGCACAATTGCAGAATGCTGCTGGACTATAAAAGGGGCTCAGCCCTCTTGATCATTGCCTCAGCATTGTTGTATACCTAAAGTTTGTCTTGCAAATGGTCTCCTAGTGTTTTCCAGTTCCCAGTGTTACCCGTTCCTGCTTCCTGTACCCTGTGTCCTGAACTACCGTGCCTCTGTGCCATCTAAAGTCGAAGTAGAGCTGTGCCTTCCACTGCATCTGCTGTGTTACACCCACCGGGTGCCTGTCTGCTGCCGGAGCCTTATATTAAGTCTGAATCACCACTACGGTCTACATTAGACATAGACAATAGACATTGTATTGTACCTGGTTGGCCAGCTGCCTATCCGCTACGTGGTACGGCCCAGTGGTTACACACCCTGCACCGTGACAGTACGCTCAGGCCATGGATCCCGCTGGTCAATTCAAAGGTCTGTCACGCTCCCTAGCCATGCAGGCGGACCTGCAGGATCTACGAGCACAGCACGACAGGATCTTGTTTGGTCGCATACGGGGGGGGGGGGAAATTTTTTTCTAAACTAGACCTGCGGGGGGCCTACAATCAAATCCGGATTCGTCAGGATGACGAGTGGAAAACTGCATTTAATACACGTGATAGGCACTACGAATACCTGGTCATGCCCTTCGGCCTGTGTAACGCCCCCGAGGTGTTTCAAGAATTTGTCAATGACATTTTTCATGGTCTCCTCTATGTCTGTCTTGTGGTGTATCTCGATGACATTTTGATTTTTTTTCCCAGATAGTGTAACTCAGAGTCATGTCCGCCAGATTTTGCTTCGACTAAGGGAGAATAATCATCTTTATGCCAAGCTGGAGAAGTGCATGTTTGAAAAGATGTCTCTACCCTTCCTGGGCTACATCATCTCCGATCAGGGCCTCAAAATGGACCCTGAGAAGGTAATGGCGTTCCTGGAATGGCCACGCTCGCAAGGCTTAAGGGCCATACAACGCTTCCAGGGATTCGCCAACTTCTACCGGCTGTTCATTCCCAACTCCCAATTCTCTTAATTGACGGCTCCCATCCCTACCCTCACCAAAAAGAGCATGAATGCAAAGGAGTGAACTCCAGAGGCAGAAGCTGCATTTAAAACCTTAAAAAAGGCCTTCACATCTGCCTCTATTCTTCATCACCCTGATGTGTCCCTACAGTTTTCGTGGATGCCTCCTCTGTTGAAGCTGGTGCACTGTTGTTCCAGAGAGGTTCGAGAGGCAAGACTGTGTTATGTGGTTACTATTCTAAACGGTTTTCTCCCGCAGAGCGCAACTACTCGATTGGGGATCGGGACTTACTGGCCATCAAGCCGGCCCTGCAGGAGTGGAGACACCTACTACATAGAAGGCGCAGCTCATCCTATCCTGGTCTTCACGGACCACAAGAACCTGACCTATTTTCAGACAGCTCAGTGGCTGAATGCTCATCAAGCCAGGTGGTCGTTGTTCTTTGCTCGGTTTCCGGTTGGAGCTCCACTACCGACCTGCCGACAAGAATGTGAGGGCCGATGCCTTGTCTAGGTCATTTGAAACAAACAGAGGACACTGTGGAGTCCCCACAGAATATTATTGATCCGTCCTGCATCTTCTCGGTCAATCCTCTGCAAGTTAGAGATATTCCTCCGGGAAGGACTTTTGTACGTCTGGCAGACAGAGGAAGAATCCTTCAATGGGGGTCACAGTTCCAAGCTGGCAGGTCGCGCGGGTGCCCGTAAGACCCGAGAACTAATTATGTCAGTTCTGGTGGCCCACACTGCCCAAAGACGTCATGGACTTTGTCTCTTCCTGTACGGTATGTGCAGCAAATAAAGTTACCCACTCCAGACCAGCTGGTCTGCTCCAACTCTGCCTCTGCCCGATGCCCCCAGGCAATATATTGCAATGGACTTTGTCACAGATCTGCTTCTCTGGGTGGTGGTGGATCGATTTTCCAAAATGGCTCATTTTGTTCCCATGGCTGGCCTGCCTTCTGCTGCTCGACCGGCCGATCTTTTCGTTCAACACATCTTCCGTCTGCACGGCTTGCCTCTGCATTTTGTCTCGGATCGCGGGGTCCAGTTCACCTCGAAGTTCTGGAGAGCACTCTGCAGTCTACTCGGTGTAAAGTTGGACTTTTCCTCGGCCTACCATCCCGAGTCCAATGGTCAAGTCGAGAGGGTTAACCAGATTATGGAGAACTACCTGCGGCACTTTGTCTCCAGACGGCATGATGACTGGGTGCAGCTGCTCCCATGGACTGAGTTCTCCTATAATAACCATACTAGTGAGTCCACCACCTCATCTACGGCCAACATCCTCGAATACCTCTTCCTGTCTCTACTATGTCCCAGGTGCCTGCAGCCGACTCTACCTTCAGGGATTTTCTGCAGATATGGCAACAGACCAGATCTTCTGTTCTGCTGGCGGTGGACCGCATGAAGAGAAAAGCAGACGAGAGCCTCCCCAGTTTCTTCCAGGTACGAAGGTCTGGCTGTCTTCCAGAAATATCCGGCTTAGGGTGCCTTCTTGCAAATTTGCTCCCAGGTTCCTCGGACCCTTTGAGATTCTGCTACAAATAAATCCTATGTCTTACAAGCTTCGGCTGCCTCCTACCCTAAAGGATCCCAGGTCCTTCCATGTCTCTCTGCTGAAGCCCGTGGTTCTGAACCGCTACTCCAGGGCTCCTAGTTCCGCAGTGGATCCTGGCGGCTCGTCAGGGACTTTCGAATTAAGGGAGATCCTGGCCACCAAGAAAGTGGGAGGAAGGATGTTTTATCTGGTGGATTGGAGGGGATTTGCTCCAGAAGAGAGGTCTTGGGAGCCAGAGGAGAACATCGATGCTCCTATCCTCGTGAAGAAGTTTCTCTCCCGCTCTGGTCCCAAGAAGAGGGGGCGTAAGAGGGGGGGAAACTGTAACGTCTATGGCCGCGGCCCATTGTTCTGACTTACCCTCTGACGGCCGCGGCCATGAACATGTGAGTTCCCGGCGGCATCTCCCTCCTGGAAGACGTCGGCACTCACTTTCTGCCTCTGAGACTGTCTCCCGCAGAGCCAGTGCGCGCTCAATTGCAGGTGATTTGCAATCAGTCCAGAATGCCGCTGGACTATAAAAGGGGCTCTGCCCTCTTGATCATTGCCTGAGCATTTTTGTATACCTAAAGTTTGTCTTGCAAATGGTCTCCTAGTGTTTTCCAGTTCCCAGTGTTACCCGTTCCTGCTTTCTGTACCCTGTATCCTGAGCTACCGTGCCTCTGTGCAATCTAGAGTTAAAGTCGAGCTGTGTCTTCAGCTGCATCTGCTGTGTTACACCCACCGGGTGCCTGTCTGCTGCCAGAGCCTTATATTAAGCCTGAATCACCACTACTGTCTCTACATTGCCACCGGTACCATTTCTGGACTATAGATATTGTATTGTACCTAGTTAGCCAGCTGCCTATCCGCTATGCGGTACGGCCCAGTGGGTCCACACCCCGCACCCTAACAGTAATCCACTCTTGGGGAGTCCAGCTCTTGGTTAGTAGTGCCTAGAACTTCAGTGGTATCATACATATGAGTTTCCAGAGCGTGGGCGTGGTTACGGAGTTCTCAGATCTCCCCCATCAGAATTGCTGTGATGGTGGTCACTGTAGCCGTGAGTTCTTGCTGGAATATAGCTTTAATTTCTGCCAGCATATTTGTTGAGTGGGAGCTGGGTCTCTTTCTTGGGCCCTTACCACCCGAGGGATCCAGGGGGTTATTAGAGGCCTGGGAAGAGTCGATGATGAGCAGTAAGGAGGCTGGAATGCCTTCATTATCTGCCATGCCAGCAGTAGCTTTAGATTTAGTGTCTATTCAATTGGACAGTGACTTTTTGACCATTGCAGGGTGGTCTGGAAGGAGGTCAGTGGAAATATAGACAGGAGCAGTGGAAGATCGCCAGTAATATTGACTAGAGTGCCTGGGATGTGCATAGCCTCCTCAAGATGATCAGGTACTCGGTAGCGCCCCATAATATTGAGATAATATACAGTGGGCGTGAAAATCCAGTGGACATTTTGAGGGGACGTCTGATGTGGCAAACCAGAAAAATTGGGGCAGCGCACCTATTCACTGTGGTGCAGAGGATTCACGGAGCAGTGTAGCTGTAGGGGATATCACAATTTGGTGTGCAATAGACAGTGACCTCTTTTAATGATTGATTGATTGATTGATTGATTGATTGATTGATTGATTGATTGATTGATTGATAAATAGTCCACACATGGTTGGTCATGAAAATTAGAGCAGAGCTCTCACACCACTGTTGAAGATCAGGTTAGGGGAGGAGGGACTCATAGGCAGCCAGTCCAGTGGGCCCTGTAGATGGATTGGCTTACTGATAGATGAGGGGATAAACAGAAGACTAGCCCAAACCTTGCCTCCACCACAAAGTATGAGGAACAGGTCTCCACTTAGGTCTTTGATCAGGCAGCAGATCCCTTATCCCTGCTACAGCAGTGTATGCTGATAAATAGGGCCTCAGGCAGCTGCCTGCTGCCTCTCTGCACTACAATTGTACCTACGTCTATAGGACGCAGATATAATTACATGCATAAGTGCTGAATGGCGGGGCATGGAACGTGCCCCGCTATTCAGCACCTTTAACAGGTTCCCGACCGCTGGCTGTATATATACGGCCAGCGGTCAGGGTCTCTGAAGTCCGCCGTATAGACTAATTACGGCGGCACTTCAGAAACTGTGCACATGCGATCGCGTGCACACAGCTCTATGCCCTGGCTGTTGCTAAAAGCCATGGGCACTGGGCAGAATGTCAGGGGCCAATCTTTTGGCCCCTGAACATATGATTGCTGTGACAACCAATCACAGCGATCACATGCATTTCTACGTATAAAACAGTGTGCACGCGATCGCGTGCACACAGCCCTGTGCCCACGCTGTTACCAACAGCTCTGGGCACTGGGCAGAGTATCAGGGACCAATCTGATGGTCCCTGAACATGTGGTCGCTGTGAAAACCTATCACAGCGACCACATTTGTTTTATTTTTACTTTTCTGGCAGTAAATCTTCTGCCTCTTTTCTTCTCCTCAAACATTGTTTCAGTTTGAGGAGAAGAAGAGACTCGAGAGAATTGCTGCCAGAAGAATACAGTGGAAAAAAATACAGTTACACTATAAAACGTTCTCTGTATAGATAGATTTCTATCTATCTATACAATCTATCTATCCATCTATCTTTTTTTCTATCTATCTACCTTTCTTTCTTTTATTCTATTAGAATAGGCAGGTAGGGAGTATATAATTATATATATATCCACATATATATAATATATATAGCAATAGCGGTTTATTTTTTTGTTAGCGGTAGTGTAGATATATATACCAGTTAGTTTGTGTTTTATAAAAAAAAAACAAAAAAAAAATTTGTTTAGTTAGTGTTAGTGACGTTATGGCGAGGAAGTTGTTTAGCGCCGAGGAGGCATACGCCATGCTGTGGTCTGAGTCGCAGACCGAATCAGAGATGGCGTCAGAGATTGAACCTGTTTTGGGCAGTGACGATGATAGCGTCACTTCAGGTTCATCTTCAGGGGACGTTGTCCCTGATGCAGTTGAAACTGCAGAACATGAAAGCGCAGGGCCAAGTAGCGCTGTAGCATGGGACGGCCTGGTCCCTCCAGTCCAGGCTCTTGTATGGGCACCTGCCCCATCTTTTGGGCCTAGAATCCACGGATTTACCGCCACTCCTGGCATAAACAAATTTTGTCCAAATGGATTACTTCCATTTATTTATAACGGACAACATCCTAAATCAGATTGTCCACGAAACAAATTTATATGCCACTCAATATATAAGGCAGAAACCTTCATCCACCCATGCCAGAGATTGGACGCCCACCAATTTGCAGGAATTAAAAAAAAATTTGGGGCTCATCCTAAATATGGGTATTGTCAAAAAGCCCTCCATTAGGTCTTACTGGTCAACAAGACCCGCACAAGCCACCCCAGTATATACTGCAGTAATGCCCAGGTCTCGTTATGAGACAATAATGAGGTTCCTCCACTTCAACAACAACGCACAGGCCCCCCCAAGTACCGATGCAAACCGGGATCGGTTGTTCAAAATTAGACCGCTAATAAATTCCCTGAATAATTTATTTCTGCAACTCTACACCCCTGAGCAGAATGTAAGTGTGGACAAATCCCTCCTCAACTTTCATGGAAGACTTAGCTTTCGCCAATATCTACCTTCCAAAAGGGCAAGATATGGCGTTAAGCTTTACAAATTGTGTGAAAGCGGGTCAGGATATACCACCGCCTTCAGGATTTATGAAGGGCGGGAACGCTCAATAAATGTTCCTGGATGCCCCCCTGATCTTTCCACCAGCAGTAAGATCGTGTGGGAGATAATGCAGCCTCTGCTTCACAAGGGGTACCACCTGTACTGCGACAATTTTTATTCCAGTGTGCCCCTGTTTAGGCATTTGCATGCTGCAAGGACTGGGGCATGTGGTACCATGCGCAAAAACCGAATTGGTTTTCCACAGCAATTAGTGGGGAAGCGCATGGTAAAGGGGGACTCCTGTGCTTATGCATCCGAGGAATTGCTGGCGGTCAAGTTCAGGGATCACAAAGACGTGTATGTGCTAAGCACGATTCATACCGCAGGAACAGTGGCAGTGAGGGAAAGAGGGGCAACATCGGACAAGCACAAACCAGTGAGCGTGTCAGAATATAACAAGTACATGGGGGGGTGGATATAAGCGAGCAGGTTTTACAGCCCTATTTAGTAAAGCGAAAAACAAAAACCTGGTACAAAAAAGTGGCCATTTATCTGTTACAGGTGGCCATCCACAACTCATTTGTGCTCTACTAAAAAAACAGAGGCAGAGACACATACCTGGATTTCCAAGAGAAAATGATTGAAGGCCTAATTTTTGATGTTCAGGACACCCGAGAATGCCCCCAGTCTGAGGATGTCACGCGACTGACTGAAAGACACTTCATCAGTCGGATTCCCCCAACACCAACCAGAAGCAACCCCCAGAAAAAGTGCCGTGTCTGCAGAAAAGACGGGCACCGCAAAGATTCCCGATATTTCTGTCCCTCATGTCCCTCGCAACCAGGCCTGTGCATTGAGCCATGTTTTAAAAAATACCACACTGTTCTGCATTATTAGATTTGAGTTAATTCGTTGAAAATATATTTGCCCTACATTACTTTTTTATTTTTCCCCTGATTTTACTCCAAGGGTGAGGGAGGGAATGGGTGGGGGGTGGATGTCATGTTTGCATATTTTCTAAAGATCATCTGCTGGAGAGCTCCATTTGCATAAACCTGCAATTTCTTATTTTAGAAAACCCCAAAAAATAAATTCCCATTATACCCCTAGATGAATATTTTGGGATTTCTGCTTCAAGAGCAGATATTTTGGAAGTGTTATAGAAACTCTGTTGAGTTTTGTAAAACCAGCTTTGAAAAAAAGCGATTTGTGAAATAAGCTTCTTCTATCGTCCGCCCTCCTACATCTCTATGTGATAATAAGGCCCACATATTTGGTATCCCCATGCTCAGGAGAAGTGGAAGAATGTGAAAGGAGATGAATTTTGTCCGTGGTCTATACTGTGTGTGAAAAATGCTGGCATAAACTGACGCATTTGCTAAAAAATTGGTAATTTTATTTTGATCCATCTTATTCAAGAAACTTTCAGAAGAAAACTGGACTGTCTAAAAATATGATAAACCCCTTGAAGGAAACCTTGTGGGGTCTACTTGTGTGAATGAAGTCATTTATGGGGTGTTTCTAATGTTTCAGCAGCATTACACCCCCCAGAAAACAGTATGCGGCTATAAAATCAAATGCAAAATTCCTGGACCGAAAAGCCTCCTTTTATGCCCGCACAGTGAATAAGGCACACATATTTGGTATCCCCATGCACGGGAGAAGTGGAAGAATTTGAAAGGAGATTAATTTTGTCCGTGGTCCATACTGTGTGTGAAAAATGCTAGCATAAACTGACGCAATTGCTAAATTCTTGCATTTTTTTCCAATTTTGCCCACTTTAGAGAAAAAAATAAAAATGATATATACTGACAAATGCCACTAAAACAAAGCCCTATCTGTCCTTTAAAAAGAGTGTAAAATTCAAAGATGAACTTTATTCACCTGCAGAGTTATAGTCATCTAAAGAAGCACATAGCAAAATTGTGAAATTTGCTCTGGTCATTTAGCTGTAAAACAGCCTGGTCCTTAACCGGTTAAATGAAGTAGGTGGCACGATGTTGTAATCGCACCGCTTGCATAGTGGAATACAATGGCAAGGCAGCCTGCCTATCAATGCCTTTCAACGATGCACCGTTGGAAGGAGCTGATTGGCCGAGCAGAATGACTTGCCCTGCCACTCAGCGCCTTTTAACGACGCAAGCGGAGCGATGACGTCATTGCGCCGCTTGCGTCGTTCAGCCCCTGCAGACCTGCTCAGAAGAGAGCAGGCCTGCATTGCAAGAGGACGACATGGGAACGGGTTTAGGCGAGTATGTAAAGTTTTGGGGTTTTTTCTGTTAAAAGTGTGAGGGGCTATATGTGGAGCACTATCTACAGGGGGGCTGTATGTGGGGGCTATATGTGGAGCACTATCTACAAGGGGTGGGGGCTATATGTCGAGCACTATCTACAGTGGGGCTGTACGGATGTAGCAATCTTTAACTTGACTTTGATAACTTGCTGCAGCTAAATATCACACAACAAAAGCCATTGAAAAAAGTTAAGATAAGGGATCTAGCCACTGTTTATTTGATGCGTTAAAAGTCAAGGTAAAGACGGCTATATCTGTATGTGGGGTTTTTATGTGGAGCACTATCTACAGGGGGTGGGGGCTATATGTGGAGTACTATCTACAGGGGGTGGCGGTATGTGGTGGCTATATCTGGAGCACCATCTACAGGAGTGGGGGCTGTATGTGGAGAACTATCTACAAGGGTGGGGACTACATGTGGAGAACTATCTACAGGATGGGCTATATGTGGGACACTATCTACAGAGGGGGCTATATGTAGGGCACTAACTACAGGGAGGCCATACGTGGGGCACTATCTACAGGGGGACCATATGTGGATCACTATCTACAGGGGCTGTATGTGGGCCACTATCTACAGGGGCTACTATCTACAGGGGGATCTATGGGGGGCAATATCTACAGGACTCTCTATAGGGGGCACTATGTATGTGGGACACTGTCTAAAGGAGGTTCTATGTGGGGCACTGTCTTCAGGGGGCAGTGTGTGTGTGAGTGTGTGTGTGTGTGTGTGTGTGTGTGTGTGTGTGTGTGTGTGTGTGTGTGTGTGTGTGTGTGTGTGTGTGTGTGTGTGTGTGTGTGACACAGTGTATGGTGTTCTTATAATCAGGGACACAGTGTATGGTTCTATTAGAATTAGAGGTACGGGGCGTGGCATGGATGTGAGCGGTCGCATGGAGTAAGAGCTCCTTCTTGGCGCCTATCCTTGGACACATTTATCCTGGGCTATACAGTCGGTAGTTGCACACGGACGATCTCTACCATCCAGGCAAGGTTCAGAGCAGATTCTGGTGGTCTCGACAGGCTGCAAGTATGACTCGCACCAAGAAATCCTTTCTTGAAGGGGGAGACTGCATGGCACAAAATGGCACTGCCGCCAAATCCCAAACTCCGTGTCAGTTGAGACAGGCTGAGCGGGCAGCGGAGGCTGCGACATGGCTGGAGCTGTATGCTAGGACTGCAACAACCAGCAAAGATAGAGCGGTGCTTCCTGTGGCTGATATGCTGGTGGATAACGCTAGTGAGGAAGGTGAGATGGAGGCGGCAAGTGCCGGGAATGTAATGGGCTCCGGGTCAGCCATTTTGGAGCATGCTGGGACATTCCTTTCTAGTGTGTCGGCACAAGTCTTGATAAATACTGCCCCTGAACCGACCCTGAGCGAAATTATGACAGCATTCAATACGTGTAATACCAATGTCTCTACACTGGTCTCACAGATGGGGAAAGTAACTGCTGACATTACTTTTCTGAGGCATGATGTGAAGAAAAGTTTTGATCGGACGACTGAGGTTGAAGGGAGAATGAGTGATGTGGAGTATGCTTTGATACCTGCATTGCAGGATATACGCCATCACGATCAAGTCATTGCGAGTTTGGTAGCTAAAGCAGACGACCTAGAAAATAGGCTACACCGCAATAATGTATGCATTGTGGGAATGCCGGAGAAGGTGGAGGGATTGGATCCCACTGTATATTTTGAGTCTTGGCTTATGGATACGTTTGGAAAGGAGACTTTGTTGCCGTCATATGCTGTGGAACAGGCTCAGAGTCCCTACTAGGCCGTTACCTGAGGGAGCTCCGCCAAGGACTGTACTAGCCAAGATGTTGCATTATAGAGATTGTGATGCTATATTGAAAAAGGCCAGAGAAACGTCTGATATATCGGTCAATGGATGCCGTATTGCTTTTTATCCTGATTATTCTAGAGATATACAAAAGAGGAGGGCAAAATTCACAGATGTAAAGCGCCGCCTCAGGTATCTTCATCTACAGTATGCCATGTTATATCATGCGCGCTTACGTGTGGTGGCTATGGGTTCTACGCATTTTTTTGAATCGCCTAAAGCGGCTTTGGAGTGGCTGGATAGATGGGAGCAAAGGATTTGACGTGCTGATCCCAGTTTTTGTTTTGCTTATTCTTTGATTTATGGCTGATAGGGTAACGTTTGTCTCCTGGAATGTGCGGGGTCTGGGTGACTTGGTTAAACGGAGGGCTGTCTTTGATTATGTTATTTCACATCAACCATCTGTTCGTTTCCAAGAAATGCATTTAACTAGAGAAACAGTGCAGGGGATGAAAAGGTCGTGGGTTGGGCATGCTTACCATAACACTCACACTGGATACTCCAGAGGGGAATGCCTTCTTATTCATAGGAGGACTCCTTTTAAATGCATGGAGGAGGAAAATGATGGGGAGGGCAGGTACATATGTTTACATTGCAGTATTTATGGGGTTGAATGTGTCATAGCTGCGGTTTATGTGCCTCCTCCATACTCAAAGGTAGTTCTCAATAAAGTTCTAACTTTTACCTGTAGGTTTCCAGGTATTCCGGTGATCCTGATGGGAGATTTCAATATCCTGATAAATGATTGTTGGGAGAAACGCCATACAGATGTCAGCTTGGTTAGAGATTAACAAAATTTGGTAATGTGATCAAAGAATCCTCCCTAATTGATATATGGCGTCTTAAACATCCGCTGACTAGAGCATTCTCGTGTCATTCTGCTACGTTTAACTCCATGTCTAGACTTGACTATATGTTTATTAATGATCTCTTTTTGTTTAGGGTTCGCTCTATTGAATCTGACCAGAACGTTGTCGGATCATTCATCGGTCCTTATGCGGGCAGATTTTTCACGGTCCTCTAGACGGTACTCAAATATGGAAAGTTAATGCATTTTGGCTTCTACTGTTGAATGCTGAAGATATTACTAAACATATTACGTAATTTTTTCATTTCAATAGTGGTTCTGCATCTTGCAATATAGTGTGGGACGCCATGAAGGCCTCGGTAAGAGGGATTCTCATTAAACTTATTAGCCTGAGGAAATTGAACACTAGAAAATTGGGGGTGTGTTTGAGAAGGAAGGCGGATGAAACTGAGTTAGCTTTTGTTCATCAACCCAGTGAAGGGACGGAAAAAACAGAGGGAAGCTAGGGGGGCCTTACAGACATCTTTTAGCAGAGGCCTAGAATAAACAATATTTTTCTAGACAGTTTCATTATGCAGAGGGGGATAGGGCGGGTCATTTGTTAGCTAGCATTGCTAAATCTCAGGAAGGGTCATCATATGTGGCTTCTATATAGAACACTCACAGGGGTATGGTATCAGAAATGACACAGATATTGGAGGAGTTTCATCTCTTTTATAAAAAAAATCATATCAGTCTAGATTGATGAAGTCGAATGACAAGATTCAGCAATTTCTTTCTGATACACAGCTGAATGTCTTGTCGGAGGACGATAGAGAATTTCTGGAGACTCCGTTGACTTTGCCTCTCTAGCCAATAATAAAGCGCATGGGGTGGACGGGTTACCGGTGGAGTTGTATAAACAGTTTGGGAATGTATTGCTTCCGGAATTACTAAAGGTTTTTGGGGATGCTTTGCTGACGGGATCCGTGCCGGAATCTATGACTGAAGCTATAATAGTTGTATTGCTGAAACCTGGAAAGGATCCGATTTTGCCTGACTCGTACAGACCAATCTCTTTATTGCCAGTGGATGTCAAAATTATTGCAAAGGCCTTGGCCGTGCGTCTTTCTAAAGTCATTACCACTGTGATACATCCAGATCAGATTGGTTTTATGCCCGCGAAATCTACAGCCATTAATCTTCGACGAGTGTATTTGAACTTACAGATTCCAGTGGACAACCCTGGGAAACAGGCTATATGCTCCTTGGCATATAGCTCCAAGGCCTTTGACATCGGTAAATTTAAGACTCATACTAATAGAATGCCCACTCTCAGGGCCGCCATCAGGAATTTCTGGGCCCCATACAGCCAAGATGTCTGGGGCCCCCCTCCATTACCGGGGGTGGGCAACGGAAATTGTGGCACTCACGTGGGTATTTTCGTGCGGCAAATCTGCAGTGTAATACAGGACCAGCAAAGTAAGGGCATGCCCACACGTGGCGGATTTCCTCCGCAGCTGTCCGCATCAATGCCGCACAGAATCTGCGTTGCAGATTCTGCGGCGGATCTGCCCAAAATGTGCAGTAAATTGATGCGGACTAGCTGCTGCGGACTGCGGTAAAAGTGCTTCCCTTCTCTCTATTCAGTGCAGGATAGAGAGAAGGGACAGCACTTTCCCTAGTGAAAGTAAACGAATTTCATACTTACCTGCTGTTGTCTTGGTGACGCGTCCCTCTTTCGGCATCCAGCCCGACCTCCCTGGATGACGCGACAGTCCATGTGACCGCTGCAGCCTGTGATTGGCTGCAGCCGTCACTTAGACTGAAACGTCATCCTGGGAAGCCGGACTGGAGACAGAAGCAGGGAGTTCTCGGTAAGTATGAACTTCTATTTTTTTACAGGTTGCTGTATATTGGGATCGGTAGTCACTGTCCAGGGTGCAGAAACAGTTACTGCCGATCGCTTAACTCTTTCAGCACCCTGGACAGTGACTATTTACTGACGTCTCCTAGCAACGCTCCCGTAATTCCGGGAGCCCCATTGACTTCCTCAGTCTGGCTGTAGACCTAGAAATACATAGGTCCAGCCAGAATGAAGAAATCTCATGTCAAAAAAGCAAGACGCATCCGCAGCACACATAACATGTGCATGACATCTGCGGACTTCATTGCGGAATTTAGAATCTCCATTGAAGTCAATGGAGAAATTCCGCCATGAGTCCGCAACCAGTCCGCCACTGGTCCGCAACAGACAGAGCATGCTGCGGACACCAAAATTCCGCACCGCAGCCTATGCTCCGCAGCGGAATTTTACGCTTCGTCTAAACGAACACTTCTAAAAAGAAGTGGAAGTCAATGGAGAAACGGCTCTGCTGCGGATTAACGCTGCGGTGTGTCCGCAGCGGAATTTAAGTGAAATTCCGCCACGTGTGAACCCAGCCTAAATGAGATCAAGAAATCTCATTTACATGTCGCATTTTCTGCACCAAAACTGACCTGCGGTGCGTATTTGAAAATATGATACATGTCTCTTTATCTTGCGTTTCCGCTTGCGAATTGTTTCTGACTAGTTTTAAAAAAAAAAAAAATCTGCAGCATAAAACATGCACCTACTTCCGCATCAAAAAGTAAAAACTGCACCTAAAAACTTATAAAAAAGCTCACTATTAGGTGCAGATTTTACCTGCGGTTTTGATACGGATTTTGTGCACCAAATTCCTCAATGTGTGCGTTACAGAATTTGCTGGGGATTTACCGCAAATTAACCCTTTGCATTGTAAAGGATGAAATACGTTACAATTCTGCAACATTAGGTTATGTTCACACAGCTTATTTTCTGCCGTTTTTCTGGCCGTAATCGTCTGATATATCAGAACAGAACACCTCCAAACATCTGCCCATTGATTTCAATGAGAAAAAAACGGCTGCGTAAAAAAACGGCCGCGAAAAAGAAGTGCAGGTCATTTCTTCAGACGTTTCTGGAGCCGTTTTTCATTGACTCTATAGAAAAACAGCTCCAAAAACGGCCGTAAAAATCACAGCGAAAAAAACGAGTTTGCTTAAAAAACTTCTGAAAATCAGGAGTGGTTTTCGCTTGAATATCTCCGTATTTTCAGACTGTTTTTGCGAATTGTGTGAACATAGCCTAATAGGCATGCAGCTTATTTAACCCCTTCCCTTCTCAGCCATTTTTTGGATTTTAACTTTTGTTTTTTCCTCTCCACATTCCAAAAGCTATAATTTTTTTTACTTGAGGGCTTGTTTTTTGCGGTGCAAGTTGTAGTTTTTCATCGCACCATTTATTGTACCGCATAATGTACTGGGAAGCTGAAAAAAAAATATTTGTGGGGTGAAATGCTGCACGTGCATGACGTTCTGACAAACCCCATTCACACGAGTTGGGGCTTATTCAGACTAACGTGTTAATCATCCGTGTGAAGGATGTTTTTTTTTAATGGCCGTCACACGGTTGCGTGTATTTCTATGGGGTTATTCACATGGTCGTTGTTCTAACGGACCGTGTGAAGAGCCTGTAAAAAAAATAGGACATGTCCTATTTTTGTGCGTTTTCACGGATCCCTCAATAGACTCAAGTCTGTGAAAACGGGTCCCGAACGGCTGCAAATCGGCCGTTCTTCACGTCTGATTTCACACACGTTGGTCTGAATATCGCCTTAGGCTTTATTCACACGAACATGTCCGTTTTGCACGCGCAAAAACGCTGCGTTTTGCGCGAGCAAAAGTTTGGTGTGGCATCAGCATATTGTGCGCGGCTGCGTGATTTTCGCGCAGCCGGCATCATTATGACACTCTGTTTTGATGTTACAACACAGTAAAGAAGGAGGGGCTTTTATGTTTCCCTTCTCTTCTTTACCAGCTGTAGCGCGAATCACGCGTGTCACCCGGAAGTGCTTCCGTGTGCCGTGCGCGATTTGCACGCACCCAATGACTTCAATGGGTGCGTGCTGCGCGAAACACGGGCAAAGTATAGGACATGTCGTGAGTTTTACACAGCGGACACACGCGGCGTGAAATTCACTGACAGTCTGAACGGCCCCATTCACTAACATAAGTCCGTGCGACGCCAGTGAAAATCACGCTAGTATCACGGACGTATAACACGTTTGTGTGAATAAGGCCTTATATTGTAATTTGTAGTAAATTTTCAGTGCGCAATCCGCACCAAAAATAGGAGGCAAGTAAGAGGCTTATTCAGATGTCCATGTTCGGTCTGTAATATAAGGACCGTGTATCGGCCATATTTCCCGGACCGACCACAGTTCAGGGAGCCGGGTTTCTAGCATCACAGTCATCTATGATCATAGTCCTTCCCTTCCCGTGGGGATACTGTCCCCGGTCCCGTACTGAAAGCATCATTACAATATGGGGCAGTATTCCCGCGGAGAGGCAGGGACTCCCAGCAACACTGATAACTATGATGCTAGGAGTCCGGCTCCATGAATTGTGGTCAGCCTGGGAAATACGGCCGATACACGCTCCGTATGTCACGGACCGAACGCGGCCGTCTGAATAAGGCCTTAGTCTAGTTACACAGTGTGGTGAAATCCCATTTTTTTGCCACAATTTTTGCAAAATCGCGGCAAAAACGTGATTTGACCGCACTGTGAGAATATAGCCTAACAGCACTTTTCATGTCTTGTATCCTTTTTTTATGCAATTTTCGTAATTGCGGCACAAATCACACGGTTTTGCCGCGATTTTTATATAATCGCGGCAAAACTGCGCCATTTTTGCCGCGATTGCGAAAATCGCGGCAAAAAAAAACGCTAGGAAAACTAAACATTTTTTTTTAATCAACTATATACATTCTACAAACGGGGTCAGGGGGATGGGAAGCAGGAAGGATAGGGGAAAACACTCACCAGCCTGCAGGTCCGTTCGGCAGTGTAGAGGAGCTGGGGGGCGGGATCTCCACACGGAGCTTCAGCACATGCTGCATCTTCCCCGTCCAGTGAAGCTACAACAGGTATGCAGGGGGTGCCGCGGGCGTTGTTAGGGGGGTGCCGCGGGCATTATGGGCGGGGCGCGAGCGTTGCGAGGGGGGGCCCGTGAGCGTTGCGGTGGGGGGGGGCAAAAGTCCGAGGGGGGGGGCGACGGCAGCCCGGCGGGCCCCTTTTCTTAATCCATGTGGCCGGGCCCCTGACGGGAGTACCAGTAATACCCCCCTGATGGCGGCCCTGCCCACTCTGTATCAGATACATAAAGTGTGGGGAAAGGTGAAGGACCTCTTGGGAATAAAGGGCCATACCCAGGTTTCTCCTCTTTGGAATAACCCCTGGTTACCGGAAGTTGCGAGTCTGGAAGGTTTCAGGAGATGAAAGTACAAGGGCATCTGGTGGTTGGCTCAGCTATATAAAGTGGGAGATATGAGAATGTTCTCTGATCTGCAATCAGTTCGCTTTGCCGACAGATTCCTTCTTTGAATATTTGCAACTACGACATGCGTTAGGGAAGGAGACTTCTGTGGGAGATACTCTCATGTGTACTATGAATCCAATTGTTGCCTTCATTGGGGATACGGTGAAATCTAAGGGGCTTATTTCAATGGTATATAATTATTTGTTAGAGAGCATTCTCAATCTCCTCTTGGGGTTAAAGCCAAATGTGAAAGGGATCTTGGTCCTATTGAGGATGGGTAATGGCAGGATCTAGTGGCATACACCCCAAGATTGTCGCTCAGTGAGGCACATAGACGGTCATAATTATATCTTTTACACAGGGTGTACAAAACAGTTCTTATTTGATATTGGCTTGAGACATAGTCCCGTGTGTAATAGATGTAAAACGCACAATGCTGATCTCATCCACATGATGTGGTCCTGTTCCAAACTTGACACTTTTTGGAGGGAGGTTGTGTGTGTCATTAACGGAGTGTACTCTGCTGGGATTATATTGACGCCACATGTATGTATTCTAGGTTATGTGGATTATTTACGTGGGTCGGAGCGGTTTAAAACCGCAATAGCTTGATTACTTTACATGGCAAGGAAGCCGATTGCTCAGCGATGGTTGCAGGAGTTGCCTTCCACACGATCAGAGTACATTGCTAAAGTGAATTGGCTTGTATCCATGGAGAAACCTATATACAGTGAAGGAAATAAGTATTTGATCCCTTGCTGATTTTGTAAGTTTGCCCACTGTCAAAGTCATGAACAGTCTAGAATTTTTAGGCTAGGTTAATTTTACCAGTGAGAGATAGATTATATTTTTTTTAAAAAACAGAAAATCACATAGTCAAAATTATATATATTTATTTGCATTGTGCACAGAGAAATAAGTATTTGATCCCCTACCAACCATTAAGAGTTCAGCCTCCTCCAGACCAGTTACACGCTCCAAATCAACTTGGTGCCTGCATTAAAGACAGCTGTCTTAAATGGTCACATGTATAAAAGACTCCTGTCCACAGACTCCATTAATCAGTCTGACTCTAACCTCTACAACATGGGCAAGACCAAAGAGCTTTCTAAGGATGTCAGGGACAAGATCATAGACCTGCACAAGGCTGGAATGGGCTACAAAACCATAAGTAAGACGCTGGGTGAGAAGGAGACAACTGTTGGTGCAATAGTAAGAAAATGGAAGACATACAAAATGACTGTCAATCGACATCGATCTGGGGCTCCATGCAAAATCTCACCTCGTGGGGTATCCTTGATCCTGAGGAAGGTGAGAGCTCAGCCGAAAACTACACGGGGGGAACTTGTTAATGATCTCAAGGCAGCTGGGACCAAAGTCACCAAGAAAACCATTGGTAACACATTACGCCGTAATGGATTAAAATCCTGCAGTGCCCGCAAGGTCCCCCTGCTAAAGAAGGCACATGTACAGGACCGTCTGAAGTTTGCAAATGAACATCTGGATGATTCTGAGAGCGTTTGGGAGAAGGTGCTGTGGTCAGATGAGACTAAAATTGAGCTCTTTGGCATTAACTCCACTCGCCGTGTTTGGAGGAAGAGAAATGCTGCCTATGACCCAAAGAACACCGTCCCCACTGTCAAGCATGGAGGTGGAAACATTATGTTTTGGGGGTGTTTCTCTGCTAAGGGCACAGGACTACTTCACCGCATCAATGGGAGAATGGATGGAGCCATGTACCGTCAAATCCTAAGTGTCAACCTCTTTCCCTCCACCAGGACATTAAAAATGGTTCGTGGCTGTGTCTTCCAGCACGACAATGACCCGAAACATACAGCCAAGGCAACAAAGGAGTGGCTCAAAAAGAAGCACATTAAGGTCATGGAGTGGCCTAGCCAGTCTCCAGACCTTAATCCCATCAAAAACTTATGGAGGGAGCTGAAGATCCGAGTTGCCAAGCGACAGCCTCGAAATCTTAATGATTTACAAATGATCTGCAAAGAGGAGTGGGCCAAAATTCCATCTAACATGTGTGCAAACCTCATCATCAGCTACAAAAAAATGTCTGACGTCTGTGCTTGCCAACAAGGGTTTTGCCACCAAGTATTAAGTCTTGTTTGCCAAAGGGATCAAATACTTATTTCTCTGTGCACAATGCAAATAAATAGATATAATTTTGACTATGTGATTTTCAGTTTTTTTTTTATATAATCTATCTCTCACTGGTAAAATTAACCTAGCCTAAAAATTCTAGACTGTTCATGTCTTTGACAGTGGGCAAACTTACAAAATCAGCAAGGGATCAAATACTTATTTCCTTCACTGTACTTAAAAAGGGGTGCTTTGAAAAATATGAGGAAATGTGGGCAACTTGGTTGGATGACTCGGGGTTGGCCTCTGTTGCACTGACGAGGGATAGAGGTATATCTAGAAGTATGGTTTAGTTAAAGGGCTAAATGTGAAGGGGATGTACGAATAAGAAAATACTTACACTACCGTTCAAAAGTTTAGGGTCACTTAGAAATTTCCTTATTTTTGCAAGAAAAGCACAGTTCTTTTTCAATGAAGATAACACGAACGTTTGGTTTTTAATGCAACCATCACTCCAGTGTTCTAATGGTACATTGTGTTTGCTAACGGTGTTAGAAGGCTAATGGATGATTAGAAAACACTTGAAAACCCTTGTTGTTAAGGATCTACCAGGCACAGCTTCTGTATCCACGCCCATAGGTAATCAGTCTGCACCTGCTTCTATGTCTGTGAGAGTGACTCCATCTTCCACCACTCAGGATGGCAGGCTTAGGTGTGGGAGAGCATATCACAGCCTGGCCAGACGGAGCTAGCTCCCGCCCTCTGTCTATTTATACCTGCCTTTCCTGTTCCTCCTTGCTTGTGATTCTTCTCTGTTGGTTTCCTGGCCCTGCTGCAGCTTCTTGAACTACTTGTCCCTGCTTCGTATTGACCCTGGCTTACTGACTACTCTTCTGCTCTGCGTTTGGTACCTCGTACTCTCCTGGTTTGACTCGGCTCGATTACTACTCTTGTTGCTCACGGTGTTGCCGTGGGCAACTGCCACGTTTCCCTTTGTTTTGTGTTTCCTTGTCTGGTTGTTGTCGTGCACTTACTGAGTGTAGGGACCGTCGCCCAGTTGTACCCCGTCGCTTAGGGCGGGTCGTTGCAAGAAGGCAGGAACTGAGTGGCGGGTAGATTAGGGCTCACTTGTCTGTTTCCCTATCCCTGTCATTACACTTGTGCAATTATGTTCGCACCGCTGTAAACAGTTTTGCTGTTTTTAGGAGCTATAAAACGGACCTTCCTTTGAGCTAGTGGAGAATCTGGAGCATTACATTTGTGGGTTCGATTAAACTCTCAAAATGGCTAGAAAAAGAGAGCTTTCATGTGAAACTCGACATTCTATTCTTGTTCTTAGAAATGAAGGCTATTCCATGCGAGAAATTGCCAAGAAACTGAAGATTTCCTACAACTGTGTGTACTACTCCCTTCAGAGGACAGCACACACAGGCTCTAACCAGAGTATAAAAAGAAGTGGGAGGCCCCGCTGCACAACTGAGCAACAAGACAAGTACATTAGAGTCTCTAGTTTGAGAAATAGATGCCTCACAGGTTCTCAACTGGCAGCTTCATTAAATAGTACCCGCAAAACGCCAGTGTCAACGTCTACAGTGAAGAGGCGACTCCGGGATGCTGGCCTTCAGGGCAGAGTGGCAAAGAAAAAGCCATATCTGAGACTGGCTAATAAAAGGAAAAGATTAATATTGGCAAAAGCACACAGACATTGGACAGAAGAAGATTGGAAAAAAAGTGTTATGGACAGACGAATCGAAGTTTGAGGTGTTTGGATCACACAGAACATTTGTGAGACGCAGAACAACTGAAAAGATGCTGGAAGAGTGCCTGACGCCATCTGTCAAGAATGGTGGAGGTAATGTGATGGTCTGGGGTTGCTTTGGTGCTGGTAAAGTGGGAGATTTGTACAAGGTAAAAGGGATTTTGAATAAGGAAGGTTATCACTCCATTTTGCCACACCATGCCATACCCTGTGGACAGTGCTTGATTGGAGCCAATTTCATCCTACAACAGGACAATGACTCAAAGCACACCTCCAAATTATGCAAGAACTAATTAGGGAAGAAGCAGGCAGCTGGTATTCTATCTGTAATGGAGTGGCCAGCGCAGTCACCAGATCTCAACCCCATAGAGCGGTTGTGGGAGCAGCTTGACCGTATGGTACACGAGAAGTGCCCATCAAACCAATCCAACTTGTGGGAGGGCCTTCTGGAAGCATGGGGTGAAATTTCTCCCGATTACCTCAGCAAATTAACAGCTAGAATGCCAAAGGTCTGCAATGCTGTAATTGCTGCAAATTGAGCATTCTTTGACGAAAACAAAGTTTGAAGGAGAAAATTATTATTTCAAATAAAAATCATTATTTCTAACCTTGTCAATGTCTTGAGTATATTTTCTAGTCATTTTACAACTCATTTGATAAATATAAGTGTGAGTTCTCATGGAAAACACAAAATTGTCTGGGTGACCCCAAACTTTTGAACGGTAGTATAGTATAAACATGTAGGATGAGGTCAGTAACATGTCTGTTTGAGAACTGCGGAATTATTTTGATGATAAAATTGTTCTTACGGATTGACGGGAAATTTCCGTGGGTGTGGTTGGGTTATGTTCATATGTGTGTGTTTCCCTCACTGCATGTACTTATAAGTGCTTGTAGGGGGTGGAATGCGCTAGTGTTGTGTAAAATGTAAAACTTGTTTGTTTTAATAAATAGTTACTTGATTTAAAAAAGAATTAGAGGTGCAGCGTATGGTATTATTATATTTGGGGGCGTTGTTTGTGGCACCATGAAAATTTTAGCTTTGTATCGTTGTTTAGAGGTGCAGAAATGTTTGAAAAGTGAGAAGCTGAAGACAACTGAGCGGAAAACATCAGAAATGGACCAGATGGAGACATCACCTGTGAGTCACTTAATGTAAATGTTTATTCTGCCTCTAATCAGCACTGTAGTCACTGTATGATCTGCAGGGAGATAAAGGCTGGTATGATTTATTTTTTTTGTGAGGCTGCTAGTGATGTAGAACAGCCATGGGACGTCAATCAATATCTGCGCCTCAAGCCGCAGAAAAGCTAGAATTGGCCCTGCTGATGAACAGTGTCCCATGTCCAGTAATAAGCATGCCTGAGTTGAGTAGGGGTCTAGCCCCTAGGCTCTGTGCTTGAGTGCAAGAAAGTTGACCATGATGCCATGATGCCAATGCTACCAGTGACAAAGCTGAATGAGAGCTGTTGATAGTGGGAAGCTCCTGAGAAGGCCAGCCAGTGGTTTGCGCCATGCACCTGGCATTCTGCAGGAGGTGTGAAGTCAGTCTCCGGCGTCTAGGCCCAGAGTAGGCGCAGTCTCCAAAGGTGGGAACACACACAGGATGCCATCTGTATAACGAGAGGATATGTGGGCGCGGCCAGAAAATGGGGTCTGCGATTGTAGATGCTGGAACGTTGCAGAAGATGGTTGATGGATTGATCTCATCTCTGAATAGTAAGAGTCTGGGGATGAGGCTCCGGGTGTGGCTTAGACTTCTTCTACTTCTCGACAAAGTGCACAATTTACCCCTTAATGAAATCAGGGTGATGCAGGTAATGTACTAATGGAGTGTGTGTGGCACGATTAGGGATTTTCTTAAAGCGGCTGGTGTAGTTCAGAATCTTAGAGCTATCTCACAGTGCTTACTCCCTGTTCGGTGCTCAAGCCACTGCCCCGGAATAGTGTATACAATTGAATAAAGTTTATTTACTGAAACCATAATACCCCTTTGATGGAGCACAGAGGCAATGCTACCTTTCATCAATGGTTACTTTTAAGGTTTGTGAAAATTGGAGTAATAATGCATGATATTAACTTGTGTACATCCTAACTAGAGGTAAACTTTATGGTTTGTTCATTTCCGCAAATTGGCTATGAGGTTTAGCTATTAGGTTTAAAACAGGTGATTGCTGCTACATACTGTACTATACACCGCTCTCTTCAATCACATATTGCCTTTGAACTTGTCACTGAATACTTAGCTAGACTCATTTTACTGCTGAAAACCATTCTCTGTAATTCTCAGACAGGTGACATTAATCAGACCAACGTGATGATAAATTACGTTTCCTGGACCATGGAAAAGGTCCAGCATATGTTTCCTGATAACCTTGGAATTACAGTAGAATAATCCCTCAAAATGTCCAAAGAACATGCAACCATTTCTCATACTACATTACAACACTTAAAATCTAACTTCTAGAAGAAATATTGCAGTGTGGTCCAATTTTAGCTCAACATATAAAATGACTGCCTGGTGGGACATGAAAAACAGTTAGATTCATTGGATTTATGACCAAAACGTTTGCTATTGCATCTTTTACTAGTACCCTCTAGACCTGCACTTTACACTGGAGAACAATATAATCATGGGACATTCAAGCGTATAGTAATTTATTATTACTTATATTTTGTAACTTCACGCCCGCAAAAAAAATAAAAGATGATATTCCTAACAGTCACTAAATACCTCTCAGTAGGAATTGAATTGCTACCTCTCGATATGAATTTAATTGCTAGAGAGTGTAAATAATGTTATTGGAAGCACAAAAGAAATTAAATGAAGCAATATATTCATTACAGATTTATATAGTGTTGATTTAGGGCTGCATGTTTCTATTCCAACGCTTTCTTGTAAACAATGTTTTTTGTCTTTTGATCCGGTGCCAAGATGTAGAGATTCTTTCCAGTGCCGACTCTGGAGCAAACAACATAGTTGCCCATGGGAAAAACAGGGACTTTGAAGGTGTATTCCTGCCACTTTCAGGGATTGACCTTGAGCCTTGTTAATTGTCATTGCGAAGGCTAGACGTACTGGGAACGGTTGCCGTTTGAACTCGAAAGGAACAACATTTGGAATGAGGGGAATGCGAGGAATAAAGACAAACTTCCCCCTTGGCACATCCTGTTAGTATGGTGGCCTCGATGACGTGATCCATTAACTTCTTGACACACAGCCTCGTCCCGTTGCAAAGTTTTGGACCGTCAATGTTTCTCAACAGCATGATAGGTGAGCCAACCTTCAACATCAAATTGATGGGCAGGTAAGCCAGGCGGCTCGAGAGAGTTGAAAAATTCTGTCGGATAGTACACCCCCTGATCGGGGTCAATAACTGTGTCGGTGGATTTGTACAGCTTTTCTTGACCTGGCAATCATTTGAATTTGCTGATTGATGGCATTGACAGAATCATTCTTTGGAGCCAGTATTGCCCGTTGACATAACCATTCATGATCTCTGTAGTTGAAGGCGATGTTGGGAAAGACGCTGTTTGTAAGCTCTTCCACCGACTTGGGAAAATTTGCAAAATCATCATGGAAGCTGATCAGATCCGTCCCATTGTCAACTTGAACATCTCCATTCCCCAGATTGAGTAATCTGCTGGCAAACTCACCAGCTGTGGCATCTCCATGCAGATGAACTCGCATATTGGTAGTCAGACTCATCTTCTTCACATGCCTCCACAACACCGACTGCTTCAAGAAAGCTTTCAATTCGTCTGCTAGGGTACCCTTTGGAAAAATAGGCAACGTCTGACGGAAATAACCGGCCAACACCAAGACGACACCTCCCATGACTGTATTGTTTCCACATAAGTCCTGCATGGAAATGGGTTTGGAAGAATCGGATATGGAAGGCCTTGAGGCCCTAGAGGGGTTACTAGAGGAATCTGGTAGAACCCCAGGTTTAGGCCCATTTACCAATCTTAAGATGAAGAGTAGGAAGCTGCCACCTATAGGAGACTTTACCAATGTGGATTTATTTGTAGATATGGTGGGAGACGAGATTAAAAGTCTTAGTCTGGAAATGAGGGGCATAGACAACAATTTGTCTTGGTCCGAACGATCAGCTCTGACCACTTTGGAGAAAAAACAAAACATTGTTCTGAAAGCATCCGATAAGGGTGGGAACATCGTGGTCATGAGCAGAGATGACTATAAGAAAATGTGTGAGGACATTTTACTCAATCCTGACTGTTACACCATTTTAAAGGACAATCCCACAGCACTGTTCAAGAAGGAGCTTCTGGGCATTTTGAGCGATGCAAAGAGCAGATCCTTGATCAGTGCGAGTGAGTTTGGTTTCCTGTTCCCACAGTTTCCCATCATGGCATGTTTTTATAGCCTGCCCAAAATCCACAAAGGGTATCCCCCCTTACGTGGCAGACCTATTGTTTCAGGCATTAACAACTTAACCCAGAACGTGAGTACATATGTAGATCAGGTGTTGCGTCCGTTTGTTTTGGGTCTCACATCATGAGTACGTGACACCATGGACGTTCTGAAACAAATTGAAGGTATTACTTTGGAACATAACACATTGTTGGCTAGCCTGGATGTTGAGGCGTTGTACTCGTCCATTCCACAAAAACTAGGGTGTGAGGCGGTTGAATACTTCCTTAGATCTAGGGGCACTCAGCTTGTAGCCCACAACCAGTTTGTTTTGCAGCTACTACACTTTGTTCTTGAAAAAAATATATTTATCTTTGAAGACAAGATTTTTCACCAGCAATGTGGCACAGCAATGGGGAGTCCTACTGCTCTCACCTATGCAAATTTATTTCTTGGCTGGTGGGAGGAGACAATTGTCTTTGGGGATAAATTTGCCAAATGGACTTCGTCAATTGGAATATGGATTAGATATATTGATGACGTGCTGCTGTTTTGGAACTCAACAGCTGAGGAGTTCAATAGTTTTGTAGCAGCCCTCAACACCAATGATATAGGGCTAAGGTTCACGTGCGAGATTAGTGATCAAGAACTGTCCTTTCAAGATCTAAAAATTATAAAAACAATGGAAGGCACAATTCGCACCAAGGTACACCGGAAGGAAACAGCAACCAATAGTTTCTTACAATGGAACAGTTGTCATCCCTATTCCCTCAAACGTGGCATTCCAAAAGGCCAATTTATGAGAGTACGCCGGTATTGTAGCTCCATGGGTGATTTTGAGAGTCAGGCACAGGAGCTCAAAATCAGATTGAAGGACAGAGGTTTCCCCATGGGTGTAATCAGGAAGGCCTATGAGGGAGCGAGGGACGCAGACAGGCAAAGTCTCCTTGTTCCTAAAAAACTTAAAGAAGAACGAGTTACGAGACTCATAGGTACTTATGATTCGAAACAAAATGACATCATGCAAATCCTTAAAAGGTACTGGTGTATTCTCAGTGCTGATATAGATTTGGCAGACCAGATCACACAATGGCCCTCAGTCACGTATCGGAGAGGGAAGAACATTAGGGATAGAGTCATGCATAGTTGTTTTGACCCTATTATACCGAGGGGCACATGGCTGGATAGACAAACACCAGGTACATATAGATGTGGTAGCTGCAAGGCCTGTGACTTCATCCTCAAAGGGAACAGGTTTACGAGTGTCGAAACACAAGAGGAGTACGACATTCGTCATTTTGTTAACTGCAAAACAGCGGGGGTGGTTTACCTTATCACATGTCCATGCCCCCTTAATTATGTGGGTAAAACGGTGCGACAATTTCGGCGCTGGATAAGGGAGCATGTTGGAGATATTGTCCATGCTAGGGATACCCCGATATCGAAACACGTACATGCTAAACACCAGGGTCGTGCAGAATGTTTAAAGTTTCAAGCAATTGAACTTATTAGACCTCCAAAAAGAGGAGGCGACTGGGACAACCTAATTCTACGCAAGATTCACAGACTGGCATGTACACAACCAGACTGGCATGTACACAACCAGCGGGTCTAAACGAGCAGACTAATTACACGTGCTTTATTTAACATGCAATATCATCCATCTTAAAGCAGCCGGGCTAATATTTGGTTGCTTTAACGGGTGGGTGGGTGTTCTGCATAGTGCACTCTGATTGATATGGCCAATTGGCTAGGTCGTGTACAACAGGTTTTTAATCCAAATTTCGTAATGTGAGGGACACCGCATTCATCTATCCAATATGTGTTTAAAATAAAAGAGTAGTCTTGAGGTAGTCCACTTGCGGTGGGTAACTGTCCCGCAAGATATACTCCATATTCTATATCGTTCTGCTCTTACCTTGCTTTTTCTTGGCAGCATGGGCGATGCGTCCGTGGCTTCCACTGCGCCTGCGTGTTCGTTCAGATGCGGTCGATGATGATTCTTGGTTGTCAGCTGACGGCCGGGAGTCACATCGACAGGTGTCACGAATTCAGGGGGCGCTGTGATTGGTTAGTTCGTACAGCGCCGCCAAATACGAGGGGTGGAGTTTGGTGCTTATAGCAACTCAGTGCCCGAAATGAAGTATGCCGCTGACATCGACGCGAGCATCCTTCCGTGATGCGCAGCAGAATATCTGCTGTTGAATATTTTATCGCTGGTAATTAGGCCAGAGTGACCAAGATACAGACCCCTGAGGAGGAGTATTTGAAACGCGTAGGGTCGTTTTTGTATATGGGATTGTTGCATAGGGGACAGTAGCATTGTGGTGGACCCAGCGCTAGGAGATTCCGGTGTTGATCACGGACCCTGGTGTGTTCTTGGGGCTCGTACTATTGTTGTGCCCAGGTTAAATGCTGATTCCGGTGAATATCGTTATAAACACTGAGATATACTTATCTAAATGATTCAGTGTTTACTGTTTAATACATTTTTTAATATACACGGTGGGGCTTTTTTCACAGTGGTGTGTTACCCCTGTTTTTAGCGAGTTACTATAATAAAAGGTATATTTTACTCAATTGTCACTTCAGTGAATTTTCAATTTTTCTATATTGTGGGAGCACAATTATATATATCATTTAATACAGTGAATTCACATAAGTCCTGCAGAGTTCGATCCAGAGCTTCAAGCGCCAACTTGTGTGCCATCGTGCATTCATCCCAGACAATCATCAAACATTCTTGCAGGATATTTTCCACACCAGTACCTTTGCTGATGTTACAAACAGGAGACGCATCTCGAGTCAAGTTGAGCGGTAATTTGAACGCTGAATGGGCAGTTCTGCCACCATTAAGCAATGTTGCCGCAATGCCTGAGGAAGCAACAGCCAGAGCAATCCTGGATTGTTGTCGGATCTTTGCCAACAGGTTTATGACAAACGTCTTTCCTGTTCCACCAGGAGCATTCAAGATGACAATACCACAGTTGTTTTTCACAACCATGTCCAAGATCTGATTGTACGCCGTTGTTTGGTCAGCAACCAAAAGAGGTTAATTCATTGCAAGATAAGTCTCCAGAGCACTCATGTCATAGCTTGTTTCTCGAAGCAATTCTCGTCCAAGTCTTTAGTCGTTGTTCCTTTCAGTCGCGGGAAGTCCCAGTTTCTCAAGTCTTTTTCCAACCATCATGAGGGTCTTTTCTTCAAGTAGGATCAATGACATGTTGAACATTTGCGGAGTACAGCTGTCCAATTGGAGTCCCGGGTTTTGCCATCGTGCTTGCAGAAGAACATCCTCAGAGAGGTACTCTTTGTACTTTTCCCACAGTTCAAGTGGCTTGGATGGTCCACACGTCGGGAGTATGACAGCAAATAGGTTTCGTAAGCTTGCTGGTAATTGGCAGGTTGCGGCTTCCTCTAAAGTCTTGTCCCAATGAGAATCACTCTTAAGTAGTCTCCTTTCTTGACATGCTTGCCGATAGGTTGTACAAACATGGTTGCCAACAGTCTTGTGGCTAACAAACGATGTCGGGCCTGCTACTGTGTGAAGAAGCAACCGGAGGAAGAAGCACTCATGGTTGTTTGGGTGCACCGTGTAGACTCTGTCAAGAGCATCACTTGACTTGATTCCAACATGACCTTCAACTGGTGTTCCTTGGACTCTTCACTTGAAAACTCTTGTAGATTTATTCCACGTATAATACTTTGGAACATCGCAGTATAGGAGTATCGTTGCAAAGTCATCTTTTTGGCAAAGCTTGAAGAATGCGGTGAGCGTGGTGTCTTTGGGCTGCAAAACTTGTTGTGCAGCAGTTTCCTCGGTGAAGTAGACTCTCTGTCCAATTTTCAAGTGGACATTGAGATGAACTACCGTCGAATAGCGCTCGTGAATTGGAAAGTCCAAAATTCGCCATACAACCTCGTTGCTACGGATGTAACATCCAGTTTGGAAGCGATTGATTTCATCAATTGTTCTTTCTGGTCTTTCTTGGCGATTGATTTCGTCAGTTGTTCTTCCTTCTCTTTCCTGGCAATTGATTTCATCAGTTGTTCTTCCTAGTCTTTTCAAGCCAACTGCTGCTTGATCCGATCCTTTGTTGACATATTTGCAGATGTACTTGATCGCCTTAACTGAGTTGCAATATTCAACACTGACGTGAGATTGAAAGGTCTTGGAAAGAAATGGCGAGTAGGGTACAATCCATCTGTTGTCGACCTCGATGTCCTGGTAACTATTGCAAATCTTCATCTTGATCAATGCAGTGAACCCGCCTTCTCCCACTTTTCTTCTGCGATAAAGTGGATAACCATCATCTCCAGACTGTGTTTCATGTATCAGCTTTCTTGGGAATCTCTTTGTACAGAAGCCATCTTTCATGCATGGGGAGCTTGGATTCAGTCTTCCACATGGTCCATGGACCATGTTCTTCATAATGATGTCGAATAGCTTTTGATCTACTTGTGCATTTGAGATCTCTGCACTAATGACAGAATCGATATGATTTGGTCGGATCTTCTCCTTCAGCCAGATCAGTATATGTGCGTGAGGCAAACCTCATTTTTGCCATTCGATTGTGCACATGAAGTATTGAGTTTCTCCAAATACCTTGCCCTTCGTGAGGACATTCATGAACTTGATAACCTTTTATTGAAAGACTCGGGCTACCAGATCGTGTCCATCAGTCGCCGATTGTTCTGGCAAGAGCTCTTGGCGAATTTCTTTCCATGTTGGGTTGCACGTAAAAGTAATAAACAGGTCAGGCCTTCCGTATTTTCGCACATATGTCATGGAGTCTTGATTGTATTCGTGCATATGTCGAGGGCACCCTGTGAAGCTGGAAGACAAGATAATTATCTGACCAACATTTATTGTGTTTCCATCGTTGACGACAGCATCTCGAAGGTGGATATAGCTTTCACCGCAAAGTGCCTTCTGATTGAAACGGATGAAGCGAAGTCACTCCGTTTCGATTTTGGAATACATATCAACCAAAAACTGTCGGAAAAGTTTTCGGCACATCAAGAGGTGATTTGAATGGCTCGCCCGCATCATAATTCGATAGGCGTAGAAGGTTATTCACGAAACTTTTTTCCCGGCGGTAACATTTCCGGTACTTGGATTTGTTTGGAAGATTTGAATATCGTATACGCCTTCGCCTTGCCAAAAGATCAGTGGGTCATGTGATCGATGGGTTTCAGAAACTCTCTGCAGTTAATTATCATGCTTCTGCAGCACAAATATCCCGATTTTCAAATTCCCAAACGATGATGACAGCAACTTCATTGACAGTTGGGTGTGTTGTATCACCGCTCATGCTCTCCTGTTAGCCTTCGGTCAGCCTTGATGACCACTTTGTAGTTATCCGAAGTCATCATTTCCAAAGAGCACTTGAATATCTTGACATAACAGTGATGTTCGTGAAGCATCTGCTGCAGTTCCAGCAAAACGTCGGCCCGCGTTCCAGGGACGTTGCTCTGTCGTTGCTGATCTTGAAGCTTTTCAATCGCCCATGAAATAAATCTGCAGAACCTTTGGTGGTTCATTGGGCAATGGCAGGAGCGATACAAGTCGATGGCAAACTTGTCCCTGAATTTTGAAGGTGGGCACGAAGCCTCTCGAATTTCGTTCACACCAAAACGAAGTAATCTGAAAGCAAGAGCCTCAAAAGCCTCAAATTTCCCAGAAAGTGCTTGGTTTGGGGAGTGTTCAGAGTCATCGGTTCTGGTGGTGCAGTAAGTGGGGGTAGTTGAACTGTGCCAGCAGAGCAGCACATGCCAGGTGGCTTTGACTTCCACTTCTGGGCTTCACAATGTTCACAGGTCGTGTCCATGTTTCCAATATTGACCAAGTCATGCAGATCATATTCAATTGTTGGGTCGTATTGCATAGCAGCTTTGTTCATGCAATCCCAAGATGTTCGTCGAGAAACAATATTTCTTGCTCCTTGTGCTCGAACCCGACGATCCGTCGCTTGAGGCGTTTCCTCAGCTCTTGCGGTCGCTTTTCGCAATCTTTGATCTTCAAGCCGAGCATTAGTAATTTCTGGCGTTTCTGCTGCTCGACGTATTCTTTGAGCCAAGTGTCGACCTTCTCTTTGTTCAGGAGTTTTTCTTTTGGGAGCCATGGTCAGTGAACAGTAAATTTCAGTAAAAGTGACTTTTAAACCAATCAAAAGTGGCAAAAGGAGGCAAACTTTGTTCGATGTCCAATGCAATCACAAATCGCTATTGGTTTGTTTTTCAACCAAAGTGACTTTTAAACCAATCAAAATCTGCAAAAGGAGGCAAACTTTGTGAAATGTCCAATCCAATCAAAAATCGCTACTGGTTTGTTTTTCAACCAATCAAAAATTGCTATTGGTTAGCTTTTCAACCAAATACAAATCACAATCAGGCAAGTGTGTACTTCGATGCAAATTGAAAAGTGAATGGCAGTGAAAAGCAAATTTCAGTAAAAGTGACTTTCAGTAAAAGCGAAAAATCGCTAAAGGAGGCAAACTTTGTTCAATGTTCAATCAAAAATAGTTATTCCCTGATCGGGCTTCAAACAAACAAACTTTATATAGTTCTATCAGGCTGCTCACACCAACTGCCTTTGACTGTAACAAGATGGCTGTCGTCACCATAGTAATGTGAAGGAATAATTTCAAAATTCCATGTTTTGTATTTTGTGCCAGTATACACTGCACAGTGTGATATTCATTTTTGTCTTTTAGTTTGCCTTGTAATAGTCTGCAGATACTCTGCAGATTACTTAGGTATTTCTTCTTGGCAGTAAAACAGTTTATGTAAGTAACATTTAATGATCATGTGCTTAGTACAAAGGAATTCACTCTTTTCTGTATTCATCAAGGTCAGAGGGAGGGTTTCTCCCTTTGCAGACTACCCCCTATGAGTCATGCTCTTTGTTCTATGTGTCTTATAAATATACGCTGTATATGATAATAAATTGGAGTCTTTCTTTTTTGAGAACATGGTCTCAGAGTGATTTGACTCACCGAGTTCGTAAATACCTTCTAATTTGGAACCTACAGAAATCAAGGCGCAGTGGTACCGTTGCGACCACAGAAATTGGCGCCCGAATAGGGACCGGCAGCTACGCCTTGGTGCTCCCCTGACTCTCCGAACACCCTGCAGTGACTAGCCAGGAACGTGCAGACCATTGCTGCAGCATAAGGTAAGAAGCCTTTATTCTTACAACTTTGCTCTGCACCTTCTCTGTCCTACACTGAGTTTGGGGATGAGCGGGAGACATAAGCTAAGAGGGACTTAAATGCTGGCCGGTCCATGAATCCTTGTTCCCTCAGGAAAAGTGCCTGATTTCTGTAACGGTCGTGTGAATGTGTTTTAGGTAAAGAATAAGTTTTTGATCATGCCTCACTCATGCTAGGATTGTTGTTTTTGATTGTATTTTTTGGAGTTTTGTTACTATATTAGATTGGTCTGGGTGTGGGTGAGTGTCAGAGACCCCGGTCCGCAGTTTAAAGCTCTGTGGGTGATTGTAGAAAATAGATAGTAAGTGAGTATCTATCAGTCTGCCCTATTCCAGTAAAAAGAGTGATGCTGGGACACGTAGCGTGACCAAGATGGGGAATTTAGTGACACTGACACCCCAGAAGAAGAAACCCGGAGTTTCTCCGGTGGAAATAGTAAAACAAAGGGCAGAGATGCAGTCAAAAACCTGAGGAGATTTATGAAAGGGGTGAGGTATGTAGAACCCATAGAGGATGGTTAAAAGATAAGATAAAAAGTTCACGGAGCAAGAGAATGCCTGGGAAAAAAAAAAAGTGTCCAAGGAAGTACAGAGAGGAGGGTCTAGGGAAGTCGAATGTGGAAGAAAATTTTATTATGAATGTTATGATGGTAAGAGATGGGGCTGACGACGGGAACAGAGAAAGGAAAGAGGAAGTGAAAGAGAAAAAGGGATTTATCCTTTATGGAAGGGTTAAAGAAACCCATAAAAGAAGCTGTAGGAGTAGCCCGCCCTAAATGGTGGAGCCTAGACCCACGAGACTTCATGAAAGTGGTGCAAGGGTAGAACAAAGTTAGAAACAACAGAGAAAGAAAAATCATGTAGCGGGAGTGGCTCCCTACTACCCCCAGAATCAGAATCAAGGGGGACAGGGCAGGGGACCCCCGAAAACAGATAATTTGTTACAATTGTGATAAGCCTGGACATATTTCCAGAAATTGTAAAGCCCCTAGGAGACTGAAAGACCCCAATTGGCAGCCACGAGCTCAGTCACAGGAAGGACGGTAAGGCTCATCAGTCAAAAACAGCCATGAGCGAATTGGTAAATAGACATTCGTTCACCCCTGGTTTCAGCTCGATGGCCTCAAAATACACCCAGGGATGTATGATATGCGCTCACAATAATGTGGGAAGAACTGTAAATGTACCTCAGAAACAGACTCCAAGACCTTTGTATCCTTTTCAGAGACTACAGATCGATTACATCCAATTACCAAAGGTGGGAATTTATGAATACGTACTTGTGTGCATTGACTTGTTTTCAGGTTGGCCAGAAGCTTTCCCAGTGGCCAAAGCGACTGCAATATCCACTGCCAAGAAAATAATGGCTGAAGTGGTATGCTGGTATGGAGTACCCGAGGTAATTGAGAGTGACAAAGGCTCTCACTTTACAGGAGAAGCAATGACTCAGATCATGACATCTTTAGAAATAGATCAAGCATTCCATACACCATACCATCCACAATGTAGTGGGAAGGTCCAGAGGTTAAATGGGACTCTAAAATTAAAAATCCAAAAGGCAATGGTGGAAACCGGGAAACCATGGACCAAGTGTTTACCATTAGCCCTCTTTTCGGTGAGATATACACCCAACAAAAGGACAGGGTTGAGTCCCTATGAAGTTTTATTTGGCTCGGTTCCTAGGCTAGGATATTATTTTCCACAGTTGCTCCAAATGCAGTATGGTAGGTTATCAGATTATGCACAAGCTTTACATGGGCACCTTACTAAAATATATTCTCCAGTTTTCTCTTCCATTCCAGATCCAGACAATTGTGAAGGCTTCATAAGCTTCAGCCTGGAGAGTGGGTTGTGATAAAGAGACACGTGAGGAAAAGTCTTGACCCCAGATACGATGGTCCTCCAGGTGTTGCTAACCACAAGTACCTCGGTGAAACTTGAAGGAAAACGCAACTGGATTCACGTCAGCCACTGTAAAAAGGTTCTACATCCCGAGGAGAAGGACACGGAAAAACTCTAAAAAATTATGAAATTGTTTATTTACTTACAAGTACAATGTCTTCAATATAACGCGTTCAAGATCTGATTGCCCCATGTACATTGGGAGAAGAGACAGACAAGGAGTGGTCTTTGTCAAAATAGACCAAGGAGTAGTTAATTTAACTTAACTATGCATGTTAATATGACTTGTTGTGATTTCACCTATAGACAAACAATCACACAGTTGAAAGTCACTTCAGCATTGAAATTTGCAGAACTAACGCAGGTGTGTCTGAATCACTCCATACCAAGTCCCATGTTATTGAATGGGACCATACAAATATTTATGGGCACCCATATTGACACCAACAACAAGACACATAACATAGACTTAGGTCAGCTAACAGACCAGGGATATGTATGTAACCAACAATCTTCTATGTATGAACCCTGTTTAATGGAACACATAGACAACGTATGTGCATTTACAATAATACCTAGTGAATACCTACATATTTATGTCGAAATCAGTCCGCAGCATATATGTATAATAACTAACAAACCAGAAACTCTAACACCCTTCGGTAAAACCGGTGCCTTTTCAGGATGCATGTATAATATTACACACATACAGTGGAGCAACCAAACCATTGTGTTTCTTCCTAATCTAGAGGAAACTATTAGTACAGTATGGGTAGCAGAACCCTTACCCTACCAAAATCTTACTTCACCCCTGAATAAACTTAGGGAAAATGTAATGGCGGGGGTGGGGAGACAGACAAGTGAGCCCTAATGTACTCGCCACTCAGTCCCTGCCTACTTGCAACGACCCGCCCTAGACGACGGGGTACAACTGGGCGACGGTCCCTACGCTCAATAAGTGCACGACAGACAAACAGACAAGGGTACACAGAGCTAGGGGGAGAAAGGGGCAGTTGCCCATGGCAACACCGTGAGCAACAAGAGAAGTGAACAAGCCGAGTCAAACCAGGAGAGTACGAGGTGCCAAACGCAGAGCAGGAGAGTAGTCAGCAAGCTGGGGTCAATATGAAGCAAGGACAATAGTACAAGAAGCTGCAGCAGGGCCAGGAAACCAAACGAGAAGAAATCACAAGCAAGGAGGAACAGGAAAGGCAGGTATAAAATAGACAGAGGGCGGGAGCTAGCTCCGTCTGGCCAGGCTGTGATAGGTTCTCCCACTCCTAAGCCTCCTAAGAGTGGTGGAAGATGGAGTCAGTCTCACAGACATAGAAGCAGGTGCAGACTGATTATCTATGGTCGTTAACCCCGAAGCTGTGCCTGGCAGATCCTTTACAGAAATATTACAAGGGTCTCACCAGGTGAGTAAAATGATGACAGCAAACAATGTGACTTTACAAACGGTGAAAATGGCAGCCACTATTACTGGAGGATATTTAACACATTTGGAATCGCGACTTCAGGATGTCACTACACATCATTGTTCTCAACCACGGCCTCAAAAATATAAAGTTACACGTTTCAACCACTTTTATGTTTAATGATTTTCTGATACTAACATGTTTTAATTGTTATGCTTTTTGTAAAATAAGGACTGGGCTTTTGGTAAAAGGCCTCTATTATATAATGAAAGATTGTTGTGAGATATTAGGTAACTGATTTATGGTCAATCAGGTGAAGAAAAACATTTCCGTAAGCCCGGCCTTCGCTGAAGGAAGTAGCCAAAGTTCCATTTATGGGTAATTCAGTAACCTAATTTATCACAAAAGGTGGGATTTGTGAAGGAATAACTTCAAAATTCCATGTTTTGTATTTTGTGTCAGTATACACTGCACAGTTTGATATTCATTTTTGTCTTTTAGTTTGCCTTGTAATAGTCTGCAGATGCTCCTCAGATTACTTAGGTATTTCTTCTTGGCAGTAAATCTGTTTCTGCAAGTAACATTTAGTGATCATGTGCTTAGTACAAAGGAATTCACTATTTTCTGTATTCATCAAGGTCAGAAGGAGGGTTTCTCCCTTTGCAGACTACCCCCTATGAGTCATGCTCTTTGTTCTATGTGTCTTACAAATATGCACTGTATATGATAATAAATTGGAGTCTTTCTTTTTTGAGAACATGGTCTTAGAGTGATTTGACTCACCGAGCTCGTAAATACCTTCTAATTTTGAACCTACAGAAATCAAGGCGTAGTGGTACCGTTGCGACCACAGTAACCAGCACAGCACATTAAGCCACATTTATCAAAACTGTTTAATAGAAAAACATATCCTGTGGCCCATGGCAACCAATCAAAGCTCAGCTTTCATTTTTTTTTCCCACTGCGCTGGAAATATGAAAGCTGCACTGTGATTGGCTGCTATGGTTAACATATCCAGTTTTTCTATTCGACAGTTGTGTTAAATGAGGTTCAATCTTCTCCCAGAAGTTCCAAGATGTCTGCCATTGCAACCAGCACAACACATTGTTCTCATATAAGGCACAAGATGGCTGCTATCACCATAGTAACCAGCACAACACACATTCTTCTCATATAAACTACAGTGGCTCTCATTATGAGACATATATACCATTGTAATTTTCAGTAAACACTAACAGTGAAAGTCTAATTTATATCAATAACCAAAAGAATTGTCTGTAACATGGATATAAAAATGAACGGTATAATGGATTGTGTCCATAATAAATCTGGAGTCATTTCCATTACAGAGACGTCCCGTTACTGCTCAGAGCGTTAGTATGTGGAGGAAGAAATAGGTTATAATCTCACTCATACCCCTGCCCCGTACTATTTATCATTACCAATCAACCCAAATCCATAGTAGCAAAGCATTGATGACTCGCCCCCTTTCTGCCTGAAAACACAAATTTGCATAAACACCACCTTTCCTAACCCGGCTTGCTGGACTGTCTCCCACAAAACGGGGCTGTTGGCAAATATACCAAAATACACAACCTGCCTATATATACTAACCTTTATAGTAGAAGGACTGTGATGTCTCCCATGTTACATGTAGGAAGTTGTTCTGATTATGTTCCAGGAAAACACAGCAGAGATGGCTTCTCTTTGTAGCAGGAGATGCAGTACGGTCTTGTGAGGAATATTGTGCGTCCTCTCCTGGATGTTGAGTCTGGTGGCAGCAGGCAGTGTATTAGATGTGTGTCTGGTCTCTGAATAATGTACCGGGAGGCAGATTATGAGGTCAGCGCAGCAGCAGTTTGACATCACTCTGGTTGTTACATCCCTACCAGCAGCCAATCAGGTAAGCTTTTATAATTTCCAAGGCAGGTATTAAAAATCCAAGCAGCGATCTGATTGGTTGTTATGGCTTACAGATGACATGATCCATTTTAAACCAATGAAAAATATCGGGCTTCAAACAAACTTTCAAAAATATAGAATAGATCAGCTGAAAATACAATGGCTTAGTACCATACCTCAATCCTGCTACAAAAATTGTATTCCCAAGTCTCTGAAAGATGATGGAGATACTATCACAACCACTTTCGCACATTTACTGGTATTGCCCCCTCTTTCCTCCTACTTTAAAAATCTATCTGCCATCTTATCCAACTAACGGGTGTGAATTTCCCCCGAATACCCTAAAATAACCAAAAATAGTGGCAGATTGCTTTATCTGAATTGGAAAAGTACTGCTCCTCCATATAAATTTAAACTCTAAAATTAAAAGTGTGGTCTCATCACAGGCAACACTTTCAATCTGAGCGTCACAGTGAACAGCTAATGGCCACAATTTCGACTGTCAAGACCCCATCAAAAGAGCTTATTTTGGGGGGAGGACTCAGTCAGCCTTGCATTTCCTCATCAGTGGCCTGGGTATTATTTTTTTTGTCATGTTAGCATTGCTTCAGCATTTAAGTATGGTTCTCAAATGCACAGGATGTACCCTTGTCCCATTTCTTTACCTTTGCTTATGTATACAGGTGAGGACAAACAAACTAGATAGTCTCTATTATTATCGCTCACTATAGATGTTTCCCATAGTGAATATTACCAACTATTGTAGCCGAGAGCCTAGGTTCTCAACATGCCATGTCTCTTGGGAGTACTTGAACTGTCTTCATGATGGCTTTTCCTATATATAGGTGAAGCACAGTGGATAATCTTAACTTTGGGGTTACTTTAGGAACATTGTAAAACACTGGACTAGAGGCTCTGATATGTGGCTCAATACTGAACTGTACTGTATATAGTTTTAATTGATAAGCATTAGCAGTTATAAGAAAGTGTAGAATTTACCATGAGTGCTCCCCCTATATGTCCTCGCTGCATGTTCTCTGCATACAGTTAATATAACTGTATTGACATCACCTGACCACATTCCTTTTAATGAATCGGTGTATGGCACATACCTATTCTTACTATTCAACTGCCCAGTTTAGAAATTCCAAAATGAGACTTATTTTTTTAATATAACACAGAAAACTTTCACTATTAGTAAAGTGAGGAATATCTTTTTGGGGTTGTGAAGAAATGGCCATATCAATAGCAGTATGAAATAATTTATTAAAATGATTGTATTCATTATTCCACCCAGTTTACTAGTGATACTGCAGGTATCATTTTACATTACACGCATACAGTAAATTAAAGATAGGAAGGTAGATAGCAATGTTTCATTTCCAGCCACCTACGGTGATATTCTAGTGATATCAGTTAATGCAGTGACATCGCACAAATCAGAGGAAATGAAACGCAGCGCAACAGTGGGGGCATATAATCCTCCTGAAATTGCCATTGCAAATTTAATTTAGCTGAATGAACAGAAATCACGAACAATTTAGAATAGGAACTTTTAACTTTGGTATCAGATATTTATTATATATCAAGTCAAAGGGCATTCAATGCTTTAATAGGCAGGTAAATGGTTTTGTTTTTGCCTCTCTGCATTTCAGCAGCCATAACTTTATTATTTTTTCATTGATGTGGCTGTATGAGTTCTTGTTTTATGGGGGAAAAATTTTATATTTTTCCGTGCTGCTTTTGTGTACATTTTGTAGCGCAGATATATAAAAAAATGTTTACCCCCTTTGATCATGCCATGACCAAAAACATTAAAGAGCTGGGATCAGAGGTTCATCCAATCCCGGTTGTTAGAGGAGAAGATTTTATGTTTCTTTTGTTTTATCAAATCAACTAAAATAAAACCACATGTGAAAGGAGAAAATAACTTTAGAACAGGCATTATTTACATTTGTTGTCATAATCATGATTTTATTGTATTTTTATATTTATTTATAAGCAGGACATATCAGAATACAGAAGTAACAAGGTCAAAAAAAGGAAAGCAAAAAAGGTCGACTAAAATAAGCCAAATAAGAGGTGGTGTACAGTTAGACAGAAGTGTTTAAAAATGAACCAAATTTATCATCCAGCATGACCCACTGTGAAAAACTTGGCACATCTAGTCTAACTCTAAGCTGTCTGAATTTAAGACAGTATTAGTAAATCTGCCCAATTAAGTGGGTAAACTATGCCAGAAAGAAGAGCAAGAGAGAGAAAGTGCTCATTAGGATAGACACTAAACAAACTTGGGATTTTGTTTAATGTCAATCCAGCATTGGTATATGGACATAACATGAGAAAATAGGTCATGGGCCTCAGCTATGAGTGATTCTATCCTCTGCAAATGATCCATTTCTGTTACCCATTCTTGTAATGAAGACCTTTGTGTTGATATCCAGTGCAGTGGGATAACTGTATGAGCTGTCATTAACATATGTCTAAAAATACCCTTTTTAATAGTGGTGATGGAATCTGGTATGAAGGATAATGCCACTTGGGGGTGAAGAGGTCATTTGTTTTCCAGACATAAGCATGTAGAGTTAAAAAATTTCTGCAAACAGCTTCCCATTGATTCAAATTGTAAAAAGCTGTGTAGTTCATAAGATGCATCATTTTATGCCCCTGTTTAAAAGAAACTTTGCAGAAAAATAGTTCTTGTAAAAAAGAAATGACATGTAATTTCTTGAGGATTTTTGGAAGCAATTTTTTAACATTGCCAATGGACAATGCCAAAAAATATATTTTGAAAAAATACCTCAAAAACACTGGGGAAATCTGCATCAAAAACACCTGTTTTTTAAAGACTTATTTCTCTTTAAATCAGCCTCGTATTTTTCTGCTCCAAACATAAACCACGTGAACATGCCCTAAAACGTTCAATACTGAATCAAATAATTTATGTACAAGACTAAGGCCTCACTCACACGGCAGGGTTTCCCGGCCGGGTGCCGGCCGTTCATAAATCGGCCGGCACCATGCTGCATTAGGAATAATAGACCCCTAATGGGGCTATTCACACGACCGATTTTTTGACGGCCGGGAAAACCGGCCGTCAAAAAATAGGACATGCTCTATCTTCGCCCGGGTACCCGGCCGCCTGGCTCCCATAGAAGTCTATGGGGCCGGGTAATTGCGCTCTATCTCCTCCTCCTCACAGCACAGAGTGCATGTGAGGAGGAGTTGATGCCATTTTGACGAATGGCATCGCTGTACACTGTGTGGCAGGGCCGGGGTGTACAGCAGGTGGAAGGGAGCGCTGCGCTGGCTCCCTTCCCCTGCTTGAAAAGCACCCTGGCCCGGCGACACCTTTGATGGCGCCGCTAGCAGCTGCTGCTGCGGCTGCTACTACTGTAGCGACGCCACTATAGCAGAGCGGGGAGGTATCTCCCCGCTCTGCTATGTGCTAGCCGCACTTTAGCTCCTTGAAGGAGCGGAATCCCCGTGTTTTCGGGGATTCCGCTCCTGGACAGAGCGCTTGATGTCTCTGTCCATATCTGGGCAGTGACATCAGGGGAAACTCCTGAAGCGGAATCCCCGAACACAAGGGGATTCCCCTTCAGGAGTTGCCGCTGATGTCACTGTCCGGATCTGCCCGGCCCGGCACGGATGCATAACTTAATGCAAACCGGCCGGGCAAAATGGGCGATTTTACCGGCCGACACTCGGGCTCGGGAACGACCCGGTCGTGTGAATCCCGCCTTAGAGCCAGAAACTATTTACAAAGGAACCTTAATAGAGCCCTACAGAAGGCATCAGGTTTGGATCACAATGTTACTTGGTGATGGTGTAAGACAAAACAAAGTACTGAGATCCCAAAAAATAAAGTTTGTAACCACCTACAGTAAACAATTTAATCAAATAAAGCAAATGATAAATAAATATGCTCATCTTACATAAAGATGAGAACTTGCATGAGAATTTGACGGCAGGGATAAGATATGTCTGAAAGAAGGCATCCACACTAAGATCCTTACTCTCACCTAGACTTTTTCTGTAGAAAGCACAAGTTTAATGTATAATCCTTGCTCTTTTGTACAAGTAGGAAAAGACTGTCATGTGTAACCAACTCTAAATAAAAGATAAAGAGTTACATTAGCTACAATACCACATCTTTCTGATATTAGCAATCTCAATGTGACAAATATATCTAGTATCACAACATTTTAGAGATTTTCATGGTGGTGAGAGGTCATTCAATGCCCTGAAAGGAAGATTATACAGACCAAGCAGAGGGGGGAGATCACAGGAGGAACCTACTAAACAGGGAGATCTGCTGGATGTTTATGTTAGAATCTAGACAGCCTAAGGGACTTAAAATGCGACAGGATTTAATATACTGTATTATTACTAAAATGTTTAAGAATTATGTTGATTGAAAGGAGGGTTACGTAATGATTTTATGCCAGATTCATAATACACTATATGACAAAAGTATTGGGACACCCCTCTTAATCATTGAATACAGGTGTTTTCATTCAGTCCCATTTCCCCAGGTGTATAAAATCCAGCACCTAACCATGCAGTCTGCTGTTACAAATACTTGTGAAAGAATGAGTCATTCTAAAGAGCTCACTGAATTCTAGTAAGGTACTGTAATAGGATGGCACTGTTGTAAGTCAGTTTGTCAAAATGTTTCACTCCTAGATTAACTTTGAGTGGTTTCACTGCAGAGTGGATGCTTTTAGGAACCACAGCAATGTAAAGTTACAGAGCGGGGTGCTTAGGAGCATAGTGCAAAGAAGACTCAATAGCTGAATAGTTCCAAACAGGGGTGAAGCTAAAGGCTCATGAGCACCGATGCATCGATCACCTATCTTTGGCCTTCCCCAACATTTTTTTTTATTTATTTTTTTTAAACCTTCCCCTGGAACAAAGGTGAGGTTGTAGAAGACAGTTTCAGGTCATAAGTCCACTATGGAAAGACTGAGCACAGCAACATGTGCGATATTGCCTGCTGGGCCCATGTAGGATACGGTCTGCAAGTCCCATATCTAAGCCTACCATGTGGTAGGTTTAGATGTAGGTTCCAGAAGACAGTATCCCACCGTGTGTGATATTGTTTGCTGGGCCTTGTATCTAAGCTTACCACATGGTAGGCTTAGATACAGGGTCCAGCAGACAGTAATCTTATGCTTACCCTCCTTGTTCCTGAGCAGTGTCCTTTTCGGCTCAGGGCGCAGCGCAGGTACTGATGCCAATTTAGCGCCACAACATTGTGCACACAGGATCGGGACGTCATGATGTTGAAAGGCATCTGGTCCAGCGCTGTGCACGGACCATACTCAGGAGCGAGGAGGGTAAGTATACTGTTACTATAAGTACAGGGACCTGTGTAGTACATAGGCCCCTGTTACCATAGTAACTACAAATAGATGTGGTGCCGGAGGCCGTGGCCACCACTGGCTTTAAGGACCTGCCACAATTGCAACCGCTGCAAACCCTATAGCTACTGGTTACAAATGTCCTCTGGCATTAACATCAGCACAAAAACTACGCACCGGGAGCTTCATGGCATGTTTTCACAGCCGAGCTGCTGCATGTCATAAAAGCACCTGTAAGTGTAATGTGTAGGTATCTCTATGCTTTTGTCCATATAGTGTAGTTCTTATTGGCACGGAACATATGTTTGATATGTATTCAATTAATTTTTTTTCCAATATTATATTCTATGCGACTTTGTATTACTAATCGGTTCATTGTATAATTATGCAGATTCTGAGGTCACATAAGAATTTGAGATCATGTGACCTGTAAGATCGAGTTTTTAAGGAGGAGTAGTATCAGTCAGTCAGTCACATGCTATAATTACAGGGGTTTTTCCATAAGAAACATTTATGGCATATCTTGTGGATGTCAGAGAGATGCAGATCCCACCTCTGAGAACCGCACCTATCTCTAGAACAGGGCACCCTAAACCCCGTCCTACCTTTCTCGGCTCCCACTGCCTCCCGGGCCACTTTGTAATTTCCGACTATGTAATCAGTAAAACAGTGTAGCTCGCCGACCATGTAATCAGGAAGTTGCCCAGGAGGCAGTGGGGACCGAGAAAGATAGATTAGGGTTTAGGGGGCCCTGTTCTAGGGATAGGCGCTGGTCCCAAAGGTGACAAACCCCTGTAACCCCTTAATGACCGGCTATACGTGTTTTCACGGCAGTCATTAAGGGTACTTATTCCAGAGCGCCACTGCGGCGCTTTGGCATAAGATAGCGCCAGTGGGAGATGCTTAAACTCTGTGGACTCCGCTATGGAGGTAGCTGAGGCCTCGGAGCACAGACCGAGGACCATTTTGTCCGATCTCCGGTCATTTGAGCGCAGTTATTCAACGAATAACGGCGATCACTGTAAAAAGAGCGGCTGTTTGTTCTCGCTCTTCTCTCACAGAATATATGCTGTGAGAGAAGAGAGAAATGGTCTAAACAAGGGCCAGCATCCCCCTATTACACCCCCTGATCCGGATCTTCAAGATGGCGCGTGGCTGACTGTCCCGTCACAATGACAGAACACATTACACTATGTAGGTAGTGTAATGTGTTCTAGCAGCGATCAGAGCTGCAAGTCTAAATGTCCCCTAGTCGGACAAGTAAAAAAAAAAAAAGAATGTTTTAAAAAAAGTGTCAAAATAAAAGTTATAAGTTACATAAACAAAAAATGCTTTTTTTCCTATAATAAGTATTTTATTATAGGAAAAAAAAATTGAACACATATTTGGTATCACCGCATTCGTAAAATAATTTTTCCCGCTCGATGAACACCGGAAAACATATTGATCAAACATCAGGTATAAAATAGATAAGCTTCCTCAGACCTGTGTTGCCACTATTCAGTTAGAAATTTCCTCCATGTCAGTTTTAAAGTAAAAGGAACCAATAAGACTGGGTTCACGTGTTCAGGGTAGTTATTGAAGCAGGTAGTGTCACTTCTAGTACATAAAAGCCATTCTGAAAACCCCAATATTGCCACAATCGGCTGGGACATATAGTTCTTAAAGGCTATGTAAACCTTTGAAAGGCATTTTTTTTTTTTTTTAAATAAAACGTCAGTGCGATTGGTGCAACTTTATAAATAGTTTTTATTAAAAATTATTTTTACTTTGAGATAGAGCTGCTCTGTTTTCTCTATACAGGACAGCTGTATCTTTTGCTATGACCTGAATCCGTCAGTCCCACAGACCCGATTGGTTCAGTGTCAGCGATTCCTGTGTGTCTGACATGCAGGATCCACCTGTAATCTATCACATGTAAGTTTTGAACTTCGATGTGATGGATAAAACACAAGACCCGCTTTCGCTGAACCAGTCAGTCCCTCGGACCTAATAGGAGCAGGATTTAGCGAACGATACAGCTGCTCTGTATAGAGAATACAGAGCAGCTGCATCTTAAAGTAAAAATAATTTTCACTAATCACACTGACTGACCTTTTTAGTAAAAAAAAATGAAATGTTAAATACTTTTGTGTCAAAAAAGACAAAAGTATAATAGGTATGATACCTTTATTGGCTAACCATAAAAGTTCTATATGCAAGCTTTCAGAGCACAGAGGCCCCTTCTTCTGGCAGTTTACAAATGAATGACTTTTTTTCTAAGTCATTCATTTGTAAACTGCCAGAAGAAGGGGCCTCTGTGCTCTGAAAGCTTGCATATAGAACTTTTATGGTTAGCCAATAAAGGTATCATACCTATTATACTTTTGTCTTTTTTGACACAAAAGTATTTAACATTTCATATTGTCTCTGGCTAACACGGTACTACACAATTTTTTACTGTACTTAGTAAAAAAAAAAAATGCCAAAAACGTTTACATAGCCTTTAAAGGGAATGTATCATCAGAAAACATTATTTGAATCACTTTTCATCATGCCGGCAGCACATAATATTTTCGACTACATAAACTATACGATCATCCGATGAATGAGATGAGCATTCAACGGCTGATCGTTGCGGTGTATGCACAGGGCAATGATCGGAATCAGGCATTCTGTGATCACTTGATTGCCCGACATATGGCACGTGCAAAAGGGCCTTAAAGAGGTTCTGTTACTAGTTTAGTAATGACCCAATACCTAATTAAGCGAATAGGCGTTATAATGTTAACTAGGGGGAAAAAAATGTAAGAAAAACTTTCGTATTTGCAAAGTTATGTGGATTTTTCTAAATATGGTAATTTGGCAATACTTGCCAAATGGGAGGTTACTCTTTTTCACTCTGGGCGGTGTAATGTTTTCTAGATTAGAATCTCATCTTTCATATGCCACCAGAACCACTGTTCTAGGTGGTATACAGACAAAATATGGCTATTTGAAGTGATCCCTCTTCCCTCCAGCCTCTCAGTGTGTGTGAAGCAGCCGCATGCTGATAGGACAGCGTCAGAGGCTGTGTGGTAGCTTCACCTCAGGAGAATCACTGGTGTTGACACCCACTTGTCAAATATAGCCTCATTCGCATATTTAGAAAAAAGCTCATAACTTTTAAAATAAAGTTTTGGGGCACAATTATCACTAGCATTATCAGTGTGACCGCGCCTATTAGATTAGTTAGGAGATTGGGAATTACTAAACTAGTGACAGATCCAAGTCTGCATGCTCTAGGACCTTTTAAGAATAAATCGCTAAATTTAAAAAACAGAACAAACATTATTTTTCTTCTGCAGACTTACAGCTAAATAATGAAACAAACATGAAATAAATTACACACTCCCTTTATAGAATACATTCTAGAACAATTTGCACTTCGTTTCATAGACCAAAGAATTAAAAAACTTTGGCATCCCCATTATTGATGTTTAGTGAAGCCTTTCTTGGAGAGAATAAGGCTGGATTCACACACCCTATTTACAGACGTAATTCGGGCATTTTAACCTCGAATTACGTCCGCAAATACGGCACCAAAGCATCGGCAAACATCTGCCCATTCATTTGAATGGGCTTTACGATGTTCTGTGCCGACGGTCATTTTTTTTACGCGCCGCTGTCAAAAGACGGCGCGTAAAAATAGACGCCCGCGTCAAAGAAGTACCTGTCACTTCTGGAGACGTAATTGGAGCAGTTTTCAATTGACACCATGGAAAAACAGCTCCAATTACGTCCGTAATGAACGCAGCGAAAAGCGCCTGCACTTGCCATTACGTCTGAAATGCCGGAGCGGTTTTCTCCTGAAAACAGCTCCGTAATTTCAGCCGTAACGGAGGCTGCTGCGTGAACATACCCTAACAGAGCTGAGCCACTTTCTGTAATGCTAAGGTTACATGTTGAAGGACACTAGTTGAAGGATCTTGGACCACTCCTCCATGCACATTTTCGGTTCCGTAATATTCTTGAGTTGTCATTTGTGGACTGCCCTCTTCGATACACACCCCAGATTTTCAATTAGTTTTAAATCTGGAGAATAATAGGCTATTGCAAAACTTTTTGTGTTCTAGCAAACCGTTGTGTGGATTTTGACGTGTTTGGGGTCATTAACTTGCTGAAAGGTACAACCACGTTGTAGCCTCCTGGCAAATGTAGAAAGATTTTGGGCTAATATTTCAAAGTACTTTGTAAAATTCATTATGCTATTGTCATAAGAGCCCTTGGTCCATAGGCCCCAAAACATCAAATGACACAGCAGTATATTTGACAATGGTATCGGGTGCCTATAATATGTATGCAGTTCCTATTCTTGCCAAACAGCATGTTGTACATGAACAAAAAAGGTACATTTTTGTCTCATCTGACCAAATTTCACAATTACATTTGTAGTTCCAATGACATTTTCTAAAGTTCAGGTACTGCATATTTATTTTTAGCTTGCAGTTAGGAATGGCTTATTTTAAGAAAATAAACAAAAAACTTCTGATTATGGAGGTGATGTGTGATAGATCTTAAAATTTGAAAGCCCTGTTGAACCATGCAGTTCCAAAACTTTCCTTTGTTTTGGTCTTTGCCTCTCTTGCCAGACTCCCGTTTTATGCTTTTCAATCTATTTATTATTTTTTTTTAATTATTATCGCCTTGATTGTTCTTTGTGATAATTTCTACTGACCACTAAGGTTTATAGAGCCATTTACTAATGGAATTTTGCACACCACAACATTATGTCTCATTAGACTTGACAGCTGTTTGGTTTATGGTGATTGATAACAAATAGATCTAGCCAACAACAATCATCTTTATTTAGATAGTGCCAACAGATTTTGCAGCGCTTTACAATTGGCAAAGTGACAACATGTAGAATGACAATAACAAATGAACAGAGCATGATGCAAAAGGAGTGAGTGCCCTGCCCAAAAGAGCTTACAATCTAAATGACAATAGCGTTCATACAGACTAGAAGCAATAAAAAGATTGCTTCTTTGGGTAAAACAAAAATTCTAATATACTTTATATATTGTTTTTGACAGAATACACTATTCTTGAAAATAAAAACACTTATAGGAATGAGGTCTGTTGCATAATGGGTAAGCAATTTCTCATAATATTTTAAGGAACATTTGAAACATCATGATTATATTGTATATTTAGTAATGATTATTTTCACCCAGTTTCTTGAGGGGCACCGATAATCATGTAACTAGAGCCAAGGTTTTTAATACAGATAAATCACTAAACTTCAGTATGTAAATGATTAATTTCTGACTTTAGAAGCCAAAGTCTTACTAAAAACATACACCTATAGAGCAATGCTGACCCCTGCAGTTGAGAAGGAGTTACTGTAGTTTTGAATGATTGCACGTCACACACCCCCAATTACGTTATAAGAACGCACAACATGCACATCAATAAATATATATTTATAAGCTCAGTTCACATTGGGCTTTTTAATTCTGGGTGCGTTTGTCCAACACTTAAGTCTTATTTTTTTCCTAAACATGCATTAGGCATCTGGGATACAAGGGCTAATTTAATTGCCTCCGGCAGTTTGGTGTTTTGTGGTCTGGAACTACAAGGGGCAAAATGTTATTATTATTAGTTAGGGGCATAGTGTGTGGGAATGTGAGAATTTTATCTTAGTTTATAGGTGCGGAAATGTTGGAAAGTGAGGAGCCAAAAGACATCGGAATGTCAAACTCGGCAGATATTGGTCATGGCTGGTAGAAGACATCATGGAGTTCTGGACTGGATGGGAAGAAAAAGAACGACTAGAGTCTGAGAACACGTCACCCGAGTCACTGAATAAAGGATTATTCTCCCTCTGGCTACGTTGTATCAGTACAGTAGTCATTGTATGATCTGCAGCAAGATGATGGGTGGTTTGTAAAACAGCAACTCCCAGCATATCCTTACCATTGTTCAGTTCATACTGTGAGCTATAGGTTTACGCCGTACAAACATGGCAGCGGCTAACACGATTTTGCAAATCATCTCTGTACTAAGCCGTATTTGTGCAGGCATTACATATATGTAGCGAGCTTGGATCTGGTGTTGTAAATATGTACGGAGCTTGGTTCCGGTGTTGTATTTATGGACTGAGCTTTGCTCTGGTGTTGTATACATGTACTGAGCTAGGTTCTGGTGCTGTAATTTATGCACTGAGCTTCGTTTTGTATTGATGTACGGAGCTTTGTTCTGGCGCTGTATTATGTACTTTGCTTGGTTCTGGCACTGTATTAGTGTACAGACTTTGGTTCTGGCACTGTATCTGTGCATTATCCGGGAGATTTGTTGGTGCTTACTGCGCACACCACACTGTCTTTCACCCCTCAGACAGTGCACAGCCTAACTAAATGGGCTGAGCATGCTTAGGGTACTCAAGGTGCATACACAGGCCTATATATCTATATATAATGGGTGAGTTTAATATAAGGGTATTTTCACACGGCCTATTTTCAGACGTAATTCGGGCGTTTTATGCCTTGAATTCCGCCTGAAAAGACGGCTCCATTACGCCTGCAAACATCTGCCCATTGCTTGCAATGGGTTTTACGATGTTCTGTTCAGACGAGGTGTAATTTTACGCGTCGCTGTCAAAAGACGGCGCGTAAAAAGACGCCCGCGACAAAGAAGTGCATGTCACTTCTTTGGACGTTTTTGGAGCAGTTTTTCATTGACTCCATTGAAAAACAGCTCCAATAATTTCCGTAATGGACGCCGCGAAAAACGCGAGTACTTGCAAAAACGTCTGAAATTCAGGAGCGGTTTTTGCCTGAAAACAGCTCCGTAATTTCAGACGTTTTTTCTCACTGCGTGTGAACATACCCTAACAAGTGTGGGTAGGTTTGTATGCTTATGTAATTATATACATAGTGTGACAATCCAGTTAAAATATTCTGGACAGGGAGCCACACAAGCTTGGAAAGCACCTAGGATATTACGGATACACAGAAAAAACATTTGTTTAGACTCCACTTTAATATATGGTGTATTTGGAATATTTCAATTGTTTTATTCGATTGCTAGAATAATAATTTTTCATGGAGCGATACACTGCTTCCCCAGGAACATATCTCTTTGGAGGCAAAACAGAGAACCTGTTAGAAATTTGAATCCCACTCCTGGGTGCACTTGTCAATACAAGACACCGCTCTGATAATTATACTGTAAAGAGCCATGTACCTGTGTTATCAACGAAACATTTTTTCAGCCTCTGGAAGTAAATAATTAATGATCCCATTTACTGATCGCTTTCAGTTCTTGAAAACCATGGCTTAATACAAAAAGTAAAAATGGAACTGTGCATAGCTTTTCGGAATACAATGAGTAAGCGATGCATGCAGAAACCCTTTTAACCCCTTAACGCTCAGTGACGTACTATTCCGTCATGGAAACCGCCCTGTTCGCGCTCCATGACGGAATAGTACGTCACGGGAGTAACGGCCATTTCGGCCGTCCTCCCGACACATACAGGAGCTGTGACAGCTGCTGTCTCATACAGCAGCTGCTGCAGCTCCTACAGCGGGGACCGATCGCTGTGTCCCCGCTGGTTAACCCCTTAAAAGCCATGTTCAATAGAGATCGCGGCTTTTTAGGGGTTAAGCTACAATACACGATAGCGGCCGGTGATCGTGACTATGGCAAACGGACACCAAACAATGGCGTCCGGCTATGCCATCGACGGAAGCCTAGTGGGTCCTGACCAAGTCAGGACCCACTATGCTTGCTGTCAGTGAGTAGCTGACAGCTCTAATACACTGCACTATGCATGTAGTGCAGTGTATTAGAATAGCGATCAGGGCCTCCTGCCCTCAAGTCCCCTAGTGGGACAAAGTAATAAAGTTAAAAAAAAAGTTAAAAAAAGATGTAAAAATAAGAAAACAAAAGTTTTAAAAGTAATAAAAGTAAAAATCCCCCTTTTTCCCTTATCAGGCCTTTATTATTAATAAAAATATATAAACAAACAAATCAACTATACATAATTACGTATACGTAACGGCCTGAACTACAAAATTATTTCTTTATTTATCCCACGCGGTGAACGCCGTAAAAGAAAATAATAAACCGTACCAGAATCACAATTGTTTGGTCACTTCACCTCCCAAAAAATTGAATAAAAAGAGATCAAAAAGTCGCATGTACCTAAAAATGGTACTGATGGAAACTACAGTTTGTTACGCAAAAAATAAGTCTTTGCACAGCTTTATTGGTGGAAAAATAAAAAAGTTCTGGCTCCTAGAATAAGGTAACACAAAAAGTAAATGATTTTTTTACAAAACGTATTTTATTGTGCAAATGCCATAAAAAACTATAAACATTTGGTATCGCTGTAATCGTATCGCCCCGCAGAATAAAGTGAATATGTCATTTATAGCGCACGGTGAACACTGTAAAAAAAATAGAATAAAAATAGTAGAATTGCTGTTTTTTAGTCACCACGCCACTTAAAAATAGAATAAAAACCTGATCAAAAAGTTGCATGCACCCCATGAAAACTATAATGAATTCCTCAAGGGCTCTAGTTTCCAAAATGGGGTCACTTTTGGGGGGTTTCCGCTGTTTTGGCACCACAAGACCTCTTCAAACCGGACATGGTGCCTAATAAAAAGGAGGGCTCAAAATCCACTAGGTGATCCTTTGCTTCGGAGGCCGGTGCTTCAGTCCATTACTGCACTAGGGCCACATGTGGGATATTTCTCAAAACTGCAGAATCTTGGGAATACGTATTAAGTTGCGTTTCTCTGGTAAAACCTTTTGTGTTATAAAAAACAAATGGTATAAAAAGGATTTTGACCCAAAAAAAAATGTAAATTTCACCTCTACTTTGCTCTAAATTCCTGTGAAACACCTAAAGGGTTAATAAACTTTCTAAATGCTGTTGTGAATACTTTGAGGGGTCTAGTTTCTAAAATGGGGTGTTTCATAGGGGTTTCTAATATATAGGCCCCTCAAAGCAACTTCAGAACTGAACTGGAACCTAAAAAAATAAATAAATTAGGCAATACTTCGCTTCTTACATTATACTGATAAAGAGCCGTGCCCACCCCGAGATGACCCCAGTTTTGACCGTTTGTATAAATGGAGACCCCTATTAGACCCTTTCAGTGCCCGGATTTCCCAAGCATACACCCCCGAGAAGTGTATTTCTATTGATGAGTCCTTGGTAGATTTTAAAGGGAGGGTTCAATTCCGCCAGTACCTGCCGGGTAAGAGGGCAGTGAAGATGTATGAGCTGTGAGCGAGTGCATCAGGCTATACCTACAAATTTAGGATATATGAAGGGAAGGACACCAGTATTCAGCCCCCAGAATGCCCCCCCTTACTGGGAGTTGATGCAAAAATTGTGTGGGATTTGGTGCACCCTCTTCTGGACCAGGGTTACCACCTCTACCTGGATAATTTTTATACCAGCGTCCCCCTCTTCAACTGCCTCGCTTCCAGAAGTCCTGCGGCATGCGGTACTGCTAGAAAAAAATCTGAGGGGGCTCCCTAAGACTGTGCTTGGGCAAACACTCAGAAGGGGTGAGTGCAGGGCACAATCTAGCAGCAACATATTGTGTGTTACGTACAAGACAAGAGAGATGCCACACCAGTAACCATGTACCATTATGAGGTACCAGTACAGACCCCCAAACCAGACTGCATCCTGGACTACAATAGGTACATGTGAGGGGTGGCCTTGTCAGATCAAGCCCTGAAGCCCTACAGCACCATGCGGTGTGGTATAAGAAGCTGGCCGGGCACATCATACAGATGGCATTGTACAATGCGCACGTGCTACGTCGATGTGCAGGCCAGATGGGAACTTTCCTGGAATTTCAAGAGGTGGTTATCAAGAAACTAATTTTTAGGGACCAAGAAGGGGGGGCAGCCAGTACTTCTGGAAGCGGGGCCACATGCATCGTACCAGGGCAACACTTTCCAGGAGAAGTTCCCCAAACTGGAAAGAAAGGAAAAAGTCAAAAGAGGTACAAAGTCTGCTATAAAAGGGGGATAAGGAAGGACACAATATATTAATGTGACACGTGTCCCGAAAAACTAAGGCTCCGTATGAAAGAGTGCTTCAAAATGTATCATACATCCCTTGATTTTTAATCTACCCCAGTTTTACCTACCCTGATGCACTCCGCACGGTTTATCCCCCTCATCTTTCCCTTCTGAGCCCTGCTGTGTGCCCAGGCAGCTGATAACAGCCACATGTAGGGTATTGACGAACCCGTGAGAACCCACATTACAGTTTATGGGGTGTATGTCTCCGGTCAAAATGCTCACTACACCTCTAGATGAATGCCTCAAGGGTGTAGTTTTTAAAACCGGGTCACTTCTTGGGGGTTTCAACTGTACTGGTAACCTCAGGGGCTTCTGCATACATGACTTCGCACCAAAAAATCCCCAGTAGGCCAAATGGTGGTCCTTTCCTTCTGAGCCCTCCCTTGGGCCCAAACGGCAGTTTATCACCACAAATGGGGTATTGCCTTACTCAGGACAAATTGGGCAACAAAATTGGATATTTTGTTCCCTGTGAAAATAGGAAATTTTGATCACAAATTACATCTTATTGGAAAAAATTTCATTTTTTTTTATTTCACAGCCCATTAAAAATAGGTGCTGTGAAAAAACTGTGTGGTCAAAATGATAACAACCATAAATGAATTCCTTGAGGGGTGTCGTTTCCAAAATTGGGTCACTATTGTGGGATTCCTACTGTTTTGGCACCTCAACACCTCTTCAAACTTGGCATGCTGCCTAAAATATATTCTAGTAAAAAAGAGGCCTCAAAATGCACTAGGTGCTTATTTGCTTCTGGGGCCGGTGTTTTAGTCCACGAGCGCACTAGAGGCACATGTGAGACATTTCTAAAAATGGCAGAATCTGGACAATACAGATTTAGTAGTTTTTCTCTGGTAAAACCTTCTGTGTTACACAAAAAAAATTGAATAAAATTGAAATTCAGCAAGAAAAATGAAATTTGCTAAATTTCACCTCCACTTTGCTTTAATTCCTGTGAAATGCCTGATGGGTTAAAAAACTTTCTAAATGCTGTTTTGAATACTTTGAGGGGTCTAGTTTTTAAAATGGGGTGTTTTATCAGGGTTTCTAATACATAGACCCCTCAAAGCCACTTCAGAACTGAACAGGTACCTTAAAAAAAAGCCTTTTGAAATTTTCTTAAAAAAAAAGAAATTGCTGTTTATGTTCTAAGCCTTGTAACGTCCAAGAAAAATAAAAGAATGTTCAAAAAACGATGCAAATCTAAAGTAGACATATGGGAAATGTGAACTAGTGACTATTGTGGGTGGTATAACCGTCTGTTTTACAAGCAGATGCATTTAAATTCTGAAAAATGCTATTTTTCCTAAATTTTGCAATTTTTCATCAATAAACACTGAATATATCGACCAAATTTTACCACGAACATGAAGCCCAAAGTGTCACGAGAAAATCTCAGAATCGCTTGGATAAGTTTAAGCATTCCCAAGTTATTACCACATAAAGTGAAATGTCAGATTTCAAAAATGGGCTCTGAGCCTTAAGGCCCAAACTGGGCTGCGTCCTTAAGGGGTTAAAATGTACTACCGCTTCTGTAACGCTGGTCACAGTGGTCCCCTGCCTTTGTGTCTGGTGACACATGTTTGTGGTAGATAAACGTTGGCTGCATCAGTGGCATATCGCTAAAATGACAACAGGAAGCCGTAAACGAACTGACCAGTGATGGGGATACAGCTCCGCATTTAAAGGGAAGTGTATTACAATATATTATTGGTGGAACTTCATATTGTTTTGACATTACACAATTTAGTGTTACATTGAAAGTATGATTTTTACAATAAATCAATAATCAATTCCCCCTATTCAGGTACATCCCAACACTCAAGGCACATGACCAGCCATGTTATAATTTTCTCCCCTTAGACAGGGTTCACACTTAGTTTTGTCCACAGTATTTTTTTTTTGCTTTCCAACGTAACTAGGTGTGCTTTACATAAACACTAAATAAAAAAGTTCCAAACATTAAATTCATAAATAGCCCCAAGAATACAACAACATCAAGCCTCTGAGGTTATCATCAAACATTTATGTGGGAAAGGACCTGCAAATCAAAAGGCTAAATCTGGATATGTTAAATGTTGATTTTACATGAAATGGGGGATATTAACAGCAAAAAGGTACAACTGATATATGCATTCTGCAGATTTTAAAATTCTCAGCTGCTTCGATCACGTTCACATGCATTGTGTTGTACTTTGCTGCTGATTTTCAGCGCAGATTCATCACCCAAAAACTAACAAGTATTCAGCATTTAATTATAGATTCAAGCCTCAAGATAAATATTGGACAAATTTTAGCCACCACCCCTTCTATCTGCATCACAGTATATTCCTTGTGCCAGACATGCTGAATGGTAATTCTATTTAAAGCCTTTGGGACAGCAGCATGTCAATTTATGCTGCGGAATCGCTGGTTTTCTGTTGCGGATTTTCAATGAAGAGGTAAAACCCACAACAAATAGCAGGTGTTGCCATTTACATTATACTTACCCAGGTCACTGTGATTCTGCCTCCAGGGATGAAGTTTCATCCCATGTGACTGCCGCAGCCAATCACAGGCTGCAGCGGTCACATAGGATGAAGAGTCATCTCAGAAGGCCGGGCTGCAGGACGTCAAAAGGAGGTATCACCATGACTATGGGTAAGTATAGCAATTTTTTTGGGTATTTACCTGCTGTTTTCCGGAGCCGACATTCCAGTCGAAGAACTGCACCACAATTTGGTGCGGTTTTTTTGGCTGGAACGCCGGGGACCAGGGTGGATACGCGGTGTACTTTTTCGCAGCGTATCTGCCCTGTGTGAACATAGACCAAGGCTTCAAAGTAACAGACAAACTGTATGTAGTCAGATCCTAGTCACACTCCATTCTATTTGTGCCCTACATCTTGCTAATGTATGTCACCTGACACCTTAAAACCCTGCTTTTTAGGAGGTACCCGACTGAATAATAGATTTGCAATTCAGAAATCTGGAAAAGTTGCAGGAAAAGTAATGTGATGAGTGCACGTAGAAAAAATACGGATCTATATTGGCGCTGCTGCGTGGTGAGGACAGGATAAATCCAGAAGCCGGGTGAACGTAAAAGTATTTATTGCTATGCAACGCGTTTCAACGCCGAACTGGCGTTTTCGTCAGGCATGGTGGACACAGAAAAAAGAGACATGTATATATACACACAGAAAAGGTCATCTGATTGGAGCCAGTTCAGACTGGGCAATTAGGCAAAAAAAACGCCAAAAACTCAAGCAGGTCAGAGTTCAAGCGGTACAGTCCATTGCAATGACATTTCATAGTATTTAAACAATAAAACACAATAAAACCATAAGAAAGGTAAAAGGCGAGTTGTCACTGTAGGGAACTCTTATTTTGTTCTTAAATAAAAAATGTCGGGGGATTGGATAAAAACATTGTATGTGAGGGACGGCAATATTTTGTTATTGAAGACATCAGAAGGGAACAAGTGGTGAACAAGTAGTGGATGATTTGTTTTTAGTTTGTTTATTTATTTCAAGCGTGGGACGTTTGTGTAACTGAGATATAAGAGGTTACGTGTGTAGGTTGGATTTGTTACTGGTTGTCAAGGAGACCACCTACGCTACGGTGGCCGACGTGGTCCAAAGCAAGATGGAACGCACGGTGAACCGCAAAACGCCAGAGGACGCCGGTCTATGCAGCCGGAACAGTGGGAGAGGAAAAGGAGAATGTGTTGCCGAGGAGGAATAGGTTGATATAAATTGAATGTGAGTAATGAAACTAAAATTTAATGTTTTCATTGACGCAGTGTTACATACGGTAGTTTGTTTCTATGTTTGTTTTTTATTTTTTATTATTTTTTATTATTTAAATTGGTTTACGTCTCTTAGAGCAAATGGAGTGTTAGAGGGGTGAAGGTGGCATCGATGAATGTTGCTGGGGCAATGCCTGATTAAAAAGGTTGGTTTATTGTATTAGATGAAGAGTGCATAACATTTGTATTAACTCTTAGAGTTACTGCGAGGGGAGGGAGCCCTAACAGAGATAGTTGGTGCATTAGGGTTCGGACATGAAACCGCAGAGGCACAAAAGGGGGGGGTGGTTATTGATGGGAAATACGACAGCAATTGTGTCAACCGGGTCCCGTGGTTACATATTTGGGCTGTTACACTGTACTGTATTTTTGGAGAGGGGCTGGTGGGATCCATAGGTTTTCCGATGTTTGTCTAGGAATGTTTGATAGTTAGTCTAGGGATGACTCTGTGATGTCGTTTAGACCAAATGGGTATAGTGTGTTCATTTTAAAAATCCAGAAGTTTTCTCTTTGTTTTAATTTGTTAAATCTATTTGGGACGTCGGGGTGAATGTATTCAATGGGTGTTATTGTAATTTTATTGGATTGGCATTCGTGTGTCTGAGAGAAATGACGAGATACACTGTGTTTGAGATACCCAGTGTTAATATTGAAACGGTGATTATTGACTCGGGTTCTTAAGAATTGGGTGGTTCTACCAATGTACTGTAGTTGGCACGGGCATTCTAAAAGGTAAATGACATATGAGCTGCCACAGTTAAGGAGTGTTTGAATTGTGAATGTCTCGTTGGTGACAGTGGAAGTGTAGTTGTATTTTTTGTGGCTTATGGTGTTACAGCAAAGGCAGCGTGAATGTCCACATTTGAAGGAGCCTTTGAGGTTAGAAAGAAAGTTTGTGTGTGTTGTCAGATGTTTCTTTGTTCTGCTGGGAGCAAGTATATTTTTGAGGGTTAGGGAACGTCTGAATGTGATGTTAGGTTTGTCTGATAGTGTGTCTTTTAAGTGCGGATCATTTTTTAGGATGTGCCAATGTTTGGAGAGAATGTTCCTAATCATTTTGTTGCCTCTATTGTAGGTGGTGATGAAGTTGATATTGGAGTTGCTAGGGCCAGACTTGGGTTTCCCTATGGGGGGATTTAGGTAGGACTTTTGTGTGAGTTCAGAGGCTTTTGATCTTGCGCCTTTTATAAGGTTTATTGGAAAATATTTATCTTTGAATCTTTTTTCTAAGATTACGCATTCTTTGTTGAAGTCCTTATCTGTGCTGCAGTTCTTCCTTATCCTCCTGAATTGACCAAAAGGGATGTTCTTAAGCCAGGGGCGGTAGTGGGCGCTTCTAAAATCGATATAACTATTAACGTCTACTAATTTAAAGTGTGTATTTGTCGTGAATTTGTTGTTGTCGTAATTGATGGTGAGATCCAGAAAATCTATGGAGGTGGGGGAAAAAGTGTGTGTAAATGATAGGTCGTAGTTATTGTTGTTTAGGGTTCCAATGAAGCGAGCGGCTTCCTCTTCAGTGCCTTTCCATACTATAAACAGGTTGTCGATGTACCGTTTGTATAGCAATATGTTGTTTTTATAGGGGTGTTCACCATGGATGTGTGTTTTTTCAAAGGATCCCATGTAGAGATTGGCGTAGGAGGGTGCAAAACGGGTGCCCATAGCACATCCTTTGATCTGGTGGTAAAAGCTATTATTGAAGCTGAATGTTTAAGGATGAAATCGATGCAGTTGGTTAGGAAATCTATCTGGGATTCGGGGATTGTGTTGGTGGATGAGAGGAAAGAATGGGCTACTTCTATGCCTTTGTTATGGGGAATGTTACTATACAGTGTAGTTACGTCTGCTGTTAAAAAGCTGATTGGGGATGTTGAAGGGTCAAAATTTAGGTCATTTAAATCTCTAATTAGTTGTGTGGAATCTCTGAGGTGGGATGGTAAGGTCAGGACAAGTGGTTGGAGGTGAAGGTCAATGAAATGTGAAAGGTTGCTTGTGAGGGAGTCTATTCCCGAGATGATGGGGCGTCCGGGCGGATCGATTAGTGATTTGTGGATTTTTGGCAGGTGGTAAATGAAGGGCATGTTCGGGAAGGGGACAGTTAGAAAACGTTTCTCTTTTTTGTTTATCAGTCCTGATTTGGCAGCTGACTCAATTAGGTCTTTATATTCTTGTGTATAAAAGGGATAATGGGTTGGTGGTGAGTTTTCTGTAGAACGTAATGTCGCTTAGGATCCTCGTGGTCTCATCAAAGTACTTGTGTCGGTCCTGGATAACTATGCCCCCCCCCCCCTTTGTCAGCTGGGCGAATTATGATTTCTTGATTCTTTTGGAGATTTTTCATAGCTCTTCTTTCGTGGTTAGTTAAGTTGTCAATATAATGAGATGGAAGTTCTAGTGTCCTAAATTCGTTACTAACCAGGGACGAGAATGTTTCAATCATTGGGCCCTGGTGGTGGGTCGGGTAAAAATTAGATTTGGGGTGGACTTCCACTGGGATGGCCAAGGGTGTGGAAGAATCTACAGGTAATTCAATGGTTGGGCCTGGTTTGGTGGTGTGTTTGGTCATAGCAAAGTGTCTGGTGAGTGTGAGTTTTCTTATGAACCTGTTGAGGTCCATAAAAAGTTCAAAACTGTCAGTTGATGCCGTGGGGCAGAAAGAGAGGCCCCTATTCAAAAGGCTGTGTTCAGAACTGTTTAAGATGTGTAGTGATAAGTTGAACAATTTTACTGTTGGACCAGATTCCTCTTTTTGTTGAGTGATGGATGTTGGTTTGGTCTGTTTTCTGCCTCCTCTCCGTCCTCTAGGTCTATGTCTAATTTTCTTTTGGTCGAAATTTTTTGAATTCTTGGGAAGAAGTGGGTGATGGTTTGGGCTTTGGGACTTGTGATGTAGGGAATCAGAATGTCTTTGCTCACCACAGTGGGAGTTAGTGGCGGTCTGACTAGCTGGGAGGGGAGTCCTAAAAAAGACGTTGTTGCGTATGTGAAATCAAGAACAGATGTTGCCAAGTCTATGTTGGGGTTTGTGAACCCCTGAGTTGTGTTATGGTCCTCTGGTGGACTGTTCCTGCTGCATAGACCGGCGTCCTCTGGCGTTTTGCGGTTCACCGTGCGTTCCATCTTGCTTTGGACCACGTCGGCCACCGTAGCGTAGGTGGTCTCCTTGACAACCAGTAACAAATCCAACCTACACACGTAACCTCTTATATCTCAGTTACACAAACGTCCCACGCTTGAAATAAATAAACAAACTAAAAACAAATCATCCACTACTTGTTCACCACTTGTTCCCTTCTGATGTCTTCAATAACAAAATATTGCCGTCCCTCACATACAATGTTTTTATCCAATCCCCCGACATTATTTATTTAAGAACAAAATAAGAGTTCCCTACAGTGACAACTCGCCTTTTACCTTTCTTATGGTTTTATTGTGTTTTATTGTTTAAATACTATGAAATGTCATTGCAATGGACTGTACCGCTTGAACTCTGACCTGCTTGAGTTTTTGGCGTTTTTTTTGCCTAATTGCCCAGTCTGAACTGGCTCCAATCAGATGACCTTTTCTGTGTGTATATATACATGTCTCTTTTTTCTGTGTCCACCATGCCTGACGAAAACGCCAGTTCGGCGTTGAAACGCGTTGCATAGCAATAAATACTTTTACGTTCACCCGGCTTCTGGATTTATCCTGTCCTCACCACGCAGCAGCGCCAATATAGATCCGTATTTTTTCTACGTGCACTCATCATACCCAAGCGGTCACCTCGGTAACCGGCCCGGATCTGGCAGCAGCTATTTCGTGGACTCCTTCATCCAACTTTCATAACCTCACGGTGAGCATATATTATTTCTATTTCTCACCTCCACCTTCTTTGATCCACACCAAGTGGCGCCGTGGTTTCTTGCCCTTTTCTCTAGGAAAAGTAATGTCAATTGCTCATTTTTGCCACTTTGGACAATAAGAAGAAATAAATAAAAAGTATCATTATGAATTCTAAATAAGATTTCAAAAAATAATATTTGATTTTAAATTGATAGCCAGAGTAATGAAGCTCTACTTGCCCCAAATCTTTACTTACCTGAACGGTGTCATGGCAGATATCCCACTTGCAGTTCTATCCTAGGCTTAACCCCTTAGTGACCAGCCCATTTTAGGCCCTAATGACCAAGCTATTTTATTCGTTTTTCTATAGTCGCATTCAAAGAGCTATAACGTTTTTATTTTTTTGTCTACATAGCTGTATGAGGGCTTGTTTTTTGCGGGATTAGTTGTGCTTTTTAATAGCACCATTTTTTGGTACATATAATTTTTTTATTAACTTTTATTAACCTTTTTGGGGGGGATTATAACAAAAACCTGAAATTCCGCCATTGTTCTATGCGTTTTTAAATTGACGCCGTTCACTGTGCGACGTAAATAACATGTTACCTTTATTCTATGGGTCGGTACGATTACGGCGATACCACATATGTAGAGTTTCTTTTATGTTTTACGACTTTTGCACAATAAAAACACTTTTGAACTAAAATTATTTGTTTTTGCATTGTCGCTTTCCAAAAACTGTAATTTTTTTATTTTTCCATCAATGTAGTGATTTTTTGGGCTTGTTTTCTGCGGGACAAGACGTAGTTTTGAATGGTACTGTTTTGGGGTGCATGGGACTTATTGATTCATTTTTATTATGACTTTTTTGGGGGGCAATGGAAAAAAAAATGCAATTTCGCCATGGTTTTTTGCGTTTTTTTTTTACGGTGTTCACTTTGAGGTTTAAATTACATATTAACTTTATTAATGGAGTCATTACGGTCGCGGCGATACCACATATGTGTACTTTTTTTTTTTTTTTACACTTTTACTAAATAAAACCACTTTTTATGGGAAAAAATGATTTTATTTATTTTTTTACTGTACTTTTTATTAATAATCTTTATTTCACTTTGATGACTTATTTTATTAGTCCCACTAGGGGACTTTACTGTGCGATCTTCCGATCGCTGCTATAATGCTTTGGTATACTTCGTATACCAGAGCATTATTGCCTGTCAGTGTAAATCTGACAGGCAATATGTTAGGACGTGCCTCCGGCGCGTCCTAACAGGAATATATGTCCAGGGCAGACCTGGGGGCTTTTATCAAGCCCCCGGCTGCCATGACACCCCATCGGAGACCCGCGATTGCATTCGCGGGCCGCCGATGGGTGACAGAGGGAGCGCACTCCTTCTGTAAACAAAGTTAAATGCCGCGGTCGCTATTGACGGCGGCATTTAACGGGTTAAACGGCCGCGATCGAAGTAAACTTCGATCGCGGGCGTTGGAGCAGGAGCTCAGCTGTCATCAGACAGCAGAGCCCCGGCTCCTGCCTGCACGGGAGACCCGTGCAGGACTTAGACTAGGCTGACGTGAAAAGGCGTCAGCCTAGCCTAAAGCCCATTAGTGACCGACGTAAAAAGGCGTATTGGTGGTCACTAAGGGGTTAAACCTTATGTAGGCCATAACAACCCAGTAGTGCAGTTACAAGCCATCATGGAATTTGTATAATAAACACTCCACTGCTAACTACATATAATAAATGTATAGGCAAGTGTGGTTACCAATTGTCACGGTCATAGGCTATGTGGACCCACTAGGCCGCTCCACCATAGCGGAGAGACAGCTGACCAGGTCACAGTCTATACGAAAGTCAATAGTAGATAGTAACACTTGGGTACCTGAACTAGTCCAGACTGTGGCTGTAGCTTCAGCACGGATGGAGGCCGGTGCAGCAGGTAGCGCCAGACGTGGCAGGCAGTATCCGATGTGGCAGAAGACACTGGACGTGGCAAACGACAGCAGGGGCAGTAGACACTACTCTAACACTAGTAGGCACAGGAACAAGAATAGCACGGGATACAGGAACAAGTAACGGCACGGGTAACAACTGGAATGGGAAACAATAAGGGACTATTTGCAAGACAGACTGGGATAAAGGAACAATGCTCAGGCAAGGATCAGAAGGGCTGGGCCTTCTTATAGATTATGTTTTCCTGTTAAGGTCGGGCACGAGCGTGGGCGCGCACTCCACGGGACACAGCAGAACGGAGCGAAAGTGAGCGCTGGCATCTCCAGCAGAAGCTCGGGCTTCATGACCAATTTCAAGAGGACAGAGAAAATTTGGTGGAAATGTTTGGATAGCAATAAACTTAAATATTTAAAATAATTTAGAAAAAAAAGGCAGACCGCATTTTCCCATGTCTATTATGTGATTAACTCATGAAAACATCTCACCATTTATGGCCTCAGAGACAATGTGGAAACTTAGAAGCTAGGAATCTGGCTAATAACACAACACTGAACAGATTAATGTAAATTCCATCAAATGGTGCGGTCTCCTCAAACATTGGCTTCAGCATAACAGGTCATTTGTATTTTTAGCTGTTACGGTGGCTCAGTCAGTACTATAATAGCCCTTAAAGAGAACCTTTAAAGGTTAGAGAGGAGAGCGTGTGCACGCACCAACTCACTCTTCAGCTCTCGGCAGACAAGACTGTGTGATCTCTCGCGAGATTAGTCTTGTTGTCCTGGTCTGTCGAGAGCTGAAGAGTGAGAGTGCACGCGCGCAACTCCGAGCTGCGCGCGCACACGCTCTCCTCTCCTCTCTCCAGCTCTTGCGGTGACACTGTCCGTAGCGGATTGGACAGTATCACAGCAATGTTACACGCCCCTTTGCCAATTATATGCCCTATTGACAGTTCAGGGGGGTTATTTAAATATCGGGCACCAAAAATATAATGGCACCGATATCTAAATGACAGAGGATAGGAAAAAAATGTAACGTGCCCCAGAGTTTGTGCAGCCCTGCCTATTACAAGCTGCACATGTATGGGCAGGTGAAAGGTTTTCTTTAAAGCATTACATATGGACAAAAGATTCTCTAAAGGGAAGTGTGAAAGCGTTCGTGTCAGAGTTATTTTGCATGAGAGGCTACATCTATCAAAGTAATGTACAGTTGCTTTTAACCCCTTCGCGCTCAGGTCAGTAATAGTACGTCCTGCTAAGTAGAACGTTCGCGCTCAGGTCAGTACTATTACTGACCTGAGTAAACACGGCGCCATTTAATCCCGGCGCGTGCTTGAGCTGTGATAACTGCTGTTTCTGACAGCAGGCTATCACAGCTTAGTGTGCAGGGACCGATCGCGGTGGTCCCCGCCGATTAACCCCTTAGAAGCCGCGTTCAATAGCGATCGCGGCTTCTTAGGGGTTAAGCTGCCATCGCCGGCCTGCTACACGATAGCGGGCCGTGATGGCTACTATGGCAACCAGAATCCTAACAATGGACTCTGGCTACGCCATCGACGGAAGCCTAGTGGGTCCCGACAAAGTCAGGACCCACTATGCTTGCTGTCAGCGAACAGCTGACAGCTCTAATACACTGAACTACGTATGTAGTGCAGTGTATTAGAATAGCGATCAGAGCCTCCTGCTCTCATGTCCCCTAGTGGGACAAAGTAAAAAAAGTGTGAAAAAGTAAAAAAAAGTTGTGTAAATAAGAAAATAAAAGATTTAAAAGTAATAAAAGTAAAAGTCCCCCTTTTTCCCTTATCAGTTCTTTATTATTAATAAAAATATATAAACAAATAAACTATACATAATTGGTATCGCCGCGTCCATAACGTCCTGAACTACAAAACGATGTCATTATTTATCCCGCGCGGTGAACGCCGTAAGAGAAAATAATAATAAACCGTACCACAATCACAATAGTTTGGTCACTTCACCTCCCAAAAAATGGAATAAAAAGAGATCAAAAAGTCGCATGTACCTAAAAATGGTACTGATCGAAACTACAGTTCGTTACGCAAAAAATAAGTCCTCGCACGACTTTCCTGCTGGAAAAATAAAAACGTTCTGGCTCTTAGAATAAGGTAACACAAAAAGTGAATGATTGTTTACAAAACGTATTTTATTGTGCAAACGCCATAAGACATAAAAAAAAAAACTATAAACATCTGGTATCGCCGTAATCGTATCGCCCCGCAGAATAAAGTGAATATGTCATTTATAGCGCACGGTGAACGCAGTAAAAAAAATTGAATAAAAAACAATAGTAAAATTGCTGTTTTTTTAGTCACCACGCCACCTAAAAATAGAATAAAAACTGATCAAAAAGTCGCATGCACCCCAAGAAAACTACAATGGATTCCTCAAGGTCTCTAGTTTCCAAAAAGGGGTCACTTTTGGGTGGTTTCCACTGTTTTAGCACCACAAGACCTCTTCAAACCGGACATGGTGCCTAATAAATTAAATTAATTAAATGTCACCTCTACTTTGCTCTAAATTCCTGTGAAACACCTAAAGGGTTAATAAACTTTTTAAATGCGGTTGTGAATACTTCGAGGGGTCTAGTTTCTGAAATGGGGTGTTTGATAGGGGTGTCTAATATATGGGCCCCTCAAAGCAACTTCAGAACTGAGCTGGAAACGAAAGAATAAAATAAAAATGAGGCAATACTTCGCTTCTTACATTATACTCATAATGAGCCGTGCCCACCCCGAGATGACCCCAGTTTTGACCGTTTGTATAAACGGAGACCCCTATTAGACCATTTCAGTGCCCGGTTTTCCCAGCATTCACCCCCGAGAAGTGTATTTCTATAGATGAATCCCTGGTACATTTGAAAGGGAGGCTTCAATTCCGCCAGTACCTTCCGGGTAAGAGGGCAAGGTATGGCGTGAAGATGTATTAGCTGTGCGAGAGTGCATCAGGGTATACCTACAAATTTAGGATATATAAAGGGAAGGACACCAGTACTCAGCCCCCAGAATGCCCCCCCTTACTGGGAGTTAATACAAAAATTGTGTGGGATTTGGTGCACCCACTGCTGGACCAGGGTTACCACCTCTACCTGGATAATTTTTATACCAGCGTCCCACTCTTCAACTGCCTCGCTTCCAGAAGTCCTGCGGCATTGCTAGAAGAAATCTGAGAGGCCTCCGTAAGACTCTGCAGGGCAAACGCTCAGAAGGGGTGAGAGCAGGGCACAATCTAGCAGCAACATATTGTGTGTCAAGTACAAGACCAGGGAGATGCCACACCAGTACCCATGTACCTGTACGAGGTACCAGTACAGAGACCCCCAAACCAGACTGCATCCTGGACTACAATAGGTACATGGGAGGGGTGGACTTGTCAGATCAAGTCCTGAAGCCTTACAGTACTTCTGGAAGCGGGGCCACAGGCATCGTACCAGGGCAACACTTTTTAGGAGAAGTTCCCCAAACTGGCAAGAAGGGAAAAAGTCAAAAGAGGTGCAGAGTCTGCTATAAGAGGGGGATAAGGAAGGACACAATATATCAATGTGACGCGTGTCCCGAAAAACCAGAGCTCTGTATGAAAGAGTGTTTTAAAATTTATCATCCATCCCTTTATTTTTAATTTACCCCAGTTTTACTCGCTCTGATCCACTTCGCACAGCTTACCCCTCCTCATCTTTCCCCTCTGAGCCCTGCTGTGTGCCCAGGCAGCTGTTAACAGCCACATGTAGGGTATTGCCGTACCCGAGAGAGCCAACATTACAGTTTATGAGGTGTATATCTCCGGTGGCGCATGCTGGGCACAATATATCGGACACTGAATTGGCATATATGTATAGAAAATTGCAAATTTCACTCTGCACCAACTGCTGCACATTATCTTTTACACAATACCTGTGGGGTCAAAATTCTCACTACACCTCTAGATGAATGCCTTAAGGGGTGTAGATTTTAAAACAGGGTCACTTCTTGGGGGTTTCAACTGTACTGGTACCTTAGGGGCTTCTGCGTACAAGACTTAGCACCAGAAAAGCTCCAGTAGGCCAAATGGTGGTCCTTTCCTTCTGAGTCCTGCCGTGTGCCCAGGCAGCTAATAACAGCCACATGTAGGGTATTGCCGTATCCGGGAGAGCCCACATTACAGTTTATGGGGTGTATGTCTCCGGTGGCACATGCTGGGCACAATATATCGGACACTGACATGGCATATATATATAGAAAATTGCAAATCTCACTCTGCACCATCTGCTGCGCATTATCTTTTACACAATACCTGTGGGGTCAAAATGCTCACTACACCTCTAGATGAATTCCTTAAGGGGTGTCGTTTTTAAAACGGGGTCACTTCTCGGGGGTTTCAACTGTACTGATACCTCAGGGGCTTCTGCACACACGACTTAGCACCAGAAAATTCCCAGTAGGCCACATGGTGGTCCTTTCCTTCTGAGCCCTCCCATGGGCCCAAACGGCAGTTTATCACCACAAATAGGGTATTTCCACACTCAGGACAAATTGGGCAACAAAATGCGGTATTTTATTCCTTGTGAAAATAAGAAATTTTGAGCCAAAACTACCCCTTATTGGAAAAAATATTTTTTTTTTTAATTCACAGCCCAATTCAAATAAATTCTGTGAAAAAACTGTGGGGTCTAAATGGTCACAACACCCATAAATAAATTCTTTGAGGGGTGTAGTTTCCAAAATGGGTTGACTTCTGGTGGGTTTCCATTGCTTTGATACCTTTGGGGCTCTGCAAATGCGACATGGCACCCGAAAACCAATCCAGCAAAATCTGGGCTCCAAAGAACACATAGCGCTCCTTTCCTTCTAATACCTTCCATGGGCCCAAACTGCAGTTTATGGCCACAAATAGGGTATTGCCGCACTCAGGACAAATTGGGCAACAAAATGGGGCATTTTGTTCCCTGTGAAAATAAGAAATTCTGATCAAAAATGACATCTTATTGGAAAAATTGTCATTCTTTTAATTTCACAGCCCAATTCAAATACGCGCTGTGAAAAAACTACGGAGTCAAAATGGTAACAATAACCATAAATTAATTCCTTGAGGGGTGCAGTTTCCAAAATGGGGTCAGTTTTGGGGGATTCCTACTGTTTTGGCACCTCAACACCTCTCCAAACCTGGCATGCTGCCTAAAATATATGCTAATAAAAAAGCACCACCAAAATGCACTAGGTGCTTCTTTGCTTCTGGGGCTTGTGTTTTAGTCCACGAGCGCAGTAGAGCCACATGTGGGACATTTCTAAAAACTGCAGAATCTGGACAATACATATTTAGTAGTATTTCTCTGGTAAAACCTTCTTTGTTACAGAAAAAAAATAGAATAATATTGAAATTCAGAAAGAAAAAAACGAAATTTGCAAATTTCACCTCCACTTTGCTTTAATTCCTGTGAAATGCCTGAAGGGTTAAAAAACGTTCTAAATGCGGTTTTGAATACTTTGAGGGGTCTAGTTTTTAAAATGGGGTGCTTTATGGCGGTTTCTAATACATAGGCCCCTCAAAGCCACTTCAGAACTGAACAGGTACCTTAAAAAAAAGGCTTTTGAAATTTTCTTAATATGAGAAATTGCTGTTTATGTTCTAAGCCTTGTAACGTCCAAGAAAAATAAAATAATGTTCAAAAAACGATGCCAATCTAAAGTAGACATATGGGAAATGTGAACTAGTAACTATTTTGGGTGGTATAACCGTCTGTTTTTCAAGCAGATGTATTTAAATTCTGAAAAATGCTATTTTTTCTAAATTTTCTCTAAATTTTGCAATTTTTCTCAAATAAAGACTGAATATATCGACCAAATTTTACCACGAACATGAAGCCCAATGTGTCACGAGAAAACAATCTCAGAATCGCATGGATAGGTTTAAGCATTCCGACGTTATTACCACATAAAGTGAAATATGTCAGATTTGAAAAATGGGCTCTGAGCCTTAAGGCCCAAACTAGGCTGCGTCCTTAAGGGGTTAAACTCATTTGTAACACAATGAAGACAAGCGTACAATTTCATATAAAAAAATCTTTATTAAAAATGTACAAAATCCAATAAATGGAAAAAACGGTTAACCCCCTCTTCAATTTTATGCTACACATAAATACGCATATATATATATATATATATATATATATATATATATATCCTTAATTTTGCTCTTTATCTTACACTATTTTTATTCTGTGCAATATAGAAAAACCTGTTGCCACCTGGGAACTTTTAACAAGTTGTGGTTAATAGATCTGTTCTTAGTCATTTTCTGAACAGACTGTCTAATTAACACCCTAAGGGGGCCTGTAAATGCAGCATAAGGCTGGGTTCACACAACCTATTTTCAGACGTAATGGAGGCGTTTTACGCCTCGAATTAAGTCTGAAAAACCGGCTCCAATACGTCGGCAAACATCTGCCCATTACTTTCAATGGGCTTTACGATGTACTGTGCCGACGAGCTGTCATTTTACGCGTCGCTGTCAAAAGACGGCACGTAAAATTACAGCCTCGTCAAAAGAAGTGCAGGACACTTTTTCGGACGTAATTGGAGCCATTTTTCATGGACTCCAAAGAACAGCTCCAAATTACGTCCGTAAAAGACGCCCCGCAAAACGCGAGTACATGCAATTACGGCTGAAATTCAGGAGATGTTTTCTCCTGAAAACAGCTCCGTAATTTCAGACGTAATTGCAGTTATCGTGTGCACACACCCTCAGTGAGCAGCAAAACCATACGCTGTTTAACTGCGAATTGCTGCAGTTTTACAATGCGCTTTTTGCCCGTCTGGCTTGTAAAGATGAAGAACATGGTTTCAAATTGCTTCATCTGTACAAGCCGTATTGCAAAATCGCTAAATACACAGTAAAATTGCCTGTGGTTTTGTCACGCAGCACACTAGAGCTACATGTACAGGAACCATAATACTCTTTGTAGCCTGGCTTATGAACACAGAAATTCAAATGCAGGCATCATATGTTAGTCAGACTATTTTGAGAAGCGTTGAGCTGTTCGAAGTAGAATAAATGTAAGGACTTGTAATTCAAGCAAAGTCACAGTAAAAATAAATCCACAAAACCTGATCTTGTAAATACACCTTTAAGCCACAAGATCAATCAGCAGAAGATACAGTAGCTTGGAGGTCACAAGAGGAGGTTTTTTTCCCCCTACCCTAGAAAAAGAACTGAAAAATAAATGGAAATACACCAAAAAAAGGGGAGGTAATTAAGGTAGTATTCTAATTGAGCTTAAAGACTATGTCCAACTTCACACCGTTTTTAAATTTAGCTATTTCTCAAATGAATCAAAAATAAATGTGTCTATAGCTGCTATAAAGATCTATAAGGGTATGTCCACATGTAGTGTAAATACTGTGGATTTTCCGCAATGTATGTCATTGCGGAAAATCCATGGTGTAATACAGTAGCAGCAGACTGGACAAGATTTTAACAAATCTCATCCACACGCTGCGTAAAAGACCCACCAAAAAATTGCTTATTTAATCAGCAGCATGTCAATTTATGCTGCGGAATCGCTGGTTTTCTGTTGCGGATTTTCAATGAAGAGGTAAAACCCACAACAAATAGCAGGTGTTGCAATTTACATTATACTTACCCAGGTCACACTGCTTCTGCCTCCAGAGATGACGTTTCATCCCATGTGACTGCCGCAGCCAATCACATAGGATGAAGAGTCATCTCAGAAGGCCGGGCTGCAGGACGTCAAAAGGAGGTATCACCATGACTATGGGTAAGTATTTGTATTTACCTGCTGTTTTCCGGAGCTGACATTCCAGTCGAAGAACTGCACCACAATTTGGTGCGTTTTTTTTGGCTGGAACGCCGGGGACCAGGGTATCTGCCCTGTGTGAACATAGACCAAGGCTTCAAAGTAACAGACAAACTGTATGTAGTCAGATCCTACAGTCACACTCCATTCTATGTGTGCCCTACATCTTGCTAATGTATGTCACCTGACACCTTATAACCCTGCTTTTTAGGAGGTACCCGACTGAATGATAGATTTGCCATTCAGAAGTCTGGAAAAGTTGCAGGAAAAGTAATGTCAATTGCTCATTTTTGCCACTTTGGACAAGAAGAAGAAATAAATAAAAAGTACAATTATGAATTCTAAATAAGATTTCAAAAAATAATATTTGATTTTAAATTGATAGCCAGAGTAATGAAGCTCTACTTGCCCCAAATCTTTACTTACCTGAACGGTGTCATGGCAGATATCCCCCTTGCGGTTCTATCCTAGGCTTAAACCTTATGTAGGCCATAACAACCCAGTAGTGCAGTTACAAGCCATCATGGAATTTGTATAATAAACACTCCACTGCTAACTACATATAATAAATGTATAGGTAAGTGTGGTTACCAATTGTCACGGTCATAGGCTATGTGGACCCACTAGGCCGCTACACCATAGCGGAGAGGCAGCTGACCAGGTCACAGTCTATACGAAAGTCAATAGTAGATAGTAACACTTGGGTACCTGAACTAGTCCAGACTGTGGCTGTAGCTTCAGCACGGAGAGAGGCCGGTGCAGCAGGTAGCGCCAGACGTGGCAGGCAGTATCCGATGTGGCAGAAGACACTGGACGTGGCAAACGACAGCAGGGGCAGTAGACACGACTAACACTAGTAGGCACAGGAACAAGAATAGCACGGGATACAGGAATAGATAACAGGGCACGGGTAACAACTGGAATGGGAAACACTAAGGGACTATTTGCAAGACTGACTGGGATAAAGGAACAATGCTCAGGCAAGGATCAGAAGGGCTGGGCCTTCTTATAGATTATGTTTTCCTGATGTGTGCGCGCTGGCCCTTTAAGGTCGGGCACGAGCGTGGGCGCACACTCTACGGGACACAGCAGAGCGGAGCGGAAGTGAGCGCTGGCATCTCCTAGGAAGGCGATGGGGACCAGCGCTCACGGATCCACGGCTGCGGGCGTCAGGAGGTGAGTAAACCCGATGGACTTTGGCCATGGACGCTACACATATCCATAAGATATTCCATCACTTTATGATCGATAGTAGTTTTGACCTTTGTTGTATGGGGAAAAACATTGAAGAGGACACCGCACTAAATCTGCGCTGGGACCCCTTAAAGGGGTTTTCCAGGCACAGACAACTGATGACCTATCCTATCCCGTGGCCATGGACGCTACACCAATAAAGCAAATCATTGACAGATAGGCATCAAAACACGTAGGAGAGGACTTGAGTGTAAACTGCACAGCATTCTACAAAGTCTATTGCAATTAGATTACGAGATATGTGGTTTTGCATGTAGAGTTAGGCTTTGCTCTCATAGATTGTCAACAGTTAATGCACAGATCATTGGGTATTTCCACTGTTTGCAGCTTGTATATGAAAATGAAACATTTTCTATTTATTTGTCGTACATACAGTATCTGATGAAGGCAACAGAAAATGTTAAAGATCCAGCTTGAAATACAGTATATATGCCTCCAATTATGTAGGTCATGTACCTGCTCATCTTCCTGTTATGTTCGGTGGTTCAGTTGCTTGTAGTATATAATAAATTTTATTCTAGCTCGAATAGAAATCATATCACTTCTGGGTGAGCTCGTGCAGATACATAACAGCCAATCTGAACAAACAGAGGGTTGTGCAAAGAACAGAGAATGAAAAGAGGCAGAGAGGAAGCACAAATCCGAGCTGCTGACACTGGAATGCCATGAAGTGGACTCATGGTTCCAATAAACTAGACTCAGCACTTTAACTAAGATGCAGTCACTAATTTTTATATTTAGAAATGATCTATAGTAAAACAAAAAGCAAGAAAACAAGCAAGCAATAGAAATATCAGTAAAGCATCCCCTACAAGGAGTTTCTAATGCTAAAACCTTTTATTACTACTTAGAGAGAGTAATTGAGGGTTAATGCGCAAATATATAATATAAATTCTCACCAAACCTAGAGGTGCCCAAAGTAATCTGCTGTTTATTTCTGCTTTCTAGCTCACTTCTTGTGTTTTTAATTCACTTTAGCAATTACTCATTTGAGGCGATGTTCACATCAGCTTTGCGCCTCCGGTCATTGGTAATGTAAACAGAAGCTATGGTTTCCTTTTGGCTTTCCGTTCATGGGTTCCTCCGACAGAAAGGTCTAACGGAACCCATGAACGGAAGACCGACACTCATGTGAACAGGCCCTAACCTGTTCTTTTATATTTGGGAGTTCACCACTAGTAAGGACATTTATAACTGCCTTGGTTTTAACCCCATTCCCTCCGCAGACATTTTTGGGATTTTCATTTCATATACGCTTTTTCCTCCCCACCTTCCAAAAGCCATAACTTTTTTATTTTTCCGTCGATAAAGCCGAATGAGTAATTGATTTTTGCGGGACAAGTTGTAGTTTTTTCACGGCACTATTTATTCTAACATATAATGTACTAAGAAACTTGGGAAAAATTTATTGTGGGGTGGAATGGGAAAACAGCGATACCTCCATTTTTTGAGGGTTTCGTTTTCACAGCGTTCACTATGTGGTAAAAATGACATGTTAACTTTATTCTACGGGTTAATACGATTACGGCAATACCAAATTTATATAATTTTTTATGTTTTATTACTTTTAGAAGGAAAAAAACCTACGGTAATTGTTAAAAATAAAATCAGTTTTGTGTCGCCATATTCTGAGAGTCATAACTTTTTTTATTTTTCCGTCGAGCAGTAGGAGGGATTATTTTTGCGGGAGCTGTCGTTTCTATTGGTACCATTTTGGGGTACACAAGACTTTTTATTCCATTTTTTGTGGAAGATGAGGTGACCAAAAAAAACTGTAATTTGGGAGTTTTAGTTTTCACGCCATTCACCGTGTGGGTTAAATAACGTTATAGTGTGATCGGTCAGAATTTTACGGAGACTGCGATACCAGTTATGTTAATTTTTTTCTTTTACATTGCTTTTGGGGAAAAATGGGAAAAGTAGCAGCACCAGAACCTTCGATAAAGATGAAACACTGTTGTTTTATTCACCTCAAGTGAGCTTACTTGAGGTGAATAAAACAACCGTGTTTCATCTTTATCGTAGTCTGATGCCGTTCCTCTGTCCTATGTTTTCTTTTACATTCAAGCTAGAGAATTGATTCGTCCACTGGTAACGTGCACATGGCCTAATATTTAGTGGTGTTGGTGTGCGGTGTTCATCTGTGTCTGGATCTTTCAACTTTTTTTACCAGTCCCCCTAGGACACATCAAGCAGCGATTCACAATATCCTGCTTTACTAATTTATTGCTGCATATAGTGCTGCTGACAAGAACCGCCAGGGCTTAATAGGTGTACAAAGATGGCAGACCTGAGGGCCTTCATTAGGCCCACAGGCTGCCATGACGACCATCGGCATCTCGCGATTGTATTGCAGAGCGATGGCATGTCAGAGGGGGCTGCCCCTTTAGTCTAAGGGTATGTGCACACGGCAGCGTCCAATACGGCTGAAATTACGGAGCTTTTTTCAGGAGAAAACAGCTCCGTAATTTCAGACGTAATTGCTCGTCCTCGCATTATGCGAGGCGTCATTGAGGGCCGTAATTTAGAGCTGTTCTTAATTGATTTAAATGAAAAACGGCTCAAATTACGTCCAAAGAAATGTCCTGCACTTCTTTGACGAGGCAGTCATTTTACGCGTCGTCGTTTGACAGCTGTCAAACGACGACGCGTAAATTAAAGGTAGTCGGCACAGTACGTCGGCAAACCCATTCAAATGAATGGGCAGATGTTTGCCGACGTATTGGAGCCGTATTTTCAGCCGTAAATCGAGGCATAATATGCCTCGTTTACGCCCGAAAATAGGTCGTGTGAACCCAGCCTAACTGCTTCGATGCCGCGGTCGTATTGACTGCAACATCTAAGGGGTTAAACAAGAAGGATCCTGCTCGGTACATTGTTACACTGGAGTGTCGGCTATAAGATACAGCCAACACGCTCGTTCTATGGAGCTGGATCAGCCGGTGAGCCCGCCTTATACTCCCCCACACGACAACCGCCGAATATATACGGCAGATGTCGAAAGGAGTTAAACAAATTCATATACTGTATTCCAGGCGTTAATTATATTTTTAATAGTAACATGCATAGCTGTCGGAACTGATTGTTATTTTGGGCTGCTTGCAATTATGGAGGAGTATAGTACAATACATTTTACGTCCTCCTAATAATCCGGAAGGGTATGTTCACACTGCTTATTTTCGGCCCAAAAAAGTCGAGAGTAGAACGTCTCCAAATATCTGCCCATTGATTTCAATGGGAAAAACGGCGTCCTGTTCCGACAGGGCGTTTTTTTTTACGCGGCCCTTTTTAAAAACGGCTGCGCTAAAAAACGCCTGCAAAAAAGAAGTGCATGTCGCTTCTTGAGCCGTTACTCATTGACTCTATAGAAAAACAGCTCCAAAAACGGCTGTAAAAAAATGCAGTGAAAAACGCGAGTTTGCTTAAAAAAACGGCTGAAAATCTGGAGCTATTTTCCCTTGAAATAATAAATAATGGAGCCACTGTTGACCTTATCTGGTTAAAAAAAACACAACAACATCCTATTATCTTTGTTGATCAAGGTGCATTATTAACCGCTTACCGACCGCCCACTGTAAATTCACGTCGGTGCTTGCTGGGCTCTGTGCAGCGCCGACGTGAATTCACGGTGGGTGTTAAAAGCACGATCGGCATCTCAGAGTACGGCTGACACCCGGATCGCGCGGTTAACCCCTGCCTCTGGCCCGGAGAGATGATCGGGACCCGATTGGTTCAGGTCCCGATCATGTGATCCCAGGGAAAGTTTGTTACTACAATAAAAACTTTCCCGGGAACAAATTGAGGGTGCTGCGGTAAGTTGTCATGGCAAAACCGGAGGCCATACAACGGCCTCCGGATCTGCCATGCACGGAAACCTATGAGGTCCTCCTAGGCTTCCTGTCAGTGTTAGGGTATGTTCACATGACCTATTTTCGGCCGTAGAATGCTTCCAAACATCTGCCCATTTACTTCAATGGGAAAAAACGGCGTTCTGTTCCGACGACAAAAAACGGCCGCGAAAAAGAAGTGCAGGTCACTTCTTGGGACGTTTTTGGAGCAGATTTTCATAGACTTTATTGAAAACTGCTCCAAAAACAGCTGTAAAAAACGCAGTGAAAAATGCGAGTTGCTTAAAAAGTCTGAAAATCAGAAGCGGTTTTCCCTTGAAAACAGCTCCGTATTTTCAGACGTTTTTGAGTTTGCGTGTGAACATACCCTAACTCTCAGCGTCACACTGACAGCTGCTATAATACATTACACTACCTATGTAGTGTAATGTATTATAAACAATCAGTGCTGCAGTTCAAGTAAAAAATAAAAAAAGATAATAAAAATATTTTATAGAAGTGTAAAAATAAGTTACAAAAACAAAAAATACTACTTTTTTTTCCCTAAAATAAGTCTTTTATTATAGGGAAAAAAATGAAAAACTACACGTATTTGGTATCACCGCGTTCGTAACGACCCAAACTATAAAAATATTATATTTTTCCCGCACGGTGAATACTGCAAACAAAATTAAAAAACAAACAATGTTAGGGCGGATTTACACGAACGTGTAATACGTCCGTGCAACGCGCGTGCTTTTTACGCGCGTCGCATGGACCTATGCTAGTCTATGGGGCAGTGCAGACTGTCAGTGATTTTTGCGCAACGTGAGTCCGCTGCGTAAATCTCACGACAGGTCCTATATTTCTGCGTTTTTCGCGCATCACGCACCCATTGAAGTCAATGGGTGCGTGAAAATCACACATGCCACACGGAGGCACCTCCATGGGACGTGTGGGATTCGCGCAACACCAGGCAAACTATGAATGAAAACCGAAAAGCACCACGTGCTTTTCGGTTTGCAAACATACAGTGTCATAATGATCATGACACACGGAGCTGTTAAGTGCCTTTTGCGCACGCAAAATGCCGCGTTTTTTGCGTGCGCAAAACGCACACGCTTGTGTAAATCCGCCCTCAGAATCACTATGTTTTTGGTCACCACCCCTCCCAAAATATGGAATAAAAGTAATCAAAAAGTCGCATTTACCGAAAAATAGTACCAATAGAAACTCCAACCCGTTCTGAAAAAAACATGTCCTTAGACAGCTTTTTTTACTGAAAAAAAAAAGTTATGGCTCTCAGAATATGGTGACAAAAAATAAATTTGATAGAAAACAGATTTTATTGCGCAAACGCCAAAAAACATAAAAACTATATACATACGGTATCGCCGTAATTGTATCGACCCGCAGAATAAAGTAAAATGTTGTTTATAGCGCACGGTGAACAATGTAAAAAGAAACGGATAAAAAAATACTCAGAATTCGTTTTTTTGTCACCTTGCTTTACAACAAAAAAAAAATTTTTTTTTTTTTTTAAATCGAATAAAAACTGATAAAAAAAAATAAAAATCACATGTTCCCTAAAATTGTACCAATGAAATCTACAGATTGGAACGCAACAAATAAGCCCTCACACAGCTCCGGTGGAGAAAAAATAATAAAAGTCCTGGCTCTCAGAATATAGCGACAGAAATTGTCCAAAAGCGGATAAGATTGGGCACCATTTATCAGTGCGACCCATGCCATATATCTATGAATTATTATTTAATTACCGCATTACTATACCCTCTTATTATGCCCCGAGCACGGAGACCCCCACCAATCGCTAGAACTAAGCAGTTGAAGCGCTCAGCCGCATCGTGTCTGTTCGGCTTTTTCCGGAAAGCCGACGTATCGGAGTACGGGCTCATAGACTTTCTATTGAGTCCGTACACCGATACATTTATTTCCGGAAAAAGCTGAACAGACAAAAAGTTGCTGAGCGCTCACACGAGCGCTTCAGCTGCTTCGTTCTAGCGATTGGTGTGGGTCTCTGTGCTTGAACCCCCACCAATCCAAACTTCTGACATGTCACTATGACATGTCAGAAGTTTGTCAAACGTTCAGCTACACTTTAATCGTATTAAGTCTCAGAAAATAAAAATTGACATTTTTACCGCACGGTGAAAGCCGTAAAAACGAAACCCAAAAAACAATGGAGGAATCACAGCTTTTTCCAATTTCAGCCTGCAAAGAATTTTATTTTCAGTTTCCCAGTACATTAAATGGTGTCACTAGAAACTACAACTCCTCCCGCAAAAAATAAGCCCTCACACTACTCTAATAACGTAAAAATAAAAAAGTTAGTGGCTCTTGGAAAGCGGAGGGGGAAAAACTAAAATGAAAAAAGCAAAAAAATGTATCAATCCTGAAAGGGTTAATTAATTTCTAATGAAATACATTTATGACCACGTGGGGTATTGCCGTACTTGGGAGAAATTGCTTTACAAATGTTGGGGGGCTCTCTTTTTATCCTTTGTGAAAATTAAAAAATTAAAAATTATTGTTGAAAAAATGTTGATTAATTTTCACGGCCTAATTCTAATAAATTCTGCAAAAGACCTGTGGGGTCTAAATGATCACTATACCTAGATAGATTACTTAAGGGGTATAGTTTCCCAAATAGGGTCAGTTTTTGGGCTTTTCCACTATTTTGGTACCTCAGGGGCTTTGCAAATGCGATAGGACACTCAAAAACTATTCTAGTTAAATTTGAGCTCCTTCCCTTCTGAATCCTGCCGTGGGTCCAAATAGCAGTTTATTACCACATATGGAATATTGCCGTAATCAGGAAAAATTGCTTTACAAATTTTGGGGTTCTTTCTCTCCTTTATTCATTATAAAAATTAAACATTTCTATGTTTACTTCAGAAAAAAAGTAGATTTTAATTTTCACGGTCTAAATACACTAAATTCAGCAAAAGAACGGTGGGGTCAAAATGCTAACTATACCCCTATATCACCTATATGTACCTCCAGGAGTGAAATCTTTGAACTGACAATCAGAACAGATTAAACATATGACCAAGTCAGAGCTTGGTGCATTGACCTAATATATTCAAGATATAGCCTAAAAGTAAGGTCAATTAACACAAAATTATTTAGAAAGTTACAAAATATTCTTTATTATTTCACATATATGAGACATAAACAGGTTAAAAAATTAAACATGCAGTGCAAAAGGTAGCCATTTTTAATTTTTACAAGGAATAAAAGGAGAAAAAGCACCAACATTTGTAAAACAATTTCTCCCGATTACGGAAATTTGCTATATGTGGTAATAAACTGCTGTTTGGATCCACAGCAGGGCTTAGAAGGGAAGGAGCGCTATTTGTCTTTTGGAGCTCAAATTTAGCTGAAATGGTTTTTGGGTGCCATGTCGCATTTGCAAAGCCCCTGAGAGACCAAAACAGTGGAAACCCCCTAAAAGTGACCCCCATTTTGTAAATTATACCACTTAGATAATCTATCTAGGGGTATAGTGAGCATTTAGACCCCACAAGTCTTTTGCAGGATTTATTAGAATTGGGCCGTGAAAATGAATATCAACATTTCTTCCACTAAAATGTTGAATTTTTTTAATTTCACAAAGGATAAAGGAGAAAAAAAGCCGCCCAACATTTGTAAAGCAATTTCTCCCGAGTACGGCAATATCCCACATGTGGTTATAAATGATTTTATTAGAAAATAATTAACCCTTTCCGGACTTAACCATTTTTTTTATTTTCCTTTTTAGTTTTTCCCTCCCCGCTTTCCAAGAGCCATAACTTTTTTATTTTACTATCAATAGAGTGGTGTGAGGGCTTATTTATTGAGGGACGAGCGGTCGTTTTTATTGGTACCATTTTTTGGTACATACAACTTTTTGGGCACTTATTAAATTTTTTGGTAGAGCCAAGGTGACCAAAAAACAGCGATTTTGCCGTTTTAAATAAAAAAAAAATTCATGTGATTCGCTCCATACATCACCCCCCACACTACGACATGCTATTAATGTGCAGCAGATGGTGCAGAGTGAAAATTAAAATTTTCCACTGATATGCCATTTTAGTACACTTTATGTTATGCCCAGTTTGTGCCACTGAAGACAAATACCTTATAAAATATTAACCGGGCTCTCCCGGGTATGGCGATGCCATATCAGTGGACGTAGACTGCTGTTTGGGCACGCTGTAGGGCTCAGAATGGAGGGAGCGACATTTGGCGCGCAGATTTAGCTTGTTAGTTCTGTTTGGCGTTTTACTGGTATTTGAGTTTATAATGTGGGGGCATATGTAATCTGTGCGGAGAACATCAGGGCATAATAAAAGGTTATAATAATGAAGTAAATAAATAATAATCCGCAGATGTGTGGCCGGGGTCGCACTGATAAATGGCACCCAATCTTATCCACTTTTGGAACACTCTGCACATTTTGCATCGCCATATTCTTTGAGCCAGAACTTTTTTATTTTTTATCCACCGGAGCTGTGTGAGGGCTTATTCTTTGCGGGACAATCTGTAGTTTTCATTGGTACCATTTTGGGGTACCAGAAATGTTTTTGATCACTTTTTAGTCAATTGTTTGGCAAGAAAGGTGACCAAAAACCATCAATTCTGACAATGTTTTTTCTTCTTTTTTTTTTTATGGCGTTCACCCTGGGCTATAAATGAATATTTTACTTTATGCTGCAGGTCGATACGATTACGGCGATACCATATGTATATAATTTTTTTTATGTTTTGCAGCGTTTGTGCAATAAAATCACTTATTTATAAAATAAATTATTTTTTGTGTCACCATATTCTGAGAGCGATAACTTTTATTTTTTCAGTCAAAAAAGCTGTGTAAGGGCTTGTTTTTTGCGGGACGGGTTGTAGTTTGGATTGGTACCATTTTGGCGTACATGCGACTTTTTGATCACTTTTTATTGTATATTTTGGGAGGGATGGTGACCAAAAGAATTGTGATTCTGGCATGGTTGACAGTCACTCTTGACAGGAAGCCGAGGAGGACCGGCCAGAGGCTGCTCCTCTGAGGCTCCCGTACCTGGCAACCCGGAGGTCATTGTCTGGCCTCCGATTGGCACAACAAGCATCGGCAGCCCCCACAATCACTTTGTGGGGGCTGTCGAAGTGCTTCAAACCACTTAAATGCGGTGACCGCAATCCGTCGCCGCACTTAAGGCGTTAATTGCCAAAAGCATCGGCGATGGTCCGCTGACCGGCAAAACTGATGTGTTAGCTGTCACTCTGTTTACAGAGTGAGGCCCCATGCACACGACCGTGCCCGCAATCGCAGCCCGCGATTGCGGGCACGGCCGGATGCCACCCGCATTTTCGAGCCATGCTCCAATACAAAGTATGGGAGCACGGCCCGCAAAATGCAAAAGAACGGACATGTTACATAATTTACGGCACGGACACCCATCCGTAGCGCTACAGAGGTGTCCACGTTCAATGAAAGTGAATGGGTCCATTTTTGTGGACCGCAATTGCGGTCCGCCAAAACTGAGGTTTTTTTACGGTCGTGTGCATGGGGCCTGACAGTTTGAAATACTGCGCGATCTAGCAGCCGTCCATGACGATAATTTTCGTCATAGGTCATTAAGGGGTTAAAATGCTTATTGTTTATATAATCAGTACAGCAATATAGATTAGTAGCATACATACACTACTTTACTAGTTCTAGATATAATATAGTATGCGGGGAAATAGGTGGTATTTGTATGTGCCTTTCCCATTTTAACCCCTAAATGACCGCCGATACGACTTTTCACAGCGGTCGTTAAGGAGCTTTATTCTAGGCCGTCGCCTTTTCACGGCTGCCTAATCAAAAATAAAATAAATACTACACATATATATGGTATCTCCACAATCGTTATGACCCAAAAAATAAAGTTTGCATATTATTTAAACTGCAAGGTGAACGCCGTAAAAAAAACAAAACCAATGCAAAAACCAACGGCAAAATTGCTATTTTTTTCCATTCCCCAAAAAAATAAATAAAAAAGGTTAATCAATAAGTCCCATGTACCCCAAAATGGTAGCAATTAAGTTCTGCAAAAAACAAGTCCTCATATGGCGACATTGACGGAAAAATAAAAAAAAGTTATGACTCTTGGAAAGCAGTGATGTAAAATAAAACTATTTTAGTTCAAAAGTAATTTTACTCTGCAAAAGTAGTAAAACAAGCAAACAAAAACTATGCATATGTGGTTTCGCCGTAGTTGTACCGGCCCATAGAATAAAGGCAGCATGTTATTTACACTGCACGGTCAACAGCGTAAATGTAAAATGCATAGAACGATGGCTAAATTGCTGTTTTTTTTATATCCCCCGAAAAAAATAAAAGTTAACAAAAAAAAAATTCCATATACCCCAAAACTGTGCCATTGAAAAATACAACTCACCCCGCAAAAAACAAGTCCTCATACAGCCATGTCCACGTTAAAAAAAAAAAAGTTATAGCTCTTTGAATGCGACGATGGAAAAACTAAATGATTCCCAAGTCTGTTAAGATAATGTTCTATAGAAAAATAAGTGAAAGGTGAAACTCTTTGTACAATACAGGCAACATTATCGTTATGTTCACACTGTAGAATTTTTTTAAAAAAAAGGAAGAAATGGATCGAGGGAACAGCTGCATTTATTATTTGTTTCTGTGGTTTTAATTATGCTTTTAAAATCCTTAGGGTCAGTTCATGCTGAGCTTTTTTGACACGTTTGACGCAGAAAACTCGTTGGAAAACTCGCCAAAAAACAGACGAAAATGCCTCCCATTGATTTCAATGGAAGGCAGAGGAGTTTTTTTTCCCGGGAGCGCAAAAACTGCTCATGGGAAAAAGGGACATGCCCTATCTTTGGGCATTTATGTTATGGGAGGCAGAGAAAGCGTATTTCACAGCGCTTTTTGCCCATGGCGCTCAATGGCCGCGTGCGAAAAATGCAGCGAAAATCTGCGTGCAGATTCCAAACTGAATTTCTGCCTGCAAAAAACGGTGTGAACCCAGACTAAGGCTGGATTCGCACAACCTATTTTCAGACGTAAACGAGGCGTATTATGCCTCGATTTACGCCTGAAAATACGGCTACAATACGTCGGCAAACATCTGCCCATTCATTTGAATGGGTTTGCCGACGTACTGTGCCGACGACCTGTCATTTACGCTTCGTCGTTTGACAGCTGTCAAACGACGACGCGTAAAATGACTGCCTCATCAAAGAAGTGCAGGACACTTCTTTGGACGTTTTTGGAGCTGTTTTCTCATAGACTCCAATGAAAACCGCTCCAAAAACGGACGTAAAAAACGCTGTGAAAAACGCGAGTTGCTCAAAAAACGTCTGAAAATCAGGGGCTGTTTTCCCTTGAAAACAGATCCGTATTTTCAGACGTTTTTGGTCACTACGTGTGCACATACCCTTAGGAGGGAAAATGTATCAAGAGCTTTAGGCAATTTTAGTGCATGCCTGTTTTGGGCAAAAAATTTGCAACTTTTTACCCTTTTATGCCGAAAGAGGGCAAAAACTGATCTGAACAAGTGGTGTAAATAGAGGTTTTGTTTTTTTTTTATTACGCATTAAACACTGGTTAAGAGAAAACAGATGGCTACAAGGAGATTAATGAATAAACTTTAAAACAAAACGACACTACATTTCCGTTTTAACGATGGAATCAATAGCGGAGTCGACTGCGCTATTGATTCCTTCGTTAAAATGGAAATCTTCCGGAATGGTGACGAACGGAAACCATTAGCGAGGTTTCCGTCACCTTTGAGATCAATGGTGACTGAAACGGAAGCGGTGGTTTCACTTTCCGTTGCAGGGTTCACCCGACGGAAACCTCAGACGGAACCCCGGAACGGAAAGCGAACGGTGATGTGAACAGGCCCTAATAGTCAATTTTCTCCATTTGTAGACAATTTTTCTAACTGTGGATTAATGTAAACCCAGATATTTATCAATGGTTTTGTAGTCTATTCCAGCCTTATGAGCCTAACACATCTTCTGAAAGTGGTTTGCCTCAAGGCATGTTTCACTCTAACCAATTTTTGAGAAGAACATATCTGTTAGTAACCAGGCTTTGTGTACCTTTATTTAATAAGCAAAAAACCTGTGAAACCCACACATCCAATCTTATTTACTTGATTAACCTTTTGCTAATTAGCTTTTGAAGTTGTGATTAATACAGTTCACTTGTTCTCTCTGCATTGCGGATGTTTACTTAATATGCTTAATAAAAGACATGAACAGTACAACGGTTTGTGTTATTTGCTCAGTTACATTGGGTTTGTCTATAATTGGGACTATAACAAAATCAGACCACATTTTATTAGTAATCAATGCAGAAATCCAGGTATTTCCAAAAGGGTTCAGTTAATTGTGAAATATGTACAGATGCAAGAAAAATTAACGGTGAGTGGTATTATTGCAAAGTGGAAGTGTTTAGGAAAAAAAGCAACTCAGTCAGAAAGTGGCAGACGACGTAAACTTACAGAGCAGGTTCGCAGTGTGCTGAGGCGCATAAAAGTTGCCAATGCTCTGCAGACAAGTTATTGAATGCAGAGATCAAACCTCCTCCGGCATTTACAACAGCACAAAATGGTGCCCCTGGGAGCTTCACAGCATAGATTTCCATGGCAGAGCAGCTGCATGCAAACCTTACATCACCAAGTACAATGCCAAGCGTCGGATGTAGTGGTGTAAAGCACGTCACCACTGGCCTCTGGAGCAGTGGAAACGTGTTCTGTGGAGTAAGGAATCACACTTCTCTACCTGGCAGTCTGATGGACGAGTCTGGGTTTGGGTGAATGCCAGGAAAAGGTTAACTGCCTGACTGCATTGTGCCAATTGTAAAGTTTGGTGGAGGAGGGATAATGCGATGGGATTGTTTTTCAGGGTTTGACCTAGGCCCCTAAGTTCCAGTGAAGGGAAATCTTAATGCTTCAGCATACCGAGACATTTTGGACAATGGTTTGCTTCCAACTTTGTGGGAACAGTTTGGGGAAGGCCGTTCTGTTCTGTTCCAGCATGACTCTGCTGGGTGAGCTTGGTGTGGAAGAACTTGACTGGCCCACACAGAGCCCCGACCTCAACCCCATCAAACACCTTTGGGATGAACTAGAACAGAGATTGTGAGCCAGGCCCTCTCATCCAACATCAGTACCTGACCTCAAAAATGCGCTTCTGGATGAATGGGCAAAAATACCCACAGACACGCCAACATATTGTATAAATCCTTCTAGGAAGAATGGAAGCTGTTTTAGCTGCAAAGAGGGGACCAACTCCATATTAATGCCTATGGATTTGGAATGGTGTGTAACAAATACTCCTGTAGGTGTAATGTGTAGGAGTCCCAATACTTTTGTCCATATAATGTTTGTTTGTATGTATGTATGTATGTATGTATGTATGTATGTATGTATGTAATGAAGTAAATCGGGGGGAAAAAAAGCAATGACTGTCGGAACTCAATGAGGCAAAGCGAAAAACTTCCTGCGCCATCCAGACCAAAATTGGCTGAGTCCTAATTAAACTTAAACTTAAACACACACATTCAATGCTACAAAAATAGTTTTATTTAATTTGGTCTTTTATTTTTTTTTATTTAATTTTTTTAAAACAACTTTATAAAAAAAAAAATTTCCTTTTCCCACTAGGTAACATTAAATCATAAATTTTACTTTTAGGAAATAATGCATTAAACTACCATTGTGTTCCAATGCATTAGTGCCCATCAGTGAAAAACGAACATGTCTAAAACACACAGTCTAATAGGCAACTACATATGGCAGCCAGGGAAGACTGTTAGGCCCCTGGCTGCCATATTTAACAATTGGCCCCCGTGATTGTGACGCGGGGATCGTGATGGGAAGTTAAATAGAGCGCCTGTTTTTACAGTTTGATAACAGAGATTGGAGTAAATCGCAGCCATTCTTTTACCTGCAATGTTTTAATGTCGTTTTGTTCAATGAATAATATTCATCCCAAAAATGTATCTTCTAATTCTCCAGCACATAGCAAAGTCAAATATGTGTAGATTGTGTAAGGAATGACGTCGTTATAGCGCAGAGAAAAAAAAACATATTTTAGTTTTACGGCCAATTAGAATTTTTTTCCTTTTCTTTTTTCCTGCCTGCCTTCAAAAATTAAATACTTTGTTAGTCGACAAAGACTTATGAGGGCTGTTTTTTTGGGGAACAATTTGTCGTTCTTATGGCACCATTTAATGCACCACATAATGTATTGGGAAGAATAAAAATAATTTGTGGGGTGACATAAGCAAAAACCAATACAATTGCGCAATTTTTTGAAGGGTTTTGTTGTCCAGGCGTTAAAAACTAGATGCCCACTTTATTCTATGGGTTGATAGGATTACGGCGATAAATGTATATTTGTGTACATTTTTAATGTTTTACAGCTTTTTTTTTTTTCTTAAAATAAATAAATAAAAAAAACAATAAAAAAAAAATAAAAAAAAAATATATATATATAGTTTTGTGTCGCCATATTCGGAGAGTCATGACTTTATTTTTCCGTCGATTGAGCGATGTGAGGGTTTATTTTTTGCTGGGTGAGCTTTAATTTTTATTGGTACCATTTTGAGGTACATGTGACTTTTTGATAATTTTTTTGGGGACCTAAGTTGACTAAAAAAAAACAGCAATTTGGGTTTTTCCATTTTTATACGGCGTTCACAGAGCTGGTTACATTGTAATAATTCAGACTTTTATGGAAGCGGCGATAACCGTTATATTAATTTCATTTTTTTTAAACATTACTTTTAACTATACTGTATTGCAGTGTATCGTGTTTCTTACAGTGTCCTTATAGAGCCCTGCCGGAGGCCCCCAGGCTGCAAGGGTGACCATCAGCACACTGCGATCACACGTCGGAGGGGGCCACTCCCATATTCTAATGCTTTAAATGCAGCGCAGACACAGATTCTATAGGGTTTAACAGGCGGAATCAGAATAACTGAATGAATAGCTTTCGCACGTTGCAGTGAGGTGTGGGATGTATTACACAGCCATCAACCGCTACGTATGGAGCGAGCTCAGCCCGTGAGCCAGCTCAATACTTATCCTTAAGAGCTGCCACACACACGTACGTGGCATGTCGTAAAGAGATTAAAGGTTTCACCCCCTTAGCTTTAGTCGTAGCCTCTGTACATGAATGATAATTATTCAAAGTACAGAAATGTTTTAGTAAAGGTGCAGAAGTAACTAGGGCCGGGGTAGAACAGATTAAAATTATTTGGCAGAAGTAATTATTTAATGTTTGGCTTAACGCACATTCTGCCTGACAGAAAAGTATTAATGCAAAATGCATTCGTATCACGAGGAATGTCTAAAATTGGTGCGTGTGGGTTTGGAGATGTGTCCTTTTTTAGAAAAAGGGGCTTTTTTAATTTTAATTTAATATTTTTTTTTACATTTGACTTTATTTTTTTTAAACCATAGGGGCTCAGGTTAGCAGGGAAGACATTATCTATGTGTTACCAGTGATCTGCATAACGAGACACGCAGATTGCTACTCTGCATTTCTCCAAGCTCCCTCTCAACAGTCCGAATGAAGAAGCGGCGGCTTCTGCTTGTGGGATCACAAACCTCAATATGAGCTCTGTGTTTAGGGTTTTATTGCGACGGGGGAACGGATTATTTCAGTTCTCCTTCACAGTACAATGACACTGCGCGCTGGAGCGCAGGGCCATCAAACGCAGCAAGTAAATTATCGAGCTGCAGACAGAAACATCAGTCCCTTCGCCCGTTAATTTACATGGTGTGGGCAGGAAGAGATTAACCAGATTATGTTGTTGAATATTTAGGTCAGTAAGTGGGAATTCACACGTGGCATATTCGTGGCAGAAATATATTCCATACATCCGTATGGGCTTGTTTCTGAAGCATGTTCACGGGATGTAAATAAATTAAGGTGGATGCGGATTTCTGTAGCAGAAACTTTCTGCATTGGAAATCTGCCACATGTAAATTTAACCTAGTTTATTTTTACACTTTCAGATATTACATACATTTATGGCGGTGGAAGGTAGAAGCCCTAAAAAAAAGTATCTGCCTATAAGCAAATTAAGAATACTTACGCATCATTTGCATAAACTGTTCCATGTTGGATCCATCTGTATAGGTTAAGAGAATTAATAGAATAGATTTTAAAAGTTAGAAACTATTAAATACCTTTGTGAGATTTATACATGTATAATTAGGGTATGTACACACAAAATAAAAAAACGTCTGAAAAAGTGACATGCACTTATTTTTCACGGCCGCGTAAAAACGCCTCGACTGAAGAGAACGCCATTTTTCTCCTTGAAAGCAATGGGCAGATGTTTGGAGATGTTCTGCTTCTGATTTTTCAGCCGTTTTTCGGGACATTTAGAGGAAAAACTGTCCCGTTCTGAAAACATTATTACAGTACGGGACAGTTTTCCTGCAGCGATGCAGGGACTCCTAGCGTCATAGAGAACTATGCCAGGAGCCCGGCTCCCTGAAATGTGTTCGGGCCGGGTAACACTGCCGAACATGCTCGCGTGAATCCGGCCTTAAATGGCTGGGCAAGTGTTTGGAGACCGCTATCATCCCTGATACCCTAATAAACATGCATGCAGTCTTTGGGATCTGCCGACAATTATCTAATGTACATAGTCATTTCTATACACACTGCACTTATTTCCATATTTATTCATAAACATAACCCTGATATGAAGAGAGAGACCATACCTAAACCACATACCTGGTCCTGAAATATAAGAAAAAGTCTGAGTACTGTCCAAAGATTGCAAGGTTTGTTTTGCAGATCTTAAATCTAAAACCAAAACGGTACGTGAGAAATTATTTCATTTCCAGTCAACAAGAACAGAAAAAAAAAAAAAAAAAAGAGAAAATTGTAAAACTTTAAAGGAAAAAGGGGGCAATTTATTAATAGCAAAAAAAAAGTTGCAATAAACTGTGACACGTTTATTAAAGAAGCAAAAGCCTCCTGATAAATGTGTTGCATTTTTCATTCAGGTTGTGCTCAACAATTGTGCCCCATCAGCCTTAAAAAAAAAAACAAAAAAAAACACTCCACTCACTACTACTCTTCTCTCCAGCGCGGTTCAAAGTCCTAACGCTGAGCAGCGTCCAGGCTTTATATGCGATGCAGCAATTTAACCTCATTAGTGCTGCGTCTAATACAACTTCCTGACCCCGCCCACCATCAATACGTTGTATGAGCCATGCTAGTCATGAGAATACCAAAAGGGGAAAAGAGGAGTGGGGAGGTGAGGTTTTTTTTTTCTTGAGGGTATGTTCACACGCTTGGCAAAAAACTTCTGAAAATACGGAGCTGTTTTCAAGGGAAAACAGCTCCTGATTTTCAGACATTTAAGCCACTCGCGTTTTTTGCTGCGTTTTTATGCGGCCGTTTTTGGAGCAGTTTTCAATAGTCTATGAAAAACGGCTCCAAAAACGCCCCAATAAGTGACCTACACTTTTTTCGCGGCCGTTCTTTTACATGGCCGTTTTTCAAAACGGCCGCGTAAAAAAACGGCCCGTCGGAACAGAACACCATTTTTCCATTGCAATCAATGGGCAGATGTTTGGAGGCGTTCTGCTTCTGATTTCTCGCCCGAGAAACGGCCGAAAATAAGCCGTGTGAATATACCCCAACAGTCCGATTGGGGGGTGGGGGGCAAGGTAGGGCCTTTCCCTTGCTACCCTCCATAGAGTGGAATCAAGGAGCTGGCATAGATTTCCACAATAACTTATGCCAGTTTTCTGGTGTAAATTATAATAAAAATTTTCAGGCCTTGGTGCCAACACCCCATTTACCGAGGCAACACCCCTTTCCCCCGAAAGTGTCGAGGATGGCACAAAAGTCGCAATTTGCACTGCACATTGCAACTTTTAGGCTTTTTTGAGACTTATCTATGCCAGAAAATTGGTGTAGAAAGGGTAATAAATTACCCCCAAAGTGTTCAAAATTAAAACTACTGCAAAAAGTTAAATTATGTGACATATATAAGAGGACTGTAGTTAATTTTTGGTTAGTTAAAACAACAACATTAGAATACAAAGGGATACAATGAAGGAGAACATAAGTTCTAAATTAGACTGGCGACTTTCAGCAGCTCAATCACACTATGACGGAGGCCATATAATTTAAGATACGCAACAGAAAACACTTATTTCTTCAAAAAATAGCACAAATTAGCATTATTACTTGTTCACTGAATTGTAATGCCAAAATCCTAAACAAAAAATATAACATGTTATGATCAGAAGGATGGCCCTTTAGAATGGATGTGGCTTTACATTGTAGTAGTTTTATACAAGAGACACAGGACCAAAATGCGGCATTGATCTATTTCGTACTATAACGTTTATTTTATACAAAACTTGAAAACCCATGCTTTCCTCCACATAGCCACAGAATTAAAACATACATTTCTGTTTGGCTGCAGTCATTACTAGAACTGGTACTACAAGGGAAAGCTGTTGGCAGCCACAGACTTACCCTGCAGCGAGAAATGTAGTATTATTCGGCACCGATAAAAATTAATGTATACATGAACACATTTGAGTGGCTTTCCTTTCTGACTGATCGATTTCATGACCACCTCCCCTATGACGTCCATTAGTCCGCATAGGGCATTTGGAATGGGTGTGTTCAAATTGGACAGCCTTTTTAAAATGATACATCCAAGAACCCGTGAAAACAAACAAAAAAGACAACTGAACAACCGATGTAATGAAAAGATAACAGACAATGTGCAAAGTTATAGATCAGGTCTCGAAGACCAAAATTTTGTCATTAAGCATATTGCATTTTTATTTTTTTTAATCAGATTTTATCAGGTTTTTATTGAACATTTTGCAATTTAACAAAATTTGTACAGAAATAAATTAAATGCGCCTACGTAAACAGGGATTCTAAGAATAGTTAAGTTCACCTGTAACTGTTTATAAAGAGCATATCATTGAGTGAAGTCAGTCTCTCACTAAAAAAGGGGAAGGAACTCCCAGGGCTCCCATTCACGCTTCTAAATTATTTTTAATATAGGTTTCCTAAACACTCCTTGCTCTAAATTAGATAGTAGCATTCTATCCGATAAAAAAATTATAGCGTGGTGGGAACCATCGTACAAAGCCAACGAGCTGCTATCAATTTCCTCGCTTGATATAGTATTGGAAGTATAGCGGATTTCAGATATTCATCCCACAGGATGTCACCTATGTATCCCAAAACGCAGACTAAGGGCCTGTTCAGATGAGCGATGTTCACGTCCGGGTGCTGTCAGAGTGTATAACTAAGAGTAAACGGACTAAAAACTGAAACATTAAAGTCAATGGGCTCATGTCCGGTCCATGCAGAGAAAAATTGATGCATGAACTGCTTTGATTCGATTCTCGCATTAAACTCGCATATTGAAGTTAATGGGTCAGTGGAAAAGAAAAAAAAAAAAAAAAAAAAAGAAAAAAATCGGACAGCCCACTGTCGGCATTTTAGTGATGTCCGTTTTTTATGTGAAAATCTGATGACACACGGAACGCACGCTGACAACACGGATTCAACTTAAAATCATCAGTTTTTCCCTGAAGAAGAACTGCCGAGTTTTACCAAGCTTGTCTTTAATACAGCCGAAAGTGGAGATAGATAATTTACTGTGAAACCGTGAGTATATTAAAGACAAAAAGGCATTCAAAAACACAAGGGCACACAGGTCCCAAATACATGCAATAGATCATCTGGATCCGTCCCACATCTAGGACATTTAGCATCAAAACACTCCAATTCTATGAAGAAATATGCGGCTTCCAGTATATCCTATGCAATAAAGAGGAGATAGAAAGTGTGCCTTGTTAGTGGAAAGTTGAGGTACAGAGTACAGAATAGGTTTTCTCTCTGTTGATATAACCCCTATGTTTTGGGTAGCTTTTAAGATATTCAATTGCAAGATATTGACTAAAGTCCAGCTAAAAACAATTTTGTTGGATTGCAGAACTAAACTTAAACACCAGGTGATCTAAAAGTTACAAATTTCAGATGCCCAACTAATTGCCTTCATATGCTTAATTATTCAGTTATAAGCAAAGCAATGTTGCCGGTCAGTAAAACTGACTGGCAACTTATTAGGCCGTGCCTTTGGCCTAATAGGCTTATAGCCATCGCAGCCCTAGGGGCCTTTATTAGACCCCTGGCTGCCATCGACCCTTCGTTAGGATGACAGAGGGTGCTCCTTCCCTATGTCAAAAACCTTAAATGCTGTGGTCACTACTGACCACAACATCTAAGGGATTAAACAGCCGCAAACAGAGGTTCCTCTGATCCTGGCCCGTTACAGCGGTAGCTTGGCTGTCAACACTGCTGGACTCCCAGATTCTGTGCCTATATGATCACTGTGACATACAAGTACGTCAGTTTGCCTTGACTAAAAGCGTTCTATGACATATGTGTACATCATTTTGGGGGAATAAAACACATGGAGAAACTATGGACAAATACAACGGTTGAAAAAAAATTGTGTGTGTGCCTACCCTTTGACCTGACCCTGGCTGAACGTGACATACAGCACTTTGAGTCAAGGGACAGATTTGGGGCCCCCACAATGTCAGGTTGACAACCACTAGTAAACACAATGAACTGCATCTGATAGTCCACTGAATTATTTTATACATTATTCAGTGCAATTACTTTTTATATATTTTTTTCTCAATTCTTTATTTAAAAGTGTACCTCCATTTTCAGGAAAAACAATTATAGCGCAGAAGTGCATGTAGAAGCCATGGAGACTAGCAGGACGCTCTGTCCCTAAATGCATAGTTATGAGCAGCCAGAAGCACAACAGACTTTACTCAGTCCGTGCTGCAGCTTCAAGCAAAATTGCAAATACAAGTGATTTAGAAAAGCTATTATAGTGCACACTCCTGCACGAATAGTTTTTTCACTAAAAGTAGAGGTACGCTTTAACAAATTTTGGAATTATGTAACAATCAATAGGAAAAAAAGGGGAAGGGTTTACTTACATGAGCCAGATACTTGGAGTCAAGGCTAGGATCAATCAGACCTTTCCCAATATCACAGGACTCAATCCCATCAGAGGTTCGTAATATTTACGGCTCCTGCAAAGCCATCATACCATATGGCCATGGGCACAAGGACCCAATGATGGCAACCGAGCAGGGGACCTCTCTTACGGAACATGCACTTTGCCTACCGGGGACCAACTTGCCATTTCTAATCCAATATCAGTTAGCCAAATTACTATATTTATTCCTTAGTCATTAATTTATGGTCAAGTTAACTCCTCACATTTACCTGTTAACTATATAAAATTGTGTATTTTATCAGGTCTTCAAGTAAAAATGTTTATTACATCTATGCCAAAGAACAACGCTTTTCATTTTAGTTTTAAAAGGCAATTTCGCTTTGAAAAATGTTCCTTAATCTCTCATTGCTCAAAGTCTTGCTTACCTGGAGTTGATGGCATCTTGGCTTAGAAAAGAAAGGATTCTTCTTGACACATCCAACAAATGTGATCTTCACCTGCATTAGGGAACATGGAACACCCTAAAAGTAACAGGTTCTACCGATTTGCATTGTTTATTCCTGTGCGGAGACCATTTTTTTTTTTTCCTAACAGGCCATAATAACCCAATTTGCTATTCCAGGAGAAGAGAAATATTGAGATAATCACCCCAGGAAAGGCCACACTGACCATCTCTGTACGAATTCATCAAGAAAACTTAAAAGGGGTTTTCCGAGCTTATGAAAAACACAGAGCAGTACCTGTATGTATGAATGCTCACCAGATTATGTCAGTTTATAATTTTTCTAGGGCTTGCTGTAGGTGGGATTACCATGGAAAGGACTACAATTAAAATTATTCTTCTCTCCTCTTACCGACATGGCTTCTACTTACAGCTACATGCATGTCCCTGTATTACAATCCGTAATAGTGCTGTAGTGCCGTTTTACTCACGGTCTGCTACGGAGACACAGCTCTGTACAATCTGCTGCCCAGCATGTGAAACATGATCCCTCCAAAAGACCAGGGAGCAGTGAAGATAAGAGGCATGTGATGTGTGTCGTCCTGTACTAGAGGGAAGGGGGAGAGGGGAGATTGGAGCGCATAGAACTTCGCACAAGTAGGAGATAAATAAAGCACCAGAAAAATAGTCACGTGACAATGCGAGACTGGCTTACAGAGATATTTCAACTACAGACAAAACAATAGTAAAAAAACTGACTTTACTGCTGTTAAACCATCTGCAAACAATATTTTAGACCGGAAAACCCCTTCAAGGAGACTCACTAGGTCAATCTTCAGCTGTAGGTGAGCAGGTGACAGAATTGTCATGCTTCAGCCTTATTTTCTTCAGATATTACTGGATCCTTCTGTATTTATCCATCATTATTTAGGCAGTATAGAAACGGGGCAAGAATCTGAAAGTTTGTTTTCCTGTAATGTATTACTATTAACCAAACTTGTTTTCATAAACATAAATAAAAAGTGATTACTACCAGTGTTCAGCACTTACAGCTCTTGGTATACTGGCAACAAATGCAATTTCTTGTGATATTTTTTCATATCGCCTTGTATTTTTATCCAATACGAGTACTGTAATATTTAGTCAATTACTTTCTGAATACTTCTACTGCGTTCTGATCTTTAACAGTATTTTCAGCTTTTAATTGAATAATACTGGTCAGGGTCTGCAAAAGAAGTCACTACCAACATGGAAATAATGAATGATAGCCGAAATCTTGTTTTAAAGCCTTGTGAGAATGTTCAGGGAGGGAGGGAGGGAGGAGGGCTCTTGATATCCGCTTTTCTATACAAAAGATACAAACGTTTCTTCATATTTTTAAATATAATCAATTACAAAATTCCTTAAAGGGAACCGGTCACCAGCATTTCACCTATTAAACCAGCAATACCTGGTGGTAGTGGATGAAAAATCATTTCTATATAACCTAGAATTGTCTTCTTAGTCAGTTGTGTAGCTTTAGTATTCAGCTTCTTAGTGTTCCCACACCATATGCTAATGATCAGAAGGAGTCAAATCTTCATTCCTCAAGTCTTTCCGAGTTTACCCCGCCTCCTTACTTTTGATTGGACAGCTCCTCGCCACACAAAATCCTGCGCTTGCGCATTGATGTCCTCTTCTGGTGTGTGCGTACAACGGGACACCCGATTATTACGATAAAAGGCGCAAAATGTTTGCAGACCGTTGTTTACAGTTGGAGGAGGAGCTTAAGAGAGGGGATAACAGCAATGAACTTTTGATGGCAGCGGCCAGTGAGGGATAAGTAAAGTTCAATAGGTGAAATGCTGGTGACAGGTTCCCTTTAAGAACAGAGGTTCAATGTGTGCAAATGCCGAATTATAAAAGGTGCTCTTTAAAGGCTCTGGACATCCGTGGGGTAATTTATTTTTAAACTGCATGTGTTTTGGCCTAAAAATGTTTGTAATAAATTTTTATAAAAAATTCATAACTGTTTTTTCTTATGTAGCCACCATGTATTCAAATACATAGCAGGCTTCAGAATATTGTTCACTGTAAAATTCGTCGGCTCAATTTCCAGCGACTCCTGTAAACTTCTAAATGCTGATCTAAGCTGGATTACAGAATACATGCTGGTTGCAGAAGAGAGACAATTCAGAATTTTTTTTTTAAAAACCAAAATTACTAAAATTATTTTAGCCCACTATACATGCAATAAAATATATATTTTTTTTTACGCCAAAGGTGTCAATAGCAATAGCTTTTAAATTATTATAAGCAGCATGACAATTTCAACTGTAAAGCGCAGTAGCAGTATTATGTAGTTTTGTATTGTGCTTAAAATAACTAAAGTGGAAAGCAATCATTGTTGCAGCAGGTTGTAGTACGTGACATAGGATTATAAAAATTTACTTTTCCCATTTCCTGTGGAGGACTTTGTAATCACATTCGGGCCGGGTTCCCACAGGTCAGTTACGCTGCGAAAAAACTGCGCAGCAGATCTAACCTGGAAACCGCAGTAGATCCTGTCCGAAAAACCGCACCAAGCTGTGGTGCGGTTTTTTTCAACGGATTTTCCGCTGCGGAAAGCAGCGGTAGAAAACGCTCATACTTACCTAGGCTGTTACGGCGACGCGTCCCTCCTGTATAGTCCGGTCCAGTCTCCCTGGATGACACTGCAACGCAGCCTGTATTTGGCTGCAGCGGTCACATGGGATGCAACGTCATCACAGGAGTCCGGACTGGACGAAGGAAAACAGACTTCTGGGTATTTTTTTTTTTTTCCCGTAGTTCCGATTTTTGCAGCATAAATCGCTGCGGATATGCCGCAAAAGTCGCAAACACTTGGCTTTCTGTTGCGTGTTTTTCATCCCCATTGAAATCAATGGGGAAAACATGCAATGGCAAAATCAACGAAAACACAGCATAAAATGGACATGCTGCGGATTTAAATTCCGCACCGTAGGTCAATTTATTAACGTTTACGCTGTGTTCTTTTCCACAACGTGGGCATGAGATTCTTAATCTCATCCACTTTGCTGCTACTGTAAATGCTGTGGAATTTACGCACAGAATTCTGTTGTGGAAATTCCGCAGCGTTTACGCTACGTGGGAACCCGCTCTCAAACGTCTTTGGAAGAGAGAGATATATATAAAATTTAAATATATATTCATTATGATGGGGAAAAAAAAAATCAGGGCACTGTGGTGTGAATAGGGATTTTTAAAAAAACACAAACCAAAAACCTTAGAATACACATAAGCAGGAAAGAGATATTAGTTTAATATAAGTGAAAAGTTTAGTGCGTAAACACAATTATGAACAAAAAGGTCTTACCAAGTAATCCAATGCTATTCTTCACTGATAACGTAGTTTAGCAAACCCCCATTCATAGCATGTCTGGGCAGAGCAGATTCTCCTGATAGTTAGGTAAAAGAAGTAGTTAATACATATATAAAACTCACGGTTTTTCCAACACTTCAGTATTAGACAAAATTGTGGATGTTAGCCAACTAAAGCCATAACTATAGGGGAATAACAAAGCAAATGGTATAACTTAATTAAGCAAATACCATGAAGTTGCTGAAACTGGACAACCCTTTTGTGAAGCCAGCCTGAAAGAAATCTGCTAATATTTTACAACATTCTATAGTTTAAAATTACATAAAATGAGAAGATGCCGATTTCCTATCATGGAGAGAGTAAGAACTAGAATTAGAACTGCATATGGATTCTAGAGGGAACCAGCAGAATTCTCACTGAATGAAAGCATTTACAAAGTTGCTCAAGTTTTTGTCAAATTTACTGAGAAAAAAAAGTGGGATCAATTAAAGTCTAATCCTTCTTTTTCCTGAAATTTGCTGCCAGAGTTGGGAGGACCCCATACACATTAGACAGTTGGCCGACCTCACTGAAGTTTTGCAAGTTCAGCCTGTTTTTAATCGAATATGTATGCCCAGCTTTAATATGGTTAAGAAAAAAAAAAAGAAAAACACATGTTCAACAATGTTTCAGTTTTCCAGTGACAAAAATGTATTTGCAATAACAAAGGGGTTTAGGTGCTCCTTAGTTCACTTCATTCTAGAAATCAGAGACCTATCACAAGTTGTACTAACTGACTACCAACACTACCCCACTTTATCCCGAATACGTTAAATTCTTTACTCAGGGACCTACAATTTTTGCTGTATTCCAAAAAGGAGATGTAATTTCGTCTCGTTTCCTCTGGTAACTTTTTTTTTTTTTTATCAATTGAGTGCAGTTAAAGCAATGTTTAAAACACTGACAGGCTTTGTTCTGTGTTAGGCCTCATGCCCACTTCAGTTTTTTTCATCAGGGTGCTATCCGTTTTTTTTTAAACTGATAGCACCCTGACACATTCATTTCAATGGGGCCATGCACACTTCCGTTGTTTTAACGGAACCGTGCAGCCTTTCCATCAAAAATAGGGCAGGTCCTACTCCTGCCCGTTTTTGACAGAACAGTCTCGGCCTTTGCATTGATTTGGTCCATGAAACAACGGACTGCACATGGAAGCCATCCGTGTGCGGGCCGTGATTCAAGGAACCGTGATTATCGGCCGTTCAACGCCACACGGAAGTGTGCATGAGGCCTTGAGTTGTTTTCCATCAGGTCTGCATTGCTCAGCTAGGATAGTCAGAATAACGTAACATGTTGTGCTATACTATCCAGTAAAAGAACAAAACAGACATTTGTTAAAGAAGGGGGGAGGTAAAACAAAAAAAAACAAAAAAGAATGGATCATAATTAATCTGTCAAATGCATCATGACAAATCGGTCATGAATCCTGTAAAAATAAAGTCATAAAGCTAGAGTGAACAGAACCATACAACGATTTATGGACAGTATTCAATAGGGTAATTGGCCACACAAAGTAGTACAGTGGCAAGGGTATTTAAAAAAAAAAAAGTATACCTTAACTGTATGCCCTATTGTGATGTTAATGGATCCCTATAGTTATCCATAAGAGACTTAGTGACCTCAGCCCCTGAGTAAGGTAAAAAAAACAAAAACAGTAAGTTCCCATGCACACGCCCGTGCCCATAATCACGGTCCGTGATTATGGGCACGGCCAGCTACAACCGTCCGCATTTGCGGGCCGTGCACCATTATAAATTATGAGAGCACGGTCCATAAAATAAAATAGGACACGTCCTATTTTTAAAAGAAGGTTTCTTCGGCACTGACCCCTTCCCGCAAATATATACGGAAGGTGTCAGTCGGCCATAGAAATGAAGGAGTCCTTAATTACAGACGAAATCTACGGTCGTGTGCATGGGACCTTACACTGCACAGAATCAAATAGAGCAGATTTTACTTTTATGCATAGGACGCTGCAGGTTCAATCATTTAACGTCCCATCTCAAGTACATAAGATCTGCAAAACCAGTGGACCCAGCTCATACACACGCCATATTACAGCTCCATTTGTTACAGAGCTGTAATATAGTAGCCACAGAGGTCCATAAGACCTCTACAGTACCTACGTATGCTTTCATGCAGTTTGTCGGATTCCACACGAGACCAAAAGAAAAAAAATTGTGGCATGTTCTATCAGACGCCACATGGAGGTATTCTCCCCTAGAAGCAGTCCCGTCAGATGAAACGAGCACATCACTTGGCACTGCTGTGTACATAAGCTCTTACTGCCTTGTTCAATGCTTCATTTTTTTCTACATGTACTATGACATTTCCCTAAAGCTCTGGCTAAAACTTTATACTTTGAATTTGTATAAATTTTTTATGTTTTCTTAAACATGTTCTTTACATTGCAGTATTTAACTTATTAGAGCATAACATTGCGCTGCGGTTCTTAGTGCAACTGGGGACCAGAAACTGCAAAAATGTTCAGCCATTTGTAGACTGGTATTTAGTCACCCAGTCAGCATATAAATTTACAGATGCTTCACTGACCTCTCCTCCCCCATTTCACTGGTAGTCACAACCTAGACAAAAACAGCTATATAAATTTTGAGGAACATATTGAACATTTGTTTTAATTTTTTTTTTTCATTTAAAATTGCAATTGCTAATTTAGAATGCATCGTTTTTTTTTATAGATGGCATCCTATAGTCACAAAACTAGATCTGTAGGATTCAATTTAATCACAATTAAAGAGATTAAACTAGATGTACATATATAAAACAAAACCACAAACTAGAAAAAAATAAAATACACCAGACTAAGAAATAAAACAGATATTCTAGTGGCATATAGAGCAGTATCAGTAGATGAGTGAGCTGCTGTGCCTGGGAACAGTTCATTCCATATGTACTACACTGACAGCTGACACGTGCCCTAAAATGTTGTGGAACATATAGGGAGGAGGGAAAAGGGTCTTTCACATTTTTTGCAATACTCTGAAGGGATCATAATCTTTATAAAAGTCACATTTTCAATATGTTCATTTGCCCCTCGAAGTGGATCATATGAAAACAATTTGAATACAAATAAGACACAGATGGATTTTTGTTGGAGGCCTTAAGTCCACTTCAAAATTCAGACAGAAATAGACTGAAGCTCAAAAGGATTTTTTTTTTTTTTTAGAACAATTTCAAAAATTTCAACAGGATAAATATCATTTAATTCAGTTTCAAGAATAAAATCACTTTATTTGCAAAAAGGAAATTGCACGATGAAAATTTGGATGGAAGATTCTTGATGTAGATCTCGAAATAAGAATCCACGCTCAGTATAGTTTTGAGATCTGTAAGCTGACTTTGTGTCCTCTGCTCAGACCTGTTTGGAATATGAATTTGGTTTCCATACAGAATAAAGTAGACAGTTGGTTTATTGTGACTGCTTAAAATGAGTGATCAAATACAATTTGAAATCTGAATGGTCAAACTGCATAGTTCAGCTAGTTTTGTTCAAGATACCCAGACCAAGTTAAAAACTTAGTAAAGACATCCATTGTCTAGTTTTAATAAAGACAAGCAAGAGAATTCAGAATTTCTGAAGAATTTTTTCCCAGTTTTGAAAACATTAGAACTTTCATAAGATGTTGATTCCGGTATTCAATTCACTTTAGAGGAAATGTAACTTCATACAATTTTAAATTTTCAACTTGTGTTAACCATTTTTTTTTTCTTTTTTAAAACATCATGAAGCATACTTTAAGACAAATGGTGAGAATATGAGGAATTTCATTTAATCTATCAGTCATTTTATTCAATAGCATCAATATTCCTTGTGGACCACCTGGCTTCAAAGACTGGTATGCAATAATGGCCTAATGACCACTACAATGTAAACGCAATCTTCAGCCAAAATCAGATTTGACTGGAGATCAGACCACAAGATATCTAAACCCCTTCCCTACCCACAAAACTGTTTATGAAGGAGGGGGGGGGGGTCCCCTGTTCAACAAATGTCTGTAGAGGATGTATTTTATTATAATCGAAACAAGATGTAGAAGTCTGAGCAGCCGTGCTTACTAAGACCAGGGGCACCGATTAAAATGCTGTGGGTGGAAAATACCCCATCCTTCATCTTGAATACATCTAGTACGAAAGACTTGGTGATGAATGGTGGAGGGAACTGGAATTTCCAATATCCAGTCAAAACACAGTTTTCAGGCCCCATGCACAAGTGCAGTATTTAATGCTTATGAAATAATGCACGGATGGGCCGCAGAGTGTCATCCGCATTTGCGGACCCTGCTCACAGTAATAAGTATAGGAGCACGGTCCATAAATGTGAAAAATAGGACATGTCCCATTTCTACGGCCCGGACACACACCCGTAAATATACGGGAAGGTGTACGTGGCCTAAAGAAATAAATGTGTCAGTATTTTATCCGCAATTCTGGATCCGTAATTGTAGATAAAAACGACGGGTGTGTGCATTCACCCTTAGCTTGAGATGGAATTAAAAAACATCTGCCACCACCTTTTTTTCTGCCCTCACTGAGGGCAGCAGAAGGTCGTGGCACAAACGCGGATTTCAGCGTTAGGAGTGTTCTCTCTGTGTGCTGTAGTTTTAACAGTTTAATCGTGGCAGCACTCACATCCCGCTGTGAGGAAGAGTCTGATCTATTCATAAGCTGCCACTAACCCCGCCTGCCCCCTTCTGATTGACAGTTTTCTCCCTATGAAGTTAGAGGCAGTAAAGGGTCAATCAGCAGCAGTAGGGCAGGGTTAGCGGCAGCTCATAAATACATCAGACTCTTCCGCACAGCGGGGTGCGAGAGCTGATCTGTCTGATTAAACTAAGTTTTACAAAAACTACAGAACACAGAGACAAAACACATTAAAAATGCTGAAATCCGCTTCTGTGCCACTTTCTTTTGCTGCCCTCAGTCAGGGCAGGAAAAAGGTGGGGACAGATGCGCTTTAAATAGAAATTGGTCACTAAATGCAAAACCTCTGTATGCAAGCTCGTGTGGATATAACCCTTGTCTGTTAAATAGAAAATGGTTGCAGAAATGCCCAAGTTTGATTGGTTTTGATGAACGTTAATTCTGACATGATTAAACTCTAACAGATATCAGATAGAATGGAAATACTGGAATAAATTTCTTCACATTAGCACAGATGTACTCAAGAGATTTTTGGGGCCTACAAAAAGGTATATAGAATTTATTCCATCTTCCATCAATGACGAGAAGAATTCCAACTATTTTATATTCTTTGCATACAGCTCAGTCTGCTACAATTAAAGAGGTTCTGTCACCACATTATAAGTGGCCTATATGGTACATAATGTAATCGGCGCTGTAATGTAGATTACAGCAGTGTTTTTTATTTAGAAAAACGATCATTTTTGACGGAGTTATGACCTATATTAGCTTTATGCTAATGAGTTTCTCAATGGACAACTGGGTGTGTTTTACTCTTTGACCAAGTGGGCGTTGTGGAGAGAAGTGTATGACGCTGACCAGTCAGCGTCATACACTTCTCCTCATTCATTTACACAGCAGGTCGTGTTCTTACCAGTGTGCAGTCACATAATCACACACTAAAGTTACTGAAGAGTCTTGAGAGTTAATAGACATCACGTCCAACCGGGACGGGATGTCTATTCATCACTGCCGACACTTCTCTAACGTTTAGTGTGGGAGTTAATGACAGCAAGCGTGATTTACAGCGTGATCTCGCGCAAGAACACGATCTCCTTTGTAAATGAATGGGGAGAAGTGTATGACGCCGATTGGTCAGCGTCATACACTCCTCTGTACAACGTCCACTTGGTCATATAGTAAAACACGCCCAGTTGTCCATTGAGAAACTCATTAGCATAAATCTAATATAGGTCATAACTCCGTCAAAAATGATCGTTTTTCTAAATAAAAAACACAGCTGTAATCTACATTACAGCGCCGATCACATCATGTACAAGATAGGCCACTTATAATCTGGTGACAGAGCCTCTAAGTAATGTGTGGTATGTGACAGGTTCAAAAATACCATTACTTTCTTTGTCAAATTTACAATGATCCAAACAGGTTTAAGTATGGATAGCCTCAGTCCCTGAAGTTTCTACACATTCAGGACTGCTAAAAGCCTGTGTAGCTGCATACCAAATCAGTAGTGTAACTACAAGTTCAATGTAATAAACAAATGTCTAAAAAATTAGAAATAGCAATATAAGGCCCGTTTGCTGAACCAATAATAAAAATAAGCAACCCCAGTCACATGAGACATGTACTGGTACCGAGATCAATTTCATGTCCTCAAGTGTCCACTTTCAGCTGCCTTATATTTATTGTGATAGCCAAAATTTATTTTGAAAAACAGATTTGATCACTCACATATGCAGTCCAGTCTTGAATTTTGTTTGTTGCAAGAATCACAACTCAGATTTTTTTTTCTTTTGTTTTGTTTAATAGGATACAACCAAGTTTGGAAAAGGATGAGGTTGTTTGCAGTGGAATTTTGTTTTAATTTTATTATAATTTTTTTTCTTGTTTTTGTGAATAGTTTTATTGAAATTGCACATTAACAAGTAAACGGGAAATACAGTTACAGAACATATTGCAGTGGCTTCAAGAGCCAAAGCAAAACCATTTGGTAGGGCATTTTTTTCCCTTCCAAAAAATGTGAAATTATAACAATAAAAATACAAATTAACCAAGTCTAGAAAGTCAAAACAGCAAATACATGAAATCCTAAAATGTTTAATTATAAAGACAACCTTTAAAATTACTAAAGACGTCAATACTGTTCACATTTATGTACAACATAACGCTACTGCAGAAAAGTTAAAGGAATCATTGGCAGAAATGCTGCATTTCTGCACAAATAATTTTGTCCCCCTCTAAAATTACCTATTCCTTGTGTGTATATAACACAATAAAACCAATAGTATCTGCCAGTCTTTGTTAGGGAGTGACTAAAACATAAATCAAAATAACTGCAAAATGTGGAGAAACTATAGCATTACAACCTAAAAGCAAGTAACAAAAAAACCCAAATGGTAATATCTGGAGCAAAAAGTAACCGTAGGAACATAAGTAGTATTACAGAGCGCCCACAAAGCTTGGTTCTCGGCCTGGCATAAAGAAGTACTCCGGCAAATTCTTTTTTTTTTTTTTGCACATATGCCAACTCACCAGCAATATTCCAGCAGTGTCATGTTTCTTTCCAGCTCAGTTGCATCTATACATACTGAACCCTTTCATTATGGGCAGTCGTGTCATGTGATCTCAGTCTGACCACCAGAACAGCCCATGCTCATGTGTAGAGAGGTAATTTTATCCTGTGTGGCCGACTTAGTGTGAACTACAGGATTACATAATCACCAATCAAATCCCTTCTAACATCTCTGAGACACCTACCCACAAGCCACCCAGCACCACCCTCCTTTCATGTCCCCTATGCATATAGTGCTGCTGAAGAATAATTTCTTCTCTAACTAAGGGAGTAGGAGTGCAGTGGTATATGATAGGCGAGTCCATACAATGATTAGCTGCAGTTATAAATCTCCCCTGACTCATAAAAACGGTCTATACTATCTGAAACAGCTGTGTGCAGAATCTCCAGTGTATTTCTACAAGATGTTGCTGCGAACTGTCTCGTGTAAAAACGGACATGGAGAAACCTATCACAAGCAGAATGCAGGGTAAACAGGCTGAAGCTGCATCACATAGGAATACACTTGGACTGCAGTGTGAGTATAGAAGTACTAAGAAGTTCTATGTCACTGATCTATTATTTGCTGCACTTCTATAGGACTAATAGCAGGGCAAGTGCAGTGTGAAGAGACTTCGCAACCTCTGCAAAGCCATAAGCATCATATGAATGTAGGCAGCATTAGGTGAACCATATTAGAGGGGGAAGAAAGAATCAAGATGGCAAACAGCCTATAAATGGCACATCACCTAAAACGGGTATACACAAGGCATACACAAGAGACTCAACATTATTCTTTATTAATAACCTATGCTGCACTATATATGCAAACAAAAAAAAATTGCTGGAGTGCTTCTTTAAATGTTCAGTGAACCCCAACTTAAATTCCCATTACTGTACCAGGGCATAATTGGAGGTTACCAATGGTAAATAAAATAAAATAAGAAAGCTATTTACATTATAGTGATAAACCAAGTACAAATTACAGGAAATGGATACTGAAGCCTGTGTGTGTGTATGTAAATGTAGGTGTTTGAAAAATCAAACTTTCTAATTGCTGCCTTTCCTACTTCCATTGCTGACCGTAAGAATCCTGATAAAACTCTTGATTGTCATTACTGTAACCATAGTTACCAGTATAATCACCACCTTGCTGCAATGGCTGTTGCGCTATGGGCTGGGTTCCCCAATTCTGCTGATTGTTGGTCTGGCGACGCTTGGAATCTGGCTGACTGTACCCATCTGCCTTTCTTTTTCCACCAACATTCCCACCTCTACTTCCACGGCTACCACGTGAGTTGCGACCTCGTTGGGGCTGCTGTGATGGCCCACCTCGTCCACCTCTGGATCCTCTAGGAGGGCCCATGGGAGAACCTCTTGGTACATAATTGGAGCGCCCTCCACGCTGAGGAGGAGCTGATCTGCCTCTAGGTGGTGGAGGCCCACCCCTGCCACCTCGTCCTCCTCGCCCACGCACAGGGTATGCATCATCATACCCATAATATGGATCATCGTAGCCACCACGGTAGTCATGATAATCATAAGTGTAATAATCATCATAGTAATCTTCATAGCCATAATAATCTTGCGGATATGAATAGCCGCCTCTGCCTCCACGGCCCCTGCCTCTGCCTAGAGGCGGCATACGAGGAGGGGGATAATAGTAATAATCATCATACCTAAGAATATAAACGAAGTATGAGCATGGGCATGATGAAATCACCAATATCAGAAAATTATTGCATGCAGATCTAGTTATTGACATTAAGGATGAGAGCCACCAAAATCACAACAAACCCTGGAGGCCATATAAAAAAATGCAGCTGACCAGCTTGTATTAAAGGGTACCTGTTGCTAAATTTGAGGCTACTAATCCACCATCGTGTCATTATACTGCTGGGGTTTAGCGTCCTAAATATACCCCTCTCAAAACTGTTAGTTTTGGAATTTGGTCTAAGAAGAAGTTATAATACAGAGTGCCCTGAATGTAAATTACCAAAGAAGAGTCCTGAGATGAGTCCCACAGCATCCTGTGTATGCTTGGCGCTCAGATGAAGTCGAGGCCAGTACACCTGAACTCAACTCAGGACTAATCTCTGGTAAATTACACACAGAGTACACTGTATTAGAACTTATTTTTAGACCAAATGATAGAACGGACAGTTTTGAGAGGGACATGTTTAGGACACGATTTCCCAGCAGTATAAATGAAATGCTGTTGGTTTAGTCCCAAAAAAATCTAGTTACAGGCTTTAAAAAATTGGCTCTTCTCTTGCAGGGTTTATATTATATTTTGTTTGAAGTGGCTTTGTCACCAATACATGGAATAGCATACAAACAAATCACAATGACAAAATTCATAACATTTTGACTACCAAGGTTAAATAGAAATGCTTACTATAAGGAAAGTAAAACAAAAATGAACGTGTTTTCTGTTAATATACTGTAGTGATGTCCGACATATAACAATGTACATCCATTAGCCGATTATAATAGATATATGCCCATACAGCTATTAAATAGTACATCTAACTTATTTAAAAATATAAAAAAACAGGAGCGCATAAAACTAAAAACAAATGACGTGGTCATAAAAATAAGCTAGAATTGTCCAACTCTACAATGTGAAGTTAGGCTATGTTCCCATGTGTCAGATTTTTATATGTGGATTTTTCAAAGAACCCTCAGCGGAAATCAGCGACTGAAACTGGGATTTCAGCTGTGGATGTGCCAGCAGATCTGCAAGCGGATTAGTCCCATTTTAATTAAATAGGGATAATCCATGGCTTTGCATGCGGAATTCACGGCAATAATGAAAATGTGGATTTGTTTTCCACTTCATATGAATCTGCGCCTAGATCCTCATCAAAATGCAGAACATGTGAACATGGACTTAGGTGTGCATTGATTTTTGTTGCTGCCTGCAGTAGACTGCTCAACAACCAAATCTTGAAAAGTATTACCTGTTCTGATCAGTGCACTTAAATATAAAGGACGATGTATCTATGCCTTCCAGAATAGGTCAACGGTGACACTTTTTTTTTTTTCTCTGTGAAGAACTAAGAACTGTAGAATATACACGGTTAAATAAAATGGCCCAAATACTTACAAAGTACCACGAGTCACTTGTCGTGCGGCCTGGCGCTCTTTTCTCTTCTTATCTGGAGGTTTTGCTAGTACGATTTCAATTTCTTCACCCTCCAGGTCTTTTCCATTCATTTCATCTATAGCCTATGCAGAAGCAAGGAGATTAACGGACTACACAATGCTATGTAGCTAAAATAAAACTAGAAATGGTTTAAAATGGGATAGCTAGTATAGACATGCTTTGCAAAACGAAAGGGTTTTCTGGAGATTAATAATGATGGTGTATCTATCCTTAGAGAGGGCCATAAAAAATGTGATCAGTGGGCATCAGCTGAATGAAAAGGTCACAGCACTCTAGCCAGGACTGTGCCCCTTTCATGGTTTTCCCTAGGCAGCTCACGGACATGAATATAACTGATCTGCAAGCACCGCGGCCCCTGCATTCAGCCAATTAGCGGTGGTGCCAGGAGTAGGACCCTCATCGATCAAATATTGTTGGCCTATACTAAGGCTAGGTCCCGGAAAATACTTTTAGCCAATTTTTCAGATTTTTTTTTTTTTTTTTTAAGAACTAATATAATGGATCTTCATTTTCAAGATTTTTTATATATATATATATATATATATATATATATATATATATATATATATATATATATATATATAATAGTACAGGAGTATTTTCCTTACTAAAAGTGTATATTTATCCAGAGATTTTTTTTATTATCTAATAATTATGCTGTCTTTGCCCCTGACCTATGTGGTAATGTAAAATCAATGGTATGTACTTCTGAAATTGCTCATTGTGTAAAGCATCCCTTAAACACCTTTCACTTTCTAATTTTGATCTTATAGTTCTTCTGTGTGCGATAAAAGAGGAAGGCGACAGGTGCTATTTAACTCATTAGATCCCCATGACAAGCAGTTTAATTGAACGTAAATTGGAAAATTGTATTCTTCTAAGGCTGGGTTCACATTGTGTTTTGGGTTTTTTTTCGCTTTCAAACGCAGCCTAAAGAAACACATTTAAAAACCGCATGCGTTTATAAAAATACCCATGCGTTTTGCAAAGTGTTTCAGCTGTAAGTCTATAACGGTTATATTCAAAACCACATTAAAGCTGAAACATTTAAAAAAAAACATGAATAGAAAGAAGGAAGGGACTGGCACTGTTGAACCAATAAATGTTCGAATGGATCACAGCAGTCAAATTGCCCCGGAGGTGCTCATCGATAAGTACAGCACAAAACAACTTGATATCAACAGACACACAATGTGAGTCAAGCCTAATAAACCAGGTACTTAAAGAGTCTCTGTCACCAGATTATAAGTGCCCTATCTCCTACATAATCTGATCGGCGCTGTAATGTAGATAACAGCAGTGGTTTTTATTTTGAAAAACGATAATTTTTGAGCAAGTTATGAGCAATTTTAGATTTATGCTAATTAGTTTCTTAATAGACAACTGGGCGTGTTTTTACTTTTTACCAACTGGGCGTTGTACAGAGGAGTGTATGAGGCTGACCAATCAGTGACCAATCAGTGTCTTACACTTCTCATTGTTCCAGCCCATTGTTACAGCATGATTGTGCAGTGAAAGAAGATGGGCTGTAACAATGAGAAGTGCAGGACACTGATTAGTCTCTGATTGGTCGGCCTCATACACTCCTCTGTACAACGCCCAGTTGGTAAAAAGTAAAAAACAGTTGTCTAAAAAATGATAGTTTTTCAAAATAAAAACCACTGTTATCTACATCACAGCGCCGATCAGATTATGTAGGAGGTAGGGCATTTATAATCTGGTGACAGAGCCTCTTTAACAGAGAATGGATATCAAGGAGTTGGAGCCCAATCTAAGAAAAAACATTAGGGTACGGTCCCAGGTAGAAGTGTCCACAATCACACGCAATATCGAATGGCAAGATTGTGCAGCCATAATACCCATAAAAAAACGTGCGGACATTGACCACCGCAAGCGAGCGGGGTTTCGGATGCTGCTACATGGGACCGTACCGTTACGACTGTGAAACAATGAACACGAAATGGGATTGATGCTTCTAAATGGCTTTTGATGAATGAAGGGCTATGGGTATGTTCACACGCAGTGTTTTCAGGCATAATTCGGGCGTTTTACATCTGAAACACCGGCTCCATTACGCCTACAAACATCTGCCCATTGCTTGCAATGGGATTTACGATGTTCTGTTCCCAAGAGCCTTTATTTTACGCGTCACTGTCAAAACACGGCGCGTAAAATGACGGTTTGTCAAAAGAAGTGCAGGACACTTCTTGGGACGTTTTTGGAGGCGTTTTCATTGACTCCATTGAAAAACAGCTCCAAAAACGGCCGTAAAAAACGCAGCGAAACATGCGAGTTGCTACAAAAACGCCTGAAAATCAGGAGCTGTTTTCGCCTGAAAACAGCTCTGTATTTTCAGACGTATTTTGCCAAGCCGTGTGAACATACCCTTACAAGCCTTTGACAACTCTGAAAATATCTACTAGTTTGACATGTTGTCTTATCGCTTTCAGGCCAAGTAGATAAAAGGAGCAGGATAGTTAAATAAAAAAAAAAACAAATGTACACCTCTATACATAAATATTTATATTATAATTTAGCTTATCCGGAGATATAAAATGGACAGCCGATCCTCAGGACAGGCCATAAGTATCTGATCGGTGGGTTGCGACTCTTGGCTCCCCCGCAGATTAGTGGATTAGCACTCTTGTGAGCACTGCTCCCCTTTCATTCCTTCTACAGCTCCATACTTTAAAAGGCTGTCAAACTTGTAGTGGTGGGTCACAGTATTACAGCTTTCACCCATTCACTTATCGGAGAAAGCTGCAATACTGCGCACCGCCTCTAAAAGTGTGTCAGCGTTTAACATCATGCAGCATTGAAAGGAACGAAGGGCGAGAAGTAAAAATAAATAAAGGAGAAGCAGCCACTTCAAACAGCTGATCGGCAGGGATGCCGAGTGGGACCCCCACCAATCGAATATTGATGGCCTATTGCTGAAAAGTAAATGCGGCTGAGCTGCAAAACAAGATAGCCCATGGACAGAAGTGGCGCTGTGTCTGGAAAAAAAAGCAGGCCCTTCTTTCTAATTCAGGACAACCCCTTTAGAACAGTGTTCCTACTTGGGATTAGTTTTCAACTGATAAAAAAAATATATATACACTTCTCACCCTAACTGCAGAGTCCCTCTCTTCAAAGTGCACAAAAGCATAATCCTTCAGCTTCTTTACCCGCTCCAACTTTCCAAACACTGAAAAAGCCTTTTCTAGAATTTCCTCTGTTACTGTGGAAGACAAGTTCCTTACAAAAAGTACTTTAACCTAAAATGACAAATAAAGAATATAAAACAAAGGCGATTCATTTTTTGGAACATAAATTACAGAATTACAACATTCTTATACACATTTTGGGTCCAAACAATTACTATATTCAAATCACTTTGCATGTACCGCTTCATACTTAATGCAGACTAACAGCCCTCACACAGCTATGTCGACTGAAAAATAAACACGTTATGGAATCTTGGAATGCGGTGATGAAAAAACTAAAAAGAATACTTGGCCCTGGAGGCAATAGGCCTGGTCGTTCAGGGGTTAAAGCAGATCTGTCGCTCATAAAAAGATGCCAGCATATTTTAAGCACAGGTTCATTATGTGTCTGTCAAATGGCACAATGTATGTAGCAGGTTTTTCTGCAAACAAACTAGAAGGCATACAGTGGATTCTTGCTTAGGGTTCCTTTGTTTTCATGAGGAGAGTGTTGCCTGCACCTTCACTCTTCAGAGCCTACTCGGTTTAATGGTGTAAAGCAAGGCAGCTGTCCCTCAGGAGTGAGCCGGGCAGGAGGAGAAGGAGCAGCGATCTCTGTTCACTTCAAGTTTTTTGCCCTACATTTATGGTATACACCCCAAAAGACTCCTGATGTATGTTACATGCCTAGCAATTGCATTCATCACCCATTGTATACGTTCAACGGATAAGTTCTGAACTCTCATGATTTATACGTTACCTATGGCACCCGTCACCCATAGGCTATTATGGAATGCATTGAATGACTAATCTATGAAAAGTTAGTGACGCATATTAACGGATGTCTGTGATGAATGCCGTACAGTGGCTATAGCATTCCATTTGTTACATTTGGCAGAGACACATGGCATACCTGTACTTCTAACATCCTGCTGCAAATTGCAGCATAAGGTAAGAGACAGATGCACTTTGAATACCATAAGCAAAATAAAATTATATATTGTGCCTGGGTAGAATTTTCTGTAAAAAATAAATAAAGTTCAGATGTATTTTTTTTTTTTTTTTTAACATCGTGAACAACTACCTTAGTGTTTTTGTTTTTTTAAATGCTCACCTTTGCCATTATTTCTGGATCTGGCTCCTCCACTGGATCTGCCCACTCTACAGTTACAACATTGCCCCAAACCTTCACTTTGCCACTCATTAATCTCCGTCTAGCTTGTGCTGCAGTTTTGTGGTCCTCATACTCCAAAAAACAAAATCCACGGTTCTTCTTTTTATCATCAGGTTGATGGTATAGAATGACATCCATAAGGCCCTCTAGAAATTACACAATTATGAACCTGAAATAAGCTACTGAAACATAGTAATATACAGCAGTTTGGCCATCACGGACACTCAGTAACAACTTGAATACAAATTATGCTACTGAGAAGTAAACGAAATTCAGATTACAGCTAAGCAGTGGATTCAACAACTGTCAGATCTAACTAGATGGCAGGCAACTTCTAGGATCTCCATTGCAATAAAGGAATGCGTGAGCGCACTCTTTAAAGGGTAACTAAACTTTCAACCAACAGGTCATAGGGACATGTCAGAAGTTTTGATCGATGGGGGTCCGAGCACCGAGACCCCAACCGATCGCTAGAACGCTGCGGCAGAAGTGCTCGTGTGAGCGCTGAGCTGCTTGGTTTCTGATTGGCTTTCCTCAGAATGCCGATGTAACAGTGTACGGACTCAATAGAAAGTCTTTTTTCGTAGAGCCGATGTAGCTGTGTACGGGCAATACGCCGCTACATAAGCTTTCCAAAAAAAGATAAATCAGAAACTAAGCGACTCAGTGCTCACCCGAATGCTTCTGCTGCTTTGTTTAAGCGATTGGTGGAGGTCTCAGTGCTCAGAGCCCCAACGATCAATACTTCTGACATGTCATAGTGACATGTCAGAAGTTTGTTGAAGGTTTAGTTAGGCCCCATGCACACGACCGTAAAATCGCCCATAATTATGGGCCTATTCATTTCTATGTCCAACGGACACCTTCCCGTATCGCTACGGGAGGGTACCCGTGCCGTAGAAACCTGCCGGAAAAAAAAAAAAAAAAAAGGCATGTCCTATTTTACTTTATAATGGGGGCATAGCCCGTAAAAACGGCCGGCTGTCCGCAGCCGACCGTGCCCCTATTTACGGGCACGGTCGTGTGCATGAAGCCTTGGGCTCCATGCACGTAACCGTATTTTCATCCATCAGTAAATACTGTCCGTAAATACGGATCCGCAGGCATCCGTAATTCATCTGTATTTACAGAAGGGTGTCCGTAAATACGGTCCGTATTGCATCCGTATTTGATCTGTATATACGGATCCTTAAAAAATGTTTTAAAAAAAAAAAAAAAGAGGGCGGTTGTAAATGAGGTCATCAACATGTTGGTTAGCAACGCATCCGGAAATACGGACGGTTTACGGATGCACATCCGTATTTACGGAAGTGCACATAGAGTTCTGTGGGAGAGTCCTTGCCGTAATTACTGACAATAGGACAGGTATAATTTTTTCAGCACGGACACCCATCAGTTAAAGTACTGAAAAGGCGTCCGTGGCCAATAGAAATGAATGGGTCCGTAATTACTGTCAGTAATTACTGATGGAAAAATACGGTCGTGTGCATGGAGCCTTACACTTTAAATTTCTGTTTCTGAACAGTGTGCAGACCACAATCCTGACATTCTGGCTGGAATATCTTTAAAGCGAACCAGAATCCACTTGATAAAGACATTAAAGAATGGACACACAATGCGGGTGCTGGCTAATTTTAATTTTTGCTTCAGAAAGAAGAAAATCTTCTTCGGCATTTAATAACAATACCTGTGACTTTACTAAACTCCTCCAAAATATTTTCTTTAGTCTTATTTTTGGGGATGGATCCAACAAAAAGTCTGTTATTTGCAACAGAGATGCATACTCCAATATGTTTCCCAGGACGTATTTCAAAGTTGTCACACTGGGGAAGATAGTTATAAGAAACAAAACAAGAATAAAAAACAAACGTAAATTACCGTATATTTAAACACCTAATTATATAATTCAATAGCAGCACCAAGATTATGAGAATAAATGCAATCTGGAATAATAGGGGCTCATCTTTTAAATGATGAAAAAAAAAAAAAAAGCAGTCAGCAACCAAATGTGTGCATAAAGTCAAGTCACAGAGTTGGTTTTGTGGGAATGGCAGCACCCATGATAAATGATCTCTTAGTAAGTTGTTTATTCTTCAATATATAAATGACACATATGGTGGGGGGGGGGGGTTAAAGGTCACAAAAACCTCCTTTAAATGGGTTGTATAGGATTAGAAAAACGTTGCTGCTTTTTTTGAAGAAACAGCACACCACCTGTTCACAGGTTGCGTGTAGAATTGTGGTGCAGCCCCATTCACTTCAATTGAGCTGAGCTGAAAAACCAGACAAAACATATAGACTGGTGTGGCACTGTCTTTGGGAGAAAGCATACATGTTTTTCTAATTTTATACAATCGATTTAATTTTAGCAGACAATGGTTGAGTTGTATCAAAACTCTTGTACAGGAAAAAAGTGGAGCAGTTGCCCATGGCAACCAATTAGAATCCAACTTTAATTTTTCAGAGGCCCTTTGGAAAACGAAAGCAGCTAGAAGAATGTTTGCCACAGGCAACTATTCCACATTTCTCCTTAAGTAGTTTCGTTGCATCTCCGCCAATTCATTTTTTTAGGCCATTTTCACACCAGCATCATATCATGACTTTAGTTTATAATTTAATATATGAAGCCAAAATGGATTGATCATCAGATGGATCCAAGCAGTTACCGACTGCCCCTATTAAATGTAATGGGTTCCATTGGGTTTACCATAAATTTGATGGCAAGAATACCGCTGCATGCTGCGTTATTCTTGCCGTCAAAAATGACGGAAACCCCAACGCAACACCCGAAGGAGGCTCTGAACTGTAGAGAATTATAGATTATCCTCATTTTATATACATACATCTCATTACCACAGTTGCAAAAAAATACTAATAAATTACTTACCAACTTGACAGCTTCTTGTGCAGCCTCTTTGTTACAGAAAGTAATAAAAGCATAACCCCGGTTTTGCCCAGAGAGAGGATCCATCATAAGTCGAAGATCCCAGATGGGGCCTGCTTTTTCAAAGAGTGGTACTAGCTCATCTTCATACAAGTCTCTTGGTATCTTTCCAACAAACACCTGTTCAAAAAAGAAAAAAACATGGAAACAATACTAACCCATACTGGCTTTTTCTGTAGACTTAAATAGATTTCCTACATAAAGAAAGAACATGTAGATGAAAGATTTACAATATTCCAAAATCTGACAGACCTCTGTTCCGATGCCTGGTTGCGCGCATGAAGAAACAGATTCTGGAGGTGGTCCACCATATTTTCTTTGCCCCGTTGTTACATCCAAACTGTATCCAGTTCTTTCCAGTAATACCTGAATTAAAGCATTGAAGACATTTGAGATGGCCATTGTGTGTAAAGAACAATACTGAACTTCAAATTTGCAAACATATTAGATACGAATATATAAATTATATACAAATGACATCCTTTAGCTAAAGCTGTATGCTGCGCTATTCTTGCCATCAAATCTGATGGAATTTCAGTTGAAACCAGTATGCTCTAAGGGGGGGGTTTTACATAAATAAAGCCCCAATCACCATTCAAACAAAGAGTTATATAACGGTCTAACATACTTTAGGGGAGATTGAATGGTCTAACAGAAAAACCTGTCTTTGTAGCTTATAGCTCAGCTTTTATTTCTGCTCTGTGAAAATGAAAGCCATTGGCAACAAAAGGCAGTTTTTTGTTACAGTTTGTTTTTAATTTCTCCCTATTTTCAGGATATTTGTTTGATGTCAGTAAACGAGAGCACTGTTTACTTTCACAGGCTAAGAAGCCCCTGAATAGCTGGTACTGCGCTCAGCAGTCAAGTGGATACAATCGTATGCAGTCAAGGCAATGATCTATGACCTATACAGACTGGACTCCAGACTGATATATTGTAGAACACTACCAGAGAGAATGGAAGATAGATTATGAATAGCATGATGATGGATAGTGGATGATGATTATTGATGATTTTAATTCATAGAGCATTAACTAGACTGCAAACAATTGTACCCACTTCTCAGCAGAGAGCAGGGTTAGCTAAGTACCGGTTTGCAGACTGAATGTGAACAAGTATTCTCATTCACAGACAGCACATTAATATTGAAATGGTAAGGAATGAACACGCAATGGGGGGAATTTATCAACCAATGTACAAACAATATTATGGCGTTAGAAAACGTTGCAAATTATGGCCCACAGCAAATTTGTGTAAAAATTAGCAACTTTTGCTGTTTTACCTTACCCCGCCTCATCATTTTTATTTTAAAGTGGGTGAGGCTTAGATTAAAGGGCCTAGCTACCCATGGCCGACAAATTCACTATAATTTCAGGAGCTTCCAAAAGACCAAGGAAGAGAAACCATCAAGTAGCACTACACACATATACACAGTGGGATAGGTTGCAGCCTTCCGTCGGAAGAATATTTTGGAAATCCTCCTGACGTATACCTCCAACGGAAGGCAATTAACGTAATCGAAAAAATGGAAACAGTAGGCGGAACTCAGTTAAAGGGGTTTTCCCTATCAGAGACATTTATGACACATCCACAGGATATGTCATTAATATCAGATTAATGCGAGTCCCACCTCTGGGAACCGCACCTCTCTAGAACGGGGCCCCTAAACCCTGTTCTAACTTTTTGTGCTCACGCAGCCTCCCGGCCACTTACTGATTACATAGTCGGGAGTTACGGAAACAGCGTAACTCGCTAAGCTACGCTGTTTCCATTACTCCCATAGAACTGAATAGTACTTACGTTAAAAGCATAGCTCGAAGGCTACGTTGCTTCCGCAACTGCCGTTAACTACTATGGGAGTTACGGAAACCGCATAGCTCAGCGAGTTACGTGGTTTTCATAACTCCTGACCATGTAATCAGGAAGTGGCCAGGAGTCCGTGTGAGCACAAAAATATAGAACAGGGTTTAGGGGATCCCGTTCCATAGATAGGTGCAAGTCCCAGAGGTGGGACCCGCATCTGACATATGATGTGGATATGTCATAAATGTCCCTCATGGGAAAACTCCTTTCGGGCTTATTCAGACGAACCTGATATATGTCCGTGCAACGCACGTGATTTTCACGCGCCTCGCACGGACCTATATTAGTCTATGGGGCCGTGCAGAGAGTCCGTGATTTTTACGCAGTGCGTGTCCGTTGCGTAAAACTAACGACATGTCCGTTCTTTGTGCGTATCTCGCGCATAACGCACCAATTGAAGTCAATGGGTGCGCGATAATCACGCGCACCCCACGGAAGCACTTCCGTGGGATGCGCGTGATTCGCGCAACAGCAGTGAAAGGTATGAATGAAAACAGAAAAGCACCACGTGCTTTTCGGTTTACAAACATACAAACTGAGTGTCATAATGATGGCGGCTGCGCGAAAAGCACGTAGCCGCACATCATATGATCATGACACACGGAGCTGTTAAGTGCCTTCTGCGCACGCAAAACGCCGCGTTTATTGCGTGCGCAAAACGCACACGATCGTGTGAATCCGGCCAGAAGGTGTAGATGAATCCCCAGTGCTTGATAAGGGCTTACACAAGCTGAAATGTCGCTGAATACTGGAATAAACCACTGGTGATTTATCTACACCTTAACTGAGTGCTACCTACGGTTTCCATTTTTTCTGTACTATTGGGGAGACTGGGACCATGCCCCTGGTTTGGCGTGCACGACTATTCTACCAGGTAATATAAGGAGCTTCTACTGGCAATTAATGTACTGTGAAGGGGGCCTAATGTAACTTTTCAAAATAGAATTATTTGTCAGCAGATATATATTTTTTTTAAATAAAACTGAAAAATGCTGATTGACCAAGTATTTAAAAGGTTATGGACACCTTTCACATGGAATAAAAACCCCAAACTGTTTAACTCAGAAGTTACAGGGATTAAAAAACTTTGCATTTAGTTCCAGACTATATATAGGTCATTCTTTTATTCATTTTGAGACCCCCTCATATGCAGTTTTCAACCTGCTCCTAGTTTCAGACATTTCTCATGTTGGTGTGTCCCACCAGTGTTACATGCTGGATGTCAGGTCTGTGAGTCCAGATACTGCTGCCTTCACCAGCTCTCATGTATCAGCACAACTTAATTTCGGTCTCCTTCTACAGCCAATGAGGGATCTCTTCTCCCTTGTCCTGTCAGACACTGATGCCAAGTGTGTGTGATCCCTACTTTCCTCCCCCTAGAAAGTCTGCCGTGGATGCTACATAGCCTGTGTGATGTCTCCTCTCTCCCCCTGCAGACTGCAGTGTGGTCTCGTCATCTACACTCGGATATGGACAGCTTGTGTGTTCTGCTCTCTAATTAATATGAAGTTGGTCCCCATTTGCAACTAACAACTTCCACGCTTCTGGTAAGGCTTTCTACAAGATTTTAGAGTGTGTCTGTGGGAGTTTTTGCCCATTCATCCAGAAGAGCATTTGTGATGTTGGACGGAGAGGGCCTGGCTCGCAATCTCGGTTCTAGTTCATCCTAGATGTGTTCAATGGGTTTGAGTTTAGGGCTCTGTGCGGGCCAGTCGAGTTCTTTCACACTAAACTCACCCCACCATGCCTTTATGGACATTGCTTTGTGCACTGGGGCAAAGTCATGCTGGAACAGAAAAAGGCCTTCCCCAAATTGTTGGAAGCAAAATACCTTGGTATGCTGAAGCATTAACGTTCCCCTTCACTGAAATCGAAGAGTCCTAGGCCAACCCCTGAAAAATAACCCCATAGCATTATCCCTCTTCCACTAAACTTTACAGTTGACACAATGCAGCCAGGCATTCGCCAAACCCAGACTCGTCCATCAGACTGCCAGATATAGAACTGTGATTCGTCCCTCCACAGAACACGTTTTCACCTCTCCAGAGTCCAGTGGCGGCGTGTTTTACACCACTCCATCCGACACTTGGCATTGTGCTTGGTGATGTAAGGCTTGCATGCAGATGCTTGGCCATCGAAACCCATACCATGAAGCTTGTGACACACAGTTTTTGTGTTGATGCAAATGGCAGGGGAGATTTGGAACTTAGTGGCTGAGTTTCCTAAAGGCTTGAACTTTGCTATATCCCTCACAGTTGATCGTGTAATATACAGGAGGGTGGAAATTTCACAAACTGACTTACTGCAACAGTGGTATAATTACAGTACTATGATTAAATTCAGTGCTCGTTAACACGACCCATTCTGTCACAAATGTTTGTAAAGGCAAACCACAAAGCTGTGAGGTGAACTTTGAAATCAGCTCGGAACCCCCATTCTAGAGCACGGTGGTGGTCCCAGGCCCAGTGGTATGTCCCCAGCAATTATTTATCACAGATCCTGTAGTTAATAGGATTTGTAGAAAGGGGTCCTGGCCAACTTCCGGTATGAGCAGATGCTCTGAGTGAGGGATCCATCTCTGGACTTCTAATTCCTACATTATTCTGCCGAATATAGCTGCAAAAATTCCTCTACCGGGCTCTCATAAGACATACCAGGATAGGGTCTCCAAAATTAACCGTACCAAAAACTCGTTGGCGACAGAGCGACTTAAAAAGTGTTTGCCCAAGCTAAATCACAAAATGGTGCCAAAACATTGCTCCTCTGCCGGATGATGCTTCTGAAGATGCCCAGCCAGACTCTTGAAGCTTTACACATCGCAACTGGGACTAAACTTACCCTTAGCCAGGTATCTGTGCAGCTTCTCGTGGTGACCCAGGTATCTACTACTTCTCTCACCAGCAAGATAGAAGAGATGAATATGGATGTCAGCTTACTCCAGCAGGATCTATAAAATCTGCATGACCAGATCCGGGACTCAGACTAGAATCTCACACCTGTAGGACTTAGCGGCTCCGACTCCAGGACGAATTGCCTTTCTAGATAAAGCTGCAGGCGTTTTGGCCCAGAAGTCTGAGGACTTGGAAATTAGGCGACGCTGAAACAACGTTCGCATTTTGGGTCTATCGAAGCGGACTGAAGTTAATGATCCCTGCGTTTTCATGGAACAGTAGCTTAAAAACATCCTACCAGACACCACCTTATCCTTAGCCTACACTGTGGAAAGAGCCCATTGAGTCGTGGCCCAGCCTCCTGGAGCACCATCTTGCTCTTAGTTGACGCACTTGTCAACAGCGGACACAAATAGGCCATTTTACAAGCGCCAGAAAGAAAAGAGAAAGCACCTTCCAGAATTATACTATGTCTCTCTTCCGTGACTTTTCTGCTGCACTCCAGAAAACCAGAGAAATTTTTGTTACGGTCAAGAAATGACTTCGGGTTCAACAGATATCTTACTCCATGGCATTCCCTGCAAGGTTACGAATTGTCCATGAGGCTAGAGCCATTTTCTTCAAATACACCCTCTGACACAGATGATTGGCTCAATTCCCACAGAAGATCACTGCGTAGATAATATGCCTATCTTTACATCGGACTCAAAATTGTTCCTTGAACGGTATGTACTTCTTCAGGTAAAGCTCCCACCTCTGGCATCCCTCACAGTTTTAGATGAAGCTGTTAAATTTGCCTAAGCCATACTCGTATGCATGGGGGACTAGAACCGCTTATGTGATTCTCTGGATAGATTTACCTTACCTAACGCCCTTCCCCTGCAAACTTCTGCCTCCCCTCTACAGCAATTTTTATATGAAAAAGAGTGATTTGACTTGTGGCGTTATTTTCAAACAGTCAGGGAATTCTTGTCTTATGAGAATCACATTCTTCGGAGATGCTCTAAAGGCTTACCTGCGTGGATGCATTCAATCCTTCATCAAGCGTGAATCTGCTAAAAGAGGAACTACAACTGGCCTCTGCCTGTAAAACCCTTGAAGCCATATATGTATCTGTCCCCTCTGACTAACAGGTTCTCCTGGCTCCAAGCTAAGACAAAATATTTTATTTGCAAGAAAAGACCAAAAAAGACGTATGTTCTTTAACAATCAGAAATATTTTTAAATGGGAAACCAGTCGAGCAATCTTCTTGCTCACCTGATTCACCAGAATACCACCTCACCTGCCACTCTAAAAATACAGTTGTCTTCTGGCGACAGCCTCACCTCAAATTCTGATAAGCTAGATGGTTTTGTCCTTTTCGATCAGGATCGCTACAGTATTAGACTTGCACACAGATGAACACATCATCCGTTATCTGACTAACCTCAACAATCCAGTGGTATCGGAGGAACTGGAGGGTCCCATTACCTCGTAAGAAACGTCAGAACTGGCTAGAGGTAAATCACCAGGCACTGATCGGATACCTCTTGATGTCTTTATTAAATATCAAGGCACACTCCTTTCTTTACTTTAGGTAAATTAGTCCTCATTTGCCCAAAATATATATAAAATTATTATTATCTAAAAACCAGATCAAAACAAATTGGAATGTGGCTCTTATTTGGCCAATTAAATTGTTAAATATGCACTATAAATTGCTTGCAAAAATTTTAGACAATTAGACAACAAGAAAATTTGTGACAGCATCCATGTGGCAAAAAAATGCGTTCAAAGGAATGTTGCATGCGTTGGGGCTGTGTTAATAAACACCATTTTTTTAACCACATGGATGCGGTCATGAATTTTCTTGTGGTTGACGTAAGGACCTGAAATCTGGGAATTTTTTTGGAAGCGGTTTAATATTTGCATCTTTTTGAATTTTCCAAGTGAGTGGTGTAGGCAAATGAGAACCTTTATAAACAGACTCAACACGCTCATTGACTCTTTGATACACCCTGACCAAGCTGGTTTCATTCCAGACAGAAGCACGTCAGATAATATATATCGTGTGCAGATTGTTTCTCAGATTAGTGTGATTGGAGAATACTGCGCCTTCACCTCGCTGGATGTGGCCAATTCTTTTAATTTCATTGAATGGCTATACCTTATCCAAGTTCTCCAAAAGTTTGAATTTGGTCCCAATTTTATCACCCGAGTCCTATTCTGTACAAGCACCATAAGGCCGGGATCACACAGTTTTGAAGCTCAGTTTTTAAACCTAACACAGAAGTAGATAAAAAAAAATTAGATGTCTTTCCTTTATACCATTACTTCTGGTTAGATCCACTTCTGGCTTTGGTATAAACAAAACAAAATAAGAGCCAAAAAGTGCCTCAAACCAGCGTGTGCGATCCTAGCCTAAGGCTGCAATTTCACTTAATGGTTTGCGCTCTATTTACTTTCCGCTCAATAGAGGAACCTGTGAAGGGGGTCAGATGTCTCCACTTTTTTGCACTTGCAACACGTATTAGAAATGACAAGGACTACCAGGGCATTGTATACACCTCTAGAGAAGATTGTAAAGCCCTTTATGATGACCTGGTGCTATTTTTATGTCAACCTGAGGTCTCATCATTAAGAGCTATGACACTCGTTAATGAGTTTTAAGAGTACTCCGGTTTACAGACTAGGCTTCGTTCACATCCGTGTCAGGACTCAGTCTAAGCTTTCCGTCAGGGGAACCCACGAACAGAATCCAAATGTAAACCGTAGGATTCGGTTTGCATCACCATTGATTTCAATGGGGACGTATCCGATGCAAATGGTTTCCGTTTGTCACCGTTATTTAAGGGTTCTGTCGTTTTGAAGGAATGAATAGCGCAGTCGACTACGGTATTGATTCCGTCAAGACGACGGAACCCTTAATAAACGATGACAAACAGAAACCATACGCACCGGATCCGTCACCATTGAAATCAATGGTTATGCAAACAGAAACCTATGGTTTCCATTTGTTTCAGTTTGGATTCAGTTCATGGGTTCCCCTGGCGGAAATCTCAGATGGAACCCATGAACAGAGTCACGACGCAGAGGCTCTGTCACCACATTATAAATGGCCTATCTCCTACATAAAGAGATGGGCGCTATAATTTAGGTGACAGATCGTTTTTTTGTAAATAAAAAGCACTGCTATTTTCACCATGTTATTAGCGATTTTAGCTTTATGCTAATGAGTTTCTCAATGGACAACTGGGCGTGTTTTACTATTGACCAAATGGGCGTTGTACAGAGGAGTGTATGACGCTGACCAATCAGCGTCATACACTTCTCTCCATTCATTTAGTCAGTGCATAGGGATCCTTTTAGATCGCTATGTGCTGTCTTATACGAACACATTAACGATACTGAAGTGTTTAGACAGTGAATAGACATTCCACGGGATGTCTATTCACAATCCCGAAATTTCGTTAATGTTTCTGTGGTAGATACAGCAGAGCAAGCGTAATCCTTCTGTAACCTGTCATTTACAGTGTGATCTCTGCTTGTAAGACAGATAGTAATACCACACAAAATAGTTACTAGTTCATATAACCCATATGTCTACTTATATTTTTTTTTAAACACCCCATTTTAAAAACTGCACCCCTCAAAGTATTCAAAACAGCATTTAAAAAGCTTCTTAACCCTTTAGGAATTTCACAAGAATCAAAGCAAAGATGAGATTTACAAATACTTTTTCCCCATTTTAACCATTTTTTCTCTGTAACAGAAGATTTTACAAGAGAAATACAACTGAGTATTGCCCAGATTCTGTCGTTTTTAGAAATATCCAGCATGTGGCCCCAGTGTACAAATGGACTGAAGCACAAGCCTCAGAAGCAAATAAAGGAGCACCTAGTGGATTTTAGGGACTCTTTTTTTATTAGCATATATTTTTGGCACCATGTCAGGTTTGAAGAGGTCTTGTGGTGCCAAAACATAGGAAACACCCAATTTTAGAAACTAGACTCCCAAGGAATTCATCTAAGGGCGCAGCGAGCATTTAAACCCCACAGTTTTTTTTGCTTAATTTCTTGGAATTAAGCCGTAAAAATGAAAAGTACACATTTTTTCACATAAACCGTTTTAGCTCAGATGGTTTTCTTTTTCACAAAGAATAAATGAGAAAAAGCACTCCAACCTTTGTAAAGCAATTTCACCCAAGTACGATAATACCCCACATGTGGTCAAGAACTGCTGTTTGGACACACTGCAGGGATCAGAACGGAAGGAGCGTCATTTGGCTTTTGGAGCTCAAATTTTACTAGAAATTTTTTTGGATGCTGTGTCGCATGTGCAAAGCCCTAAGGCACCAAACCAGTAGAGACCTTTTCCTAAAGGTGACTCCTTTAGGAAAACTACACCCATTAAGGAATCCAACTAGGAGTATAGTGAGCACTTAAACCCCACAAGTTTTTTGCAAAACGTATTGGAATTGGGCTGTGAAAATTAAAACACTTTTTCTACTAAGAGTACGGCAATACCCCATACGTGGTCATAACCTGCTGTTTGGAAACACGGCAGGGCTCGGAACTGCAGGAGCGCTGTTTGGCATGCAGATTTTGCTGGATTGTTTTTTGGACGCCATGTCACATTTGCAGAGCACCTGAAGTACCAGGTTACTCCATTTTGGAAACTACACCCCTCAGGGCATTTATTTAGGGGTGTAGAACATTTTGTTGTGGTGTTTCATAGATTTTATTAGAATTATGCAGTAAAAATGAAAAATATTTTTTTTTCCTAAAACTATATTTACAAGGGGTAATATGAGGAAAAAAAACATAACAGTATAGTGGAAACCCCAGAGAAGTGAGTCCATTTTGAAAACTACACCCCTCAAGGCCTTTATCATTTGCCTGGACATATGGCAGGGCTCAGGAGTGAAAGAGCAATGATTTTTCACACATTGGCACACAACCCCCAAGAAGTGACCCCCATTTTGGAAACCATACCACTCTAAGCATTTATTAAGGGGTGCAGTGAGTATTTTGATCCAATACTACTCTTTTACTAGAAAATAATGTGCAGTGCATTTTCCACGGATATGCCATTTAAGTGCACAATATGTTGTGTCCAGCTTTTGCCACTGAAGACAAACACCTCATAAACGGTTATGCGAATTCTCCCGGGTATGGGAATGCCATATATGTGGAAATAAACCTCTGTTTGAGCACGCTGTAGGGCTCAGAATGGATGGAACGCGATTTGGCTTTTGGATTTTGCTTGGTAGTTGTTCTGTTTGGGGTTTTACTGGTATTTCAGTTTATAATGTAGGGGCATATGTAAGCTGTGCGGAGTACATCAGGGCATAATAAGGTGGTATAATAATGGGGTAAATAAGTTCTTTCAAAGACATGTGGCCAATGTCGCACTGATAAATGGTGGCCAATCCTATCTCCCTTTTGGAACACGCTTTTATTTTTTTGTGCGACGGAGCGGTGTGCGTTCGCTTTTTTTTTTTTGTTGGACAATCTGTAGTTTTTATCTACACCATTTTGGGGTACATGCAACTTTTTATTCTATTTTTTGAGAGGCATGGTGACTGGAAAAAAAGCAATTCTGCTGTGGTGTTTTTTTACAGCATTCACCGTGCACTATAAAATATTTAATTTATTCTGTGGGTCGATGCGATTATAGGTATACCATATGTATATAGGTTTTTTTTATGTTTCAGTGTTTTAATCTAAGAGCCGTAACTTTTTTATTTCTCCATCAAGAAAGCTGCAGAAAGGGCTTGTTTTTGCGGAACGAACTGTAGTTTTTATTGGCACCTTTTTGGGTACATGCGACTTCTCGCTCCCATTGTATTACATTTTTTGGAAGATTAAGTGACTATAAAAATACCAATTCTGGTATTTTTTTTTATGGCGTTCACCGCGCTGGATAAACAATACTTTTATAGTTCAGGCCGTTACGAACGTGTCAATACCAATTATGTATAGTTTCTATTTTTCTAATAATAAAAAGGACTTGATAAGGTGAAAAGGGGGATTTTTTTATTTTAAAACAACAATATTTTGAACTTTTTTTTTTTTGTCCCATTAGGAACTTCAAGGTCCAACTGTCCGATCGTTGGTACTTATGTATTGCAGTGTATTATACCGGTCCGTTTCGCACGGGCAGACAGTGTATTAGGCCCTGCTAGGACCGAATAGTCTACTGTAGAAGGCAGACCTGGAGGCCATTGTTAGGCCTCCGGTTGCCATAGCAACTATCGGCACCCTGCGATCGTGTCTCGGGGGTGCCGACGGTGTTGTAACCCCTTAGATGCGTCGGTTGCAATTGACTGCCGCATTTAAGGGGTTAATCGGCAGGGACCACCGCGGTGATCCCGTCCCGATGTCTTCCCTCAGTACTAAGTCTGCTAGTAGTAGCCAGAGAGTTGCCGGGCATAGGGGAATCACTGAGCTCGGTTAGAAGCTGTATATATATCTATCTATATCCATCCATCCGTCCAAGTCTTTTAGCATCTTGACTTTTCCATGATTACTTTCATAAGGGGCTCATCCAGATCCAAACTCCAGCTCGCTAAACTACAGAGACCCAAAGAAATGGCAGGTATGGCCTTACCAGATAGCTACTTCTATTATTTGGCCAGACAACTAAAATAGCTTGACACATTGCAAACAGTTGGTCTTCTGCCATCATTTGAGTTTTACTTGGCAGACTTCCTACAAACCAGAATGCTGTGGCCCCTTCTTGAACATCAAATCTCAAACTAGAAATCTGCCTCAAAATTTCTGCAGATTTTGACCTGCCTGCACTTTCTTGCCGCATTTTTCCAGCAGCCATTGAGTGCCATAGGCAAAAAAAACGCTGCGAATGACGGTTTCTCTGCCTCCCATTGATAATGGGAGGTCAGAGACGGAACCATGGCAAGAAAGAGCATGCCGCTTCTCTTTACCGCGAATAGCTAAAAGCCGCTCCAGGAAAGAAAAAAAAAAAAAAAGAAAACACCTCCACCTCCCATTGAAAATCAATAGGAGGCTGTTTCGGACGTTTTTTGCCGCTGATTCTAATGTGTTTTCCGCGCCAAGATCAGCGGAAAAAAAACAAAAAACCTCTATAAACTGGGCCTTAATCTCCAGGTGACATGCCTTCTTTACCCTAAGAACTGTGAATCTGTGGAATATCCCACCTCAGAAAGGAACAGTACATGATTTAAAAAAATGCTTAGATCATTTCTTCTAACAAAAAAATATCAGCGCCTATGTCAACTTATAGAATTCTTTTTGTATGTTGATCCAGTCTGATCGCCACTTGAGATTAGGAGGGAAATCTTTATTTTTAGGCAGAATAGTTAATGCCTTTTGACTATTTATTTTTTAACCTTCCTCTGGATCAATAGGGGTAAAACAAAAGTTCTATAGTTTACCCATATCCCTTGATTTGAAGCCCGTCTTTTTTCAAGCGCACCACTATGGGATAACTCCTTGAAGTACAGCTACAAAATATACCGGATACTTCTTACTGGTCTAATCTCGGGCTTTCCACACTGGGCGATTTATAGGATAACGATATCCAATGGTCATTTGAACAACTCCAGAGTAAATACCCACTTCTACAGATATGTGCAGCTGCGACATGCAATCACGTCCCATTTTCCAAATGCAGAATTCCAATCTCCTCATAACCTCTGATGGGTATTATCTGATCACAAGGTGCAGGCGGTCGCATTTCAAGGATATACTTTCACCTGATGTGGAATAAGGCCTCTCATTCCACCTTGCCTGCACCGGAGAAATGGAAAAATACGATTCCATCACTTACAGATGAAACTTGTGCCAACTTAATGGAATTCCACCTGCATGTATTCCCAGCAAGCAAACACAAAATGAATGCAATTTTATTTTATACAACAAAGCTACCTCACCCCTATACGTTTGACTAAGATGGGTAGATGACCAGATGCCCAATGCCCACCTGCAGACTTCTGGCACATGGTGTGGACCTGTCCTGTTCTAGCAAGTTTTTCGGAAGTGGTGGATATTCTTTCCATTATAGTTCGATCTCCTGTTGCTTGTGGCCCAGAAATGTTTATTTGGGCTTTTTGACAAAGAACTGTGGTCTCACCATCTTCACATATGCTTTAGAGAAACATTATTTCTTGCGAGGAAATGTATTACCATCAGATGGATGGATAAGAGGGGCCCCAGATATTCCACGTGGAAAAACTAGTGAACTCTGTTGTTGCACATGAAAGAATTGTTTTTATTCATTGAACATGCCCGAACAAATTACAAAGAGGATGGGGTTTGTGTTGCCAGTCTCCTCCTACTCAATATCACCCACTTGAACTAACCCCCACAATTCAAGAGCTACAAGCTTAGGACCCTTGCCCAATAGCTTGACTACTGCTGGGCTGTCCTCTTTCATCCCTTTCAGAAGTTTTAGTGAAAATCTCGGTCTCTTTCATATATAAGTGATTTACAATTACTACTGCTTGATAGTACACATATTTTTGTTTCAATGCGCTCATTACTGATTGTAATGCGTAATGTATTTCAGTTTAATTTTCTGCTGACTGTATAATTTATTATATAGATATTGTTTTAAACTTCATAAAAGTGTCTTATTTTTATTTATTGCTTCTGATTTGATGACCTTGCATAAAAATATAATCTGGGTTATTTTATTAACAGTGTAAAAATGTAACCGTTTAAAAAAAATTGTGGGAAACCCCTTTTAGATGTAGAATTTATAGGAAGATGTTTAATTTTGAATTTAGAAAGCAAATGAACAATACAAAACATAACTTCAGTTCCAGAAGGTCTGCAACTATGTACACCTTTTGAAGGCTTTATTTGACATTGATGCCTCGGTTGAGAGATCTCCAATGGTGCCCACTCCACAGATTGCTCTTTTAGCTTTGATTCCTGGTCCCCGGACAGGCAAGAAATAGAAAAAAAGGACTTCTTAGACACTTCCTGACTGCGGCACGAACGGTCATTCCTAGACACTGGAAGTCCACCGAGCCCCCCCACGATTAGAGAGTGGGTGGTTGAGATGGATCTTCCCCATTGAATGGAATCTTGGATGGCAGAGGATCGAGACCACTCTGACATAATTGCAATTGTATGGCTTGCATGGTCCTCCTTCAAATCAGGTTCACATTTTGCTACCTGGTTAGACTGAAAGTTGCCTTTTCGGTATTCTGAGATATGCCATGTTCTTTGGGTTATGACCTCCATCTGGTGCCGGGATTAATTTCCTTATATCATACGTACGTATATTTTTTTTTATTTACAATTTTCTTTATTTCTTAATTTTATTTTCTTATCTTTGCTCTTTTTCTTTTCCCCTACTCCTTAACTTTCGTGTATCTAGCGCACCTATGCCACGCATTGCCTCTGTAGCGTGGAAATTGTGTGCTGATTTACGCATTGTAACATATATACCACCTTTCTATGCTCATATTCGTTCAAAAACTCATTGCTGGATAGTCTTCTGCTTATTTGTATTTTTATAGCTACCATTATTGACATGTCTATATCCTGATATGTACACATCTGTTTCCATCTTTTGTATTTGTAAAACTTTAACTAATAAAAATCAGATTTAAAAAAAAAAAAAAAAAAAAAGTGTACATAGATTTTAACAGCTTCAGACAAGTACTTGACAGTATCCACAGATTCTTGATTGAATTAAAATCCGGACTTGGCCATTGTAGAACGTTCACCTTTTAGTTGTAAAACCATTTCTGTCTTGCTCTGCCTTTGGGATCATTGTCCTGCTGAAAGGGGAACTTTCTACCAAGCTTTAGTTTTTGATCAGACTGAAGTAGGTTGACTTGCAGCATTCTCATTGTATTCTACATCATCCATGAGCACTTCAATTTTGTGAAGATGCCCAGATACCCATAGCACAGGATGCCGTCGCAAAGTTTTTAGAGTCTCCCGTGTGTATACATACACTACTGGATCATTCATTTCAATACACCCCCAGATTTGTTGATTTCTATGTAATAGATGAACGTGACCCGCACGTGTTTTGCAAAAACAAGTCTCTTTTGTTTTAGGAAGGAGAATTGAAAAGCGATATGCTTTACTTGCTTTGAGAACTGCAAGGAAAAAAGTCTGCAGGAAATTGCTCACCTGGAGAAGGCATGTGGTGTGCAGTGTACCCTCAAGAAATACACTGAAAATAGGAGGGTACGTGATAGACCACGACCTGGACAACCTCAAGTGAAAACAAAACAGGAGGACAAATTAATCAGTGTGTGTTACAAACGGGACTGATTCAAAATAGCTCATCAGACACTCGCTGCTGCAATGGAAACGAGGAAGCGTGTCAATCGCGACTGTCAAACGCCGCCTTGTAGCCTGTGGCTTGAAGGGAAGTGTTGCAGCCTGAAAACCATTGCTTAGGCCCATTAATTAAAAGAGGCTTTTGTGGGCTAAAAAGCACAGGAGCTTGACCACTAGCCAGTGGAAGGTTGTTTTCATAGACTAATCAAAGTTTGAGGCGCTCAGGTCCAAGAGGCAAAAGTTTGTTCGCCATGCGACAGGAGAGCGCGTGCTTCCTGCTTCAATTCAGCTCACAGTCAAGCATGGAGGAGGTGGCATTATGGTCTGGTGAGGCTTCACAGGTGATGAGGTTGATGATTACTAAAAATCCAATGAGTAATGGACTCCAAGTGCTACCGTAACATGTGTGTGTGCGCGTCATGCCATCCATTCTGGCACCTGTTTTGTTGGTTGTGGTTTCACACTACAGCAAGATAACGATTGTCTTTGCAAAAAGCATGTTCAGTCAAAAGAACGTCAACAGGTGCTGAAGAACATGGTTTGGCCACCCCAGAGTTCCAATTGCAATCCAATTGAATTCCTTTGGAATTATCTGGACAGGTGTTTGAGAAGTACAAGTTACAAGCCAAAATCACCTTTGACAGTTTCTACAAAAGTGGGCTGCAATCAAAGCTCAAACTTTAGAATATTTGACCAAGAGAATGCCCCTTGTTTACACTGCTGTGATCGCTGCTAAGGGTGGATACTTTGATAAGAGAAAAATTCAAGGAAGTCAAGGCTCAATTCATTTGTAACCAATGTTCTTGCAAACATGTTTATTTGCCTAAATACAATAAATCCATTCATAAAAACTAGCTTTTGTTTATTTAAAAAAACAAAAAAAAAAAAACGATTTAGGTGGTGTATTGAATTTGCCAGGAAGTAGTGTATACACCTAAACAAACATAACCTTGCACGCATGTTACCTTGATCTTTGCTTCATCTGGAGCCTTGGTGCTTTCTGGTGTCTTGTTTCCCTGCTTCTCCCTCTGTCTATAGGTTTTCATGATTCAAGGAGGATGGGATTTCTAGTTCTGAAAAGAGTCAAATGCAATTTAAATCAGATTCACAATTCAAATTAAAAACAAAATGTGATGAAATTGCCTCTCTGTACGTCTAACTTATATTTTACATTCAGCTTGACAACAGATGACTAAATGTGGCACGGATTTTCATGGCACAACAACTCATCACAGCTTCAAAATCGCAACAAGCAACTTCATGAAGTGATGTCACAGCAAAAACAAGCCTGGTTTTAATCTGGTTTCTTAGAACGTTTCCATGAAATTACACAAAAATATAACAAAATAGATCATGCATTATAGTTTATGAATAGTTTCATTGTTTAAAATGCAGTACATAGCAGACACAGTTATATATGTGACGAGCTCTGTGGAAATAATAGATCTTGGGCTTTCCATCACATAACTGCAAGATTCACAGCAAGGCAATATCTAAATATCCACCGAGGAAACGGCCGGAAAACCCCAGTAAAATTTGTGACATGTGAAATTGTCCACATATTTTACCGTGTACAGCAATAGGTAAAATCTGAAGTAACTTTGAACAAAAACTTGCAGGATGCCCTCAAACGCCACAGCCTCTTCATTGTTTACATGGTTCTCCTTCATACTTTGCCCAGAATGTTACATTTGTAGCAGGTGTGCAAGGTATTGTACCACTTTCCCATTCACTTTATTGGATAGAAGAGCAGGATTCTTCGCATCTATGCGTGTGCCGTGTTTCGAATACATGATAGAAGTTAGGCTCCACCCATTAACTCAGAGAAAACGGAGAATTAGAGAGCCTGCAGAGGGGAAAACTGCTATTTAACCCCTTAAGGACACAGCCTAGTTTTGACCTTAAAGAGGCTCTGTCACCACATTATAAGTGCCCTATCTCCTATATAAGTAGATTGGCGCTGTAATGTAGGTGACAGCAGTGCTTTTTATTTAGAAAAACGATCTATTTTTACCACTTTGAGCGATTTTAGCTTTATGCTAATTAGTTTCTTAATGCCCAAATGGGCGTGTTTTCACTTTAGACCAAGTGGGCGTTGTACAGAGGAGTGTATGACGCTGACCAATCAGCGTCATGCACTTCTCTCCATTCATTTCCACAGCACTAGCGATATTGCTATATCGCTATGTGCAGTCACATACACAAAGACGAACGTTACTGCAGTGTCCTGAGTCCTGACTAGGGATGTCACGATACCAGAATTTGGACTTCGATACCGATACTTCGTTAAGTATTGCGATTTCGATACCAATTTCGATACTTTTGGCAACAGTAATAAAAAAAAAATTCTTCCGTTTTCTGATGTGAGGCGCGACTTGTGATGAATTTTGAACGCGCCTCACATTAATAGTAATTAATCCCATCATGTTTGTCAGTCATAATGGGTTAATGTGCGAGGTACATGATGGGGTTAATTACTATTAATGTGAGGAACATGGAGGTTAAATTCACCGCACCTCGCGCCTCACATTAATAAGTGAATGAAAGCCGTGTTTATTTCATTTTTTTACAGCGTACACATCATAAATGATGCAAAAAATTGTTGTGCGCGCCATTACTGAATGTGTGTATTTTATGTATTGAGACTTATTTTAATGTTTATTGTAAAAAAGGTGAAGGTGTATTTTTTTTTAAATTTAACAATACTTTGTTTTTACTTTATTTTTAAACTTTAATGTACTGACATATATCAGATATGTGCCAGTACATTAGCCTGTGGGCGGATAGCACACAGGCAGTTGTTAGGGCATACTTGGGTATGTCCTAACAACATGAAATATGGTAAGACAGCCCTGGGGTCGGTCAATAGACCCTGAGCTGTCTGCCCATATATGGTATGGCCCTCGATCGCGTCACAGGAATTCCCTGTGACGCGATCCAGGGGCATCCCCCCTTCTAATTTTCTCCTGAATGCTGCAGTCAGCTGTGATCGCAGCATTCAGGGGAATAGCGGTGGAGATGAGAGGTTTCTCTGATCTCCGCCGTTATAGAGTGGAGCTGCGGCTGTGTAATACAGTCATTGCCCCGCTCCTGACAACAAGTGCACGCGCGGTCAGCATGAGGAGGTGCGGCCGGCGCTGCACTAATGAGCGGCAGGTCAGGCACTGGAGACAGAACATGGGTGTTTTGTAGTGCCCCCGCCATGTTCTGTCTCCAGTGCCGCCGCTCATTAGTGCAGCGCATCATCCTGACCCCGCGAACTTATCATGACTCAGGAGCGGGGCTGTGGCTGAATTACACAGCCGCAGCCGCGCTCCCATACATTCATGTATTACTATACTGAGCTGTGCGGCTGCGCAGCTCAGTATCGAAATACAGGAAATAGCGGTATCGAACCGTTTAGGGATGCACAGTATCGAAACAGTATCGAAGTTTCGATGCACCGTGCATCCCTAGTCCTGACAATGAATATACATTACCTCCAACCAGGACGGGATGTGTATTGAGAATCCCGACACTTCTGAATCTTTTCTGTGAGATTTCCAACAAAGCAAGCGTAATCTCCCGAGATTATGCTGTAAATGGTCATTTAAAACGAGATTACGTTTGCCTTGCTGGAAATCTCACAAGACACGTCAGGATTCTGAATACACATCACGTCTTGGCTGGAGGTAATGTATATTCATTGTCAGGACACTGCAGTAACGTTAGTCTTTGTGTATGTGGCTGCACATAGCGATATAGCTATATCGCTAGTGCGGTGTAAATGAACGGAGAGCAGTGTATGACGCTGATTGGTCAGCGTCATACACTCCTCTGTACAACACCCACTTGGTCTAAAGTAAAAACACGCCCACTTGGGCATTAAAAATCTAAATTAGCATAAATCTAAAAATCGCTCATAAAGTAGTAAAAATAGATCGTTTTTCTAAATAAAAAGCATTACTGTCACCTACATTATAGCGCCGATCTCCTTATGTAGGTGATAGGGCACTTATAATGTGGTGACAGAGCCTCTTTAAGGCTCAGAGCCCATTTTTAGATCTGACATGTCTCACTTTATGTGGTAACTCTAGAATGCTTACACCTATCCAAGCGATTCAAAGACCGTTTTCTCATGAGACATTGGGCTTTATGTTAGTGGTAAAATTTGGTCGATATATTCAGTGTTTGTGAAAAAATAGCAACATTTTGAAAAAAATATAATTTTTCTGAATTTAAATGTATCGGCTTGTAAGAGAGAGAGTAATACCACCCAAAATAGTTACTAGTTCACATTTCCCATAGGTCTACTATATGTTGGCATCATTTTTTGAACATGCTTTTATTTTTCAAGAATGTTACAAGGCTTAGAACATAAGCAGCAATTTCTCATATTTTGAAGAAAATTTCAAAAGCCTCTTTTTTTTTTTTAAGGTACAAGTTCAGTTCTGAAGTGGCTTTGAGCGCCTCCTATATTAGAAACCCCCATAAAACACCCCATTTTAAAAACTAGACCCCTCAAAGTATTTTAAACCGCATTTAGAAAGCTTCTTAACACTTTAGGCGTTTCACAGGAATATAAAAGCAAAGTAGAGGTGACATTTACAAATTTCTATTTTGTGCCAGAAAATCCTTTTTATTCCATTTTGTTCTGTAAAACAGAAGGTTTTACCGGAGAAACGCAACTCAATATTTTATTGCCCAGATTCTGCAGTTTAGAAATATCCCACATGTGGCCCTAGTGTGGTAATGGACTGAAGCACCAGCTTCAGAAGTAAAAGGAGCACTTAGTGGATTTTGAGGCCTCCTTTTTATGTGGCACCATGTCCGGTTTGAAGAGGTGTTGTGGTGCCAAAACAGTGGAAACCCCCAAAAGTTACCCTATTTGGCAAACTACACTCCTCAATGAACTTATCAAGGGGTATAGTTAGCATTTAGACTGGATTCACACGACCACGTTACGTCCGTAATGGATGGAACGTATTTCGGCCGCTAATCCCGGACCGAACACAGTGCAGGGAGCCGGGCTCCTAGCATCACCGTTATGTACGATGCTAGGAGTCCCTGCCTCGCTGCAGGACAACTGTCCCGTACTGTAATCACGTTTTCAGTACGAGACTTGGGTGCAGTGTGTTCGGTCCGGGACTTGGGGCCGAAATACGTTCCATCCTTTACGGAAGTAAGATGGTCGTGTGAATCCAGCCTTAGACCCCACTGTTTTTGGGGAATTAGACTGTGCAATTGAAAATCACATTTTTACGATAAAAGGTACACATTTTTAGAAGGAATAAAAGGAGAAAAAAGCACCCCAACATTTGTAAAGCAATTTCTCTCGATTACGGCAATACCCCATATGTGGTCATAAACTGCTGGTTGGACAAACGGAAAAGATCAGAAAGACAGGAGTGCAATCTGACACGTAGATTTTGCTGGATAGGTTTCTGGGCGCCATGTCACATTTGCAGAGCTTCTGAGGTACCAGTACAGGGGATAACCCTTTAAAGTAATTTTGGAAACTACACCCCTTGAGGAATTCATTGTAGTTTTCATGGGGTGCATGTGACTTTATGTTCAGTTTTTATTCTATTTCTTAAGAGGCGTGGTGACAAAAAAAAACAGCTTTTACTATTGTTTTTTATGCTTTTTTTTTTTTATAGCGTTCACCGTGTGCCATAAAGGACATTCACTTTATTCTGCGGGGCGATAAGATTACGGCGATACCATGTTTATCGTTTTTTTTTTTTATGTCTTATGGCGTTTGCACAATAAATACTTAATAAAAAATCATTTACTTTTTGTGTTGCCTTATTCTAAGAGCTGTTACTTTTTTATTTTTCCATCAAGAAAGCCGTGTGAGGGCTTGTTTGTTGCGGAACGAACTATAGTTTCGATCAGTACCACTTTTTGAATTTTTTTCATTCCATTTTTTGGTAGGTGAAGTGACCAAAAAAAGAATTGTGATTTTGGTATGGTTATTTATTTTCTTCTATGGCGTTCACTGCGCGGGTTAATTAACTAAATACTTTTGTAGGTCAGGCCGTTACAGACATGGCGATACAAATTATGTATAGTTTATTTATTTTTTAATAAAAGGACGGATAACAAAAAAAAAAAAAAAAAGGGGGATTTTTACTTTTATTACATTAAAACATTTTTTTTTCTTTTTTCTTTTGTTCCACTAGGGGACTTGAAGGCCTCCAATTGCCATTTTTTAAATTGGGCTTATGTAATATTCTACATTTTCTGAGACACTAAATTTTGGTTTTTCATTAACAGTTAGCCATAAAATTCAACATTAAAAGAAAAAAAAATGCTGGATATAGATCATAGTGTGTAATGAATCTATATAATATATGACTTTCATTTTTTGAATTAAATTACTATTGAACTAGAATAGCATCAACATGTAAATTTAATTCATTAAGAAGGCCTAGTATACACACATCCATAAAAAATATATTTTTTGAACTTTTTTTAAACTTCTGAAATCCTAGTACGAGTTCTCTGATCAACTATCGCGGTCTGTCCCTCAAGGCATCACTTTTTGACCTCCGAAGTAATTGGAAGAGATGTTTGCTTTTGATTGCTGTAGCCTCCAGAATAAAGCGCATAATCAACATTAATTGAGAGGGACTCCGGAAAATAACATCAGGGATAGGAGGGTGGGCGCGGTTGCTAGCCTATTCCCTAATGCAGTTTGCAGACCATAGATTAGTTTTGTTTTTCGGGAGGCAGCCAGCTAGCATCAGCTATTGGGAAGAGTAGCATTCACCTGGTAGTAGCTCTCATAAATCTTTTCTGATCTACGTCAGAGGGTCTCCAGTAATGTTTAATAAAAGGTCCTCTCGGATGACCATCTATCCGCCTTAAAGGGAAGGGGTCATGAATTTTTTTTTTATATTGCTTTTAATATATTTTCAAAAATTTTAATTGTGTTCTCATGTTTTACTTTTTAACCCCTTCCCGCTCCTTGACGTACTATTACGTCATGGCAGCTGTATCGTTCGCGCTCCATGCCGTAATAGTACGTCTCGGGAGTAACGGCCGTTTCGGCCGTCCTCCCGACACATACAGGAGCTGTGACGCTGCTGTCTTGTTCAGCAGCTGTCACAGCTCCTACAGCGGGGACCGATCGCTGTGTCCCCGCTGATTAACCCCTTAAAAGCCGCGTTCTATAGAGATCGCGGCTTTTTAGGGGTTAAGCTGCCATCGCCGGCCTGCTACGCGATAGCGGCCGGCGATGGTGACTATGGCAACCGGACACCAAACAATGGCGTCCGGCTATGCCATAGACGGAAGCCTAGTGGGTCCTGACAACGTCAGGACCCACTATGCTTGCTGTCAGTGAGTAGCTGACAGTTCTAATACACTGCACTACGCATGTAGTGCAGTGTATTAGAATAGCGATCAGGGCCTCCTGCCCTCATGTCCCCTAGTGGGACAAAGTAATAAAGTAAAAAAAAAGTTAAAAAAAGATGTGTAAAAAAAAGAAAATAAAAGTTTTAAAAGTAATAAAAGTAAAAGTCCCACTTTTTCCCTTATCAGTCCTTTATTATTAATAAAAATATATAAACAAACAAATAAACTATACATAATTGGTATCGCCGCGTCCGTAACGGCCTGAACTACAAAATTATTTTGTTATTTATCCCGCACGGTGAACGCCGTAAAAAAAAATATTAATAAACCGTACCACAATCACAATTGTTTGGTCACTTCACCTCCCAAAAAATGGAATAAAAAGAGATCAAAAAGTCGCATGTACCTAAAAATGGTACTGATGGAAAATACAGTTCGTTACGCAAAAAATAAGTCCTCGCACGGCTTTATTGATTGAAAAATAAAAACGTTATGGCTCTTAGAATAGGGTAACACAAAAAGTGAATGATTGTTTACAAAACGTACTTTATTGTGCAAACGCCATAAGACATAAAAAAAAACTATAAACATCTGGTATCGCCGTGATCGTATCGCCCCGCAGAATAAAGTTAATATATCATTTATAGCGCACGGTGAACGCTGTAAAAAAAAAAAGTATACAAAAACAATAGTACAATTGCTGTTTATTAGTCACCACGCCACCTAAAAATGGAATAAAAACTGATCAAAAAGCCGCATGCACCCCATGAAAACTACAATGGATTCCTCAAGGGGTCTAGTTTCCAAATTGGGGTCACTTTTGGGGGGTTTCCAATGTTTTGGCACCACAAGACCTCTTCAAACCGGACATGGTGCCTAATAAAAAAGAGGGCTCAAAATCCGCTAGGTGCTCCTTTGCTTCGGAGGCCGGTGCTTCAGTCCATTACCGCCCGAGGGCCACATGTGGGATATTTCTCTAAACTGCAGAATCTGGGCAATAAGTATTGAGTTGCGTTTCTCTGATAAATCCTTTTGTGTTATAAAAAAAATGGTATAAAAAGAGTAAATGTCACCTCTACTTTGCTCTAAATTTCTGTGAAACACCTAAAGGGTTCATAAACTTTCTAAATGCTGTTGTGAATACTTTGAGGGGTCTAGTTTCTAAAATGGGGTGTTTGATAGGGGTTTCTAATATATGGGCCCCTCAAAGCAACTTCAGAAATGAACTGGAACCTAAAAAAATAAATAAATGAGGCAATACTTCGCTTCTTACATTATACTGATAATGAGCCGTGCCCACTCCGAGATGACCCCAGTTTTGACCGTTTGTATAAACGGAGACCCCTATTAGACCGTTCCAGTGCCCGGTTTTCCCAAGCATACACCCCCGAGAAGTGTTTTTCTATTGATGAGTCCCTGGTACATTTTAAAGGGAGGGTTCAATTCCGCCAGTACCTGCCAGGTAAGAGGGCAAGGTATGGCGTGAAGATGTATAAGCTGCGAGAGTGCATCAGGGTATACCTACAGGTTTAGGATATATGAAGGAAAGGCCACCCCCAAACCAGACTGCATCCTGGACTACAATAGGTACATGGGAGGGATGGACTTGTCAAATCAAGTCCTGAAGCCCTACAGCGCCATGCGGTGAGGTATAAGAAGCTGGCCGGGCACATCATACAGATGGCTTTGTACAATGCGTATGTGCTACGTCGATGTGCAGGCCAGAGGGGAACTTTCCTGGAATTTCAAGATCTAATCTTTAGGGACCAGGAAGGGGGGGCGCATCGTACCAGGGCAACACTTTCCAGGAGAAGGTCCCCAAACCGGTGGAAAGGGAAAGAGTCAAAAGAGGTGCAGAGTCTGCTATAAGAGGGGGATAAGGAAGAACACAATATACCAATGTGACACGTGTCCCGAAAAACCAGGGCTCTGTATAAAAGATTGTTTTAAAATGTATCATACATCCCTTGATTTTCAATTTACCCTGATGCACTCCGCACAGCTTACCCCCCTCATCTTTCCCTTCTGAGCCCTGCCGTATGCCCAGGCAGCTGATAACAGCCACATGTAGGGTATTGTCGTACCCAGGAGAACCCACATTACAATTTAAGGGGTGTATATCTCCGGTGGCGCATGCTGGGCACACTATATTGGACACTGAAATGGCATATACATATATAAAATTGCAAATCTCACACTGCACCATCTGCTGCGCATTATCTTTTACACAATACCTGTGGGGTCAAAATGCTCACTACACCTCTAGATGAATGTCTTAAGGGGTGTAGTTTTTAAAATGGGGTCACTTCTCGGGGGTTTCAACTGTACTGGTACCTCAGGGGCTTCTGCACACATGACTTAGCACCAGAAAAGCTCCAGTAGGCCAAATGGTGGTCCTTTCCTTCTGAGCCCTCCCATGGGCCCAAAGGGCAGTTTATCACCACAAATGGGGTATTGCCGCACTAAGGACAAATTGGGCAACAAAATGGGGTATGTTGTTCCTTGTGAAAATAAGAAATTTTGATCAAAAATGACATCTTATTGGAAAAAATATCATTTTTTTCATTTCACAGCCCAATTCAAATAGGTGCTGTGAAAAACCTGTGCGGTCAAAATGATAACAAAAACCATAAATGAATTCCTTGAGGGGTGTAGTTTCCAAAATGGGGTCACTTCTGGTGGGTTTCCATTGCTTTGATACCTCTGGGGCTCTGCAAATGCGACATGGCACCCGAAAACCAATCCAGCAAAATCTGGACTCCAACAAACACATAGCGCTCCTTTCCTTCTGAGCCCTCCCATGGGCCCAAACGGCAGTTTATCACCACAAATGGGGTATTGCCGCACTAAGGACAAATTGGGCAACAAAATGGGGTATGTTGTTCCCTGTGAAAATAAGAAAATTTGATCAAAAATGACATTTTATTGGAAAAAATATCATTTTTTTTATTTCACAGCCCAATTCAAATAGGTGCTGTGAAAAAACTGTGCGGTCAAAATGATAACAAAAACCATAAATGAATTCCTTGAGGGGTGTAATTTCCAAAATGGGGTCACTTCTGGTGGGTTTCCATTGTTTTGATACCTCAACGCCTCTTCAAACCTGGCATGCTGCCTAAAATATATTCTAATAAAAAAGAGGCCTCAAAATGCACTAGGTGCTTCTTTGCTTCTAGGGCTTGTGTTTTAGTCCACGAGCGCAGTAGGGCCACATGTGGGACATTTCTAAAAACTGCAGAATCTGGACAATACATATTTAGTAGTGTTTCTCTGGTAAAACCTTCTCTGTTACTAAAAAAAAATTGAATAAAATTGAAATTCAGCAGAAAAAATGAAATTTGCAAATTTAATTTCCACTTTGCTTTAATTCCTGTGAAATGCCTGAAGGGTTAAAAAACTTTCTATATGCTGTTTTGAATACTTTGAGGGGTCTAGTTTTTAAAATGGGGTGTTTTATGGGGGTTTCTAACACATAGTCCCCTCAAATCCACTTCAGAACTGAACTGGCACCTTCAAAAAAAGGCTTTTGAAATTTTCTTAAGAATATGAGAAATTGCTGTTTTATGTTCTAAGCCTTGTAACGTCCAAGAAAAATAAAAGAATGTTCAAAAAACGATGCCAATCAAAAGTAGACATATGGGAAATGTGAACTAGTAACTATTTTGGGTGGTATAACCGTCTGTTTTTCAAGCAGATGCATTTAAATTCTGAAAAATGCTATTTTTTGTAAATTTTCTCTAAATTTTGCAATTTTTCACAAATAAAGACTGAATATATCGACCAAATTTTACCACGAACATGAAGCCCAAAGTGTCACGAGAAAACAATCTCAGAATCGCTTGGATAGGTTTAAGCATTCCGACGTTATTACCACATAAAGTGAAATATGTCAGATTTGAAAAATGGGCTCTGAGCCTTAAGGCCCAAACTAGGCTGCGTCCTTAAGGGGTTAATGTATTCTTACTTTTACTTCTATATGGGGGCTGCCATTTTTTTTATATCTCTATGTGTCGATTATCGACACATACAGAGCTGCTATATGGCACATACAGAGATGCTATACGGTACATACAACCCCATAGAGAATGCGAACGGGAGACATTCCATTCTCAGTTGCGTGCGCCGTCTGTGTGACTGGTCAGCGTCATACACTTCTCTCTTCACAACGCCCACTTGGTCAAAAAGTAAAGACACGCCCATTTGTCCATTAAGAAAGTCATTAGCATAAATCTAAAATAGGTCATAACTACGTCCAAATTGATAGTTTTTCTAAATAAAAACCACTGCTGTAATCTACATTACAGCGCCGATCACATTATGTTGAAGATAGGGCACTTAGAATAGATTCAATTTTTTTGCAAAATCGCCCAGCTCTAATAGGACTTAATGGAGAAACTGACTTTCTGTCCACACGAGATGATGTGGCAGTTGGAGTCCTATTGCTGGTCACATGACACACGAGGACCAGAAGGGAGTGGATAACTCACAAAAACAGCCGCCGGTAAGAAAATTACCTTCACCGCAATTTACATAATTTGCCTTTCCAACGGGCCAGAAAATAAAACAAATTTGCGAGAGAGCTCCTTTAACTGGTTGTCTTGAAGTTACAAATTAACAATTTCTCTCCGCAATGCGTATTTCCTATCCAGATAAGATTTTAACAGTGTCCCAACAGAGGGATGAGTCAGCCACATCTTCGATCTCTATAGGACTTACTAAAATAATATGAACCTCTAGAAGTCCGCGAGAGCCTCGGCTCCACTAAATGGATCAGTCAACTCCATTGGTCTAGCAGCCATAGGAATTGCTAAAAGACATGCTAACTTTATACCAACCCAGCGTAAAGATATACTGAAGTCACACAATTGGCTTAAATATGTCAAAAGAGGCTCTATATCACAAGTACTTGAGTACTTTGGAAGAATAGGCTTGTATGCAACAGCCCCTTTTAGAAGCCTTAAGAATATTCTGCTTACTGTCAGATTAGGAATAATGACATTTAGAGCAAATCCTATCGATTTTAAAGTGTTAGAGGCTATACTTGAACTAAATTTTGAATTCAAGAATTGAACGCTGCCCACATATCTGAAGGATCCCGAACTTCTCTGATCTCCAAGCCTTTAGCTCAGATATAATGGCTTGTTATCCATTACGTGTCCTCTGTCTCAAGGAACAATTATAATTAGGTTGTTTGCCTTTGTGGATAGCTCCGGAAATAAGAACAGCTGACTCTTGCAGCAATCCACATAAGTTGTGGAAGCTCTAATAGAAGGTCCACTGGTCCCTGGAAACACACCATTGTCATCCCAAATGGGCGCTTCCCCTCTACTGTCAATGAGTGTATTCTGGGGTACCACGGTTTTGATGGCCATACAGGGAACACCAATATTACCCGTGCTACACACTTCTATCTTCCGAAGAGTTTGTGGCAGCATGGTAGGAGGAGGGAACGCATAAACGGCATACCAAGTCCCTCAATGGGAAGGATAGGGCATCTATACTAGACTACCTGCAAAACTTTCTTTTCTCCATTTTGAGATAATGATTCTCACGGAGGTTGAATGATTGTATTTGCATTTATAACTCTTTCTAGATAAATTCTCTCTCCAGAACTTGTTAAAATGTCTTCTAAAATAATTGAAGAAATTTTATTTTATTACTACATTATTTGAATGGGAAGAGGTTTTTTTTAAACCTAACTTTCTTCAATTTTAAACATTTTTTAGTTGCCCACGGGTACGATAGTTTGATACCAGCAATAGTTATGTATTGGAGTGTATGGGATTTTTAATGGTCTCTTATGAAGACCGGCCTCTTGAAGGTCCCCTGGCTGCAATGACAACCTACGGCCGTGACAACCTGCGGGTTTCAGCTGTAATAAACACATGCAACATTTGGAGTGGGCTGAGCTCGTGAGTTCCTATCACACGCCTGAATGCAGAAGCAGCACTTCTGCATTCAGGAGCACAGCAATCAATATTAGTGTTGTGTTTAGGTTTTTTTAAGTGACAAGGAACCGATTATTTCAGTTCCCTGCCACAGTACAGGATCGGACTACCAGCGTCACAGCCTGATCATGCCGATGGCACTGTGTGCAGTGGAATGCAGCAACATCAAAGTCAGCACGTAAATTAAAAAGGCTTCTGGCACAAGAAACATGTAGTAAGCCAGTTAATTTACGTGGGGGTGGGGTGGGAAGGGGTTATTAAAACACTGTTCAAGACTTATTTTAACTACTTTGAGAAGCCAGATAAATAGCTTTCACTCCCTAACAAACACATGGCATTCTGTTAAATGAATTTACACTGCGTGTAATCTATGTCTAATAAAAGTGAAGTATTCCTCTTATTGTGCAATGGTTACCGTGACCACGAGGTTTCCCTATGATAAGTCACCACAAGATTTCTTAGCAATTGTTGCCCAATATCTCCCCGCATAGGGAAAATAAAAAACTTCTCATGTGTAGCAACCTTGTGAGGCCTTTCCATTTAAAGGAACACTCCGGTGAATTTTTTATCGTGCCCCCATTAGGAAAGTACACTTGGTAAAAGGTAGGGCATGTCATCCTTTTACCGGGCACTTTGTTGCCAACCTATATGCTCCTTTCCCGGGCCACAGTTATGACACGAGAACACAATGAGACTGCCTGATTTCTACAGCTTCTGCTGTGTAGACCGAAAGTCTCTCACTATGTATTCTTATGAGACTCACATTGAGCATCTCATTGGAATTAATAGTAAAACTGACTTCCGGTCCACACAGCAGATGCATATAACCCCCATCATCCCTGAGAGGCGGGCGAAATTATCTACCGCCTGGGTGACGGAAGTCACCCATTGGGGGGGTAATATGCTCTTTAACCCGTTAGTGACCGGCCCATCGTGTTTCTACGTCGGTCACTAACGGGCCTTATTCCGATGCCATAGACTTTTTACGTCGCAGCATCGGAATAAGTAAACAGAGCAGGGAGCTGTCAGATCTCCCTGCTCTCAGCTGCTAGAGGCAGCTGAGGGCTGGGAGCGTCCCTGCTCTGCCGTGTGAGATCGATATTAGTATCGATCTCACACGTTTAACCCCTCAGATGCGGTGCTCAATAGCGAGCACCGCATCTGAGTGGTTTTGGAGAGAGGGAGGGAGCTCCCTCTCTCCCCCACCGACACCCGGCGATACGACCGCCGAGTGTCTGTGTCTCTAATGGCAGCCGGGGGTCTAATAAAGGCCCCCAGGTCTGCCTGTAATGAATGCCTGCTAGATCATGCCGCAGGCATGACCTAGCAGATGCCTGTCCGTGTTAAACGGCCAGGCAGTAATACAAAAAAAATGAAAAACCCAGCTTTTCCCCTTACAAACTGCTTTACTATTAAAAAAACAAAATAAAGTTAAAAAGTTACACATATTTGGTATCGCCGCGTCCGTAACGACCCCGACTATAAATCTATTACATTATTTAACCTGCACGGTGAACACCGTAAAAAAAAAAAAAAAGCTATGGAAAAATTGCTGTTTTCTGTGAATACTGACTTTAAAAAAATGTAATAAAAAGTGATCAAAAAGTCGCATCTACTCCAAAACGGTACCAATAAAAACTACAAGTCGCCCCGCAAAAAAAAAGCCCTCATACAACCGCATCGGCGAAAAAATAAAAACGTTACGGCTCTTCAAATATGGAGACACAAAAACAAATAATTTTGAAAAAAAAGCGTTTTTACTGTGTAAAAGTAGTAAAACATACAAAAACTATACAAATTTGGTATCGTTGCAATCGTAACAACCCGCTGAATAAAGTTATTGTCTTATTTATATCACACGGTAAACGGCGTAGATTTAGGACGCAAAAAAGAGTGGCAAAATTTCAGATTTTTTTCTATCCCCCCCCCCCAAAAAAAAGTTAATAAAAGTTAATCAATAAATAATATGTACCTAAAAATGGTGCTATTAAAAAATACAACTTGTCCCGCAAAAAACAAGACCTTATACAGCTATGTAGACGCAAAAATAAGAAGGTTATAGCTCTTGGAATGTGACAATTGAAAAACGTAAAAAATAGCTTGGTCATTAAGGTCCAAAATAGGCTGGTCATTAAGGGGTTAACCATGGGAACTGGGGTATCCTGTGGTGGTTTAGGCAGAGGGCACTGTACACTGTCAGCTTGCCAAAATGACAACTTAGTACTGCACCGCGTACACGCAAAGTGCATTACAATGGTGGCGGGGGGGGTTGGGTCTTTGCTTTTCCCTTTGAAGCCATATTATGAGCCTTTTACAAAAAACAACACTATAGCCAATGGCTATCCTACCAGACCCCCTTGGTGCGGTGTCCCCAGTGAAGCAGGAATGTTTTCGTGCTGTATGACTTCTGTACACCGCTCAGTGTACTATGGTGTTCACTACCGGTGATAAGAAGCGTCGGAGGAGGGGGCCTTGCAACACATACCGCCGTTAGCACACATAATAATACTTATAGCCAAAAGGTGCATCCTGAAAAATTGGCTGGAAGCTAATACCCCGACTCTGGAACAATTAGTCCAGCAACTACAAAAATACCTACATTCGGATAAAACTGAAGCCTTGAGGCACAAGGAGCGGAAAACTGCAACATTTTTCAAAAAATGGAAACCGTTGTTGGTACAAATGTCGGACTCGGATATAGCAAAGGTGATGGAGGGTTTCCAGCACACTAAATGGTATCTCACCGAGGATATTAAGGGGACATTGGGGAAGCTAAAGATTACAGCACCAAGAGGTTAGAGAGGAACACATAGGGCACGGACATAAAATAGAAATAGGAGAAGATAATGATGAGAAGGATATTAGTTAGGCTACCATAGTTGCTGTGTGAACTGTTTATATGTTTATATTGTATAATCTGCTATTAAAATTGAAATGTGCTTTCATTATAACTGGTTTTGACTTTGACAAGTGTAACACCTTAAAAATAATAAAAAACTAAAATAAAATTAAAAAATCTAGCAGATTTGCCTACAGTGCAGGACATGTCTGCCTCCTACGGACACTAGGCTAAAACTGAGGAGATGAGTGCACAGCAGAGGGTATAGCTCACTGGGTGGAGCCACACTTTTTTTTATATTTCCTAGTGTCAGCTTCCTGGTGACAGTGGCTTCTACCCACGGTACTATGTCCCCCAGTAAATACTTTGAGAATTTATCCCAATAAAAACTACAGCTCGCCCGCAAAAAAAAATTCCCCATCGTTCAATCGACGGAAAAATAAAAAATAAAATTATGGCTCTCAGGAAATGGCGACAAAACAGTTATTTTTTTTTTTAGCAAATAGTTATTTTTCAATAAAAAAAGTGGTAAAACAAAATTTAGGAAGGCGGGGAGGAAAAAATGAAAATGAAAAAACGAAGATTGGCCATGTCCTTGAGGGGTTAATCACAGGTCAATATTTTCATACATATTTGAAGAGTTCTTTGTAGTTATTTTAGCTGTGTGGGTTTCTAAATTTACTTCGATAGGGAAAATCAAAGCAATGAAAACTGCATGTAAAAAGCAACAACTTTCTATGGAAGCATTTCCTGAAAATAATTATTCGAAACTATTCTTTAAATATTATATTAATATGCATTTTTTTTGTGCGGTTTAAGTGACAGGCAAGGGAGCTAAGAAAAACTATTTAAGGGGGAGTTCACACTGAGTTTTTGATGAGTTTTTCTGACGCGGAAACCACGTCGGAAAACGCGCAAGGAAACATGCCCAATCTTCGGGCGTTTACGCCTCTGACATCAATAGGAGGCAGAGAAAGTGTATTTCGTGGCGTTTTTTGCTGTGGCGCTCAATGGCCACGGGCGAAAAACGCAGCGAAAATCTGCCTCAAACTTCCAAACGGAATTTTGAGCCGGATTTTTCGCCTGCAAAAAACTCTGTGAACCCAGCCTTAGGTTACCCATGACTAAAGGTTTTCAGAAGCATTTTTTTTCCCACTTTGGAAAAACCACAGCAGCACAAGTTATATTGTAGTGACTTAAATTCTATTCACGAATTGCCATTCGTTTTTAAGGACAGTTTTGTCCCATTGACTTTACTGCATTAAAAAAAAAATATATTTATATATATATATATATATATATATATATATATATACACACACACACACACACACACACAGTGAAGGAAATAAGTATTTGATCCCTTGCTGATTTTGTAAGTTTGCCCACTGTCAAAGTCATGAACAGTCTAGAATTTTTAGGCTAGGTTAATTTTACCAGTGAGAGATAGATTATATATAAAAAAAACAAAAAAAAAAAAAAACAGAGTATCACAATTATATATATTTATTTGCATTGTGCACAGAGAAATAAGTATTTGATCCCTTTGGCAAACAAGACTTAATACTTGGTGGCAAAACCCTTGTTGGCAAGCACAGCAGTCAGACGTTTTTTGTAGTTGATGAGGTTTGCACACATGTTAGATGGAATTTTGGCCCACTCCTCTTTGCAGATCATCTGTAAATCATTAAGATTTCGAGGTTGTCGCTTGGCAACTCGGATCTTCAGCTCCCTCCATAAGTTTTCGATGGGATTAAGGTCTGGAAACTGGCTAGGCCACTCCATGACCTTAATGTGCTTCTTTTTGAGTCACTCCTTTGTTGCCTTGGCTGTATGTTTCGGGTCATTGTCGTGCTGGAAGACCCAGCCACGAGCCATTTTTAATGTCCTGGTGGAGGGAAGGAGGTTGTCACTCAGGATTTGACGGTACAAGGCTCCATCCATTCTCCCATTGATGCGGTGAAGTAGTCCTGTGCCCTTGGCAGAGAAACACCCCCAAAACATAATGTTTCCACCTCCATGCTTGACAGTGGGGACGATATTCTTTGGGTCATAGGCAGCATTTCTCTTCCTCCAAACACGGCGAGTTGAGTTAATGCCAAAGAGCTCAATTTTAGTCTCATCTGACCACAGCACCTTCTCCCAATCACTCTCAGAATCATCCAGATGTTCATTTGCAAACTTCAGACGGGCCTGTACATATGCCTTCTTGAGCAGGGGGACCTTGCGGGCACTGCAGGATTTTAATCCATTACGGCGTAATGTGTTACCAATGGTTTTCTTGGTGACTGTGGTCCCAGCTGCCTTGAGATCATTAACAAGTTCCCCCCGTGTAGTTTTCGGCTGAGCTCTCACCTTCCTCAGGATCAAGGATACCCCACGAGGTGAGATTTTGCATGGAGCCCCAGATCGATGTTGATTGACAGTCATTTTGTATGTCTTCCATTTTCTTACTATTGCACCAACAGTTGTCTCCTTCTCACCCAGCGTCTTACTCATGGTTTTGTAGCCCATTCCAGCCTTGTGCAGGTCTATGATCTTGTCCCTGACATCCTTAGAAAGCTCTTTGGTCTTGCCCATGTTGTAGAGGTTAGAGTCAGACTGATTAATTGAGTCTGTGGACAGGAGTCTTTTATACAGGTGACCATGTAAGAGCTGTCTTTAATGCAGGCACCAAGTTGATTTGGAGCGTGTAACTGGTCTGGAGGAGGCTGAACTCTTAATGGTTGGTAGGGGATCAAATACTTATTTCTCTGTGCACAATGCAAATTAATATATATAATTTTGACTGATTTTCAGTTTGTTTTTTTAAAATATAATCTATCTCTCACTGTTAAAATTAACCTAGCCTAAAAATTCTAGACTGTTCATGTCTTTGACAGTGGGCAAACTTACAAAATCAGCAAGGGATCAAATACTTATTTCCTTCACTATATATATATATATATATATATATATATATATATTAATTTTTTTTACACGCAGTACCACAATGCAGTTTTCCACAGAAACAGTTCTAGGAATACTTCCAAGAAGTGCTTCTTTAAAATATAGCTACAGATGGCGGCAAAACCACCACAGAGACCGCACGACAATACATTAAGTGTCTGAGATGCAGCTTTGTACCACATCACAATGCAATGTGTAAACTCTGCCTTATTCAAGTTTTGCAGAACAGCCTTTTATTTGCAGCAGACCTCCATGGTGATCAATACAAAGATGCCAAGATGTAGGCGCATCTTATAGTTACTGTTGTAAATCTGTGTGTAATAAGAGGGTGGATTTCTCTTGTAATATTAATTCAACTATCCCTGTCACAGTGACCTAATCATTTTGGCTATTGTTGTCCCACTATTCCCCCAGCTGAACTCACATGAACTGCCAGAATAAACGCTGAACAGTATCAGAGCATCGGTTAGCAGAATGCTAAAGCTTATGTGTACGAGAGAGCAGCCTAAGCCTTAGGCCTCATGCCCACTTCAGTGTTTTCCTTCAGGGTGCTAGCCGTTTTTCTGACGACTAGCACCCTGACCCATTCATTTCAATGGGGCCATGCACACTTCCGTTTTTTTGACCGTCCCGTTGCTCCGTTCCGAACCAAAGTAGAGCATGTCCTACTTTGGTCCGAGATTCCGTGAGGCCCATGCAAGTCAATGGGGCCGTCAAAAAAACTGAAGGCACACGGAAGGCATCCGTGTGCCATCCGTGTGTGACGGAGCCGTTGCCTAGTAACGGCCGGGCGTGCAGAAAAACATAACAGAAATATTACACTAATCGGCAGCCACTTGTCTCTATCAAATCACTGATAGAGAAAAGAGGCTGCTGATTAAAAATAAAATAAAAAGCAGTTCATACGTACCCGGTCGTTGTCTTGGTGACGAGTCCCTCTTCCTCCAGTCCGACCTTCCTTTCTGACGCGGCAGCCTGTGATTGTCTGCAGAGGCGGTCACGTGGAATGAAGCATCATACCTGGAGGCCGGCCTTCTGACGTAATCCTGACATGCGTGACCGCCACTACAGCCTGTGATTGGCTGCAGCAGTGACATGGATGAAAGGTCATCGCTGGAGGCCGGACAAGAGGAAAGTAAGTATGAACTTTTTTTTTAATTTAATTTAAATTGTTTTTTCCGAGCACCGAGCATGGTACTGTCCAAGGTGCTGAAAGAGTTACCGCCGATCAGTGCAGCCCATTAACTCTTTCAGCACCCTGGACAGTACCATGCTCGGCTCTCGGAAACACGGAGCGCACACGGCCGCCAAAACGGGCACACTGATCCGTCAAAAACGGCCGTGAAAACGGTGTCGGAAGTGTGCACGAGGCCTTATGCACACGACTAAGGGATTTTACTGTCCCCAAATACAAATCGGACGGCTACGGATACACATCCGTAGCTGGCCGCAATTGCCGAAGCGCCAATAGACTTCTATGGGCGAGTCTGTGCTGCAATTGCGGACAAGAATAGGACATGTTCTATATTGTGCGCATCAATTCTATGGCCCGGACACATCCGTAATTATACGGAAAGGTGTCGGTGGCGAATAGAAATGAATGGGCCCCCATTTCATCCGTAATTACAGATGAAAATTATGGTTGTGTGCACGGGGCCTTAGTCGTACAAGCTTTGAGTAGAAGTCTGTGGTCATACGGTACCATTTCAGGTCTCCAATTTTAAACAGAAGTATACAGAGGGTTTTTTTTTGTGAGATTTTGCGTGAACGCGACAGAAATTAATACCGTATCGATTCCGTCAAAACGACGGAAACCTTGCACAACCGAGACAAACTGAAACCATTTGCAATAGATCAGTCATCATTGAAATCAATGGTGATGGAAACGGAAAAGTCGGGGCTCCGTTCCAACGGAAAGCTCTGACGCAGATGTGAACGCAGCCTTATCTGTGTTTTTATAAATAGTTTGAAACAAGCCCATAGTGGTGCTCTAAACCAACTTTATCTAAAAACGTATTTAAAAAAAATAAAATACTGAAATCTGTTACTTCTATACAAAAAGCGCAGCATGCTACGGTATTTTGTATACCAGAAGGTAATCTCTCATTCACATGTAGTGCATTTTCACGCCTGCTAAAACCTAAAGAAACGCAGTTATCTGCCAGCACATTCGGAATGGAGGCATAGAAACTCTGTTAACCCCTTAATGACCATATAAACTTTTCCGTTTTTACCTCTCTGCCTTCCAGCAGCCAGAACTTTTTTTATTTTTTCATGGCCGTGGCCATATGAGGTCTTGTTTTATGCGGGAAATTTTTTATTTTTTTCCGCAGTTTGAGGGTAGATAAAAATATTTTTACAGCGTGCATATAGGAAAAAGCGATTCTCTGCATCGTTTTTCTTGTTTATTTTTTATCCCGTTCACGTTTCACGCTAGATAACCTATTAAATTAATTATTCAGGTTATTACGGTCGTGTAGGTACCCAATGTGTAGTTTTTTTGTTTTTATGTAATGTAGGGGCAATAAAATCCATTTTATGCAAAATGACTTTTTGGGGCATTTTCTTTTATTTATTTATTTTTTGTTACTTTTTTTAATCCCATTAAGGGATAACTTTATTTATAACTATTTATTACTTATGTCTTAGCTTACTCTTGTATGCTAATACATTATACGGTGTCACTATGACACAGGCTTCTGTTAGGGCAGAGGATGCAGCTAAAGATAAGGGGAGCGATCCAATTAAAACTAAAATAAGGTTTTTGTTCTCAGTGCTATAGTGATGTCAGATGTTAAACAATGGACAAATAACATCGCTATGTGCAGGAGAATTAGGCCGGGTTCCCACGTAGTGTAAACGCTGCGTAATTTCCGCAACGGAAGTGTGCGGGAAATTTCACAGCATTTACAGTAGCAGCAAAGTGGATGAGATTTTAAAAATCTCATACCCACATTGCAGAAAAAAAAAAATGCAGATTAAAATGTAGATAAATTGAGCTGCGGTACGGAATTTAAATCCCGAGCATGTCAATTTATGCTGTGTTTTTGTTGATTTTACGTTGCGGATTTCCCTATTGAATTCAATGGGGATGCAAAACCCACAACAGAAAGCCAAGTGTTGCAACTTACCCAGAATGCCTTCCTGCAGTCCCGCCTCCTGAGATGACATTTCATCCCACGTGACCTCTGCAGCCAATCACATGCTGCAGCGTCACATGGCCTGCAACGTCATCGTAGGAGACCGGACCACGCGCAGAGACGACCGAGGCGGGTAAGTATGAACGGCTTTCTTCTGCATCGGATATTCAGTTTGAAAAACCGAACCCCAATGTGGTGCGATTTTTCGGACGGAATGTACTGCAGGTTTCAGGTCGGACACGCTGCGTGATTTTTACACTGCGTTTCCGCCCTGTGGGAACCCGGCCTTAGGCTCTTTGCACATCAGCACTAAGCTTTAAAGAGGCTCTGTCACCAGATTTTGCAACCCCTATCTGCTATTGCAGCACATAGGCGCTGCAATGTAGATTACAGTAACGTTTTTATTTTTAAAAAACGAGCATTTTTGGCCAAGTTATGGCCATTTTTGTATTTATGCAAATGAGGCTTGCAAAAGTCCAAGTGGGCGTGTTTAAAGTAAAAGTACAACTGGGCGTGTATTATGTGCGTACATCGGGGCGTTTTTACTACTTTTACTAGCTGGGCGTTCTGATGAGAAGTATCATCCACTTCTCTTCAGAACGCCCAGCTTCTGGCAGTGCAGATCTGTGACGTCACTCACAGGTCCTGCATCGTGTCAGCCACATCGGCACCAGAGGCTACAGTTGATTCTGCAGCAGCATCAGCGTTTGCAGCTAAGTAGCTACATCGACTTACCTGCAAACGCCGATGCTGCTGCAGGATCATCTGTAGCCTCTGGTGCCGATGTGTCCTCGCTCGTCTGACACGATGCAGGACCTGGGGAAGTGACGTCACAGCGCGATCTCTCGAGAACACGGCTATGTCTGCACTGCCAGAAGCTGGGCGTTCTGAAGAGAAGTGGATGATACTTCTATACACAACGCCCAGCTAGTAAAAGAAGTAAAAACGCCCCGATGTACGCACATAATACACGCCCAGTTGTACTTTTACTTTAAACACGCCGAGTTGTACTTTTGCAAGCCTCATTTGCATAAATACGAAAATGGTCATAACCAAAAATGCTCGTTTTTTAAAAATAAAACCGTTACTGTAATCTACATTGCAGCGCCGATCTGCTGCAATAGCAGATAGGGGTTGCAAAATCTGGTGACAGAGCCTCTTTAAGTTCCAACGAAAGAACAGAAAAAAAACGAATCAACTAGAGAATGGAAGCGCCGGGTCCTTCGCATGAAGCGCCTGATGGAACCCATTTACAAAATAGCGCTGCACGCTGTGCTATTTAGTCCAAAAATTTACAGAATCTGCAACGGAGTGCCCAATGCAGATGTGAAATGGGCCCTAATTTATGAGGTTTATATTATAAGTTCCACAAACTTCCGTAAAAGAGAACATGAAAAAAGTGAGGGTAAAAAGGCCTCGTTCACATTAGTGTTGGGTTCAGTTCATGGGCTCGGTTAGACCTTTCCGTCGGAGGAAAATATGAACAGAAAGACAATAGGAAACCATAGCTTTCCATTGGCGCTACCATTGATTTCAATAGTAATGCTTCCGCTGCAAATGGTTTTAGTTTGTCTTCGTTTTGTGAAGTTTCCGTTTTTTTAGCGAAAACGGCATAGTCGACAAGAAATTGTAGCGAAATATATTTACAAAGTTACTCAACCTTTTACGTAGATCCTAGCTATATAAAAACGGTATAACCTGAATGGTAAACATTTTAATATATAAAGATACTGCAAAGCAACCATGCTTTGATAAACAGGTCCAAACACAAGCCTCTCCGCAGCAGCACTTCCGAACAGAACTAGATCAGCATACAAGCCCTGGTCACTCCACAGACATACGAAGCAATATTTTCTAGGATAGGGAAAACATTTTGGGAAGCAAAGAATAAATTATCTGGAGCAAACTGCCTGAGCCCTCAGTCGCTATAGCTCGTCCACATTTCCCAGGGCTAGGCGCATGTCTCTAGTAACACAATAGTGACTAGCCGTGTTGTGGTACTTGAGGATGACACAGTCCTGCATCCTCAGCAAACACCTCTTAGCTGCCCGCAGGAGGCAGGCAATGACTGTGAGCCTATTATCTCAGACACACGCCTACAGCACCACAGGCAGCGTTAATACAGCCGCTGCCTAACACGAACCTAAACAGTCATATAAACCGTGCAGCACATTCCACACACGACATGCAATGACCGGGAGTATGAGCACCTCACTCACCCGAGTCCACAAAGACTGCAACAAGCAGCCACTGCACTACGGTGGTAAAATGGCGCGTCTTCCCCCCAACAGACCACGCCTCCTTCTCCCGTATCTCTCAGCCAATCACAGGCGCCTCAGAAGCGAATACCAGTGGCCTTCCAATTAGGCTGAGCAAGGGACAAGGGAGCGGGAAGGGGGATGAGCGGCTCTAACCAACCGCAGCTTGGGATAAATATGGCTGTAACGCTTTTATGTTCCGAGTAGCCGCATTGGCCGTAGTGAGGTGTGTAGTGTCCAATCACACGTGCTCCAGAGAAGAGTGAGGACAGCGGAGACTTCTGTGACAGGGACAATGCTCCCTATTATTCCACGACTGTCTATATACACACACGTAGATTACCGCCTAAAGCCCTCACAGCTTTGCTTGTAGGGGACAGACTTCTGTTTCACTTCTAATGCTGACAACCAATTTGCCAGGATCAGTTGGCTAGTAATGTACTGAATAACCTTGGGAACCCATTGTAAAATTTTGAATGGGGCCTTGCTCTGCCATGATCGCCACCCGTAGCAAGTGAGTAATGTAATGCGCTTTAAAAAAAAAAATTGCCTATACTGTTGCACTTTTGGCAATAAAAAAAAGTATTGAATCTGGTCTAGATGCTTAGTGTGAATTTTTTAATTTCGTATTAAAGTGGCTTTCAGTCAAGTGAATGGGTCTGAGTTGCAGTACCGGACAAAGCCGCAAGTATGGATGAGCCACTGTACCTGGGGGCACTGGAGAATGCCACAACCCCTCTGTTATGCTGATCAGTGGGGTCACGGGGTCGGATAAGGTCCTAAGGATAGTCCGTAAATTTATATACTCCCTGACTACCCCTTTAACAGTTGCATACCTCCCAGCTTTCAAATATTGTAAAGAGGGATAACAAATGCGAAGTGCAGCGTGGCAAGTTTTTCCCCCATTTAGTCATGCCTTTTACCACACCCAATCCCTGTCCAAACACACCCAGTTCAGCCCACCCAGTATAATGTCCCCATAGTGCCTCCACACACGCACAGTATTATGCCCCCCACACGGTATAATTCCCCTATAATGCCTCCCCACAGTATAATTCCACCACAGTATAATGCCCCCCCCCCCACAGTATTATACCCCCATAGTGCCCCGCACACTGTATTATGCCCCCATGGTGGCTCCCCACAGTATAATTCCCACAGAGTATTATGCCCCCAGCCCCCCACACAGTATAATTCCCCTATAGTGCCTACCCACAGTATAATTCCACCACAGTATAATGCCCCCCCCCACAGTATTATGCCCCCATGGTGGCTCCCCACAGTATAATTCCCACAGAGTATTATGCCCCCAGCCCCCCACACAGTATAATTCCCCTATAGTGCCTACCCACAGTATAATTCCACCACAGTATAGTGCCCCCACAGTATTGTGCCCCCCACACTGTATTATGCCCCCATGGTGCCTCCCCACACAGTATAATGCCTCCCATACTTCCTGATCTAGTTTTATGCCCCAATAGTGCCTCTCCACAGTATAATGCCGCCACACACAGTAAAATGACCCCCAAACAGTATAAAGCCCCCGTAGTGCCTCCCCACACAGTATACTGCCCCAATAGTTCCTACCGACACAGTATATTGCCCCCATATCTGCGCACACACATTACAATGAACCCATAGCTGCCCCAACATCCAGTATAATGCCCCTTAGCGCCTAATAAAATAAATACTCTCCTAGCCTCCTCACGACGATTGGAGGAGATCCCTCGGCATGTCTCCTCTCGGCTGTGCATTGTGTGCCTCAGCGCAGGCAGGCATGATGATGTCACTGCATCGCACCTGTCTCCGCTAAGCCACTCACGGCTGGCTTTACATAGTGAATAGTGGAGCAGGTAGCTGATGGATCCCTTCTTCACCATTGGGTTCAACTGTATCTGCGTCCTGAGGATTCAGATACAGCTCAAACCGAGACATGCCAACGGGACAGCAGGACGCTGCCAGGAATCCTGGACTGTATCGGTGAATCCTGGTCGGTTGGGAGGTATGACTGTCGGTCTGAGACCTATGTAATATTGCTAAAACCAGGTGGTTCTTATTCAGTTTCCTACTTTCTACTGATGGGATCTGCTTTTATTTTTGGCTAGAAATACACTATATGGACAAAAGTATTGGGACACACCTCTTGATCATTGAATTACGGTGTTTCATTCAGTCCCGTTGCCACATGTGTAGAAAATAAAGCACCTAACCATGCAGTCGCCTTTACAAACATTTGTGGAAGAATGGGTCGTACTAAAGAGCTCACTGAATTCCAGGGTGGTACTGTAATAGGATGCCACTGTTGCAACAAGTCCATTAGTCAAATTTCTTTCCTCCTAGATATTCCACGATAAACTGTAAGTTGTATTATTAAGTGGAAGCGTTCAGGAACCACAGAAACTCACGAAGTGGCAGATCAGGTAAAGTTGCCGAGCAGGGTTGCCGAGTGCTGAGGTGCGCAGTTTATAAAAGTTGCCAAGAATTACGGACTTTATCATAGGGACAGGTTCTAGAGACAACAGGGTCGTTCTTTTCAGAACGGGTGCCCGGAATGTTGTCAACAGTGAGGATTTAATTAGGCTAAAGGGACAGGCAGAATTTCACTGTGTAACTCCTATGATCCTGAGCAACCTTGCTGTACACATTATGGAGCGTTTGTTTAGTATTTGGCAAGCTGAATACTGAGTGTTGTATATGCTATACGTTATAATAGCACAATTGATACTTACATTGTTATTCCATTTTTATATGGTTAAAATGAAAGGTTATATTTTATACACTATCCCTTCCTCTATATATTTGTTCCCTATAGAAAGCCTCTGTCTTCCCCAGGTCAGCACGATCTCCTCTCTGCACTGAGCATAGTAATGTACTACGTGTAGCAAGTGCTGCTCCTGTGCTGTGCAACCAGAGAAAGAAGGCACTATGACATGTAAGGCTAAGTTCACATCTCGTTTTTACTGTACGTCTGACGTGCACGTTTTGACATGAAAAAACTGTGTCAAACCGTGTACCACAGCGTGCACATTGATTTCTATCGTCCCTCGCCATGTAGTTTGTGCATACGTTTTGTGTGCTTATGTTCTGTCCTTTTTTTCCCCATGTCCTGAAAAGCGTAGTCTACTATGCTTTTCAGTACTTTTCCAAAACGTATACCACATGTATACGTTTTTATTTGTATTGAGGTCAATGGCGACATATGGATGACGTATGCAATTTAACCCGTTAGTGACCGCCAATACACCTTTTCACTGCGGCCACTAATGGGCTTTATTCTGATGGCATACGCCTTTTCACGGTGTCGTAGCAGAATAAATAAACAGAGCAGGGACTCTTTAACCCCTTCCCCCTGCTTGCATTCTGGGCCCTAATGTCCAAGCCATTTTTGACATTTTTCCATTGTCACATTTGAAGAGCTGTAACTTTTTTATTTTTGCGTCGGCATAGCTGTATAAGGTCTTGTTTTTTTGCGGGACGACTTGTAGTTTTTATTGGTACCATTTGAGAGTATATGCGACTTTTTGATCATTTTTTATCACATTTTTTTTAAGTCAGGATTAACAGAAAACAGCAATTTTTCCATTGTTTTTTATTTTATTTTTTACGGCGTTCACAGTGCGGGTTAAATAATGTAACAGCTTTATAGTCGGGGTCGTTACAGACGCGGCGATACCAAATATGTGTAACTTTTTTGCTTTATTGTAGTTTTTTTTTAATAGTAAAGCATTTTGTAAGGGGCAAAAGTGGGTTTTCCATTTTTTTTTTCACTTTTTTTTTTAAATTAAGTTTATTAAACTTTTTTTACTTTTATACTAGTCCCACTAGGGGACTTCACTATCCTCCGATCGCTATTGTAATACACTGCAATACTTTTGTATTGCAGTGTATTAATGCCTGTCCGTTTAAAACGGACAGGCATCTGCTAGGTCATGCCTGCGGCATGATCTAGCAGGCATTCGCTCCAGGCAGACCTGGGGGCCTTTATTAGACCCCCGGCTGCCATAGAAGACACTGACACTCGGCGATTTTATCGCCGGGTGTCGGTGGGAGAGAGAGGGAGCTCGCTCCCTCTCTCCAAAACCATTCAGATGCGGTGCACGCTATTGTGCACCGCATCTGAAGGGTTAAATGGGTGAGATCGATACTAATATCGATCTCACCCGGCAGAGCAGGGACGCTCCCAGCCCTCAGCTGCCTCTGGCAGCTGAGAGCAGGGAGATTTGACGGCTCCCTGCTCTGTTTACTTTATTCTACAGCAGCGCCGTAGAATGGCGGCGCTGTAGAATAAAGCCCATTAATGACCGCCGTGAAAAGGCTTATCGGCTGTCATTAAGGGGTTAAATTTCTCTGATTTCAGCTACCAGAGGTAGCTGGGGGCATCCCTACTCGAATGGGTGAGATCGATATAAGTATCGATCTCACTCGTTTAACCCCTCAGATAGGCTATTGAGCGCCGCATTTGAGTGGTTTTGGAGAGCGGGAGGGAGCTCCCTTTCTCTCCCACCGACACCCAGCCTAATAAAGGCCCCAAGGTCTGCCTGTAGTGAATGCCTGCTAGGTCATGCCAGGGACAGGCAGTAATACACTACAATACAAAAGTATTGCAGTGTATTATAAAAGCAATCGGCTGATCGCATATTAAAGTCCCCTAGTGGGACTAGTAAAAAAGTACAAAAAAAGTTTAATAAAGTTATTAAAAAATAAATGAAAAACCCACTTTTTCCTCTTACAAAATGCTTTACTATTAAAAAAACAAAATAAAGTAAAAAAGTTACACATATTTGGTATCGCCACGTCCGTAACGACCCCAACTATAAAGCTATTACATTATTTAACCCTCACGGTGAACGCCGTAAAAAATAAAATAAAAAAAAACAATGCAAAAATTGCTGTTTTCTGTGAATCCTGCCTTAAAAAAATGTGATAAAAAGTCGCATCTACTCCAAAATGGTACCAATAAAAACATATACATCGTTGTATACCACAAATATGTATACAAAACAAGATGTGAACTTAGCCTTACATGGCACAGGAGTTGTCAGAGCCATCGACAAGAACTGCTGATAGCTGCTGCTACAAGTAGTACAGTATTATGCTGCAGTGTAGAGAGGACATCGTGCCGACCTGGTAAGATAGCTGCTGCCTATTGGGGGTGATACTGGGGGGGAAATGATGTGAAGAGGGGGTGATTCTGGGGGGAGATGTGAAGAGAGGTGATACTGGGGGAGATGATGTGAAGAAGGGGTGATTCTGGGGGGAGATGATGTAACGAGGTGATACTGGTGGGAGATGATGTGAAGAGGGGGATGATACTGGGGAAAATTATGTGAAGCGGGGGATGATACTGGGGGAGATGTGAAGAGGGTAATGATTCTAGGGGGAGATGTTGTAAGGAGGGACTGATACTGGGGAGAGATAATGTGAAGAGGGGGATGATAATGGAGGGGAGATAACGTAAAGAGGTGGATGATACTGGTGGTGAGGTGAGGAGGGGGATGATACTGAGGGGGGAGACGTTGTGAGGAGGGAGATTGTCATGGTTTGTGGGTATGTGTACACACTAGGCCGCACCGCCGTATCGGGGAGGCAGCTGGCCAAACAACAGAGCACCCTAGTAATACAAAGTCCCGCACTAGGGTACCTGGATAGTCCAGACACCGGCCACAGCTCCGGCACGGATGGAGATGGGTGCAGCAGGTTACGCCAGACGTGGCGGATGACACTGGACGTGGAGGACGACACTGGACGTGGCAGATGACACTGGACGTGGCAGATGACACTGGACGTGGCGGATGACACGACGTGGTGGATAACACAGGACGTGGCAAATGACAGCAGGTGTATTAGGCACAGGAACAAGAACACAGCACGGGATATAGGAACAGGTAACAACTGGAATGGGAAACCACTAAGGGACCATTTGCAAGACAGACTTGGGAAACAATAACAACACTCAGGCAAGGATCAGAAGGGCAGTTCCTTCTTATAGTCCAGGAAATCATGTGAGTTTATGATGATGATTGTTTTCATGTGTGCGCGCTGGCCCTACGGGACACAGTGGAGCGGAAGTGAGCGCTGGCGTCTCCTAGGAAGGATATGGGGACCAGCGCTCACTGATCCATGGCTGCGGGAGTCGGGAGGTGAGTAAACCAGACGGCCCACGACCATGGACGCTACAGTTTCCCCCCTCTTACGCCCCCTCTTCTTGGGGCCAGAGCGAGAGAGGAACTTCTTAACGAGAGCAGGGGCATGGAGGTACTCTTCCGGCTCCCAGGACCTCTCCTCAGGACCAAACCCTCTCCAGTTCACCAAATAGAAAGTCCTTCCTCCTACCCTTTTGCAGTCCAGGATCTCCCACACCTCGAACACATCAGAAGAACCGCTGGGAGCAACTGTGGAACTAGAAGTCTTGCTGTAACGGTTCAGGACCACTGGTTTCAGGAGGGACACATGAAAGGAGTTGGGAATTCTGAGGGTAGGAGGTAGCTGGAGCTTATAGGAGACACGGTTTATCTGTTGCAGAATCTCAAAAGGACCGAGGAACCTGGGATCAAACTTGTATGAAGGCACCTTCAAACGAATGTTCCGTGAGGACAGCCAGACTTTGGTACCTGGAAGATACTGAGACGGCTCTCTACTTTTTGTATCCGCTTTTCGCTTCATACGATCGACTGCCAGCAAAATAGAGTACCGGGTCTGTTGCCAGATTTGCAGAAAGTCCCCAAATGCAGAGTCAGCAGCGGGTACCTGAGATGTAGTCGACACTGGAAGAGGGACTCTAGGATGTTGACTGTACACAATGTAAAACGGAGTCAAAGTGGTGGACTCGCTTGTGTGGTTGTTGTACGAGAACTCGGCCCATGGAAGAAGCTGTACCCAGTCATCATGCTGTAAGGAGATGAAGTGGCGGAGATAATTCTCCATGATCTCGTTGATCCTCTCGACTTGCCCATTGGACTGGGGGTGATAGGCTGAGGAAAAGTCTAATCTCACATCCAGGAGATTACAGAAGGCTCTCCAGAACTTTGAGGTAAACTGAACCCCTCGATCGGACACAATGTGAAGGGGCAAGACATACAAGCAGAAGATATGCTGAATGAAGAGACTCGCCAGTCGGGGAGCAGAAGGTAGGCCAGTCAGCGAGATAAATTGTGCCATCTTCGAGAACCGGTCCACCACCACCCAGACATTGTTGCATCCTGCTGAGCGAGGAAGGTCTGTGACAAAGTCCATGGCAATGTGCTGCCAGGGGGCATTGGGTACAGGCAGAGGTTGAAGCAGGCCGGCAGGCTTGGAGTGAGTAACTTTGTTAGAAGCACACACCGTGCAAGAAGAGACAAAGTCCAGAACATCTTTAGGTAGCGTGGGCCACCAGAAGTGACAAGCAATCAGGTCTCGGGTTTTACAAACACCATCGTGCCCAGCCAGTTTAGAACTGTGTCCCCAGCAGAGAGTTCTTCTCCTGTCTGCCAACCAAACAAAAGTTCTCCCCGGAGGGATGTCTCTAACCTGTAAAGGATTGGCAGTGACAATGCAGGACGGGTCTATGATACTTTGAAGGGACTTCACCGTGTCATCCGTCTCAAATTACCTGGACAGGGCATCGGCCCTCCCATTCTTGTCAGCGGGACGGTAGTGGAGCACAAATTGGAAACGGGTGAAGAACAGCGACCATCTGGCTTGACAGGGATTTAGTTGTTGAGCGGACTGAAGGTAGGTGAGGTTCTTATGGTCAGTGTAGATCAGGATGGGGTGAGCTGCGCCCTCTAGAAGATGTCTCCACTCCTCCAGAGCCAATTTGATGGCCAGTAGCTCCCGATCACCAATAGAGTAATTGCGCTCTGCAGAAGAAAAAAGTCTCGAGTAGTAGCCACATACTACTGCCTTTCCTTTGGAGCTCCTCTGGAACAGAAGTGCACCTGCACCAACAGAAGAAGCGTCCACCTCCAATGAAAACTGCAGAGATACGTCAGGATGATGGAGGATCGAGGCTGAAGTGAAGGCTTTTTTTAGATTAATAAATACGGATTCTGCCTTTTGGAGTCCACACCTTGGCGCTCACACCCTACTTGGTAAGGGTAGAGATGGGAGCTGTCAGTGATGAGAAGTTTGGGATAAACTGCCGGTAGAAATTGGCGAATCCCAGGAAACACTGTATGGACCTCAGTCCTTGACATGGCCACTCAAGGACAGCTCTCACTTTCTCAGGATCCATCTTGAGACCTTGATCCGAGATGATGTAGCACAGGAAGGGCAGAGAACTCTTCTCAAAGACGCACTTCTCTAGCTTGGCATATAAATGATTCTCCCTTAATCGTAGTAGAACTTGACGGTCATGCCCCTGATGAATCGTCTGATCTGGGGAGAAAATCAAAATATCATCGAGATAAACTACAACACAGATATAGAGGAGATCTCGGAAGATATCATTAACAAATTCCTGGAAGACTGCGGGAGTGTTACACAGTCCGAATGGCATCACCAGGTATTTGTAGTTCCCGTCTCGGGTGTTGAACGCAGTCTTCCACTCGTCCCCTTGATGGATTTGGTTAAAATTATAAGCCCCACGCAAGTCTAGTTTAGAAAAAAATTCTGGCTCCTCGTATACGGTCAAACAGTTCAGATATAAGTGGCAATGGGTATTTGTTCTTGACTGTGATCTGGTTGAGACCACGGTAGTCAATGCAGGGTCGAAGGGATCCGTCTTTCTTTTTAACGAAAAAGAACACAGCCCAGGCCAGGGAGGAAGACTTTCGTATGAAACCCCTCTCCAAATTCTCCTTGATATAGGCCGACATAGATAGAGAGGATATACCCATCCACGGGGGAGAGAGGCATTAGGAACCAGTTCAATGGGGCATTCATAAGTCCGATGTGGAGGCAGCGTCTCCGCCTCCCTTTTGCTGAAGACCTATGCAAACTGAGCGAAATGGGGGGGCAGTCCCGCCAATGACTGAAGCAGAGGAGGCTGGACAGGATGAATCTGCAACAGACAACGACCGAGGCACTTGGAGCACCATTGGAGAACCTCTCCAGTCCAGGACTGGGGCATGCAGTCGAAGCCAAGGCAGGCCCAGCAGAACAGGATTGATGGCCTTGGGCAAAACAAGGAAAGAAATTAGTTCAGAATGAAGGACTCCAACCTGGAGCTCCAACGGCTTGGTTTTAGAAACGATCGGATCAGGCAGAGGCAGTCCATTCACTGAGGCAACAGCCAAAGATGTCTCCAGGGGAACTGTGGGCAACTGGAGATGATCCACTAGCTCCTTTTGGATGAAGTTTGCCGCGGACCCAGAGTCTAGATAGGCAGAAACCCGATGCGTCCCCTCGTCGGATACTAGGGTCACAGGAATAGTCAACTTGGAACAGAATGCTTTATTTGGTACCGTTCCACCTAGGCTTGTCTCTCCAACCAATCCTAGGCACTGGGGTCTCTCTGGCCTCTGTGGACACAGACGCACAATATGGCCTCCGAGGCCGCAATACAGACAAAGTCCAGAAGTGCCTCTGCGTTGTCTCTCCTGGGTAGACAATTTGTCACGGTTCATCTGCATAGGATCCTCTGGTAGGACGACTGAGGAGGATAGTAAAGATTGCTGGAAAGTAAAATCTAGCCTAGGAAATCCACTCTTCTGGAGAACCTCTTGAGAACGCTCCCGGATCCTCATGTCAACCCGGGTGGCAAGTAGGATGAGATTGTACAGGGTAGATGGCAGATCGCGAGCGGCGAAGACAGTCCCTGCCAGAATGTGGCCACCAAAGCCTCGTTGTTCCAGGTTAATTCAGCAGCCAGGGTCCGGAACTGAATGGCATACTTGACCACGGAGAGGTCTCCCTGGTGTAGGGTCAGCAGGGATGCAGCAGCCGAAGAAACTCTCCCAGGTTCCTCAAAGACAGAGCGGAAAGTCTGTAAGAAGCACTGCAAGTCACGAGTCTCTGGTCCCTGATGTTCCCACAGAGGATTTGCCTATGCCAGGGCTTTGCCAGTAAGGAGAGAGATTATGATGATGGCGATCTTGACGTCATCAGAAGAGAAGGCCCTGGCATGTAGTCTGAAGTGGATCTGGCACTGATTTCAGAAATCCCCTGCAGGTCCTCGGGTCTCCATCATAGCGTGGAGGTAGCGGCAAGAAGCACGGGATTGGCACTGGTACAGACAGAAAGTGTAGCAGGAGGAACAGCAGGAATGGGTGTGGTGACGACTGTGGTTGGAGCAACCACCCGATGGGCAATGGCGTTCACCGACAGGAGGAGTTGATCTTGCCGTGACTGGAGGTCTTGCATCTCGGCCAGCATGGCTTGTGTAGTCAAGGTCTTAGGTTGACCATCGGGGTCCATGGCCTGAGCGTACTGTCACGGTTTGTGGATATGTGGACCCACTTGGCTGCCCCGCCATAGCGGGGAGGCAGCTGGCCAAACGACAGAGCACCCCAGTAATACAAAGTCCCGCACTTGGGTACCTGGATTGTCCAGACAGCGGCTGCAGCTCTGTCACGGATGGAGGTGGGTGCAGCAGGTTACGCCAGACGTGGCGGATGATAGCAGGTGCCGCAGGTTGCGACAGACGTGGCGGATCACACTGGACGTGGCAAACGACAGCAGGTGCAGTAGACACGACTTCAACACTAGTAGGCACAGGAACAATAACACAGCACGGGATACAGGAACAGGTAACAGGGCACGGGTAACAACTGGAACGGGAAAACACTAAGGGAACATTTGCAAGACAGACTTGGGAAACACTAACAACGCTAAGGAAAGGATCAGAAGGGCAGGGACCTTCTTATAGTCCAGGAAATCATGTGTTAATGATGATTGTTTTCATGTGCGCTGGGACACAGCGGACCGGAGCTGAAGTGAGCGCTGACGTCTCCTAGGATGGAGATGGGGACCTCACTGATCCATGGCTGCGGGCGTTGGGAGGTCAGTAAACCCGACGGCCCGCGGCCATGGACGCTACAATGATACTGGGAGGAGATGATGTAAGGAGGGAGATGATATTGGGAGAGATGATGTGAGGAGGGAGATGATACTGGGGGAAGTGATGTAAGGAGGGGGTGATACTGGGGAAAATAATGTGAAGAGGGCAATGATACTGGGGGAGATGATGTGAGGAGGGATATGATACTGGGGAGATGATGTAAGGAAGGGGTGATAGGGAGATGATGTGAAGAGGGGGATAATACTGGGGGAGATTATGTGAGGAGGGAGATGATACGGGGGAGATGATGTGAGGTGGGAGATGATACTGTGTGAGAGAATGTAAAGAGATGGTGATACTGGGGGAATATGTGAAGAGAGGAATGATACTGGGGGAGATGATGTGAGAAGGGGGATGATACTGGGGGTTGATGATGTGAGGAGGATGATGCTGGGGGGAGATGATGCGAGGAGGGAGATATTAGGGGGAGATGATACTGGGGGAGATGATGTAAGGAAGGGGTGATACTGGGGGATATGATATGAAGAGGGAAATGATTCTGGGGGAGGTGATGTGAAGAGGCTGATAATACTGGGGGAGATAATGTGAGGAGGGAGATGATACTGGGGTGAGATGATGTAAGGAGGGAGATGATACTGGGGTGAGATGATGTGAGGAGGGAGATGATGTGAGGAGGATGATGATGTGAGGAACACATGTGCAGATAGATACCAGGAAGTCCAGCCACATTCAGGCATGGTCGAGACTGGTCACACCTCCATGCTAGGGTGGACAAGAGCAGCAAGACAGAGGGGAGAAAGATTTCTCTTCACCAGAGGCCGTGACTTACCATAGGATGAAAAAACAGCAGAAATGGTAATGGAGGTATATTAGTAAGTGTAATATTTTCCTGCCACCCATTAGAAATAAGTCCACATAAAGTTTTAATCGCTTTAAGTTGGATCAAGTGACACCACTTGGTCACCATATCACAGCGCGAGCTACTGCCTGATACATAGAATGGCTGGGCAACGTGAATCCGCGGAAAGCCACAAGAGGGAACACTTCCTTCATAGAAGAGGAGAAGATGCTACAAAGATGGCTGCCAAACCAGAAACACAAGAAGACGCTGGAATCTGATAATTGATTGCAGTCTTAAAGGCTATGTTTTATGTGTTTTAAACTTTTAATTGAACTTGTTTTTCTTTTTACGATACAGCTTCTAGTATCATGTATACATAGAAGCTGTAGCGTTCTGTCTCAGTCGATTCTGTCAGTTCAGCTGAACGGATGGCTTGGCTGAGATCGGATCCTCAGACACACAGGATCTACCGAATAACAATAGCATCAAAGTTTTTAATTTTTGATCATTATTAGCTGGATCCTGTGTGTCAGAATCGCAGAGGACCCGCTCTCAGCAAAACCGTCCGTTCAGCTGAACTGACGGAATTGGCTGAGAGAGAATGATACAGCTACTACGTATACAGGATACATACAAGCTGTGTCATAGCAAGTTAAAAAAAATGTCAGCAATTTCTATGCACTATATGAATTTTGTCCAGAGTGGGGAATTGTATCTGTGAGAGAAGAGCGAGTGTTGCATATGCCAACATTGGAGAAAAGAAGGTGGTGGAGAACTTAATCTGGGACTAAAACAAGCAGCAGAGGGGTGAGATTTATAAAAAGACTGTCGCTTATGCCAGCACATATACCATCGTGCTATTTTGCTGCTTTTATTAAACTCTGAATCTTTGTACATATCGAATATATACTTCTGAAATATTGTGTCTACTGAGTACATGACTCCGCTTGTCTTGTTGTTAGAACTTGTAATCTAACCGGAGTGAGCTACCCAATAGTTCTATAATTATTGGTAACTTATCACCCTATCCAGTAATACCAAGATGAAGTTAACCAGTCTAGGTTTATATACCAAGACTACACATATTTATTATACATTTTTGGATAAATGTGTTAGGCTGTTGGTGAGACTGTTACAGTTCGCCACGCCTTTCAAATAGTGAACTTCAGGACCTTCTATCCAATTATTAAAGAGTGACTAGTAGATAGATCGCGGATAAAGGATTTTGCTTAGGGCTAAACCAGCGAGCTAAATAAAAGGGATTATCCATTCTTCATCTTGAAATCCCCCACTGAGGTATAGACTTTCCAGGAGGGAATCCCCTGGTTGCTTGCCCTGAGTAGTCTTTATTAGTGACAACAGAAGCATAGTCATTCAAAACCAAGATCAGGGCTGGTGGAGTTCTTTCAACATGGATAAAGGGCACAGAGCAGGCAGTAATCAGGACCAAGCAAACAATACCTTCAGAGAATCCCAGGATCCAAAGAACCTTATTGCTCAGGCAAGGATGTGAGAGGAGGGTTAATATATGCAGGGATACCAAACTGGCTATTAAGAGGCCGAGCACCGCTAGAGAGGCATGGCATCAGGGTGGGAGCAGAGCAGGACATTGGTTGCAGTGGACAAAGTCCCATTATAGTTATCCTCTACAATGGTTTAAGTGGTTTTCTCAGGAAGTCTGTTAGGGTGGAGAGAGTGGCTACTAGGGATGGGAGAAAAAAAATGCAGAGGCGCTCTTGTATGAAGATCATTTAAGTGATAAAACCCATGTTTATGGCTTAAATTTGGTAATGCATATGAGTATGCACCCCAAGTGCTAGCTTTTATGTCTGCCACAGAAGAAAATCTGCAGGACCCTAATCCAGGGGGTACTGCTGTTGCACCATTCTATGGAAAAAAACAAGGCAGAAAGGGGCTCTCATGTTAGTAGGAAAAAAGTGTGTGAGACAAGCCTAAGGTGGGGACTGCTACTCGTCAAATGTAGTGAAAAGTCAGGTATTATACCAACAAGCAGTAGCATCTTACCACATGGTACATGGCTGCTTCATCATGTTCTCTTCCTCTTTCCTATCAACTGCTCGTCCAGGGTCAATACCCAGAATTTCTTGTTGGTAATGTCACAATTCCTGTGAGCATTCCTGTGCCTAAGCAACATGGTTCCTAATGTTCAGTGACCTGCCTTGGTGTATGCCCTTGCTGATCTTCTGTTGTGACAACTTGTTCTGACAATACTGGTTCTGCGCTCCTAATTGTAGCCTGTTAGCCGGCATGTGAAAGAACTCTGCATGGCCTTACCTGTCTAAGTGCGACCATGAAACCATCTTATGATTCAATATCTCACCATGATTTAGTTAGCATTTCTGTGAATAAGTGTATCGCATATCGTTTTTCTTTCTGAGCCAATGCTTTGGTGGAGGCTGTCCACACCTTGAATTCTATGTCCTGTTCCTCAAACCGTTCCTAAACAATTTTTGTGGTGTGTGTACTTGAACTGCAACTATGTTTAGGTAGGTGTCAAAGTATCAACTACTTGATGCCAGGACCCAAAGTTTCCCAGCAGAACATTTCCCACAGTATCACACTGCCTCCTCCAGCTTGCTTTTTTTCCATAAGTGCATTCTGGTGCCACCTTTTCCCAAGAAAAGCGACGCAACCGGCTATCCACATGATATAAAAGAAAACATCAATCATCAGACCAGGCCACCTTCTTTGATTGCTCCATGATCCAGTGTTGATGCTCACTTTCCCATTGAAGGTGCTTTCGGTGGTGACAGGGGTCTTAATGGGAACTCTGACCAGATAGTGGCTATGCATCCCAAACGCAGCAAGCTCCGATGTGTGTTCTGATACCTTTCTATCATAGCCAGCATTAAAGTTGAACTAAACGTTTGACAAACTTCTGACATGTCACAGTGACATGTCAGAAGTTTTTATTCGAGGGGGTCCGAGCACTGAAACACACACCAATCGCTCAAACGAAGCGGCGTTTAGCCGCTTAGTTTCTGTTCAGCTTTTTCCGGAAAGCTGATGTATTGGGGTACAGGCTCATAGACTATTTCAGCAGTTTTTGATACAGTTGCTCTCCTGTGGGATTGGACCAGCTGGGTGGCAGTGGTCCCCACACGCATCAATAAATCTTGGGCGCCCATGACCCTGTCACAAATTGCCCTTCTTTGGACCACTTTTGGTAAATACTAACCACTGCAGACCAAGAACATTCTTCAAGAGATGCAGATTTGGAGAAGTTCCGACCCAGTCAAATAGGTATGACAATTTAGCCCTTGTCAAAATTCGCTCAGATCCAAAAGTTTTCCCATTTTTCCTGTTTCCTATACATCAACTTCAAAAACTGACTGTTCACTTGCTTCCTAGTATATCTCACCCCTTGACAGGCGCCATTGTAACAGGATAATAGTATTCATTTCGCCTGTGAGTGATTTTAATGTTCAAGCTGTAAGATAAGGGATTCAGAAAGAATAATATTAAGAGGACACAATGGGAAAAATCTGTGCATACCAATGTACAGTTCACAAATGCAAACCATGTTTCCACAATAAACAGAAATAAGGGGATAAAATATAGAAAGAAAAGGTAGAGGGGTTACCTTGCACATGAGGTAAAAAGAAAAGCTAGAACACCAAAGTAAATCCTATTGTGTCTAGGTAGTCTTAAAGAGAACCTTTCACCTCCCCATACATGTGCAGCTGAGTGCCCCATGTAATGGGGAGGGCTGCACAAACCCTGGGGCACTTTACATTTTTTTTCTACCCTCCTAAGTTATTTAGATATCGGTGCAGTTATATTTGGCGCCAGATATTTAAATAACCCCCTGAACAGTCAACGAGGCGTGTACTGTATAGGGGCGTGTTACTATGGCTGTGACACTGTCCAATCAGATATGGACAGTGTTACATCAAAAGCGAGGAGAGAGTGTGCGCGCCCGCGTACACACTCTCTCACTCTTCAGCTTAGAAGATCAGTCTTCTGCCGAATTGGCAAGGGGGCGTGTCACTGCATGTTGGAGATGCAATAAAGAAAAAGGTACCATGTTACAAATATGGTTTAAATGCTGTGGTATCTCCTACTTTTGGCAAACTATCGAATCAATCTTAACCCCTTCCCGACCAAAACAACTTTCAGATTTTCGTTTTTTCCTCTCCACATTCCAGAAGCCATAGCGTCTTTATTTTTCCGTCGATATAGTACTATGAGGGCTTGATTTTTGCGGGACGAGTTGTAGTTTTTTGTAGCATCATTTATTTTATAATGTACTAGGAAACGGGAAAAAAATTATTTGTGGGGTACAAAATGAAAAAAACAGCGATTCCTCCATGTTTTTTTGCGTGCTGTTTTTACGGAATTCACTGGGCAATTAAAACATGTTAACTTTATTCTGCGGGTCAATACGATTACGGCGATACCAAATATGTATAGTTTTTTCTATATTTTACTACTTTTACAATTAAAAACCTAAGTGTAAAAAAGAAAATTTATTTTGCGTCGCCAAATTCCGAGAGCCATACCTTTTTTATTTTTCCGTCGATTAAGTGGTATGAGGGCTTATTTTTTGCGGGATAAGCTGTCGTTTTTAATAATACCATTTTTGTGTAAATGCGACAGTTTGATCACTTTTTATTTTATTTTTTGTGGGAGATGAGGTGACCAAAAAATAGAGATTCTGGCGTTTACAATTTTTTTTTTTTTACAGCGTTCACCGTGCGGGTTAAATAATGATATATTGTAATAGTTCAGACTTTTACGGACGCGGCGATACCAATTATGTATATTTATTTATTTTTTTGACTATGCTCGAGGGGGAAAATGGGAAAAGGGTGGTTTTTTTGAACTTTTAATTTTATTTTTTTTTTTTTACACAAGATGGCAGACCTGGGGGTCTTTATTAGACATAGCAACCATCGCCCCCCCCCCCCCCCGCGATTGCGTTGCGGGGGGGCGCGATGAGCTGTTCGAGGGGGTCGCCCCCCTCTTTCTCACGATTTAAATGCTGCGGTCGGTATTGACCGCGGCATTTAACTAGTTGAACTAGCGGGATCACGCTCAAGCGCGATGCCGCTAGTTACTCTGAAGTGTCGGCTGTAACACTTCACCGGCTGTAACACTTCACTGCGTGAGCCCGCTCCATACTTCCCCTTCCCGGCTATGACGTAACTGTATGTCATATGTCGGGAAGGGGTTAAATAAATATATTGGAACAACCATTACTCTTACACCAGAACTAGTATTACTCAATCTGGATATAACTCATCAATATATTAACTCAAATTCCATTATACCACACCTCTTAAATGCAGCAAAAACTCTAATAGCTAGGCATTGGAAAGATATAAATCCTCCTACAACTCTGGAATGGTTAAAAGAGATCAATCTCATCCAATCCTATGAAAGAAACAAATGGTCTAGGAACCTACAATACGATAAATATATGATTATCTGGAATGACTGGTCTACATTTTATGGCTCAAAAGACATAGAACCATATTTACTACAAACCCAACGAATTAACACCATGTCATAAGTTTCTATAGTTCCCATGCCGGGTCAACAACCTTCTCGAGACCTTGTGCAAGTATAACTCAATATATTCGTTCTTCAATTACAAAAAATTCTAATTGGATAGTCACTGATTAATTGTATTAGTCAGCTAGTTCTCCTAGGGTGAATATGTTGAACATGACTTGTTAATGTGGTAATAACTCACCCACCCATCCCTTTATCCTTTCTGTACCCCCCCCCCCCCAAGAACACTTTAATACAAAAAATAAAGAATTTACAAAAAAAAAAGAGATATGAATGCTTAGAGTATCAATAAATATGTCAAACCTAAAATATAGCTTTTAATAATCACTAGCTTTTATACCCGACGTTGCTCGGGAGGTTTTACAAAAGTGTATATAAGGATGCACTCCCGGATAAATTTGCGTTGGTGCTCTATAGGTTCGGGTTTGGAAACCCACACTATCAGTTCATAGAAAAAAACAAAAGAACTCTATAAATACTTGAAGTATTCATAGGTTGCTCGGGAGGTTGACTTACGGTATTTAAATACCCCTCAGTATGAATTTAATTGCTACCTCTCGATATGAATTTAATTGCTAGAGAGTGTAAATAATGTTATTGGAAGCACAAAAGAAATGAAATGAAGCAATATATTCATTACAGATTTATATAGTGTTGATTTAGGACTGAACGTTTCTATTCCAACGCTTTCTTGTAAACAATGTTTTTTGTCTTTTGATCCGGTGCCAAGATGTAGAGATTCTTTCCAGTGCCGACTCTGGAGAAAGCAACATATAGTTGTCCATGGGAAAAACAGGGACTTTGAAGGTGTATTCCTGCCATTTTCAGGGATTGACCTTGAGCCTTGTTAATTGTCATTGCGAAGGTTAGGCGTACTGGGAACTGTTGCCGCTTGAACTCGAAAGGAACATCATTTGGAGCGAGGGGAATGCGAGGAATAAAGACAAACTTCTCTCTTGGCACATCCTGTTAGTATGGTGGCTTCGATGACCTGATCCATTTTAAACCAATGAAAATTCGGGCTTCAAACAAACAAACTTTTGAAAATATATATATAAGATCCACTAAAACATCAGACCAGTCAAATCCAGCACTATAAGGCTACTATCAGTAGTAGGGGACGATCCTGTCTATTATTATCACAATGAACCACACAGAAAGAGAAGTATCGACGACTTTATGAGTAATTGCTTCCTCTGCTTCGCTTTGGTGGTTACATTTATGACACAATTTGCACTTTGATTTGCTGTAAGTCGTAAATGCCACAACTGTCTCCTTATGACCCATGCTTACAGGGAAACATGGGGCAACATTCTTGTATAAACTAGTAAAAGGGCATATGCAGGTATATATATATATTTTTTCCCCCGTGGGGCCACCCCTTTTTCGGTGATGACTCTGCTGGCCCTGAGCATTGAATGTTTCAGTTCCAGCTCAGGTTTGAATAAGGTGTAAACACTTCACCTGTGCCACCCTGTAAACTCATTATGCCAATCGGGCACTAAAGGCAATGTATTTGTTTGTTCATTGACACATTCACAATTTTATTTGGATGTGATAAATCCTGATTTATGTAGCGATACCGTGGATATAGTGTTTATAAAGTGGGGATAGTTGATATACAGACCATACATGGACTGTATTTCCGACTGAACATGGTTCACGGAGCAGTGCTCCTAGCAGAAGTTATCTATAATGCTAGGAGTCCCTGCCCCCACATGAGAATCCTGCCCCACACTGAAAACACGGTTAAAGTACAGGACAGTTTTACAGCAGGGACTCCTAGATAAATATGCTAGGAGCCCAGCTCCCTTAACCGTGCTCGGTCTGGAAAATAGGGCCCCCACACGGTCTGTATATCAGACCGAACATGGCCGTCTGAATGAGGCTCTTAGTTGTATTTTTCCTGTATGAATTTAACTCTGATAAGTGATACTCTCAGACCCATCTAGCCAGTTTTGCACCTTTACAGCTACACATCCTTTTAGCATTGTGTGATTTTCTAACAGTGGATGGATGGACACAGATCTTTGAACTGAAAAAGTATCAGTAACTAAGGAAGACGGTGGAGTCACACACACACACTTTTGACATTTAGTTGTTGAGGTTTCAGTGTTAAAAGATTAACTTTTCTGTAGCTAGAGCAAAAAGCATAACCCCGAGACCCAAATCTTTCCTATGCAGATGATCTACTGTTGTATGTATCAGTTTACACCGCTTTCCTTTCATCAGTGAGATAATGTAAATAGAGCACTGAATTCCACAATGTCTGCTAGTCTAGTCTCTCCTCTCCCCCCAGACTTAGAAGCTGTCACCAGATTTTCAAACCCCTATCTCCTATTGCAGCAGATCGGCGCTGCAATGTAGATAACAGTAACGTTTAGTTTTTTTCAAAAACGAGCATTTTTGGCCAAGTTATGAACATTTTTATATTTATGCAAATGAGCCTTTCTTAAAGGGAATGTGTTGCCAGAAAAACATGTTTTTTTAAAAATTAAACATTTAGTGTGTGGGTGATTAAACATTGTTCAAATTTTTTTTATTTTTTTGCACGAGTCCATGTAATATTATCAATTATTTCTAATTTATAATACTACCCATTTTTGGTCACTAGATGGAGCTGTTCCCAAAATTGCAGCATTGCAACATTGGGTTAAAAGCCCTCGCTCTAGTGAGCTCTCAGCATCCCCCCTCCTTTATCCTGGCTAGTGCCGGGATAAACGAGGGGTTTGAACGATGTAACCTCCTACACTGTGTGTCGCCATTTTTTGAGCTAACCCACAGTGTAGTAGGTTTACATACAGTAGTAAACACACACAAACACAAACATACATTGAAATCTCTTACCTGCTCCTGCCGCCGCGGCTCCCTCCGGCCCGTCCGCTCCGTTTGCTGCCGCTGGTGCAAGTGCACAAATCCGGAAGCCGCGACCGGAAGTAGTAATATTACTGTCCGGCCGCGACTTCCGGTCCACAGGAAAATGGCGCCGGACGGCGCCAATTTCGAATAGGACTGTGTGGGAGCGGCGCATGCGCAGTTCCCACACAGACGCCGTACACTGCAGTCAATGGGACGGGAGCCGTTCGCAGTCCCTATGGGACTGTGGCTGCCGTATTCCATGTCTGTATGTGTCGTTAATCGACACACAGAGAAATGGAACAAAAAATGGCAGCCCCCATAGGGAAGAAAAAGTGTAAAAATAAGAAAAAGTAAAACACAAACACACAAATGAATATAAACGTTTTTAATAAAGCACTAACATCTTTAACATATAAAAAAATAATTTGTGATGACACTGTTCCTTTAAGTACAACTGGGCACGTTTAAAGTTAAGTCCAAGTGGGCGTGTATTGTGTGTGTACATCTGGGAGTTTTTACTTGTTTTACTAGCTGGGCGTTGTGAATAGAAGTGTATGATGCTGACGAATCAGCATCATCCACTTCTCTTCGTTAACACCCAGCTTCTGGCAGTGCACAGACACACAGCGTGTCCTCGCGAGATCACGCTGTGACGTCACTCACTTCCTCCCACAGGAACTTCATCGCGTCGGATGAGCGCGGACAAGCTGTGTGTCTGAACTGCCAGAAGCTGGGTGGTAACGAAGAGAAGTGGATGATGCTGATTCGTCAGCATCATACACTTCTATTCACAACGCCCAGCTAGTAAAACAAGTAAAAACGCCCAGATGTACACACAATACACGCCCAGTTGTACTTAAAGGCTCATTTGCATAAAAATGGTCATAACTTGGCCAAAAATGCTCGTTTTAAAAAAAAAAAAAAGTTACTGTTATCTACATTGCAGCGCCGATCTGCTGCAATAGGAGATAGGTTTGAAAATCTGGTGACAGAGCCTCTTTAAAGAGGATCTGTCACTAGTTTATTCATTCCCTCTCTCCTAACGAATTTAATAGGCGCGATAATGCTGATAACTAGTGTCATTTTTTTTCTTCAAAAAAAATAAATTGCAAAGTTATGAGCATTTTCCTAAATATGCTAATTTGGCTCCAATAGCCAAATAGGAGGGGACTCTTCACTCTGGGGGAGGGGGTGTAATATTTTCTGTATTATGCTGTCCAATCAGCATACAGCTTTGCCCCCCTTCCCTGCCCAGCAACACACCATGATCTTATAGTATACAGCTTCCATTCCCGACTGTTTTCAACTGGTGATATCTCCGGCTAAAAATGCAATCCTAGTGTCATACGAAACATTAGACTCTCCTCTTTCATATACCACCAGAACTGCTGTTCTAGGTGGTCCACAGCCCAAGATACGGCTGTTTGAAGTGATCCCCCTTTCCCCCCAGCCTTTCAGTGTGTCTGTGTGTGAAGCAGCTTCATGATGATAGGATGGTGTCGCCACCTCAGAATCGCTGGCGTGACACCCATTTGTCAAGTATTCGACTCATTTACATATTTAGGAAAAAATAAATAATCATAAAATAAGACTTTTTGGGACACAATTTTCACTAGCATTATCAGTTGCGCCTATTAAATTAGCTAGGAGATCGGGTATCGCTAAGCTAGTGACAGAGCCTCTTTAAGGCCCTTTTACACAGGCCCATTATTGGGCAAACAAGTGTTCACAGAACGCTCGTTGACGATAATTGCCCTGTGTAAACGGGAACGATCAGCAGATGAATGAGCAAACACTCAATGATCTGCTGGTCGTATAGTTTTAAATGTATAAAATATCGTTGTCTGCAGCATATCACCCTGTCTAAACAGACGTGCTGCAGACATGATACGAATGTGTGGGGACGAGATCTGAGTAACGAGCGCTTTTCCCCATCCATAGCTCACTGTGAAAGGAGAAAACTAGCGCCGATCAACGAGCGGTCTCTGTGATTCGTGCTCATTGCATCGGCCAAACTTGGCCGGCGTAAAAGTACCTTTAGAAAACAATATGGTCCTATGGTGATAGGTTTTTCAGTTTGGTGAAGACTTCTGGGACTAGATATTGAAAGTATATGGCAAAATGACAAGCCAGGTAGTTCTGACTTAGGCCTCCCTTACATGGCAGCATATATGTGAGCTAAAACCATGAGTGGATGCAAAACACAGAAGGAGTGTAAGGGTATGTTCACACGCACTATTTACAGACGTAATTCAGGCGTTTTACGCCTCGAATTTCGTCCGAAAATACGGCTCCAAACATCTGCCCGTTGAAATCAATGGGGTTACGATGTACTGTGCACACAGGCTTTTTTTTTTTTTACGCGCCGCTGTCAAAAGACAGAGCGTAAAAAGACGTGCATTTCACTTCTTGAGACATAATTTGTGCAGTTTTTCATTGACTCCATTGAAAAACAGCTCCAATTACATCCGTAATGGACGCCACGAAAAACGCGAGTACGAGGAACTACCTCTGAAATTCATGAGCTGTTTTCGCCTGAAACCAGCTCTGTAATTTCAGGCGTATTGGACGCTGCCGTGTGAACATACCCCAACGGTATGTTCACACGAGGCCATTATGCCCGTAAATTGACGGACGTATTTCGGCCGCAAGAACCGGACCGAACACACTGCAGGGAGCCGGGCTCCTAGCATCATAGTTATGTGCGACACTAGGAGTCCCTGCCTCGCTGCAGGACAACTGTCCCGTACTGTAATCATGTTTTCAGTACGGGACAGTTGTCCGGCAGCGAGGCAGGGACTCCTAGCGTCGCACATAACTGATGCTAGGAGCCCAGCTCCATGCACTGTGTTCGGTACTTGCGGCCGAAATACGTCTGTCAATTACGGACAGAATGACCTCGTGTGAACATACCCTAAGTGTTACCATTATACTTTTAGCATACAAATACTAATGCAAAATACTGCCACGTGAACCTGCCTGTCGTCTGTTTTTGGACATGGAAGCTTTACATTTTAGATTATAGCAACAGGTCGATACAAGAAAGGTACATAAAAATACAACTGATGGCTTATCTTTATTAAGTATATTTACGGACACCACAAACTGTTTATGCAACATCTAGCGGGTTATAAGGATCCACAAACGACCCAGAAGAGCGGCAAACCAAGAAGTGCAGAGGAGCTGAATTAATCGTCATTTTTCAGTTTCTTGATTTTGCTCTTGTGTCTGTCAATTTCCTTTTGCAGACGTTCAATTTGCTCCTTGGCATGATGGATCTCCTCCTCATGGTGCTTCTTCAGAGCACCCAGTTGTTCCTGCTCTTTTTGCCTGTGGGATACATTGGGTACAGAACGTGAGATGCAGGTTTTGGTCAAGATACCAGGATCTCACACAGTTTTGATGCAGTTTTTGGCTCAGTTTGTTTTAGCCAAAGCCAGGAACGGATCCAAAAGGAAGGAAATGTATAATGAAAAGACTGATTCATCTCCTGCCTTGTGTGTACACTCCTGTGTTTTGATGCAGTTTTTTTTTTATACTCCTGTGTTTGTAATCCTGGCCTTAGGGTTAGACAAGATGTCAGAGGCACACAGGAGCCGCTGTCAGTCCAGTATGGAAAGTAGAGATCTGATTGGTTGCCACCATCAACCTCACCTATACCCATTGAATGACAAGCTACATTTTTTTCATCCATGCATTTAACCCCTTAGTGACCAGGCAATTAATTATTTTTTTCATTTTTCCACAGTGGCATTCAAAGAGCTATAACATTTTGCAGTCAGCATAGCTGGATAATGACTTGTTTTTGGGGATTTGTTGTATTTTTTAACAGCACCAATTTGGGTTACATATAATATTTTAATAAACCAACTTTTTTTTTTTTGGGGGGGGGGGGGAATAGAAAACAAAACAGCGATTCTGTCATTGTTCTATGTATTTAAAATTTACGCTGTTTATCGGGCGGCGCAAACACGCTACCTTTATTCTATGGGTCGGTACGATTACAGCGATATCACATTTTTATGTTTTACTACTTTTGCACAGTAAAAGAGCCATAACTTATTTTTCAGTCAACGCAGTGATATGTGGGCCGAGATGTGGTTTTCATTGGAACTTTTTGGGGTACACGGGACTTCTTGATTAACTTTTATTACTTTTTTGGGGGGGGGATTGGAAAAATCTAGCAATTCCACCATTATTTTTGTAATTTTTTTTACGACATTCGCCTGGTGGTTTAAATTACATGTTAACAGTGTCCTGGGCAATTTCTGAACTTTGTATGGGAGCACGGCACAAAAATGCGGCATCTAGGCAGAGACTCAATGGAGGGGTGATTGTAAAGAGGTAGTTTAGAAACTGCGAATTTCACCGTGCTCAGCGGTTTTTATACTTCCCATAGAAGTCAAGTCTCGGCAACCTCTCCATTGATTCGCCGCCTCTTCAGGCATGACAGGTTCTTGGCCCAGAGGTAGGATCCAAAACTATCAGACATTTATGCCATATCCTCTGGATATGCCATAAAGCGTACCTCCAGTGAGAGAGTTAAAGCCTCTTAGTTCCCCATGTGAAGTACCATTGTGGAGCCCGAGCTGGTTTTGCTCCTTATTGTCTGCCATGTTACAGATACAGTGGAGCTGCAGCCTGGTTACGGTCACTCTTTCTACAAGCTCAAATTACACTTGCCACCCACCCCACTCACAATTGTTGGATTTTAGCATGCCCAATCAGGGGTAGTCAGAAGGCCTCTATCAACATGAGATCAAGAAGTTTAAGGGGTACCCATCTTCATAGGAAATGCCATAAGTGTCTGATAGATGCAGGTCCCAGTCCTCGAGATTGAGGGCTCCCCAACCCTGCCCGCAGGTGCATCACAGTACTAGCAGGGAATAAGCGGTGTCCTGCTGGTCTACAGCCTAAGCATCCATTCTGAAATCGGATTACGTTTTCTACCATGATTTTGTGCGTTTCTCGATGCAGCTGAGAAAAACAAACAAACAAATCTAAAAACACAACAAATCGTGGTAAAAATTGATGCAGTTTTTCAGAGCTGTTCTAACCGCTCCTCAACGTCTGAATGGACCATTAGGGTAGGTTCGCAAATGTCTTGGATTTGCGCTGCGGATTCAAGACTGCAAATTTTAGGCTACATTTACAAGACATTGAAAAACAACCATGTGACGGCCGTTTTCAGAACAGCAAAGTTCTATGGGTGTATTCACACGCCATTTTTTTTTGTTTTGCCCGTGAATACCAGCCGTCCAAAACATAGGACAAGTCCTTTTTTTTGCCGTTTTTAAGGCCATACGGCTCCAATAGAAGTTAATAGATCAGTTTTCACCGGCCATTTTTCAGGAATCAATCCTTGTAACAGCCGGTAAAAACTGATCCTGGTCGAGGACTCCCTGCACACATCGCTACTTGGACCGATGAGCCTAGGGAGGCCCCTGACCGCACTGTCCATATATGGGCTGTGAAGTCAGGGATTTAAACTATGGAGTTCCTGGCCGGGGACTCATGACTTGTGAAAGCCCATGACGTCACGGTCCATATATGGACAGTAGCGTCAGTGGCTCCCTCTGACCCCCCCCCCCTCAGTGTAGATAGCACACCCCCATAAGGATAGCAACCCCCCCCCCCCACCCCATGTAGATAGTGCTACTGTAGTGCCCTTAAGGAGCGGAATCCCAGAGTCAGACCCCGCTCTATCCGGGGATTCCGCTCCAGATGAAGCCCCCGGCGTCACTATTCATATATGGGCAGCGACGTCAAAAGGCTACTCCTGAAGCGGAATCCCCGGCAAGAGCACTGCTGAAGCTCTGGCAAGGGATTCTGCTGTTAGAGAAAGCCCCTGAAGTCACTGTCCACTCATGGACAGAGACATCACGTGCTCCGTCAAGGAGTGGAATCCAGAGGGATTCCGCTCCTACAAGGAGTTACAGTGGCACCATCTACAAGGGGGGGGGGGGGAATTCTATCGACAGGGGCACTATAAGGGAGTTGTGGCACTATCTACAGGGGACACTGGCACTTTGTATGTGTGTCGGTACTGTGGTTCTATGTGGCACTACCTAAAATGGGCACGGTGGCACCATGTGGGCACTATCTACAGGGACATTGCGGCGTTTTCAGGGGGTTGGGACAAAAAAAATAAAAAAAAAATAAATAAGAGGACAGGGGGTTTAAAAAAAAAAAAAAAAAAAGAGGATCTGAGAGGAATCAGGGCAAGCTGTAGGTTTTTACCACTTGGTCTGAACATTCCCTTAAGTTACCATTAAATGTTGTGGACATGTATAAGGAAAAAGAAAAAAAAAAGAAAAAACAACTTACCTAAAATATCTCTCCTCCTCAGCAGCCTGACGTTTACCAAAAGCGCCTCCAGCTTCTCTCACTGCACCTCCACCGCCTCCACCTTTTCCAGCTCCTTTACCCAACTCCCCTAACTAGGAAAGAATAGAAGAGCGGAGTTAGATACATCCAAGCTGCTGAACAGCTGACAAAACTATCCCCTGACCACATAACAGGAGTCTTTGGAGTGCTGCGTTTTTTTCTCTATCAGATCTATGGAGGTTCGTGGACATTGACTGCTGTGCATCCACCTACGCTTTTAAGAAAACACTACGTGTGCAATGTGCCGAGTTCACACGGGGCGGATACACTGAGTTACAGCATGCAGCGTATCCGCCCTGTGCGCCACAGGGAATTCTGGGCGAAAAACTGCACCGAACTGTTGTGCAGTATTTCACCTGGAATGTCTGCTGCGTCAATCACCGGCTGCAGCAGTCTCCTGGGATGAAACGTCATCCCAGGAGGCCGGCCTGGAGTAAGAACAATTATTTTTTTCGGAGTTGCGTTTTTGCGGCGGTTTTTTTGCGGGTCCGCCGCAAAAAAACCAAAAAGCAACAACTGCTATTTGTTACAGGTTTTACCCCCCATTCAATGCAATAGGAAAAACCTGCAGTAAATAAGCAGCATTTGCGCAATTACCAGTTGACATGCTGCAGAGAAAAATTCCACACCACTGGTCAACTCCTGAGCGGTTTCTCCACTCAGTATTTACGCAGCGTGTGGATCAGATTGGTTTTCTCTCATCTACATCGCTGCTACTGTATTTGTTGCAAATTTTCCGTTGCGGAAAACCCGCAGTATTTACGCAGAGTGTGAACTGAACCTTAGGGTATGTTCACAACTAGCACAAATACTGCAGGATTTTCTATAACTGATTTTGTTGTAGAAACCCAGAGCATAACACAGTAGCAGCAGAGTGGATGAGGTTTGAACACATCTCATCCACACGCTGCGTAAATGCAGAGCAGAAAAAAAAACCACTTTCCCCCATTGAATTAATTGGGGATGTAAAACCTTGCGTTTTTCTTGCGGCAGAAAAGCTGCGATTTTGCCACAAAAAACGCAACTCAGAAAAAAAAAAAAATCTTATACTCACCCAGAATTAGGTGTTGCTTTGTCCAGGCCGGCCTCCTGGGATGATACTTCATCCCATGTGACCGCTGCAGCCAATCACAGGCTGCGCAGCAGTCACATGGGATGAAATGCCACCCCAGGAGGCCATCCTGCAGAGGGACACATCGACATGGCTACGGAAGTAGGAATTTATTTTTTCCTACGTGCAGTTTTCTACAGCAGACATTCCCACCCAAAAACTGCACCACAATTTGGTGCGGTTTTTCAGCTGGAATTCCCTGCGGCACCAAGGGAGGATACACACTGTGCTTTTACGCAGCGTATCCGCCCTGTGTGAGCATACCCTTTAAGGGGGTTGTCCTGGCATGGTTTTTCGGAATGATGACCTATCCACAAGATAGGTTATCAGTATATGATCGGTGGGGGTCCGACACCCAGATCCCACACCGACCAGCTGCCTGCGTTCGCTGGATGTTATGCACTGTATGCAGTGCTCGGTGCCGAAGCAGATGGCTACGCACACTGCATAGTGGCCGTGCTGTAGAACGTGAATAGGATCAGAGCTGGAGCACAGCCACTTATACGGTGACCGGAGCGATTTGCTTCCAGCAAGGACATCAGGTACCTGGAGCAGCCAATCAGTGCTGGGTCCGGGCGTCAGGCCTCCACCCAGAATATACTGATGACCGATCTTGTGGATAGGTCATTAGTATGAAAAGTAGTCGTGTGCCCAGAAAATCCCTTCAAGAGATCATTGGACTTCATCGCTGCCACCACTAGTCTGTTTTTAATGGAAGTATTCAGGGTAGAAGGTGGAGGGATGGGGTAACGCAGAGATACAGCACCAGCTATGGCTTCCCAGACGGTCATAACCACAGCTCGACAACGTAAAAGTACAGGTAAGTAATGTAGGTGGTGTGGCTGCAGAAGAGGGCGTACAGGGAACAAGTGAAACCCCCTCCTACTGATCTGTAGGGGGGAGAACTTTTGGAGGCCATTTAATTCAGGCCTTACAAGCATCAGAGCAGTGATAGGCATGCTGGGACTTGTGGTTTCACTACAGCTGGATTATAGTTGGGATCCACACAGGCTCATTAACTAGTTATTTACAGGATATACATTATTTTGCACAGCAGCCATTAAAACTCCTGAGAACTTTCCAGCATGGTGGCAGCACATGACTCAGCCATTACTGTCAAGCAGCCACTAGCACCCCGCAAATAAGGGACCAGCGCCACGCCGCTCACCCGTACACTGCCCTCTTCGCCCATTACCCGGCCGCTCACCTGTACCCTCCCCGTACACTGCCCTCTTCGCCCATCACCTATACCCTCCCCGTACACTGCCCTCTTCGCCCATTACCCGGCCTGACTACATTAACTTATCCCAGAAGGACCGGCCCTGTTCCACTCCGACAGTCAGGATAACATACACCGCCGCCGTTACCTGATCAGAAGAGCGGCGCATCTGCACATAAACAAGGTTTCTTAGACCGCCCTGAAACAACCGCATATGACCGGCCATCTTTCTGACAATCCTGACCTTGTCTCCTACGCAGAGGATTGTGGGATGTAACAAGAAACGTCAATGTCAGGCTTCCTCTTATGACTGGGAAGCGATTAACTTTAACGCATGCGCAATGCTTTCCAAGCGCCTTGTATTCAGCGCATGCGTGATCTACATCTCTAGGTCATGCGCGGTCGTGCATTTTGGAGTCCTGCTTCGTTGTGTTCTCTCCTGTCCCAGTGTCCTTATTCTTTGGTTGATATACACGTCTGAAATGATGAATGAATTAATAAATGACTTGTTCCTTTCACTTATGAGTATTTTGTGACTTAATATCATTTACCTTTGAGTGACCCGATGTGAAGGTTTGTGCATACACTGAGTGAGCTTGGCTGCTTATAAAGGGTACCTGTCATGCAACCCCTAGGACTACACTCACACATTGCGTAATTTGGTGCAGAAAATCGAGATCAAAACCGTGCGTTTTTTTGGGGATGCGTTTTTACATTTTGATGCGGAAATAGGCGCATTTTTATTCTGCTTATGGTGCATTTTTTTTTATAAACGTGTCAGACACAATTGGCATCAATTGATGCAAGATAAACTAATATGCTGCAGATTTTAAAATACGCACCGCAACTAAATTTATGAACAATTCGTCAATGTGTAGATGAGATCACTTTGCTGGTACTGCATTATGCGTTGGATTTGACGCAGGAAAATACGCATGGCAAATTCGCACGTAATACGCATCTTCTGCATTTGGTCTAAACCTCCACCTTTCCCTAATATGTGACGTGCATAGGTTTAAAAAGATGCCCCTGTATGTACTGGCTCATGCAGGATACCCTAGAAAGAATGAAGTTCTACAGCGAGTGCTGTATGCAAATTACTTGTGAAGAGTAATCTCGGTGTAAGGCCTGATTTACACGAGCGTGTGCGTTTTGCGCACGCAAAAAAACGCAGCGTTTTGCGTGCGCAAAAGGCACTTGACAGCTCCGTGTGTCATCCGTGTATGATGCGCGGCTGCGTGATTTTCGCGCAGCCGCCATCATAGAGATGAGGCTAGTCGACGTCAGTCACTGTCCATGGTGCTGAAAGGGTTAACTGATCGGCAGTAACTCTTTCAGCACCCTCGACAGTGAATTCCGATCACCATATCGAGTAACCGGTTTAAAAAAAAAAGAGGTTCGTACTTACCGAGAACTTCCCGGCCGTTGCCTTGGTGACGCGTCCTTGGTGACGCGCCTCTCTTGACATCTGGCCCCACCTCCCTGGATGACGCGGCAGTCCATGTGACCGCTGCAGCCTGTGCTTGGCTTGTGATTGGCTGGAGCTGTCACTTGGACTGAATTGTCATCCCGGGAGGTCAGACTGGAGGAAGAAGCCGGGAGTTATCGGTAAGTCAGAATTTTTTTTTTTTACACGTTCACGTATATTGGGATCGGAAGTCACTGTCCAGGGTGCTGAACCAGTTTATCTCTTTCAGCACCCTGGACAGTGACTGTCTCCTGCCGGGTTCGGTCAAAACGAGTTCGGTCGAACCCGGTGAAGTTCGGTTCGCTCATCTCTAAGACACTCCGTTCGGATGTTTGTAAACAGAAAAGCACGTGGTGCTTTTCTGTTTACCTTCTGTTTGACAGCTCTTGCGCGAATCACGCAGTTCGCACGGAAGTGCTTCCGTGGGACCTTCATGGTTTTCACGCACCCATTGACTTCAATGGGTGCGTGATGCGCGAAAAACGCACGATTATAGAACATGTCGTGTGTTTTATGCAACGCACTCGCGCTGCGCAAAATTCACGCATTGTCTGCACTGCCCCATAGAGTAATATAGGTGCGTACGACACGCGTGAAAAAGCACGCGCGTCGCACGCGCGTATATTACGCTCGTGTAAATGAGGCCTAACTGCGATGCTGAAGAGTCAGGAAGTCCGGTCCCTAAACATGCCGCTCCTGGCCTGATTCACGTCCCCTAGGCCATGTTACGTCGTTACAAGTCAGTCCGGGGGAAGGCAATCACCCAGGATGGTCATATTTAGGGACCGGACTGCCTGACTAGTATATACAGGGTCATCTTTATAGGCCTATGCACGTCAGGTATTACAGCATGGTGGCGGTTTAAGGGGCTGAAAAGTCATGACAGGTTCCCTTTAACGGAGAACGACAGCTCATGTGCAGCCACTTGTAAGGAGGTGCTTCCGCAAAAGTGGACTTGTACTGTGACAAGCACCCATTGGTAAAGAAGTGCACTTTGGACTGCATTGTGTGTCACAGTATTCATATATGTTTGCATGTTATGTGTTGTTAATATGTTGGCACTATACCTTTTAATTAAGAAGCCAGTTGATTTGGCAACACAGTGCTCACGTGGGAGATGTTGACGGGATCTGGTCATGGTGCGGACTCCTGAGCGTAGCGCCGCCCGGGATTCGTGAGCAGGTGAAGCAGGTTCAATATAAGGAGGTGCTGTACTGCGCCTCATGGTTGGACACAGTACGTCAGAGTGATAGTGTGTGAGACAGAGAGAGTCAGAGTACAATGGAGCAAGCTATCAGGTGCTAAGGAGAGAAACTGCACAAGACTGCCAAAGCAGCTGGATCCAAAAAAAGTCTGCGGAAAGGAGTGGGTTGTGCCAGCATTCGTCGCTGCAAAGGCAGATTGTGCCGTTCATCGTGGGAGCAGAGCTAGGTTAGTATACATTTTTTTTTATTTGTTTGGGACCACCCAGGCACTATGTACAAGGGGGTGGGGCACTGTCTACAAGGGTGGGTGGCATTATCTACAAGTGGGGGTGTGGCTCTATCTATGGGAGGTGTGGCACTATCTACAGGGGAGGAGTGTGTGCCAATATCTACAATAGGGTGTGTTTAGCACTATGTATGAAGGGGGGGAGTGTGGCACTATCTACAAGGGGTTTGTGGCACTATCTACAAGGGGTTTGTGGCACTATCTACAAGGGGGCTTGTGGCACTATCTACAAGGGGGGTTGTGGCACTATCTAGAATGGGGGGAGAGTGGCACTATCTACAACGGGGGAGTGTGGCACTATCTACAAAGGGGTGGGTGTGGCGCTATCTACACAGGGGGTGTGATACTATCTACACGAGGGGGTGACACTATCTACAAGTTATCAGAGTCAAGATAAACTTGGCTACATTTGTAAAGGGCTAGGCTGTTGGATAAGTGAAAATAACTTGTTTTGAAAGTTTGCGTTTGGAAACCCCCTTTAAAAATCCTGCATTTGCCCCTGAGGGCCGCTCCACATGTAAGGGTTTAGACAGTGTAGATAGTGAACTGGTACGGGTGTGTTAGGGATTTGAGGTAGGTAATATGGATGACTTCAACTACCCAGATATAAATTGTCAAACTATTCGGTGTATCTAACAAAGGAAACAGGTTTCTGTCAATAATTAAAGATAATAACCTTTCCAAACTGGTGCTGGACCCATCTATAGGGAGGGCCCTTTTGGACTTAAAATTAACCAATAGTCCTGACAGAGTAACAAAATTTCAGGTTAGGGGGCATGTAGGAAATAGTGACCATAATATAATTAACTTCCACCTATCTTTCAATAGGATATTTTGTCAAGGAGCCACAAAAACTAAGAACTTCAGGAAGGCCAAGTTCGATCAACTTAGAGATGCCCTTAAAGGGGTTGTCCAGTATTGGGACTGTATTTTATACTGATAACCTATCCACAAAATCGGTCATCTGCTCTGCGATGCCTGAGGTCCATCTCTTCTGGGTGTAGTCTGACATCATGGCGCATGCGCAGTAGTGCCGATTAGAATGGTGACCGCAAAGCGTGTACTGCACATGTGCCGATTAAGAAGCAGAGCCGTGACTTCCGGTTCCGGCCCCGGCATGTGAGGAAGAACACTAGAGAGCGCTCCTACCTCCGCTCCCCATAGTACTCTGACATACCTTCCTGAACTTCCCAGGGTCATCACAGACTGGCATGAGAGCACCAGGGAGACGGCCCGGATGAGTGCATGGACAAATATGTGTCTGTAATGGGCAAATCCAGAACCCAGAGTAAAAGCCACCCGGCTAAACAATCATCCAACATGGCGGAAGCGCCTTTCCCGCCTAACAGCCTCACAGTGCCAATGGAGTTACCCTCCTCACAGGACTCTGCTGTAGGAGATATTTCATGCCATATTGATTACAGAAAGTTGGCAATACAATTAGCACATCTCCGGATTTACAAGAATCCTTATCCAAGACGATCAACACTTCGTTAAATCAACTACATGCCTCGGTGGCTGACCATGGTGAATGGCTGGAATCCTTAGGCACGACTTTGCAGTGTGTTGACTTTGAATTGACCGATCCTCGCCAACTTGTTCAGTATACGCAAAAAGAAAATAAAAAATTGTGGGATTGTGTCGAAGATCTTTAAAACAGATCTCGATGCAATAACTTGAGTATAGTCGTATTACCAGAATCTGTGATGTCGAAAGACTTGCAACAGATATGTTAGGTTGATTTACCTGAGGCCTTGGGGCTGCGACATACCTGCAGAGTTGAACGGGTACATAGGACTGGCCCAGATTTGCGTGCATCGGCACTAGATCAACGTAATAGCGCTATGTTGTCCAAAGATCGCCTGAGACAAGTCATAGTCAAATACTTAGACTATTCAGATAAGATGTCTTTATTGAAGGCCTTTAACCCCTTCCCGTCATTTGTCGTAAGTATACGTCATCGAATGCCAGTGCTTCCCGCAAAATGTCATATACTTACGACAAATGGATGGCACAGGCTCAGAAGCTGAGTCGGTGCCTTCATCCCCGGATGTCAGCTGTATCTTACTTCTGACACCCTGTTGTAATAGCGGGGACCGAAGTTAGCTTAGATCCCGGCCATTAACCAATTAATCCAGCGGTCAAAAGCGATCACTTCATTTAAGGTGTTTGCAGCTCATCGGCACCCCAGCAATGAAATCTCCAGGGTGTCGGTGGCTGCAATGGCAACCGGAGGATGAATAGCCTAAAAGGCTTCCGTAGCTGTCGGCAAGATTGGCTTGCTATCCGTGAATGACTGACAGATCTAATACATTGCACTACATAGGTAGTGTAATGTGTTAGAAACAAATAAGGCAGTTGAATCTTCAAGTCCCCTAGTGGGACTAAAGAAAATTGTAAAAAAAAAATGAAAAAAAAGTTGTAAAAAGTATAATAAAAGTTTCAAGTAATAAAATAAAACACAATCGCCCTTTTACCCTTATCAATTCTTTTATTATTGAAAAAAATAAAACCATACATATTTGATATCGCAGCGACTGTAACAGCCTAAACTATAAAAATATTATATTATTTATTACACGCAGTGAATGATGTAAAAAAAGAACCTTAAAAAACAATGCCAGAATTTTTGTTTTTTGGTCACTTTGCTCTACAAAAATTTAAATAAAAAGTGATCAAAAAATCGCATCTATCCAAAAATGGTACCTATAAAAATTATAGCTCTTCTCGAAAAAAAAGCCCTCATACAGCTCCGTCGACAAAAAAATTAAAAAGTTATGGTTGTCACAACATGGCGACAGAAAAAATACATTCTTTTTACAAAAGTAATTTTATTGTGCAAAAAGTTGTAAAATATAAAAAAATGCTATAAATCAGGTATCGCCGGAATTGTACTGACCCGCAGAATAAAGTTAACGTGTAATTTATACCGCATGGTGAACGCTATATAAAAAGAACTAAAAAAATATGTCAGAATTGCTGTTTTTTGGTCACCTTGCCTCCCAAAAAATAGGATAAAAAGTGATCAAAAAGTCGCATTTACCCCGAAATGGTACCAATAATAACTACAGCTTATCCCGCAAAATAACAGCCCTCATACCACTACATCTATGAAAAAATAAAATGTCTCCAATAAGTCAGGAAATAAAAATATGCGGTTGTGCAGGCCCGAGAGGAACATTTCATCTGTTTGAAGAGGCGATTTATCGAGGCCCTAAAATTAGGGAACCAGAAAGGGTAGGGCCAAACATATCTGCTGGAAGTGAGGGTGCCCGCATTATACCAGGACAACACTTCACAGCAAAGTTCCCCAAACTGCAAAGGTTCAGAGTGTGGCCCAAAAGGGGGATAAGAAAGTACAGTCTCAGTACGACACTGGCCTGTGCAGAAAGGATTTCCCCACAGCATAACACAAATCTATGGATTATTTTATTGTTTTTCTTTACCCCATTATTATACCACCTCACTATGCCCCTTATATACTCCGCCCGGCTTACATGTGCCCTCACATTATAAACTGAAATACCAGTAAAACTCCAAACAAAACTACTACCAAGCAAAATCTACGCTTCAAAAGCCAAATGGTGCTCCCTCCCTTCTGAGCCCTACAGTGTGCCCAAACAGCAGTTTACTTCCACATATATGGCATCGCCATACTCGGGAGAATCATCTTAACAATTTTTGGGACTTGAGTCTCCAGTGGCATAAGCTGGGCATTACATATTTGCCACTAAAATGGCATATCTGGGGAAAAATTTCAATTTTTGCTTTGCAATACTCGCAGCGCAATCATTTATGGAAAAGACCTGTGGGGCGAAAATGCTCACTACACCCCTTAATAAATGCCTTGAGGGGTGTAGTTTCCAAAATGGGGTCACTTCTCAGGGGTTTCTTTTATTACTTCACATCAGAGCCCTGCAATTGTGAACCAATACTTTGTAAGTCGCCAAATTAGGCCTTAATTTCGCATGGTACTCTTTCACTCCTGAGCTGTGAAGGATTTGCCTGACACAGCTTCTGTGTCGACACCCGTGGTTAATCAGCCTGCATCTGTTCCTAGGTCTGCTAGAGTGACTCGATCTGCTACCACTCAGGCTGGTAGGCTGAGGAGTGGGAGAGCCTATCGCAGCCTGGCCAGACGGTTCTAGCTCCCGCCCTTGGTCCACTTATACCTTCATTTGCTGCTTGTCCTTTGCCTGTGATTCTCTTGTTTCCTGGCTCTGCTGTTCCTGCTGTTACTATTGACCTCTGCTTCATATTGACCCTGGCTTGACTGACTATTCTCCTGCTCTGCATTTGTTAGCACATACACTCCTGGTTTGACTCGGCTCATCCACTCTCTGTTGCTCACGGTGTTGCCGTGGGCAACTGCCCCACATTCCTTTGCTTTTGTGTTCCCTTGTCTTGTTTGTCTGTCGTGCACATATTGAGCGTAGGGACCGTCGCCCAGTTGTACGCCGTCGCCTAGGATGGGCTGTGCAAGTAAGTAGGGACTGAGTGGCGGGTAGACTAGGGCTCACCTGTCTGTCTCCCTATCCTGACATTACATGAGCCCTGTTGAATGTCCAGGCAAAAGATTAGTGCCCCATGTAGAGTGATTCTAAAACCGGGAAACACAGCATAATAATTAGAGAGTTGTCTTGTTATGGTGGCACAAGCTGGGCACCACATATTGGCATATCTATGGAAAAAATCCCATTTTCACTCTGCAACATCGAGTGCACACTAATTTCTGCAAAACACCTGCGGGGTTAACATACTCATTACACCTCTAGGTGAATACCTTGAGGGGTGTAGTTTCCAAAATGTGGTCACTTCTGGGGGGTTTCCACTGTTTTGGTCCCAAAGGGGCTCTGCAAATGCGACATAGTGACCAGAAACCAATCCAGCAAAATCTACACTACAATAGCGAAACGGCGCTCCTTCCCTTCTGAGCCCTGCCATGTGCCCAAAAAGCAGTTTATGACCACATATGGGGTATTGCCGTACTCGAGAGAAATTGCTTTACAAATGTTGGGGTGCTTTTTCTCTTTTATTTTTTGAGAAAATTAAACATTTTTACACTAAAGCCAGGGCTTATTGGAATTTTTTTTTAATTTTCACTGCCCAATTCAAATAAAATATATAAAACACCTGTGGGGTCAAAATGCTCACTACAACCCTAGATGAATTCCTCAAGGGGTGTAGTATCTCAAATCGAGTCCCTTTTGGGTAGTTTCCACTGTACTGATACCTTAGGGGCTTTGCAAAACCGACATGATGTTAAGAAACCAATCCAGAAAAATCTGTGCTCCAAAAGCAAAATGGTGCTCCTTCTCTTATGATCCTTGCCGTGTGCCCAAACAGCAGTTTATGACCACATATGGGGTAAAACCGTACTCCAGAGAAGTTGCTTTACAAATGTTGAGTTTCTTTTTTTCCTTTATTTGTTGAGAAAATGAAAAATTTTGCGCTAAAGTTACGTCTTATTGGAAAAAAAAATTATTTCTATTTTCACTGCCCAATTCTAATAAAATCTATGAAACACCTGTGGGGTCAAAATGCTCACGACACCCCTAGATGAATTCCTCAAGGGGTGTAGTTTCCTAAATGGAGTCACTTTTTGCGCGTTTTCACTGTTTTGGTCCCTCAGGGGCTTTGCAAATGCGACATGGCCTCCGCAAACCATTCCTGCTAAATTTGAGCTCCAAAAGCCAAATGGCGCTCTTTCCATTCTAAGCCCTGCTGTGTGTCCAAACAGCCGTTTATGACCACATGTGGGGTATTGTTTTACTCTGGAGAAATTGCTTTACAAAGGTTGTGGTGCTTTTTCTCCTTTAGTCCTTGTGGAAATGATAAAAAATTTAGCTAAACCTACATTTTCTTTGAAAGAATGTAGATTTTCATTTTCACGGCCTACTTCCAATAATTTCTGCAAAAAACCTGTGGGGTCAAAATGCTCACTAGATAATTTCCTTGAGGGGTGTAGTTTCCCAAATGGGGTCACTTTTGGGGGATTTCCACTGTTTTGGCACCACAAGAGCCCTTCAAACCTGACATGGTGACTAAAATATATTCTAATAAAAAGGAGGCCTAAAATTCACTAGGTACTCCTTTGCTTCTGAGGCCTGGGCTTCAGTCCAGTAGCACACTAGGCCAACATGTGGGATATTTCTTAAAACTGCAGAACCTCGGCAGTAAATATTGAATTGCATTTCTCTGGTAATACTTATAAATTAATTTCTGCAAAAAAAATGTAATTTGTAAATTTCACCTCTACTTTGGTAATTCCTGTGAATTCCTGTGAATCGTCTAAAACGTCTATGTTGTTTTGAATACTTTCAGGGGTGACGTTTTTAAAATGACTTATTGGGTGTTTCTAATATATAAGGCCCTCAAAGCCACTTCACAACTGAACTGGCCCCTGTAAAAATAGCCTTTTGAAATTTTCTTGAAAATGTGAGAAATTGCTGCTAAAGTTCTAAGCTTTGTAACGTCCTAGAAAAATAAAAGGATGTTTTAAAAACTATGCCAATCTAAAGTAGACTAATGGGGGATGTTAATTAGCAACAATTATGTGTGGTATAATTGCCTAACTTACAAGAAGATACATTTAAATTTAGAAAATGCTAAGTTTTGCAATTTTTCACAAAATTTTGGTGTTTTTCACAATTAAATACTAAATGTACTGAGCAAATTTTAACAGTAACATAAAGTCCAATGTGTCATGAGAAAACAATCTCAGAATCGCTTGGATAGGTAAAAGCATTCCGAAGTTATTACCACATAAAGTTAAACATGTCAGATTTTGAAAAATGAGGCTCTGTCAGGAAGGTCAAAAGTGGCCAAAGCGGGAAAGGGTTAAAGATCTTTGTTTGCTGTTTGGGGATGAAAACGTTTTTTGTTTAGATTCAGAGGCTAAAAACCCTTAGGCTATGTTCACACGTTCAGGATTTTCAAAAGAATCGGTGACAGAAATCCAAGGCTGACACTCAGATTTCTGCCAGAGTATGTACCAGTGGATCTGGGTGCAGATTAGCTCCATTGCAATTCTGCAAACATACCCTGCTGCATACATGCACTGATGAAAAAAAGGAGGGAATGAGTTAAATTTAAGTTTGTAAAAATCAGAGGGAGAAAATGTAGAAAAGAGATGAAATAAGACAGTGAAGGGGACAGATGGGTATTGTGTGTTAGAGTGGGTGGTGGTTACTGAATACTTAAAAGACTGGACTAGGAGTTTCTCATGTTCAAGGAAAGAGAATATGTTTGATCTTCGATAATTTGGAACTGAAAACAGTGGACAAGAGGAAAGCAAAAAGATGTGTTGTATGGATAAAATTATTATTAAATAAGTACAGCTTTTTCCTACTTTAATGTGCTTATTGTATTAATTCTACATATGTATGATGTCTGTCTACTCCCCTTTTTAACTCTACTTTCTTGTGACCATAATTTCTGGCCGTGTCTCCTCCAAATCTTCTTTTTTTATTAAAAACTAGGATAGATCCCAGTAGAGGAAGGAGAACCTTCTACTTCCTATTTTTGCCACAGGGAGTGTGCCTTTTATATATAATTTCTACCATTCATTCAAGGAGAAGCAAAATACTTTCCAGTTATATAGGAAATTCACATGACTATCCATTGTACCAGAGTTCACATTTCTAATGCAATTTAGAAAATGATAAGTCAACTATGGCTAAAATGGGCAACAAGACCATTTTTTTTTATATACATGACTCTTAATATATACTATCACCCAGGAATTATCACTAGGGTTGTATTAGTAACACGGCACCTGTGGGTGTGCCTAAAGGCCCTTTTACACTGGCCAATTGTTGGGCAAACGATCGTTTACAGAACGCTCGTTCCCGATATTTGACCTGTGTAAACAAGGCAACGATCAGTTGATGAACGAGCAAACGCCTATCGTTTTAAATAATGAAAATATTGTTGTCGGCGGCACATCTCCCATGATAATAATGTATGGGGATGAGCAATCGGAGTAACGAGCGCTCGTCCCCATCCATAGCTCCTAATGAAAGTGGTAAACGAACGTTGATCAACGAGCTGTCGCGTTGATCGGCGCTCGTTTACACGGCCCAGGCTTGGACGTGTAAAAGTACCTTATAGTGGCTCTGTCACCACATTATAAATGCCCTATCTCCTACATAATCTGATCGGCGCTGTAATGTAGATAACAGCAGTGGTTTTTATTTTGAAAAATAATCATTTTTAAACAAGCTATGAACAATTTTAGATTTATGCTAATTGGTTTCTTAATAGACAACTGTGCGTTTTTTAACTCTTTACCAACTGGGCGTTGTATGGAGAAGTGTATGACGCTTACCAATCAGCGTCATACACTTCTCTTCATTCATGATTAGCTGTACTCACAGCACAGCTTGATCTCGCGAGATCACACTGTGCTGTCACTTACTCCCACATTAACTTGACCTAAGTGTCTTGAGAGGGAATAGACATCGCCTCCAGCCAGGAGGCGATGTCTATTCACACTCCTGACACTTCGGTAAAGTTTCTGTGGGACTTACTCAAACAGCACAGTGTTGTCTCGCTGTGCATGACAGCACAGCGTGATCTCGCGAGTGAAAGAAGCTGGGCTGGAACAATGAGAAGTGTATGATGCTGATTGGTCAGCGTCATACACTTCTCTTTACAATGCCCAGTTGGTACAAAGTTAAAAAACGCAAAGTTGTCTATTATGAAACTATTAAGCATAAATCTAATATTGTTCATAACTTGCTCAAAATTGATCGTTTTTCAAAATCAAAACCACTGTTATCTACATTACAGCACCGATCACATTATGTAGGAGTAAAGGGCACTTATAATCTGGTGACAGAGCCTCTTTAAGACTGCAAGATCTTATGCAAGATTAAAACACTCTTCTCTCCACTGGACAATTATATACAAATCTAACAAGAGTTGTTCAGCAACATAGGTATAGTAAGTCTGCAGTATGAACACCACCAGACATGTTTTCTTATATAGGAGAGCCAGATTGATGTGCTGTAGCATTGCACGTCAAGCAAGTGAATGAGCTTATAAGAGGCGACCTATATTTGAACTGTAGGTGTGTAATGTCAATATATCTGTCATGATGTGCCATACAGCCCTCATACTCTCTTATCCCTGAGGAAGTTCACCATTATCAGTCCTCCAGTTAGGACTGGTCTAAATTCAGATAGCACCCTGGATAAAATTATTTGACTGTCTTTTGATAAAAAACAAATCTTGGTAAAGTAGATTCAAGATAAAACAAAATCGACCAAATTAAATGTGGGTTGGAAATGTAATCATAACTGCACCCTTTTTTTTTTTTTTACCTCAATGAATAATATGTAAAACTGGATAAAAAAAAAATATAAAAGCAAAATGCAAAGTAAAGCAGAACTATCAGGTTACTAAAATATATTATTCGCAAATATTTCATCCAAAATAACTTAAAACTGGAGGTACAGTTGGAGCTTCCATTACACTGGACACCAACTAATCTACCTATCCTCTGTTCCCTTCCTCCCTGGACACGATCTAACTTTGCTACCATTCTCTTTACTACCAGACACCAGATACCTAACACCGCTCCCCCCCCTTCGCCGTGAACACCAGCAAACCAATTAGAAGCAAAAATCGGACATTTAGCAAATATTTATCTTCCATCTTGTAGCCCAAGATGGACCCAGTGTGCATATTGTTAGAGTTGTATCATTACTGAGTTAGTTATTTCTCTTTAGCAGCTAGTCGCATACTTTGTGATAAGCACAATCCTTGAAATATCTCTCTCTTTACCCAAGTTTCCCTTGAAGAAATGGTGTACAGACAGATCCATTATTCTTAAACTAGTATTATCAGCTTTATTACCACACTTCCCAAGTCCAAGAGTCCCTTTCTCTCAATACAGTCATATCGACATTTTTGTTAGTATGGTTTGTAACGATCTTAAGAAGCTGAAGGGTGATAGATCAAGGATCTTCGGCAACCTCAGTGACAATGAAAGATTGGCACTGGATGATCTGTGTAAGAGCGATAACTTGGTTCAAACCCTCCGATAAGGGAGGTAATATAGTTATCATGGATCGTGTTGATTATGTCGGCATGGTCCATAAATTACTTGATGATAACACCACCTATGTTATTTTGAGGGGCAACCCTACGGTTAGCTACTTATCAGAACTGTACACTCTCCTTACTGCTGCCAAGAGTAATAATCTTATTACTATGGATGAATTCAAACGCTTATATAATTCCACCCCTACTTTGGCGACTTTCTATGTGCTGCCAAAGGTTCATAAGGCAATTCGCCCCCTCCCTGGCAGGCCCATTGTGTCAGGAAATGATAACCTTACACAGGGAATTAGCCTTTATGTGGATGAAATATTGTCACCCTTCGTTTCCTCCTTATCTTCTTACCTCAAGGACAGACACTATGGACACTGTCACTAGGATCCAAGAGATCAATGTAACTTCCACTACCATGATAGCGAGTATAGACGTGGAGTCATTATATACTAACATTCAGCACGATCTAGGACTCACTGCAGTTCAATATTTTTTGAGCACCAAAGGCACTCAATTTCAGCGACATAATGAGTTTGTGCTGTCACTCTTACGTTTTTTGCTTACACACAATTTCTTTATTTTTGATAAATATTATCACCAAATAAAGGGCACGGCCATGGGCACTGTCTGTGCACCTACTTACGCTAATCTTTTTTTGGGGTGGTGGGAACACACTATTGTTTTTTCTGATGATTTACTTTTTTTTACATCTCACATTTCTTTTTGGGGGAGATACATTGACGACATTCTCATCCTTTGGGATGGGGATGCCAATACATTCACTGACTTCATGTCTATACTCAATGCTAACTCCATTGGTATGAGGCTTACTTACGAGATACACGATCAAGCGATCAATTTCCTCAACCTCAAGATCTCCTTGGACCCTGGTGGCAGTGTCCAAACTGATATTTTTCGGAAGGCTACGGCTACCAAAAATTTCCTACACTGGGAAAGTCACCATCCCCCTACCCTTAAGAAAGGAATACCGATAGGTCAGTATCTAAGAGCTAAGCGTAATTGCTCGGATGAACTATCCTTCCAAGCGGATTGTGATGGACTCTATCATAAATTTCGAGCACGAGGATATCCCAAAAAGTGGTTACATAGGGCCTATGCAAGGGCGAGGGCGTCTCATAGACATGACTTATGGCACTGGATTGTGATGTGGATAAACGTCCTGGCACGGCTGGAGGCGATGTCTGTTGACTCTTCCATCGCTCCGGTGAAGGACCTGTGGGAGGAAGTCCCGTCACGCCATTATCTCGCGAGATCACGCTGTGCAGTGAAACAAGCTGGGCATAAATGAAGAGAAGTGTATGACGCTGATTGGTCAGCGTCATACACTTCTCCTTACAACGCCCACTTGGTAAAAATTAAAAAAACGCCCAGTTGGTCATTAAGAACTAATTAGCATAAATAGAAAATTGTTCATAACTTGCTCAAAAATGATCGTTTTTCGAAATAAAAAACACTGTTGTTATCTACATTACAGCGCCTATCAGATTAGGTAGGAGATAGACTGGTGACAGAGCCTCTTTAAACTTTCATGAGCAGGGATGTTTCAGAGCAATATTTCACCTTTTGGAATACTGCATTTTTTTAGTTTCTTAGTCTACCCCAAAAAGTTTTGTTTCTTTTTTTTGTGGAACACATAACACTTATTATTTAAAATTGGAACAAATATCAATTCATTTTGTTGGTCGTTTTTAGAGAAACATGATCAGAAACGGGAACATAAAATAAAGTTTTCTAATTGTTTTACAATATGTTTAAAGGTAATTTCTTCAATGAATAATATTTACCCCAGAAATCAATCCTCTAATTGTACCGTGTGTAGCAATGCCATGTATGTGTACATTGTGTAAAATATGACGTTGCTATAGCACCAAGAACAAATACCCTATTTTAGCTTCAAATGCATCTCTGTGAGGATTTTATCCCAGAAACTCCTGTGTCCCCATTAAGTGGCTTTTCTCATTAGTTATCTGAAATGTTGGGCAGCCCCCTTGCTGAATCTATTGTCCATGTTCTCTAGATTCCTGCCTCTCTGGATTTATTGCCTTGATTGCTTGATTGTTCTCACCCTTTTGCTTTTCTATAATAGTTTGACTCTTGCACTTCCTGATTGTCAGACTATTGAGCTTTCTGCCTGTAGTCTTCCTTTCTGCCTTACTATACAGACTGTTGCTGCTAATCTGCTAATCTGTGTACCGAACTTGGATTGTTTCCTGACCACGTCTTTGCCTCACGATACAACCTGTTGCTGCTTTTCTGGGCATGGAACCAGGATTGTTACTGGATTACTCTTGCTCCTGCCTGATTGTTTCAGCCACTGGACTCTGAAACTCCTACAGACCTTGACAATCTCCCTCCTTTAACTTTAGAAGCGGGACCTGTACATGGATGAATATCATCCAACTACAAAATGTTTTTAGTAAAGGCACAAAAGCAGATCAGGCTGGGGTAGAACAGACTAAAATGTACATGCTGCGTGACAGGAACTTATTAATGCCTGATGCCCATGCAAAACGCGTCTGTGTCATGCAGAATGTCTACAATTGGTGCATGTAGATTCGGAGAGGTGTGCACTTTTTTGGGGAGGGGGGCTTTTTTTTCTTGTTTTCATTTTTCTTTCTAATTCTATTATTTATTTGTTTATTATATTACGGTATTTATTAATAAATTAATACCTTTTTATTATGAGGTCCAAAAAGTTAGTAAGGAACATATTTTCTATGTGTTCTAATGGTAACAGACATATAGAGAGGACACAGATTGCTTCTTCTTTACATGCCTCCATACTCCCTCTGCATAGGGAACGCCTGTATCGTCAATACTGATGGCACAGGGTTCCCTAGCAGCTACCCGAATGTAGAAGCAGTGTTCAGAGTTTTTTTTGTGACAGGGAACCTACTATTTAAATTTCCTGTCACAGTACAGTGTGACAGTGTGGCAGTCGATCCTGCCAAAGGCACTGTGTGCAGGACGGCACACTGCCATCAAACTCAGCACATACATTAATGGGCTTCTGGCACAGGGACCAGTCCATTAGCCTGTTAATTTATATGGCACGGGCAGGAAGGGGTTAAAGTATAAACCGTGCTTTCTCAGAGGATAATTAAGAGTTTAAAAGCAGCTGCATTCATTCTCAATTTCACACTTAGCTATGAGTAACAGTTCCAGCAGGTTTGCTTACATTTTATTTTCTATTCACATATGATTACTTTATTTCGTTTAGTCTAAAGACTCTGAGAAACAGCAGTTGTTCTGTCATACAAGAGCGATAGTGTGAAATCACACAAGAATAAATTTATGATATGAGTTTTCATTTATATTCAGACTACAGGTAAATAAATGCTAAAATTACGCACTAAGGCCAGGTTCACACAGGAACATTGAGTGCAATATAGACACACACCATAATATCCAAAAGATGGCAGAAGGTTTATTGCAAAAGTAAACACATTTTTGCTGCCATAGTGGTTCATTTTGAGAACAGTTTTGTATGGATAAACATACTACTACTACTACTACTACTACTACTACTACTACTACTACTACCGTGTTTCCCCGATAGTAAGACACCCCCGATTGTAAGACGTATCGGGGGTTTCAGGGGGGTCGGCTAATATAAGCCGTACCCCGAAAGTAAGACATGTGTCTTACTTTCGGGGAAACACGGGGGTATTGCCGCCTCCTGCCCACTTCCGCGCCGCCCCCCTCTCCATACGTCACGGCGCCGAAATACGGTAATGCAGGATAAAAGTTAAAGAAATTCATACTTACCCGGCCGTTGTCTTGGTGACGCGTCCCTCTCTTCACATCCAGCCCGACATCCCTGGATGACGCGGCAGTCCATGTGACCGCTGCAGCCTGTGATTGACCTGTGATTGGCTGCAGCGGTCACATGGCCTGAAACGTCATCCAGGGATGTCAGGCCGGATGTCGAGAGGGACGCGTCACCAAGGCAACGGCCGGGAGACCGGACTGGAGGAAGCAGGAAGTTCTTGGTAAGTATGAACGTCTTTTCTTTTTTTCCCAATATAAGACATACCCCGAAAGTAAGACATAGTGGGGCTTTTGGGGATAAAAAGAAAGTAAGACACTGTCTTACTTTCGGGGAAACACGGTACTACTACTACTACTACTACTACTACTACCACTACCACTACCACTACCACTACCACTACCACTACTACTACTACTACCACTACTACTACTACTACTACTACTACTACTACTACTACTTTACATGCAAAAACATAGACTTAAAAATGTACAGAACAGTATTGCACTTTGTGTATGTGAATTTACATCACTTTTTTTACATGCAACATCTGGCTTGTGCATTATTTTAGATGAGAAACACACCTTTGTTTTCACCAATGTTTATCTCCGACAGGCATAGGTTAAGGGGGTGCAGAAGTTGCAGTCACTCTTGGGCCCTGATGCCTGAAGTGACCCAAAGCCCTACTGCCACATAAGAAGACATCAATATTATAAATGGCACATGGCTGCTGGGGTCTCTGTTATGGATTTTGCATTGGGGCCCATGAGCTTTACGTATCATTGCTCCCTCTGCGGTCAGTTGACAACAATTTCATAAGTAAAAGTTATCACATGATAATTGAAGAATCACTCTATGGCAGTGAGCACACTGTACAGTTTTGATATCGTTTTTGCATGCAGTTTCTTTTTTTTTTCAAATTCTTTTATTTTCCGTTTTCCAAAAACACAAATAGGATAGTGCAAACATAAGCAGCACAGACATCGGCTCACAAGCCAGTTAATGCAACTACAGTAAGTAAGAGAAAAACAATCACACCCAGCTGAAAACATTATTGAAATAGTCGTCTTATGCATCCTGAACCCGCAGCCATGCATAACGACCTGTAAGAAAACAGGACCGAAAGAGAAGGGGAGGCAGAGGCAAAAAAGGAAGGGAAGAAAACTGACATTACCCACTAGGCCTAGGAATTACACTCAAGAGGCCATAATGGTCCTAAACTCCACAGAAGACTGAAATCTGATTCAGTGATGCCACGTTTTGGGGAATTTAGCATGAGTCCCTCTCATGGATGCCGTGAGATCCTCCATTCTCATAATCTCCTGGATCTTGCCGAACCACATGCCCACTGACGGAGGAGCAGATTTTCTCCACAGCGCAGGAACGCACGCTCTGTGTCCGCACCGATAGAGGGACGTGTTTGCCCAACCAAGGCAGTGCCTGCAATGGAACAGCAAGAAAGGTCTGTTCCATTGACACCCACTGTTTAACCTCAGTATGTCTAAACCAGTCCAAAATTCGTGACAAGTGTGAGGCCTGATGGTAGGAAACAAAGTCCGGAAGACCTCACACCTAGCACGAAAAAGCATGGAACGGGCTATACGGGCTGGTTTCCCCACCCATATGAATCTATGGAGTAAGGACTGCAGAGCTTGAAAGTAAGGGCGGGGGATGTGAACCGGCAGGGCCTGGAAGAGGTACAAAATCTGTGGTAAAACGTTCATTTTAAATATTGCACACCTACCAAACCAGGTAAAGGTGCCCGTCGTCCAGGAATCCAAATTGCTCTTTACACATTGAAGGAGCAGAGGGTAGTTCACCGCATAAAGGGCGAGACAGATCACTGGAAAGCCTACCCCCAAATATTTAAGCGAATCTCTAGCCCATTTAAAGGAGAAGGACTCAGACAGATCGTCCACCAGAGACTGTGGCAACGAGATATTGAGAGCCTCCGACTTCTGGTAGTTAATCTTGAAGTTGGACAATTTTGAGTAGCTACTCATCTCCGCCATCAGATTGGGCAAGGAGATCCTGGGCGCGGTAAGAAAAAAGAGCAGGTCGTCTACGTATGCTGCGACCTTATAGGACCTTCCTCCCAAAGATACACCCGCTATGTCAGGATTGGAGCGAATATGGCACAAAAAGGGCTCCAAGCATAAAATGAAAATTAAGGGGGACAAGGGACAACCTTGTCTTGTACCATTAGAGATAGCGGGGAAGGAGTAGAGGCTCGAAATCCATTGCATCATATGAGTGATCAGTCCAATATGCCGCAAGGTGGCCAGCATAAAGTCCCAGTTGACCCTGTCAAAGGCCTTCTCCACATCTGTGGACAGAAAGAACGTGGGCAGAGCCGAGGCAGCAGCTTGGTATATTAAATTAATTGCCTGTGTGGTATTATCCCGAGCTTCTCTAAGAGGCATGAAGCCCACCTGGTCGTTATGTATAACATTATGTAGCAGTGGAGTCATCCTATGGGCTAGAATCTTCGCAAACAGTTTTAGTCTACATTTAACAAAGATATGGGGCAATAATTTTGGCACATAGATGGGTCCTTCCCCTCTTTGGGTATCACCGTAATGTAGGCCCGCAGCGTATCTGGAGGAAGGGAACTCCCCTCAGTAAGTGAGTTGAAGGCGTGTAGGAAATGGGGCGAGAGCAGGTCCGAGCAGGCCTTATAGTATTGCAAAGGTAGGCCATCAGGGCCCAGCGCCTTCTCCGCTGGCGAGTCCTTCAATGCCCACGACAACTCCTCCGGTGAAATAAGAGCCTCCAGAATAGCTATAGCCTCCTGGGGGATACATTTCATCCCTGAGGACCGGAGATATGCCTCAAACCTCTCCATATGGCTCCCTCCATCCGGAGATGGAGAGGCCTGAGGAAGATTATAAAGAGAGTGGTAATAGGCACGGAAGGCCTCCGAAATGTCATGGGGAAGTTGCAAACGCCTATTGTGGGAAGCTTGAATTAGAGGAACATAGGTACGAGAACGGGTTTTCCTAAGAGCCCGTGCCAGGGTCCTACCAGGTTTATTACTAAACTCGTAAAAATGCAGTCTGCATTTAACTAGGGAGGCCCTAGCCTTGGAAAGGCAAAGCGAACGAACTTGAACTCTCAGCTGCCCCAGTTCCGCCCCCACAACCCGGTCCAGGGAGGTTTTATGGGACTGTTCCAACAGATGTATGCGGGACAGGAGATCCAACAAGTGTGCAGTCCGCTCCTTCTTTAGTTTAGAACCAATACGAATGAAGGAGCCGCAAACATAGACACTTATGCGCCTCCCAAATGCAAAGCGGGTCAACCTCCGGAGAAACATTTGTGGCAAAATACTCCTGGAGGTCCCTGTGAATGTCCGACACCACCGTTGAATCCTGCAGGAGCGATTAATTCAAGCGCCACTGCCAGGAGCGACAGTGGACCGTTGGGAGTGAGAGGGTAAGAGTGATGAGAGCATGATCAGAGAAGGTGATATCATCTATGGAGGCTGATGTGAGGCCAGAAAGATGTGAATGTCGTAGAAAGAAATAGTCTAATCTGGAATATGAGTTATGGGGAGCCGAAAAGAAAGTATAGTCTTTTGTTGATGGATGCATGAGCCGCCACGTATCGACCAATTGGTGCTCATGCAACAGCCGACGTATACGACGGTGAGCTGACCTAGATAATGACGAGTGCCCGCGTGAGGAGTCTAATGTAGGATCCAAGAGGACATTCAAATCCCCTCCCAGTATTAGAGTACCTTCCAGCAAGTCATTCAACTCCACGAATACCCTCTCCAGGAAGGCAACCTGACCAGTGTTAGGGAGATAATACGAGGCCAGTGTGAACAGAGTGTTAGCCAGCCTACCTTTCACAAAGAGAGACCTTCCTGCTCCATTTGTGCGAGTCTCCCCTATTCCCAAGGGAGAGAGCGTGAAAGTCTTAGAATCAGGGGACACACTATGATACCCTTCTGTGTAATGAGAGTCCGTAAGCTTTGGCATACAATCAGCCCAGAAGTGGCTCTCCTGAAGAAATGCCACTTGCGCTTTTTTCTTCCAGAGAAGACAGAGAATGGAAGACCTCACTTCCGGGATATTCAGACACTGCGCATTCAGGGAGACAATGGTAATGTTAGACATAGTTGGCGAGGAAGGAGAAGACAGAGAAGGGAAGGAAAGTGTTAGAGTTAGGGTAAGATAGAAAGAAAAAAAGACCCCTTAAAGGGGACAGAAGTACCAGAGCAATGGAGCAACACAGCCCCACTAGTAGCGGAGTACAAAACCCCTCAACAACTCGTCATGTGTTATGTCGTCATCAGAAAGAAAAATACCCACGACACAAAAACACGGAACCCTAATGGGGAACAAAGAATGACAGCGCCACGAAAAAGAAACAGTTCCTCAAAGAATTACAAAAATAGACTAGGAATATCAAATTGAGTTCAATGAAACTTCGGACTCAACCGGCTAACTACTGTGGGGACCTACCCGCCCCTACTTGGCTAAACAGATGCAGATCCCCCGATAAATAAACCCCTAGACTAGCATACTGTACAGAATGTCCCGTTCAAGATCACCAATACCGACATCTGCATCTCTTGGAGAACACTGCAAAGAAAAAATAAGCACAAATAACATTCAAACCATGACCGAGGCTCCAATGGTGGGAACTATACTATACAGTTATAATGTGGTAAGTCAGTCTCTGCGTGGGGAATGCCACCTTGGGGTCCGCGTCTCGGCTGGCTTGTCTCTGGAGCGAGGCGGAATCGGGCGCACAGGATCGGGGTAGGGACCACCTCTGGGAAAGAGCGATGCTGGGGGCTCTGTCCAATCCGGTAGCTGCACTGGGGAGATCTCCAGGAACCGAAAGGCCTCCTCCAGGTCATCTGGAGAACGAACAACAAACGAATGCCCCTGACTGCGGAGTATGATGTGGAAGGGATGGCCCCACCTGTAGGTAGCGCCCGCCTCTTTAGTAGCCTCCTGCAAGGGGCGCATAGCCCTACGCATGTAGACAGTCAATCTGGAAACATCCGGCAAGACGATAACCTTGGAACTATTGAAGGGAATGGCCCCCTTCTCCCAGGCTCTCCGTGCAATGTTCTCGTTTTGTTTGTAAAACTGTACTCTGCATATGACATCCCGCGGGCGGTTACCATCTCTGGCCCGGGGGCCCGCCAGTCTATGCACCCTGTCCATCTCAATGGCCATATCACGTGGTCTATCCAGGAGCTTGTTAAAGATATGTGTCACCGCGTCATATAGGCCTTCCGGAGGCACAGATTCCGATATGCCTCTCAGTTTCAAATTGTTCCATCTCCCCCTATTTTCCACATCATCCAAGTGTAAGGAAAAGTCTTGCATTTGGGTCGATTGAGTGTCCAAGGTCTGAGAAAGGACCGAGATGTCCATGGAGTAAACAGAGTTCTGGCGCTCCAATGTCTCCACCCGTGCGGCCAATGAACGTAGCTCCTGTGAGACAGCACCAATGGCCTTATCATGCATCTCTTCCAGACGTGAGAGGCGTAAATCCAGATCAGATTTGGGGGGCAACACTCGCACCATTTCCCACTATTCCACCAGGGTCCGTTCCATAGAGAGGGGAGGACCTGGAGAACGGACTGTCTGACTGTCCCTCAAAACCACTGATGGAGTGAGCAGCCCCCTCAAAATGGCTGGCGTCCCCTGACTGAGCTGCATCCAGTCCACTGGGGGAGATTGCCGTGGGGCGGCAAAAGAAAATGGTGCCGGAACCACCCTGCCTTGCAAGGCGATGCGGTCAACGTCCTGTCTGGGCACAGACTGGGGCTGGAGGGGGAAAGTTATCAGCCAGGGCCGGAGGAGCCGACCCAGGCATGGCATCTGAGCCCTGACCTACCTCCAGAGTCACCATGACGGGGGTGTGGACCTGGGAGCGGCAGTCGATACTCACCGGCCCGGAGGAGCAGGAAGTCGGCGAGCGCCCACGTGCTGGCGGGGTGCGACTGCGGACTGAAGGTGGAATGGAGGAGCACCACGGAGATGATCCATCCTGCCTGGAGCGAAGGAACCTGCCGATGGACGAGGTGCCAGGAGTGACCGAGAGGCTCTTGCGATGCCTCCCCTTCGTCATCGTTCACAAGGACCGGGTAAGTGACCCCTTTGGGCGATTTTCTGTGTGTCAAGTCCAGAGCTTCAAGAAAATGCGTCCTCACACCACCATGTCAAAGCCACGCTGCATGCATTTTCTTAAGCCAGGTGAAATTCGACCATAAAAATAAAAAGTGTAAAGCTTACTTTCATTCCTCTGCACCTACTCCGGTTTATTGGAAAACCAAAATGTCCACAGCACATTCAATAAAATCCTACCCATTTCAGGAGAAAAATGGATGCACAGCCACAACATCCAGGAATCCCTTAAGGACTATAATTTACAAATCGCATAAAGTGACAGCATGCCTCCAGGTTTTGTATTTCCAAAGGTTTTTTTTATTGATCCAACAAAGAAAGAAAAACAATTGCACAGGGGTCTTTCTCAAGCAAATTGTGAACAAACAAGGTCAAGACATTGTTCAGTAATCCATCCTTCCAATAACTATCTCATTAAAACCCACATGTGTATGTAAAAAAAAAAGAAAAAAAAAAAGACACCTACTGCGCTAAGAGGGCCACGTCTTGGTTGCCAAGTTACAGCAGTCAGCTGACCATTGTCATTACAACCTTACATTCTTTTCTTATTATAGTCAGATCGCCTGCCTGCAGATAGCCTTAACATGTAGAAGCATCATGCAACAATCTCTCCAACTATTTAGAGATAATAACCCAACAGGCATATAGAATTTACGTCCCAGTACCACCATCACTTCTTAACGCATGTCTTTAAAGAATACATCAGTATTTTAAAGACCAGACCTTCTAGAGGAGTCCCAAATCATTTAGCTTTACCAGGCTTACATTTCAACCCTGCTGTAGCACTTCAAGCGTCAACCTACTGCGCCAACATTCTATAAATGGCTGTTAAGGAGCCAAACACAAGATGCTGCATTGGAGATGAGCCCAGTTGGCGGATCACCCCCATGCACAAAGTGCTATATTGCAATGGGTAAACATGTGATCAAGATGAATCACTCATCAAATGGGGTAAAGAAACATCCTATTCCTAGATAGTATGGTAAAAACACACCACTATTATAGATAATATTCATTATGTCCATTTATTATAACAAGTGAAAAAAATGGCCATAATATATCATATCAATCTTAAAGAGGCTCTGTCACCAGATTCTCAAACCCCTATCTCCTATTGCATGTGATCGGCGCTGCAATGTAGATAACAGTAACGTGTTTTTTTTTAAAAAACGTTCATTTTTGGCCAAGTTATGAGCTATTTTATATATATGCAAATGAGGTTTGAAATGGACAACTGGGCGTTTTTTTTTCGTTATGCCCAACTGGGCGTGTATTGTGTTTTTAACTTGGCGTGTTTACGTGTATGACGCTGACCAATCAGTGACCAGTCAGCATCATACACTCATCTACATTCATTTTACACAGCAGCGATGTGCAGCCACATAAACAGAGATTAACGTTAATCAAGTGTCCCTGATAATGAATACACATGAAATCCAGCCTGGACGTCATGTGTATTCAGAATCCTGACACTTCTGACTCTTTTCTTTGAGATTTCTAGCAAGGGAAACGAAATCTCGCGGATTACGATCACATGCAATAGGAGATAGGGATTTGAGAATCTGGTGACAGAGCCTCTTTAAGGGAACGATTATGGGTAATACATATTGCCTGTTGGTATAGACTCCATCAATTCCAGATCAAACAAATCTATAACATCTAAATAGTATTATCACCTCAATTCTGAGACTGTTCTATTATAATCAAACAAATTTATATAAAAAAAAATAATAGACAACACTTCATATGAAAGATTTCCTCAGTGAGAGTTGACATAATTTATTCAAAATAAAGGAATTCTGCAGCCTTGCCAGTCCTATTCTCCTCCTGGAGAATATTTACAACAAACCTTCTCCCGGTATTAGGCTGTGTTCGGGAACCGCGCCGCAAAACTTGTCAAAAACGGCCCTAAAATGCCTCCCATTGATTTCAATGGGAGGCGGAGGCGTCTTTTTCCCGCGAGCGGTAAAACCGCCTCACGGGAAAAAGTAGTGACATCCCTATCTTTGGGCGTTTACGCCTCTGACTTCCCATTGACATCAATGGGAGGCAGAGAAAGCGTATTTTGCGGCGTTTTATGCCCGTGGCGCTCAATGGCCGCCGGTGAAAAACGCAGCGGAAAATGCAGCGAAAATCGGCGTGCAGGGAGAGGAAAATCTGCCTCAAACTTCCAAACAGAATTTTGAGGCAGAAATTCCGCCTGCAAAAAAACTCTGTGAACATAGCCTTAGTGTTTAAAAAAAATAATAGAGAAACAGATATGAATGAATTACAAAATAATATAACAATAATAATAAGAATATATAAGACCATGGGTCAATGTGCAAGAAATACAATTTACTCAACTGAACCAGAATATTCCCAATCAATCATAACCCCAGATGAACGCATATAGCTTGCGTTCAATATTTAACCCCTTAAATAGGAAATTGTCCATAATGAATATATTAATACAATTTCTGTCTTCCTCAGTGATTGTTATCCATCCCCACCTCTTCTCATTGGGGGAACATTGTCTATCACCTTGAATCTCAAATGCCCAATTTTGTGTGAGTTTTTCTAAAAATGTCGGGGCACAGGTAAATCTGTCTTTCCAGTGGGTATAGTGATCTTATGTTTAACTATTCTTGCCTCTATTTCCATGATGGTCTTACCTATAAAGAGGAGACCAGATATCATATATACAATATAACTGTAGGTACAGGTATATTAATGCCGTATTTTGTACCTGTGTATGTGTGTGCAAATAACAATAATATTACAACAAGAACAAGTTAGGAAGGGAAATTACCTTGTTTGGGTTGTCTAAATAAGTTTGTTGTGGACCATTTGTCAGACAAATATAAGATCTAATTAGATGATCTTTCAGATTAGGACTGCACTTGTATGACATTGGAATGGGATTATTAACCTAAGAGATCTTTGGGCAGCCTTTTTTTCAACAGCCCCTAATTACGTCTAGGAACCTCTGGAATTCTTGACTAAGTGGACCATAAATGAATACAAACGGGATACGTTGTATAGTATACGTTCTATACCTTCTATAAAAGAGTGTATCCCTCCATGCTGTTCTTCTTCTTTCTGTGTCATTTAATAAAGTCAAAAGGGTACCCCATAGAAGTGAACTTTTGGCACACCTCTACCAACCGTTTGTCAAACCGTTCGTCACTACTCACAATCCCCTTTAACTGGAGCAATTGGCTCCAGGGTAATAAGTCAATCATATTTTTTAGATGACCGTTCTAATAATTTAAGATGTCCATTGGCTGTATAAAAAGATTTGATTTTGAATAATCGCCTTCCCGATATATTAATGTGTCCAAAAACTGTAATTCACTATGTGAATGTGGGAGTGTAAAATTTAAACTCCACATAAACACCATTAAACTCTACCTGAAATAGAAGTAGTTCCTCCATCGTGCCCGTCCACATCAGAAAGACATCATCAATATGTCGCCAACAATAATGCCCATGCCTCCAAAAAGAGGAGGTGTAAATGTATTCATCCTCAATGACACCAATATAGATGTTTGGCACTGCAGGTAAAAGTAATTTCTGACCAAAAAATAATTGTACCAGAGTTTAAACCCCAGCAGTGCCAGAATGAACCATGCACGCTTTGGGGGCATGACAAGCCATTGAGCCTGTTCTACACTGCAGCCAAACCTCTATTATGTACACTAGAGGTGTACACATCAAAAGAGGCTAAAATGATCTTACTAGGCACCCCTAAATTCAAAATCTTCCTAAGGAAGTCTATCGTATCATGGATATATAACCTGGTATTTACAGCATATTCATGTAAAAGCCGATCCAAAAAAAGAGCCGCATTATGAAAGATGGAACACCATCCTGACAATATCCAGAGGTCTCTGCAAGTGTATATAAAACAGGTATAATAGGGTTAGTTACTTGCAAATAATTTGCCAACTTTGTATCAATAACCCTTTATAATCTAACCTCTATCAATGTGTCCAATTAACAAGCAAACTCATGTGTGGGATTGTTATTTAATTTCTTATAGACCTCCGTATCTGCCAGCTGTTATTGGATTTCTGCTACATATTGTAAAGTATCGATCACCACCATCATCAGCTGGCTTGATGGTGATGGACCTAATATTTATCAATTTCAAAAAACGACTTTAATTCCTGAATAGTTACATTATGTTTCAATCGAATAGAATTATCTTTATTCCTCAGTTGTTTGATTTCCTGTTGTTCATGTTATATATATATATGACTCAATTATACAATCTCAACTGATTCAGAGTTAGATCTGTATGTTTATCAACATCTTTATCAATTTGTAGCGTCCATGGCCACGAGCCGTCGGGTCTACTCATCTCCCGACGCCCGCAGCCATGGATCTGTGAGCGCTGGTCCCCATCTCCTTCCTAGGAGACGCCAGCGCTCACTTCCGTTCCGGTCCGCTGTGTCCCGCTGTGCGGTCTTAAAGGGCCAGCGCGGGCACATGAAAACAATCATCATCATCAACTCACATGATTTCCTGGACTATAAGAAGTTCCCTGCCCTTCTGATCCTTGCCTGAGCGTTGTTAGTATATCCCAAGTCTGTCTTGCAAATGGTCCCTTAGTGTTTCCCGTTCCAGTTGTTACCCGTGCCGTTACCTGTTCCTGTATCCCGTGCTGTGTTCTTGTTCCTGTGCCTACTAGTGTTGGAGTCGTGTCCTACTGCACCTCCTGTCGTTTGCCATGTCCAGTGTCTTCTGCCACATCTTGTACTGTTCGTCACGTCCGGCGCAACCTGCTGCACTGACCTCCATCGGTGCTGAAGCCACAGCCACTGTCTGAACTAGTTCAGGTACCCGAGTGTTACGAACTGCTATAGACTTTTGTATAGACTGAGACCTGGTCAACTGCCTCTCCGCTACGGCGGAGCGGCCTAGTGGGTCCACATACCCTGTGACCGTGACACAATTGAGGTATTGACTGGCATAAATTATAGAAGAAATCGAGACAAGCTCCTAGCTGGCGTAGATTATACTCTTTGGGGCTTAGCAAGGTAGAGGCCTGTGCCACCCCAGATTGGACTACCACCCCCTATCGGACAATAAAAAATAAATAAAAAGTAAGTATATTCACCTCACCACTCCACTTCTCCCCTCTGATTATCTAATGCTCTAATTATCAGCCATAGTTAATACCACGTCCTTGTACGAGGCACAGCATGCTGAGGGGACCTGGAGGGGAAAATCACAGGATCGGTGATGTAAGCATCAATTTTTTTTTATTTTATGTTCGATGGGGGTGAATGGGTGGAGCACGGCCACGGTCGTTGTGCCACAATTTTGTGCATGGCCAGTGAAAAGATGCGATAGATATATTAACCCCTAGGCGCACCAGGACGCAACTGTACGTCCATGTGGCCAGTGTCTTAAGGCACAGGGACGTACAGTTACTGCGCGGTTCCCGGTGCACACTGTCGGCGACAGCGTGCACCGGGAACTGGGAGGCCAGCTGTCCCTGAGAGGTGACACTCCACTGTATGCCGATCAGTGGCTTATTTCCGCTGATTCCGGCAATTAACCCCTTGATTGCGGTGATCGATTGCAATCACCGCATTCAGGGGTTTCTAGCTCATCGGCAGACCTCACGATGAAATCGTGAGGTTTGCAGATGGCTAGCATGGCGATCGGAGGCCAAGTAATGGCCTCCATGTCTGCCATGTACGGAAGCCTATCAGGATCAGCCTCCTGATAGACTTCCTGTCAGAGTGACAGGACGTCACTGCCGTTCGCGATGCACACTGTCGATGACAGTGTCTGTAACACTGTCGGGGACAGTGTGCATCGGGAACCGGGAGGTCAGCTGTCCCTGACAGCTGACACTCCACTAGTTGCCGATCAGCAGCTCATTGCCACCGATTTTGCCAATTAACCCATTACATGTGGGGCTCGATTGCGATCTCTGCATGTACAGGGTTTGTAGCACATCAGCAGCCCCCATGCAATTGTGGGGGCTGCTGATGCTTGTGATGGCTTCCGGGGGCCAGACAACGGCCCCCGGGTCTGCCATGTATGCAAGCCTATGAGGATCAGCCTCTGGCTGGTGCTCGTAGACTAACTGTCAGAGTGACTGTGACGTCACACTGACAGTTGGAATACGTTACACTACCTAGGTAGTGTAATGTATTCTAGCAGCCATCAGAGCTGCAGGTAAAAAAATAAAGTGTAAAAAGTAAATAAAAAATAAAAAAAAGTCAATAAAAATGTTTTACAAAAGTGTAAAAATAAAAGATTTTTTTTTCCTATAATAAGTCTCTTATTATAGGAAAAAAATGAAACCGTTAAAAAACAGTACACATATTTGGTATCACCACGTTCGTAACGACCCAATCTATAAAACTATAATGTTATTTTTACCGCACGGTGAACGCCGCAAAAAAAACAAACTAAATTCAATGCCAGAATCACTATTTTTTTGGTCACCACCCCTCCCAAAATATAAAATAAAAAGTGATCAAAAAGTCGCATGTGCCCGAAAATAGTACCAATAAAAACTACAACCCGTCCCGCAAAAAACAAGCCCTTACACCGCTTTTTTGACTGAAAAATAAAAAAGTTACGGCTCTCAGAATATGGTGACACAGAAAATAAATTATTTTATAAAGAAGTGATTTTATTGTGCAAACGCTGCAAAACATAAAAAAACTATATACATATGGTATCGCCGTAATCGTACCAACCCGCAGAATAAATTAAAATTGTCATTTATAGCGCATTATGAACGCCGTAAGAAATAAAGAATTTAAACCGCCAAAATCACTGTTTTTGGCCACCAAAGCTCTAAATAAAATGTAATAAAAAGTGATCAAAAATTTGCATCTACCAAAAAATGGTACCAATAAAAACTACAGCTCGTCCTGCCAAAAATAAGCCCTCACACCGCTCAATTCATGGAAAAATAAAAAAGTTATGGCGTTTGGAAGGCGGGGAGTGAAAAACTAAAATGGAATAGCAAAAAAGGATCAGTCCTGCAAAGGTTAATTAATTTCTATTAAAAAAATAAATTATTACCACATGTGGGGTATTGTCATACTCGGGAGAGATTGAGTTACAAATTTAGGGCGACTTTTTCTCCTTTATCCCTTGTGAAAATGAAAAAATTCAACATTTTAGTGGACAAAAATGTTTTTATTCATTTTCACGGCCTAATTCTACTAGATTCTGCAAAAGACCTGTGTGGTATAAATGCTTACTAAACACCTAGAAAAATTGCTTCAGGTGTCTAGTTTCCAAAATGGGGTCACTTTTTTTGCAATCGCGACATGGCACTAAAAACCAATCCAGCAAAATCTGCGCTCCAAAATCCAAATGGCGCTCCCTCCCTTCTGAGCGCTGCCGTGGGTCCAAACAGCAGTTTATTACCACATATGGGGTATTTCCGTAATCGAGAGAAAATGCTTTACAAATGTTGGGGTGAATAAAAAATGTCTATGTTATTTCAGAAAAAAAGTAGATTTTCATCCCCAAAATCCACTAGGTGCTCCTTTGCTTCTGAGGTTGGTGTTTTGGTCCATTAGGGCACTAGGGCCACATGTGGGATATTCCTAAAAACTGCAGGACCTGGGCAATAAATATTGAGTTGTATTTCTCTGGTAAAACCTTCTGTGTTACACAATTTTTTTTATTACAAATGAATTTCGGCAAAAAAAAGAGAAATTTGTAAATTTCCCCTCTACTTTGCTTTATTTCCTGTGAAACGCCTAAAGGGTTAAAATACTTTCTGAGTGCTGTTTTGAATACTTTGAGGGGTGCAGTTTTTAAAATGGGGGTAATTTATTGGGGTATTCTAATATATAAGGCCCTCACAACCACTTCAGAACTGAACTGGCCCCTGTAAAAATAGCCTTTTGAAATTTTCTTGAAAATGTGAGAAATTGCTGCTAAAGTTCTAAGCCTTGTAACGTCCTAGAAAAATAAAAGGATGTTAAAAAAACAATGGAAATATAAAAATATAAAGTATACATATGGGAAATGGTAACTAGTGACTATTTTGTGTGGTATTACTATCGGTTTTACAAGCAGATACATTTAAAGAGGCTCTGTCACCAGATTTTGCAACCACTATCTGCTATTGCAGCAGATAGGCGCTGCAATGTAGATTACAGTAACGTTTTTATTTTTAAAAAACGAGCATTTTTGGCCAAGTTATGACCATTTTTGTATTTATGCAAATGAGGCTTGCAAAAGTACAACTGGGCGTGTTGAAAAGTAAAAGTACAACTGGGCGTGTATTATGTGCGTACATCGGGGCGTTTTTACTTCTTTTACTAGCTGGGCGTTGTGTATAGAAGTATCATCCACTTCTCTTCACAACGCCCAGCTTCTGGCAGTGCAGATCTGTGACGTCACTCACAGGTCCTGCATCGTGTCGGCCACATCGGCACCAGAGGCTACAGTTGATTCTGCAGCAGCATCCACGTTTGCAGGTAAGTTGATGTAGCTACTTACCTGCAAACGCTGATGCTGCTGCAGAATCAACTGTAGCCTCTGGTGCCGATGTGGCCGACACGATGCAGGACCTGTGAGTGACGTCACAGATCTGCACTGCCAGAAGCTGGGCGTTGTGAAGAGAAGTGGATGATACTTCTATACACAACGCCCAGCTAGTAAAAGAAGTAAAAACGCCCCGATGTACGCACATAATACACGCCCAGTTGTACTTTTACTTTTCAACACGCCCAGTTGTACTTTTGCAAGCCTCATTTGCATAAATACAAAAATGGTCATAACTTGGCCAAAAATGCTCGTTTTTTAAAAATAAAAACGTTACTGTAATCTACATTGCAGCGCCTATCTGCTGCAATAGCAGATAGGGGTTGCAAAATCTGGTGACAGAGCCTCTTTAAATTTAGAAAAATGCTAATTTTTGCAAATTTTCTCGAAATTTTGGTGATTTTCATGAATAAATATTGAATTTATCAACCAAATTTTTCCACTATAATAAAGTACAATATGTCATGAGAAAACAATCTCAGAATCGCTTGGATAGGTAAAAGCATTCCGGAGTCATTATCACATAAAGTAAAACATGTCAGATTTGAAAAAATCGGCTGTGCCACAAGGCCAAAACAGGCTGTGTCCTAAAGGGGTTAAGAAGCACGCGCCTCTTAATAAATCTGTCACATCTTGCTCCAGCGGAGCAGATAGCGAAGACTGGCGTATGAGATGCCAGTCTTAGTAAATCTGCCCCTCAGTATTTACCTCTAATTATTCTTCTGAGGTGGTTGGATCTTCTTGTTCTCCAATCTGGTCTGACTGGGTTCTGTATTTTTTTAATTCCCTGCAGTGTTTACATCTTTTTCACATTGTTCTTCTCTTTCCCTGGTCGCTGGGGCTTTATCCAAAATAGATGTCGAGGATGGACCTGGAGTGGAGTCGTCCGTAGCCTCAGATTCAGCTGTAGTGAAGCCAAAATTACCACGTGGTCGACTATACCGTTTGCATTTTGGCTTTTGCCTCCGCCCACTTGAGGCAAAGTTGTCCATAGTCATCTTTGTCTCTAAACAATTTGGTTTGTTCAATATCAGATCTCTGTTGAACCATATTAGGATTTACTTTTTCTTTAAATGTCTCCAATTCCATTATACGTTTTTTGTAAGTCTGTGCTTCTATGTGTAGGAATGCAATATTGGGCGGAATCATATAAAAAAAAAATAATTGTTTGAAATAGACTCAAATCTAGCCCAAAATTGTGAATTATTTTGTAATAATGTTTGTCTTAGCTGAGATCTTGGACCTATAAAAATCCTACATGCTTTAAAATATTAAGCTAAAGTGGAAGTGTTAAAGTCCTAATGGAGTAACATTTTCTGCTCACCTTCCCATTTCCACATTAGTATGTCCAATGAAGGGTTATTCATGAATGCTGTGTCCCTTGTAGAGACAGCTAAGATCCTAAGAGCATCTGCTTCAGTATAAGACAACGTGCTGGATATTTTTGAAACGCCCATATCCGTGGAGAGGAGGTGCTCGCTGACTGGGATTAGTCACATCAATCAAAACAAAAACCGTCCACAGAACACTTAATAATATACCATCACTTTCATGGAAAAAAATGGGAGTACAGACACAACGTCCAGGGATCCCTTATGGACCATAGCTTATAAATTGCATAAAGTGACAGCATCCCTTTGTGTTTTATTTTTTCCAAATGATCCAACATAGAAAAACATAGAAGAAAAATGAGGGTCTCTCTCAAGCATAACAAACTGTGAACAAACACAGTAGATTAATATCTAATGTGACATATCATCCTATCAATACATCAAGTATAAGTGTAATGTCCATGGCTGCGGGCTGTGAGTACAATCCCCTCCTGACGAGTTGGCAAGCACTGGCCCCAGCCTCCTCTTCAGGAGACGCCAGCGCTCGCTTCCACGCACCTCAGAGGGATCCCGTAGGGTGCGCGCGCACGCTCATGCCCGCTCTTAAAGGGGCAGCGCGCGTACCGGACTTCTTGATGAACTTTGACCCCTAAGTACCCTGGACTATAAGAGGGGTCCAGCCCCCTGCTTCTATGCCTGAGCGTTGCTGATGTTTCCTAGTTTGTCTATGTGATGGCCTCCTAGTGTGTTTCCTGTTTCCTTTACCTGTTCCAGTTCCTGTTCCTTTTCCTCGCATTCCATACCATCCTGGTCGAGCACTGTGCTGTGCCAAAGTCGTGTCGTGCTGTATTCCACGTCTGACCTGCTTCACCTCGCCTGACATCTACCTGCTGCCTAGTCCTAGCCGAGCCTGCCCTGCTGCTGTCTGAGCTGCCACAGGTACCTATACGAACTATAGACTTTCACCTGCCAGCTACCTTACCGCCAAGGCGGTACGGCCCAGTGGGTCCACAGACCCTTTGTGACAATAAGTATAAGTGAGTATAAGGCAATATTCACACAGTTTTTTAAGCTGTTTGGTGTGTTTTTCGCTCTACTTTTCGCCCGCGGCCATTGAGCCAAAACGCCGCAAAGTACGCTTTCTCTGCCTCCCATTGATATCAATGGGAGGTCAGAGTCGTAAACGCCCGAAGATAGAGCATGTCGCTTCTTTTTCCGCTCGTGGGAAAAAAACGCCTCCACCTCCCATTGAAATCAATGGGAGGCATTTTCGGACATTTTTTGTCCCATTTTCCGACGTGGTTTCCGCATCAAAAAACGCGTAAAAAACCACATAAATAAACAGTGTGAACTGGCCCTAAGAGGATCCAAAAAACAATCACTGTCATGTCCTCTCTGCTGAGCATGCGCCGGCGTTTCTCATTTTTATCCACTTATGGTCCACTTAGTGGAAGAATTGCAAAGGTTCTCAGACGTAATTAGGGGCTTTTAAAAAAAAAAAAAGGTTGCCCAAAGAGTTTGATAATCCACCTTTAATGTCATATAAGCATGGTCCTAACCTGAGATATCATTTAGTTAGATCTGATATTGGTCCATCCAGGGGTTCACAACAAACTTATTTAAACAGCCGAAACAAGGTAATTTCCCTTCCCTGACTCGGGCCTTTTGTAATAATATGGTTAAACGTGATACTTTTGCACACACATAGGAAAAGTCTTCATGGAGGTCTGGATTAGTTGGAGAAGAAAAGAGAAAGTGAACAACTCAAATCAGAGAAGTTATCACCTGTGAGTCACTGAAATGTTTATTCTCAATCTGACTGATCATTACTGTTGATGATGAGTGGTACCATTCTTTTTTGTAAAAAAACAACTCTCAGCCTATCCTTACCATTGTTCAGGCCATACTGGGAACTGTAGTTTCATGATGTACAAATGTATATAGCAGGATCTAACCTGAGTTTGCAAAGGATTTCTGTATTTGTTCTGGTGCTGTATATATGTACTGAGCTTGGTTCTGGTACTGTATTTATGTACTGAGCTTGATTCTGATGCTGTAGTTATGTACTGAGCTTGTTCTGGTGCTGTATTTATGTATGAGCTTGATTCTGGTGTTGTATTTATGTACTGAGCTTGGTTCTGGTGCTGTATTTATGCACTGAGCTTTTTTCTGGTGCTGTAATTATGTATGAGCTTGATTATGGTGTTGTATTTATGTACTGAGCTTTGTTCTGGTACTGTATTTATGTACTGAGCTTGGTGCTGCACCATATCGATGCATTAAGCTTAAATCTAATATTGTATTTGTACACTAAATTTTTGTATTTGGGGGTTGTGGTAAAATGCTGGGAGATTTGCTGCACAGCTCTCCAACCTTTTCACAGTGCACAGCCTTCCTACTTGGGCTGCACATACCTATTGTCATGATCTAGGGATATGTGGACCCAATAGGCCACTCCGCCGTAGCGGAGAGGCAGCTGGCCAAGTCACAGTCAATGCACAGGTCTATACAATGAGTTCGTAGCACGAAAGTACCTGATATAGTCCAGACAATGGCAGAGGCTTTAGCACGGGTGGGGCTGGATGTGGCAGGTTGCGCCAGACGTGGCGGATGGCAGAAGGTGCAGCAGGTTGCACCAGACGTGGCGGACGACAGTAGGTGCAGCATGTTGCGCCAGTTATGGCGGACGACAGCAGGTGCAGCAGGTTGCACCAGACGTGGCGGACGACCGTAGGTGCAGCAGGACACGACTGCAACACTAGACAGGCTCAGGAACAAAGCACAGCACGGGATACAGGGTACAGGTAGCAGGGCACGGAAACACTGGGAACAGGATAACACTAATGGACCATTTGCGATACAGACATGGGAAGACTACAACAATGCTCAGGCAAAGAACGAAAGGGCTGGGCCTTTTTAGAGTTCAAGGTGATCTGGAGCATAAATAATTAATGAATTACACGCGTGCTGGCCCTTTAAGGCCGGGAACCGGCGAGCGCCCTCTAGTGGACACTATGAGACGGCCGCATGTGCTGACGTCCCTGGGAGGGAGACACCAGCAGGAAGAGAGGTGTCTGCGGACGGAAGGTAAGTGGAGGTTGCGGTCCATGACCGCGGCCGTAATAGTACCCCCATTACGACCCCTCTTCTTGGGTCCAGAGTGAGAGAGGAATTTTTTAATGAGGGTAGGGGCATAGAGGTTCTTCCTCTGGTTCGCAGGATCTCTCCTCAGGACCAACCCCTCTCCAGTCCACCAAATAGAATGTCTTTCCTTCTCCGACTTCCGGATGAACCCTCTCTCCAGATTCTCCTTAACGTAGGCGGACATGGCTAGGGTCTCTGACAGGGAGAGGGGATAGACTCGCCCATGGGGTGGTGAGGCATCAGGAAGTAACTCAACAGGGCAATCGCAGCTGCGATGGGGAGGAAGAATCTCTGTCTCCTTTTTGCTGAATACATCCGCAAAACTGGCAAACTGTGAGGGTAGATCGGAGAGTGACTGAGGCAGTGGGGGCAAAACCGGACGAACCTGTGGCAAGCAGCGGTTTAGGCATTTGGGTCCCAGTCAAGAATCGGGGCGTGTAGACGAAGCCATGGCAGGCCTAGCAGAATAGGGTTGATAGCTTTAGGCAATACAAGGAAGGCGATCTGTTCTGAGTGAAGAACTCCGACTTGTAGTGTCAGTGGTTCCGTGATGAACACAATTGGATGGGGCAATGGTAGACCATTCACAGAGGCAACAGCCAGAGGTCTCTCCAGAAAAACTGTGGGTAGATGTAGACTATCCACTAGATCCTGCTAGATGAAATTTGCAGCTGCTCCGGAATCAAGATAGGCATAGGAGGAATGTGATGTCTCTGCAGATATGATGGTCACAGGAATAGATAATTTGGAAGAGGTTTTGACGTTTTCGCACAACCCCCATAGAGTTGCCTCTCCAACCAACCCTAGGTGCTGGAGTTTCCCGGCTTCTGTGGACATTGGCGCACGAAATTACCCCTAAGGCCGCAATACAGACATAAACCAGAAAAGCGTCTGTGCTGCTTCTCCTGCTTGGACAACTTGACTCTATCTACCTGCATTGGTTCTTCAGGGGAAGGCAATAGTGGTCTCTGGACCGCAGGTGCGAGTCTGTGAAACCATCTCTCCTGTCGAACCTCCTGAGTGCGTTCCTGGATCCTCATGTTAACCCGGGTGACCAACAGGATGAGGGCATCCAAGGTAGAAGGAAGGTCGCGGGCTGCAAGCTCGTCCTTGATGTGTGAGGACAGTCCCTGCCAAAAGCTCGCCACAAATGCCTCATTGTTCCATGCCAACTCTGCTGCCAGGGTACGAAAGGAGATAGCATACTCTCCTACAGTGGAGCCTCCTTGCTTGAGGGTTAGCAGAGTGTCCGCAGCAGAAGATGTTCGACCTGGCTCTTCGAACACGGCACGGAAAGACTGCAGGAACAAGGCTAGGTCTGAGGATTCAGGTCCATGCTGCTCCAAGAGGGCCTTGCCAGCGAGGAGGGAGATAATAAATGCTACTTTGGCCTCCTCAGAGGGGAAGAGATGAGCTCGTAGCCTAAAATCAATAGTGCATTAATTTATGAACCCTCTGCAGGCTCTGGGGTCACCATCATAGCGAGGAGGAAGAGGCAGCAAAACTGTGGATCCGGAACAAACAGGAGGAGTAACAGGCAGTGGAATGGCAGCGTTCTCTGGAGAAGGAACCGGAGGTGGAACAGTGAGTTGATCCAGACGGGCAATGATGGAGTTTACGGCCTCAAAGGGTTGATCCTGATGTGTCCGTAGGTCATGCATCCCCGTCTGTATCCTTTGAACTGCGGTCCTGGGCTGGCCAGCGAGTTCCATGGCCTGAGCGTACTGTCACGTATTAGGGGTATGTGGACCCAGTAGGCAGCTCCGCCGTAGCGGAGAGGCAGCTTGCCAAGTCACAGTCAATGCACAAGTTTATACAATTAGTTCGTAGCACGAAAGTACCTGAGATAGTCCAGACAATGGCAGAGGCTTTAGCACGGATGGGGCTGGATGTGGCAGGTTGCTCCAGACGCGGCAGATGGCAGTAGGTGCAGAAGGTTGCACCAGACGTGGCGGACAACAGTAGGTGCAGCAGGTTGCACCAGACATGGCGGATGACAGCAGGTGTAGCAGGTTGCGCCAGACGTGGCAGATGACAGCAGGTGCAGCAGGTTGTACCAGAAGTGGCGGACGACAGTAGGTGCAGCAGGACACGACTGCAACACTAGACAGGCTCAGGAACAAAGTACAGCACGGGATACATTGTACAGGTAGCAGGGCATGGGAACACTGGGAACAGGATAACACTAAGGGACCATTTGCAATACAGACATGGAAAGACTACAACAATGCTCGGGCAAGGAATGAAAGGGCAGGGCCCTTTTTAAAGTCCAAGGTGATCTGGAGCATAATTAATTAATTACATATGCGCACGCTGGCCCTTTAAGGCCGGGAACCAGCCCGCGTGCCCTCTAGTGGACACTACAGGACAGAGCGGCCACATGTGCTGACATCCCTGGGAGGAAGACGCTGGCAGGAAGAGAGATGTCTGCGGCCAGAAGGTAAGTGGATGTTGCGGTCCGTGACCGCGGCCGTAACACCTATGATACTGAATGTGCACATATAGTTCTATACATAATGGGTGAGTTTCATATAGCGAATATGGCTAGCTAGGTATGTGTGCTTATGTAATTATATACAAAGTGAGGCAATCCATCTGAACATTCTGGACGGGTGACACAAGTTTGGAAAGTAATTAGGATATACGTACAAAAATATTTCTTTATATTTTACATTAATATACAGTGTATTTGAAATATGAGTTAGAATAATTTTTTGTGTTGCACTACACTGCGCCTCCCCCCACATGTATATCTTTCTTAGCCAAGTAGGGAACTTGTTGTTTAAAATATGAATACCACCCTTGGACTAAGAAAGGTGATATTGGTCGGTGGGTTTTAATGAGATATTTATTGTTAGGATGGGTTACGTAACAATGTGTTGATAGGATGATATGTCACATTAGGTACCTATATATACCTTTGTCCAATAAACAATAGCCACTGCTCCAGAATGACAAAAATGGAATAGTGTATTTATCCCATCAGCAGTTGCAAATACAGTTAAGGCAATGTTTTGGCCATTCAATGCCTTTCTCAAGCCCATATAACTCACCACCAAACAAATAAGTATATATACTCATCTTCATGAAGGTAACTAGTGCCAAACCACGCCCCATTCGCCACTATGGTAATACAAAAAACATAAAATAGTACAAAGAGTGATGTGTACAAGAAGCGTTTTAAAAAAACAAAACAAAAAAAACTCTAAGGCCCCATGCACACTAACGTGCTTTTGCGCACGCAATTCCCCAGAAAATCCACAGGAGAATTGCGGCCCCATTCATTCCTATGGGGCCATGCACACGACCGTGGTTTTCAGGGTCCGTGCATGGCCCAGGAGCCCGGACTGCAGAAAGAACGGGCAAGTCTTATTACGGGCAGGCTCATAGCAAATAATGTGCACAGCCCGCGATTTGCGGGCGGTTTGCGGTTGGCGCTCCGCCCTCGGCCGACCTGAAAATCACGGCCGTGCACATTGCTACTGTCGTGTGCATGAGGCCTAAATCAGCATAATACAAAATTCATAAAAGCATACATTTAGATGAAATCATCAGTCAGAGGACAAAGAGCGGCTCATCTAAGATGTAAGGACCCATGCACACGACCTTAAAAAATCTCCGTAATTGCGGACCGTAATACGGTCCGCAATTACCGACCCGCCCGGTTCTATTGGCCACGTATGGGAGCACGGCCCTAAAATGAGGCCCGCGGCCTTTGGCGTCCGGCTATGCCTGCAATCGCGGGCCGTGATGAGGCCCGTTATGAGGCCTTACCAGTATACCTGCATATAGAAACAAACTCCACTCTTCTGTGTATCAGCATACACATCAATGATGTAATGACGTCATGCGTAACACAGCCAAAGAATAATGGGCCAATAGTGAGCTATGCAACCACAGGTGACAATAATCCAGGTGCCCTATATTTACCGTATTTGTTCACAATTTGTTGAGAAAGACCTCTGTGCGGGTTGAAAAATCCCTTTTTTTCTATGTTGGATCAATAAAGTACATTTGGAGTATATAGCACCTGGAGGGATGCTGTCATTGTTTGCAATTTGGGACTAAAGGCAGAAGATTCAAATGCTAGTGTTTTGTGTTTTTGTACATACACCTGCAACATTAACACATGGAAACGTGACACTGGCCCAAACATACAACAAATCTGAATTTTAGTTAAAGAGGCTCTGTCACCAGATTTTGCAACCCCTATCTGCTATTGCAGCAGATAGGAGCTGCAATGTAGATTACAGTAACGTTTTTATTTTAAAAAAACTAGCATTTTTGGCCAAGTTATGACCATTTTTGTATTTATGCAAATGAGGCTTGCAAAAGTACAACTGGGCGTGTTGAAAAGTAAAAGTCCAACTGGGCGTGTATTATGTACGTACATCGGGACGTTTTTACTTCTTTTACTAGCTGGGCGTTCTGACGAGAAGTATCATCCACTTCTCTTCAGAACGCCCAGCTTCTGGCAGTGCAGACAGCGTGTTCTCGAGAGATCACGCTGTGACGTCACTCACAGGTCCTGCATCGTGTCGGACGAGCGAGGACACATCGGCACCAGAGGCTACAGATGATTCTGCAGCAGCATCGGCGTTTGCAGGTAAGTCGATGTAGCTACTTACCTGCAAACGCTGATGCTGCTGCAGAATCAACTGTAGCCTCTGGTGCCGATGTGTCCTCGCTCGTCTGACACGATGCAGGACCTGGGGAAGTGACGTCACAGCGTGATCTGCCAGAAGCTGGGCGTTCTGAAGAGAAGTGGATGATACTTCTCGTCAGAACGCCCAGCCAGTAAAAGAAGTAAACACGCCCCGATGTAACACACATAATACACGCCCAGTTGTACTTTTACTTTTCAACACGCCCAGTTGTACTTTTGCAAGCCTCATTTGCATAAATACAAAAATGGTCATAACTTGGCCAAAAATGCTCGTTTTTTAAAAATAAAAACGTTACTGTAATCTACATTGCAGCGCCGATCTGCTGCAATAGCAGATAGGGGTTGCAAAATCTGGTGACAGAGCCTCTTTAACTCAATATCAAGAAGAATATCAAGTAGAGTAAAATTGACAAATGAAAGAGGAAAAAATGAAGTGAAACAAAAAAGAGAAAAACAATGGTTGAATGGTGAGATAGGGGAAGGAACAGCGAGAAGAAGAGAGCATAGCAGAGACTTAGAGGTGGGACCAAATCATCCAGTCAAACTTCAGCAACCAGGCCTGCTTACATATGGAATAGCTCGGAGATTATCCATTTTGTATAATATTTGCTAGTTTCCGGCATTAGTTTCCAGGATTTGTTCGTAGTTGCCATTACGAAAATGTAGGATAGCACCCTATTGACAATGACAAGGGGAATGGAAATACCAAGTTATCAATTTATTCATATATATATATTCCAGGAGGAATAACAGAGGAATGTCAGAGTTCTAAGAAAAAGATCCAGAATTATTACTTAATGGGGCATGAAAGTAATGACTAAAACAAACTTGTCAGGAGAGCAGATGGGTCCCTCCTCGTTAATTTAAAAAAAAACTTTCTCATATGAGCATTATCTGTGTGTCTAATTTTAATACTAGGCAGCCCCCTACTGAGTGCTAGGTGTGAGAGTGTCTGTTTTTCAGTATTTTACACCTGTGCAACCTCTGTCATATAACATTGTGGCTTGAGAGCCATGAATAAAGTAGTCTATGGGTAGGACCATGCTGCCATTAAATTAGCAGTTGGAAATCAAGGTGCCCGTATATTGTACTTGCACATGGGGCCTCTTTTGTTGGTGTCTGCCCCTGGGATGGCTACTTTGATCTTTGATCTCAAAAGAGTGTTTTAGTCAGGAAAGCTGCTGTGAGATCACAACTACCGTGTTTCCCCGATAGTAAGACACCCCCGATTGTAAGACGTATCGGGGGTTTCAGGGGGGTCGGCTAATATAAGCCGTACCCCGAAAGTAAGACATATGTCTTACTTTCGGGGAAACACGGGGGTATTGCCGCCTCCTGCCCACTTCCGCGCCGCCCCCCTCTCCATACGTCTCCATCAGCGGCAGGAGCACGGCTGTTATACACAGCCTGGCTCCTGCTGCAACTGCCGGAATCGAAGCGCGCGCCGATTCCGGCAGTTTAACCCATTAAATGCCGCTGTCAATAGTGACAGCGGCATTTAATGTGTTTGACAGAGGGGGGAGCTCCCTCTGTCACCCGATCGGCGCCCCCGCAAACAAATCGCGGGTCGCCGTCGGGTTTCCATGACAGCCGGGGGTCTAACAAAGACCCCCAGGTCTGCCTTCAGCATCTGCCTGTTAGGCGATGCCGGAGGCATGACCTAATAGGTTGCCTGTCAGTTTTACACTGACAGGCAATAATGCTTCGGTATACTAAGTATACCAAAGCATTATATATGCGATCGGCACATCGCATAGTGAAGTCCCCTGGTGGGACTAAAAAAAAAAATGTAAAACAGTTAAATAAAGTTTGTGAAAAAAAAAATAAAAATAATTCGACAATTTTTTTCCCAATATAAGACATACCCCGAAAGTAAGACATAGTGGGGCTTTTGGGGATAAAAAGAAAGTAAGACACTGTCTTACTTTCGGGGAAACACGGTATGTTTCTGTCAGGTTAGCTACTGTCACATCACCAGTGGGTTTCAGTCTGATAACCTACTGTAACAACATCACAACAGTTTCAGTCAGTTATGCTATTAAGATATCACAAGTGGGTTTTAGACAGGTAACATGCCGTGACATCACAAATGTGTATCACTCTTGTAAGCTGCTGTGGCATCACAACTAGTTTTAGCCAGGTAAGCTACTGTGATATCATAAGAGTGTTTCAGTCAGGTTTCTGCTGTGACATAACAACTGATTCATTGAGGAAAGCTATAGTGACATCACGACTTTGGGTCAGTCAGGTAAGCCGCTATGACCTCACAACTCCTGTTAGGCAAGCTTCTATTACATCACAGTTGTTTTCATTAGGTAAACAATGGAGTTTCAGTCATGTTGCTTGAAGATTAGTGCCCCCATTTCACATCCTATGCGCTATCTATGTATCATTATTATTATGGTTGCTTATTACTTTAGGAGGGCTGCAAAGTTTTATTGAAAGCCTGCTCAGGTGCTTATTGGTTTGTACTGTATATATGTTGTATTGCATTGTATATGTGTGTTTTTGTCTTGCATGTCCGCTGGAGGGGACAGGCTGCGATGCCCTGCATCGCTGTTGTGTGCATGGTGCTGTCACTGTGAGGGAGAGTGAAAGTATTCTGGGCAATGTGACAGTGGACGTATAGAGAACTGGTATGCCCAGGCCTGGTGCTGACAAGAGACAAAGTGTGGTAACGCTGATGCGCTGCGATACTACGCTGATAGAAGGGGCAGAGGATAGCCCAAATAAGGAAGAAGTTTGGCTTGATTTGAAGAGAGAGTGGGTGAACCACGTGTGGTGCTAGACCTAGTTGCTGTTGGGTTGTACAGTAGAAGAGCAGAACCGGGTCACCAACGGAACTAGGCCTGTCTCCCTGTATTGAAGTGGGGAAGGATGGGAGGCTGCAGCTGCCGGGGTGGCGAGCTAGAGATTTGTAGAAATGATGCAGGCATATGCAGAGATGAGAATGAGGTCCTCAGCTATGAAGTGTGAGAGTCCTTGGAGGGAAGCAGTACAGTTGCTTTGCTGAGTGGAATCAGAGGCAGGAGTCATGAAGCGGATGGTGAGCTAGTCAGAGACCATTAGGGTCCCGGGGCTGATAGAGGCAGGCCATGGATGAAGGATGCTTGCAAGCGCTGAAGCTGTTATGGCTGCAGGGTATCGTTGGCCAAAGTGGTTGGCTTGGAAATCTAGTGGGATGTGGGAAAAGTAGATGGGTGAGCAGTACTGTGCTCAAACCCAATGGAGGCTGTAGTGGTCCCCTGTAAGGTAATAGGAGGATCCATGTATTAGCGAACCGGTGAGGAAGCTGCAGTGAGGACTGGTTGCATGCTAGGCCTGAGACAGTTAGTAACTACAGTACTGGATTGCTATGGACTGGTGGAGTAGTCAATGGTAGGGGTAGCATAGTGGGAGCCCTTGAGGTTTGGGACCCTGGACAGAAGGCTGCATTGATCCTGTAGAGGGATCAGGAAGGGATACTTTGAGAGTCAGGAAGCCGTGGCAGGGTGATACCATGCAGTGAGTGGCAAGAAGGAACCTTGAGTGTAAGGGAAGCATGAGTGAGAGTCTAATTCCTTGTAGACGGCAAGTCTTGAGATGCAGGACAGTACTAGAGGAAGTTGCATGGCCTAGAGTACAGGGTCAAGAAGGTGTGAGCAAGCGTCCTGAGTGTAGGGACATAGGGGGCCAACGTCTAACAAAAGGCAGGAAAACCGTGAGAGAGATGTGAGGCTGTGTGAAGTAACAGTCTGGGTGTAATCTCTAGGAGACAAATAGACACCCGTAAAAGAAGGTATTTCTGGTTGGTTAAAGGTTTGAACTGTTTGGCATTTTTTAACGTTTAAGATATTGTGCCACTTTATGTGTTGCAATTACCAAGATTGTGTGCTTTTTCTGAACGTATTAACCATTAAAGACTATGTAAACCTTTGAAGACTTTTTTTTTTTTTTTTTACTAAAACAGTGTATTTTAGTGTTTAGTGCAACTTTGCAATTTCTTTTTAATAAAAAATAATTTTGCTCTTTCAGATACAGCTTCTATGTATCCTGGATACACAGAAGCTGCATCTTGCGCTGAAACCTGAATCCGTCAGATCAGCGGGACTAATGGCTTCGGTGACAGCAGGTCTCTGACATGCAGGATCCACCTTTTATCGATCACATCTAAGTTCATAATGGATAATAATGGATAATAATGGATAAGCCGCTGTCCCCGAATCCATCAGTCCCGCTGACCTGACAGATTTAGGTTTCTGCACAAGATACAGCTTCCATGTATCCAGGATACATTGAAGCTGTATCTGAAAAAGTAAAAAAAAATGTTAATAGAAACAAATACAAAGTTACACTAAACACTAAAATACACTGTTTTAGAAACAGAAAAGTCTTCAAAGGTTTACATAGCCTTTAAGCTTATTGTGCCTCAAAAAAAGATAACCTTAAAGCTTTGTGTACCACTGTACTTGCCATTATGTTCAGTAAAATTAAAATTGACTTTGTCTGCAATTGTCTTTTCTTAAAGGGGAACCACTCCATTAACCCCACAAGGTAAGTTACTGTGACAAAACAAATGTGTTTTAGTCAGGAAAGCTGCTGTGACATCACAACTGTTTTAGTCTGGAAAGATATTGTGACAATACAAGTGAGTTTTAGTAGGGTGAGCTGGTATGACATCACAAGTGAGTTTCAGTCAGTCAAGCCGCTGTTACGTCATAACTGTTTTTCTGTGAAGTAAACCACTGTGACATCACAAATGGGTTTCAGACAGGTAAACATACTGTGACATCACAAGTGTTTGTCACACGGTCAAGCTGCTGTGATATCACAACTAGTTTTAGTCGGGTTTCATAAGAGTTTGTCATTCAGAGTGGCCTCACAACTCCTTCTGTCAGATAAGCTGCTGTGACATCATAGCTGTGTTTTAGTCAAGTAAGCTACTGTGACATCACAACAAGTTTAAGTCAAGTAACCTGGACATACCATATGTATCACTTTGCGATCTGTGGAGAGCTGATTTCGTGCTTCATCCCCTTCTCAGTTATTTCCTGCATGTAATGGCGCCGACTGGCCACACAACAGCAGTACTAGGCTTCACATATAGCAATCCCGTTCCCAGGGACTAACAGTGTCTCCCGATACAGTAGGGCCGAATTGTGAGCAAACTGGACTGTCAAAGGAAAGGGAAATATGGAGCACAGAAACAGGAACTCACCGATTGAAGACAGGGATGGTAACAAGATAATGATGTCAGGCAGATGATGGTAACAAATGATGGGTAATGGATGATGGGTAATAATAACAGTCAAATAATGGTAACAAATGGAGAATGGGTGATTTCAACAAGCTAACCTTAAAGGGCCTTTTACACCGGCCGACATTCGGCCGGTGCAGCGAGCGCCGATCAACGAGACATCGTTGATTGACGCTCGTTTGCTCCTGTTACATAGAGCTATGGATGGGGACAAGTGGTCGTTACTCGGATCGCTCGTCCCGATACATTATTATCATGTCGGCACCGCGTCTCCCTGTTTTTCCCCAGGGAGATGTGCTGCCGACAACGATAGTCTTTTACTTTTATAAAATGATACAATCGGCAGATACAACTCGTTCATCTGCTGATCGCTGCCCTGTTTACACAGGGAAATTATCGTCAACGAGCGTTATATGAATGCTCATCTGCACAATAATTGGCCATTGTAAAACCCCCTTAACTTTAGCTCGCCCTTTATCTATGTTTGGATCTATCCCTAAGCACTGACCCTAACACCAGATGCCACTAACCCTCGCTGCCCCAAACACTCCCTAATGGAGTTCCTAATCGGCAGACACTGTCCCTAAGTCCTCATTCACATGAGCGTGAATCATGTCCGTGTGACGGCCGTCACACGGACCCATGCATTTCAATGGGACCGTTCACACGACCGTTGTTTCAACAGAACGTGTGAACACTCGGTTGAAAAATAGGACATGTCCTATTTTACTGAGTGTCACGCATCCCTCCATAGACTGTAGTTTGTGGGTGATCCGTTGCAATGCGTCCCTCACGGGTACACCTCGGACGTGGAAAATTGCAGTTTTTCACGTCCGAGGTGGGCTACGTTCGTGTGAATGTAGCCTTACACAACACCAGGAAAACATTAGGGACCAGAGGCAATGAAAAGAAAACTAAACAGATCCAAAACTTAGTAAAACAAGGCAAGCAGAACAGAGAACAATTAAGACAGGATAAAACAGAACAACTAAACAAGATCAAACACTGTAAAAGAAAACAAGGACTAATTAAATACAAGAAATCCTGGAAAAACACAAGACTAAGCTGTTTAAAACACGATCTAGCCTTGAGTACAAAGAAGCACAAAGCAAACACATATAGCATAAACTATCACCAACACCATAAAGCTGAGGCCAGGTGTTCTTAAGGAGAGGCAGACCAATCAGGTCGCTCTCTCCAAACAAGCCTCAGTGGCTTACATCAGTATGGTCCTTTGACCTCCACTGATGAATCAGCCGTGCAGCAGTTGCCTTAGCAACTGCCCCAGCTGCTGAGTAATAGCTAGGAGATGACGAGCGTTCAGGCACAGACCTATTGTACGTAACAGTGCGCAGCATTGCTCTGGGCTTCCTGCGGTGCGGGGAACTGCAGAATGGCCTCATTTACTTGAATGGAGCTTTGTTGCAGTTTCCTTCACAGTGGGTGGCCGGGAGTGCCACTGTGCAGGGAAAATCAGCGAAGGAGTTACAGCACTATATCAGTGCTGCGACCCCTTTATTCTCAAGATCATTAGGGATCCCAGGAATTGGACCCCCCTCCCCCCGATAGCAAAGTAATGGCTTATCCTAGCGTCATACCATCACTTCGTGTGATGTTCTTGCACAGAAACCCTCTGCAGTTGGTGTCCACACCCGAGAAGTTTCCACTGTAAGGCTGGGTTCACACGACCTATTTTCAGGCGTAAACGAGGCGTATTATGCCTCGTTTTACGTCTGAAAATACGGCTACAATACGTCGGCAAACATCTGCCCATTCATTTGAATGGGTTTGCCGACGTACTGTGCCGACGACCTGTCATTTACGCGTCGTCTTTTGACAGCTGTCAAACGACGACGCGTAAATTGACTGCATCGGCAAAGAAGTGCAGGACACTTCTTTGCAACGTAATTTGAGCCGTTCTTCATTGAAGTCAATGAAGAGCAGCTCAAGATTACGGGCGTCAAAGACGCCTCGCATAATGCGAGGAGGAGCTTTTACGTCTGAAACGACGCAGCTGTTTTCTCCTGAAAACAGTCTATCTTTTCCTGAAAACAGTCTGTCTTTTCAGACGTAAAAGACAGATCTCGTGTGCACATACCCTAAACATTCTATGAATTACTGCTAAGTTTTAATTCTAAATAAACTACTGTATATAAATAACAAAATGTCTAACATGTACAGTACCACCTTTTTATTTTTATATCAAGGCCCCTGTCACATTATGGTTGTGACCATGCAGCTCAGGTATACTCAGCAGGCTTGCTGTGCTACGCTGTTTCCGTAATCCCATTAACCTCTATGGGAGTTACGGAAACAGGTTAGCCTAGCGAGCTCTGCTATTTTTTAACCCAGTGGCCGGAGAACAGCAGCAGCGTGACACGGTAGAACGGGGGGTCAGTGGTCCCCATTCTAGAGATAGGTGCGGGACACAGAGATGGGACCCGCATCTGTCGGATATTTATGGCATATCCTGTGGCTGTGGACATGCCATAAATGTCTGAGATAAGAATACCCCTTTAATGCACATGCGCCTTTTCCTGTAACATTCTTCCCCTTTGGACTGAATGGCAGAAATGGCGAAAACCTAAAGCGTGCTACAAAAAAAACACCACGTTCGTAAAGTAAAAGCATAAGCGTTATGCATTAACCCCTTTCCGACATTTGTCGTAAGTATACGTCATGGAAAGCCAGTGCTTCCCGCAAAATGTTGTATATTTACGACAAATGGATTGCACCGGCTCTGAGTCGGTGCCATCATCCCTGGATGTCAGCTGTATCTTACAGCTGACACCCTGCTGTAATGGCGGGGACCAAAGTTAGCTTCGATCCCCGTCATTAACCCCTTAAATGCAGCGGTTAAAATTGATCGCTGGATTTAAGGTGTTTGCAGCTCATCGACACCCCAGCACTGAAATCGCCAGGGTGTTGGTGGCTGTAATGGCAACCGGAAACCTAATACTGGCCTCCAGGTCTGCCCAGCATGGAAAACTTCCAGCCCCACTTGGAGGCAGGACCTGAAAGGCTTCCGTAGCCGCCGGCAAGATGGCGCCGGCTCAGGAGCTGACCTGGCGTCATCAGAGGTGGATGTCCGCTGACATCCACCTGTAATGGCAGCTAGCTCTGATCCCTGCAATTAACCCCTTAGATGCAGAGATCGAAAACGATCGCTACATCTTAGTGGTTGTCAGCAGATCGGCAGCCCTGACATGCAATCAGGGCGGCGGACTGCTACTATGGCAACAGGAGACCTAACAATGGTTGGAGTTCAAGAGAAAAATGAATCCCACTGGACGACACTGTTCCTCCCCAGTGAATAAGTCTGGCGGGTCACGTCGGTGAAAGGTCACTGGTATTGTTCAAAAAACTTCTAGACAACTACAGAATGATTGACGTTGTTTGTTTATTATTGTGTGTTTTTTAAAAAAATGATAAAAAGGAGAGTTACACTTTTCAAGACCGGACCGGTCTCTTCATCAGGCTTGGAAAAAACACCTGTGACCCGCCGGACTTATTCACTGGGGACAAACAGCGCCATATAGTGGGATTCATTTTTTGTTCTGGAACTCCAACCTTTGGTCGACGGAACCCTACGGGTCACCGGAAGAATCCCAGGCCTCGGACCTCTGCAATTCAGTTTACCAGCAAAGATGTTGAGCTCCCAGCACAACACTATGAGGAGAGCACCATTTCCTACCTGATGCTATACATTTAAACACCTTGGGATGATGCACCATGTGCGCCGTACTTTTTTCTATTTTTCAATACAGGAGACCTAACATTAGCCTTCTGCTTTGCCATTACGGAAGCCGATTAGGCCCCGCCCAGAAGTGAAGCCTAATCGGCTTGCTGTCAGTGAATGACTGACAGATCTAATACATTGCACTACATAGGTAGCGTATTGTATTTATCAAGAGTAATCCGCATCATAAATTTGTGAGTTATGCGTGCATAATTTTTGATGCAGATTACCAGTTTGTGTGCAGTGGATTAGCCCCATGCAATGGGATTAATCTATGTGTGGAATCTTCCAGTTTTTGATATGTCACTTACTGGCATGGGTTTAAAATCTGTGTGGAAAATTTCTGTGACGTCTATATAAAAACCCGGGTTTAACATTAAAAGGAGGGGGTGGCGGATTTTATGTGGATTTCGGTGTGAAATACGCAACAAAATCCATGTACAATAGGTATTGTATTTATGTACTGAGCTTGGTTCTGGTACTGTATATATGTACTGAGCTTGGTTCTGATGCTGTATATATGTACTCAGCTTGGTTTTGATGTTGTATATATGTATTGAGCTTGGTTCTGATGCTGAATATATGTACTGAGCTTGGTTCCGGAGTTGTATGTATGTTCTGAGTTTCTCTTTGGTGCTGTATATATGTATTGAGCTTTGTTGTTATGATGTATATAACTCCAGAACCAAGCTCAGTACACATATACAGCACCAGAACAAGGCTCAGTACATAATATACAAGCACAAATACAGCTCAGTACAGAGATCATTTACCAATTCAACTTATATGCCATATAAGTTAATACGGCATAAAACCACAGCTCCCAGTATAGCCAGAACGATGGTAAGGATATGTTGTGAGTTGCTGTTTCACAAAAAAGAACGATACACCTATTATCACTTTGCAGATCATACAGTGACTACAGTACTGATCAGTCACAGAGAGAATAAACATTTACATTTAGTGACTCATCGGTGATGTCTTCTCAGATTGGAGTCGTTCTTTTTCTCTTTTCTTTTACATCTGGTTCAGACCTCTATGACAACGCCTGCTGGCCATGACCCATTTCTGCAGAGTTTGCCGCTCAGATGTCTTCGGCTTCTCACTTTTCCAACATTTCCGCACCTATAAACGAAGATAAAATTCTCATGGTGCCACACTCTATGCCCCTAAATCTAATAGTATCATACACTGTGCCCCTGAATATAATAGTATCATACACTGTGCCCCTGAATATAACAGTGCCATACACTGTACCCCTGAATAAATTTGTGTCAAACACTGTAAAGTAATGCACCACACACAGTGCCCCTTGTAGTAAGTGCCCCTCATAGAGCCCCCTCTAGATAGTGCCCCTCATAGGGCCCCCTGTTGATAGTGCCCCTCATAGAGCCCTCTGTAGATAGTGCTCCCCATAGAGCCCACTGTAGATAGTAGCGTTCCCTGTAGATAGGGCCCTCTGTAGCATTCCCTGTAGATAGGGCTCCCTGTAGTGTTCCCTGTAGATAGGGCCCCCTGTGGCAGTCCCTCTAAATTTCCTGTAGATAGAGCCCCCTGTGATGTTCCCTGTAGATAGGGCCCCCTGTGGCATTCCCTGTAGATAGGGCCCCCTGTAGCATTCCCTGTATAGAGCCCCCTGTAGCATCCCTGTACAGTCCCCCCTGTAGCGTTCTCGGCAGATAGTGCCCACTGTAGCGCTCCCTGTACATAGTGCCCCCTGTAGAATTCCCTGTAGATAGTGCCCCCTGTAGCGTTCCCTGTAGATAGTGCCCCCTGTAGCGTTCCCTGTATGGTGCCCCCTGTAGCATTTCCTGTAGATAGGGCTTCCTGTGGCATTCCCTGTAGATAGGGCCCCCTGTGGCATTCCCTATAGATATGGCCCCCTGTGGTGTTTCCTGTAGATAGGGCCCCTTGTAGCATTCACTGTAGATAGGGCCCCCTGCAGCGTTCTCTGTAGATAGTGCCCACTGTAGCGTTCTCTGTAGATAGTGCCCTCTGTAGTGTTCCCTGTATGGTGCCCCCTGTAGCATTTCCTGTAGATAGGGCCCACTGTGGCGTTCCCTGTAGTTAGGGCCCCCTGTGGCGGTCCCTGTAGATAGGGCCCCCTGAGGCATTCCCTGTAGATAGTGCCCCCTGTGGCATTTCCTGTAGATGGGGCCCCCAGTGGCATTCCCTGTAGATAGGGCCCCTTGTGGCATTCCCTGTTGATAGTGCTCCCATTGGCGTTCCCTGGTAGATAGTGCCCCCTGTAGCGTTCCGTTGTAGATAGTGCCCCCTGTAGCATTCCCTGTAGATAGTGCCCCCGCTATGAATGGATACAGATGTGCACATCGATGCAAACATAGACATTCGGCCATGACATAATAGCTCTAGACTACAGTAAAATTCCCTGTAGATAGTGTTCCCTGTACCATGGATCAGGCATAGTGCCATGGCTTCTGTTATGAATGGATACAGATGTGGACATCGATGCAAACATAGACATTGGACCATGACAGAATAGCCCTAGGCTACAGTAAAATTCCCTGTAGATAGTGCCCCCTGTAGCGCTCCATGTATAGTGCCCCTTGTAGCATTCCCTGTAGATAGTACCCCCTGTGGCGTACCCTGTAGATAGGGCCCCCTGTGGCATTCCCTGTAGATAGGGCCCCCTATAGCGTTACCTGTAGATAGGGCCCCCTGTAGCTGTCCCTGTATAGGGCCCCCTGTAGTGTTCCGTGTATAGTGCCCCCTATGGTGTCCCCTGTAGATAGGGCCCCCTATGGCGGTCCCTGTAGATAGGACCCCCTGTGGTGGTCCCTGTAGATAGCGCCCCCTGTGGCATTCCCTGTAGATAGGGCCCCCTGTAACGTGACCTGTAGATAGGGCCCCCAGTAGTGTTCCCTGTATAGGGCCTCCTGTAGTGTTCCCTGTATAGTGCCCCTGTGGTGTCCCCTGTACATAGGGCCCCCTGTGGCGGTCCCTGTAGATAGGGCCCCCTGTGGCGGTCCCTGTAGATAGGGCCCCCTGTGGCGGTCCCTGTAGATAGGGCCCCTGATGCATTCCCTGTAGATAGCGCCCCCTGTGGTGTTCCTTGTAGATAGGGCCCCCTGTAGCAATCCCTGTATAGGGCCCCCTGCAGCGTTCCCTGTATAGTGCCCCCTGTGGCATTCCTTGTAGATAGGGCCGCCGGTGGCATTTCCTGTAGATAGGGCCGCCTGTGGCGGTCCCTGTAGATAGGACCCCCTGTGGTGGTCCCTGAAGGTAGGGCCCCCTGAGGCGGTCCCTGTAGATAGTGCCCTCTGTGGTGTTCCCTGTAGATAGGGCCCCCAGTGGCATTCGCTGTAGATAGGGCCCCTTGTGGCTTTCCCTGTAGATAGGGCCCCTTGTGGCTTTCCCTGTAGATAAGGCCCCCTGTGCCGATCCCTGTAGATAGGGCTCCCTGTAGTGTTCCCTGTAGATAGGGCCCCCTGTGGCAGTCCCTCTAAATTTCCTGTAGATAGAGCCCGCTGTGATGTTCCCTGTAGATAGGGCCCCTTGTGGCTTTCCCTGTAGATAGGGCCCCTTGTGGCTTTCCCTGTAGATAGGGCCCCCTGTGGTGTTCCCTGTAGATAGTGTCCCCAGTGGCGTTCCCTGTAGATAGTGCCCCCTGAGGCGTTCCCTGTAGATAGTGCCCCCTGAGGCATTCCCCGTGGATACAGATGTGGACATCAATGCAAACATAGACATTGGGCCATGACATAATAGCTCTAGACTACAGTAAAATTCCATGTAGATAGCGTTCCCTGTACGATGGAACAGGCATAGCGCCATGGCTTCTGTTATGAATGGATACAGATGTGGACATCGATGCATATATATACATTGGGCCATGACAGAATAGCCCTAGACTACAGTAAAATTCCCTTTAAATAGTGTTCCCTGTAGATAGTTCCCCCTGTAGTGTTCTCTTTATAGTGCCCCCTGTTGTGTTCCCTGTAGATAGGGCAACCTGTGGCGGTCCCTGTAGAAAGAGCCCCTTGTGGCGGTCCCTGCAGATAGGGACCACTGAGGCGTTCCCTGTAGATAGTGCCCCCTGCGGTGTTCCCTGTAGATAGTGCGCCCTGTGGCGTTCCCTGTAGATAGTGCCCCGTAGTTAGTGCCATTTCCTGTAGATAGTGCCCCGTGTGACGCTCCCTGTAGATAGGGCCCCCTGTGTTGTTCCCTGTAGATAGGGCCCCCTGTGTCGCTCCCTGTAGATAGTGCCCCCTGTGGCGTTCCCTGTAGTACCCCCTGTAGCTAGTGCCCCCGGAGGTGTTCCCTGTCAATAGGGCCCCTATATAATCCCCTTTAGTTATGGCCCCAATGTAGTCCCCTGTAGATAGGGGCCCCTATATAGTGCCCTGTAGTTAGTGCCCCTATATAGTCCCCTGTAGTTATTGCCCCCTATATAGTCCCCTGTAGTTAGTGCCCCAATATAGTCCCCCTGTAGTTAATGTCCCCTATAGATAAGTCCCCCAACACCGACCACATTAAAAGGAAAATAAAAAATCATTATATGCTTACCAGTGCCCGTTCCCACGCCATCTTCCAGCAACGCCGGGCCTCTTCCAGCGGAATGACGCAGCGGCGCGGTGACGTAATCGCACCGACTGCATCATCGCTAAAGCGCTGAATGACGAGGCTTCCTCGCAGGGGCAGCGCTAGGCAACTCAATTGTATCCGCGTCCTAAAGACGCAGATACAATTAAATGCAGCGGACCGGTTCCGGTTAACCGTTTTACCCCGGTTCTACGAACTAGCTGTAATTTTAACAACCGGTTCGGGAGAACCGGCCGGATCCCACCCCTGCATTTAAGTAAGGTAAGGTGCAAATTTTAAACAAAAATACGTGGACTACATTTGCCCTTAGAAACTCCATAGGCACGTGATAAAAGCAGCAACTTGCTACAAACGTGCATATTGTTCAAAGTACTGGGCTTCACATGGTGAAGTGGTATGAGGACTACCCTCCCTTGATTCAGATTGTCCTTGTTTAAATATCTTAGGGCTTTGGAAGGGCTGTGTTGTCCTGTAGCCATTGTTTCAGCATTGCATGGCACATCACCATTAAAGGCTCTGTTCACACTGCCACTGGAGACTCCGCTCTGAGCCTCCATCACCATTTATGTCATATTTGACTGCAAGAATAAGACAGCATGCAGCTCTTTTTCTTGCTGTCAAAACATCAGTTAATAGGGTCCGTTGTACGATGGATCAGGCATAGCTCCATGGCCTCCGTTATGAGTGGATAAAGATGTGGACATCGATGCATCGATTGGGCCATGACAGAATAGCCCTAGACTACAGTAAAATTTACTATTACTGTAGTATATATAACAGTGCCCTCTATTGGCATTCTTAGTACTTTCAAATGTTTCTGTAAATTTCACTTATTGGACTCCACAATGTTTTTAATTCAGCTTCTTAGTTCCTACAGTATTTTATATCCTCGTTCTTAGGCTGAGTTCACACGACCTATTTTCAGACGTAAACGAGGCGTATTATGCCTCGTTTTACGCCTGAAAATAGGGCTACAATACGTCGGCAAACATCTGCCCATTCATTTGAATGGGTTTGCCGACGTATTGTGCAGACGACCTGTAATTTACGCGTCGTCGTTTGACAGCTGTCAAACGACGACGCGTAAATTGACTGCCTCGGCAAAGAAGTGCAGGGCACTTCTTTGCCACGTAATTTGAGCCGTTCTTCATTGAACTCAATGAAGAGCAGCTCAAGATATACGAGCGTCACAGACGCCTCGTATATTACGAGGAGGAGAATTTACGGCTGAAACGACGCAGCTGTTTTCTTCTGAAAACAGGCTGTCATTTCAGCCGTAAAAGCCAGCTAGCGTGTGAACATACCCTTACTTTAACTGATGGATTTGTTAAAGTGTATCTAAACGTTTGACAAACTTATAGTGACATGTCAGAAGTTTAGATTGGTGGGGGTCAGAGCACGGAGACTCCCACCAATCGCTAGAATGAAGCAGCTGAAGTGCTTGTGTGAGCGCTCAGCCGCTTCGTGTCTGTTTGGCTTTTTCCGGAAAGCCGATTTATCGGAGTATGGACTCATAGATTTTCTATTGAGTCTGTACACGATACATTTATTTCCCGAAACAGCCGGACAGACACGAAGCAGCTGAGCGCTCACACGAACGCTTCGGCTGCTTCGTTCTAGCGATTGGTGGGGATCTCAGTGCTCGGATCCCCACCAATCCAAACTTCTGACGTGTCACTAGGACATGTCAAAAGTTTGTTAAACGTTTAGCTACACTTTAAATGTACTGGAGAATGTTTTAATCCGCACAGGCATGTATAAGTACATTTTTAACCTGTTTGCGCAAATGCCAGTAGTTGACATCGGCACAGGAGTTGTGCCCGAGCCTCATCTGTAGCGGTTGCCTGCTGTAATATGCAACCGTCATCCCGCTGCAACAGCGAGGATAGGAGATAACTCTGTTACCGGCTAATTAACCCCTTAGATGCCGTGGTCAATGGGAACCGTGGCATCTAAGTGGCTACAGAGGGCCCCATGATTTGTAGGTCGCTGATGGATTGCCATGGCAGCAGGGGGTTTATTAAAGGCCTCCCATGCTTGCCATGGCTATACGCCTATTCGGCCGTGCCCAAGGCACATCAGCAGATAGCGTTTTGAAATCCCCTAGTGATCATTCGTATGACGGACCCTATTGACTGACACTTTGACGGCAAGAATAGAGCTGCATGCTGTGTAATTCTTGCAGTCAAATGCGTCGTAAATGGGGAAAGAGGCAACAATGGCAGTGTGAACAGAGCCTTAAATTATGATATGCCATGCAGTGCTGAAACAATGGCTACAGAACAACACAGCCCTTGCAAAGTCCTATGACATTTCGATAGGGACAACCTTAATCAAGTAAGGGAAGTACTCACAGCATTGCATCATGTGAAGCCCAGTACCTTGTACAATTTGCACATTGGCAGTATGTTGCTACTGTTATCTCATGCCTATACAGTATCTAATGGGATAACACAAAAACAAATGATTTTTTTTTTATTTTTTTTTTTAAGTGTTTTTATTGTGCAAAAGTAATAAAAAATCCAAAATAGATATAAATGCAATCTAAACGACCCGCAGAATAATGTTAACATATCATTTTTACTGCACGGTGAACTCTGTAAAAGCAAAACCCCAAATAACAATGGCGGAATTGATGTTTTTTTTCAATTCACCCCCCAAAGAAATGATGAAACATTTTTTTATATAATATATGTACCACACAATGGTGCCATTAAAAAAACCAACTCCTCCTGCAAAAAACTATTTGTCATTTGGCTACGTCGATGGAAAAATGAAAGGTATGACACTTGGAACGCATGGGGGAATGAAAAAAAAAGTTGCTGCATCCTCAAGCCCCAAAATAGTTGCCTAACTGAAGGGGTTAAAAATTAGGTTCACACTCAGAAATGAAAATGCAAATATTTATGTTAGTAGCTGTGCAATAATGTTATAGTAGTAATAAGGGGTGTAACCAGGAACGACTGGGCCCCATAGCAAACTTTTGACTTGGCCCCCCTCCAGTCGGTGCCACACACAGCCCCCCTTGTAGATAGTGCTCCCTGTAGATAGCGCCCCCTGTAGATTGTGACATACAGCCCGCACTTAGTAGATAGTGCCACACAGCACCCCCTTAGTAGATAGTGCCACAAAGCCCCCCTCTTGTATTTAGTGCCACACAGCCCCCCTTTTATATAGTGCCACACAGCCCGGCTTGTATATAGTGCCACACAGCCAACCTCCCTTGTGTATAGTGCCACACAGCCCCCCTCCCTTGTATATAGTGCCACATGGCCCCCTTCCCTTGTATATAATGCCACACGGCCCCCCTCCCTTGTAGATTAGTGCAACATAACCCCCTTGTATATAGCGCTCCACAGCCCCCTGTATATAGCGCCACACACAGCCCCCGGTATATAGTGCCACACACATCCCCCTTTACATAATACCACACAGAGCCCCCTGTAGATAGCGCCACACATAGCCCCCTATAGATCGTGCCACACACAGCCCCCTGTAGATAGCGCCACACACAGCCCCCTGTGGATAGCACAGCACACAGCCCTCCTTACCTACCTTTTAAATATTGCCATACACCCTCCCTTAGTATAGTGCCATACAGCCCCCCTTGTATATAGTGCATTGCAGCCCCCCTAGTATAGTGCCACACAGCCCCCCCTTGTATATAGTGCCACACGGCTCCTCCTTGTGTTTAGTGCCACACAGCCCCCCTTGTATATAGTGTCACACAGCACCCCCTCCGTTGTATATAGGGCCACACAGAAATCCACCTTGTACATAGTGCTACACAGCAATCCCTCATTTGTATATAGTGATACACAGCAATCCCCCCATATATTACAACAGAGCGCCACCCCCCCCACAAGGCCCCATTTTAATGTTCAAGACAGCATTGGTCTACACAGTATGTTTGTATTTGTTGTTTTTTATACACTGAACATAAGTTTGCCCCTTTATTCTTTCACTTACTTAAGGCTTCGTTCACATCTGCGCCAGTGCTCCATTCCGACGTTCCGTCGGATCTTTCCGTCAGAACGGAGCCCTGACTAGTCGACTACGGTATTCATCCCATCAAAACGACGGAACCCTTGCACAACAGAGACAAACTGAAACCATCGGCACCGGATCCGTCACCATTGATATCAGTAGTGATGGAAGCGGAAACCTTTGGTTTTAGTTTGTGTCAGTCAGGGCTTCATTCCGACGGACAGCTCCGGAACGGAGCCCCTACACAGATGTGAACGAAGCCTTACTTGGGGACTTGAAGACCTCATCTTCTGATTCCCTGTACAATACACTGCACTACATATGTAGTGCAGTGTATTGTAACTGTCATTCTTCATCCGACAGTTAGCCTATTGGGCTAGGCTTCCTGGTTGCCATAGCCGGGGGGGCCAGTGAGGTACAGAGGGAGCCCCCTCCCTCTGTCAACCACTTAAAGAGGCTCTGTCACCAGATTATAAGTGCCCTATCTTCTACATAATGTGATCAGCACTGTAATGTAGATAACAGCAGTGTTTTTTATTTAGAAAAACCATCAATTTTGACTGTTATGACCTATTTTAGATTTATGCTAATGACTTTCTTAATGCCCAACTGTGCATTTTTTAGCTTTTGACCAAGTTTGGGCGTTGTAAAGAGAAGTGTATGACGAAGACCAATCAGCGTCATACACCTCTCTCCATTCATGTACTCAGCACATAGTGATCTTGCATTGTTCACAATGTGCAGATACTTACTCACACATTAATGTTACTGAAGTGTCTTGAGAGTGAGTAGACATCGCTTCCAGCCAGGACGCGATGTCTATTCACAATCCTGACACTTCGGTAACGTTTGTGTGGGAGTTAATGACAGCAAGCATGATCTCGCGAGATCACTCTGTAAATGACAGCTTACAGCGTGATCTCGCGAGATCACGCTTGCTGTCATTAAGTCCCACACAAACTTTACCGAAGTGTCGGGATTGTGAATAGACATCGCGTCCTGGCTGGAAGCGATGTCTATTCACTCTCAAGACACTTCAGTATTGTTAATGTGTGAGTAAGTGACAGCAAATCATGATCTAGCAAGATCACTATGTGCTGAGTACATGAATGGAGAGAAGTGTATGACGCTGATTGGTCAGCGCCATACACTTCTCTTTACAACGCCCACTTGGTCAAAAGCTAAAAAACGCCCATTTGGGCATTAAGAAAGTTATTAGCATAAATCTAAAATAGGTCATAACTCAGTCAAAATGTATGTTTTTTTAAAATAAAAAACACTGCTGTAATCTACATTACAGCGCCGATCACGAAGATAGGGCACTTATAATGTGGTGACAGAGCCTCTTTAACCCCTTCCCGACATTTGTCATAAGTATACGTCATGGAAAGCCAGTGCTTCCCGCAAAATGTCATATACTTCCGACAAATGCATGGCACCAGCTCAGAGTCGGTATCATCATCCCCGGATGTCAGCTGTATCTTACAGCTGACATCCTGCTGTAACATCGGGGACCAAAGTTATCTTCGATCCCCTGCCATTAACCGCTTAAATGCAGCCGTCAAAAGCGATCGCTGCATTTAAGGTGTTTGCAGCTCATCTACACCCCAGCAATGAAATCGCCTGGGTGTCGGTGGCTGAAATGGCAACCAGAGGCCTAATATTGGCCTCCCGGTGTGCCTAGCACGGAAAACTCCCTGCAATCGCACGACTGCCGACTGCTAGTATGACATCAGGAGACATAACAATGGCCTCCTGTCTGCCATTACAGAAGCCGATTAGGCCCCGCCCGCAGGCGAGGCCTAATCGGCTTGCTGTCAGTGAATGACTGACAGATCTAATACATTGCACTACATAGGTAGTGCAATGTATTAGAAAAAAAATCTCACAGTTGGACCTTCAAGTCCCCTAATGGGACTAAAGTAAAGTGTAAAAAAAAGTTGTCAAAAATATTATAAAAGTTTTAAGTAATAAAATAAAACACAATCGCCCTTTTTCCCTAATCAAGTCCTTTATTATTGAAAAAAATAAATAAACCATACAAATTTGGTATCGCCACGACCGTAACGGCCTAAACTATAAAAATATTATGTTATTTATTCCACGCGGTTAACGGTGTAAAAAAAATGACAAAAATAATGCCTGAATTTCTGGTTTTTGGTCACTTTCCCTACAAAAATTGAAATAAAAAGTGATCAAAAAGTCGCATGTATCCAAAAATGGTGCCTATAAAACTATATCTTGTCTCGCAAAAAACAAGCCCTCATACAGCTCTGTCGACGAAAAAATTAAAACGTTGTGGTTCTCACAACATGGCGACAGAAAAAATACATTCTTTTTACAAAAGTAATTTTATTGTGCAAAAAGTTGTAAAACATAAAAAAGTGCTATAAATTAGGTATCGCTGGAATCGGACTGACCCGGAGAATAAAGTTAACATGTAATTTAGAACGCATGGTGAATGCTGTATAAAAAAACCCTAAAAAAACTATGCCAGAATTGCTGTTTTTTTGTCACCTTGCCTCTCAAAAAATAGGATTAAAAGTGATCAAAAAGTCGCTTGTACCCCAAAATGGTACCAATAAAAACTACAGCTCGTCCCGCAAAAAAACAGCCCTTATACTACTACGTCTATGAAAAAATAAAATTAGTTAAGGCTCCAATAAGTCAGGAAATAAAAAATATGCGGTTATGCAGATCAGAGGGGAACATTTTGTATGTTTCAAGAGGCGATTTATCGGGGCCCTAAAATTAGGGAACCAGGAAGGGGAGGGCCCAAACATATCTGCTAGAAGTGAGGGTGCCCGTATTATACCAGGACAACACTTCCTAGCAAAATTCCCCAAACTGCAAAGGTGTGGAGTGTGGACCAAAACGGGGATAAGTAAAGACACCATTTATCAGTGCGACACCGGCCTGTGCAGAAAGGATTGCTTCACAGCGTAACACACATCTATGGATTATTTTATTGTTTACCCCATTATTATACCACCTGACTATGCCCCTGATAGCTTACATATGCCTCCACATTATAAAGGGAAACACCAGCAATACTCAAATAAAACTACTACCAAGCAAAATCTATGCTTCAAAAGCCAAATGGCGCTCCCACCCATCTGAGCCCTACAGTGTGCACTGCCATACCCGGGAGAACCCTTTTAACAATTTTTGGAGTGTGTCTACAATGGCATAAGCCGGGCACGACATACTTGCCACTGAATTGGCATATCTGAGGAAAAATTTAAATTTTACTTTGCACCATCCACAGCACATTCATTTATGGAAAATACCTGTGGGGTGAAAATGCTCACTACACCCCTTAATAAATGCCTTGAGGGGTGTAGTTTCTAATATGGGGTCACTTCTTGGGGGTTTCTTTTATTATTTCCCATCTGAGCCTCTGCAATTGTGATCCAATTCTGTATAAATCGCCAAATTAGGCCTCAATTTCGCATGGTACTCTCTCACTCCTGAGCCCTGTCAAATGTTCAGCCAAAAGATTAGGGCCCCATGTAAGGTGATTCTAAAACCGGGAAACACAGCATAATAATTAGAGAGCTGTCTTGTTATGGTTGCACAAGTTGGGCACCACATATTGGCATATCTATTGAAAAATCCCATTTTCACTCTGCAATATCGAGTGCACACTAATTTATGCAAAACACCTGCGGGGTTAACATGCTCACTAAGCCCCTATGTGAATATCTTGAGGGGTGTCGTTTCCAAAATGGGGTCACTTTTAGGGGGTTTCCACTGTTTTGGTCCCACAGGGGTTTTGCAAATGCTGCATAGCGACCAGAAACCAATCCAGCAAAATCTGTACTCCGAAAGCCAAATGGCTCTCCTTCCCTTCTGAGCCCTGCCGTGTGCCCAAAAATGAGTTTATAACCACATATGGGGTATTGCCATACTCGGGAGAAATTGTTTAACAAATGCTGGAGTTCTTTTTCTGCTTTATTTTTTGAGAAAATGAAAAATTTTGCGCTAAAGGTACGTCTTATTAGGTAAAAAAAAATGTCTTTTTTATTTTCACTGCCCAATTCAAATAAAATCTATGAAACACCTGTGGGGTCAAAATGCTCACTACACCCCTAGATTAATTCCTCAAGGGGTGTAGTATCACAAATGGAGTCTCTTTTGGGTAGTTTCCACTGTACTGGTACCTTAGGGGCTCTGCAAAAGCGACATGGTGTCAAGAAACCAATCCACCAAAATCTGTGCTCCAAAAGCCAAATGCCACTCCTTCTCTTCTGATCCTTGCCATGTGCCCAAACAGCAGTTTATGACCACATATGGGGTATTGCCATACTCCAGAGAAGTTGCTTTACAAATGTTGGGGTTCTTTTTATCCTTTATCTGTTGAGAAAATGAAAAATTTTGAGCTAAAGCTACGTCTTATTGAAGAAAATGGATTGTTTTTATTTTCACTGCCCAATTCTAATAAATTCTATGAAACACCTGTGGGGTAAAAATGATCGCTACACCCATAGATCAATTCCTCAAGGGATGTAGTTTCCAAAATAGAGTCAATTTTTTGGGAATTTTCACAGTTTTGGTCCTTCAGGTGCTTTTCAAATGCAACATGGCCTCCGCAAACCATTCCTGCTAAATTTGTACTCCAAAAGCCAAATGGCGCTCTTTCACTTCTAAGCCCTGCCGTGTGTCCAAACACCCATTTATTACCACATATGTGGTACTGTTTTACTCGGGAGGAATTGCTTTGAAAATTTTATGGTGTTTTTTCTCCTTTAGTCCTTGTGGAAAAGAGAAAAAATTAGCTAAACCTACATTTTCTTTGAAAGAATGTAGATTTTAATTTTCACGGCCTACTTACAACAATTTCTGCAAAAAATCTGCGGTGTCAAAATACTAACTATACCTCTAGATAATTTCCTCAAGGGGTATAGTTTCCAAAATGGGGCCACTTGTGGGAGGGTTTCCACTGTTTTGGTCCCTCAGGGGCTTTGCAAATGCGACATGGCCTCTGAAAACCATTCCTGGTAAATTTGAGCTCCAAAAGCCAAATGGCGCTCTTTCCCTTCTGAGCCCTGCCATGTGTCCAAACAGCCGTTTATTACCACATATGGGGTATTGTTTTACTCGGGAGAAATTGCTTTACAAATTTTGCAGTGCTTTTTCTCCTTTAGTCAAAGTGGCTAAAGAAGGAAGGGGTTAAATGCGGCAGTCACTATTGGCATTGTTATTGGCCACTGTCAAATAACAATCAGTAACCATAGCGCAACATCAAAGCTATTGTTTCCGCCATAACCACATACAACTTCATTGTAGCTTATTAAAACAATGCATAATGTCAGCCGCTAATACTAACTAAGGAACAATTGTGCTGTATTTTTGCGTTGCTCTGTTCCAATCACAGAGCAAAGGAACGCATTTGCGGAAAGTGGTTAATTTTGATTTTTTAATAAGATAAAATCATTTATATAATATATAACTTGTTTAAAATAATTGTACTTTCATAAATAGACCCCCTAGGGGACTAGAACTAGCAAATTCTAGTTTGCTCGCATGATATAATGCAATGCTAATGTATTGCTGAATATTGTTAAATTGAAAGTCTACTATGAAGGCCTACCATAGGCATAGGAGAACAAAGATGTCAGACCTGTGGTCGTTCATCAGGCTGACCATTGCAACCATTCTAAACCTGCAATTGCGTCGCAGGGGTGTTGCTACAGGGTTACAGGGGGCAGATCTCCTGTTTCTAACTACTTAAAGGGAAAGTGTCTTGACATTTTTTTTTTTATCATATTGCTTTTAGTATGACAATAAAATAAAATGTATTTATTTGTGTTCTTGTGTTCTACTTTTAACTTTTTTCTTACTTTTACTTCCCTATGGGGGCTGCCATTTTTTTTCTCATCTCTGTATGTGTCGATTAACGACACATACAGAGATGGAATACGGCACATACATCCCCATAAAGAATGCGAACGGGAGCCGTTCCATTCTCTGCAGCGTACGCCGCCTGTGTGGGAACGGCACATGCGCCGCTACCACACAAATCAAAATGAAGCTCGTTAGCAGAGCGAAATCCGGAACCATTTTCATGTGGACTGGAAGATGCTGCCGGACAGTAAGATGACGACTTATGGTCGTGGCTTCCGGCCGCGGCTTCCGGCGCAACGAATAGGAGCGGAGGCGGCAGCGGCGGCAGGAGCAGGTAATTTATGTTTGTGTATGTGCTGTGTGTATTATGTTTGTGTGTGTTCGTGTTATACTGTCTGCTTAACACTGTATCTAATCCTCCTACACTGTGCAGTCGCTCAGAAAATGGCGGCACACGGTGTAGGAGGTTTGAAGATTCAACCCCCTCCTTCTCCTGGCACTAGCCAGAACAAGGGAGGGGGGATTGTGTGAGGACACTAGAGAGTGTGTGTCTACCCCAAATTTGCAGCATAAAGCAATGAGGTTGCTTTACCACATTGACCATGCTGCAATTTTGGGAACTGCTCCCTCTAGTGCCCAGCACATGGAAATGTTATAAATTAGAATCTAATTTATAATATTTCCTGACTTGTGAAAAAATTAAAAAAATTAAAACTATGTGTAATCACTCAAATAATAATAGTTTAACTAAAAAAAAAAATTCTAGCGACACATTCCCTTTAAATGCCTTTGTTGTTATTGGACATGGCATTTAGGGGGTTAAATGCGCGTGTAAAAAATAAATAAATCTATATATATATATACTGCGCCTGTTGTGAAGAGGCCGTGTAAATTTACGTATACAGGTAAACATGAAAATATGAATAACAGTTGTCTGAAGGCATTTTATTCAGCAGCACCTGTTATATTTTTAGAACATTATATATATGATAAATAATTGTATTTATGGAAAGTTATGCATAAAAATGTACATCATGAGAACAAAACACAATGTTAAGTTTACCATTAAAAATAAAAAAAACTTACTGGCGGAGTGCCCTGTTGGGCAGGTGAAACAGCAACTGCTGATGGTACGCAGACTGTGAAGTTTGTGAGGGAGAGGATCCACTCCCCTCAGCCTTTTTCATATCCCTCTGAAAGCGGTCCTGTACACTCTTCCACCGATTCTGTAGATCTTTCTCTGTTAATTAAAGGCATTAAAATAAGTAAAAATTACATTACAATATCCGTGTTCTCATTTTAAACATTAGAAGTGTGAAAAAAATTGGCAAATGCGTCATACAAACATAGCAAATAACTGTTTTATGCATGTGTATGTGTAATGGTCGCGGTCGCGGACCACAGCCTCCCCTTACCTGCTGACGGCCGTGACCGCAGAGCTCCCTCCTGTGGCCGACGTCTCCTTCCCCAGAGACGTCAGCGCATCCGGCCGCACTGTCCCGCAATGTCCGCGAGGGGGCACGTGCTGGTTCCCAGACTTAAAGGGCCAGTGCGCATATGTAATTAATTTATTAATTATTTCCCAGACCATTCTGAACTATAACACGGCCTCGTCCTTTCTCTTGCCTGAGCGTTGTGGTAGTCTTCCCATGTTCGCATTGCAAATGGTCCCTTAGTGTTTTCCTGCTCCCAGTGTTCCCGTGCCCTGCTACCTGTATCCTGTGCTGTGTTTTGTTCCTGAGCCTGTCTAGTGTTGGAGTCGTGTTGTGCCGCCTGCGGTTATATGCCACGTCTGGTGTCATCTGCCACCACTGGTATCATCCGCCATGTCTGGCGCAACCTGCCACGCCTGCTGTTATACACCATGTATGGTGTCATCTGCCACTTCTGGTATCCCTTGCCACGTCTGGCGCAACCTGCCACATCTAGCCCCATCCATGCCAGAGCCTCTGCCTCTGTCTGGACTATCTCAGGTTCTCAGGTACCCTTGTGTTACGGACACTTTGTATAGACCTTTCATAGACTGTGACTTGCCCAGCTGCCTCTCAGCTACGGCAGAGCAGCCTCGTGGGTCCACATACCCCTAGATTGTGACAGCATGCATGTAATATTTGGCATGCTCCTCAGAGGCGTTCCATACTGTTATCACAAAAACATTGATTTGCCATCACACACAAAGATTTTGCTATTGTGCATTTTAAAAACATGTTCAAAAATCTATTATAGTATTTTGTCAAACTCAACAATTTCCTGCTGCTCCAGTCTTGTGAGGTCCGCCCAGTCTGGGTACAGTGCCAGACAAATCTCTTCCCATGGCTCCTGACAGAGCGTGTGTGTAATGACGGGGTAGGGAGACAGACAGGTGAGCCCTAATCATGCAGGTTGCCCCTCTGAGTCAGGGCTTGGACCTGTATGGAGAGGCCCTGCATTTGCTGAGCCAGGGTCTCAAGGGGGTCCATAGTGTGTCAGGGACCAGGGTAGAAAAGGTATATGGGCCTGTGATTATGTAATGACGGGGTAGGGAGACAGACAGGTGAGCCCTAATCTACCCGCCACTCAGTCCCTGCCTACTTGCAACGGCCCGTCCTAGGCGACGGCGTACAACTGGGCGACGGTCCCTACTCTCACTATGTGCATGACAGACAGACAAGGGTACAAAGAAGCGAAGGGAAAAGGGGCAGATGCCCACGGCAACACCGTGAGCTACAAGAGTAGTGAACGAGCCGAGTCAAACCAGGAGTGTACGAGGTACCAAACGCTGAGCAAGAGAGTAGTCAGTAAAGCCAGGGTCAATATGAAGCAGAGGACAAATAGTTCAAGCAGCAGCAGCAGAGCCAGGAAACAAGCAGAATCACAGGCAAAGGAGAAGCAGGAAATGAAGGTATAAATAGACAGAGGGCGGGAGCTAGCTCCGTCTGGCCAGGCTGTGATAGGCTCTCCCACTCCTCAGCCTCCTAGCCTGAGTGGTGGAAGAAGGAGTCACTCTATCAGACATAGGAGCAGGTGCAGACTGAGTAACCACGGGCGTCGACACAGAAACTGTGTCTGGCAGATCCTTTACAGTGTGGCTGCGGTACCCGGATACCCTTTTGTCCCAGGGAATTGGGCGTGCCTGCACCTGAAAAAAAACCAAAAATATACATTAACCCCTTCAGGACCCAGCCTGTTTTGGCCTTGCGGACACAGCCGATTTTTTTAAATCTGACATGTGTTACTTTATGTTGTAATAACTCTGGAATGCTTTTACCTATCCAAGTGATTCTGAGATTGTTTTCTCATGACATATTGGACTTTATGTTAGTGAAAACATTTGGTCGATAAATTTAGTATTTATTTCTGAAAAACACCAAAATTTAGAGAAAATGTGCAAAAATTTGCATTTTTATCAATTTAAACGTATCTGCTTGTAAAAGAGATACTGATACCACACAAAATAGTTACTAGTTTACATTTCCCATATGTCTACTTTATGTTTGCATAGTTTTTTGAACGTCCCTTTATTTTTCTAGGACGTTACAAGGCTTAGAACTTTAGCAGCAATTGCTCACATTTCAAAGATAATTTCAAAAAGGTATTTTTTCAGGGACCAGTTCAGTTCTGAAGTGGCTTTGAGAGCCTTACATATTAGAAAGTCCCCATAAATCACCCCATTTTGAAAAGTGTACCCATCAAAGTATTTGAATCAGCATTCATAAAGTGTTTTAACCCTTTAGGCGTTTCACAGGAACTAAAGCAAAGAGGTGAAATCCTTTTTTGGCCGAAATTAAATTGTTATACATTTTTTTTTGTACCACAAAAAGTTTTACCCAAGAAATGCAACTGAATATTTTATTGCCCATATTCTGCATTTTTTAGAAATATCCCACATCTGGCCCTAGTGTGCTAATAGACTGAAACACAGGCCTCCGAAGCAAAGGAACACCTAGTGGATTTTGGGCATCCTTTTTTTTTTTTAAATATATTTTAGGCACCTTGTGAGGTTTGAAGTGGTCTTCTGGTGGCAAAACAGTGGAAACACCCCAAAAGTTACCCCATTTTGGAAACTACACCTCTCAAGGAATTTATATTTATAGTTAGCATTTTGACCACACATTGTTTGGCTAAATATATTGGAATTAGTCTGTAAAAATGAAAATCTACTCTTTTTTTCTGAAAAAAACACAGAAATTTTTAATATTTACAAGGAATAAAGAAGAAAATACACACCCAACTTCGTAAAGCAATGTCTCCCGGTTATGGCAATACCCCATATGTGGTAATAAACTGTTGATTGGATCCACAGCAGGGCTCAGAAGGGAAGGAGCGCCATTTGGATTTTGGAGCACAGATTTTGCTGGAATGGTTTTCGGTGCCATGTTGATTTTGCAACGCCCTGGAGGGACCAAAACAGTGGAAACATCCCAAAAGTGACCCCATTTTGGAAACTACACCTCTCAAGGAATTTATCTAGGGATTTAGCTAGCATTTTGACCGCACAGGCTTTGTGTTTTATATTGGAATTAATCTGTAAAAATGAAAATGGACTTTTTTCTGAAAATACAAGGAATAAAGGAAAAAAAGAACCACAACATTTGTAAAGCAATTTCTCCTGATTAAGGCAATACCTCATATGCGGCAATAAACTGCTGTTTGGAACAGCGGCAGCGTTCAGAAAGGAAGGAGCGTCATTTGGATATTGGAGCACAGATTTTGCTGGAATGGCTTTCGGTGCCATATGGCGTTTGCAATGCACTGGAGGGACCTAAACAGTGGAAACCCCCCAAAAGTGACCTGATTTTGGAAACAACACCCCTCAAGGAATTTTTCTAGGGGTGTAGTGAGGATTTAGACCCCACAGGTCTTTTGCAGAATTTATTAGAATTAGGCCGTGAACATTAATATCAATTTTTTTTCCACTAAAATGTTGAATTTTCTCATTTGCACAAGGGTAAAGGAGAAAAAAAAACACCAACATTTGTAAAGCAATTTCTCCCGAGTACGGAAATACCCCACATGTGGTCATACAGTTTTTCAGCTAATATTTGTTCATTTCACAATAGATAAAGGAGAAAAAGCACACCAACATTTGTATAGCAAACTCTTCTGAGCACACCAATACCCCATATGTGGTGGCAAACTGCTGTTTGGACACACAGCAGGGCTTAGAAAGGAAAGAGCACCATTTGACTATTGGAGCTCAAGTTTTGCTGGAATGGTTTGCGGCGCTATGTCACATTTGCAAAGGAGCCAAAACAGTGCAAAGCCCGCAAAAGTGACCCCATTTGGGAAAGTACACCCCTCATGGAATTTATCTAGCGGTAAAGTGAGCATTTTGAACACCTCTAATGGAATTTATCTAGCGGTAAAGTTAGCATTTTGACCCCACTGTTTTTTTGCTGAATTTATTGGACTTAGGCAGTGAAAATTTAAATCTACATTCTTTCCACTAAAATGTTGAATTTTTTTCATTTTCACAAGGAATAAAGGAGAAGCACCCCAACATTTGTAAAGCAATTTCTCCCGAGTACAGCAATACCCCATATGTAGTGATAAACTGCTGTTTGGACACACGGCAGGGCTCAGAATGGCAGGAGTGCTACTTGTCATGCAGATTTTGCTTGCTTGGTTTTTCGGCGCCATGTCGCATTTGCAGAGCCCCTGAGGTACCAGTACAATAGAAACCCCTGAGAAGTGACTCCATTTGGAAACTATACCCCTCAGGGCATTCATCTAGGGGTGTAGTGACGATTTTGATCCCACGGGTGTTTCATAGATTGTATTAGAATTTTTCCAAAAAATGTAGTTTTGCTCCCAATTTTTTATTTTCACAAGGAGTAATAGGAGATAAAAACATCACACAGTTTGTTACCTAATTTCTCCTGAGTATGGCATTAACCCATGTGTGGCCCTAAACTGCTGTTTGGGCACATGGCAGAGCTCAAAATGGAAGGAGCGCCATTTGGCTTTTAGAGCGCAGATTTTTCTGGACTGGTGTACGGGCGCCATGTTGCATTTGCAGAGCTCCCTTAGGTACCAGAGTAGAGTGGCAAACCCTGGTAAGTCACCCCATTTTGCTTGGACATATGACAGGGCTTAGAGGTGAAAGAGCAAATGCGAATGTGAGGCCTATTTTGGTGGTTTTCGCAACATTTGACGATAATTGCAGGGCTCTGGGGTCAAATAGTAAAACAAACCCACAAGTAGTGACCCCTATTTTGGAAACTGCACTCCTCAAGGTAAGTTGTATCACAATAATACAGAGTATAAATCAAGATAACAATGGTAGGAAGTTATGACATGAAATAAAATATATTGCATGTTCTGCAAGGGTTCCATCTAGCAAACAGATAATGATGCAGAAATTTCCGGTGGAGAGTGTGATCTGAAGTAACATGAACTCCACATATTACCCTATTGTACAGGTAAACTCTTTTATCAAAAAGTAGTGAACACATAAAACATATATAACAAGACAAAAGACTGGCACAAAGTGGTAAAAGAGGGGGGAAGGAAGGGAGCAAAGAGATATCCTAGTCGTACATGGGTAAATAAGAGGAGGTTAATATAGGTATTGCGTAAGCTCAGGGTGGTCTAGAAGAGTCATACATGTCCCATGGTGACCAAACAGTATTGAAGCGATCTAGTGGATTGTTCATGGAGGCTGTCAGGGACTCCATTCTCCTAACCTCCCTAATTCCATTGTGTAGATCTATCAGCGTAGGAGGGTTAGCTCTTTTCCAATGGGCCGATATAAGACATTTAGCAGCAGTAAGAACATGTAATAACAATCGGTAATGTACTTTCTTTAAGCCTTTAGGTGGTACATTGAGAAGAAAAGTCATAGCTGTCAGAGGGAGCCTGACATCTAGTAGTAGATGGAGTAGATCATTGACTTCCCTCCAAAAGGGACGAAGCAATCGACAAACCCAGAAAATATGAGGGAGTGTCCCCCTGTCACTGCGGCATCTCCAACACCTGTCTGAGACTATAGGGTAAATTCTATTAAGGAATTCCGGGGTATGATACCAGTGCATCAGAATCTTATATTGGTTCTCTTTATAAGAAGCACAAAGAGATGACTTCACAGCATGAGACCAAATAATTTGCCACATTGACAAGGGAAGTTCCCTACTTAGATAGGTCTCCCATTTAACCATATATCCATGTTTGGGAGTTGTACGCAAATTTGGAGAGGAGAGAATATCATAGATCTCAGAGATTAAACCACTAGTTGAGGTGGTAGTTTTGCAGAGAAATTCAAAGGGTGTGGGTTTAGAAAAACGATTATCTGTATAAAGAGAATTGGCAAGATGGATAACTTGTAGATAGCTGTAGTATGCATTAGGTGGTAAACTATATTTGGATTGTAAAGTTTGAAATGGTAGAATGGTCCTCGAGCACGGGTCTGTGATGTCAGCAAAATAAAAAAGGCCAGCTCTCGACCAAGGCTGAGTCATCCTTGCAGGTAGACTGTCAGGCAAGGAAGGGTTAAATAAAAAGGATGTCATCGGGGATTTTAAAGAGGACAAAGAATAGAGGGTGTTAGAAAGCTTCCAAATGTTCTTAGTAAACATCATCGAGTTAAGCAAGGGCATCGGCAAAGTGTTTACAGCCCCAGACCATAACAGTGCATTCGGATGGATAGGGGCAATCCAGAGTTTCTCAATCTCAGTCCATTTATTATATGCACGCAGCGAAGCCCAACTAGGGATCCTATGCAGGTGCACAGCTAAATAGTAACGATAGACATCGGGAACTGGCAATCCACCAGATTAAATGGTAGAAAGTAGGACGGACTTCGGGATTCTATGGAGTTTGCCCGCCCAAATATATTTCAGTAGAGATGTTTGGAACTTTTGAATTTCATTTCGCGGTATAGGCATCGGGAGAGTTTCCAAGAGATAAAGGTATTTTGGTAAAATAGTAATTTTAACTGCAGACACTCTGCCGAAGAAGGATAAGGGGAGGGTAGACCACTTAGATAATATTCTATTAATTTCCTGAAAAAAGGGGAGAAAATTACATTTGTATAAGGAGTTATAGGAGTGAGTAAGTCGAATACCTATATATTTGATTGTGTCCTCCTTCCACGTATAATTGAAGGAGGATTTTAGGGTCAAAGTAAGTGACGGAGAAAGAATAATTGGTAGGGCTTCTGTCTTAGAATTGTTAATCTTATATCCCGAGTAAAGGCTATATTAATTTAGGACTGAGTGTAGGCTAGGTAAAGAAATTTGTGGATTGCGCAGAGTCAGGAGGACATCATCAGCGAATAGGGAAATTTTGAATTCCCTATCCCGTACCAAAATTCCTTGAATGTCTGGATTACTCCTGATACGGGAGGCCAGTGGCTCTACACATAACACAAAAAGAAGGGGGGAGAGGTGGCAACCCTGTCGAGTGCCATTGTAAATATTTAGACGCTGAGAGGTCGCGTGCGTGAGTTTAACGACTGCATTTCGAGATGAGTATAATGAGTGTATTGCAGAAAGAAAAGGGCCAGAGATGCCTATTGTTTCTAAAGTGGCAAAGAGGAAGGACCAATCCAGCCGGTCAAAGGCTTTCTCGGCATCCAAACTAAGGAGTAAGCCTGAAGAATCAGTTTTGTTGAGATCATCAACCAAATCAATTGTACGTCTAGTGTTGTCTCCGGCTGGCCTATGCATGACAAATCCAACCTGATCTTTGTGTATCAAACCAGGGAGAAGTAAGCCAAGTCTATTGGCCAATATATTGGTAAATATTTTGAGATCAGCATTCAACAATGATATTGGCCGATAGCTGGAACAGTCAGACTGGTCCTTCCCCGGTTTAGGAATGACCGTAATAAAAGAAAGAAGCATAGAATGGGAGATCAAGGCTCCTGACAGGAAAGAGTTAAAGAGATCTAACATGTGTGGAGTTAATGAGTCTTGAAAAACGTTATAATAGAGGTATGCAAAACCCATTGGGGCCCGGGGATTTACCACTAGGAAGTTCCTTTATAGTGTCCTGTAGTTCTTCTATAGTAATAGGAGCATTGAGCATAAGTGAGTCGGTAGATGTAATAGTGGGGAGAGGGCATGATTTTAAATAATCCGAGAGACGTTGGGCACGAGAGAGTATAATTTTGTGGAATATTGGTGGAATATATTAGCCTGTTGGATCAAATATCATCTGACCTTGTGTATCTCTGAGTGCAGAAAGGGCAGACTGAGCCGTTCTCTCACGTAGTTGGGCCACAAGCAACGAATGCGCGTTATTCCCCCTTTCATAATATCGTTGCTTAGTATACATTAGTAACTTTTCTACTTTGGCAATCGAGAGATCCTTCAACTTGCCCCGTGTCTCAATAATACGTTGATGTAAAGGATCTGCCAGGCACAACTTCTGTGTATACGCCCATAGGTAATCAGTCTGCACCTGAGTCTATGTCTCTGAGACTGACTCCATCTTCCACCACTCAGGATGGCAGGCTTAGAAGTGGGAGAGCCTATCGCAGCCTGGCCAGATGGAGCTAGCTCCCGCCCTCTGTCTATTTATACCTGCCTTTCCTGTTCCTCCTTTGCTTGTGATTCTTCTCGTGTGGTTTCCTGGCCAAGCTACAGCTTCTAACTATTTGATCCTGCTCCATACTGACCCTGGCTTACTGACTACTCTCCTGCTCTGCGTTTGGTACCTCGTTCTCTCCTGGTTTGACTCGGCTCGTTCACCACTCTTGTTGCTCACGGTGTTGCCGTGGGAAACTGCCCCTTCTCCCTTAGCTTTGTGTACCCTTGTCTGTTTGTCTCGTGCACTTACTGAGCGGAGGGACCACCGCCCAGTTGTACCCCCTCGCCTAGGGCGGGTCGTTGCAAGTAAGCAGGGACAGAGTGGCGGGTAGATCAGGGCTCACTTGTCCGTTTCCCTACCCCCTTCATTACAGTTGAAGAGTAGATGTGGAGTGGAAAAGGGACATTTTATTTTCCAATTTTGTTAAAGTCGTCATCAGATTTCGTCATCGTTGTTGAACCGCGTGTCGTTTGAGGTGGGAGGAAAGGGATATACATTGCCCTCGGAGAACTGCTTTGTGCACCTCCCATATCGTGGATAACGTAGGGGTTGAATCTTTGTTAAGAGTAAAATATGAGTCAATATGAGTTTTAAGGGATGCCCTATGGACTGGCGATTTTTCAAGGCATTTTTTTAAGGGATGTAGTGGGCATTTTGACCCCACAGGTTTTTTTTTTAAATTAGAAATGAACGCTCAGTGGATGGTGCAAAGTGAAAATTGCAATGTTCCACAGGTATATGTGATTTTAGTGCACAATACGTTGTGCCCAGTTCGTGCCACTAAAGACAAATACCTCAAACTGTTAAGCGGGTCCTCCCGGGTATGGCGATGCCATATATGTGGACGTAAACTGCTGTTTGGGCATGCCGTAGGGTTCAGAAGGGAGGGAGCGCCCCTTGGCTTTTGGAGCGCAGATTTAGCTTGGTAGTAGTTTTGTTTGAGGTTTTACTGGTATTTCAATTTATAATGTGGTGGCATATGTAATCTGTGCGGAGTACATCAGGGCATAATAAGAAGGTATAATAATGCGGTAAATAAATAATAATCCACAGATGTGTGGCCTGTGTCGCACTGATAAATAAAAAAGTTGTATCCGCTTTTGGAACACTCTGCACATTTTGCATCGCCATATTCTGAGAGCCAGAACTTTTTTATTTTTTCTCCACCAGCGCTGTGTGAGGGCTTATTTTTTGCGGGACCATCTGTAGATTTCACTGGTACCATTTTGGGGTACATGCCATTTTTTTATCAATTTTTATTTCATTTTTTGTCAAGCAAGGTGAGCAACAACCAGCAATTCTGATTTTTTTATTCTTTTTTTTTTGCGGCGTTCACCCTGGGCTATAAATGACATTTTACTTTATTCTGTGTGTCGATACGATTACGGCGATACCATATGTATATAATTTTGTTTATGCTTTGCAGCTCTTTGCACAATAAAATTGCTTTTGTTTCAAATATTTTTTTTTTTGTGTCGCCATATTCTGAGAGCTCTAACTTTTTTATCTTTCCGTCAAAAAAGCTGTGGGAGGGCTTTTTTTTTTGCAGGACGCGCTGTATTTTTTAATGGTAAAATTTTGGGGTGCATGTAACATTTTGATCACTTTTTATTCTGTTTTGGGAAGGTTGGTGAATAAAAACAGTGATTCTGGAATTGTTTTTTATTGTATTTTTTACGGCGTTCACCGTGCTTGTAAAATAGCATGATATTTTTATAGTTCGGATCGTTACGGACGCGGTGATACCACATATGTGTATTTTTTTAAATTTTTCAGTTTTTTCCTATAATAAAATACTTATTATGGGAAAAAAGGTGGTTATTGTTTTTTTAACGTGAAACTTTTTAATTTTTTTTACTTTTTTACATTTTTATTAACTTTTTTTTTGTCCCACTAGGGGACATGAAGGAATGAAGCCCTGATTGCTATTCTAATACACTGCACTACCTACATGGTAGGTAGCTCCATCACATGCACGTTCTCGAGTAACTGTGATTGGTCAGTCTGCTGTGACTGACCAATCACAGCGATCGCCGGCAGGGGACTGCTGTGATTGGTCCCCTGCCATCTTACTGTGCGGATCAACTGTCATAAACAGTTGACGGCACAGTTCTGTCACCCTGTCCTTTGACAGGGTGACAGTTGTTAGTCAGGATGCAGCGGTACGTCCTGCTGCCTTAAAGCACTGTAATACAGGACGTACCGGTGGGTCCTTATGCGGTAAGGGGTTAAGGTGGTCCTTACCTCGGAGATCATTGCATCCACATCTATGTTCATCCTCCGGTACGGTCTGGGTACCATTGGGAAGCTCCTTCACTTCACTTTGCCAAATGGCAGTTTGCCACATTAAAACACCAAATAAAATGGCTGCTTTGGCAACACCCCTTTGGTAACACCCATTTAAGAGGATTTCCAAAGCAGTGGTGTTTTTCTAAGTGTATTTTGAGGTGTAAACACTTCAAAAAACGCTCCAAATGCTTTCGAAACTACTTGCAGCGTCTTTTTACACCTCCCGTTGAATTCAATGGGAAAAAGGACCTTCAAAGACGGCTCAAGAAGTGACATGATCCTTCTTTTTACGCAGCGTCTTTTTATGCGCCATCTTTTAAAACAGCAGCGTAAAAAGACGCCCCGTATGAACTAAACACTATTTTTCCCATTGAATTCAATGGGCAGATGCTTGTAGGTGTTCAGCTACCGTTTTTCCAGGTGTATTTCGAGGCATTTACGCCCCAAAATATGCCTGAAAACTTTGCGTGTGAACATACCCTAATCAGGTAATCACAAAAAGAATCTCGAGGGGCAAGATTCAAGGCAATAGATTTAGCATTGGAGCTGTCCAGCAGCCCCAGTAGCTAAATGTGAAGAGCTCCTACCAAGGACACAGGAGCCTCTTGGTTCAAATCCTGACAATGTCTTTTATCTGGATGATCTGTTAGTATTTTATCCAGACCAGCAACTACAAAGGGATTGGATTTTATACCTTTGCGCAGAGACAGGTGTCACAGTCAATGTCTAAAAATCAGTTCTCTAAAAAATTAATTTCCTAGTTTTCACCATACACACTCTAATCTTTTTTCATGAGTGGCAGAACCAGTGGCACTAAGCCAAGATGTCCTATCTAGACCTCTCCACGGTCAAGTTTGATAAGAGATGAGAATGACCCATCCCAGTATAGTGCTCACCTTACAAGAATATCTTTATCTGTCTAAATCTCCTATAGGCGATATAATCAGTTTGATTATCACATCCAAACCTCAATTTTGAGTAGCCAGAGCAAATACATTTAGAGGCTGGATTCTTTCTGCTATGAGGTATGCAGGTGTAGATGTGAAAGTTTACAAGCCACACTCTATAAGGGGAGAAGCCTCTTTTAGAGCAGCTGCAAAGGAATTTCCCAAAGTATTCATTTTAAAAGCAGCCAGATGGATTTCACATAGAACGTTTGTTAAATACTACTGGTGTCCCTCACTTACTGAGAACTCCCTGCTTCTTTCTCCAGTCCGGCTTCCCAGGATGACGTTTCAGTCTAAGTGATGGCTGCAGCCAATCACAGGCTGCAGCGGTCACATGATAATAAATACCTATAACTGTATGTGAGGACAGATATTAGCACCCCTAAGGGTAAAATATAAAACCCAGTACAACCAAAGAATATGCAAAAATATATAATCCTTTATTACAATAAATACAAGAACATTTTGGCCATCAAGACCTAAAAACCACAAACAATTAAAATATGCACAGTGGACAACATGAGATTTATTGACAAATGGCATATATACAATAAATCAGAAAATGCCAAACAAGAATCATACTGACAGTCATGCCATAAATGTGTATACTCAAATGAATATATAGCAGAAGCCTGGAGCTGTATCTCCAGAAAGATATGCAAAGACTTAACAGTATAGTATAGACCCTGGTCAAAAAATGACATGCAAAAAAAGCTAAGTAGCCAACACTGAGTAGTCAGTGTGAGTATGTAGGTATAGAAACCAGAAAATCACCTAAAGTCATAATAAGTCCCAGAAGCCATACCAACCAATATATTGCATGCCAGATCAGTGTAAATGAATGTCCACAGCAGGAGCCCCGACGCGCGTTTCGCGGTAGCTTTTTCAAGGGGTCACATGGACTGCCGGTGTCATCCAGGGAGGTCGGGCTGGATGCCGAAAGAGGGACGCGTCACCAAGACAACGGCCGGTAAGTATGAAATTCTTTTACTTTCACTAGGGAAAGTGCTGTCCCTTCTCTCTATCCTGCACTGATAGAGAGAAGGGAACTACTTTCACCTCAATACGCAACGGCTAGTCCGCATCAATTTACTGCACATTTTGGGCAGATCCGCCACAGAATCTGCAACGCAGATTCTGTGCGGCATTGATGTGGACAGTTGCGGAAGAAATACGCCACGTGGGGCCATGCCCTTAGGGTATGTTCACACTGAGAAGATTCTGCCAGGTTTTTTTTAAGTGGTTTTGCACCACCCGCATTATTTGAGTGGTTTTTGCTGTGATTTTAGGCGGTTTATTTAGCTAATTCTTCAACAGACAGAGGGAATAATCGCGAGCGTTTGATGCCGAAAAACACCTAAAAAAAAAAAGTCAAAGTTTTCATTTCTGTCTCCCATTGATTTCAATGGGGTTTTTGAGCGCCTCAAGATAGGGCATGTCGCTTCTTTTTCCCGCGAGCCGTTTTTTTTTGCTCGCAGGAAAAAATGTCTCCACCTCCCATTGAAATCAATAGGAGGCAATTTCGTCAGTTTTCTGTCGCGGTTTTTGATGTGGTTTCCGCTGCAAAAACTGCGGCAAAAACTCAGTGTGAACAGGGCCTTAAGAGCTACCACGAGGGGTTTGCTGTTCTACCCACTAGCTGTTGCAAAGTTGCTGTCTTCCGCCCAAAAAATACAGTTTGCTGGAATATATAACTACAAACTGCATTTGTACAAGGGATTGGGTCAGCCTCCTAGCAACAGTGCCCTTCTTACCCACCCATAATAAATGTTGTCCTGGTGATAATGATGCATTTGGAGTATTATACTGGTACTGTATATGTCTCCTGTTTTTCCAGAGGTCCTCAAAAGAGTCAAAATCCACCTTCTCAGCTTGTGACCACTGAGTCTAAGGCCTCATGCACACGACCGTGTTTTTGCAGCCGCAATTCCCCCGAAAATCCACGGGAGAATTGCGGCCCCATTCTTTTCTATGGGGCCGTGCACACGACCGTAGTTTTTGCGGTCCGTGCACGGCCCGGGAGCCCGGACCGCAGAAAGAACGGGCATGTCTTATTACGGCCCGGTTCTGCGGTCCGGGCTCATTGAAAACAATGGCCGCGGCCATGTGCATGTCCCGCGATTTGCGGGCGGCCTGCGGCTGACAGTCCGCTGACAGTCCGCAGCCGGCCGACCCGAAAATCACGGCCGTGCACACGGCTACGGTCGTGTGCATGAGGCCTAAGAAATAACTGCAGGTCTTTCTAATATCGCTTCTGGAGAATCTGTTTCAGGCAAAAATAAAATACAGTACATACTTTTCTCCACTTATATACTGCCTATTGCTCTAGTACTACTTGATCTGGCACTCAGATACAGTCTCATTTTTTTTTTTACTTCTTTTACAAAAAAAAGAAGGAATTTTCTTTGTTGACTTTTCATGTCACTTAACCCCTTCACGCTATGTGTATATATATATATATATATATATATATATATATATATATGTCACGAGCGGGTTGTAGAACACGCTCTGTGAAGACTATATACATTACAATTATCTCGTGAATACTGCCACTGTATCCACGAGATCATTGGCAGGAGCACTGCTGTTATACACATCCAGGCTCCTAATGCAACTCTGCATCCCAGGCAGCTTATATTTTTAAATGCCATTGCCAGTAGCAACTGCGGCAGCTAAGTTGTTTGACAGAGGCAAGGGGCTTCCTCTGTCAGCCCATCGGCATCCCGCAATCGCGTGTTATCCATGGGTTACCATGGCTCCCGGGAGTCTAACAAAGGCCCTCAGGTCTGCAATAGGTGAAAGCCTTTGGCATGGCCTTACAGATGCCTGTCAGTTTAACACTGACCAGCAATAATGCTTTGGAATACAAAGTATACCAAAGCATTATACAACAATTTAATGTAGCGGCACTATGTCAGGTACTACATTGAAGGAGCCATAGTGCCCCAAGAAACACCAGAGCCCCTTTGTTCATCTGAATCGTGGAGGGGGAGGGGCAACCTCCACCAATCATTCGATGAGAGACGATGCTAAAGATAGGCCATCAATTTTATGTCCTGGAAAACCCCTCTAAAATTGTGGCTACAGTTGCATGATCTTCCATGGCTCACACAAACCTGCTTTTGCGGCCGCAATTCCCCCGAAAATCCACGGTAGAATTTCGGCCCCATTCATTCCTATGGGGCCATGCACACGACCATGGTTTCCACGGTCCGTGCATGGCCCAGGAGCCTGGACGCAGAAAGAACGGACATGTCTTCTTACGGCCGTGTTTTGCGGTCCAGGCTCATAGGAAATAATGGACGCGGCCATGTGCACGGCCCGTGATTTGTGGGCGGCTCGCGGGTGACAGTCCGCTGCCGGCCGACCCGAAAGTCACGGCCTTGCACATGGCTACGGTCGAGTGCATGAGGCCTTAAATATATTCACATGTACAAAAGACAACGTCTTCTTTACTACAAGAATCCTCCAAAGTGTGTCCAGCTGCTGGGACGTGCCACGATAAGCAGTCCTCTAGGGTGGAAGCAGCTCACAGGTCCTGAGTCTTAGGGTATGTGCACACACACTAATTACGTCCATAATTGACGGACGTATTTCGGCTGCAAGTACCGGACCGACCACAGTGCAGGGAGCCGGGCTCCTAGCATCATACTTATGTACGATGCTAGGAGTACCTGCCTCGCTGTAGGACAACTGTCCCGTACTGTAATCATGTTTTCAGTACGGGACAGTTGTCCTGCAGCGAGGCAGGGACTCCTAGCATCGTATATAAGTATGATGCTAGGAGCCCGGCTCCCTGCACTGTGTTCGGTCCGGGACTTGCGGCCGAAATACGTCCGTCAAGTACGGACGTAATTAGTGTGTGTGCACATACCCTTAGGGTATGTTCACACGGCAGCGTCCATTACGAATGAAATTACGGGGCTGTTTTCAGGAGAAAACAGCTCTGTAATTTCAGCCGTCATGGCATGTTGAGGCGCTTTTTCGCTGCGTCAATTACGGACGTAAATGGAGCTGTTTTTCCATGGAGTCAATGGAAAACGGCTCCATTTAACGTCTGAAGAAGTGACAGGCACTTCTTTGACGCAGGCGTCTATTTACGCCCCGCCTTTTGACAGCGGGGCGTAAAAAAAATGACCGTCGGAACAGAACATCGTAAGACCCATTCAAATGAATGTGCAGATGTTTGCCGACGCCATCGAGTCGCATTTTCGGACGTAAATCGAGGCGGAAAATGCCCGAATTACGTCCATAAATAAACCGTGTGAACATACCCTTAAGGTCACCTCACATGGCGGAATTTGCTTGGTGGGCCCCGCCGCAAAATCCGCTGTTGGCAGGAAGATTCCTCCACCCATTCCCTTCAATGGGAGGTTCGGGCGGAATCCGCCTGAACATCGGGTAGGACGCTTCTTTTTCCTATTAGCTGAATTTTTTTTTAAATATCGGGAGGCGGAATTTTGCAAAGGAATCTGCAGCAAAAATGTTGCCATGTGAACATAACCTTAGGCCTCATGCACACAACCGTAGATTTTATCCGTAATTACAGTTCGTAATTACGGACCCATTCATTTCTATGGCTGACGGACACCTTCCCGTATATTTACGGGAATGTGTCCGGGTTGTAGAAAGTTTCTGTAAAAAATAGGACATGTCTTATTTTTTTTTATGGACCGTGCTCCCATACTTTATAAAATGCAGGTGACTGTCCGCGGTCGCCATGCCGTAATCACGGACCTTAAACTTACATGGAACCTATTGAAAACAATGAAATACACAAAGTGGGTCCAATGGTGGGAGCCCTCTGCGCTGGCACCACATTGATGGGGCATGTCTATTACATGAATATGACCTATAAGGCCTTGTTCACACAGCGGTTTTTAGACGCGTTTTTTCAGCGCCGAAAAACGCGTAAAAAACGCATCCTTTAAGCTTTCCATTGACATCAATGGAAAAACGTATTGTAGTGCATACGTTTTTTTTACGCCGCGTGTTTAGAAAACGCGTCGTGTAAAAAAAGAATCAGGTGAATTCTTGACGAGAAAACGTGCCGAAAATGCGCCTAGTTCCCATAGTCAATGGGAGTTCCAATTACGCGCCCAAACGAACGTGTCAAAATGCCTGTACTTACAAGTTCTTCGCAAAAACGCTTTTTTTAGCGCCGTGTGAACAAGGCCTTAGAGGCACTATATAATTTTATATTCATATTTTTTTTATTTTGTGTGTAAAGAATAACATTTTACATAATTATGTGAGCAGTTTTCTTCCATACTGTACATATTGCTTATTTCCGCTATGTTTATTCATTTTGGCTGGCATCGTGATGTATATATTATGTATTGGCTGGCACAGCCACACACTGCAGGCATTCCTCTTGTTGCCTATATGTCCCTGCTTCTTTACACAGCAGCCTGGCCGGCCCATTGAACATGAAATGCCATATTAAGCAGCCTGTTTCCCTTGAGGAACACGCTCCTTTATATCCAAGCGATGAGGTCAACCTAGTGAGGGACAGGTATTGTATCATCATGACTAATGGCGCGCATCCCTGTCTGGTGCATTACTAGCGTGTGACCACAAGATGGCGCTTAGGATGCCTCGCCTCTTCTCCCTGTACCTTCTTCACATTGATCGCTAGGGAAAGAGGGAGGGAAGACATTTCCTGCTGAACGGTAAAGAGAAGAAGAACGAGGAGAGGGAGGAAAACCGGCGTAGCGGGTGGGAGAAGGCGAACAAAATACTGAAGGTGAAAGGGAAGGGGAAAGAAGACGAGAGGAGGAGAGGGATAAGAGGCTGGGGAAGAGCGCTGAGAAAGAAGGAGGGGAGGATAACTGAAGAGAAGGGTGGAGAAGAGACACTGAGGAGAAGGATTTGTCATAGTGAAGGCGCTATCCTGCCCCATGGAGGAATAATACTGAGCTAATAGTACAGCGTAAGGAGGACTAGACAACCGGCTATTTGTAGGCAGCTGCTCAGGCACAAGGAGGATGCATTTTGCCTTTGGAATTATACATGGTGCAGGGCTGCTGCTCCTCATCTCACAGGCTGCTCTGGTGAGTAACATCACATCGGTGCCCATCTATCAAGTCCTGTAGGGTTAACCCCTCCATTGCTGCACCGCATACTGAATTCTAACATGTCATTATCATCATGTATTGTCAGCTATTGCTTTACCATATGTGTGTGGAAATCTCATATTTCACTTGATGGTTCCATTTCAATGGTCTGTCAATGTCTATGGGTGTTGTGCTTCCTGACAAGATGGATTCCTGTAAAGTGCTGGAATATTATATACTTCAGGTCTGCGGTTACAAAATTGCAGCCATAAAGCATTAAAGTGTATTCATTTAAAGGCCATACTGGGAATATGAATTATTAATTTAAGGCCAATAAATATGGCCGCACGGTACGCGCTGTATTCATCTTACATTTACATTGATCCTGAAATGTATTAAGATAAAAGTATTTTTTATAATGTAAGTGGAAAAAAATCCATTTTATTTTCCGTACGGTACCTCATTTCTTCACGCCACGTGATGGTAAAAGAGAACACGAAAAGTTTTTCCTCACAATTGCGCTTTGGTCATATATGATAAAAAATTCCCCCCAGATACTTATAACTGGAAAGGTTTATCGTCTTTTTTTAAAAGGGGCGTGGCTAGGAAGCCGCTATGGCGTCATCTTTCATGTCCGCTATAGGGGCCAAAAATAGCGTAAAATTCACACAAGGTAGACTTTTCTCTAGTGATTTAAATGGGTTTAACATGAAATCTCAGAAAAGTGATGTGTTACATCATAGTTTTATGAATTTAGTCCCAGACCCCCATCACTAGTCCTTGATCCCCTTGTGCCCGTTTGCACTAGTAAGTGCTGACGTTGCATCCTCCGCGATGTGCCATTATTGGCCACAGTCGCCATGTGACGTGACACCACATGTGGACATCACTGCATTCCATTGTAAACAAAGGAACGGCGCAGGTGACTGAGGAGCGGCAATGGAGAAATGCGACTAAATTATGCATGATACATGACCCCCCCCCCAATGTTTATAGGGAGCGGCCATATTTACAGTCTTCTACTGGGGCCTCACCAGCCAGGACATGGAGATGCGTGGGTCTCACCATTGGTCGTAGTTCATGGCAATATTACATAAAAAATCCCTCAATTTATCCTAAACTTTATCTCAAGACTGACTTCTGAGCTGTGCCTCCGCAATAACAGGGGGTGCCTCGCTGGTGAAGCCTGCGTCACAGTTAGAGAACACTGGTCTTTGAGGCCATCATGTTGCTCTTGAAATAGGTATTCGCAAATGCCAGGAGCCAGGTAGCCAGTGCACCGAGAAATATTCTACTGATTTCTATAGAAGCTTTAATTGCCTTGTCACTAATAAGTGCAATTGGCTTCCAGATTGGTGTAATTGGCTCCTAAAGTATATTAGATTTTGTCTATGTCATATATGTGGTGCTCTCTCTATAAAATGTAGTTATATTGTAAAAATTGTAATGCATCAATGAGAAATATTCAACTAGATTTCCAATGGATAATGGGAAAGGCCAACTCTATAGAGAATGACCTAAACCAACTGTAAACTGAATGGACATAACATGTTGCCACATACCGTGGAAGTGTATAAGGCTATATTCACTCCTGCGTCGGGGTTCTGTTCGTGGGTTCCGTCAGACCATTCCGTCAGGGGAACCCACAAACGGGAACCATAGCTTTCCGTTTGCGTTACCATTGATTTCAGTGGTAACGCTTCCGTTGCTAATGGTTTCCGTTTGTCTCCATTCCCTAAGGTTTGCATTTCTTTGGTGGAATCAATAGTGTAGTCGACTACGCTATTGATTCCGCCCAAAAAAACCACGAAAAACTTAGGGAACGGAGAGCATTCATTCTAATCTATCTATCTATCTATCTATCTATCTATCTATCTATCTATCTATGAACAAAAATTCAGGCAGCACTCTGTAGAATAAGTGAAAAAAGTGGGGTACTTTATTTACCCAAAATGCAATGTTTCAGCTCTTATTGCCGGAGCCTATAATAGGAGCTGAAACGTTGCATTTTGGGTAAATAAAGTACCCCATTTTTTTCACTTATTCTACAGAGTGCTGCCTGAATTTTTCTTCATAGATATAGATATAGACATTGGTCTGTTCACCAGGGCTTGCACCCACACGCTGCCTGTGCTGCTGGACTCTGGATTATCTATCTATCTATCTATCTATCTATCTATCTATCTATCTATCTATCTATCTATCTATCTATCTATCTATCCTAACTTTTTCTCTCAAATATGATCATATGAATATACTATAATATAAATATTATGAAATATATACACAATATTATTTCTGATGTGTATACTCTGCCTTCTGAACAATTCTGTTATATATGTATATAGGGGAAATCTGCATACATGTTACATTCTTCTTAATTGCTGTGAAACCCACAATTGGAAAAACCGTGTTTTATTGCGAATTGCCACGGTTTTACCATAAGGTTTTCATCTGTGTGGCTATTACAGGTGAAGAACATGGTTTCACTGTGCTTCACCTGCAAAAACGACATGACCAAAAATTGCACCACAAAACCTCGATGACGACGCAAACCGCCTTGTGGAATCGCAGCCTTAATCAGTGGTGGTTCCAGCACACAGCAATGTGATCGTCTTCCTTTTATCTGTGTCATGTTAGAAGAATATTAGTATTGTGCGCACCCTTCTCCATGCAGTGAACATGCCCACAGCACAGAGCAGTAGGAGGCATGTTAGGATGTGTAATGCACTTCAGCAGTGTTCAGCTGCAGGGCTTCTTTTTTGTGCGTTAGTCTAAGGAAGGATTCACACGAGCATGTTCGGTCCGTAAAGGACGGAACGTATTTCGGCTGCAAGTCCCGGACTGAACACAGTGCAGGGAGCCGGGCTCCTAGCATCATACTTATGTACGACGCTAGGAGTCCCTGCCTCGCTGCAGGACAACTGTCCCGTACTGTAATCATGTTTTCAGTACAGGACAGTAGTTCCACGGAGAGGCAGGGACTCCTAGCATCGTACATAACTATGATGCTGGGAGCCCGGCTCCCTGCAGTGTGTTCGGTCCCGGACTTGCGGCCGAAATACGTTCCGTCCTTTACGGACCGAACATGCTCGTGTGAATCCAGCCTAAGGGTCCTTTTACACCGGCCACTCTAGGCCGTAAAACCAAGCACCAATCAACAAGACAGCTCGTTGATTGGCACTCATTTGCTTGTGAAAGAAACAAGGAGCTATGATCAGTAATGCACGGGAACGAGCGATCATTACTACGATTCCATCATGTTGGCCGCACATATACCTGTGTACACAGGGAGATGTGTTGCTGACAACGATAATATTTTGTGGTGTTTAAACTGGAACGATCATTGGCCCATGTAAAAGGACGTTTACTTTTTGGTGGTTAGTTTGAATTTAGACTTTTTGAGAGGCTCAGAATTGCTGTGCTGGAGCTCTGAAAGACCTCTGTGCTGTGTCTCTGGATACTGTCCACACTTTCAATAGCTCATAAGACATTTACAGTGTAAACTCACTCTCTGTAATATCCTGTGTTGAAAACCTCTTGTCAATATACATCATCATTGAAGACGGCTAGAAGTGTTCTCTGTGTGATTGACTTTGGACTGGCCCCAGGTTCCGATTTCATTCATTACGTAGCCATGAATAGAAGGTAGTCTTTTTCAGATGACCACATGCCATCGTTTAGTTCATTATACTAATGTAATAATTTTAATGTGTTGGAAACGGAGATCTCTCAGGCACCCAGGATGGAAGCACATTTTTCTTTTGGCTTCCAATCCTCACACCTCATTTGAGTTGTCTTGAGGTTTTGACACTTGTTAATCCATCTAGTCATAATGCTGTAATTATCTGTAATTATTTCACAGAACATATTCTATGTCTTCTTGATATAACTAGTATGGATCATTTTACTAGAAAACATCTTAGGCCTCATACACACGACCGTAGCCATGTGCACGGCCATGATTTTTGGGTAGGCCGGCAGCGGAGTGTCACTCACGAGGCGCCCGGATTTCGCGGGTCGTTCACATGGCCGCGTGCATTATTTGCTATGAGCCTGGACCGCCGAACACGACCGTAATAAGACATGTCCGTTCTTTCTGCGGTCCAGGCTCCTGGGCTATGCACGGACTGTGGAAACCACTGTCATGTGCATGGGCCCATAGGAATGAATGGGGCCGCAATTCTCCCGTGGATTTTCGGGGGAATTGCGGCCGCAAAAGCACGTTCGTGTGTGCATGGGGCCTTACAGCTGTGATTCCTTATGTAATCCTAACAAAATGTTTATTTTCTATAAGGAAATATATTCTTGCACTATGTATTTATTGACAGGCATTACTAATCAAACAGGTGAGATTTCTGTAGATTTATATTTGATCTGACTCTCTACATTTTATAAGGAAACTCTTCGTAAAGAACTGAAATTTCATATTTTGCCTGGAGTGTAGGTTGCCAATCTACCACACTTGGTTGCCACCTATCAGGAGATCCCATGTCACGATTCAGCAGGCCTCAACTGAAGACTCACTATGTCATTGGCTTGAAAGCATTTATCTAGTTTGAAGGCATCTCCATCCACCAAAGGTCCCCTAAAGTGCCATTCAGGGAACTAGAAGATGTGCACCCTGTCCTCCTTCTTATAGGTAGTAAGGCCTCTTAGATATTTGGCAGATCCAAGAGGAATCATATGAGACACTTCTGCACAACGGAACCCTGTGATGCGGGAATTCCTTTATACTTTAGTGTCCAGCTTATGAGTTCAGTCAGCCCACTGGTATAACCTGTGAAGCTGGCCATACATGTTCATATTTGTTGGCAGATACGCATGATTATACTGGGATCCCCCGACATTCTAATGTGTATGGGAAGATGTTGGGATAGACAAGAATCTGACAGGTTGGATTAGAACATATTTTGTTTCCCCCAGGATAGAAGCGGCTCCAGATGTGTCTAACAGCTGCTTATCTCCATACCTGTGTGAAATAACATACATGTTTAGCTGAACCAAATGTGCATTGGGAAGTTGGGGAACATGGTTCCTCAATGAATGATTATTCACATGACAGCTACTGAATGTGTGGCAAGCAAGTCTTATTGTACTCGAGGATTACTGAACCTACAAACACTTTTATGTATATCCTCCGTGTAGCTGGTGACACCTGATATCCCCATTTTCCTACTTTACAGACAACGTTGGAAAAATGACATTGATTCCCTGTTCTGAAGAAAGCTCCACTGAGGGGAGAAAGGAAGGTGACCGCCTCATGTTCTTTGTGATACGTTAGAGATAGGAATTACCATTGTGCTTGCTTCAGGGTTGTAGAAATTGTATTGATGTAAATGGACGCCACCACAAAGGATTTCTGATTCTTAGGGTTTCTATACCTTTATATTACCTTTTGCCTCTAATAGAGAAATGTATAGAACAATTATAATGGGTGAATTTGTGAAATACATCCTGAATTACAAGTCCGGAAATGTTATTATTTATTAGTGTGCTATTAAACCTGTATAGTTATGACTATTTGTTGTGCTAATGTCAAAACAGTGAACCACAAACAATACAAGGGAATCAATAACACAATGTCTCGATGATATGACAGTGATATAGACTTTTATCATCTATAACGGTGCATAATGGGAGGCACATTGTATAAGAGATCGGTAATTACGATGAGTCAACATTAAACTTAATGACAGTAGAGGAGGAATTACATGCCCTGCTAACAAAAGGTGACAGTGTAGAGGATATGATAAGCTGTAATTTCCTTATTGCCTGGCAGAAAGCAAACATAAGCAAGGCTGCAATTATTGGACACGTGAAACCTCATCACATTAACCCTTTGTGCTTTATGGTGAGCTTACGCAGAGTAGAATTATGGAGTTGAGGCATACTCTTCATTGACTTGTGTTTAAAGAGACTCTGTCACCACATTATAAGTGCCCTGTCTGCTACATAAGGAGATGGGCGCTATAATGTAGGTGACAGTAGTGCTTTTTATTTAAAAAAACCAATCTATTTTCACCACTTTATTAGCGATTTTAACTTTATGCTAATGAGTTTCTTAATGGACAACTGGGAGTGTTTTACTATTGACCAAGTGGGCGTTGTACAGAGGAGTGTATGACGCTGACCAATCAGTGACCAATCAGCGTCATACACTTCTCTCCATTCATTTAGGCAGCGCATAGGGATCCTTTTAGATCGCTATGTGCTGTCTTATACTAACACATTAACGATACTGAAGTGTTTAGACAGTGAATAGACATTCCACGGGATGTCTATTCACAATCCCGACACTTCGTTAATGTTTCTGTGGTAGTTACAGCAGAGCAAGCGTAATCTCGCGAGATCATGCTGTATATGACAGGTTACAGCGAGATTACGTTTGCTCTGCTGTATCTACCACAGAAACATTAACTAAGTGTCGGGATTGTGAATAGACATCCCGTGGAATGTCTATTCACTGTCTAAACACTTCAGTAACGTTAATGTGTTAGTATAAGACAGCACATAGTGATCTAAAAGGATCCCTATGCGCTGAGTAAATGAATGGAGAGAAGTGCATGATGCTGATTGGTCAGCGTCATACACTTCTCTGTACAACGCCCATTTGGGTCAATAGTAAAACACGCCCAGTTGTCCATTGGGAAACTCATTAGTATAAAGCTAAAATCGCTAATAAAGTGGTGACAATAGATCGTTTTTTAAATAAAAAGCATTACTGTCACCTACATTACAGCACCCATCTCCTTATGTAGGAGATAGGGCACTTATAATGTGGTGACAGAGTCTCTTTAAACTGAAGGCACATGGAGGAGGAAAGAGCAGGAGCCTGAGCCTATGACAAGACAGGAAATGGTCATAGTTGTGCCTTAATGGAAGCCAAACAAAAAATCAGCCAAGTGGTTAACACTGTGAGTCAAGAGGAGATACATATAATCTATGGGCACTGACTAAAATATCACATCAGAGAATTTTCTATGCGGCTTAATGTTGCATTGCTTTTTCAAATTATATTCCTGTACTTAAAAGGTTATTCACATCTCATAAAGTGATGCCATATCACTAATATATCTATTTTGGACGATATCACTAACATATGCGATCCCTTCCTGTCCAATATATGAGACTCCACCAACTCAAAATGAAAATATTGGGATATCATCCAAAATAATTCACTGTGTGTCACCAAATTAAAAATGTATTTTATACAGGCACTACATAATTTTTGATCATAGCATGATATTATATTTACCTTACTAATCTCTTGTTATAATGAGGAAATGATGGCTGTTTAAACCTATATGGAATATTGAAGGATACAGAATCTTAAAAGATGAATACGGCATTTGCGTGTTTTTTCTATATCACTGATATCTTAGCGAAATGTCATCACTTAATGATATGGGAATACCCCTTCAATGTGATCTACTTTTACAAAATATGGGTTCTTATTTGTCCTATTGAGTAAAAGTAGTGTAGCCCAATATTTATATGAGAGAGAAGGAGAGAACATCACTGATTTCCACTGTGAAGATAAGAAAAAAAAAGTAATGGCTTCATCCTTTTTAATCCTGTTGGTATGGACAGGTTATCTTGGGGGTTATTCTTTCCGTACTGGGTTCTGAGGAGATTTTTTTTCTTTCTTTATATCATCTGAGAATAATTTTTTTTCAAAAGAAGATTTTCAGAGCCTTACAACAGATAAAGAAAGCAGCACTAAATGTTATTTTTACATTGCTTGGAATTGAATTATAGCGTAGATATTTCCCTACCTACTTATCACTGCTGCATTCTGAAAACCCCAAGACATAGTGGCACATTTTTAAAAGCTGGGGTTTTACCACCATTTTTCAATTGATGAAGATGTTGCAAATTTTACCAGACATATTCTTGAAAATGGTGCAGGGTTGTACATACAAGTACTGAATATTAATGGACACTCTCCAAATACCATTCACTGCCGTGCAGGACACAAATATTGCAATGATGGGCAGCGGGAACAAATAAATGTTCCAACAAGTAAAACTGCTCATATACATTAGATTAATGTCTGCAGATCGCACTGATTTAGGCGGGAAACGCTGACCGTCTAATGTATATGAGAGCCTCCCAATGGTTTCCCAGTGGCAGGTGTCGAGAGAACTGAGGATCAGGCATGTTGGATTTTCATCATGCTCAATCCTTTGTTCAGCTAGGAGATAAGCTGCTGATGAATAAACATGCATGCTCGGCCAACCTGAGGGTGCTTGTTTAAGAAGTGGTCAGGGAACATCTATGTTTTGCTATACCCTACTCAAGACAGGTATGTGTGAACTAGGGATGCACGATGCATCGAAACTTCGATACTGTTTCGATACCGTGCATCCCCAAACGGTTCGATACCATTATTTCATGTATTTTGATACTAAGCTGTGTAATACAGCCATTGCCCCGCTCCTGAATCCTGACAAGTGCGCGCTGTCAGGATGATGCAATGAGGCCAGGGCTACACTAATGATTGCCGGCAATGAAGACCGAACATGGCGGGTGCACTACAAAGCACCCCCATGTTCTGTCCTCAGTGCAGGGGCGCCGCCGCTCATTAGTGCAGCGCCGGCCGCATCACCTCATGCTGGATCACCTCACTTAATGTCAAGAGCGGGGCAATGGCTGTATTACACAACCACAGCCCCGCTCTCATCTCCGCCGCTATTCCCCTGAATGCTGCGATCAAAGCTGACTGCAGCATTCAAGAGGAAAATGAGAAGGGGAGGATGCCCCTTGGATCGCGTAACAGGGAATTCCTATGACGCGATTGAGGGACATACCATATATGGCCAGACAGCCCATGGACCCCAGGGCCGTCTGACCATGCTTCCTTTTGTTAGGGCATACTTAGGTATGTCCTAACAACTGCCTGTATACTATCCGTACACAGGCTAATGTACTAGCATATAGATATATTCTTTAATGATAATTTATTAAAATGTAGTAGGGCACAGAGTGCCAAAAGATCCAAATACAGGCGTTGGCAGCCAGATCAAGAGTGCACAGTAAGAGGAATGTGAAGTAGACAATCAACATGCACTGATTAAACAGTGCCTGACAAGTCTGATGTAATTTTCAACACCTCTTGAGATGTGCTGGCAAATATTGGTAAGATCTGATTGCCACAGATTACAGGCACACTTCCCTACGCGTTTCTGCACCACATTAGGGGAGCGTCCTCAGGGGTATGAATTGCCTGATATTACTCGTATTTGTTCACGAGATGCCGGTCAGCTGATATTCAGCTGTTCAAGTAGTATAACGGCGCATACGAGACACTGATGTCGGTCTAGCGCGCGCCGGGGAAATAAGGAAGCTTTAAAGCCCTGGCCCCACCTCCCAGGCATTGCGTAGCAAAGTGCCGATCCAATGGGAGAGTAAGACGTCGACCAGCGACGCCCACCCACAGGTCGGCTCCCTAGTAACCACGCAGCCAATGGAACAGATGCAAAAAGCATCTATGGTAACAGGGGGGAGCTACAGGCGGCCGAGCATACAATGCCGATGGCAAAAATGAAAACAAACGCCATGTGAATGACAGGGCGATCGGGGAAGCACATAAGCAACCAAGCCACAGTGCAAGAATGTAGCGAAGATGGCCATCGCACATGAAGAGCAATGATTTAGTGAAGGAAACTGACAACTAAAGCACTAGACCATACACGAAGAATAATACAGTGGAGACTAAGTGTCAGTAATTGACAGGAGTAGTTGAAATAAATGACTAAATGTCAATGATTACCAGGAGTAGGAGGAGTGAGACAAACGGACTAGAAACAACTGAACTTCTTATAAGAAAGGAAGATATGAGATAGAATCATTAAGGCCCAGTGGTTTGATGGTTTGCATCCTAAAAATCCACTGGGCCTCCTTTTGTAGAATACGTTTGTCCCAATCTCCTCCCCTAATAGGTGGCTTGATGGATTCCATCCCTTGGAATTTAATGACGGAAGGATCTCCCAGATGGTGGTCCCACACATGCCTAGATACAGAGGTATCAGTTTGATTCTTAATATCGCACATGTGGTCTCGGATTCTCCGTCTAAACTCCCTTTTGGTTTTACCAACGTACTGCATTCCACAATGGCAAGTAATGAGGTACACTACCCCCTTTTGAGCTAGACGCAACTGCACTACCTTGGCAGATTTTAAAATGTCGGCCAATAACTTGAGGAGGAGATTTGAACATAAAGGATACCCCAGTGGTGTTTTGAAATCGGCTTACCAACATGCCATTACAGCGGATAGGGAGTCTCTGTTAAATCCAAAGACACCCACACAGGAGGACAATGTCATGAGAATAATAGGCACCTATGATGCTGCACACTGGGAGGTTAGACAAATACTTACCTCCTACTGGGATATCCTTAAAGCTGACCCCGATGTGGGTGGTTTGGTGGGGGACCGACCTCAGATCACCTTTCGAAGAGGCCGCAATTTGAAGGATCGACTGGTGCATAGCCACTTGGATGCAACTGGTGCCAAGACTTGGCTCCCTACCAACGTTACTGGCTCGTACCAATGTGGGAGGTGTAAAGCCTGTTCCTCTGTGCTGAAAAGTAAAATCTTTAAGAGCACTGTTACAGGAGCGGTTTTTCATAACAGGTCTTTCATCAATTGCCTCACAAAGGGGGTAGTGTACCTCATTACTTGCCATTGTGGAATGCAGTACGTTGGTTACTAGGGAGCCGACCTGTGGGTGGGCGTCGCTGGTCGACGTCTTACTCTCCCATTGGATCGGCACTTTGCTACGCAATGCCTGGGAGGTGGGGCCAGGGCTTTAAAGCTTCCTTATTTCCCCGGCGCGCGCTAGACCGACATCAGTGTCTCGTATGCGCCGTTATACTACTTGAACAGCTGAATATCAGCTGACCGGCATCTCGTGAACAAATACGAGTAATATCAGGCAATTCATACCCCTGAGGACGCTCCCCTAATGTGGTGCAGAAACGCGTAGGGAAGTGTGCCTGTAATCTGTGGCAATCAGATCTTACCAATATTTGCCAGCACATCTCAAGAGGTGTTGAAAATTACATCAGACTTGTCAGGCACTGTTTAATCAGTGCATGTTGATTGTCTACTTCACATTCCTCTTACTGTGCACTCTTGATCTGGCTGCCAACGCCTGTATTTGGATCTTTTGGCACTCTGTGCCCTACTACATTTTAATAAATTATCATTAAAGAATTATTTTAAACGTTTATACAGGTAGAACAAGTGTATTTCAATAAATTTAAACGTATACCTATATATCACTGATTTTGGACCATATAGATATATTCCAGTACATTAAAGTTGAAAAAGTAAAATAAAAACATAAAGTAATATTAAATTTAAAAAAATACACATACACATTATTTTACAATAAACGTTAAAATAAGTCTCAATACATAAAATATACACACATTCAGTATTGGTGCGGCCGTAATAACCTGCACAACAATTTTTTTTCATCATCATTTATGATGTGTACGCCGTAAAAAAATAAAGTAAAAAAATGCTTTCTTTCACTTGTTGTGAGGCACGAGGTGTGGTGAATTTAACCTCCATGTGCTTCACATTAAGGGCTTATTTAGACGAATGTGTAATACGTCCGTGCAACGTGCATGATTTTCACGCGCCTCGCACGGACCTATGTCAGTCTATGGGGCTGTGCAGACTGTCCGTGAGTTTCACGCAGCGTATGTCCGCTGCGTAACACTCACGACATGTCCTATATTTGTGCGTTGTTCGTGTGACGCGTGTGATTCGCGCAACAGCAGTAAAAAGTATGAATGAAAACAGAAAAGCACCACGTGCTTTTCTGTTTACAAACATACAAACAGAGTGTCATCATGATGGCGGCTGCGCGAAAATCACGCAGCCACGCGTCATACGTGGCTGACACACGGAGCTGTTAAGTCCCTTATTAAACGCACGCGCTCGTGTAAATCCGGCCTAATAGTAATTAACCCCATCATGTACCTCACACGTTAACCCATTATGACTGAGAAACATGATGGGGTTAATTACTATTAATGTGAGGCACATTCAAAATTCATCGCACCTCGCGCCTCACCACAAAATGGAAGAACTTTTTTTAAATTTTTTATTACTGTTGGCAAAGTATCGTTTTGGTATCGAAATCACAATACTACACGAAGTCTCAGTATTGAAGTCCAAATTCTGGCATCGTGACATCCCTAGTGTGAACACTTCCTACGATTGCACTAGTCAGAGCAAAGAACAACTCGAATCACATATTTGATGCACAGTATCAGAGAAAACAAGAAATCATCACTTTCTAAATGTCTTGGGCATTTTAAGGAATGTGCAGCAGCTCTTTTCAAATTGTGCTGTTTAGCCCTGCATCCATTAACCCCTTAGTGACCAGCCCATTTTAGGCCTTAATGACCAAGCTATTTTATTCGTTTTTCTATAGTCGCATTCAAAGAGCTATAACGTTTTTATTTTTTCGTCTACATAGCTGTATGAGGACTTGTTTTTTGCGGGATTAGTTGTGCTTTTTAATGGCACAATTTTTGGGTACATATAATTTTTATATTAACTTTTATTAACCTTTTTGGGGGGGATTATAAAAAAAAACTGAAATTCCGCCATTGTTCTATGCGTTTTTAAATTGACGCCGTTCACTGTGCGACGTAATTAACATGTTACCTTTATTCTATGGGTCGGTACGATTACGGCGATACCACATATGTGGAGGTTTTTTTATGTTTTACGACTTTTGCACAATAAAAACACTTTTGAACTAAAATTATTTGTTTTTGCATCGTCGCTTTCCAAGAGCCGTAATTTTTTTATTTTTCCATCAATGTAGTGATTTTTTGGGCTTGTTTTCTGCGGGACAAGACGTAGTTTTGAGTGGTACTGTTTTGGGGTACATGGGACTTATTGATTCATTTTTATTATGACTTTTTTGGGGGGCAATGGAAAAAAATTGCAATTTCGCCATCGTTTTTGGCGTTTTTTTTTTACGGTGTTCACTTTGCGGTTTAAATGACATATTAACTTTATTAATGGAGTCATTACGGTCGTGGCGATACCACATATGTGTACTTTTTTTTTTTTTTTTACACTTTTACTAAATAAAACCACTTTTTATGGAAAAAAATGGTTTTATTTATTTTTTTACTGTACTTTTTATTAATAATCTTTATTTCACTTTGATGACTGATTTTATTAGTCCCACTAGGGGACTTTACTGTGCGATGTTCCGATCGCTGCTATAATGCTCTGGTATACTTCGTATACCAGAGCATTATTGCCTGTCAGTGTAAATCTGACAGGCAATCTGTTAGGACGTGCCTCCGGCGCGTCCTAACAGGCATATGTCCAGGGCAGACCTGGGGGCTTTTATCAGTCCCCCGGCTGCCATGACACCCCATCGGAGACCCGCGATTTCATTCGCGGGCCGCCGATGGGTGAGAGAGGGAGCGCACTCCCTCTGTAAACAAAGTTAAATGCCGCGGTCGCTATTGACGGCGGCATTTAACGGGTTAAACGGCCGCGATCGAAGTAAACTTCGATCGCGGGCGTTGGAGCAGGAGCTCAGCTGTCATCAGACAGCAGAGCCCCGGCTCCTGCCTGCACGGGAGACCCGTGCAGGACTTAGACTAGGCTGACGTGAAAAGGCGTCAGCCTAGCCTAAAGCCCAGTAGTAAATGACGTGAAAAGGCGTATTAGTGGTCACTAAGGGGTTAAAGTGGTTCTGTCTCTCTGAAAAATGGCACTGAATGAGTTGAATGGCTTCTGTTTTTTACAGTAGCCATGATGAGTATCATAGATACATTATGATCCGTTTTGTTATGGATCCTGATGGATTTCATTGGCTAATGTCATTTTTACTGGATAGTATAGTATAGCAATGCTGCGTTAGGCTGGGTTCACACACCCTATTTACGGACGTCATTCGGGTGTTTTAGCCTCGAATTACGTCCGAAAATACGGCTCCAAAGCGTCGGCAAACATCTTCCCGTTCATTTGAATGGGTTTTACGATGTTCTGTGTCGACGGTCATTTTTTTTACGCGCCGCTGTCAAAAGACAGCACGTAAAAAAGACGCCCGCATCAAAGAAGTGCATGTCACTTCTTGAGAATGTAATTGGAGCCGTTTTCCATTGACTCCATGGAAAAACAGCTCCAATTACGTCCGTAATGGACGCTGCGAAAAACGCCTGCACATGCCATTACGTCTGAAATTCCGGAGCTGTTTTCTCCTGAAAACCGTTCCGTAATTTCAGCCGTATCGGACGCTGCCGTGTGAACATACCCTTATTCTGGCCGTCAAAGAGCAACAGAAGACTAGGAAAAAAACAGAAGTGCGCGTAGGGTTTTTGTTTTTAGGCTCTGTTCACACTGGTATTATTCACTTCACATGTGAGGTTCTGGTATTATTGATGGCAAGAATTATATAGTCTGCTGCGCTATTCCTGCTGTAGAAACCTGATACCTGACTGATTGCCAATACTATTTTATGGAGGTGTTCACATCTCCGTATTTGCATTATTCCTTACATAGTACATATTTTTAGTGCTTCTAGGAATCTACCCACAGTATGGTGCGCATTACAGTTTCATATGGGCCTTGTTAATGCATATCGGTATAGTTAAGGCTATCCTGTGCATGACATATATCAAAAACCTTTTCCAAACGAGTTTTGGAAAATTACAATCAATTCTAAACATAATTGATGAACAATTCTAAAAATTGGTAAAGAGACTTTCATATAGGATATAGTTACTAAGCAGATGGCTGTACTACTTTTATCACATGAACCACTCTTTAGGAATTTTCAATACTGGTAGTGAAAGGGATCATTTCCGGACATCACTGAGAAGCAGCACAGTTTGTTGTCTTCTTCCCACCAGTTTTGGGGTAGTACACACTCCTTTACCTGGGTTTCCCCGTATTGTTGTAATGTTTCAGAACTATTATATGCAATACTTATGAAGAGTCCTTTGAAGATGGTTCATTAATTTCCTATTATCAAGATATAAATAATTTACTGTGAAAATTACAGCATTGCTCAAAATGGGGCCTAGGATTTTGGGTTAATAATCTCTGAAGTAAAACCTTTTATTACAGCCATTTTTTTGTTAAAATTGTAAATACTATGTTTCCACAATATATTTATGTCCTATGACAAATATGGGGAGAGGTAAATGAAACGGCCATGTTTGAAGGCAGATTGAATACCGAGTTTGGGCTGCCACGGTGAACACTTTATATCTTTTACCTTGTGCAAGCAAAATCTCAGAGAAATAGTGGCTGACAGTAACTAATCCATGTTTCATTATTCCAGTACAGTTTAGAACACAAAAGCTGAACTCTGATTTTATATTTATGGGCAACAAGGCCAATCTCTGAGACCGTTTTGATAGATGATGCCGTTAGTGTCTCTGTGTATTCCTGTCAGGATATTCTAAGCTTCCTTTTGCACTGAATGACCGACTACACTAGACTACTTGACAAAAGACACATGGACAAACTTGGGCCGCAGTGACTTAACCCCTTCCCTCTTTGGCCACTTTTGACCTTCCTGACAGAGCCTCATTTTTCAAATCTGACATGTGTCACTTTATGTGGTAATAACTCCGGAATGCTTTCACCTATCCAAGCGATTCTGAGATTGTTTTCTCGTGACATTGGACTTTAAGTTACTGGCAAAATTTGCTCGATATGTTCAGTATTTAATTGTGAAAAACACCAAAATTTAGCGAAAAATTAGCATTTTTCTTAAAATTTAAATGTATCTGCTTGTAAGTCCTCACTTATCCCCCTTTTGGTCCACACTCTGCACCTTTGCAGTCTGGGGAATTTTGCTGGGAAAGTCTTGTCCTGGTATAATACGGGCACCCTCACTTCCAGCAGATATGTTTGGGCCCTACCCTTCCTGGTTCCCTAATTTTAGGGCCTTTTGATAAATCGCCTATTGAAACAGAAGAAATGTTCCCCTCGGACCTGCACAACTGCATTTTTTTTCTTTCCTGACTTATTGGAGCCTTGATTAATTTTATTTTTTCATAGACGTAGTGGTATGCGGGCTGTTTTTTGCGAAACGAGCTGTAGTTGTTATCAGTACCATTTTGAGGTACACTTTTTATCCTATTTTTTGGAGGCAAGGTGACCAAAAAACAGCAATTCTAGCATAAATATATATATATTTTTTTATACAGCGTTCACCATGCGTTATAAATTACATGTTAACTTTACTCTGCGGGTCAGTACGATTCCGGCGATACCAAATTTATAGCACTTTGTTATGTTTTACAACTTTTTGCACAATAAAATTACTTTGGTAAAAATAATGTATTTTTTTCTGTCGTCATGTTGTGAGAACCATAACTTTACAATTTTTTCGTCGACGAAGCTGTATGAGGGCTTGTTTTTTGCGAGACGAGCTATAATTTTTATAGGTACCATTTTTGGATACATGTGTCTATTTGATCGCTTTTTATTCCAATTTTGTAGGGCAAAGTGACCAAAAAACTGAAATTCTGGCATTGTTTTTCACGCATTTTTTTTTACTCCGTTCACAGCGTGGAATAAACCATATAATATTTTTATAGTTCAGGCTGTTACGAATGCGGCAATACCAAATATGTATGGTTTATGTTTGTTTTTTTCAATAATAAAGGACTTGATAAGAGAAAAAGGGCGATTTTTTTTTTTTTTGTTTTATTTTGGTACTTGAAACTTATTTTTTTTCACTTTTTCTACACTTTTTTATTTTACACTTCTTTTTTTATTCCCACTAGGGTCCAACTGTCTGATTTATTTTCTAAAACATCGCCCTACCCATGACAGCAAACCGAGGAGGTTGTCAGCTGTAACATATAGCTGACAACCACTGCTGATGACGTTGGCTCAGTTGCTGAGCCGGTGCCATCTTGCTGTTGGCTACAGAAGCCTTTTAGGCCCCGCCTCCAGGCGGGGCCTGGAAGGCTTCCATACTAGGCAGACCAGGAGGACAGTATTAGGCCTCTGGTTGCCATCGCAGCCACCTGCACCCAGGAAATTTAGTTGCCGGGGTCGGCAATGAGCTGCAAACACTTTAAATGTAGCGATCACTTTTGACCGCTGCATTTAAGGGGTTAATGGCAGGGATCGGAGCTAAATTCGCTCCCCGCGATTACAGCAGGGTGTCAGCTGTAACATACAGCTGACACCCGGGGATGATGGCAAGGACTCCGCTTTTGAGCCTGTCATCCATTTGTCGTAAGTATACGACAGATTGCAGGAAGCACTGGCTTTCCATGACGTATACTTACGACAAATGTTGGGAAGAGGTTAAATTCATTGTATTTATCTGTGATACACTGGATATAATGTTCTATTAAAAGAAATTCAAGGCTTTGAATTATGGGATCCTTTGTTCTACTACTAGATTGTAAATATATATTGTCATCTATCCACCAGATCTTCAATGTAGCAAATATCAATACAACTCATCAACCTTCAGAGAGGATCAGCTACAAAAGCTTAATGCTAGTCTTCCTACATAAAGTGGGGGGATTCTTCGGTGGCCAGCTGACATGCTTTGATTAATGCTGGATTCTTGAACACTTGTAAAGATTGCCTTGGAATTTCACTGTATATTGAGCAATGCATTTTAATTGAATTGTGTTTCAGTCAGTATGTTTAGTCTCTAAGCTTAGCTGTTTTCCATCTTGATTCAGTGAAAGTTACTTATGTGAAGAAAGCGCAAGATTTATTAAGACTGGCATTTCATATGCCAGTCTTAATATGCAGATCGCTGGAGTAAGATATGCCCAATTTATTAAGAGGTGCATCTCTGGCCATCAGAGAGTTAACTTTCTGGCATAAATTATAGGGAATTAGTTGGGCTGTGGGTTGCCCCGACCCTTTAGCTAAGCTTCACTCACTACCATGAGCGTCAGAAATGGCACAAAATTCTACATTTTTACCGCAAATTGTCACTTTTTGTGCTGTGTGCAACTTCTCTACACCAGAAAACTGGCGAAGAAAAGTTCATCAATTTTCCCCACAGTTTTTTTTCCTGCTGGTCAAATGAGAATTTTTGTAGCCTATAGATACTGAGGTCAGCACTACAACACAAATATTATATACAGGTCAACAATCAAATTTTTAGTTATGAAGTACCCATCATAATATAAAATATAACCTTAAACTGCTCACATCTTGGCATTAGCTATCATTATGAATTATATAAGTGTTTTTGTATATTATACTGATTTGCAGTTACTGTTTTTGTAAAATCTTGCGTCAGGGATGACGCCTGACAATTACTTTTTCTCCGTCAGGTATTAGAGACATTTTGGGTTTAACCCGTTAGTGACTGCCCATAGGTGTTTTTACGGCAGTCACTAGCGGGCTTTATTCTGATTCAGCAGCCTTTTTACGGCGCTGCAACAGAACAAAAGAGCGCCAGTGGGAGCAGTAAAATCTCACTACTCTCAGCTGCCGGAGGCAGCTGAAGGCTTGGAGCAGACTTGCTCAAACATGCGGGATTAAATCAGCATCGATCCCGCCCGTTTAACCCCTTAGATGCGTCAGTCAATACCGATCGCCTCATCTCAATGACGGGGTGCCGATGCTTTGTATGGCAGCCAGGGGCCGAACAAAGGCCCCAGGTCTGCCTTTAGTGAATGCCAGAGGTATGGCCTAACAGATGCCCGTCAGTTTTACACTGACAGGCAATAATACACTGCAATACAAAAGTTTTGCAGTTTATTATAAAAGCGATCAAATGATCGCATAGTAAAGTTCTCTCTCTCTCCTCTCCTGTCCTGTTCTCTGTTATCTTGCATTATCACATGATCATGCTCCAATACTACAAAAGCGAATACAGACATGGTGCACTCCCTAAAAAATAAAATAGAAAACTATGCCAGAATTGCTGTTTTCTGTTCATCCTGCCTTAAAAAAAATGTGAAATTGATATAAAGGGATCAAAAAGTCGCATGTACTCCAAAATGGTACCAATAAAAACTGCAAGTCGTCCCAGAAATAAGCCCTCATACAGCTGCATCAGTGGAAAAATAAAAAAGTTATGGCTCTTAAAATATGGCGTCACAAAAACAAATAATTTACAATAAAAGGGTTTTTAATGTGTAAAAGTAGTAAAACATACAAAAACTATATAAATTTGGTATCAACGCAATCATAACGAGGCGCAAAAAACAGTGGCGAAATTCCTGTGTTTTTCTATCCCCCCCCCAAAAAAAAGTCAATAAAAGTTAATCAAATTATATGTACTACAAAATAGTGTTATTAAAACATACAACTTGTCCCACAAAAAAAAAGTCCTTACAGCTATGTCGATGAATAAATAAAAAAGTTATAGCACTTTGAATGGGATGATGAAAAATGTAAAAAAATTAGCTTGGTCACTAAGGCCTAAAATAGGCTCGTCACTAAGGGGTAAATGTAATCAGATTATGAATATAAGCCTTCATTAGGAAAACAAGTGGAGATATACTACCTGTCAGATCAGTTATATCCCTAACCAATAGGGCTGGGCAATAAATCAAAAAATAATCTAAATCAAAATTCAGTGCAATTAATCGACGTCATCTTGCAAATTTCAGTTTTAGGATGCAGATACAGTTTAATCCAATGGTAGAGCAGGGGTCCGTACGGTCCTTGCTCTACCCTTCACTATGTATCGCACCTGTCTTCACCGAGCTGCACAGACCAGAGGAATCTCCGCCACTCATCATTGGAACGGGTTAGGCGAGTATGTATTTTATTATTTTTATCAGGCACTATTGGGGGCACCTCGGGAGGCATTATACAGTGTGGAGGCAGCTTTGGGGACTTTATACTGTATGGGGTGCAGCTATGTGGACAGTTATGGGTGCATTATACTGTATGAGAACAGGGGCATTATACTGCATGAAAGTCAGTTATGGGGGCATTATACCATGTAGAGGCAGCTATGGGGGCATTATACTATGGGGAGGGCAGTTATGGGGGGCATTATACTGTGTGGATGGAAGTTATGAGGGGCATTATACAAGGTGTGGAAGACAGTTATGGGGGGCATTATACGGTGTGGGGGCAGCTATGGGGCATTATACTGTGTGGGGAGCACTAGTGTGGCAATATACTGTGTGGGGGCAGTGTTGGGGTATATTATATATAGTAGTATACAGCAGACTCAGGGATTAAATATTAATTCAACAGCGTAGCATGCAAATAGGGGGTGTGACATGCAAAAAGGGGTGTGGCCTACTTAATCGTTATCGTGGTTACATGTTCAATTAATCATGATTTTGATTTAGGTCATAATTGCCCAGCCCTACTAACTAACCAGTGCTGGTGGAAGCTAGATTCTGACTGGTTTCTATGGGCAACACATTCACATTTTGTAAAATGCCCCTTCCCCAAACTTTTTACCCAGCTTTCACTTTTATTACATTTTTTCTGGGCTTACGTTAATGCTGTATCTGAATTGTCCATTGGTGAGGTCATGTTGAATGTATGTTTCATCTTATGCATATTCTACAAAATGTATTGTATATACAGTATGTACGGTATGTCTAATGTAAATGTATATTAAGAACTAGCGCATAGTTATTCAATGATGCTAGTAACAGAGGCTGGGCCATGGCAGCTAGAAAATCAGGAATAAAAAATAACCAGACAAATTTCGGGTTATATAGCGTTGAAGAATGTAACACAACACTGGGAAAATACATTGCAGATGCCTGGCTGTCTATGGCTCTCTGTGTTTTATCAGAAAGTAGAATTGAGGCAGATACGAGAGCTCATCATTTTTGCTACTACTTCTAATTTCCCTCCCACGTCACATAAGTGATCTATCTCCGGTGAGGGTGACATCACATATCTCAAGCTAAATTAGGAAAGTAAAGGAAAACATGTCTATGTGACACACCTACACACAGCATGCACATATCTTCTAACACCTGTTGTGTGGACACCTAAGAATGCAGAACATCTCCAGTCTTCAGAGTTTATTTATTGATCTCTTATACTGTATATGTATAGTGTTGGCTAAAAATGTCATATAACAGTTTCTGTATGGCACTGCATTATGACAGTGGTGCTTTTACTCCATCAGGGCACAGCTATTTTAGGCCTTCAGGATGCAGCGTTTTGTTTTTTTACTTACTGCATTCTAAGGCCCACTGGCGTAGCTATAGGGGTCGCAGCGGTCGCAATTGCGACCGGGCCCCGAAGCCAGGGGGGCCCACGGCCCCCCGCACCACATCAATAAAAAGTTACTATAGTAACTCGGGCCGCGGGCCCCTGTTACTATAGTAACATACTTTACTTACCTTCCTGGTTCCGGATCGCAGCGGAGGCCCTGACGTCAAGCGCTGTGCGCAGCGCATGCCGTCACAGCGCTATGCCGCCGCGCACAGCATCGAGACTACAGAACTCCCGCCGCGGCCGAAGAGGAAGGTAAGTTTAGCCCTGACTGGCGGGGTCCGACTCCTGGGACCCGCCAATCAGCTGTTTTGAAGGGGCCGCAGCACTCGTACGAGAGCTGCTCCCCTTCATTCCTGTCACTTCATTCCGGTCACACTGTGAATCGGTGTCGGCGATTCACAGTGTGGGCGAGTAGTGAAATGAAGGGGAAGCAGCTCTCGTACGAGTGCTGCGGCCCCTTCAAAACAGCTGATTTGCGGGTCCCGGGTGACACATCAGCTATTGATGGCCTATCCTGAGGATAGGCCATCAATGTTTAGGGACTGCACAACCCCTAAGCCTACGATGTAGCAGGCTTAGGGGGCCCATGAGAAAGGATCACAGATTGTGTGATCCTGTCTGCTGGGCCCTGTATCTAAGCCAATCACATGGTAGGCTTAGATACATGGCCCATGCGTGATCCTGTCTGCTGGGCCCTGTATCTAAGCCTACCACACTGTAGGTTTAGATACAGGGCCCCAGCACACAGTAATCTTATACTGTATAAGATTACTGTCTGCTGGACCCTGTATATAAGCCTACGTTGTGGTAGGCTTAGATACAGGGTCCCACAGACAGTATCACACATGGGCCCTGTATCTAAGCCTTAGGGTATGTGCACAGACACTAATTACGTCCGTAATTGACGGACGTATTTCGGCCGCAAGTACCGGACCGAACACACTGCAGGGAGCCGGGCTCCTAGCATCATAGTTATGTACGATGCTAGGAGTCCCTGGCTCGCTGCAGGACAACTGTCCCATACTGTAAACATGTTTTCAGTACGGGACAGTTGTCCGGCAGCGAGGCAGGGACTCCTAGCATCGTACATAAGTACGACCCTAGGAGCCCGGCTCCCTGCACTGTGTTCAGTCCGGTACTTGCGGCCGAAATACGTCCGTCAATTACGGACGTAATTAGTGTGTGTGCACATACCCTAACACATGTGTTACTAATCGTTTTTTTTGTGTGTTTTCTTACAGGTTCGGTCATTGGACTATGGCGGATTCCAGGACTACTTCGATGACAGCTTTTTTTTTATTAATAAAATGGTTAATGAGGGTTGTGTGTTTTTTTTTTGATTTGAATAAAATATTTTTTCTATTTCTTTGTGTTTTTTTTTTAAACTATATTACTACCGCCTTAGTAATGGCCGCCAGCTGATTGACAGCATCCATTGCTAAGGCGGGGCTTAGTGTTAGCGGATGCAGAGGCTAACACTAACCCCCTTTATTACCCCGGTACCCACCGCCACCAGGGGTGCTGGGAAGAGCCGGGTACCATCCAGTACCTGACCATCTGTAGTGATGGTCGGCCACTGGGGTGGCCGCAGGCTGGTATTATCAGGAGGGGAAAGGCCAAAAACAGTGGCCCTTCCCATCCTGGTAATGCTGCCTGCTGCTGCTTTATTGTATCTGGCGGGTTATGAAAATGGGGGGGACCCCACGTCATTTAAAAAAAAAATAATAATAATAATAATTGGAAAGAACGATGTCGGGTCCCCCCCAATTTTCATAACCAGCCAGATACAACACAGCAGCAGCAGGCAGCATTACCAGGGTGATAGGTGCCACTGTTTTTGGCCTTCCCCAGCCTAATACTACCAGCCTGCGGCCACCCCGGTGCCTGCCCGTCACTACAGATGGTCGGGTACTGGTTTGTACCCGGCTCTTCCCAGTACCCCTGGTGGCGGTGGGTACCGGGGTAATAATGGGGGTTAGTGTAGCCTCTGCACCGGCTAACATTAAGCCCCGCCTTAGTAATGGACATTGTCAATCATCCAGCGGCCATTACTAAGGCGGTGATAATAAAGTTTAAAAAGATACAAGCACATAGAAAAAATATTTTATTGAAATAAAAAAACACAACCCTCATTAACCATTTTATTAAGAATAAAAAAAAACGCCGTCATTGAAGTCCTCGTATCCGAAGTCCAACAACCGAACCTGTAAAAAATACAAACACACAAAAATAATCAGTAACACATAAAGAAGCAAAATTATTATTCTTACCTATCCTGGGTCCAGCGCTGGAGCCGCAATGTCAGCGAGCTGGGCCCTGCATCTAATCCTATCATGTGTGATACAGTCTGCTGAGCTGTGTATCTAATCTAATCATGTATGATACTGTCTGCTGGGCCCTATATCTAATCCGATCATGTGTGATACTGTCTGCTGAGCCACTGTATCTAATCCTATCATGTGTGATACTGTCTGCTGAGCCACTATCTAATCCTATCATGTGTGATACTGCCTTCTGAGCCACTGTATCTAATCCTATCATGTGTGATACTGTCTGCTCAGCCACTGTATCTAATCCTATCCATAGTTTATAGGGTCGTAGTGCTATAGATATGCTATGCTGTCTCATATACACACTTTTTTTTGGGGCCGACACATATGTATTGGGGCTATTTCCCGGACATTTTAAGCCCTGAGGGTATGTTCACACGGCAGCGTCCGTTACGGCTGAAATTACTGTGCTGTTTTCAGGAGAAAACAGCACCGTAATTTCAGCCGTAATGGCATGTGCAGGCGTCTTTTGCTGTGTCCATTACGGAAGTAATTGAAGCTGGTTTTCCATGGAGTCCATGGAAAACGGCTCCATTTACGTCTGAAGAAGTGACAGGCACTTTTTTACGCGCCGCCTTTTGACAGCGGCGCGTAAAAAAAAATGACCGTCGGCACAGAACATCGTAAGACCCATTCAAATGAATGGGCAGATGTTTGCCGACGCTTTTGAGCCGCATTTTCGGACGTAATTCAATGCTAAAACCCCGAATTACGTCCGTAAATAGTGTGTGTGAACCCAGCCTTAGTGACGCCCCGGCTGCTAATGCTGCATTGTTGGGTCACTTAGGAGACCCAGCGATTCAGCTGAAAGCGGACCGTCGGCCATGAGAAGTTTGCGGGGGGGGGGGGGGCCCAGTAAAAATTTTTGCATCGGGGCCCATGAGCCTCTAGCTACGCCCCTGCTAAGGCCCCTTTGGATATGACCGTAATTTTCATCCGTAATTGAGGATTGCGGACCCATTCAGTTCTATTGGCCACGGACACCTTTCCGTATATTTATGGATGTGTCCGGAATTGCTGCACGGACTCGCCCATAGAAGTCTATGGGCGCTTCCGCAATTGCGGATGGCTATGGATGTGTATCTGTAGCTGTCTGATCTGTATTTTCAGGCAATAAAAACCATTACGGTCATGTGCATGAGGCCTTCGTGGCAAAACCTTTTTTTTTGCCGTGTGAGGGCCAGTTTTTTGTAGGACAAGTTGTATTTTTTAATGGCACCATTGTGGAGTACATATAATTTTTTTTTGGGGGGGGGCATTACATTTTGGGTTTTATTTTTACGCCTTTTACCGTGTGTTATTAATGTGTCACCGTGTGTTATAAATGACATGTTAACTTTATTCTGCAGGTATTTACGATTACAGCAATACTAGATTTATATGGTTTTTTTAATGTTTTACTATTTTTGCACAGTAAAAACATTTTTAAAAAATAATCTATTTTTCGGTCACCTCATTGTGAGGGCCATACCTTATTTTATTTTTTTTAAGTTTGTTGGAGTCATATGAGGGTTTGTTTTATGTGGGAGGAGCTATATTTTATAATTCCACCATCCAGTGGATATGTCATAAATGTCCTTCATGGGAAGACCCTTATAAATGCCGTGGTCGCTATTGACCGCAGCATTTAACTAGTTAAACGGCCCGGAACAACGCCATCGCTGTTCCTGGCCATTAGAGCAGCGTGTCAGCTGTAAAACACAGCTGACACCTGCAGTGTATTAAGCGGGCTCAGCGCGCGTGCCCGCTTCGCTCCAAACATTATCCTCTCCCCGCTCCATGATGTGCCAGTTGCAGTGCATTGTCGGCTGTATATTACAGCCGACACCCACTGCAAATAGCGTGGGCACAGCTCCTGTGCCATCCACTGGGTGTACCATTACATAATTACACAATTAGGACAAAATGGTATGCTCAAAATCCGAATAAGGCTGGGTTCACACGAGCATGTTACGTCTGTAATGGACGGAACGTATTTCGGCCGCAAGTCCTGGACCGAACACACTGCAGGGAGCCGGGCTCCTAGCATCATAGTTATATACGACACTAGGAGTCCCTGCCTCTCCGTGGAACTACTGAAAACATGATTACAGTACGGTACAGTTGTCCTGCACCGAGGCAGGGACTCCTAGCGTCGTACATAACTATGATGCTAGGAGCCCGGCTCCCTGCACTGTGTTCGGTCCGGGACTTGCGGCCGAAATACGTTCCGTCCTTTACGGACGTAACATGGTCGTGTGAACCCAGCCTAAAGACGTTAAGGAAAATATTTATGTACTTAACGCCCTAAGACAAATAGGTGCTTTGAAGTCTTCAAAATCACCTCAAAGTCTTGGTCAGATATCACGTCTGTGTTGCAAAAATTCGGTTGCGAAATCCACAACAAAATCCGTAACAAAGTACGGTACAATGTATGAATGGGGTTTTATCCTAATTCACAAACCGCATAAAAATCTGCAGCGGATTCTAGGCATTCCAGGCACACTGCAGGGCACGTTCAGACGTGGCGGACAGGCTGCAGTGGAAATCCGCAGCAGTCTTTTTTCTTTGGTTTCTATTGCTCTTTCGGTAACTTTGTGCCGACGCAGCGAAAAATAACATTGCGGAAACTAGCTTGTGGTGCAAAATTTACATTCCACAGCATGCACAGTCTATTGCAGAGAAGCAGCAGATTTTCACTGTGGATTTCAGCCTCTGCAATGCTAAGGCTGGGTTCACACGACCTATCTTCCGACGTAAACGAGGCGTATTATGCCTCGTTTTACGTCTGAAAATACGGCTCCAATACGTCGGCAAACATCTGCCCATTCATTTGAATGGGTTTGCCGACGTACTGTGCCGACGACCTGTCATTTACGCATCGTCGTTTGACAGCTGTCAAACGATGACGCGTAAATTGACTGCCTCGGCAAAGAAGTGCAGGACACTTCTTTGAAACGTAATTTGAGCCGTTTTTCATTGAATTCAATGAAGAACAGCTGAAGATTACGGGGGTCAATGACACCTCGCAAAATGAGAGGAGGAGCTTTTACGTCTGAAACGACGCAGCTGTTTTGTCCTGAAAACAGTCTGTAATTTCAGACGTAAAAGCCAGTTATCGTGTGCACATACCCTAAGGCTAAAATCTGCATCAAGTCCGCTGCAAAATCCGCCACATCTGAACAAACTGTCAAATATGCAAATTTTGCTGCAGAATCGTTGCACGTTTGCGGCAAAATCTGCAGCGCTAAACTTCCGCCACATCAGAATGTTTCTTGAGGGTGCAGTCACAAACGGCAGATGAATGGACCTGATTTTCTAAATTTCTGCAACAAAATCTGTCGCTTGTAACTGCACCTTAAGGAGGAGGGGCACGGGCATGAAAAGGATGTATATTATGTTGACACAATCAATTGGGAGATTGAGATCAGATAATAACCAGTTACTGACCGCCTATAGGTGTTTTTACGGCAGCCACTAACGGACTTTATTCTGATGCACTATCCTTTTTACGTCGCAGCATCAGAATTAATAAAAACAGCAGGGAGCTGTTAAATCTCCCTGTTCTCAGCTGCCAGAGGGAGCAGCCCTGCTCTAACGGGTGAGATCAATATCTGTATTGATCTTGCCTGTTTAACCCCTCATAGCAAGCGCTGCATCTGAGTGGTTTTGGAGAGAGGGAGCTCCCTCTCTTACTCCACCGGCACCCTGCGTAAGATCGCAGGGTGTCGGTGTCTTCTATGGCAGCCGGGCGCCTAATACAGGCCCCCAGGTCTGCCTTTAGTTAATGCCTGCTAGGCAATACAGAAGTATTGCAGTGTATTATAAAAGCGATCAGGTGATTGCATAGTGAAGTCTCCTAGTGGGACTGGTAAAAAAGTAAAAAAAAAAGTTGAATAAAGTTAATAATAATATAAAAAAAAGTGAAATAAAATGAAAAACCCACTTTTTCCCCTTAAAGAGTCTCTGTCACCAGATTTTGCAACCCCTATCTGCTATTGCAGCAGATAGGCGCTGCAATGTAGATTACAGTAACGTTTTTATTTTTTTAAAAACGAGCATTTTTGGCCAAGTTATGACCATTTTCGTATTTATGCAAATGAGGCTTGCAAAAGTACAACTGGGCGTGTTGAAAAGTAAAAGTACAACTGGGCGTGTATTATGTGCGTACATCGGGGCGTGTTTACTACTTTTACTAGCTGGGCGTTCTGATGAGAAGTATCATCCACTTCTCTTCACAACGCCGAGCTTCTGGCAGTGCAGATCTGTGACGTCACTCACAGGTCCTGCATCGTGTCGGCACCAGAGGCTACAGTTGATTCTGCAGCAGCATCGGCGTTTGCAGGTAAGTAGCTACATCGACTTACCTGCAAACGCCGATGCTGCTGCAGAATCATCTGTAGCCTCTGGTGCCGATGTGTCCTCGCTCGTCTGACACGATGCAGGACCTGTGGAAGTGACGTCACAGCGTGATCTCTCGAGAACACGGCTGTGTCTGCACTGCCAGAAGCTGGGCGTTCTGATGAGAAGTGGATGATACTTCTCATCAGAACGCCCAGCTATTAAAAGTAGTAAACACGCCCCGATGTACGCACATAATACACGCCCAGTTGTACTTTTACTTTTCAACACGCCCAGTTGTACTTTTGCAAGCCTCATTTGCATAAATACGAAAATGGTCATAACTTGGCCAAAAATGCTCGTTTTTTAAAAATAAAAACGTTACTGTAATCTACATTGCAGCGCCGATCTGCTGCAATAGCAGATAGGGGTTGCAAAATCTGGTGACAGAGCCTCTTTAAGTTAAAAAGTTACACATATTTGGTATCGCCGCATCAGTAACAACCCCAACTATAAAGCTATTACATTATTTAATCTGCTCAGCGAATACGGTAAAAAATAAAGTTAAAAACAATGCAAGAATTGCTGCTTTCTGTGATTCCTGCCTTAAAAAAAGGGATAAAAAGTAATCAAAATGTCGCATGTATTCTAAAATGGTACCAATAAAAACTACAAATCCCCCCCCCCCCCCAAGAAAAGCCCTCATCTCATACAACTGCATCAGTGGAAAAATAAAAACATTACGGCTCTTCAAATATGGAGACACAAAAACAAATGATTTGGAAAAAAATGTTTTTACTGTGTAAAAGTAGTAAAACAAAATCTATATAAATTTAGTATCATTGCAATCGTAACAACCCGCTGAATAAAGTTATTGTGTTATTTATACCACACGGTAAATGGCGTAAATTTAGGACACAAAAAAGGGTGACAAAATCTCTGTTTTTTTCTATTCCCCCCCCCCCAAAAAAAGTTAATAAAAGTTAATCAATAAATTATATGTACCCCAAAATTGTGCTATTAAAAAATCCAACTTATGTAGCATGGTTAGGTAGGCAAAACTATCTTAAAACCTACATTTTCCCCAAATTCTTATACTTAATCCAGACAGTATCCATTTTTCTACCCCAGTCCTTCTTTATTAAAATATGAAGAATCTTTACACGTTTCTTATGGGCCGGGAAACACTCCAGACTATCATACAATTTATTGTCCCTGAAGATTCACCAAGGTGGGACCAGTCTGCCGGAACCGTACGATTATTACCTGGCTGCACATTTAAGTAGGTGGGTTTCCTTATGCAGAGGGAACGAGATCCCCTCTCCACATTGATATTGAACGCTATTTGCTGCGTAAATCTCACTTCCCGCTACTGTGAGGACTGTTCTCACACCTTCATGTCACCTAAGACATTAACCCACTCTCCAGGGGTACTTTAATAGACTTTCACTCCTACATTGCTTCTTCAGACCCTCCTACACAGTTTTCTCCTTACGCCCCCTTAAGTATACTAGGCAGCAAACCCCCACTAGAGGGCTTTTGGGATTCGATAGGGAACACCCCTGTCTCAAGAGGTTTTTGATGACCTACATTCCGTAGATTTCTTCTCCCTTATGCCGCTTCGACACAATAATTTTTTGCATTTGTCTGGTTTTTGACAATCCTGTAGAGTTTTTAAAAATAAATTCTCTGTCCTCTCTGAGGCTTCCTGGCTGGATGTTCTCACCCGCTTTCCCTCACACCCTAAAAAATTACTGTCCAAGATCCACTCTGACATCATGCTTCATAAAGCTCCAGTGGACAAAAGGCCGCACTTCATCCTAGCTTGGGAGGTTGAGCTGGGGATAACTATTCACGAGCTTAGCTTGTCCAGGATTCTCAGTGGTTCTCATGGCTTCACTAGGTGTGTGAGAGTTCAAGAAAATTCTTTAAAGACCCTTAGCCCGTGGTATAGAACTCCGGAATATCTGTTGAAAGTAGGTCTCACTTCAGACGATCTCTGTTGGCGTTGTGGAACCCACAATGGTTCGCTCTCGCACAGCTGCGCAAAAATTGCTCCTTTCTGGCTGCCAATCTCCTCCTCCATCCTAACTGCTTGTAACTAACAGTTTCTTGTGGAAACCTGATTCAACTCTTCAACCGCAAGGAATGATCTAGTGATTTTCCTAATTACTGCTGCAAAATTACTTATCCCCTTTAAATGGAGATCAGTTGAACCACCTACTATTCGAATGTGGGTCGACAAAGTTGACCATCTCTGTAGAATGGAGGAGTATGCCAGATTTGAAAGGACCTGGGGTCCCTGGAAGGAAGGCTGCCAGGGACACTATTACCTTGGGTTGACCCCCCCCCCCCCATTCTCTTTCCATCTGGGCTCGGGTGACCTTCCCATCTCCTTATTTCACCCTTCTGTTGCCTTCTACTAGCCTGGATCATTTCTCAGATTATTTCTCTTGTTCTTTGCCATTATTTTACACTTACATATTACTCATGTTTTTCGAATAAGCACGGTGCCTGTTCTTTTCTCTATACATAGTTATTATATTCCTTTCACTTTTTCCCCTCTGTATCTCATATTGCTGTATTAGCTACCTGAAACCTTAGTGTACATTTTGTGTATGTACCTGTTCTTTACTGGATATGTCTAAGGACCTGTTCACACAGAGTTTTTTTTACCGCGGCAAAAAACGGCCGAAATTGACTCCCATTGGTTTCAATGGGAGGTGGAGGCGTTTTTTTTTTTTTTACCGAGAGCAAAACGAAGGTAAAAAGAAGCGACATGCCCTATCTTGAGGCGTTTTCCGCCTCAAAAACCCTATTGAAATCAATGGGAGACGTTTTTTGACACATTTTTTTGCAGCGATGTTTGACACAGTTTTTTTAATGCGTTTTTTTTTAGCAAAAAAAACGCTTGCGGTAATTTCATCTTTCTGTTGAAGAGATAGCTAAAAAGACAAACTAAAAGAACTGCGGAAAAAAAACCACGTCAAATCGCGGCAAGAAGCGCGTGTGGTGAAAAGCCACTTAAAAAAACCGGAGCTGATTTTTCCAGGCAGAATTTTCTTATTTTCTTTGATAAATGAAAATTCTATACTTTTTTTTTTCTCTATAAATAAAGAATTGTTAAAAAAAATAAAAATACAACTTGTCCTGCAAAAAACAAGACCTTATACAGCAATGTCGACGCAAACAGAATTTTTCTTTATAGCTCTTGGAATGAGACAATGTAAAAATGAAAAAATTGCTTGGTCATTAAGGCCTAAAATAGGCGGGTCATTAAAGGGTTAGAGGCCAATTTTGCTTGAAAAAGTGGACCAAAGAGTCCAAGCCATTTTATTTTCAATATACTTATGAGAGAGAATATCAAAAAGTTCCTCCTTTTTATAGGTAAATTAAATTATTCTTCAAACTTCATCCAAAGTGGGTGGTGACGATGCTTTCCAATTTCTGGTTATAGCGGGCAACTAGTAAAACGTGTCCCACTACAGTCTTAATTTGTGGTGGGAGCTGGTTCATAAGAGTAGGAAATATTGCCAGTTGAGGTGTTTTGTTTCAACACTTCGTGATAAAATGAAATATGGTAGACCAAAATTTCCTCCATACAAACAAAGAGGGTTTGAGAACTATTTACAAGATTTATTTGAGTAAGATGGGATTAGTTTGCAAAGTCTTTCCAGAGTTAAATACCAGGTTTGATTGATTTTCATTGTTCTATATCAATGAGAAGTATTTTTAGAAATCTTTTCCACTGAGGTTTGCACCAAACCTAATGGGATTTGTGTTGCTCAAAGACTTAGGGTATGTGCACACGTAAACTGCATTTACGTCTGAAATTACGGAGCTGTTTTCAGGAGAAAACAGCTCCGTAATTTCAGACGTAATTGCTCGTCCTCGCATTTTGCGAGGCGTCATTGACGGCCGTAATTTAGAGCTGCTCTTCATTGAATTCGATGAAAAATGGCTCAAATTACGTCCAAAGAAGTGTCCTGCGCTTCTTTGACGAGGCAGTCATTTTACGCGTCGTCGTTTGACAGCTGTCAAACGACGACGCGTAAATTACTGGTCGTCGGCACAGTACGTCGGCAAACCGATTCAAATGAATGGGCAGATGTTTGCTGACGTATTGGAGCCGTATTTTCAGGCGTAAATCGAGGCATAATACGCCTCGTTTATGCCTGAAAATAGGTCGTGTGAACACAGCCTTAGGCTACATTCATGCTGCTTTTGCAGTGCCCATTTTCCATAGCATGTATACGTTAAACATATCCATAAGCCCCCATCCACCGGACGATTGTCCTTTTGACCTCCGTTGGACTGGTATACGTCGGTATATCCTTTTTCTCCTGTAGGGATTAGCGTAGCACACATTACATACAAAGGCATCCAGTAGAAAATTGCATACTGCATGGCATATGTTTTTTAACATGGGGTCCAATGGGCCACGGATGCTACTGTATGATTATACATATACCTCTAAAGGACACTGCAAAAGACAATGTAAATTATTTTTTCCACAGTGTTACAAAAAGTCATTGAAGTCAATGAGAAGCCCTAAACATGCCTTTTTTTGACACTCAATGTGCATCGAAATACACGTTAAAAAAAATGCTGTGTGAGTAGGGTCTTATTACTCTGACTTTAGATGAAGCTCGAGAGACCTGCAGTTCTTTGGATGTTCTTTTTAGATATTTTTTTTGACGAGTAGCCAACTCCTGGGGAGATTCACCACTATTCCAAGTCTTCTTCATTTGAAGATAATGGCATTAAGGGTATGTTCACATGCAGAGTCAAAAACGTCTCAAAATATGGAGCAACTCGCGTATTTCGCAGCATTTTTCACTTTGTTTTCTACGGCCGTTTTTGGAGCTGTTTTCAATAGTCTATGAGAAAACGGCTCCAAAAACGTCCCAAGAAGTGCCCTGCACTTCTTTTGACGAGCCGTTATTTTATGCGCCGTATTTTGACAGCAACGCGTAAAATGACAGCTCGTCTGCGCAGAACATCGTAAGACCCATTGCAAGCAATGGGCAGATGTTTGCCGGCGTATTGGAGCCGCCTTTTCAGGCGTAATTTCGAGGCGTAAAACACCTCTATTACGTCTGAAAAGAGGTCGTGTGCACATACCCTAAGGCTGGGTTCACACAACCTATTTTCAGACGTAAACGAGGCGTATTATGCCTCGTTTTACGTCTGAAAATACGGCTGCAATACGTCGGCAAACATCTGCCCATTCATTTGAATGGGTTTGCCGACGACCTGTCATTTACGCGTCGTCGTTTGACAGCTGTCAAACGACGACACCTAAATTGACTGCCTCGGCAAAGAAGTGCAGGACACTTCTTTGCAACGTAATTTGAGCCGTTCTTCATTGAAGTCAATGAAGAGCAGCTCAAGATTACGGGCGTCAAAGACACCTCGTATAATGCGAGGAGGAGCTTTTATGTCTGAAACGACGCAGCTGTTTTCTCCTGAAAACAGTCTGTCTTTTCAGACGTAAAAGCCACTTCTCGTGTGCACATATCCTTACTGTGATTTGAGTCTCGGAGGCTTAGAAAAGGCTTTGTAACTCTTTACAGACTGATAACTTAACTCATCTGAAATGTTCTACTCATCTTGGCAAAACATCTTTGCAGTGACTACTTCACTCCCATTTTATTATATACATATAGATGCAGTGAGGATTACAATTAACGTGACTGGCTATAATCAAACCTGACTGTTTTCAGTTATGCCTTATTCACACTACAGGGTCCGAGTGTCGGACGTTTTGGGCCGTTTTTCCCGGCTATTTTTCTTCTGATTCCGTTCCGGGCCATGTTGCCGTTTTTAACGGCTGATTTTGACTCGTTTTGCATGCGTTTTTTTTTTTCTGTTCGGTTTAAAATTTTTGGCCACACACTTCCCTCTGTAGATAATGCCACACCCTGCCCACTGTAGATAATGCCACACACTGCCCTCTGTAGATACTGCCACAGCCCCTTTGTAGGTAATGCCACACAGACCCCCCTGTAGGTGGTGCCACACAGCCACCTTGTAGGTAATGCCACACAGACACCCTTGTAGGTAGTGCCACACAGATCCCCTTGTAGGTAATGCCACACAGATCCCCTTGTAGGTAATGCCACACAGATCCCCTTGTAGGTAGTGCCACACAGACCCCCTTGTAGGTAGTGCCACACAGACCCCCTTGTAGGTAGTGCCACACAGCTCTCCTATAGGTAATACCACACAGCCCCCTTGTACATAGTCCTCCTCCTCACATGCACTTCGCACTGTGGGGAGAAGGAGGAGAGAGAGAGAGCGACAGAAGACACGGCCGTCACTTGGAGAACATTCAAGTGATGGCCGTGTATTACCCGGCCCCATAGACTTCCATGTGAGCCAGACGGCCGGGTGAACGGCCGAAAATAGGGCATGTGCCATTTATTGACGGCCGGGTTTCCCGGGTCGTCAAAAAATCTGTCGTGTGAATAGCCCCATTAGGGGTCTATTGTTCCCACTGCGGCCGTGTCACGGCCGTTTTATGAAAGGCCGTCGCCCGACCGGGAAAACCTGTCGTGTGAATAAGGTCTTAGTGTCGCTGGATTTAACCCCTTAAAGGGGTTGTCCTCGACCGGACAACTGATGACCTATCCACAGGATATGTCATTAGTATATGATCAGTGGGGGACCCTGCACTTATCAGCTGCTTCAACTGCCTCTGAGCGCCATAAATGACTTAATTTTTTATTTTTTTTTCGTCAGCATAGATGTATGAAGGCCTGTTTTTGTGGGACAAGTTGTAGTTTTACATGGCACCATTTATTGTACCACATAATGTACTGGGAAACTGAAAATAAATTATTCGTGGGGTAAAATGGGCAAAAGACAGCAGGGGTTATGGCGTCCATCAGGCGGTAAAAACTACATGTTCACCTTATTCTACGGGTTGATACGATTACTATTATTTGGAGTATATGTGACTTTTTGATCACTTTTTACTACATTTTTTTTTTAGAGCTAAGGTGACCAAAAACCAGCAATTTCTGTATTTTAAATTTTTTTTTACAACGTTCACCGATCGGGTTAAACAACGCTATATTGTAATAGTTTGAACTTTTAGGGGCACAGCGATACCAGTTAACTTTACATTTTTTTTTTAACATTGCTTTAGGGAAAATAATGGGTACTTGTAATATGTTTTTTTTTTTTTGGAACAATAAAAAAAAACTTTAACTGTTTTTGAATATTTTTATTAGTCCCCTAGGGGACTTGAACCAGTGATCATTGGATGAGTTGCATGTTATACTGCAATACTATATTGCTATACTGACAGTCTCCGTTGAATCCCTTCATTAGGCCCCCAGACCGCCATGAAGACCACCGGCAGCCCACGATCGCGTCGTGGGGGGGGGGGGCACATTGGAGGGAGCCATCCCCCTGATTTTAACGCTTTAAATGACGCGGTCATGATTGACAATGGCATTTAAGGGGTTAAACTGGTGGAATCAAAGTGAACTTTGATTCCGCCCATTACAGTAAGGTGTCGGCTGTATTATACAGCCGCCAACCGCTTAGTATGGAGCGACCTCAGCCTGTGAGCCCGCTCCATACTTCCCCTTAATGGCTGTCTCGTACATGTACGTGGCATGTCGTTAAGGGGTTAGTGATCAATTACATTTAGGTGGAAAATCAACAGGAAAATATTGTAGCAGTGTATGAGATTTGAACAGAAAATTTTTGCGCAAAAAATTATCTGTCGTTTAGATTTTTAAATCCGCAGCATGTACGTTTCTGCTACGGAAAGTGCACGAAGGAAAGTAGCCAAGGACTCAAACTGCTTGAAAATTGCTATAGGGCTGCTGTGTGGGTGGAGGGTTCTCTGTAGAATCCAGAGCATTCCAATAATGGGGAGATAGGGCGGCCAGAGTCTATGGCCAGAACGGCCTCCGCTGCATCGGGAACCTCCAGTGCAACTGTCCATATATGGGCAGTTATGTCACTGGAGCTTCACCATGTATCTATTAAACGGAGGACAGTGACGGGTGCTTAACAGTGACATCCGTCGCCTATAATGGTATCTGTTTAACATCATAAACATGGTCATGAGAATTCAAGATACAATCATAAAATGGATACTATTAATGCCTATGGGTGACAGAGGGCACTGTTAGGCACCTGTCACTGGCCCCGTTTAACGTATATGTCGGGAACTTTTCCTGACATACATCAAACGTATGCAGAAAATGTGATCTGAACATAGCCTATCAATCACAATATCAATACTGTACTTGGTGACTTTTTCCCCCTTTTTTTGGTTCAAAAACACTGCAGAAAGTTGTATATAGTTGATATAGTAAAATATTGCTGAAATCAGTGCCCATACCCTATGTGAGCAAGCAGTCAGGGGAACAATGAAAGGCCCCATGGCTGTCTGCTCATATTGCCTGTTAGGGGCATCTGGAAGAGGGAAAGGAATAAGAACTTCCAACATCTCCAGTTACTTTTCCTTTGTAGTTTTACATTATTAGTTTTTTTCATTGTGTCTGAACAGCCTGAATAATAGCGCAATCCTTACAGTCAGTTCCATAATCCCTGACAGAAGACTGCAGAATGTCGTCAGATGATACCTGGAGTTCAGTTGTGTAGTATCTGATAAATATCTGGGGAAATAACTAGTGCGGCATTAGCATTCCACAAATCACTTCTCAATGTTAAATGAAAGGCAGTGGTCACAAACAGGGAAAAATCAGACGCAGTCAGGTAAGGACTTGCCTCCTGATAACTGTCTTTTGTTCTACATCAGTGATTTTTATTGACAGCTGTTATGTATTCATTACATGTGTCATCCTTAATTTACAATTGTTTTCCTTATTATAAAATATTGTTTGGTTAGGTGTGATGCATTTGCATTTTAGGTCATGAGTGGATTAAATGGTCTCTCTGTTTCTGATAGAGAAATCTGGATATATAATGTATAGTCATCTTTTAATTGACCCGACACAAAAATGTTAGGAAACTGCATAAATAGCATTTATTTGATGTAGACTTATTATTGGAATCCCTTGCTCTGGCAGTATGAGCATTCTGATAATATGATGCAGGGCTGCAGGCCCTTTTAAATTCCATGCTGCTCTGCTGCAAATCTTTTACCAGAATAAATGCTGTTGTAAAACTGCCTGTAGTCCCCTGGCTTGACTGCTTTATTCTTGGAATGTAAGTAATAATACACTACCCTAAGATATTCCTGTAGGTTTACCAAAGGTAAAAAAAACAAAGTAACGACTCAAGAATTGGAATTGTAGCATTGCCTTTGATTTGAATTCTCAGTTGGATGGAACCTTAATGGGGGAGATTTACTAAAATGCACAAGAATTCTATGGAGTAACAATGAAGTACGGTACATGGTGTATGCTAAATTAATTTTTTTATTTTAGACACTTTTTACGTTTACCTAAAACTTTGAAAAGTTCAAGTAAAATAGGAGTGGCTAAGAGGAGTTGTAAGATGCACTCAATTTATTGAAGATTATGTAAATCGTTCCCGATAGTTATACAATTATTTTTCACTACATATATATATATATATATATATATATATATATATATATATATACTTACATAGTTACATAGTTGATAATGTTGAAAAAAGACACAGGTCCATCAAGTCCAACCTATAATCCTACCGTGTTGATCCAGAGGAAGGCAACGCCCCCATAAGGTTGATGCAAATTGCCACATTAGGGTAAAAATTCCTCCCCGACTCCAAATATGGAAACCAGAATAAATCCCCGGATCCACGTCCCATCTCCAGAATCTAGTACTCATAACTTGTAATATTCTATTTTTCCAGAAAAGCATCAAGGCCCTTCTTGAACTTGTTTACAGAATCAACCACCAGAACATCCTGTGGCAGAGTTCCATAGTCTCACTGCTGTCACAGTAAAGAATCCTCATTTGTGACGGTGGTGAAACCTTTTTTCCTCTAGATGTAGAAGATGGCCCCTTGTCCTTGTTACAGGCCAAGGGGTAAAAAGATCATTAGAAAGATATCTGTACTGTCCAGTTATACATTGTAATTACATCGTCCCTAAGCCATCTTTTTTTCTAAACGGAATAGCCCCAAGCTTGATAACCTTTCTTGGTACTGCAATCTGCCCATTCCCTTAATTACCTGGGTCACTCTCCTCTGCACCCATTCTAGTTCAACCACGTCCTTCTTATACACAGCTGGCCAAAATTGCCTAATCAAGCAAATCCAATAAAGGGTAAGGCAAAAATATAACTTAAGATATATAAGCAAATAATAAAACAAAGATCAGAGCTATGAAAATGAGTATTTTTAGATTATATCTTTCTATTTTGCAGATACCAGCAGAGCGGGCATTCACATGTTTTCGGATACAAAGGGGATACAACTTTTACTAAGTATCATATTGTTCAGGACAAATGGAACTCTTCTAGATGGTGAGCGAAACAGTCCTTAACCCGTTAGTGACCGGCCCATCGTGTTTCTACGTCGGTCACTAACGGGCCTTATTCCGATGCCATAGACTTTTTACGTCGCGGCATCGGAATAAGTAAACAAAGCAGGGAGCTGTCAAATCTGTCAAGACGCTGGGAGCGTCCCTGCTCTGCCGGGTAAGATCGATATTAGTATCGATCTCACCCGTTTAACCCCTCAGATGCGGTGCACAATAGCGTGCACCGCATCTGAGTGGTTTTGGAGAGAGGGAGGGAGCTCCCTCTCTCTCCCACCGACACCCGGCGATACGATCGCCGAGTGTCTGTGTCTCCAATGGCAGCCGGGGGTCTAATAAAGGCCCCCAGGTCTGCCTGGAGTGAATGCCTGCTAGATCATGCCGCAGGCATGACCTAGCAGATGCCTGTCCGTGTTAAACGGACAGGCAGTAATACACTGCAATACAAAAGTATTGCAGTGTATTATAAATGCGATCGCAGAATCGCATATTATAGTCCCCTTGTGGGACTAGTAAAAAAGTGAAAAAAAAGTTTAATAAAGTTAATTTTAAAAAAAATGTGAAAAAAATGAAAAACCCAGCTTTTCCCCTTACAAACTGCTTTACTATTAAAAAAACTAAATAAAGTTAAAAAGTTACACATATTTGGTATCGCCGCGTCCGTAATGACCCCGACTATAAATCTATTACATTATTTAACCCGCACGGTGAACGCCGTAAAAAATTTAATAAACTATGGAAAAATTGCTGTTTTCTGTGAATACTGACTTTAAAAAAAATGTGATCAAAAAGTCGCATCTACTCCAAAATGGTATCAATAAAAACTACAAGTCTTCCCGCAAAAAAAAACCTTCATACAACCGCATCGGCGAAAAAATAAAACGTTACGGCTCTTCAAATATGGAGACACAAAAACAAATAATTTTGAAAAAAGCGTTTTTACTGTGTAAAAGTAGTAATACATATAAAAACTATACAAATGTGGTATCGTTGCAATCGTAACAACCCGCTGAATAAAGTTATTGTGTTATTTATATAACACGGTAAACGGCGTAGATTTAAGACACGAAAAAGAGTGGCGAAATTTCAGGTTTTTTTCTATTTCCCCCCAAATAAAAGTTAATAAAAGTTAATCAATAAATAATATGTCCCCCAAAATGGTGCTATTAAAAAATGCAACTTGTCCCGCAAAAAACAAGACCTTATACAGCTATGTCGACGCAAAAATAAAAAGGTTATAGCTCTTGGAATGCGACGATGGAAAAACGTAAAAAATGGCTTGGTCAAGAGGCTCTGTCACCAGATTTTGCAACCCCTATCTGCTATTGCAGCAGATCGGCGCTGCAATGTAGATTACAGTAACGTTTTTATTTTAAAAAAACGAGCATTTTTGGCCAAGTTATGACCATTTTTGTAGTTATGCAAATGAGGCTTGCAAAAGTCCAAGTGGGTGTGTTTAAAAGTAAAAGTCCAAGTGGGCGTGTATTAGGTGCGTACATCGGGGCGTTTTTAATACTTTTACTAGCTGGGCGCTCTGATGAGAAGTAACATCCTCTTCTCTTCAGAACGCCCAGCTTCTGACAGTGCAGATCTGTGACGTCACTCACAGGTCCTGCATCGTGACGGCCACATCGGCACCAGAGGCTACAGTTGATTCTGCAGCAGCATCAGCGTTTGCAGGTAAGATCGACTTACCTGCAAACGCTGATGCTGCTGCAGAATCAACTGTAGCCTCTGGTGCCGATGTGGCCGTCACGATGCAGGACCTGTGAGTGACGTCACAGATCTGCACTGTCACAAGCTGGGCGTTCTGAAGAGAAGAGGATGTTACTTCTCATCAGAGCGCCCAGCTAGTAAAAGTATTAAAAACGCCCCGATGTACGCACATAATACACGCCCACTTGGACTTTTACTTTTAAACACACCCACTTGGACTTGTGCAAGCCTCATTTGCATAACTACAAAAATGGTCATAACTTGGCCAAAAATGCTCGTTTTTTAAAAATAAAAACGTTACTGTAATCTACATTGCAGCGCCTATCTGCTGCAGTAGCAGATAGGGGCTGCAAAATCTGGTGACAGAGCCTCTTGGTTTAAAATAGGCTGGTCATTAAGGGGTTAAACTAACTTGCAAGTTGGTATTCTCCCTCTCACACTTGTCATAGCAGAGTTACCGCACTGAAATGAGTGACCCCTGGCCAGACTGGAACCTAAAAATCTCATACAAATGCCATAACACGTGTTTTTTCCCCTTACCATGCATTAATAAATCAGAGCCTTTGCATCATATAAGAATTTGAAATCCTGATGTTATTATAGAGGTTTAACAGTAAGGGCAGATACAGACGGACGTTGCGTTTTTGCGCGCGCAAACAACGCAGCGTTTTGCGCGCGCAAAAACCATTTGACAGCAGCACGTGTCATCCGTGTATGATGCGCGGCTACGTGATTTTCGCGCAGCCGCCATCATAGAGATGAGGCTAGTCGACGCCCGTCACTGTCCAAGGTGCTGAAAGAGCTAACTGATCGGCAGTAACTCTTTCAGCACCCTCGACAGTGAATGCCGAACACAATATACAGCAACCTGTTAAAAAAAAAAGAAAAAGTTCGTACTTACCGAGATCTGCCCTCCCGGCCGTTGCCTTGGTGACGCGCCTCTCTTGACATCGGGCCCCACCTCCCTGGATGACGCGGCAGTCCATGTGACCGCTGCAGCCTGTGCTTGGCCTGTGATTGGCTGCAGCTGTCACTTGGACTGAATTGTCATCCCGGGAGGTCAGACTGGAGGAAGAAGCCGGGAGTTATCGGTAAGTCAGAACTTCGTTTTTTTTATTTTTTACAGGTTCATGTTTATTGGGATCGGTAGTCACTGTCCATGGTGCTGAAACAGTTTAACTCTTTCAGCACCCTGGACAGTGACTATGTCCTGACGTCGCGTACCGGACATTTTTTTGCCAAAACGAGTTCGGCCGAACCCGGTGAAGTTTGGTTCGCTTGTCCGGGTTCGCTCATCTCAAAGACACTCCGTTTGGATGTTCGGAAACAGAAAAGCACGTGGTGCTTTTCTGTTTACATTCATCCTTTTGACAGCTGGTGCGCTGTTTCAGTCGGTTCGCACGGAAGTGCTTCCGTGCAACCTGCGTGGTTTTCACGCACCCATTGACTTCAATGGGTGCGTGATGCGCGAAATACGCAGAGTTATTGAACCTGTCGCGTTTTGTACGCAGCGAACAAACGCTGCGCAAAAAGCACGGACTGTCTGTACTGCCCCATAGACTTGTATTGGTCGATGCATGGTGCGTGAAAACCACGCGGCCCGCACGGACCGAATACACGCTCGTGTGAATCCCCCCTAAGGCTGATTTCACACATCTCGGATTTGTTGTGGATTTTGTTGCTTATTTGACGCAGATCTCGCCCTTTGCATTGCAAAGGGTAAAATCTGAGTTGAAAATGTGGGACAAATCCGCTACCCGTGTGAGCTCCGCCTAAATTTACACATGGTCTGCTCTTTCCAAAAATGTCTATGGCTAGCCACTCCCATTCTGGCGTCATGATTTTGCCCTTGGCACATGCTTGAATGTCCAGGTCGTTACCTCCCTCAGGAGCAGCACCCTCTTGTACGGCTGTTGTCACTGTGCTGTTGTGAGATTCCTATTGACACATAGATGACCAGGAGAGGTAGAATGACAGCACACAGCCTCCTGGGAGTTGATGGAATGCCCTTTTTCCTACTGTTCTAATAAATCTGCTTCCCCTTCGCTATGAGGAACGGTTTTGTTTGATGGATGTAAAACTGACAGAATGTGATCATCTTCATGGGTTATTCTTGCTCTGCAGGATTTGTGCAGATTGTCTGAAAAGCCAGATAATAGCAAAATTGTCTGTTGTGGAACACAATGATGTTACAGCGCTTACATGTCAATGAAGCAGAGAATACTATGTCACTGCATTCTGCTTTTCATGTTTTTTTGCACTTTTTGTTTAGATTTAGGTAATTATTCATGAAGTAGGGTAAATAGTTTTGTCATAGTTTTTTTTCTTATTGATGTCATATTATTATTATTATTATTATTTTCATAATCTAAGTCGGTTCTTGTTATATTGTCCTTCTTTTATATAAGTAATCTCTATGCTTCATACCACATATGCATTATCTGTACTGTACATGATGTTCATCAATATCTTCACTTCACTTGACTTATGTTTATATCAGCTATGCAACTAACTTAGTTAGGCTGGGTTCACACGAGCATGTTCGGTCCGTAAGGGACGGAACGTATTTCGGCCACAAGTCCCGGACCGAACACACTGCAGGGAGCCGGGCTCCTACCATCATAGTTATATACGACGCTAGGACAACTGTCCCGTACCGTAATCATGTTTTCAGTATGGGACAGTAGTTCTACGGAGAGGCAGGGAATCCTAGCGTCGTACATAACTATGATGCTAGGACCCCAGCTCCCTGCAGTGTGTTCGGTCCGGGATTAGCGGCCAAAATACGTTTCGTCCTTTACGGACCAAACCTGGTCGTGTGAATCCAGCCTAAGGGTATGTTCACACGGCAGCCTCCGTTTTTCAGACGTAATGGCATGTTGCAAGCGCTTTTCGCTGCGTCCTTTACGGACGTAATTGGAGCTTTTTTTCTATGAAGTCAATGGAAAAGGGCTCCAATTACGTCCCAAGAAGTGGCAGGCACTTCTTTGACGCAGGCGTCTTTTTACGCGCCGTCTTTTGACAGCGGCGCGTAAAAAAAATGACCGTCCGCACAGAACATCGTAAAGCCCATTCAAATGAATGGGCAGATGTTGCCGGCGCATTGGAGCCGTATTTTCGGACGTAATTCAAGGTTAAAACGCCCGAATTACGTCCGTAAATAGGGTGTGTGAACCCAGCCTTACAATGCACATCATGTCAAATCTACAGCTGCTCCTAGTTCTTGCCCTGAACGGTTGTATTGCCATAGATAAATAACAGTGGTATGAGATACAGACAACAGCAATGGTAAGGATCACATCCTTTACAAAAAGGAGCGATCCAATAAGAAGCTTGTAGGGCAGCATACTGGGTTGTCTGTCAGAAAACAGCTTGTGTTAAATGTTTTGGAGAGTCCATTGCTGAACTTGTGTTTAGACCTCATGCATATGGCTGTTGTACGGCTCTTTATAACCTCTAAATTGTACAGAACTATATGCTTCTGATTTCATATGGAGGCAAACAGAGCTTTTTTTTTGTATAGATTTATGGTATGCTCCATCGGATGTCTTATTACAGAGGTAACTTCCCTAGAAGCATTGCTTTTAAGGTAGAATGTCTCTGAAATGTGACGTTATGCGGTGCACCCCACTTAACCACCAATATCTTTGTAGTTCGGTGCCTCCATATAGTCTCCTGCACTTAGATCTCCCATGTGCATGTGGCCTTTGGTAATAACCTAGTTTTACCCTAAAATAGACCTTTTATTTGTGATCGGCATTGTCTACCGTAAATTTTAACATATTACATGTCTATATTAGGGTAATTGGGTCAGTGCTAGCGTTATGACTATGATTGGCGGGGGGAACGGGTTTTTTGGGGTGGGTATTTTATGTGTATTTATTATTCACTTTTTTTGCACTTTACTTTTATTTTTTTTATTACTATGGTCTGTCCCTCAAAGGTCAAAAAAGACCTTTGGGGAACTTTGTGTATATTTTTTCTTTCTTTTACACTGTTTTTCCATTGTAAGTGGAGCTGCACAGCAGCCCCAGTTACAGGGGAAATCAGCCCTCTCATAGTGACGATTGTAACTAACTGGGCTGTGCTGGGTCTAGTAAGACCCAGCAGCAGTCTGTCAGTAACGGCACCCGGCGATCATGTGACCAGTCACATGAACACTGGGACTAATAGAGACAGGGGCGCGGCCGCTGCCTCTATTCCTATACACAGCGGGCATTGAGCGCTGTGTAAAAAGACATCAGAGAAGACAGAAGCAACGAAAGCTGCTTCTATCCTCTCCTCAGGGTCCCCGGCAGTCACTGACAGCCGGAGACCCGACATTCAGCTGCCCGAACGCGCGGGCAGCAAGTTAAAACCCGAGCCGTAAAAAGTCCATGGCGCGGGTTTTAAGGACCCTGACCACTGGCCGTAAAAATACAGCCAGCGGTCGGGAACCAGTTAAAAAAGGCCGTGAAAAAGAAGTGCATGTCACTTCTTAAGCTGTTTTTGGAGTAGTTTTTCATAGACTCTAGAAAAACAGCTCCAAAAACGGCCGTAAAAAAAGCAGCGAAAAACGCGACTTTGATTAAAAATAGTCTGAAAATCAGGAGCTGTTTTCCCTTGAAAACAGCTCCGTATTTTGAGACGTTGTTGAGTTTGTGTGTGAACATGCCCTGATGCTGTAATACACTGTATATACGTGTCATTTCTAATCACACAATAGAAATATAACGATGTGATCTCCGCACAGCATTTTCTATTGGTATATTAATGGTGAACAGGAATAGATGTTCTGTGATTTGTTCCCGCTCGGCAGAAGTCTGCACTTGAGATGTTGTTTTTCATCTGCACATTAGGGCCTGAGTAGTATAAGCTGAATGTATCAGACCTCCCAGTACATGATGGCAGTGGGTGTTCTGCTACCCCCTCTACATGCTGTGTACTCAGGGTGAGACTAGAGGGAGGGGCTCTTTATAAGGAGATTTACAGGATTTACATCTCACACAGAGGAATCGGAGAGAGCATCAGGGATATGCTAGACAAAGATCCTGGGGCAGTCATTTCTTTCCCTGCACTTGTAGGTGTATATCCCTGAATACATACATATGACTATATACTAGAGCATAGAATGTCACCTCTTCTGCAGTAAATATCGAAATCATTTCTTACCTGAGTAACACACAATGTTTCTTGTATTATTATAATATATGTTGGGGCGAACTAAGGCTACATGCACATGTTGCGTATTTTGCTGCAGAAAATGTGTTTTTTCGATGCGGTTTTTACGTTTTGATTTTTCGGCGCATTTTCATGCTACGGGTTTTGGTGCGATTTTCACAGCACTAGGCAGAATACAATTTGCAAGCAGAACCGTAAGATAAATTGACATGCTGTAGATTTTTTCAAAATCCACACCGCAGGTCAATTTACATGCGGAAAACTACTGCAGCGTGTACATGAGATTCCCTGGAATCTCATTGACTCTGCTGGTACTGTATTACGCTGCAGTTTTTCCGCAGGCAAATACGCGCAGCAAAACTGCTGGTAATACGTAATACGCAACGTTTGCATTGATCCTTAGGGTATGTTCACACGATTAACAAAATACGTCTGAAAATACGGAGCTGTTTTCAAGGGAAAACCGCTCCTGATTTTCAGACGTTTTTTGAGCAACTCGCGTTTTTTCAATAGTCTATGAGAAAACGGCTCCAATTACGTCCCAGGAAGTGTCCTGCAGTTCTTTTGACGAGCCGTCATTTTACGCGCCGTATTTTGACAGCGACGCGTAAATTGACAGCTCGTCTGCACAGACCATTGTAAGACCCATTGCAAGCAATGGGCAGATGTTTGCCGACGTATTGGAGCCGTCTTTTCAGGCGTAATTCGGGGCGTAAAATGCCTCCATTACATCTGAAAATAGGTTGTGTGCACATACCCTTAGGCTATGTTCACACGGAGTTTTTTGCAGGAGGAAAATTCCTCCTGCAAAAACTGCTCCAGTAGGTTTTTGCACAGTGGTTTGACAAAAACTCGTGAAAACACTCGTCGAGGCGTTTTTTCCCTCTTTCTGACTAATTGAAATGTGGTTTTGGAGGCGGAAACCGCCTCAAGATGGGTCATGACGCTTCTTTTTACCGCGACGCGTTTTTTTACTCGCGGTAAAAAAACTCGTCCAACTCCCATTGAAATCAATGGGAGGCAGTTTATGGCGGTTTTTGAGGAGTTTTTTGGCGCGGTTTCCGCATCAAAAAACTCAGTGTGAACACAGCCTTAGAATTCTCACATAGGGATCAGTTATTGCACTTGTCAATATTACTATGCATTCTGTCCTGTATACAATCATAGTATGGGGTTATGCTTCATAAAGCACTAACCCTACACCAGCACACATATTTTATATAATGGTGTTGTTTTCTTTTAGCATGACACTGCCTTTTTACATTTCACTTGCAGTGTAGGTTTACTTTTTATGCATGAACAATTCCAAAATATATTATTAAAGTAATCCGTCCCTTTAAGTCTCATTCAAATTCAATTAAAATCTCCACATCTTTCTTGTCACGCTACCACTGATTGGTTTACAACTATTAGGGTATTCTGGAACTTTGATGGACCCCATTAAAGTTGGGATCATTTGAGAATAGATTCAGCATGGCTGTTATAACTCTAAGGGTATGTTCACACAGCCTATTTACGGACGTAAATCGGGCGTTTTTGCCCCGAATTACGTCCGAAAATAGCGCCTCAATAGCGCTGACAAACATCTGCATATTGAAAGCAATGGGCAAACGTTTGTCTGTTCACACGAGGCGTAATTTACGCGCCGCTGTCAAATGACGGCGCGTAAATAGACGCCCACGTCAAAGAAGTGACCTGTCACTTCTTTGGCCGTAGTTGGAGCCGTTATTCATTGACTCCAATGAATAGCAGCGCCAATTACGTCCGTAATTGACGCGGCGTTCAAGCGCCTGCACATGCCGGTACGGCTGAAATTACGGGGATGTTTTCAGGCTGAAACATCCCCATAATTTCAGACGTTACGGACGCCCTCGTGTGAACATACCCTTAATGTTAGCTGTGATGCTAGTGTGAACACAGACTAATGTGTTTCAGCTGTAAAAACACTTTTTTGTGCCATTCTGATAAATATGTGGCCAATTAAGGACACCAGTAGTCACCACAGAGTGTTCTGCACATTGGGCAGGCTATTCCACCTACTGTACAGCCTCTATGTTCTTCTTACTGCCAGCAGTGAAGCACAGGCTGACATCATCTGGTTTATTTTGCATGGAAAAAAAAAAGTGTTGTTGAATTTTGCGCTGGCTTTCCAGTGCAGGTCACTCATAACTGCAAAAGGAACATTCTACATGGTGTTATCACATGTAAGCACCTGGGACAGGTCAAAAAACAAAGATGAACATTGGCGATTCACCATTACATATTGATGTGACTTCCATGCCACCATCCATTTCAGTGTGAATCTTTGCAGTACTTCTCTATTACCGAGTGCTGTTATTGTCAACCTGCTGGCCATGACAAGGTATGAGAGCATTGCTGACATGCATTCTGGTGGCTTTTTGCCTTTATTAAACATCTGAATGGAGATTGAAGGATTTCTTTGAACTGATTTTTCTCCCTAATATTCACAATTCATTACAAAAGGCCGCATTTTAAGGTTCAGGACAGCATTGGTCTACACATGACCACAAAACTCCACTCATCAGTTTCGGGCCAGTGAAGTGGGCGGGTCACTGAGAGCTTTTTTCTTTCTTCTCCTAAATCCCCCCTATTCATCCACGCAGCCTGAGCCCCTCCCTCTCCTCCTATCATTTACAGCCAGAACCCTTCTCCCTGCATGTCTACTTCCTTATACAGTTTATTTCTCGGTTTGGAAACATCAGTGTTCATGGACACATCCAGTGGCGTAGCTATAGGGGTCGCAATTGCGACTGGGCCCTGAAGCCAGGGGGGCCAGCCGCACCCCATCAATAAAAAGTTACTATAGTAACTGGGGCCGCGGGCCCCTGTTACTATAGTAACTGACAGTACTTACACGCCTGGTTCCGGAGCGCAGCGGAGGTCCTGATGTCACAGCGCTGTGCGCAGCGCATGATGTCACAACGCTATGTGCCGCGCACAACATCCCGATCTTGGATAGACTCAGGACAGGACCTCTGCTGCGGCTGAAGAGGAGGGTAAGATTAATATCCCTGTCTGCTGAAGCTGATAGGTTGGGGTCCGACTCCCGGGACCCCGCCAACCAGCTGTTTTGAAGAGGCCGCAGAGCTGCCTTAAAATCAATGCATCTCTATGGGGCTATTCATTTTTTTTACAGACTGTGCGAAGGGCCCGGGAATGTCCAGTTTCCCGGATCCCTCAATAGACTTAAGTCTATGAGGGATCCAGGAAAACGGATCCTGCATGGGTGCAAATCGGCTGTGAAAACATCAGCTTTGCATGGTCGATTTGACACCCGGTCGTGTGAATAAAGCCTAAGGGTATGTTCACACGCAGAGTCAAAAACGTCTCAAAATACGAAGCTGTTTTCAAGAGAAAACAGCTCCTGATTTTCAGACGTTCTTTGTGCCATTCACGTTTTTCACGGCCGTTTTGGGAGCTTTTTTCAATAGTCTATGGAAAATGGCTCCAAAAAGTCCCAATAAGTGTCCTGCACTTCTATTTTGCGGCCGTTTTTTTACGCGTAGAAAAACGCTCCATCGGAACAGAACACCGTTTTCAATGGACAGATGTTTGGAGGCGTTCTGCTTTAGATTTTTCGTCCGTTTTTGGGGCGTTTACAGCCCGAAAAACGTCCGAAAATAGGCCGTGTGAACATACCCTTAGGCGTTTTGCATCTGTTTTTCACTTTGTAAAACGGATGAATTTCATTTGGCATTTTTTTTGGTCCCGACCCACTAAAAACACCTACAGGAGGGTCGCACAATCACCCAGTTACCATTTTCTCTTGCTTTAATAGTATAGAGAGCTTTGTCTGATCCTTCAGCTTTGCATCGGTTTCTGTCTTTTTCTACTATTTTTGACTGGCTACCATGTCCTCACAACCATTAAACCGTGTACTGCAACTTTGACTGACTCCTTGGCAATTTGGACAGCAACCGCAGATGTTGAACGAATGAAACGAGCAGGGTTCAGAAGGTGACAGGGCTCTGCGAGGGAGTAGGGATAGGGTAGATAGCAGGAAACAGGCCACTGTTTTAGGTGAGAGGGGACACACGTCGGAGGTAGTGGCTCTTTGTGGGGTCAGAATGTGCCCGAGGCTCTATGAGGGTGTCGGACAGGGAATACAAAACATGGTGGAGGGGGGTCACAGATAGTGGTAGGGGTACTATGGGGAACAAAGTGGCATTGGGGTCTTATGGGGTGCAGGGGACACTGAAGAGGATTTTGAACTTGTTAATACCTGTCGTGTAAATACGGCCATAGTAAATTTTCTTAGAAAAATTACTTTTTACAAGCTTCTTGTCTTGTTTAGACTGTAAAATGGTAGCTCGCTGGGTTAGCTAGAATCAGTATTATATATCGTGTTTTTATATATATATATCCGCAGCATGCACTGTCTGTTGCGGAGAAGAAGCGGAATTTCACTGAGTATTTCAGCCTTTGCAATGCAAAAACTGAAATCTGTGGCAAGTCCGCTGTGATATCTGCAACGTCTGAATTACCTGTCAAATATGCAAATGTTGGTGCAGATTCATTGCGTAATTGCCCCAAATCTGCACCAACATTTGCAGCGGAAAACCTCCGCCACGTCTGAACGTGCCCTTTCTGATCTCTGATCTGGAGCAATATTATGGTTTGACTGAAGACCCTGTTTGCACCACAGGGAACTGCATCAGCAATAAGTGTTTTTACTGGATTGCCCCATATCTGGAAAAATAGTTAACATTTAGGCTATGTTCACACAGGGAGGATACGCTTCGTAAAAGCACACACCGCGTATCCACCCTGGGCGCCTCAGGAAAATCCGGCCGAAAAACCGCACCAAATTGTGGTCCAGTTTTTTGTTCGGAATGTCCGCTGTCGAAAACTGCATGTATAAAAAAAAAACAAAAAACATTCTTACCCTCTGACATCTTGCAGCCCGACCTCCTGGGATGATGTTTTATCCCATGTGACTGCAACCTCTAATTGGCTGCAGGGGTCATATGGGATGAAACGTCATCCCAGGTGGCCGGCTTGGACAAAGAAGCACAGAATTCTGGTTAAGTATAAGATTTAATATCTGCTATTTGCTACGGGTTTTATCTCCCCTTGAATTCAATGGGGAAAACCCGCAACAAAAAAGCAGCGATTACCCAAATACAATTGACATGCGGAGGATGAAAAAAAGTTCTGAGCGTTTTTTCTGCGGATTATTTATGCTGCGTGTGGATGAGATTTGTTCAAAACTCATCCACCCTGCTGCTACTGTATTATGCTGCAGAGTATTTATGCTACGTGTGAACGTACCCTTAAAGAGGCTCTGTCACCACATTATAAGTGCCTTATCTCATACATAAGGAGATCGGCGCTATAATGTAGGTGACAGTGATGCTTTTTATTTAAAAAAACTATCTATTTTCACCACTTTATTAGCAATTTTAGATTTATGCTAATGAGTGTCTTAATGCCCAAGTGGGCGTGTTTTTACTTCAGACCAAGTGGGCGTTGTACAGAGGAGTGTATGGCGCTGACCAATCAGCGTCATGCACTCCTCTCCATTCATTTAGTCTGCGCATAGGGATCCTTTTAGATCCTTATGTCTTGTCTTATACTAACACTGAAGTGTTTAGACAGTAAATAGACATTCCACGGGATGTCTATTCACAATCCCTGCACTTCGTTACTGTTTCTGTGGTAGTTACAGCAGAAAACAGCGTAATCTCGTTGTAACCTGTCATCTACAGCGTAATCTCGCGAGATTATGCTTGCTCTGCTGTAACTATCACAGACAGAGTAACGAAGTGCAGGGATTGTGAATAGACATCCCGTGGAATGTCTATTCACTGTCTAAACACTTCAGTATTGTTAATGTGTTAATATAATACAGCACATAGCGATCTAAAAGGACCCCTATGCGCTGCCTAAATGAATGGAGAGGAGCGCATGATGCTGATTGGTCGCTGATTGGTCAGCGTCATACACTTCTCTGTACAACGCCCACTTGGTCTAAAGTAGAAACACAATATACCTAAATGGAGATCACCCGAGGCACAAATACCTAGGGTATTTAACATAACCATGTATTACGCGTGATGCGCCATATCTATGGGAACCTGGACATAGCAGCCTATAATGCACATGGTGGTAACGGTGAAGCCCGCTGATGAATATAATAAACCTAAAGAATGGAGTCTGACACACTAAAGTACAATTAAAACAGTATAATTTTATTAGAGAAATATAAAATATCAAAGATTTAAAAGCAGAGATGATTTCCACAGTGCGGAAAGACAACCAGATTGTACAGAGAAAGTAACCTTATACATATAGATGTGTAAATGACACTGTAACTACAAGATAATAAAAGTACAGCTCATTACACTTGTATGATATATTTATTTATAATCTATATATGAAAAGGTAAGAGGACCTACTACTCAGCACTCACTTCATGGGCTATATGTCAATGATAATGCATAAAGACCATGTGAATAAATCTATAAGATATAGTAATTAATGTAAGTGCACCATGTATGCAAAATGCGCCATCCAAAAAGATGCCCAAGTAGGCAGCAAAGAATTACCTGTTTAAATAGGTGAAAGAAGAGAGTAAACGCCCATATCAGCAGTTCTATATTAGTAGGAAACTCTTACCCATCATAAATGTCACTGTCTCTGGTGTCCACCCCGACGCGCGTTTCGGCCCAGAAGCCTTCGTCTGGGGGTAGTGTCAGGACCAAACATCAGGCCCTTTATAGTTTGCTTGAGCCAATCACCAAATGACAACACAAAATACACAGAAAATACATATTGTTAATCACGGCAGCGCCATCTCACTGGTTCACATCCGAAGCACTCAACCGGAAGTGCCAGCCACGGGGGGCACGTGTCCCGTACTGCCGTCACGGCCAGGAGGCGGAACCATGGAGACAGGACGCCGCCCGTGCGCACAGATAGCAAAATCGCCATGCCATTCAAGTAATTACAGAATCGTAATCTCGCACAAAGCATAAATCAATATGGAAACTACACCTCTGCTAGTTACAGCAGCGCCGTCTCACTGGTCCGCATCCAAATCACCGAACCGGAAGTGCTAGACACTGGGAGCACGCGTCCCGCACTCCCGTCACGGCCAGGAGGCGGAACCATGGAGACGCCACACATGCGCACAAGTTACAAAATCGCCATGCTATGCAAGCATTTACAGGATCACAATTGAGCACAGAGCATAGATCAATATATATGACAAAAATGCAAAGATATGGTGATCATGACAATATTAGTTGAAGAACATTATACAAGAGGATAAACAAACAATATTTAAAAAATATATGTAAAGAAAAGGGGGAAAAAACAAGAAATAAATAGTGAAAACATTTTTGGGGAAGCAAAACACATTGCTCCATATTGTGTTAAAAAGCTTGAAAACTATCCCTGATAGTGTGAAAAGGACAAATATGTTTGTATGTATATAAACCGTGTGCTGTGAAAGCATAAAGACAAGGTGAAAGGTTACAAAAAAGACAACAATACTAGTGAAAACCATTAATATTAATAATAGCCATATTCCAAATTTAGTGATAAATACATATATAGCAGCATACATGACAATACAGTGGACACCAAATATAACTTTAAACAAATCTAATACAAATCAAACACTATATACAAAAAAGTTATATACAAAAAGATTATATACAAAATCTGCAAAAGTAATAATAATATATGTACCACTAGTGCATTAAATGAGAAACCAATGTGTGTGAAGTATAAAAATATATAATAATATGTATTAGAACAAATCATTATTAATTAGTGACGCAAATATAATTAAGACAATAAAGGTGCAAAAATAAATAAATAAATAAAAATAATGATAATAAAACTAAAATAATAAAAAATATATAATTTATGACATATATACTATAATATAAAGAATAATTAAACTATAAATTAATATTGTATAAATAAATATATATATAAATAAGTGTGATGTGAATAACTATAATATAAATTAATTCAGTACACCAATAACAAACATATATAATAAGTATCAAATACTAATACAAACTAGTAAATAATGACAAATATTTAATACATAAACATAGCACCATAGTATTGCACATATTTAATAATAAATAAATATTGCATCATAATATTGCACATTAAAATGTACTATACATCCCAAATAATATCAACAAATAACTAAAAAATATAATAAAATATAATAATAAAAAGTACACAAGATTATATACTATAATATCGAAAATATTTATCTCTTTTTACACAAGATAAAAAACAAATGAATACATCTATATATCCTCATTGTGTCTAAATACCCAATATATATGAAAACACATCTCCTCAGATGAACTGTTCGTAAATGTTGTCAAAAGAATAATGAATAGGAAAAGAACGTTGTTACAGGCTCAAGCAAGCATCATAATGTTGGGTCTTATCAAGTTCTCAAATAAGTGGAAGACAATCTGCAAGAACTAAAAAGAAAAAATATATATGTTAAAAAGTTTTCGGCCTATACACGACCCAACCAATGAACTACTTAAAAAACACCATAAAAATTCTGACACCCTACAGGAAAACTGCAAAACCAAGGCTTTCATTCAAGCCCTTTGGTTGTAATGTCTTTAGTTTCCAAATCCATTTGGAGTCTAATCTCAACAGTTTTTTCATTAGGCACCCTCCTCTCATATTAAGTTTCACGTGATCTATGCCTTTGATTTTTAGGTCTTTGGATGCACAGTTGTGGTGCAGAAAAAAATGTTGTGGTAGAGTTTTCAAAAAATCTATTTTGTCTGGCACTGTCCCCTTGGCTGCCTCAATACTATTTACATGTTCTCTCGTTCTAGTTTTTAATTCCCTTGTCATGAGACCAATGTAGATTTTTGGGCAGGGGCAATATGCATAATATATTATGCCCTTCGTGTTGCAATTAATAGGCCAAGTAATCTTGTATGTTGATTGGCCGGACGAGTCAACAAAGTCATCACTGCTGACAATATTTGGACAAGCAATGCATCTGCCGCATGGTTGACAACCCCATTTAGGTTTAGATGCTCCAAAAATCGGTTTGACCACCTGGGGTTGGTGATAGCTGAAAACCAACGCATCGCGAAGGTTCCTTGCTCTTCTTGATGTAACCGCAGGCTTTACAGGTAATATTTCAGCTAGGATTCCATCGGTTTGTAAAATGGGCCAATGTCTGGACAGACATTTCCGCATTTCACCCCATCTATTGTGATAGGTAGTAACATACCTGATTTTGGTGTCCTCGTTCTTCTTAATGGCAGGGTGAAGTAATTGAGTCCGTTTCGCTTCGCGTGCCCTCCAGTATGCTGTATTTATACATCTCTTGGTATACCACCTGTCAAAAAAGCGTTGTTTAAGAGTGGTCGCTTGCTTTTCATAATCCTCATCAGATGAACATAGTCTCCTAATTCGCAGAAATTGCCCAACCGGAATCGACTGAATCATGTGTCTTGGATGTAGAGATGAGGCATGCAAGTAAGAATTGACTGACGTCTCTTTTCTGTGTACGTCAGTCTGAACACAACCAGCATTATCACGCTTCATTAGTACATCCAGAAAGTCAATAGCATTTGCATTAGTTTTCCACGTCAACCTGATGTTAAGTTCATTGACATTAAGTTCAGCCATAAAGGAATCAAATTCCTCTTGGGTGCCCTGCCAGATAATAAAGATATCATCAATGAATCTGGTCCAAACGACCACCTTATTCATCGATGATATCCGGTCTGACAGGAAAAGATCCCTCTCCCACAGTCCCAGGAAAAGGTTAGCGTATGAGGGAGCGCAGGCTGACCCCATCGCTGTTCCCTGGAGCTGTAGCTAGAAGGATCCATGGAAAGTAAAGAAGTTGTGTGTAAGCACAAACTCCAACAGAATTAGAATCAGTTGAGACATTGCTGGATCAGTGTCAGTCATTCTTAAGAAATATGCAACCGCCTGAAGACCATCCTGATGTCGAATATTTGTATACAATGATTCGACATCACATGTTGCCAATAAGATGTCAGGTTCAAGTTGGACACCCTCCAATTTCTTTAGGAGGTCTGCCGAATCTCTAAGATAAGATGGTAAGGTCTCTACTAATGGTTTGAGAATTACATCAATGTATTTACTTACGTTATCACAAAAATGTCCTCTCCCAGAGATAATGGGGCACCCTAGTGGTAGTTTAGAATTCTTGTGGATTTTTGGCAGCAAATAAAGGCTTGCCACTTTGGGGTCCTGTACCATCAAACATTCTACCAAAGCAGTGGAGATGGTACCCACATTCAAAGCATCTCTTAGTATGTTATGAAGCGATATACTATAAGCAGAGAGGGGGTTAAAAGTCAATTTTTTATAACAGATCGGATTCCTTAATTGACGATACGCTTCCCTTTCATATAAATCTCTAGGCCAGACCACTATGTTACCCTCGGCTGGTTTAAATACAGTATCTTTGAGGGTTTTTAATCTTTTCAAACTACTCCGCTCAGCCATAGTTAGGTTATCATGTCTAATACCTGTAGCTATCTTTTCGAGGTAGAAACACGCCCACTTGGGCATTAAGCAACTCATTAGCATAAATCTGAAATCACTAATAAAGTGGTGAAAATAGATCGTTTTTTAAATAAAAAGCATTACTGTCACCTACATTATAGCGCCCATCTCCTTATGTAGGAGACAGGGCACTTATAATGTGGTGGCAGAGCCTCTTTAAAGTTACTGTACAGTAATCAGAGCTTAGTCTTCTAATTAGCTGAGCAGCTGTGTGTCCATCACATGACGACAGTATTTAAATCCCTAAGGGTATGTTCACACGGGCTATTTTCAGCCGTTTATCGGGCCTTAAACGACCCGAAAAACGATTGAAAAATCTGAAGCAGAACGCCTACAAACATCTGGCCGGGAAATACGGCGTTCTGTTCCGACAGTGTTTTTTTACGCCTCATTTTCAAAAAAACGGCGCGTACAAAGATACCCCATAAAAAGAAGTGCATGTCACTTCTTGAGCCGTTTTTGGAGCCATTTTTCATTGACTCAATAGAAAAACAGCTCTAAAAACGGCCGTAAAAAACGCAAGTTGCTTAAAAAACGGGTGAAAATCAGTAGCTGTTAACCTTGAAAACAGTTCCGTATTTTCAGCCGTTTTTTTGCTAAGCGTGTGAACATACCCCAAGAGTGCACAAACCAAAGTCCATAAAGACATGGGTGGGTGAGATTTAACAAATCTCATCCACACGCTGCGTAAAATTTCCAACCAGAAATTCCCCTGCGGTTTGTATTTTTCGTACCGCAGCATTTCAATTCCTACTGCGGAACGTGGACTGAATTGCTGCGTTTTTCAGAGGAGATGTCACCATCTCACAGCATTGAGAAAAAGCAGCAAATTTCGCACCATTTTCTGCAGTAAAAGCCACAAAATGGTGCGGTTTTTCAGCAGCGGTATGTGCTAGTATTAACGGAAATGCTGCATAAATTTTCTGCTGCCATTCAGTTACGTGTGGACAAGCCATAAGTGGAATTTATGAACCCTTCACATATTGATCTTTTATTTTAAGGATGTGTGATGAATCTAATTTTCTGTTTGCGTCACACTTTTAGCCACCAAAATACATATTATTATGGATTTTTTATGAAACATTGCACTCTGACACAAAATTACATGACGGTGCCTGTGTGTATAAAGTGTTGAGTATCATTTTGACAGTGTACCAGTTGTTTACTTTCTAACAATATATAGGTAAAAGGGTTTAGTAAGATTTTTCATTTTGTAATTTAGGTTTTATTTGTACATGTCAAAAGTGTGAAATTGTCCTGGCTACCAGAGGTTCATAATGTCCCAAAACCCTGGACATTGAAAAAAGGTTAAAGTGGTAGTGCCACAATGGACGTTTATCACCTGTCAATAGGATGGGTGATAACTGTCTGATTGCTGGGACCCCCACCAATTACTAAAACAAAGGTCCCGAGCCATTCTTCCTCATTGCTCAACCGCAGTGAGGAGGAGTTCAAATAGAGTGGTGGTCATGCATGCTCCAATTAATGTCTATGGGGCTGACAGACAGCCTAGCACAGCGCTCCTGTGAATTTCATCTCTGTGGTAATAGTGAGCCATGTTGTCAACTTTGGTTCCTGTTAACATTGAATCTGGAACTAATGTAGTAAACTACGTGCATTTTTTACCGTACCTCGTGTTAGGAAAAAATAAAACAATATACATCCACATAAAACCATTTGCATGTACGGGAACATTTGTTAGTATAGATTAGTGTACAGCACTGCAAATTGAGCCAATATTTTCATATTAATGATGCTTAGTGTTCGCATCAAAACTTAATAGAAACAGAAGGAGATATATCAAAACTGGCGCAAAAGAAAAGGGGAGTAGCTGCCCATGGCAACCAATCAGGTTTCTGCTTTCATTTTACAAAAGGCATCTGAAGAATTAGAGGTGGATTCTGATTGGTTGCCATGAGCAACTGCTCCACTTTTCCTTTGCACCAGTATCTCCTCCACATTGTCTAGGGGTAGTGTAAGTAGAAATGGTAGCAGATGTGCACTGTCTGATTCTGCTATTCTACATTGTCGTATGTCAAAACGCACACGCTCGTGTAAATCCGGCCTAATAGTAATTAACCCCATCACGTACCTTACACATTATGACTGAGAAACATGATGGGGTTAATTACTATTAATGTGAGACAGATTCAAAATTCATCACACCTCGCGCCTCACATCAGAAAATGGAAGAACTGTTTTTTTTTTTTAAATTACTGTTGGCAAAGTATCGTTTTGGTATCAAAATCGCAATACTACACAAAGTATCGGTATCGAAGTCCTAATTCTGGTATCGTGACATCCCTACATTGTCGTGCTGTGTATTTAAGGCACGTGGTCTTAGGCTATGTTCACATCTGCGTCGGAGGCTCCGCTAGGGGCCTCCATCGCAGATCCGGCAGGGTTTACCGTAGTCACGGACACCATGATGCAAAGCCGACAGAACCTATTAAAGTCAATGGGTTCCGTCGGCAACCCGTGGTCTGCGTTGTGCAATGGAATCGTTATCCTCTGACGGAGCAGAAAAACGGAACAGCACAATGGAGGTGTGAACAGAGCCTTATTTAGCCAAGACCAGATCAGATACAGCAGTGAAGATAAGTAGCATGTTAGATCCAATACTGGATAATAAATGAGGGTGACAGACAATTTGCACAACAGCTGCTGGTATGTGACACTAGCTTTAGGATAATGTGCTACTATGTATCAGATGTCATGTATTCGATAATGACAGAGCTGTGAATAGTCTGAGCATGCTGATGAATTGTTCATTCATTTAGTGTATTGAAACCTTCAAAAGCTTGTGACTTACCAGGGGAAGTTATACATCTGAGGACAATAGCATGACAGAGGATGGAAGGGGAACTAGATCACATGGTTCCTGGCTTTTTTTTTTTTTAGAGGATGAGTAACATACAGTAGATTCAGCTTTTCTTCCTGTTTATACAATTATTTCAGAAAAAGGAACTCTGAGATAATACCTTTGCCTGTAATGCACATAGGGTATAATCCGCTACACATGCTGTAATTGTGATGTCTGTGGCATAAGAAGGTCATTCCATGTTTAAAGGAGTTCTATTAGGGCACATGGACATCATAGATGGGGTCCCACACTTGGAACCCCCATCTGTTAAGCAGAGCGGAGAGCTTCTGACAAGTAGAATCTCTTCTGGCAGACCCTTTAAATTGCTGAATGTATTACTGCACTTCACCTGTAGCAGCCACTGCAGGGGAAATTAGTTGCTGACGGTAATTTTCCCTGGTAAAAGCCAACGTCGCTCTGAAGTTAAAGGGGATGTCTGTGATGAGACAACTCCTTTAAGAGGACCTGTCCGCTCTCCTGACATGTATATTTTAGTAAACTCTTCCATTCCCTATAAAAATCACAATGCTGAAGCATCTCTTAGAACTCTCCAATGTACCGCTCCTCTGTTAGGGTATGTTCACACGCTTAACCAAAAACGTCTGAAAATACGGAGCCTTTTTCATGCCATTTTGTACATTTTTTTACGGCTGTTTTTGGAGCTGTTCTTCTGTAGAGTCAATGAAAAATGGCTCAAGAAGTAACATGCACTTCTTCTTTTTCGCTGGCCGTTTTTTTACATGGTCGTTTTTCAAAACGGACGCGTAAAAAAATGGCCCGTTGGAACGGAACAACGTTTTTCTTATTGAAATCAATGGGCAGATGTTTGGAGGCGCTCTGCTTCCCATTTTTCGAAAACGGCCGAAAATAAGCCATGTGAACATACGCTAACACCTAGCTATCACTTTATTAATACATTACCAGGTTGAATAACAGAGGAGTGACACAACACAAAGTTTTAAGAACAGGTTCACGAGCATTGTTATTTCATGCACAATATAAGTACTGTATTTACAAAAACAGATGTCAGCAGAGTGTTTAAAAAGAAATAAATGACTCAAGCATTTCCTAAAACACCTCCTAAAAATAAGATTTCAAGATGTGCAGAGTTCACACATGCCGTTTATGTCTATGTCTACATGCTCGTACATTCACAAAATCACCAGAACTGAAAAACCAAAAACCTCTGTAATCCAGACGCCAGTAAACATGGAGTCATGGAGTCGGTATATGCTCTGATTGGGTCAGGGGGTGTTTTGATGTACAACTGCTCATCTTCTCACCACTGTAGTACAAAAAAAAGACCCCCCCGTATATTTGTAACAATCATAGAGCGCAAATATCATATCATAAGGGCGGATTCACACGAACGTGATTTGCGTCCGTGCAGCCCGCATGGTTTTCACGCGGGCTGCACGGACCTATGCAAGTCTATGGGGCAGTGCAGACTGCGTAAAACTCGCGACATGTTCTATATTTCTGCGTTTTTCGCGCATCACTGGGTGCGTGACTTCAATGTGTGCGTGAAAATCATGCATGCCACGCGGAAGCACTTCTGAAGTGTCATAATGATGGCGGCTGCGCGAAAAGCACGCAGCCGCGCATCCATATGAACAGGACACACGGAGCTGTCAAGTGCCTTTTGCGCGCGCAAAACGCAGTGTATTTTGCGCGCGCAAAACGCACACGTTCGTCTGAATCTGGCCTAAGAGTGATATCATGAAGAAAAATCCTCTATCAATACCCCAAGGGTCACTGGAAGGCTGTACAGGGCGAGCCACGACAGTAACATGATGTGGTCATTCTTCTTGCTGTCACTTGCAGCTTTCCCCCTTGCCACGCCCTGAATATAGAACCTTGAGCTTTGATCCTGGTATCATTTAAAAGCTAAGATTTGGTGCTTTAATATGAAGCTCTAATTCTTATTTTTCTAGCTGCAACAAGCATTTAAAGTTTGAACGTATAACATACGTACTTGGCAATGAAAGGATTAAACTTTTTTTTTTTTAAATTTAATGTCAATTAAAGGGGTAGCACAGTCCCTAAAAATTGATGGCCTATCCTCCAACTGCCAGGACCTCCGCCAATCTGCTGTTTCGAAGGGGCCTCAGCGCTGCTTCCCCTTCATTTCCTTTACTGCTCAGACTTATAGCGGTGGTTCACAGTATTACAACCTTCTCCTATTCACTTCAATGGGAGAAGGTTGTAATACTGTGAACTGCCGCTACGAGTGTGTTGGCGATTCACCGTGTGAACAGTAAAGGAAATGAAGTGGAAGCAGCGCTCCACTTCATTTTTACTTGCTCACTGTGAATCGTCAACACATTTGTAGCGGCAGTTCACAGTATTACAACCTTCTCCCATTATACGAGCAAGCGCTGCAGCACCTTCAAAACGGCTGATCGGCCGGGGACCCCGGCAGTCGGACCCTGACCGATCAGATATTGATGGCTTATTCTGAGGATAGACCATCAGTTTTGTATAGGCCAACAATTGTATGATGAATAGCTTTGTAACATTCTAATATACTCTGTTTCAATTTCTCACCATTATCAAGATTTCTGTTTGCTGTCAGTGAATGAAAATGTTCTTGTTTACATCCAGAAACTGAAAGCCTAAGGGTATGTTCAAATGTGTCATTTTATGCAAAAAGTGATCACACACAGTATGGACCATGGATAAAATGCATCTAATTTCACGTTCTACCACTTCTCCCGTGTATGGGGATCCCCAATATGTGTGCTATATTTATTGTATGGGCATGTGCCAGAGACTGGCATAAAAGGTGGCTTTTTTGGCCTTTTAGGTCCACCATTTCTGCACTTGATTTTATAGCAGAATACTGTTTTCTGGGGCCAAAATTCATCTCCTTTCACATTCTGCCACTTCTCTCATTTATGAGGATACCCAATATGTGTGCCTTATTTATCACATAGAGATGTACCAGGGTTTACAATAAATGAAGCTTATTTCACATATCACTATTTTTCAAGGCTGAATTTACAAAACTCAACAGTTTCTATAACACTTTCAAAATTTCTGCTCCTGAAGCAGAAATCCCAAAATATTCATCTAGGGGTATAATGGGAATTCATTTTATTTTGGTTTCTTGACATCCTCCCCCACCCATTTCCTTCCTCACCCTGGAATAAAATGAGGGGAAAAATATAAATGTAAAGTAGGGTAAATATATTTTCGACTGTGAAAAAACATCCCTTCAGAATAGTATGGCACTTCTTAAAACATGGATGAATACACAGGCCTGGTTGTGAGGGACAAAAGTGTCGGGAATCTTTATGGCGCCCTTCTTTTCTAAAGATGTAGCACCTTTTCTGGGGATTGCTTCAAGTTAATGTTTGGAGAATAAAACTGACAAAATGCCTGTTAATCGTCTGACATCCTCAGACTGGGGGCATTCTCTTGTGTCCTGATCTTCAAATACAGTAATTTTCCTCTGAAAATCCAAATATGTGTCTCTGCCTCCTTTTTATTTTTATTTAGAGCACTAAGAAATTGTGAATTTATGCTTTTTTGTACCAGATTTTCATTTTCCATCTGACTAAATAGGGCTGTAAGACCTTGTCGCTAAATCCACCCCCCACCCCCCGTATTTATTGTATTCGAGCACTCTCACTAGTTTGTGCTTGTTTGATGCTGCCCCTCTTTTCCTCACTGCCGCTGTTAGGCCCTTGATTTCAATGGGAGTTGGATGAGTTTTTTTACCGCGTCGCGGTAAAAAGAAGCGTCATGACCCATCTTGAGGCGGTTTCCGCCTCCAAAACCCCATTTCAATCAGTCAGAAAGAGGAAAAAAAACTCGTCAAAAAACTCTGTGTGAAGGAATTGTGCTTAGCACATAAACGTTTTTGCGGTCCCTGTACTTGACCGCCAGAAATTCCTCACATGCTTTAGCACCGAACTCCTCCTTTACCATGCGCTTCCCCACTAATTGCTGCAGAAAACTAATTCTGTTTTTGTGCATGGTTCCATATGCAAATGCCTAAACAAGGTCACACTAGAATAAAAGTTGTCGCAGTACAGGTGGTACCCCTTCTGAAGCAGAGGCTGCATTATCTCCCACACTCTCTTACTGCTAGTGGAAAGATCAGGGGGGCATCCAGGAACATCATTTGATTGGTTCCGCCCTTTATATATTTTGAAGCAGTATATCCTGACCCACTTTCACATAATTTGTACAGCTTAATGCCATATCTTGCCCATTTTGGAAGGCAGATATTGGCAAAAGCCAAGTCTTCTATGGAAGCCCAGGAGGGATTCATCCACGCTTACATTCTGCTATGGGGTGTAAAATTGCAGGAATGAATTATTAAAAATTGTTATTCGTGGCGTTACTTTGAATAACCGATCACGCTTTGCATCAGTACTTGGGGGGCCTGTAAGTTATCACTGCTGCGAAGGAACCTCATTACGATTTCGTAACGAGACCTGGACATAACTGCAGAATACACTGGGGTGGCTTGGGCGGGTCTTGTTGATCAGTATGATCTTATGGAGGGCTTTCTTACAATACCCATATTTAGGGTGAATCCAAATTTTTTTTTAAATTCATGCAAATTCGTGGGCTTCCAACCTTTGGCATGGGTGGACGAAGGTTTCTGCCTTATATACGGAGTGGCATATCAATTAATTTGGTGGACGATTATGGGTAGTCAGTAGTGAACAAAATTTGAGTTGTCCACTTTAAGGATGTCACGATACCAGAATTTGGACTTCGATACCGATACTTTGTGTAGTATTGCGATTTCGATACCAAAACGATACTTTGCCAACAGTAATAAAAAAAATAAGTTGTTCCATTTTCTGATGTGAGACGTGTGGTGTGATGAATTTTGAATGTGCCTCACTTTAATAGTAATTAGCCCCATCATGTTTCTCAGTCATAATGGGTTAATGTGTAAAGTACATCATGGGCTTAATTACTATTAATGTGAGGCACATGGAGGTTAAATTCATCCCACCTCGTGCCTTACGTTGATAAGTGAAAAGTTTTTCTTTTATTTTTTTTACAGCATACACATAAATGACGCAAAAAAATTGTTGTGCAGGTTATTACGGCCGCACCAATACCGAATATGTGTATGTTTAATGTATTGAGACTTATTTTAATGTTTATTATAAAAAAAGTGTATGTGTAATTTTTTTTATTTCATATTACTTTATTTTTAGACTTTAATTTACTGGCATATATCTATATGCTAGTACATTAGCCTGTGTACGGATATAAACCTGAAAGCGTATAGGGCACGATTAACACAAGTAAATACAAAAAATATAACAAATTTTTATTGAAAAAATGCAACATTAAAAGATAGGTCGTACTGAGCAAAAGCACAGAGACGTCTCACACTAGCAGAGAACATGCAAATACAAAGGGATACTTGACAGTTGTCAAAAATCTATGTCCTAGATCTGGATGCAAAAAGCCTGATCACATTGAAAATTTGATAATGCATTGTGCGAAGAAAGAATGTAGCTAACACATATAGCTACCACGTTGGTTATCAACACATAGAGAACAACAGTGGTCCAAAACTAATACTGGTGTGCTAGTAATGCAAAATACAGGCAAGTATGAGTAGAACAAGACCAAAGCAAGGAAAGGAAACATGTGACGTACCTATTGTGGTCCTCTGCTAGGAGAGAACGTCAGTCCCGACGCGCGTTTCGGCGAAATGCCTTCGTCCGGGGGTGTCGTCTCTCCTGCAGGAAGCTCCTCATTTAAAATATATGGCCAACCAATCACAGACGTATCTGACATCACATGGGACCGTGAGTGTGTGTACAATGGCGTCAGGTGCCGGGGGCGGGGACACCCGTCATTCACCTCCGAACGCGCGTCATCAAGGGGGCGTGACCCAGCGGCGACTGACGTCGGAGAGACACGCCCACCCCAATAGAGACGCGCAGGACTGGAGGAAGCGGGGGCTCCTTCCCGACTCAAGCGCACAGGTAAACACTACTAAAATTTAAGGTATCCCATGAGATGTTGTGAACACAGGACCGGGTGGCAAGGAAAAGAAAGAGAGTTCAGCAAAGTATTTAGTGTGAATCAATAGATCCTTATATGTTAAATTGAGTGCGGTGAACAAAGATATATTACACAAATGAGAAATGTATGTTATTGTATATAGCTCCGAAGGTGGTATTTAGACAGCAAATTTGTAATTATGTATACCATATACCGATTTTTACCATATAATATGTAAATGGGTGTATCATACTGATGACCAATTATGGGTATCGTGTATGTATATAACAGTCATAGCCATATAATAATATATATAAAGCCATAACGAACCAGGCACGTATGTATCCCAACACACTATATATATATAGCTTGTTAGAAAGATATATGTATATAAATAAAAATATATTATATGAAAAAAGTTTATTCTTTATATTGTATTAAATAATTTGCCTCTTCTTATATCTATGTAGTATACACATAAAATTAAGAATTAAAGAATGAGGGGCAAGGAGGTGAAAAAATGTGTTATGTCGGTGTGATAGTGAATTGTGACATGAATAAAGTGCAAAAAATGTGTGTATGTGTTGTAAGAAAGTGCATGTGCAAGTAAATAATATATATGTTGTGATTATAAGACATTTATCATAATAGTAGTATGTGTGTGTGGAAATGTATGGATAGACAGTGATAATGTGAGATATGTTTGTGAACAGTGAAACAAGATGCATATAAATGATTTGTTACAAAGAAGTCTGTATTGTGTATAAATAACAAAAAAACACCCAAAATAGTGAATAGGAAACAAAAAACATATATGTAAAGATACATGAAATGAAATGAATTATACAACAGAATAATATATAAACATGTAAATGTTAATAAATAATGTAAATAAAGAAAAAACGACCCCACACAGACGATTAAAGCAGTTCCAATAGGTCAATTCCTCAGGATCCGAAGGATCTGTTCCTCTATTGACGTATTCGAGAAACAGGCCTATGATCTTACCAACCGATTTCTTGTACGGGGATACAGCAAACGTTCCATAAAAAAAGCATATCATCGTGCGAAAAATACATCGAGAGACGAATTGCTGTTCCCGAAACCAAGAAATAAAACAGAGACACAGGTAAGATTTACCACAGAATACCATTCAAGGTGGCCCCAAATGAAGAATATATTGCAGCAATTTTGGCCCATCTTACTTACGGATCCTACAATCGAGAAATTCATTTCCAGATATCCATCAATTTCGGCACGACGCTCGAAAAACCTCAAAGACCATCTTATACGCAGTCATTACCAACCAAAAAACAAAAAGTTCCCTTTTGGTACTAAGGGCCCGAAATGGGGCTGCAAGACTTGTGGCCATTGTGTAGCGTGTCCCAACATAGAGAATGCGACGACCTTTTCTGATGCAACGGGCAAACGCAGTTTTACCATCACACACAGTATCACATGTTCAACCAGGGCGGTTGTGTATTACGCTACCTGCCCCTGTCCCAAAATATACGTGGGACTTACCACCCGCGAATTCAAAACTCGAGTCAGGGAACATGTTCGTGACATCAAGTTAGCCAAAACGATTGAGACCTTAGAAATTCTGAAACCCATTGCTCGACACTTTAAGTCACACCACTCATGTGACCCAACTAAACTTAAAGTTAGAGGAATTGACTGTATAGAAAAACACATTAGAAGAGGCGACACCCCTAAGAATTTGGCTAGGTGCGAATCCAAATGGATCTGGACTCTAGGGACCATGTCCCCTCATGGGCTCAATGAAACTCTTAATTTTGCTCCCTTCCTTTGACCGCTAACCTCCAGTGGGTTATTTTAAACATGTTTTTAGTCTTTTAAATGTCTAATTATTTTCCTCTTTACTATAGATCATCTCTTTGATATACAGTTGGAGGACGAGAGGTCATGTATGCAGTGCGGTGGACATATGTCTATGTTCGACAATTAATATGATCTACCTTTTTGGTTGATGGCTTGTATAGGTGGTGTAATGCTCTTATAGACATATATATTTATAGCATGCATATGTTTAACCATCAATATGTATACACTGTATATCGTTATTTTTATCAGCAATAGTATTATACCCATTTGAACTAATTGCATATATATATATCTTGTCAAATTTTGCTTTATTTATATTATTTATTATTATTTACATGTTTATATACTATTTTTTTGTACAATTTACTCTATTTTATGTATAAATTTACAGCATGCATATGTCTAACCATTTAAACATATACAATGCATATCGTTATTACTTATTCATATTATTACTATACTTATTTGAACCAATTGTATATACATATATCTAGTCAGTTTTTTTCGTTTTTTCTTTATTTACATTATTTATTAACATTTACATGTTTATATATTATTCTGTTGTATAATTCATTTCATTTCATGTATCTTTACATATATGTTTTTTGTTTCCTATTCACTATTTTGGGTGTTTTTTTGTTATTTATACACAATACAGACTTCTTTGTAACAAATCATTTATATGCATCTTGTTTCACTGTTCACAAACATATCTCACATTATCACTGTCTATCCATACATTTCCACACACACATACTACTATTATGATAAATGTCTTATAATCACAACATATATATTATTTACTTGCACATGCACTTTCTTACAACACATACACACATTTTTTGCACTTTATTCATGTCACAATTCACTATCACACCGACATAACACATTTTTTCACCTCCTTGCCCCTCATTCTTTAATTCTTAATTTTATGTGTATACTACATAGATATAAGAAGAGGCAAATTATTTAATACAATATAAAGAATAAACTTTTTTCATATAATATATTTTTATTTATATACATATATCTTTCTAACAAGCTATATATATATAGTGTGTTGGGATACATACGTGCCTGGTTCGTTATGGCTTTATATATATTATTATATGGCTATGACTGTTATATACATACACGATACCCATAATTGGTCATCAGTATGATACACCCATTTACATATTATATGGTAAAAATCGGTATATGGTATACATAATTACAAATTTGCTGTCTAAATACCACCTTCGGAGCTATATACAATAACATACATTTCTCATTTGTGTAATATATCTTTGTTCACCGCACTCAATTTAACATATAAGGATCTATTGATTCACACTAAATACTTTGCTGAACTCTCTTTCTTTTCCTTGCCACCCGGTCCTGTGTTCACAACATCTCATGGGATACCTTAAATTTTAGTAGTGTTTACCTGTGCGCTTGAGTCGGGAAGGAGCCCCCGCTTCCTCCAGTCCTGCGCGTCTCTATTGGGGTGGGCGTGTCTCTCCGACGTCAGTCGCCGCTGGGTCACGCCCCCTTGATGACGCGCGTTCGGAGGTGAATGACGGGTGTCCCCGCCCCCGGCACCTGACGCCATTGTACACACACTCACGGTCCCATGTGATGTCAGATACGTCTGTGATTGGTTGGCCATATATTTTAAATGAGGAGCTTCCTGCAGGAGAGACGACACCCCCGGACGAAGGCATTTCGCCGAAACGCGCGTCGGGACTGACGTTCTCTCCTAGCAGAGGACCACAATAGGTACGTCACATGTTTCCTTTCCTTGCTTTGGTCTTGTTCTACTCATACTTGCCTGTATTTTGCATTACTAGCACACCAGTATTAGTTTTGGACCACTGTTGTTCTCTATGTGTTGATAACCAACGTGGTAGCTATATGTGTTAGCTACATTCTTTCTTCGCACAATGCATTATCAAATTTTCAATGTGATCAGGCTTTTTGCATCCAGATCTAGGACATAGATTTTTGACAACTGTCAAGTATCCCTTTGTATTTGCATGTTCTCTGCTAGTGTGAGACGTCTCTGTGCTTTTGCTCAGTACGACCTATCTTTTAATGTTGCATTTTTTCAATAAAAATTTGTTATATTTTTTGTATTTACTTGTGTTAATCGTGCCCTATACGCTTTCAGGTTTATATCAGTCATTTAGGGCAACACACCAAGAGTCACTTGGTTTCACCAAGGTCTAGCTTTTATATATAGGCTATAATATAGCATATATTTATATGTATATTATTTAGACCTTTTTCCTGCATGTACCTATTGGTTTATGTGTACGGATAGTACACAGGCAGTTGTTAGGACATACTTAAGTATGCCCTAACAGGAAATATGGTAAGACAGCCCTGGGATCCTTCAATGGACCCTGGGCTGTCTGGCCATATATGGTATGGCCCATCGCGTCACAGGAATTCCCTGTTAAGCGATCCAGGGGCATCCCCCCCTTCTCATTTTCTCCTGAATGCTGCAGTCAGCTTTGATCACAGCATTCAAGGGAATAACGGCAGAGATGAGCGGTTTCTCTGATCTCCGCCGCTATAGAGCGGGCGGGGCTGCGGCTGTGTAATACAGCCACTGCCCCGCTCCTGACATAAGTGCGCGCGCGGTCAGCATGAGGAGATGCGGCCGGCCCTGCACTAATGAGCGCAGGCACTGAACACAGAACATAGGGGTGTTTTGCAGTGTCGCCCACCATGTTCTGTCTTCAGTGCCGCCGCTCATTAGTGCAGCGCTGGCCGCATCACATCATCCTGACAGCGAGCACTTGTCAGGGCTCAGGAGCGGGGCAATGGCTGTATCACACAGCCGCAGCCCCGCTCTCATACATTCATGTATTACTACACCGCATTCCAAATTATTATGCAAATGTTATTTTTCGCTGATTTTCCTGAATAGTCGATGCAAATGACAGTCAGTATAATCTTCAAGCCATCAACCGTTGGAGTATAATGCAAATTTTATTGAACAAATCTCCTAATGATAACAGATTTTTTTTTAGAAGTAAAAAACTCAAAATGCACTGTTTCAAATTATTATGCACAACAGAGATCAAAGCATTTTAAAGGTTGTAAAGAGAACTAAAATGGTAATTTGTTGAATTTGCAGCATCAGGAGGTCATATTTACAGAAATCAAAAGCTCTTTCAATCAAAAAAAACTTAGCAGGCCAAGTTACATGTTAACATAGGACCCCTTCTTTGATATCACCTTCACAATTCTTGCATCCATTGAATTTGTGAGTATTTGGACAGTTTCTGCTTGAATATCTTTGCAGGATGTCAGAATAGCCTCCCAGAGCTTCTGTTTTGATGTGAACTGCCTCCCACCCTCATATATATTTTGCTTGAGGATGCTCCAAAGGTTCTCAATAGGGTTGAGGTCAGGGGAACATGGGTTCCACACCATGAGTTTCTCTCCTTTTATGCCCATAGCAGCCAATGACACAGAGGTATTCTTTGCAGCATGAGATGGTGCATTGTCATGCATGAAGATAATTTTGCTACGGAAGGCACGGTTCTTCTTTTTGTACCACAGAAGAAAGTGGTCAGTCATAAACTCTACGTACTTTGCAGAGGTCATTTTCACACCGTCCGGGATCCTAAAGGGGCCTACCAGCTCTCTCCCCATGATTCCAGCCCAAAACATGACTCCGCCACCTCCTTGCTGATGTCGCAGCCTTGTTGGGACATGGTGGCCATTCACCAACCATCCACTACTCCATCCATCTGGACCATCCAGGGTTGCACGGCACTCATCAGTAAACAACACGGTTTGAAAATTAGTCTTCATGTATTTCTGAGCCCACTGCAACCGTTTCTGCTTGTGAGCATTGTTTAGGGGTGGCCGAATAATAGCTTTATGCACACTTGCAAACCTCTGGAGGATCCTACACCTTGAGGTTCGCGGGACTCCAGAGGCACCAGTGGCTTCAAATACCTGTTTGCTGCTTTGCAATGGCACTTTAGCAGCTGCTCTCCTAATCCTATTAATTTGTCTGGCAGAAAACTTCCTCATTATGCCTTTATCTGAACGAACCCGTCTGTGCTCTGAATCAGCCACAAATCTTTTCACAGTACGATGATCACGCTTAAGTTTTCTTGAAATATTCAATGTTTTCATACCTTGTCCAAGGTATTGCCCTATTTCACGCTTTTCGGCAGCAGAGAGATCCTTTTTCTTTCCCATATTGCTTGAAACCTGTGGCCTGCTTAAACCCTTTAGGACGCAGCCTGTTTTGGCCTTGTGTTACTGACGATTTTTTCAAATCTGACGTGTTACTTTATGTGGTAATAACTCCAGAATGCTTTTACCTATCCAAGCGATTCTGAGACTGTTTTCTAGTGACATATTGTACTTTATGATAGTGGAAAAATGTGGTCGATAAATTCAATATTTATTCATGAAAAACACAAAAATTTAGAAAAAATGTGTGCATTTTTCTAAATTTAAATGCATCTGCTTGTAAAACAGATAGTAATACCACACAAAATAGTCACTAGTTACCATTTCCCATATGTGTGCTTTATATTTGCATCATTTTTTGAACATCCTTTTATTTTTCTAGGACATTACAAGGCTTAGAACTTTAGCAGCAATTTCTCACATTTTCAAGAAAATTTCAAAAGGCTATTTTTACAGGGGCCAGTTCAGTTCTGAAGTGTTTTTTTGGGCCTTTATATATTAGAATCCCCCAATAATTCACCCCATTTTAAAAACTACACCCCACAAAGTGTTCAAAACAGCATTCAGAAAGTATTTTAACACTTTAGGCGTTTCACAGGAAATAAAGCAAAGTAGAGGGGAAATGTTAAAATTTTTTTTTTTTGCCGAAATTCATTCGTAATAAAAAAATTGTGTAACATAGAAGGTTTTACCAGTGAAATACAACTCCATATTTATTGCCCAGGTCCTGCAGTTTTTAGGAATATCCCACATGTGGCCGTAGTGTCCTAATGGACCGAAGCAAAGGAGCACCTAGTGGATTTTGGGGCATGCTTAATTTTAGTATATATTTTAGGCACCATGTCGAGTTTGAAGAGGTCTTGTGGTGCCAAAACAGTGGAAACTCCCCAAAAGTGACCCCATTTTGGAAACTAGACCCCTCAAGGAATTTATCTAGGGGTATAGTTAGCACTTTGACCCCACAGGTATTTTGCTATATTTATTGGAGTTAGTCTGTGAAAATGAAAATCTACTTTTTTTCTGAAATAACATAGACATTTTTAATATTTCCAAGGACTAAAGAAGAAAATGCACCCCAACATTTGTAAAGCATCTTCTCCCGATTACGGAAATACCCCACATGTGGTAATAATTTATTTTTTTAATAGAAATTAATTAACCTTTGCAGGACTGATCCTTTTTTGCTTTTCCATTTTAGTTTTTCACTCCCCGCCTTCCAAACGCCATAACTATTTTATTTTTCCATTAATTGAGCGGTGTGAGGGCTTATTTTTGGCAGGACGAGCTGTAGTTTTTATTTGTACAATTTTTTGGTACATGCAAATTTTTGATCACTTTTTATTACATTTTATTTAGAGCTTTGGTGGCCAAAAACAGTGATTTTGGCGTTTTAAATTCTTTATTTCTTACGGCGTTCATAATGCGCTATAAATGACAATTTTACTTTATTCTGCGGGTCGGTACGATTACGGAGATACCATATGTATATAGTTTTTTTTATGTTTTGCAGCGTTTTCACAATAAAATCACTTCTTTATAAAATAATAAATTTTTTGTCACCATATTCTGTCAAAAAAGCAGTGAAAGGGCTTGTTTTTTGCAGGACGGGTTGTAGTTTTTATTGGTACTATTTTGGGGTACATGCGACTTTTTGATCACTTTTTATTCTATATTTTAGGAGGGGTGGTGACCAAAAAATAGTGATTCTGGCATTGTTTTTAGTTTGTTTTTTTTGCGGCGTTCACCGTGCGGTAAAAATAACATTATAGTTTTATAGATTGGGTCGTTACGAACGCGGTGATACCAAATATGTGTACTGTTTTTTAACAGTTTCATTTTTTCCCTATAATAAGACTTATAGGAAAAAAAATCTTTTATTTTTACACTTTTGTAAAACATTTTTAATTACTTTTTTTTTTTTATTCTTTCTTTACTTTTAAGGGTATGTGCACACACTAATTACGTCCGTTATTGACGGACGTATTTCGGCCGCAAGTCCCGGACCGAACACAGTGAAGGGAGCCGGGCTCCTAGCATCATACTTATGTACGATGCTTGGAGTCCCTGCCTCGCTGCAGGACAACTGTCCCATACTGAAAACATGATTACAGTACGGGACAGTTGTCCTGCAGCGAGGCAAGGACTGAAGGAGAACAAGCACAGTAAAATTTGTAAAGCAATTTCTCCCGAGTAAAACAATACCCCACATGTGGTAATAAACGGCTGTTTGGACATACGGCAGGGCTTAGAAGAGAGAGCGCTATTTTGCTTTTAAGATCACATTTAGCAGGAATGGTTTGCGGAGGCCATGTCACATTTACAAAGCCCCTGAGGGGACAAAACAGTGGAAACACCCCACAAGTGACCCCATTTAGGAAACTACACCTCTTGAGGAATTCATCTAGGGGTGTAGTAAGCATTTTGACTCAACAGATGTTTCATAGAATTTATTAGAATTGGGCAGTGAAAATAAAAACAATCCTTTTTCTTCAATACGACGTAGCTTTAGCGCAAAATTTTTCATTTTCTCAACAAATAAAGGAAAAAAAGAACCCAACATTTGTAAAGCAATTTCTCCCGAGTACGGCAATACCCCATATGTGGTCATAAACTGCTGTTTGGGCACACGGCAGGGCTCAGAAGGGAAGGAGCGCCATTTGGAGTGCAGATGTTGCTGGATTGGTTTCTGGGCGCCTGTGGGCCAAAAACAGTGGAAACTCCCCAGAACTGACCCAATTTTGGAAACTACACCCCTCAATGCATTTACATAGGGGTGTACTGAGCATTTTAACCCTGCAGATGTTTTGTAGAAATTAGTGTGCACTCGATGTTGCAGAGTGAAAATGGGATTTTTTTCCATAGATATGCCAATATGTGGTGCCCAGCTTGTGCCACCATAACAAGACAGCTCTCTAATTATTTTACGGTGTTTCCCAGTTTTAGAAACACCCTACACGGGGCACTAATCTTTTGCCTGGACATTCGACCAGGCTCAGGAGTGAAAGCGTACCATATAAAATTGAGGCCTAATTTGGCGATTTACAAAGTATTGGTTCACAACTGCAGAGGCTCAGATGTGAAATAATAAAAAGAAACCCCTGAGAAGTGACCCCATTTGGAAACTACACCCCTCAAGGCATTTATTAAGGGGTGTGGTGAGAATTTTCACCCCACAGGTCTTTTACATAAATGATTGCACTGCGGATGGTGCAAATGAAAAATTTGTATTTTTCCCTAGATATGCCATTTCATTGACAAATATGTCATGCCCAGCTTATGCCACTGGAGACACACACCCCAAAAATTGTTAAAAGGGTTCTCCCTGGTATGACGATGCCACATATGTGGAAGGAAACTGCTGTTTGGGCACATTGTAGGGTTCAGAGCGGAGGGAGCGCCATTTGCCTTTTGGAGAGCGGATTTTGCTTGGCACTATATTTGTTTGATTATTGCTGGTGTTTCCATTTATAATGTGGGGGTACATGTAAGCCGGGCGGAGTATATAAGGGGCATAGTCAGGTGGTATAATAATGGGGTAAAAAAACAATAAAATGATCCATAGATGTGTGTTACGCTGTGACACAATCCTTTCTGCACAGGCCGGTGTCGCACTGATATATGGCGTCCTTTCTTATGCCCCTTTTGGTCCACACTTCGCACCTTTGCTGTTTGGGGAATTTTGCTGGGAAAGTGTTGTCCTAGTATAATGCGGGCACCCTCGCTTCCAGCGGATATGTTTTGGCCCTCCCCTTCCTGGTTTCCTAATTTTAGGTCCTTGATAAATCGCCTCTTGAACCATAAGAAATGTTCCCCTCGGGCCGGCACAACTGCATATTTTTTGTTTCCTGACTTATTGGAGCCTTAACTAATTTTATTTTTTCATAGACGTAGTGGTATGAGGGCTTTTTTTTGCGGGTCGAGCTGTAGTTATTAGTGGTACCATTTTGGGGTACATGCGACTTTTTGATCACGTTTTATCCTATTTTTTGGGAGGCCAGGTAAACAAAAAAACGCAATTCTGCCATAGTTGTTTTATTTTGCTTTACACAGCGTTCACCACGCGTTATAAACTACATGTTCACGTTATTCTGCGGGTCAGTACGATTCCGGTGATACCTAATTTATAGAACTTTTTTATGTTTTACAACTTTTTGCACAATAAAATTACTTTTGGAAAAAGAATGTATTTTTTTCTGTCGCCAAGTTGTGAGAACCATAACTTTTTAATTTTTTTGTCGACGGAGCTGTATGAGGGCTTGTTTTTTGCGAGACAAGCTATAGTTTTTATAGGTACCATTTTTGGATACATGCGACTTTTTGATCAATATTTGAAAAAAAGTGTAGGGTAAAGTGACCAAAAAACAGAAACTCTGGTATAGTTTTTGACGTTTTTTTTTTACGCTGTTCACCGAGTGCAATAAATAATATAATATTTTGATACCTAAGGTCGTTACGGTCGCGGCGATACCAAATACGTATGGTTTATTTTTTTTCAATAATAAAGGGCGATTGTGTTTTATTTTATTACTTGAAACTTTTATTGTTTTCAAGCTTTTATTTTTTTCCCTTTTTTTTTTTTTTACACTTTTTTATACTTTTTTTTTTGTACACTTTTTTTCAAGTCCCACTAGGGGACTTGAAGTTCCAACTGTCTGATGGTTTTTTTTCTAATACATTGCACTACCTACGTAGTGCAATGTATTAGATCTGTCAGTTATTCACTGACAGCAAGCCGATTAGGCTTCCCCTCCCGACAGGGCCTAATCGGCTTCCATAATGGCAGAGCAGGAGGCCATTGTGTTTCCTGTTGCCATAGCAGCAGTCGCCAGTCCTGATTGCCTGTCAGGGCTGGCGATCTGCTAGTAACCGCTACGATGCAGCAATCGCTTTCGATTGCTGCATCGAAGGGGTTAATGGCAGGGATCGGAGCTAGCTCTGGTTTCTGCCGTTACAGGTGGATGTCAGCTGTAACATACAGCTGACTTCCACCGCTGATGACGCCGGATCAGCTCCTGAGCCGGCGCCAAGCCGATCAGGCTCCGCCGCCGGTCGGATCTTCACCGGCTTCCGTGCTAGGCAGACTGGGAGGCCAGTATTAGGCCTCAGGTTGCCATTGCAGCCACCGGAACCCCGGCAATTTCATTGCTGGGGTTTCCGATGAGCTGCAAACAGCTTAAATGTAGCGATCACGTTTGAACGCTGCATTGAAGGGGTTAATGGTGGGGATTGAAGCTAATTTCGGTCCCCGCCATTACAGCCGGATGTCAGCTGTAAGATACAGCTGAGATCCGGCGATGATAGCACCGGCTCAGCTTCTGTGCCGGATCCAAACATTTGTCGTAAGTATACAACATTTTGCGGGAAGCACTGGCTTTCCATGACGTAGACTTACGACAAATGTCGGGAAGGGGTTAAAGTTATAGACAGACGGACGGAGCCCGTAGCATTACTTGGACGTATACTGCAGAAGGAAGCAGCTTTTTGTTCACATTCCCTCCTCTACCCCCACCCTATCATTTCTTATATTTATTTGCCCTTTTCCCCCTCCTCCACCACCTCACTTGTTTGTGTCCTTTCCATTTCCCTCTGCTTTCTTATTATTTCTCTCCATTCTTTCTCATGCCCTTCACTGTTTATTTCTCCCATCACTCCCGCTCTGCTGTCCTGCCATGTTTCTATGTGTTCACCCTCAGCCAGTTATCATTCTTCCTTATTTGCCTGAGTGTCTTTTCTTCTACTACTCACAGTGTGTTACAGTTTTAATCTGTGTGTGTGTCTGGGGGAGCAACCTTCACCCACTCTGTATCCTGGCCTGGCCTCCCATCTGGAAGTGATTGTGGGCCTATGAATGCTGGATATAGGAGAGGGGGGTTGTGAGAGGGGATTTGTGGATCTCATTTCATTCCATCATATTTTCCAAATTGTATTAACTTACCAGACTTTGTTTCTTTTATCTTGCATTTTTAAATCATGCAGCAATGTTTCTGTTTTATATGTTCCATATCATTTTCTTTTTTTTTTACTCAAAAAAGCCTCTATTGACACATCACTCCCTTTTTCATTTTAATAAAATATGCAGTTTACCTGTGATCTGACACTTACATACATACATACATACAAAACATACTATACACACAGACACACACAATATACTAGTCCTTCTCAAGGAATTAGAATATCATCAAAAAGTTTTATTTATTTATTTATTTATTTATTTTAGTAATTCAATTCAAAAAGTGAAACTCATATATGCTATAGATTCAATACACAGAGTGATCTATTTGCAGCATTTTTTTCTTTTAACGTTGATGATTAGGGCTAACAGTTAATGAAAACCCAAAATTTTTTTCAGAAAATTTGAATATTGGGTAAAAGTTGAAGATTGTAGACTCATGGTATCACACTCTAATCAGCTAATCAACACAAAACACCTGCAAAGGTTTCCTAAGCCTTTAAATGGCTGCAGTTATCTCTGTTGCTTGTGCACCTTTTTCTACCACACTTCTTCCTTCCCCTCAAATTTCCATTAATATGCTTGGATACAGCACTCTGAACATCCAGCTTCTTTAGCAATGTCCTTTTGTGGCTTACCCTCCTTGTGGAGGGTGTCAATGACGGTCTTCTGGACAACTGTGAAGTCAGCAGTCTTCCTCATGATTGTGTAGCCTACTGAACCACACTGTTGGACCATTTAAAGGCTTAGGAAACCTTTGGGGATGAAGTTGATCGACACATGCCTTATTACCTAGTGTACTATGTGACACTTTCATCTGTATACTAATTGATACAAATATACTTCCTACTCGGTATGCCAAGTGGGGAAAAAAAAACTTAAAATAAAATGAAAAGCATAACTTGCTCATGGATTAACTTTTAAGTGACCTACAGAAACAGGAAAAGATTATAGTAATTGAAAAAGGCTAACACATTCACAAAGAATTACATATAACTGACAGTATGCTTTCACTCAAAATAGCTGACACCCCCTCCTTCCTGAATGTGAGAGACCCGACTGCTTGTTATGTGCTTGGGTTCCATGTTACAAGACCCTGATTAGATAAATAAGTACCTGCTTTGGCAGTCAGCATATAACTATATATGTTTTTGCTGCTTTTTGATATGATATAATCACATTTTTGGCTTGCGTTTAGCTTATAAGCACCTGACATATACGCTAAACGGAGGCTTTGCCGGATGCCTAACAGTGGCATCCGTTACCTATAGGCTTTTATGGCATCTGTTTAACGTATACATCATGAGCTTTTTATGGTGTATACATTAAATGGATGTCATAATAGCCTATGGGTGACAATTGCCACTGTTGGGCATTCGTCACTCATGGGCTATTATGGCATCTGTTTAACGTATATGTCATAAAATTCTCATGAAAAGCTCATGATGTATACGTTAAACGGATGCTATGACAGCCTATAGGTGACGGATTCCACCGTTTGACATCCGACACAGCCTCCGTTTACTGTATGGGTATGTGCACACACACTAATTACGTCCGTAATTGACGGACGTATTTCGGCCGCAAATACCGGACCGAACACAGTGCAGGGAGCCGGGCTCCTAGCATCATACTTATGTACGATGCTAGGAGTCCCTGCCTCTCTGCAGGACAACTGTCCCGTACTGTAATCGTGTTTTCAGTACGGGACAGTAGTTCCACAGCGAGGCAGGGACTCCTAGCATCGTACATAACTATGATGCTAGGAGCCCGGCTCCCTGCACTGTGTTCGGTCCGGGACTTGCGGCCGAATTACGTCCGTCAATTACGGACGTAATTAGTGTGTGTGCACATACCCTATATGTCAGGAGTTTTTCCTGGCATATACGTTGAACATAGGCCAAAAACTTGATTGTATCACATAGAAAAGAAGTAAGAACATATATAGTCATATGCCAACCGCAGTATTGTTTTTTTTTTTTTTTTACAAAATGTGTGGAAAAATGTAATCTACTACGCTATTCCATACTTTTTTGCGCAGTATACTGACATATACCGGCCCGATGGAGGCAAAATGGACACTTTCTTTAGCTTTTTTTAGGCCCCATGCACTTCACTGTATTTGGGATCTATATCACACAGGTCCTGAATATGGAGGCACACAGAGATTTTTCTCAAAAAAACGTGGCATATTCCATTTTAAGTTTTATTACAGAGGTATTCTCACCTGGAATTATTTCTTATATGTGAGACTGTCTCATGGAGGCTCTGTTGGACTTGGAATGTCTACACAGGGAGTCCGTATGGGGGGCGAAGCATGACACAGGGAAAACCAAAGGCCCACTTCACACAGAGTTTTTTGCTGCGTTTTTTGACACGGAAACCGCTGCAAGAAATTGCCTCCCATTGATTTCAATGGGAGGTGGAGGCTTTTTTTCGCTCGTGGGAAAAAGAAGCGACATGCCCTATCTCGAGGCGTTTTCTGCCTCAAAAACTCTATTGAAATCAATGGGATACGGAAAAAACGCATTTGCAGCGTTATTTTGACGCGTTTTATGACAAAAAACGCTCGTGTTTTTTCCTTTGCCTGTTGAACAAAGAGGTAAAAAACGCGGTGAAAAACCACTTAAAAAAAAATAAAATACGAAAGCTAATTTTTCCAGGCAGAATTTTCTGCCTGCAAAAAAACTGTATGAACAGGGCCAAAGAGGGAGTCCCTGTGTCAGGCCCTGCACTAGGCATAACACAGTGTATCAGTTTTGTCTAGAGAAGTCCCGTAAGCCCTTCTAGACATCAGCCATTATATGTATGTCGGAAGGGGAAGTATGGAGCGAGCTCAGGGGATGCATACGCTTTGGGTTTTAGTTGTGTATTACAACTGACACCCTTCACTAACGATTGTCTAACCACTTAGATGCCGGGGTCAATAGCGATAGTAGCATCTAAGCCATTAGACAGAGGGGGATGGACCTCTCTGTCACCCCATCGCCCCCTTGCGACATGATCATTGGTTGGCGATGGTTGTCATGTAAAGAAATGAATAGGAAAACTTAAACAAAAAAACATTTTTCCATTCCTCCACTAAAGTAATGTAAAAGATAGACATATTCGGGATTGCCGAGATTGTCCGAATTATTTCAATATAAAATTATTTAACTCACAGGGTAAAGAAATAAAACCGCCAGAATTGCTGTTTTTTGGTCACCTTACTTCCCCCAAAAAATCATTAAGTGTACTAAAAGTAGTACCATTAAAGACTTCTGAATTCTCACGCTGCTGTTGTGTTTTTTTTTGTTTTTTTGCTGCTATTTTGCTGTAATCATGGCAAAAAAAAGCGCACCAAAGTCAGAGAAAACCCAACCTTAGGTCACTTTCGCACGGCAGTATTTAGATCAGTATTTTGCTTCAGTATTTGTAAGCCAAAACCAGGAGTGAATCCTGCACAGCGAAAAGTACAATGGAAAGATTTGCACCTCTACCATGCTTTGGACCCACTCCTGGTTTTGGCTTCAGAATACTGACCTACATAATACCATGTGAAAGTTACCTTAGTCTCGACACGCACACCCACACCTTTTCCTTTCTTTACAATAAGGGTATGTTCACACGATTAACAAAATACGTCTGAAAATACGGAGCTGTTTTCAAGGGAAAACAGCTCCTGATTTTCTGACGTTTTTTGAGCAACTTGCGTTTTTCATGCCCGTTTTTGGAGCTGTTTTCAATAGTCTATGAGAAAACTGCTCCAAAAAACGTCCCAAGAAGTGTCCTGCACTTCTTTTAACGAGCCGTCATTTTACGCGCCGTATTTTGAAATAGACGCGTAAAATGACAACTTGTCTGCACAGAACATCGTAAGACCCATTGCAAGCAATGGGCAGATGTTTGCCAATGTATTGGAGCCGTCTTTTCAGGCGTAAAACGCCTCCATTACATCTGAAAAGCGGTCGTGTGAACCCAGCCTAAGTTTTTCACCTTTCTCACACGCGTTGCAGCAACGCAACTGCTGTGTGTTCTAAAAACAAACACACATAGAATTTATATTCTTCTATTAGATGAGTGGCATTACTAGTATACATTGATGTCTGATTTCTCTATCACATCATTGGTATTTGAAGTTAAAATACGTGAGCATTTTTCTAAAGGCTACACACGTTCCTTTGAATGTAGGGTTTTTCTGCAGCTCTGAAGCTTCATCTCTAGTCTCTGTGGAGCCTGGTATTTTCCAGTCCACTTTGACAGTGATTGTTTGAGAGAAGTGACACCTGCTTGCTGAAATCGAAGTTTTAGAGGCCACAGAAAAGGATACTTGTAAGGCCAGGATCACACACACAGTCTTGATGCAGTTTTTGTGGCAGTTTTTGGCTCAGTTGAATTAATCAAAGCCAGAAATGGATCCAAAAGTAAAGAAAGGTATAAAGAAAAGACTGATTCATCTCCTTTCTTTTGAGTCCACTCCTGTATTCGGCTCAAAAACAGAGCTAAAATCTGCATCAAAACTGTGAGTGTGATCCTGGCATTTTTGTTCATTTTTTTTTTTTTTGTGTTTTCGAGCATTCTTTGCTTTTATTAATATACAAATGTAGAAATGCTACTAATGTACTGCTGGAAAGTTCATCTATTATTGAGAATTGTGCATCATTGTATCACCAGACCATGATAAACAAGTTGACTTCTCTATACAGAGCCCTTCTGTCGAAGTGGGTATGGAGTGCAAAATTTCCCATGTCTTTTCTCCTCCTCATTCTCTCTGCCATCTTCAAACACAGAGCTTCAATAGAGTCTTTGTTTCATGCCATTGTTACTAAGAGTGACAAAGTCACTTGAGACGACAGAGCTGGCCTGTGTCCTCTTCCTTTGAGTCTCCAAAAAATGCCTCCATTCTAGTTTTTAACTTCCTCATTTCCACTGCAGAGCAAGAAGCACAGTTTGTTATCACAAACAGTCATGCGACCCAAGTGGTTAATGGGTCATTCACACTATGGGAACAAAAATATATTAATAGCTGAAAGTGAAGTTCAAGAGCTTTTCATAAAGTGCATCTTCTTATGTTCTACTGCTACCACCCCCATTCTACCCACTATGCCATTTCCTGCTGAGTTCTGGCTCCACGAAAAACGGCGCCTTGTCCTTTTGGTTAATTGAAAATCTGTTTTATGTTTTTTAATTGTCCAAAATTTGGGATTTGAGAAATTAACCTACAATCTTTCAGGCCTCAATTTCTACCATAGTTTGAAACTTCTATGTTTCTGACACTTCTATGCTTTCAAATAGTATGGTAAGAGTGAATTATCTTCATTGGTCATTTTCATACGCTAACCTGACGAAATACTGGTGACAAATTGAGGGAACTGTTTGGTCACTATTGTTTTATGCAATATACAGTGAAGGAAATAAGTATTTGATCCCTTGCTGATTTTGTAAGTTTGCCCACTGTCAAAGACATGAACAGTCTAGAATTTTTAGGCTAGGTTAATTTTACCAGTGAGAGATAGATTATATAAAAAAAAACAAAACAGAAAATCACATTTTCAAAATGATATATATTTATTTGCATTGTGCACAGAGAAATAAGTATTTGATCCCTTTGGCAAACAAGACTTAATACTTGGTGGCAAAACCCACAGCAGTCAGACGTTTTTTGTAGTTGATGATGAGGTTTGCACACATGTTAGATGGAATTTTGGCCCACTCCTCTGTGCAGATCATCTGTAAATCATTAAGATTTCAAGGCTGTCGCTTGGCATCTCGGATCTTCAGCTCCATCCATAAGTATTCGATGGGATTAAGGTCTAGAGACTGGCTAGGCCACTCCATGACCTTAATGTGCTTCTTTTTGAGCCACTCATTTGTTGCCTTGGCTGTATGTTTCGGGTCATTGTCGTGCTGGAAGACCCAGCCACGATCCATTTTTAATGTCCTGGTGGAGGGAAGGAGGTTGTCACTCAGGATTTGACGGTACATGGCTCCATCCATTCTCCCATTGATGCGGTGAAGTAGTCCTGTGCCCTTAGCAGAGAAACAGCCCCAAAAGATAATGTTTCCACCTCCATGCTTGACAGTGGGGATGGTGTTCTTTGGGTCATAGGCAGCATTTCTCTTCCTCCAAACACGGCGAGTTGCGTTAATGCCAAAGAGCTCAATTTTAGTCTCATCTGACCACAGCACCTTCTCCCAATCACTCTCAGAATCATCCAGATGTTCATTTGCAAACTTCAGATGGGCCTGTACATGTGCCTTCTTGAGCAGGGGGACCTTGCGGGCACTGCAGGATTTTAATCCATTACAGCGTGATGTGTTACCAATGGTTTTCTTGGTGACTGTGGTCCCAGCTGCCTTGAGATCATTAACAAGTTCCCCCCGTGTAGTTTTCGGCTGAGCTCTCACCTTCCTCAGGATCAAGGATACCCCACGAGGTGAGATTTTGCATGGAGCCCCAGATCGATGTCGATTGACAGTCATTTTGTATGTCTTCCATTTTCTTACTATTGCACCAACAGTTGTCTCCTTCTCACCCAGCGTCTTACTTATGGTTTTGTAGCCCATTCTAGCCTTGTGCAGGTCTATGATCTTGTCCCTGACATCCTTAGAAAGATCTTTGGTCTTGCCCATGTTGTAGAGGTTAGAGTCAGACTGATTGAGTCTGTGGACAGGAGTCTTTTATACAGGTGACCATGTAAGACAGCTGTCTTTAACCCCTTCCCGACATTTGCCGTACATGTACGTCATGAAAAGCATTGACTTCCCGCAAAATGCCGTACATGTACGTCAAATGTTTGACACCGGCTCAAAAGCTGAGTCGGTGCCATCATCACCGGATCTCAGCTGTATCTTACAGCTGACATCCAACTGTAACGGCGGGGACCGAAATTAGCTTTGATCCCCGCCATTAACCCCTTAAGTGCAGCGCTCAAACGCAATCGCTGCACGTAAGGTGTTTGCAGCTCATCGGAGCCCCAGCAATTAAATTGCCGGGGTTCCGGTGGCTGCAATGGCAACCGGAGGCCTAATACTGGCCTCCCGGTCTGCCTAGCACCGAAGCCGGTCAAGATCCGCCCGGCGGCGGAGCCTGATCGGCTTCCGTAGCTGCCGGCAAGATGGCGCCGGGTCAGGAGCTGATCCGGCGTCATCAGCGGTGGAAGTCAGCTGTACTGTACAGCTGACATCCACCTGTAACGGCAGGAACCGGAGCTAGCTCCGATCCCTGCCATTAACCCCTTCGATGCAGCAATCGAAAGCGATTGCTGCATCGTAGCGGTTACTAGCAGATCGCCAGCCCTGACAGGCAATCTGGACTGTCGACTGCTGTTATGGCAACAGGAGACACAATGGTCTCCTGCTCTGCCATTACGGAAGCCGATTTAGGCCCCGCCGGGAGGCGAAGCCTAATCGGCTTGCTGTCAGTGAATGACTGACAGATCTAATACATTGCACTACATAGGTAGTGCAATGTATTAGAAAAAAAAAAATCTGACCGTTGGACCTTCAAGTCCCCTAGTGGGACTTGAAGAAAAGTGTAAAAAAAAGTATCAAAAAGTGTAAAAAAAAGTGCAAAAAATAAAAGTTTGAAAACAATAAAAGTTTCAAGTAATCAAATAAAACACAATCCCCCTTTTACTCTTATCAAGTCCTTTATTGAAAAATAATAATAAACCATATGTATTTGGTATCGCCACGACCGTAACGACCTGAGGTATCAAAATATTGTATTATTTATTGCACGCGGTGAACAGCGTAAAAAAAACCATAAAAAACGTTACCAGAGTTTCTGTTTTTTAGTCACTTTGCCCTACAAATATTAGAATAAAAAGTGATCAAAAAGTCGCGCGTATCCAAAAATGGTACCTATAAAAACTATAGCTTGTCCCGCAAAAAACAAGCCCTCATACACCTCCGTCGACAAAAAAATTAAAAAGTTATGGTTCTCACAACATGGCGACAGAAAAAAAATACATTCTTTTTACAAAAGTAATTTTATTGTGAAAAAAGTTGTAAAACATAAAAAAGTGCTATAAATTAGGTATCGCCGGAATCGTACTGACCCGCAGAATAAAGTTAACATGTAATTTATAACGCATGGTGAACGCTGTATAAAAAAAACCGAAAAAAGCTGTGCCAGAATTGCATTTTTTTGTTTACCTGGCATCCAAAAAATAGGATAAAAGGTGATAAAAAAGTTGCATGTACCCCAAAATGGTACCAATAATAACTACAGCTCATCCCGCAACAAACCAGCCCTCATACCGCTACGTCTATGAAAAATTAAATTAGTTATGGCTCCAATAAGTCAGGGAATAAAAAAATATGCAGTTGTGCCCGAGGGGAACATTTCTTCAGTTTGAAGAGGCGATTTATCAAGGACCTAAAATTAGGGAACCAGGAAAGGGAGGGCCCAAACATATCCGCTGGAAGCGATGGTGCCCGTATTATACCAGGACAACACTTCACAGCAAAATTCCTCAAACTACAAAGGTGCAGAGTGTGGACCAAAAGGGGGATAAGAAATTACACCATTTATCAGTGTGACACTGGCCTGTGCGGAAAGGATTGCTTCACAGCGTAACACACACCTATGGATTATTTTTTTTTTTCATACCACCTGACTATGCCCCTTATATACTCCGCCCCGCTTACATGTACCCCCACATTATAAAACACCAGCAATACTCAAACAAATTTAGTACCAAGCAAAATCCGCTCTCCAAAAGCCAAATGGTGCTCCCTCGGCCCTGAACCCTGCAGCGTCCCCAAACAGCAGTTTCCTTCAACATATATGGCATCGTCATACCCGGGAGAACCCTTTTAACAATTTTTGGGGTGTGTCTCCAGCGTCATAAGCTGGGCATGACATATTTGCCACTGAATGGCATATCTAGGGAAAAATATACATTTTTAATTTGCACCATCCACAGCGCATTCATTTATGGAAAAGACCTGTGGGTTGAAAATGCTCACTACACCCCTTAATAAATACCTTGAGGGGTGCAGTTCCATAGTGGGGGTCACTTATCAGGGGTTTCTTTTTATTATTTCACATTTGAGCCTCTGCAGTTGTGAACCAATACTTTGTAAATCGCCAAATTAGGCCTCCACTCCGCATGGTACTCTTCACTCCTGAGCCCTGTCATATGTCCAGGCAAAAGATTAGGGCCACATGTAGGGTGTTTCTAAAACCGGGAAACACCGCATAATAATTAGAGGGCTGTCTTGTTATGGTGGCACAAGCCGGGCACCACATATTGGCATATCTATGGAAGAAAATCCAGTTTTTACTCTGCAACATCGAGTGAACACTAATTTCTACAAAACACCTGCAGGGTTAAAATGCTTACTACACCCCTTGGTAAATGCATTGAGGGGTGTCGTTTCCAAAATGGGGTCACTTCTAGGGGGTTTCCACTGTTTTGGGCCCACAGGCGCCCAGAAACCAATCCAGCAACATCTGCACTCCAAATGGCGGTCCTTTCCTTCTGAGCCCTGCCGTTTGCCCAAACAGAAGTTTATGACCACATATGGGGTATTGCCGTACTCGGGAGAAATTGCTTTACAAATTTTGGGTTCTTTTTTTCCTTTATTTGTTGAGAAAATGAAAAAATTTGCGCTAAAGCTACGTCTTATTGAAGAAAAAGGACTGTTTTTATTTTCACTGCCTAATTCTAATAAATTCTATGAAACATCTGTGGGGTCAAAATGCTTACTACACCCCTAGATGAATTCCTCAAGAGGTGTAGTTTCCTAAATGGAGTCCCTTTTTGGGCGTTTTCATTGTTTTGTCCCCTCAGGGGCTTTGCAAATGTGACCTGGCCTCCGCAAACCATTCCTGCTAAATGTGATCTCAAAAAGCCAAATAGTGCTCTTTCCCTTCTAAGCCCTGCCGTGTGTCCAAACAGCCGTTTATTACCACATGTGGGGTATTGTTTTACTCGGGAGAAATTGCTTTACAAATTTTGTGGTGATTTTTCTCCTTCAGTCCTTCTGGAAATGAGAAAAAATTAGCTAAACCTAGATTTTTTTTGAAAAAATGTAGATTACTATTTTCAGGGCCTACTTCCAATATTTTCTGCAAAAAAGCTGTGGGGTCAAATCGCTCACTATACCCCTAGATAATTTCCTCAATGGGTGTAGTCTCCAAAATGGGGTCACTTGTGGGGGGTTTCCACTGTTTTTGTCCCCTCAGGGGCTTCGTAAATGTGACATGGCCTCCGCAAACCATTCCTGCTAAATGTGGACTCCAAAAGCCAAATGGCGCTCTTTCCCTTCTAAGCCCTGCCGTGTGTCCAAACAGCCGTTTATTACCACATGTGGGGTATTGTTTTACTCGGGAGAAATTGCTTTACAAATTTTGTGGTGATTTTTCTCCTTCAGTCCTTCTGGAAATGAGAAAAAATTAGCTAAACCTAGATTTTTTTTGAAAAAATGTAGATTACTATTTTCAGGGCCTACTTCCAATATTTTCTGCAAAAAAGCTGTGGGGTCAAATCGCTCACTATACCCCTAGAAAATTTCCTCAATGGGTGTAGTCTCCAAAATGGGGTCACTTGTGGGGGGTTTCCACTGTTTTTGTCCCCTCAGGGGCTTCGTAAATGTGACATGGCCTCCGCAAACCATTCCTGCTAAATGTGGACTCCAAAAGCCAAATGGCGCTCTTTCCCTTCTAAGCCCTGCCGTGTGTCCAAACAGCCGTTTATTACCACATGTGGGGTATTGTTTTACTCGGGAGAAATTGCTTTACAAATTTTACACTGCTTTTTCTCCTTCAGTCCTTGTGGAAATGAGAATAAATTAGCTAAACCTACATTTTCTTTGAAAAAATTTAGATTATCATTTTCACAGCCTACTTCCAATAATTTATGCAAAAAACCTGTGGGGTCAAAACGCTCACTATACCCCTAGATAATTTCCTCAATGGGTGTAGTTTCCGAAATGGGGTCACTTGTGGGGGGTTTCCACTGTTTTGTCCCCTCAGGGGCTTTGTAAATGTGACATGGCCTCTCAAACCATTCCTGCTAAATTTGAGCTCCAAAAGCCAAACGGCGCTCTTTCTAAGCCCTGCCGTGTGTCCAAATATCCATTTATTACCACATGTGGGGTAGTGTTTTACTCGGGAGAAATTGCTTTGCAAATTTTGCGGTGCTTTTTCTCCTTTAGTCCTTGTGGAAATGAGAAAAAAAATCGCTAAACCTACATTTTCTTTGAAGAAATATTGATTTTAATTTTCACGGCCTACTTCCAATAATTTCTGTAAAAAACCTGTGCGGTCAAAATGCTCACTACACCCCTAGATAATTTCCTTGAGGTGTCTAGTTTCCCAGATGGGGTCACTTTTGGGGGATTTTCACTGTTTTGGCACCGCAAGAGCCCTTCAAACCTGACATGGTGCCTAAAATATATTCTAACAAAAATAAGGCCCAAAAATCCTCTAGGTGCTCCTTTGCTTCTGAGGCCGGTGCTTCAGTCCAGTAGCACGCTACGGCCACATGTGGGATATTTCCTAAAACTGCAGAAACTGTGCAACAAATATTGAGTTGCATTTCTCTGGTAAAACCTTCTGTGTTATAAAAAAAATTGTATTAAAAATTTATTTCTGCAAAAAAATATGAAATTTGTAAATTTCACCTCTACTTTGCTTTAATTCCTGTGAAATGTGTAAAGGGTTAAGACATTTTCTAAATGCTGTTTTGAATACTTTGAGGGGTGAAGTTTTTAAAATGGGGTGATTTATCGAGGGTTTCTAATATATAAGGCCCTAAAATCCTCTTCACAACTGAACTGGCCCCTGTAAAAATAGCCTTTTGAAATTTTCTTGAAAATGTGAGAAATTGCTGCTAAAGTTCTAAGCCTTGTGAGGTCATAGAAAAATAAAAGGATGTTCAAAAAAACGATGCCAATCTAAAGTAGACATATGGGGGATGTTAATTAGCAACAATTTTGTGTGGTATAACTGCCTGTCTTACAAGCAAATACATTTAAATTGAGAAAAATGCTAATTTTTGCAATTTTTCACTATATTTTCGTGTTTTTCACAATTAAATACTGAATGTATCGACCAAATTTTACCACTATCTTAAAGTCCAATGTGTCACGAGAAAACAATCTCAGAATCGCTTGGATAGGTGAAAGCATTTCGACGTTATTACCACATAAAGTGACACATGTCAGATTTGAAAAATGAGGCTCTGTCAGGAAGGTCAAAAGTGGCTAAAGAGAGAAGGGGTTAATGCAGGCACCAAGTTGATTTGGAGCGTGTAACTGGTCTGGAGGAGGCTGAACTCTTAATGGTTGGTAGGGGATCAAATACTTATTTCTCTGTGCACAATGTAAATAAATATATATAATTTTGACTATGTGATTTTCTTTTTTTTTTTTTTTATATAATCTATCTCTCACTGGTAAACTTAACCTAGCCTAAAAATTCTAGACTGTTCATGTCTTTGACAGTGGGCAAACTTACAAAATCAGCAAGGGATCAAATACTTATTTCCTTCACTGTAACTAGTCTACAAAAATGTCCATTATGTTGAGCGCTGGTGACCAGTCTTGGACACACCGCGTGTCATCCCAGTTAAGGGAGTGTTCACACAGTGTCTTTTTTTTACATGTTGATATCGGTGTAAAGTCCTCTTACAAACAGGCAGATTTTCTTTAAAATCTGCCTCAGGTTATTCTGCCTCCTGATTCGTCGTGTGAACATTGCCTCGAACTATGGAATGAAAGTTCTTGCATATCTATGCTACCACTGTGGGTCGCAACTGCTTGGTTGGCGTTTACACTAGATATAGCACTTGACCTTGAATCCTAGACAGTGACATTATTTGACAAGAAAGAGTATCCGGTGTCAATGACATACAGACTGACTGTGATACGAAAGGGGGGTCGAGTGTGGTCAGATACAGATTAAGATCGAGTGGCAAGATGTCTAGTCATCACCTCCTGGGTACATTTCTTTGCTTCCAGATTAACCACCATTGGTTATATTTCTTCCTGCCACAATTTATTTTACAAATTAAAGCTGGCTATAGAGATAAAATAGTTGTCAGCCGAACAATATTTCCGCTTACAGCTCTTTCCCGACTCTCCCGTTAATAAGCCTGTTCAGCTCAATGGAGTAGACATATTATTTCTATTTGGGGAGGGAGGTTAGCGGAACCCCTTATCTCAAGAGAGAAAACCTGTCCGATGAAAGATCGCCTTAATGTCTCCCATTAGAGGATACTCTGAATGTCCACATAGATATAAGATTGCCTTCAGAATCCACCAACAAAAATCCCATGACTGTGGACAACTGGAAAAGGATTAATTCTGTGGCATCTTTAAGATGAATGGGGCGCAGCTTTTTTACACTAAAGTGTGTTAACAGTGTATAGTATGTCTATGAATTTTGTCATCTGTAGTATCCTCGCCAAACGTATGCCAAAAGGACATACGCTCCGCCATTAAACTCTATGGGCAAGTTGTATAAAATGTGAGTTGGGCCTTAAGATTGTCATCAGATTCTGTCGATATCAGTGGGATTTGCCTTCAATCATCTTGTGTATTGCTATTTACATTTGGCATTATTTAAAACCGGTACCCTGGGTATATATAAAGATTCTACAAAGGCCCATAATATGGTTGTTTGAATTCGGCCTATATCAGTATACTCAGTAACAGGAGAGCACAGCAAAAATTTCAAAGGCAACCACGTCCCTCTGCTGACCTGCAGCCTGGTCTCCTGGGATGAAACGTCATCCCAGGAGGCCAGCCTGGATGAAGAAGCACAGAATTCTGGGTAAGATAACAATTAATTTTTTTTCTCCTGAGTTGCGATTTTTGCAACGGAACCGTAACTTTTCCGCTACAAAAACTGCAACATTTGCTATTTTTTGTGGGTTTTACCTTCCATTGAATGTAATGAGGAAAACCGACAACAAAAAAGCAGCGATTATGCAAATACAATTGACATTCTGCGGATTAAGAAAAAGCACAGCAGATCAATTTCTGAGCGTTTTTCCGCTTATCATTTATGCAGCGTGTGGATGAGATTTGTTCAAATCTCATCCACTCTGCTGCTACTTTATTATGCTGCCGATTTTCAGCAACAAAATCCATTGCAGAAAATCTGCTGCATTTACTCTATATGTAAACTTACCCATATTGTTGCAGAAATTTTCTGTGACTGAAAATCAGTTCCGTTCATCTGAATGAAACTTGCAGAAATCCATGCACCTGCTGGAGAAACAACCCTATTCAGATGAATGGAACTGATTTTCAGTCAAAGAAAATTCCTGCACTAAAATCTGCCACTTGTGACTGTACGCTTACAGGCAGGGGCTTAGCTAGGGGAGGGCAGGCGGGGCATGTGCCCCGGGCGCAAGTAGGTGGTAGGGAAGGGGGGGCGCCGCAGAGTAGCTGATCGCTGCTGATAGGCGCCCTGTATGTCGGACAACTGCAGCAGCGATCAGCTTTAGGAAGAGCCAGGCGTTCATGCAGCGGCGTTATGACTGGGGTCTGTGACGGCCAGTGAGTGGACCAGTCACCTGACCTCACGTCAGGTACATGGGGTCAGATGACTCGGGTCGGTTGACTGGACTGGTCCACTCCCGGGCTGTCACCGACCCTAGTCAGAAGGAACGCTGCCTGCGCCGCATGACCTCCTCGGCTCCTCCGGTAGGTCACGTCAGGCAGAGCGGAGAGTGATAGCGGTAGGCTATCGCTCGCCGCTCTGTTTACAGTGTGCCGCTAAGTACAAGGGGGGAGTTGTGGCTCTATTTAAAAGGGGGGGAATGTGGTGCTATTTACAAGGGGGTGAGTGTGCCGCTATTTACAAGGGGTGGAGTGTACCGCTATCTACAAGGGGGGGAAGCGGGCTGTGTGTGGCACTATTTACAAGGGGGGCTGTGTGGCGCTATTTACAAGGGGGGCTGTGTGGCGCTATTTACAAGGGGGGCTGTGTCTGGCGCTATTTACAAGGGGGGCTGTGTGGCGCTATTTACAAGGGGGGCTGTGTAATGCTGTTTACAAGGTGGGCTGTGTAATGTTGTTTACAAGGGGGGACTGTGTGGCACTGTTTACAAAGGGGAGCAGTGTGGCGCTATTTACAGGGGGCAGTGTGCGCTATTTACAAGGGGGAGCAGTGTGACACTATTTACAAGGGGGGCTATGTGGCACTTTATACAAGGGGGGGGGCTGTGTGGCACTATATAGAAGGGGGGCTGTATGGCGCTGTATACAAGGGGGGCTGTGTGGCGGTATCTACAACAGGGGGCTATTTGTAGCGCTATCTATAACAGGGGGATGTGTGGCGCTATCTACAAGAGGGGCTTTGTGTGGTACTAACTACAAGGTTGGCTGTGTGGTGCTATCCACAACTGGGGGGCTGTGTGGTGCTATCCACAACTGGGGGGCTGTGTGGCGCTAGCTACAAGGGGGGCTGTGTGGCGCTATCCACAACTGGGGGGCTGGTGTGGCGTTAACTACAAGGTGGGGCTTTGTGTGGCCTCTAATGTATTTTCTTAATTTATTTTTATGTTAACTACATATCACTTGTAAAATGTAGAAATGCTTTTATGCTCGAGTTACATAAAAAAATTGTCCAAAAAAAATTACACCTCATTGATTGGTAGAGAAAGCAAGCATGGATAGGGGGAAGGAGATGTCGGGAACTAAGTTGGGGGGGGGGGGGGCGCCAATCTGAATCTTTTCCCCGGGTGCAGGAGAACCTAGCTGCGCCTCTGCTTATAGGTGTCAGTTAGCGTATGGAGGCCAGGAGGAGTGGGAATATATGAATATCATTGGACTCAAGCCATGCATCGCTTCCGGCGTTCCGCAAGTATAACTTTTGAATTCTCCTAAACTATGGTGATTTCCTCAATAAGAGATAAACCACTGAAATCAGCATGTCTCACTTGAGTGCAGCATGTAATAGGCAGGGCTGCACAAACCCTGGGGCACTTTACATTTCTTTCCTATCCTCCGTTATTTAGATATCGGTGCCGTTATATTTGGTGCCCGATATTTAAATAGCCTCCTGAACTGCCAATGGGGGCGTGTAATTGGCAAGGGGGCGTGTAACATCGCTGTGACACTGTCAAAGCAGCTATTGACAGCGTCACAGCAAGAGCTGGATAAAGGAGAGCGTGTGCGCGCGCACGCGCAGCTCCATGATAAAAAAAATTGTTACAAATTGTCACATGTCCCATTGCATTCCCTATTATGGTGCTTATAGAGAAAAATATAGTGTCGTACAGAGACACCTTTTGGAGGCACACAGAGTGCCGATGGAACCATAGTGATAGTGTGCCAGGTCTCAGAATGTAAGGCCCCTTTCGCACTATGTTTCTCCTGCACGTTTGACGTACCTGTCGCTAAAGCTCCCGACGCATACATCAAACATACCCATAGCCTCCCATTATGCAGACCGAAGCCACAAGAGTGTCCTTTTGACCTCCATCGGGCCTTATACGTCAAGGACACCATTTTGTTTACTTTCCTGGGTATAATAGCGTTATCTATCTAAAGGCATCCCGCAAAAAGACGTATACTGCACTGTATACTATATATTTTTTTAACACTGTATGGCATCCGTCACAGGCATCCGTTTAACGTATATGTTAGCTTTTCAAAAGCTCTTCATGACGTATCCATTAAACATATACCATAATTGCCTGCGGTTGATGGATGGATTTTTTTTTTAATGCTATTGTAGCATTTTGGACTATTTTATCAGGTCCATTACATAAAATTAAATGTAATATTAATTTTATTTCTAGGTTGTAATGCAAGAAAACCGGAAAACCCCCAAGTGGAGTGAATACTCTTGCAAGGCCCTGTATCTGTTTAACGGATTCCATAATAGTCTATGGGGGACGGATGCCACTGTGAGGCAACTGTCACATCCTCCGTTTAACGTATACATTGGGAGCTTTTCTTGGCGTATACTTCAAACGGATACCAGAAACACAAAGTGAAAGGGGCCTATTATGTGCACATTTTTTGTGGCTGTAATGTAGGCTTTTTTCATTCGTAAAAAATAAGGTGCTTGAATAGAGTTGTATGTTTCAACGACAATTTTATTAAAGTTAAAGGGGTGGTCCAGTCATAAGAAATTGATGCCCTATCCTCAGGATAGGCTATAGATATCTGATCGGTGGGGGTCCGTCTCCCGGTACACCTGCCGATCAGCTGTTTTGAAGTGGACACGGTACTCACACGAGCGCTGTTTCCCCTTCATTCCTGTCACTGCACGTACTGTGAATCGCCGACACACTTGTAGTGGTGGTTGACAGTATTGCAGCCTTCTACCATTCATTTGAATGGGAGAGGGCTGTAATACTGTGAATTGCCGCTACTAGAGCAGATAAGGAATGGAAGGGAAGCAGCGCTCGAACAAGCGCTGCAGTCCCTTCAAAACAGCTCATCGGCGGGGGTGCCAAGATTCGGACCCTCATCGATCAGATATTGATGGCCTATCCTGAAAATAGGGCATCAATTTCGTAGGACTGGACAACCCCTTTAAGCCAAATGCACACGATGCGTATTATGTGCGTATTTTCTTCAGCAAATCTGCAGCGTAATACAGTACCAGCAAAGTAAATGAGATCTCATGAAATCTCATCTACACGTTGTTTTTTTTGTGCACGTAAATTGACCTGCGGTGCGTATTTTAACATCTGCAGCATGTCAATTTATCTTGTGTTTCCGCTTGCGAATTGTATCTGACTAGTTTTTTTTTATAAAAAAAACCCACTAAAATCCACAGCACAAAAACATACCTATTTACGCATCAAAATGTAAAAACCGCACCTAAAATGTTACGGTTTTGATGCAGATTTTCTGTACAAAATGTTGCAACGTGTGCATTTAGCCTTACAGTCTACATAAATAGGGAAATTAGAATTGAACATCTTTTCTAGTTTTCTGTCATAGAAACGGCTCAAGACTCAATAATTATGTAAAAAAAAAAAAGGGACTGGGCCACCCACGGCTCGATGCATTTACTATAATTTACGCCAGAAGCTGGCAAAACTTCTAACGGAAGATCCTGGCAGGCGTAGATTTTACTCGGTGATGAGCGGACAGCTCAAGATGTGGCAGATTTGTTAAGAGACGTGAGCCCCTTAATAAATTTGTTGCAACCTACTCCCCCCAAACTTTGCATATAATTTGCATTTCTTAACTTGTACTGAGTTTGAGTTATATAATTTTTCTCCTCTACTCAATTCTAAAGATAAATTTAGAATTCTGTGGGTTTCTAGTTACCAAAGAGAGCAGTGTATTGTGTGAGCTCAGATGACAATTCCATAGTCAGACTTAAGAACAGCTGAATGAAGATAAACTGCTCACTGTCTCTAAGGCTAACCAGAAACATTTTGAAATATGGTACAAAAATAATAAGGCCTCATGCACACGACTGTAGCCATGTGCACGGCCGTGATTTTCGGGTCGGCCGGCAGCGGACTGTCACCCGCGAACCGCCCGCAAATCGCGGGCCGTGCACATGGCTGCGGCCATTATTTGCTATGAACCTGGACCACAGAACACGGCCGTAATAAGACTTGGAAACCATGGTCGTGTGCATGGCGCCATAGGAATGAATGGGGCCGCAATTCTCCCGTGGATTTTCGGGGGAATTGTGGCCGCAATAGCACGTTCGTTTGCATGGGGCCTAAACCAATAAAATATATGTTTCAACTTTTATGTGGATTTAAAGAATATTCGGCTTTAGACTTCGTTTACATCTGCATTAGAATTTTCTGTTCTACTTCGTCACAGCGGAACAACAAAAAACTGGAAGCGCATAACGGATACCAATGGCGCCCAAAAGAACCCATTGACTTTAATAGCTTCCGACGGGTTTCCGTCATAATGAGGTTTCTGTCAGGAAAGTGTCTCTTTCCTTCTGTCTAAGGGTATGTTCACACGGCTTATTTTCGGCCGTTTTTCGGGCCGTAAACAGCCGAAAAACCTGAAGCAGAACGCCTCCAAACATCTGCCCATTGATTTCAATGGGAAAAACGGCGTTCTGTTCCGTTTCTGTTGAAAAAGTGCATGTCACTTCTTGAGCCGTTTTTGTAGCCGTTTTTCATTGACTCTATAGAAAAACAGCTCCAAAAACGGCCGTAAAAAAAGCAGCGAAAAACGCGAGTGGCTTAAAAAAACGTCTGAAAATAAGGAGCTGCTTTCCCTTGAATACAGCTCTGTATTTTCACACGTTTTTGATTTTGTGTGTGCACACACCCTAAGAACAACATTGAGGGCTGTAGAACAGCTTGGACACACACATTGTTCATTGTGCAGCAGCTGCACCCCATACATTGTTACACAACAGTTGCTTGTACAAAGTGTGTGTGTATCTCCTAGCCTTATATTTATTACAATTTGTGTTGCTGGCCACGGCTTCAGATTACTGATGTAAAGCTGTGACGGATTTTTGGTTCCTGGTTATGTATACAAATTTTATGAGTGGAATTACCCTTCCTTCCCGAGTGGCATAGCTGGTTTGCTATGTACAAATCCCCCATTCTAGAAAATGTGTCAATACCAAATACATCTCCTCTTAATCTGAGGGACGGCTTACCATGCCACTGTTAGCTGGACAGAGCATTAACCCATTCACCATTTCTCACACAGCCATTTGTCTTTCAATCGCACCGCTATCATTCTCCTATTTAGGTATCTTCAAGCGCAAGTAATGGACAGGTATAGTGGAAAACAAACAGTTAAAGAGCAACTCACCCCCATCACATGCACACTCATAGGATGCAGTAGGCGGTTGCCATGGTTATGGTCACTATGGAAACGGCACCAGGGACCCAGGCCTAGAAAAGGATGTTCAACTTGTAATCTAGAGATAGAAATGGCACCTGAGAGGAAGGGAGGGGGCAGTGGTGAAATGGATCCCATGGGGAGATATAAGGACTTTCTTTTATGCTTTTGCGTTGATTTTTTTATTTATTTTTTTGAAAGGTAATATTCACTACAATAAAAATAAATAGAGGCAGCAATTTATCATGTAAATACTATAGTTTAATGGTTTACTGGATTTGAGCACATATAACCACACAAGGAAAAGTCATGGACCAATTGCTAAACCTGCATATAAAGTGTCTATATATGACCTGTCGGGCAGATGTGTGCCTTTATGACTATTCAGTATAGACTGCCATTCTTCACAATGCCCTCTGCAGAGAGTTTCTTTATGTGCTGCTTTCAGCTCTTTCTGTATCCGCAGCTTCAGCAGATTATGTATCACTGAGGAAATGACCCCCGTGAACAACATCATGTATATCCGCACCTCCGCCTCCTGCTCCTCATTCCTATCTGTTCTATCTGCAGTGAGCTGCACCTCCCTAAATCCAATGCAGGAATGTACACCATATCACTCCAGATAGATCCATTAGCACTGCATTTATCATTATAAAGGAGCAGGGATTATATATTACCTCATCCAACATGTCTTGTGCAGGTTTTATGTACAGGGTGTCATTGCAATCCCTCTCGAACAAATCAATGTGGTGAAATGGCTATTGCCTCAGTACTATATTGAATTCTAAAGGCATTGGGGGAGCTTTATCAATAGTGTTGTAAAATGCATCATTTTAAGAGATGGTGGTGAAAATGGCTCCAATTTATCAAAATGGCGTCTGCAACCGTTTCCTCTTCCTTATGCCACTTCATGGCTGGAGTACTTTACACCAATATTTTCTGCAAAGAAATAATGGTGCACACCGTTCATACATTTTGCCTTACCACGCCTATATTTCTAGACACTTTTCAAAATTTTCTTTCAAAAAGTTTCTAAAATACATAATCTGGTGCTTTACTTTTTTGGCACCATTTCTGTCAAAATTATGGAGCATTTTGAATAGTAATTCTTCCCTGATTACTGTTTTTATCTGGCCATAGACATTAGACAAAAATCGACCGCCAGATGTACGACAGCAGCTGTTTTTGATCACTAACTGGTCAAGAGTATGTGGATTACTGATCATCAAACCTATATGAGCTTGTTGGACATCCCATTCTAATACCACGGGCGTTAATATCGCGCTCTGTGGGTTTGCGTGGTCTACCGCTTCAAGTCTAATCTGCTATTACTCTTAGACGCTTCCACTTCACAGTAATGGCACTTACATTTAACTGGGGCAAATGTGACTACTCACAGCTAACGGTCAGAGAAATCAGCTGGAATCTATAAGGTCTCTGTGTGGCTTTAGATGTGTCAACAATTTATATGACTTCAAAGAGCCTGAGCTCGATGTTTTGTGAAAACATTGGGGCAGATTTATTAAGACTGGAATTTCACACGCCAGTCCTAATATACGGATGGCTGGAGTAAGATGGGCCTAATTTATTAAGAGGCTCTGGCCATCCTAAAAGGTAAACCTATGCCAGCTACGAGCATAGATTTTCACTCTAGTTTATGTCCGTTTCTGGCGTAAATTTTGGTCAACTTGTCAAGCACCGTCAGGCCACCTCCCCTTTTACTAAGCCCTGCCAACTGTTCAGAAAACTGCCATAAGCAGCGTAAAAAGACAAAAATTGCGACTTTTCTGTGCCAAAAATCTGGCGTAGAGTGCTTAATAAGTCTGCCCCTTAATATATACAGAACTGTCATCTTTACAAACTCTGGCTAATGAAGAGGAAGGAAAATTAGACAGTTATTTGTCTTACAGAGGCCTTAAAAACACTCCGCTAGGTGGCACAATTACACCCAGTAGGGTGAAAGAGCTGACTTATTTTATTCTCTTGATTGGAACTTTGGAAGTAATTGTGGCCTGCTATGCTGTGCTTGACTGTGTCCAGATAATTCAGAAAGATATGGCAGAAATCAGCACGTCCTATTGATGTAGAAAATGGAGTGTTATTATTAGATGGCAGCTCCGCTCTCTCTACACTTCACTAATCGTAGATATCAGCTGGTCTGACAAGATACCCTTTGGTGGCTGCTCACTTGCATTGTCCACGTTAAAAAGAAAAGGCTGGCAGTAATGGGGGGGCACTGTCTGTCTGATTAATAATGTGGACTCTGTGTAACTGGCACTACTGGTATTCTCTGCTCTTTGATTCCCGGTTTGACCCAGAGTAATTCTTTACAGAGAAAGTTCTTTCTGAGACACTAATGGCCTATCCACTGGATATGCCATAAATATCTGATAAGTAGGGTCTCATCTCTGGGACCCCCATAAATCAGGAGAATGGGGTCCCCATTTTTTGTTTGGCTTCCTAAAGAGGAGGTGGAGAGGGGGCCATGCATGTATTCTGCTCTCTCCATTGTAGTTTATGGCCGCTGTTTCCATGGTGTCCCAACAGGTGGGAGTACCAAAAGTGGAAGCCCCACCTATCAGACATTTATGGCTTATAGTGTCCATATCCTATAAAATGGAAACACCCTTTTAAGTTTTATTCCGTCCCTTGGGAATAATAACATTTAACAATGTGGCCCTTGAATCAGGAAAGGTTATGCCCCCTGCTAAAAAGTAAGCATCTCTGACATGTGGACAAGCAAGAGAACAGTGACCGTGCATGCGTGCCCCTGGCTGTATAACAAAACAGCCCATACGCAGCATGTCTCTAGTGACGTGCCGTATACCAGGCAGAGACTTTTAACGGTTTGACCACGTGATAGGTATACAGCTGGTAAACACAGCGCGCAAAGAGAGTGACATCACCAGTCATGTGCCCCATGGCAGCATCAGGAAACGGGCCAATTTTTATACAATAAGTGCATTACAAATGTAATCACATTCTGAGGTTAAAAGCACTGACACACAAAAGTTTTAACTCGGAAAACCCCTTTAAGGCACATACGTATATATTGTTACCTACCATTTCTTTAAGGATATACTCACACGCGGCAGATTGGTTGCAGAAATTTCGGCGACTGAAATTCAGTTCCATTCGTCCGAATGGAGTTAATTCTTAGAGCACAAACTGTACAAGGTAGACGTTCAATTATTTATGGAGCATGTTCATGGATTTCTGCTTCGGAGTAATGGAGCCACGCTAGCAAAATGTGGACAAAATTTAGATTATTTTTTTTTTACATTAAACTGTAAAATGTGGCCCTTACCTTGTAGGCATCTTATTGAGCAAAGAGGTAGGAATAGTCACTGTGGACTGGGAAAAGCTGTTCAAAGCAAATTCATGAAAATCCTGCAAACATGGAAAACAATGTATTAACATCCAGACAAAGCCATACTGGAGAAAGATTATTTCCTTAGGATTTAACTTTTATTCTTAGCAGTTAATTCCAAATCAACTTTGCTTTTGCTGCATTTTTGGAATCCCTCCTTCCTAAATGCTGGAAGCCGTCCATATTTGTGAAGCTCCTCCATTTTTATAAAGCCCCTGGAAGCAATGGACTGGGTATTACAGTCACACTCCGTGCAACATAATTCCTAGTTGGATTTACTCATTACAAGTGTGTCAGAAAACAACACCATGTGATAGTGTGTGCCATATTCCTCAACCGGCATGCATCAGATGTGCTTCTGGGAACTTGTATTATCTGTCAACGTGCCAAGTATTTCAGTATTAATTCGCAGCCTTGTTTTGGATGGTGTGCACTTTATCGAGAGAATTAAACCTGTAGACTATCTTAAAGCCGGTGTGATCACACATTATTTTCTTCTTTAGGATACCAGCGCTGGTGGGGACCCAGTTGGGATGACTGTATGCCAGTGTCTTCAGCCGACTTTTTTTTCTATTATTTATTTATTTTTTGTGTATACTAGCAACTGATGTAACCTAACTGGAGAAAATTTGTCTTTTTGGTGAACTTACACCAATATATTAGGAAATTACATTCCTTCACTCAAATTTACTGTAAGGGTATGTTCACACGCCCTATTTACGGACATAATTCAGGCATTTTTCGCCTGGAATTACGGCCGACAAAACGGCTCCAAACTGTCGGCACACATCTGCACATTGAATTCAATGGGTTTTTTTTTACACGCCGCTGTCAAAAGACGGCGCGTAAAAAGACGGCCGCCTCAAAGAAGTGCCTGTCACTTCTTGGGACGTAATTGGAGCCGTTTTTCATTGAAAAACAGCTCCAATTACGTCCGTAATGGACGCCGCGAAAAACATGTGCACTTGCAAAAACGTCTGAAATTCAGGAGCTGTTTTCGCCTGAAAACTTCTCCGTAATCTCAGATGTATTTTACGTTTGCGTGTGAACATACCCTTAGAATTGTGCCCTTTTCAAGCTAATTTTAAACCTAGCAGAAATTTTCACAAGCCTGCCGCAAAAGCTGCATGTGTCACATGCCGATTTTGCCACAGATTTCACTTGCGATATATAGGGGCAAATCTTCAGTATGCCCTAAAATCTGCACTTATTTTTCCAGCCAAGTGTAAATGAGGGCTTGTGATATTAAATTTAATAGCTTTGTACAGCAATTTGTTGTGGATTTTCAGTACAAAATCTGCACAACAAATATGCCCTGTCTGAACATAACCCTATCGGCAGTTTGCATGTCAGGGGTCCATGCAGATCTAGTGGAACAGTGGTTAACACTTGGGCCCTTCTCAGTTGCTAACAAGTGACATTCCAGTGCAGATCCAGGTATAAAATAGCAGGACAAGTTTTCTAGGGTGTGACTAGACTATAATAATTGAAGTTCAGATAAAGTGTTCAGCCACACTACAACAAGTGCTCTCACATTATGCCAGTCTATTCTTCCTGACACCCGGCTAGATGTATTAAGGCACCTTCTACACGACATACATTTGTTGTACTCTGTCATTTCTATACGGCACCCGCTGTTGATGGGATTAGATTTCTGTCTTGCCATGTGAGAATTAATCTTCTTAACCCTTTCTATGCTAGGATGTCTGGGAATAGTTCTAGTCTTGGTGAGTGGCTGAACTTTATTAAAGAGCAATAGAGGGGGGTATAAAATGTGAGTGCTCATCTGTTTGCAATTGGGGAGGATAAGAGTTTTTTTTTGGTGGGTTCTGAAGAAAGAATAGAAGAATCTGGAAATCATTAAACAACACCAGGAAATTGTGCAGAGCCTAGTGACCTTTCTATTAAACCTCCAAGACCTGAATTAACACATGTATTTCTTATTGGCATTTCCTGTGTATTTTTTACAGGCTAAATTAATGTTTAATAAGCTTTTTGAAAAATAGATCTATCATTTCCTTAAGGGGTTATTCCCATTTTATTAAGTGCTGGCATATCCCTAGGATGTGCCATCACTTTATGATCAGTGGGGGTCAGACGTCTGGGACCCCAACCGATTCTGAGAATGAAGGGGCTGCAGTCCTGCGGTCACTTGTAAGTTTCCCCTGCACATCGGCGCTCCCGTTACATGGTACTGCAGCCGGACCCATTCAATTGTTCACTTGTTAGTTACATATCAGCATCCATACAAAAATGACAGATGTTTCCTGCGAAGTGTTAACCACTGTTCCACCAGATTCAATCTGTATTGACCAGACATGCAAACCTATTGTCAGATTATTCCTCACAATAAGGGTATGTTCAGACAGGGCAGATTTGTTTTGGATTTTCAGTGTGGCTTCTGTACTGAAAATGCACAACAAATTTCTTTACAAAGCTATTAAATAAAATAATTTTTATTATCAGTGGGGGTCAGACCTCTGGGACCCCCGCCTATACTTAGATTAAGGAAAATGCAACCGGTCATCTTCACTTGAAATGGGCTGTGCTGCAGTTACCTGCACAGTGGACGGCCGGGACGTCACGGTGGAAGGAAAATCAGCGAAGGAGCTTCATCGCTTCATCGCTAAAGGAGTCCCTTTATTGTTAGAATTGGTGATGATTTCAGAGGTCAGACCCCGATCAATCATAAAATGAAGGCATATCCTTGTGATATGCCATCACTTTATAAGACGGGAATAACCCCAAAACTTTGGAATGGTGTTGTCTTCTTGGTAAAGGGGATAAAGATAAAGAACTTTGTTCAATCTGCGTATTGCTGGTTGCAGAGTGGTACTGAGTCAGGTTGTAAAGGATCTGCCAGACACAGCTTCTGTATCCACGCCCATAGGTAATCAGTCTGCACCTGCTTCTATGTCTGTGAGACTGACTCCATCTTCCACCACCCAGGATGGCAGGCTTAGGAGTGGGAGAGCCTATCACAGCCTGGCCAGATGGAGCTAGCTCCCACCCACTGTCTATTTATACCTGCCTTTCCTGTTCCTCCTTTGCTTGTGATTCTTCTCTGCTGGTTTCCTGGCCCTGCTGCAGCTTCTTGAACTACTGACCCGCTGCTTGTTATTGACCTTGGCTTTACTGACCACTCTTCTGCTCTGCGTTTTTGTACCTCTCTCATCTCCTGGTTTGACTCTGCTCGTTCACCTCGCTTGTTGCTCACGGTGTTCCCGTGGGCAACTTCCCCATTTCCCCGGCTTCTTTGTACCCTTGTCTGTTTGTCTGTCGTGCACCTATTGAGTGTAGGGACCGTCGCCCAGTTGTACCCTGTCGCCTAGGGCGGGTCGTTGCAAGTAGGCAGGGACTGAGTGGCGGGTAGATTAGGGCTCACCTGTCTGTCTCCCTACCCCGACATTACACAGGTCCTGTTTGGAAATCATTTTCTGGGGGTTAGGGCTAATGCACATTCCAGTGTTGTGTTGGCAGCCAATGGAGTGCCTCTGTGTGCCGCCACATTGTGCCTCTGTGAGAATACCTCTGGAATATGACATATGCAGGGCCGGCCTTAGGTTGGATGGCGCCCTGTGCGGGACTCTCTATTGCCGCCCCATACACAAGCCAAAAATGAACCACATATATAGACACGCACATACTGGAACATATATACTGTACATACATAAAGACAGATATTTAGTCATACAGGCAAATATACATACACACATCTGGAATATATACATACAGGTAAATATATAGACGTACAAACACATATACACCGGCAGATTAATACACAGACAAGAACATATACAAATACATAAAAGGCACGTGTGTGTATATACAAGCACAAAGACACATTCACATACAGCCCCATATATACCCACATAGACACATATATACACAGTACAGATAATGTAGCAGATGTTACCTGCAGTCCTATGTAACACCACAAATAACACAGTGATAACTCTGAGTACAGATAATGTCGTAGATGATAACTATACCCGCAGCCACATATAAACACACACACAGAGGCATATATATATATAAGAGCAGTGGGGTTAATAAGGGGCAGCAGAGTATATAAGGGCCAGTAGAGCATATAAGGGGCAGCAGGGTATTTAGGGCAGCAGGGTATATAGGGGCATCAGGGTATATAAGGGAGGCAGGATATGTAGAGGGCAGCAGGGTATATAGGAGGCAGCACAGATATCTTCATTTTATCTGTTCTACTTTAAAATTGAACACACACTTTTATAAAGAGACATAAACACGTGCAGAGAGAGACACACACACACTGTAACATATACACATACAAATACAGACACATACTGTATACACACAGAAACGTACTGTATACACACACACACACACACACACACACACACTCACACTGTAACATATACACACAGAGACATACTGTGTATATATATACACACACACACACACACTGTAACATATACACATACAAACACATACTGTATACACACACACATACTGTATACACACACATTCTGTATACACACAGACACAAACACACTGTAACATATACACCTACTACACACACTGTAACATATACACATACTATAAACACACACACACACACACACACACACACACACACACACACACACAGACATACTGTATACACACAGACACACACACACTAACATATACACACACAGACACACATAGAAACTTACCATGTTTCCTTGCTGACAGGATCACAGGCTTCTTTCAGGACGGTTTGTAGGCGGAGCTTGCTCCTCGGCTCTTATTTACTCCGTGTGTGTAGCTAAGAGAAGAGCACAGAGTAGAGGCAGAGCCCAGTGGCGCCCCCTACATGCTGGGAGGGTGTAGCGCCCTGTGCGCTCGGCACACCCCTAAGGCCGGCCCTAGCTGCATGGCACAATTTATTTTATCATGGATTTGTATGGAATTACACGAGACACAAAGATATGGTATGGGTCCATAGCAGGCTATAGCGTCGTATTCGGGATTCATGTACTACGGATTTTGAATACGGTAATGTGATGACCTTACAGGAAGATATCAATTAATCTGTCAAACTGAGGGCATACATACCATAGAGGCAGCTGTGCAGTCAGAGGAGCATAGGTGGCTCTGGCCTAGATTCACCCCATTACCCTATGGGTAGTGTGACCTCCTCTCCACATCATTATATTAAGAAAATAAATCTTAACTCTTCACCTTTGTGTCAGACTATAGAAATATTTATTAAAAAAAAGAATGTCCATTGGAATAGAAAGAGTACATCACAGATAACATTTTGTATGGCTAAGAACATGTAATGATGGGGGTAAGGAAACAGACAAGTGAGCCCTAATCTACCCGCCACTCAGTCCCTGCCTACTTGCAACGACCCGCCCTAGGCGACGGGGTACAACTGGGCGACGGTCCCTACGCTCAATAAGTGCACGACAGGCAAACAGACAAGGGTACACAGAAGCAAGGGAAAAGGGGCAGTTGCCCACGGCGACACCGTGAGCAACAAGAGTGGTGAACGAGCCGAGTCAAACCAGGAGTGTACCAAACGCAGAGCAGGAGAGTAGTGAACAAGCCAAGTCAAACCAGGAGTGTACGAAGTACCGAACGCAGAGCAGAAGAGTAGTCAGTAAGCCAGGGTCAATATGAAGCAGGGTCAAATAGTTCAGAAGCTGCAGCAGGGCCAGGAAACCAAAAGAGAAGAATCACAAGCAAGGAGGAAAAGGAAAGGCAGGTATAAAAAGATAGAGGGCGGGAGCTAGCTCCGTCTGGCCAGGCTGTGATAGGCTCTCCCACTCCTAAGCCTGCCATCCTGAGTGGTGGAAGATGGAGTCAGTCTCACAGACATAGAAGCAGGTGCAGACTGATTACCTATGGGCGTGGATACAGAAGCTGTGCCTGGCAGATCCTTAACAGAACAGTTACACAAATGTGTTCCCTTGTTAACAGCATTTGCGCTCTTGGAGGAATGACTCTCCTTTTTACACTAGGCGCCATGTGCTCTTCTTCCATCTGGTCTTACTTCTTCATTACAACCCATTGCAGGGAACAATCTTGATTCTTCAGAAAGAGCAAGCGTTTGATACAAAATGCAATGTAACAATGCCTGCATTTTACATCTGTATTATTATCACCACCAGTGTGTATGTATGTATGTATGTATGTATGTATGTATGTATGTATGTATGTATGTATGTATGTATGTATGTGTGTATGTATATATATATAAGCTGCCATAAAAGTGCACGAGGGCTATACTGTTCATCTGTATGCCTCCAATTTCATACAGAGGTTTTAGTTTTTTATCTGTTGAATTTTGTACAAGTATGAAAATAAATCATGTCATTCTCCATTGAATGCCATATGGATAGAGGTAGCATTGCTTCTAGGGGAGAATGTATCCATACATAGCCGTGTGGCTCTGTAGTAGGAAGCCATACAAGCTCAGTATACACAGCTCTGCCCTTCGAACCTTCTTATGTTATAAATGTGTCTGTGGTATAACAAAGGCTTTACGGAAGAAATTACATTTCTAACAATGTAAAAGCTGTAAAATGAAATACCACCGTACAAGTCGAAGCCCATTTGTTAACACTTCTACAGTGTATGAATAGTTGGTGACCTATATATTTGGTGCATACACTCAAATTTAAAGAATAACATAAAGGTTTTATAGTGGTCGTATGTGAAGAAAAATATACTAGGACAGCAAAAAATCTGGTGTATGATTATTTGAGACTGGATTAGTTCCGGATGCAGTGCACATAGGTGAAGGCTTGATATTTACTTTGGATTCTATGTGGAGTCACAGCTTGGTTTGTAATAATATGCTTTGTATTGTATTTATTGATTAAGTGTTGAAGTTTGTTTGAAATGTTGTATAAATGTTATCATGACACATTCCTCTTAGGGCCTGTTCACATCAGCGTTCAGGTTCCATTCATCTGTTACGTTCAACCTTCTTCAGATGAACGGAAAACTAAGCGGAAACTATTGCTTCTGTTTGCATTACCATTAATTTCAATGGTAATGCTTCCGTTTAATTATTTTTCTTTTTTTCCATAAAGTTTATCCACTTTTTTTTCATGGAAACAATAGTGCTGTTGACTGCGCTATTATTTCCACGGAAAAAACTGAAACTTTACGGAACAGAAACAAACTGAAACTGAAGCATTACCATGAAAATCAATAGTAATGCAGACGGAAGCGATAGTTTCCGTTCAGCTTTCCTTTCATCTGTTCCTCTGATGGAAAAGTTGAACGGAAAGTGAAAAGCTGATGTGAACAGGCCCTAAAACTGACAATGCCTTGTTATGGAGCTTTAAAGGGGTTGTTGTATGAAGACGAACTCTTATGGCTTATGGACGGTGGATCCGAAGGGGGGCTGTCCTGTATGACATCCATATGCCATGTTAGGGTTTCTCTTCAATTGAAGATAACATCAACTAGGTTTGAGTAAAATGTACTGTATATAACCTGCATTAGTGTCACAATTATATCCCTTCAATTAGCTCTTTATTTGGTGTTTATGTACTAGGTTTTTATTTGTATGTTAGTGTAATTTAAAGGTGTCCGAGATATATGCCTGTATTCATTAAATATAGTCCTCGGCCTATCAAGAATGATCACATGTGCTTGATAATTGAATAAACCAGTCTCTAGCCTATAGCTATCCTGGACAATGAATGAAAAACCACATGGAAGGGGAATCTGAAATGCATTTATACTGTTTAAGTGATTAGTACAATCTAATTGAGCAGAGACAGGAGGTAAAAAACCAGAACAGCTGAGAGCAAGTAAGAAAATGAAAAAAGACTGACAACAAAGAGTTAAGTTTCTGTAAGAGTAAGGTCTCATGCGTACAGATGTATTACACCTCTGTTTTGTATGGAGCAGTAATAGGGCTTCTATTGTGGTGGATGAGCCCTCTACTTTACCTCCATATGCCTTCAATTTCATACAGAGGTTTGTTTCTGTACTTTGCTGTACAAATCTTCTTTAGTGAAAATATGATCTTGTTAAGAAAGTAATAAGACTCATAAGGATTTAGCTGTAGCCAGGAACACATTAATATAGAACATGTAATATTACATGGTTGCCAGAGAAAGAATCGCTGCTTGTTAACCGCTTGCCGCTCTGGTTTACAGAAGAGGTCCGGAGTGGGGGACCCTACTCTATTGACACCCATTTTTCCTAAACCTAAAAATGAGTCAGTTGTCACTTGCATCAGCTCTTTTTTTAGTTTTTTTTTTTTTAACCAAAAAAAAAGGAACGCATCACAACCGAAGGGGAAAAAATTACAAAAATCAAGATGTTCGCCACTATTTTCTGGAATTTGTCAAAAAGCGAACAAAGACTGAGAGACAGAGTTATAATGTCTCTTTTTTCAGCATGAGAGATTATGTACAAGTGAATAAATTGTTTGTTGTATGTTGGAAATGACGGTGCCAGCCGTTCTAGTTTGTCTAATTGGGTTAGTAGACTTTATTTCACACTATTCGAAGACTAACATCTGAAGACTCAGCCACGCAGTATTAGCAAGGAAATGATCTTACACTATTATTAGACTAATTATCTGTACGTATCCAAATTTCTCCACGGCTTTGGATTTAGAATATGTAAGTGCTGAATCACTTCAACATAATACACTTTAAATGGATATAGATATCGGGGAATGAGGTATGTTCTTTAATAATATTAGCATACTTGCCTAATTCCTGTATATTCCAGGCAGCTAAACTATGGAATCCTTCCCGTTAATCGGAATTATACAGAAATGGGTAGTTTATGTTGTTGAGATTCAAGATACATTTGATGTGCAAATAGTTTTGAATAACTGTATTTTTTTATTAAAGGGATTGTTCATCACAAACAACCTTTTTAATACCAGATCTACGGGTCCGGCTCACAAAAGCTCCAGAAAGCAGCTGATTTTGCGGGGGGAAGATTTGGATGACTATACGTTGATTGTAGTATTACATGGTGGCCAATCGGATGAACGGCTATCCATATAATACATGGACAGCCCAAGTCTTTCAGATACTTCTTGTCAAAGTCTCTCTGCTCTTTCTCGTAGAGGAGGGTCCCAAGCGCGGACCCCACTCTATGTTATAGAGTGTTATATTCTATAAGATATTTCATCAAGGTTGATTAAAGGAATGTGCCCATCTAGTTTAACCTTCTCTAGATTGAATTGCATTAATAAAATCAAACACCAACGATCTATATATGTACTGACTAGTACAGGGTTGGATCTATCCTAGGAGTCAGTTAGCCAATGCAACTGGAAATTTTCTACTGGCACCTAAGGCCCTGTTTACATCGGCACAATAGCTTCCGTTTTTAATGGAAGCCATAACGCTATGCCAAATCTATTGTACAATGGACCCCATTGACTTATGATGGGGTCTATTGGGGCATATTGCACTAAACTTGCTGTCAAATGTGAAAAAAACCTTTATGGATCGGCGAGCTAAAGGACCAAGCACCGGTGTGGACATATTTTCTTTTTCTGGGTTCTTTTCTATTGAGGTCTATCGATGTTTTATCATCAAACTAGCTCCTGGATTGGTCTTACTAACACCTAAAGCTTACAGTAATTTTTCTACCCTTGGACTAGTATATTTTGAATGTCTCGTAAAGTCTGTAAACTTTTGGCAACATTGAATTATTTGTTACTTTTAGTATCACCATTTTCTCTGTCCCTTACAGGCTCAACGATGGCGCAAGGAATTTGAGGATGAAAAACCATTTGATCTAGAAAGTTCTGGCGATGATGATTTCCTTGATGAGGAGGATACAGATGATGTGTATTCTGGATCAGGATCTGGTGGTAAATGTCATGGCCTCCCCTGTTAACCACAATTCTTTATTGAAACATTGTAAAGTAATGTAGAAAATAAAACTCAAAGATTTATCATATCTCTCAACTGTTGAAACCCAAACCCCAGGACATTTAATGCCCTATCAACCTGCCTAGGAACAACCCCAAAATGACATAGAAACCCCTTTTCATGTGAAATTTACTTAAGACCCACCCCTTTTGTAGTCCGATTCGTCGGACAGTCCTGAAAAAAATCTTTATATTGGCTTTTATAGATTTATGGAAACCGCCTTTGCGATGTATTTTAATTGGATTTTGTTAGCCACTTTTGGGTCTCATAAGGCCTCATGCACACGACCATATTTGTTTTGCAGTCCACAAAACCACCGGTCCGTTTGGTCCACTGCACCACAAAAAAACCCTTGTTGTGCATTCGTGTGTCATCTGGACTCGCGCATCCACAACAATTCACCAATATTGGTGAATCCGCAAATCCGGACTGTAAAAAATGACTCGGATTTGTGGCCTCCGCACCGATCTGTGTAAATTGTAGTCGTGTGCATGGGGCCATAGAAAAGAATGGGTTCGCAATTTATCTGCAAAAATGCAGATAAACTGCGGGCGCAAAATACGGTTGTGTGCATGAGGCCTGGCATATGTCGTTATTTACTGTATAGACTTGCATTTTAAGATGGGAAATGTTGCAAAAGAAAAACCTTTTTTTTTTTTTAAATGACATTGATAACCAATAAAAAAGGATGCAAGGGATAACTTCAGTGTTTTCTTTCCCAAATATTTTTTTTAAATTCTTTGTCCTGGTGACTTCAGTGTAGGTTTCTGATGTCATTTTATGTTTTTTTTCGAAACGATCTGAAGAAAAAAAAAAACATATTGGTGTCAACTGATACTGACTATAATCCCTAGTGTAAACAGAGGTTTTATCAAAGGTGGTGTTTCACGTTGAAGCAATTGTTGCCTTAGACCCCTATCACACGAGCGTATTTGTAAACGTCCGTAATACAGACGGTATTACAAATGATTTGGCATCAGTATGTCATCGGTATTTCATCAGCATTACAGATCCGTATTTCTAATATACTGTCTTCTAGGGCGATAATTAAATTACATGAGACAGCCCTTTTAAAACACGAATGCCATACTGAGAAGATACGTATGCGATATAGATCACCTATGGACCAAAAATGGATGCAATTTAATCACTCTCCATAGAATCTAATTCACGTTTTCCATCTGCAAAACAGATGAAAGTCGTGCTTGCTGTTTTTATTTTTTATTTTTTAAACATTCACATATTTTATACGTCTATCTGAATAGCTTCATTGATTAATATTTGCTTCGTATGACGGACAGAAAAGTGCGTACGTGCGTTCGTGTGTGCGTGCGAAAGCAGCCATAAAGGGGTTTCCCCACTTTAGAAATGTATGGCATATCAACGGGACTTGTGGTGCTCACATCTTTTAATAGAATGGGGGTCTTTTGACCCCATTTTGCAAGCCAAGGGGGCCACATTCAGCAGGAGGATGGCCTGGTGGGCCCGTTTTTGCAATGCTGTCTCTGTTGACCTGTTCAGGAGTTACAAAATCCACCTAGAAAGCTGCAGTCAAGCAATCAGGAGCTATGCCTTCTTATGAAGATCTGCGACCCTATGAGAAAATGATAGGCCCATAGATAATAAAATGGCAAATATCTGATGAAAACACAGTGCAGAGTGATGGAATAAGAAGTTTTGATTTTTGATAAAAGATGGACTTTAACTAAGATCAAGAGATGCAAATTAGGGTCTCCCATCAGTTAGATCACTGTTGGCTAAAGGGTGGTTGCACTGCCAATTACTGGTACTATATTTTTCCTAAAATATTGTTGTTTTGGGTGCTTAAATATTTAATCTCTTTTACCACAGTACACTTAGAAATAATCTTTCCTTCAAGTGTAAACCTAATACCACTGAGTTACAGTAGTTCCTTTCAATATAAAATGTTCTACCCCACAGATGCCATAACCTTGGCCTGCAATTGTTCGTGCACTACCTGTAAAACCAGGTGTTTATTGTTATGCGTTACTGCATTTTGCTTTCTGACTAGTTATTAAAGTGGCCTTCACTGCCATAAGCAGTATTGTGTTGTATTAAATACATTTGTCAAATTAGATAGGCTTAAATTGGACCTATTGTCATTGTGGGAATCACATCCAATTCTCTGACACAAGCCACATCTGCCAACTATAGTTAGAACTCTTTGGAATGCAGATTTTCTTTGAATAGGTTTTTGGTGCTAGAGTGCACCATTACTACAATTCCAGTTGTAGAAAGTAAATGACATTTTCTGCATCTGCTCACTCAGTGTACCTTATATTTGTGACTCTGTTCATTTGCTGTGTTAAAATGACAGGACAGATAAGGTGAGGATATGTCCCAAAATAATAGTTTGCTGTATATTTTATCTGATTAAATCCTATACGTCTGTGCAGGTGAATTTATGCTCATTACAAGAAAATTGTCTGGGAAACTATGCTAATTCTGGCTTCTGTGTTCAGGGAGAGCGGAGGAAACAGTATATGAGGGGTATAGAGAATTTGTTATCCATGTGTCATAATAGTTTATGAAAAGTGTTCATTGCTTGAGGCTTAGGACTTTTACTCAAGGCTCAGGAATTTGACTCCACTATATTCTTTCTAAATATGAGAATTCTCTGCCAGCTATGGTAAATTTACAATTAACCTATGTATTCGCCATCCTTGCAATATGCCATCATGTCTTAATTGAGATAACCCCTTTAAAAGGGTTGTCCGGTAAGATTAAATTGATGGCCCTATCCTAGGCTATCAATATCTGATATGGGGGGGTTCAACTCTTGGCACCCCTGCTTATCAGCTGTTTGAAAGGGGCCGCAGCTGCTTCCCCTTTATTTACACAGCTCCATACTCTAAAACACTGACACCGTCGTAGTGGTGGAGCACATTATTACAGCTTTCTCCCACTCACATCAATCAGATATTGATGGCCTATCTTGAAGGCCAGGCAACCCCTTTAATACATTCTGTACTGTAAAGGCCCTTTTACACTGGCCAATTATCGGGAAAACGAGCGTTCATAAAATGCTCGTTCCCGATAATTGCCCTGTGTAAACAGAGAGACGTGCTGCGGACATGACAGTAATGTATGGGGACGAGCGATCGTAGTAACGAGCGCTCGTCCCTCGGCTCCTCGTGAAAGTAGCAAACGAGTGCTGTTCAACAAGCTGTCTCGTTGATCGGCGCTCGTGGCATCGGCCAAAATGGGCCGATGTAATAGGGCCTTAACTATTGAATCCTGTCAGGAGGTTGTGCTAACATTTAATATCATTGGGCTCCTCTAAGCTCTGACTGAGGATCTTAAAATAAAGATATTAACCCCTTAATGACCGCCGATAGGCCTTTTCACGGCTGTCATTAGTGGGCTTTATTCTGATGCAATATCCTTTTCACGGCGCTGCATCAGGATAAATAAACAGAGCAGGGAGCCGTTAAATCTCCCTGCTCTCAGCTGCCAGAGGTAGCTGAAGTCTGGGGGAATCCCTGCTCGAACGTGTGAGATCGATATTAGTATCGATCTCACACATTTAACCCCTCAGATGCGGCTCTCAATACCGAGCGTCGCATCTGAGTGGTTTTGCAGAGAGGGAGGGAGCTCCCTCTCATCCGACTGATACCCAGCGAGTGTCTGTGTCTCGCCGAGTGTCTGTACCTCCGGGGGCCTAATAGTGAATGCCTGCTAGGCTATGCCAGAGGCATGTCCTAGCAGATGCCTGCCTGTTTTACACGGACAGGCATAATATACTGCAATACAAAAGTATAATCGCTTTTATAATAAAGTCCCCCAGTGGGACTAGTAAAAAAAAAGTTTAATAAAGTTAATAAAAAAAAATGTGAAAAAAAAATTAAAAACCCACTTTTTCCCCTTACAAACGGCTTTACTATTAAAAAAAACCAAAATAAAGCAAAAAAGTTACACAGATTTGGTATCGCCACGTTCGTAACAACCCTGACTATAAAGCTATTACATTATTTAACCTGCACGGTGAACGCCGTAAAAAATAAAATAAAATAAAAAACAATGGAAAAATTGCTGTTTTCTGTGAATCCTGACTTAAAAAAATGTTATAAAAAGTGATCAAAAAGTCGCATCTACTCCAAAATGGTACCAATAAAAACTACACGTCGTCCCGCAAAAAAAAAAAACCCCTCATACAACTGCATCGGCGAAAAAATAAAAAAGTTATGGCTCTTCAAATATGGAGACACAAAAACAAATAATTTTGAAAAAAAAGTGTTTTTACTGTGTAAAAGTAGTAAAACATACAAAATATATACAAATGTGGTATGTGCAATCGTAACAACCCGCTGAATAAAGTTATTGTGTTATTTATACCACACGGTAAACGGCGTAGATTTAGGACGCAAAAAAGAGCGGCGAAATTTCAGATTTTTTTCTATTCCCACCCTATAAAATAATAGCATATCCATAAGATATTCCATCACTTTATGATCGATAGGAGTCCGACCTTTGGGACTCCAAAGCGCCGTTATGCGGGGAAAAACAGTGAAGGGGACACCGCACTAAATCAGCGCTGGGACCCCTTAAAGGGGTTTTCCAGGCACAAACAACTGATGACCTATCCACAGGATAGGTCATCCATATATGATCGTGGGGTCCGACACCTGGACCCCGCACCGATCAGCTGCCTCCGGGCGCTGGGGGTTATGCAGGGTATGCAGTATTCGGAGCCGGAAGCAGATGGTTCCGACTACTGCATAGCAGCCGTGCTGAAATAAAGCAACTCTGTTCCTATTCACTTGAATAGGAGCAGACCTTCAGTACTGCAGTTCGGCCATTATTCTGTGACCGAAGCCATCTGCTTCCGCCATGGACATCCGGTGCCCAGAGGCAGCTGATCGGTGTGGGGTCTGGGTGTCGGACCCCCACCGATCATATACTGATTACCTATCCTGTTGATTTAAAGGGAATTAAGGGGTTGTCCACACACGGACAAATGATGACCTAATTCTCAGGATCCTAGGGATATGCCATCAATTTATAAGATGGGAATAACACTTTAAGTTAATGTCTCCAGTATTCCACACACCACTTAAGAATCAAGTGCTATAGTCCAATGAAACTCTTTTGCTACAATCATCAAAAATAAATATTGTGTGGCTCCAGGGAAAAAGTTATTCTACTGAACAGACTTACAACTGAAAACAGGTTGGATATTATAACAAGACAATGATCCAAAACATTCTTTAAATGCTTATGAAGCAAAAGATTAAAGGATCTGGCATGGTCTTCATGTCTCCAGACTTGATTATTATTATTAAACTTGCCCACATTCAAGACCACCAAAGAATATTCCTCAATTAGGAACGTTCTGTAAGGAAGAGTGGAGAAAAATCCCTACAGAAAGAAGCTGACCACAACATTAGGGGGCTGTAAATTCTGCCCCAATGAATGTTGTTTTGTATTGATTGGTATAGAAACTTTTGCAATTTTATGTTTATTTTTTTCTACTATGATAAATTCAGCAAATATACAGTGGTGATGCATTCAATTTGTGAATGTATGTTTGTACATAGATAGTGTAATGTCACGGTAGGAAGACAGACAGGTGAGCCCTAATCTACCCGCCACTCAGTCCCTGCCTACTTGCAACGACCCGCCCTAGGCGACGGGGTACAACTGGGCGACGGTCCCTACACTCAATAGGTGCACAACAGACAAGGGTACAAAGAAGCCAGGGAAATGGGGAAGTTGCCCACGGGGACACCGTGAGCAACAAGCGAAGTGAACGAGCCGAGTCAAACCAGGAGATGAGCGAGGTACAAAAAACGCAGAGCAGAAGAGTGGTCAGTAAAGCCAAGGTCAATCACAAGCAGAGGATCAGTAGTTCAAGAAGCTGCAGAAGGGCCAGGAAACCAGCAGAGAAGAATCACAAGCAAAGGAGGAACAGGAAAGGCAGGTATAAATAGACAGAGGGCGGGAGCTAGCTCCGTCTGGCCAGGCTGTGATAGGCTCTCCCACTCCTAAGCCTGCCATCCTGGGTGGTGGAAGATGGAGTCAGTCTCACAGACATAGAAGCAGGTGCAGACTGATTAACTATGGGCGTCGACACAGAAGTTGTGTCTGGCAGATCCTTTACAGATAGACAGACTAACAAACAAATAGATACCTCTAGTTTGACTAGTGTAATGTATATTGCCCTGAATTTTAATCTCTGTTGCCATCTATACATCTTGGGTTTCTGTTATGCAGGTAATGTCACTTGAAGCGCCCAAACTTTTGCTGTGATTGTATTTTGATATCCCAGTTGTTGCTTGGCATTATGCATAAATTATGTTTATACATTGTGTCATTTCTCATTTTGTGACTGCTTTTACATTTGGAAGTTTTCAGACCTTCAAAATTTAAATCACTGTTCATCTTCCTTTAGGGTTTGAGATGGAGTCCAGGCTGGATGTTGGTGTCAGATTCACTACGGAAACACCCATTGCTCCTCCAACAGCCACAGCACTAAAACCGGCACCTACGGAAGACACACTTCCTCCTGTTCAGACAACTTGGTCTCCTCCCACAACGCAAGCTACATTAGTACATCAACAGCACCCATGGATCCTTCCTGAAGCCCCAGACACACCATCCATAACTTCTGCACCTAAACCAACTAGTCCTACCAAAGAAGCGGCAACCACTGCTGCGGTAAGCCCAGCAACAGCCAGGACAACTGAGGTACGCCGGTTACAGCCTGTGATTATAGTCTCCACTTTAACAACGCTAATGCCTACTACCACAGAGGAAGAAACAAAGGAATGGGATGATAATACTGAAAGCATTGGGACCATTCCAGACCAGGGAAGCAGCCAGCAGTGGCCTACTCCAGATGACAGAACAATACAGACAACTGTTGCAGATGTCAAGGAAATAGAGGATTTGGAAGAAGTGACTCCCACTCAACAACCACAGGTAAGGATCTAGGCAACATACAATAGGTTCAGCACAGAGTGGGATAACCATAAGCTATATCTGTACTGGTATTTACATTTTTAATTCAGTTAGGTATAGACAGTGATTATCACAGGCAGCAGCTGTTTCGCGAAGATACGCTTTTTTAAGCCCTCAGATCTGTTGTCTATGAACTTTGCCTTTGGGCTGAGCACCTCCCTTGACTTAAGTCATGGAACCTTTCAGACATTGATACAGGACTTTATTTCTTAGCAGTTCCAATCTACACAGCCCTTTTCTCTGTGATTTGCGAAGTGTAAATGGGCTTTTAGGTCTTTCCCACTGTTCCACTGTTATTATTTTTACAGTAGGAGTAGTGATAGTTGTGTCTTTCTAAGTTGTCTTTAGTACGAGATTTGTTGATTTTAAAATCTTTTTGTATTTAAGCCCTTAATGATGAGTGGCGAATATATCCGTCACAAGCAGGTGCTAGTTCCTGCATCTCGACTGATATATCCGTCACTCTGACTTTGTGGGTACTGCCACGAGATCAGTGGCAGGAGCACGGCTGTTATGCACAGCCTGGCTCCTGCCGGAATCGAAGAGCTCTCAGTTTCTGGCAGTTTAACTTCTTAGATGCTGCTGTCAATAGCGACCACATCATTTAACCCCTTAGTGACCAGCCCATTTTAGGCCCTAATGACCAAGCTATTTTATTCTTTTTTCTATAGTCGCATTCAAAGAGCTATAACGTTTTTATTTTTTCGTCTACATAGCTGTATGAGGACTTGTTTTTTGCGGGATTAGTTGTGCTTTTTAATAGCACCATTTTTGGGTACATATAATTTTTATATTAACTTTTATTAACCTTTTTGGGGGGGGATTATAAAAAAAACCTGAAATTCCGCCATTGTTCTATGCGTTTTTAAATTGACGCCGTTCACTATGCGACATAAATAACATGTTACCTTTATTCTATGAGTCGGTACGATTACGGCGATACCACATATGTAGAGGTTTTTTATGTTTTACGACTTTTGCACAATAAAAACACTTTTGAACTAAAATTATTTGTTTTTGCATCGTTGCTTTCCAAGAGCCGTAATTTTTTTATTTTTCCATCAATGTAGTCATTTTTTGGGCTTGTTTTCTGCGGGACGAGACGTAGTTTTGATCGGTACTGTTTTGGGGTACATGGGACTTATTGATTCATTTTTATTATGACTTTTTTGGGGGGCAATGGAAAAAAATTGCAATTTCGCCATGGTTTTTTGCGTTTTTTTTTTACTGTGTTCACTTTGCGGTTTAAATTACATATTAACTTTATTAATGGAGTCATTACGGTCGCGGCGATACCACATATGTGTACTTTTTTTTTTTTTTTACACTTTTACTAAATAAAACCACTTTTTATGGAAAAAAATGGTTTTATTTATTTTACTGTACTTTTTATTAATAATCTTTATTTCACTTTGATGACTGATTTTATTAGTCCCACTAGGGGACTTTACTGTGCGATGTTCCGATCGCTGCTATAATGCTCTGGTATACTTCGTATACCAGAGCATTATTGCCTGTCAGTGTAAATCTGACAGGCAATCTGTTAGGACGTGCCTCCGGCGCGTCCTAACAGGATTATCCCCAGGGCAGACCTGGGGGCTTTTATCAAGCCCCCGGCTGCCATGACACCCCATCGGAGACCCGCGATTTCATTCGCGGGCCGCCGATGGGTGACAGAGGGAGCTCACTCCCTCTGTAAACAAAGTTAAATGCCGCGGTCGCTATTGACGGCGGCATTTAACGGGTTAAACGGCCGCGATCGAAGTAAACTTCGATTGCGGGCGTTGGAGCAGGAGCTCAGCTGTCATCAGACAGCAGAGCCCCGGCTCCTGCCTGCACGGGAGACCCGTGCAGGACTTAGACTAGGCTCACGTGAAAAGGCGTCAGTCTAGCCGAAAGCCCATTAGTGACCAACGTAAAAAGGCGTATTAGTGGTCACTAAGGGGTTAAGGTGTTTAACAGAGGGAGGGAGCTCCCTCTGTCACCTCATCAGCACACCCGCGAACAAAGGCCCCCAGGCCTCCTTCAGCAACTGCCTATTAGGCCACGCAAGAAGCATGGCCTTATAGATTGCCTGTCAGTTTTACACTGACACGCAATAATACTTTGGTATATGAAGTATACCAAAGCATTATATCTGCGACAAAAAAAAAAGTAAAACCGTTAAATAAAGTTTATGAAAACAAAATAAAAAGATTAGAGAAAAATCAAATAATTATTTAGTAAAAGTGTAAAAATAAATAAATAACACCTTTATGGTATCGCTGTGATCATAACCACTTGAACAATGAGTTTAACACATTAAATAAACCGCCGGATGAACGCGTAAAAAAAAATAATTCTAAATTATTTTCCCATTCCCACACAAAAAAAATAAAAAAAAGTTAATTAAGTCCCATCTACCCCCAAAATACCTATGAAAACTACACCTTGGCTACATCAACGGAAAAATAAAAAAGTTATGGCACTTGGAATGCGGCGATGCAAAACAAGTACCGTAATTTTTATTAAAAGAGTTTTTATTGTGCAAACCTGGGAATACATATAAAACCTATACATATTTGGTATCCCTGTAATCGAGCCGACCCATACAATAAAGGTACAAAAAACTTGAGGACAGCAGCCATATGGCAGGGGTGTCTTTATCATGCCATATGGATGCCGTCCAAGTTTTTTGTATCAATTGATCGTCCGGAAGGGATCTCTGGACTTGGAATTTGCATCCCGCTGGAATAGAGTAGAGATATTCCGACCAAGTGAGTGCTGTGAATAACCAGCTTACCATAGAATAAAGGTAACGTGTTATTTGCGCCACATGGTCAACGGCATAAATTTATAACATGAAAGGAGAGACAATAAACTATTCTGGAATAGCTGCTTATTTTCAGTTCTCTTCTAAATTAAAGAGAACCTTTCCCCTCCCCATACATGTGCAGCTGAGTGCAGTATGTAATAGGCAGGGCTGCACAAACCCTGGGGCACTTAAAAAAAAAATTCTACCCTCCTCCGTTATTTAGATATAGGTGCTGTTATATTTGGTGCCCGATATTTAAATTGCACCATTGCCATTACACGCCCCATTGACAGTTCAGGGGGTTATTTAAATATCGGGCGCCAAATATAAAGGCAACGATCGCTAAATAATGGAGGAGGGTAGAATTTTTTTTTTTAAGTGCCCCAGGGTTTGTGCAGCCCTGCCCATTATATACTGCACTCAGCTGCACATGTATGGGCAGGTGAAAGGTTCTCTTTAAAGTTATTAAAAGTTAATCAATATACTATGTGCATCCAAAAATGGTTCAATTGAAAGATACGGCTATGTCGACGGAATAACAAAAAAATGCTATGACTCTTGGAATGCGACTGAAAAAAAATAAAATAATCCTTGCTCATCAAGGCCAAAAAAGGCCTGGTCATTACGGGGTTAAGCAAGAAATAAAATAAAAAATTCAAATCAGATACATGGGAAGTGTTGTAAAAGAAACCTGAAACTGTAGTTGCATTTTTCATTGGTTTTAATGTATTCTCATATCTTTTTCTTGTTTTGTGTTTCTAGTTTTTAATACATATTTATAATAAAGAAAAAAATATATAAATTTGTCCCTGCCTAGATTTTTTAAAAACAAAAACAAACTAAAAGTATCTCTGTCTTCACATTATGATGGTGCATTGTATTGTGAAATGCATATAGTTCATATGCACACAATGATCTTGTATGTATTCTCATTGTCATTGTATTACTTAGGAAGTTGAACTTGAGGATTGTATATACCTAAAAATCGCTGCCATCTTCTCTGGTATAGGTAAATGCACTCATGGTGACATTTACTTTGCTTGCCTACTGCGCAAATCTTTGAAAATACATCAATAGACAACAACGGTCAGGTGCGTAGCTAAAGGCTCATGGGCCCTGGTGCAAGAATTCACCTCCCAAACACCAAACACCACCAGACCCCTGCGCACACCTATGCCCAGCTGCCTTGCCTGACAGACCCCATGAATGTCCCTACAGTATAATGCCCCCATAGCTGCCCCCACAGTATAATGCCACCACACAGTATAATGCCCCCATAACAAACCACCACAGTATAATGCTCCCCATAGCTGCCCTCACACAATATAATGCCCCCCATAGCTGACCACCACAGTATAATGCCCCAATAGCTGCCCCCAGAGTATAATGCCCCATAGCTGTCCCCCCACAATATAATGTCCCCCATAGCTGCCCCCACAGTATAATGCCCCGATAGCTGCCCCCACAGTATATTGCGACCCATAGAGTCTAATGCCCTCCATCGCTGCCACATACAGTGTATTGAGCCACACAGTATAATGCCCCCCATAGCTGCCCCACACAGTACAATGCCCCCATAACTGTCCCATACAGTATAATGTCCCCATACAGTACAATGCCCTCCATAGCTGTCCCATACAGTATAATGCCCCCCATACAGTATAATGCCCCCTCAGCAGCTACTATATGAGCCGCCCCTCCCATACCCAGTATGTATGTACCTAATAGAAAAATAATAACATAATTACTTACCTATCCCCGTTCCCACAACGGGTGGAGGAGATCCTTCTCCTCTGCATTGTGCTGTGAATGACTCGGCGCAAACAGGAGCGATGGCATCACTACATCGTGCCTTCCTGCACCGAGCCGCTCACGGCACAGTGAATACTGCAGCAAGGACAGCAGTGTGTGGCAATGGGGGCCTGCTGGCCCCCCAGGCTTAGGTGTCCGTTGCGACCCTTATGGCTACGCCACTGACAACCGCACTCCACACGGTTCCACCTAGATGATTGTTCCGGTGGAAATGTCCATCAGGTACTTAGAACGATCATTCTGCGGTGGTTTGTGAAAGGATTCCTTGTAAATGGGGCTTTAGAGAAAACAACAGATATATTAGGGTACATATGTGAAAAGAGCATAGGTAGATACCAGGAAATTGAGAAGGGAGAAAAGTAAAAGAGGCAAGTAAGAAATGGAAATAATTCTTTTTAACCTTGAACCTTTCAAGTGTTGCCCAATTTGATGAATTATTGGCCCACATCAGTTATCCATACGTTCTTTGATTCGGTTACAGACAGACAGCTGGGAGATGACCGTAGCTACTGCTCGTGATCGTGAGATAGAGGTGCCAGTGGGTGGTGGCCCAAGTGGTGACTTTGAGATCCAAGAAGAGGAGGAAGCATCCCAGACACAGCCACCCACAGTACCTGACCTGGGAAATGAAGTATTACCACCAGGCACATCACCCACTGATCATGGTCGAGGAAGGAAATTAGATACTGGTCTCATTGACAACACTATAGATTCTGGGAATACGCTGGCACAGATGCCTCAGAAGAATATTCTGGAGAGAAGAGAAGTGTTAATCGGTAAGTGACTACTTTGATCTGCACAGATACTTTTATTTCCTTTCATTAAGTATTGTTTGTCTATAATATTGTTTTTAGTATTTATTACATTGGTCTAGTGAATCTGAAATTCCTGGAGTAAAACATTGGGGCTTTTCCATTAAAACTAATTTTAAAAAAACGGGCGTTGCATCTTGCAAATGAGCAGGTCCCAGTTTTTACATTCCATTCTTCGTCTTTTACTAGTGTAGGTTAAAAAATACAAACAGTGACTTTCCTGCTTAAGTTCAGACATAGCACATTTTGTTGTGGACTTGCCACGAATCTCACCCTTTGCATTGCTAAGAATGAGCATGCTGCGGATTTGAAAATCTGCAACATGCTCTTATTACTGTGTGGAATGCTTCTGCTATGTGTCGATGGGGTTTTAAAAAATTGACGCAAATTTGCTGTGCGGAATCTGCACCACAAATCTGCTGCAGTTCCACCACTTCTGGACTCAGCCGTCTTCCTCTTCTGTAATAATGACTATACAGTGGCTAAATACATTTTCCTAACAATACACAGACTATGGTTTTCTGTTCTGTAATTAACAATTCTAGTTTACTTCTTATTAAAGAATTAAAGGATATGTAGCCTTTTTTTAATTAAATGTGTTTATTTTGTTCCTAAAAACATTTTTCTAATTGACTTTTATAAAAAATTGTATATACTTTTTGCGATGCAGCTTCTATGTATGCAGTATACATAGAAGTTGTATGGTGCCCCTAAGTTTGTCAACTTAGATGTGATTGTTTATTAGGGTTATCCTGTGTGCTTGAGGCACACAGAAGACACTGTCAGCAGAGCCATCTGTCCAGCAAACTGACGGATTCCGCTTACAACCACGCTATACAGTTTCTACATTTAGTGCATACATAGAAGCTGCATCGAAAAAGTAAAGTACATTTTTAATAAAAGTCAATTAGAAGAATGTTTTTAAGCACAAAATACATACATTTAAGGCCTTATTCACACGACAGTGAAAAACAGCCGTGTTCAGAACTATGATGTTCTATGAGTGTATTCACACAGCCATTTTTTTTTTTAACGGCCTGTGAATAATGGCCGTCAAAAAATTGGACATGTCCTATTTTTGGCCATTTTCACGGCCTGACGGCCCCCATAGAAGTCAATGGATCAGTTTTTAACGGCTGTCAATACATGTAACAACCAGTAAAAATGGATCTGTGACATGGAGATTGGCAAGGGAACTACTAGTTCCCTTGCTGTCTATCGGCGGTTCAATGACACTTACCGATGCAGGGCAGACCTCTTCATGTGTGGTCTCTCGTCTTCACAGGTTCTGCGAAGGCGATGCGATGACATAATCGCGCCGCCTTCGCAGATCCCGTGAAGTCGAGAGACCATGTGTGAAGATGAGCCGCATCGGTGAGTGTCATCGCGTTGCCGCAGATACCGTGAAGACGAGAGACCTTACCTGAAGAAGACAGCGTTGCATCGGTGAGTATGTAGGGCATTCATGTCGGGCTGTGTGGCATCATATACATCGGGGCTGTGTGGCATATACAGGGAGGTGTGTGGCATCATATACAGGGGGCTGTGTGGCATATACAGGGAGTCTGGCATATACAGGGAGGTATGTGACATCATATACAGGGGGCTGTGTGGCATATACAGGGAGGTGTGTGGCATCATATACAGGGGGCTGTGTGGCATATACAGGGAGGTGTGTGGCATCATATACAGGGGGCTGTGTGGCATATACAGGGAGGTGTGTGGCATCATATACAGGGAGGGGTGTGGCTTCATATACAGGGAGGTGTGTGGCATCCTATACAGGGAGGTGTGTGGCATCATATACAGGGGGTCTATGGCATCATATACAGGGAGGTGTGTGGCATCATATACAGGAGGTGTGTAAAAACGGACAGACGGACTGAAAATTTAGAGACACACTGATGCAAAGTGGCCATGAAAAACTGACAGTTAATATAGCCTAAGAAAAAAATGGCTACAATGCTTTACATTGAATTTAAATCTTGTGGCAGACACTCATCAACTTCTTTGAAAAAATAGAAGGGTTCAAAGGAAACTTATTCAAAGGAAAGTTCTTTATAATTGTATTACTACTTATTTGTTGGAGTCCCGTTTCTATGTATCAGGGAGAGTATCAAGGATACTATCAGGTCCTTGTTTTGACCAATGGAAGCTCTCCATAAACATTAGAAAGTTGTAGCGATTTACCTTCAAAGCTTCAATGTTTATGGCTAGCTTTACTCACGTCACTTCGGCTGCTGAAGGACTTTATTCATGCCTTTGAGACTTACCTATAACTGAACATTCTGCAATATTTTTAGGTTTACTTAAGAGAAGCACATTTCTTGGAAAAAGTATTTCTCAAAATGTCACCACCATGACATAAAATGCCACTCTTTAATGGATGCTGAAGTATTGTATTTTATACACTCAAATTATATATTCAAAGACTACGTTCATTAACTCTTTCTACTTTTCTTTAGCGGTGATAGTAGGAGGAGTGGTCGGAGCCCTTTTTGCTGCATTTCTAGTGATGCTGTTGATTTACCGCATGAAAAAGAAAGATGAAGGAAGTTATGCTCTGGAGGAGCCCAAACCGGCCAGCGTCTCCTATCAGAAACCGGACAATCACGAGGAATTCTACGCATAGTAGGGGGAATGTGTCCTTCTCTTTCCCCTTTTCCAGTTCTGATGATCAATGAGCCTGTGGACGGATCTTCTTTTCATGGCTCCCATGTTCAGTGATCCTGGTTGTGGGCTCTTTTTTCATTTTTTCAAGTCACAACTACATGAAGTGTGGTCACATAAAATGTGGTCAGATCAGGACACCTCATCACTCTTTGGAAACCAAGAATATTCCTGTTGTGGGATTTGTACTCCATCCATTCCTCTTTGCATTTGTACACTGTAAATGGCCACAACTGCCAGGTGCTTCCTTGAGGGTTCTTTTACAAAGCTTGACTGATACCGTTGGTGTGGCCATCACGTAGCAGATTCAGGACCCACAAAAGCACAAGTGATACCTTTTAGTTCATCATATGTTGCAGTATTGGCATATACTAGGAAATGTTTTCTGCAGCCTCAGATGGCAGTCTGTTTTTTAATAATGTTTCCAAAGTAGGACGTTTATGTACACGCTAAAGGGAATTTGGAATGTTGTATAGAAACCCTATATATATATCTTTATATTAGACCTATAAGAAATACTTTCTAGTCCGACCACAGGCTCCGCCATTATTCTGTAAATACGATCTGGTGTAAATTACAAAAATTTAGGGAGTCTTATTAGAAAAAAAGAAACTTTTTTAAACATTAAAACATAACATTCTCCAGCAGATGTACTTAATGTGGATATAAAGACTGAAGTGGGAATACATCTTTATTGTTGAAATGGTGAAGGGGTGAGGTTGGTGTTTTGGTTAAATGTAGTGCCATAAAAAGGGATTTGGTTAAGACTCGGAGGGAAAGGATCCAACCTCATGAGGCACACTTCTCTTTTTCAATGGTTACTCTTGTCCCCATCATTTTTTGAACACTATAACCTCAGCTTTATTTACTTAGAGGTGCAATAAAGTGTAACCTACAAGCTATACACGGTAAACAATGAAAAGAATAAAACACACAGTTCAACTAGCAATACAAAATGCTTGTTTTACTAAACTTTAATAATAGTCATTGATTGGGTCACAGCCAAGGATTCTGGATATTTATATGCAGATGAGCAAAAATTAAGTTGTAAGCGAAGTTAAACCTGGACAATTCCCTTTACCTGAGCAGTTTTTCTATAAACTATGAAAGTATAATTCCTCTTTAAGGAGAGCAGGTGACAGGATCACACAGACGGAGACTAGTGAGAATGAAGGCTTAGACCTGTGGTCTGTAACCTGTGGCCCACCAGCTGTCATCTACTGCTCATCTTGGGGGTTGTAGTTTTCAACGGCTGGAGAGCTGCAGGCTGGCGACCACTGGTTTAGACTAAGACTCAAATATTAAATAATAATAAATAATAAGACTAAAATATTTTCTTCATGTAAATTCTTTCCTGTGTTCTCATTCCTGAATTCTTTTTTTCTGTCCAAGTAAATGTCTTGTACTCCTTAGAAGAATGGAACAATTATTTTCCGTGTGCTGTTCACCTCTAAGTAAATGAAATGAAGCACCAAAGAAGGGAAAACACGAGCCCTCGTTCCCTTTCCCAGAATCCTTGGTTTAAAGGTTTACAGACAGGCCACTGACAGTGGGTGGGTATTTGTAATTGTTGGCAAATAAGTTTTATCTTCGCTTTAACTGATAAAATGACTAAACGCTTTTAGGACTAGAACACATTGAAGGAATTGAGAGATGAAGGTCTCATCCAAAATAGAATTTCTTTCAACCATGCTGAATGTTATTTCCGTGGCAGTCTATGTATTTGTTATTTTCCCTGTGGACACCGAATGTAACATGCCAAGGGGTGTTTTGTCCATTTACAGCTTTCTGTAATAGGAAGCACTCCTTGGCTGACACTTTCTAGTATGGAACATCTTGACTGGTCCATATCAAGACCGGGGATATTTCGATTTTGTACATTATTCTGCCAGTCTACCTGCAATTACAAAGTGGGTTCATTTCTTACAAAACATCTGTTGTAAGTGGTGAAATAATTTCTAGAAGGGGGTTGGGTACTGGGTTATACTGTAATAGAATTTTTTTTGTATGTACAGTATGTAATTCACTAGGATTTTAGCATTAAAAATTTGCTTCTTAAAGTCTGTTCTGAATGTGTCTCATAGCACAGATTTTAAAGCCAAAAGCTAAAGCAACATGAACAACAAGCAAACAAAAACAATTCACTTCAAAAATCAACTATACCTTTGCCAATGATCTTACGCAATGTTGCAGTAATGTATCTTCCTAATTTTATAATTATTTCTGTGCTGTATCCATTAAGGAAAATAAAACTTAAAACATTTGAATTTTTTATTTTCTTGTCATTTTTCGCTACATTGTTTCCTAATTCATTTCCACACTGTCAATGGTAAATTGTCTATTTTAATCTTTGCGCAGAGAATTTATAGGAGCAATTTATCTACACAGTGCAGTGTCCAACTGTGAATGGTAAATGTAAATCCAAGAGAGAGAAAAAAGTGTATCCAACGTAAGCGAGCATGAAATAAAATAGAACAAACACTCATTATAAGGAAAGAAGGTATTTGTTTCTCCTAAGTGATAGACGATTGGTCGAACCCATTTTATTATTCTTAGATTTTTATGACTCTCATATTCTTTTTCGAGACTGCTATTCTTGCTTCTCTTCTACTGTATTAGAATTACTTATGTGATGACTAGCCTTTTCAGTTTCCATTAACCTGTGACCATGCTTCATGCAACATCGGTATCTTGAAGATTTGAACTTTGGAGCTGTATAAACCTATGATTTTCCATAAAATTTAGAAGGTTTTTAAAAACACATAGTACACGGTGGATGCAGATCTAGAAAACAGGCAGTGTGATCAGTTGTTTAGAGGGCATTGACCACATTATAAAAATAATAAAACAATATCTATACATCCTTAAATTATCCTCCTCTCTTGTTCGGCCTGCAGGGGGAACTTGCTGAAGACAGATTTATACAACTCCTATTGATTTTATTCATTTTAACCCGTTAGTGACCGGCCCATCGTGTTTCTACGTCGGTCACTAACGGGCCTTATTCCGATGCCATAGACTTTTTACGTCGCGGCATCGGAATAAGTCAACAGAGCAGGGAGCTGTCAAATCTCCCTGCTCTCAGCTACCAGAGGCAGCTGAGGGCTGGGAGCGTCCCTGCTCTGCCGGGTGAGATCGATATTAGTATCGATCTCACCCGTTTAACCCCTCAGATGCGGTGCTCAATAGCGAGCACTGCATCTGAGTCGTTTTGGAGAGAGGGAGGGAGCTCCCTCTCTCTCCCACCGACACCCGGCGATACGATCGCCGAGTGTCAGTGTCTCTAATGGCAGCCGGGGGCCTAATAAAGACCCCCAGGTCTGCCTGGAGTGAATGCCTGCTAGATCATGCCTCTGGCATGACCTAGCAGATGCCTGTCCGTTTTAAACGGACAGGCATAATACACTGCAATACAAAAGTATTGCAGTGTTTTATAATAGCGATCGCAGAATCGCATATTAAAGTCCCCTAGTGGGACTAGTAAAAAAGTTAAAAAAAAAGTTTCATAAAGTTAATAAAAAAAAAATGTGAAAAAAAATGAAAAACCCACTTTTTCCCCTTACAAACTGCTTTACTATTAAAAAACCAAAATAAAGTAAAAAAGTTACACATTTGGTATCGCCGCGTCCGTAACGACCCCGACTATAAATCTATAACATTATTTAACCCGCACGGTGAACGCCGTAAAAAATTAAATAAAAAAAGATGGAAAAATTGCTGTTTTCTGTGAATCCTGACTTTAAAAAAATTTGATCAAAAAGTCGCATCTACTCCAAAATGGTACCAATAAAAACTACAAGTCTTCCCGCAAAAAAAAAGCCCTCATACAACTGCATCGGCAAAAAAATTAAAACGCTACGGCTCTTCAAATATGGAGACGCAAAAACAAATCATTTTGAAAAAAAAGCGTTTTTACTGTGTAAAAGTAGTAAAACATACAAAAACTATACAAATTTGGTATCGTTGCAATCGTAACAACCCGCTGAATAAAGTTAGTGTTATTTATATCACACGGTAAACGGCGTAGATTTAGTACGCAAAAAAGAGTGGCGAAATTTCAGGTTTTTTTCTATTTCCCCCCTAAAAAAAGTTAACAAACCTTAATCAATAAATAATATGTCCCTCAAAATGGTGCTATTAAAAAATACAACTTGTCCCGCAAAAAACAAGACCTTATACTGCTATGTCGACGCAAAAATAGTTATAGCTCTTGGAATGTGACGATTGAAAAACGTAAAAAATAGCTTGGTCATTAAAGAGGCTCTGTCACCAGATTTTGCAACCCCTATCTGCTATTGCAGCAGATCGGCGCTGCAATGTAGATTACAGTAACGTTTTTATTTTTAAAAAACGAGCATTTTTGGCCAAGTTATGACCATTTTCGTATTTATGCAAATGAGGCTTGCAAAAGTACAACTGGGCGTGTTGAAAAGTAAAAGTCCAACTGGGCGTGTATTATGTGCGTACATCGGGGCGTTTTTACTGCTATTACTAGCTGGGCGTTGTGTATAGAAGTATCATCCACTTCTCTTCAGAACGCCCAGCTTCTGGCAGTGCAGATCTGTGACGTCACTCACAGGTCCTGCATCGTGTCGGCACCAGAGGCTACAGTTGATTCTGCAGCAGCATCAGCATTTGCAGGTAAGTAGCTACATCGACTTACCTGCAAACGCCGATGCTGCTGCAGAATCCTCTGTAGCCTCTGGTGTCGATGTGTCCTTGCTCGTCTGACACGATGCAGGACCTGTGAGTGACGTCACAGCGTGATCTCTGGAGAACACGGCTGTGTCTGCACTGCCAGAAGCTGGGCGTTGTGAAGAGAAGTGGATGATACTTCTATGCACAACGCCCAGCTAGTAAAAGTAGTAAACACGCCCCGATGTACACACATAATACACGCCCAGTTGTACTTTTACTTTTCAACACGCCCAGTTGGACTTTTGCAAGCCTCATTTGCATAAATACGAAAATGGTCATAACTTGGCCAAAAATGCTCGTTTTTTAAAAATAAAAACGTTACTCTTATCTACATTGCAGCGCCGATCTGCTGCAATAGCAGATAGGGGTTGCAAAATCTGGTGACAGAGCCTCTTTAAGGTCTAAAATAGGCTGGTCATTAAGGGGTTAAAGTAAACTCCCGAGCCCCCTGGTGGCAGCTGCAGGCAGACATAATAAATCAATATATAGACTCCAAACAAGTGTGTAATAAGGGCTGGGCACTGCAAATAACAGAACGTACCCCCCATGTCACAAAAGCAGCTCCATAACAAATTCACATACCATAAAGAAACAACCAGAGCTTTTGACGCCAATATATATATAAAAGTAGTAAATTTTATTAGACAAATAACATGGACAATTAAAATACAGAAAAATACAACTCTAGTGTGAATTGCGGAGACAATATCAATATTTGTTGCTAGCTCAAATATATGGGTGTACATATAAGTAACTAAAATGATCGAGACACATTTGACACCAATATACCCTCCCTCATAGGAAGAAAAAGTTCTCTTAGAAGAAATAGCTGTGGAATACAGATCGAATAACTAGTGAATACCAGAAGAGGGTATAATCCAAATGACATTGCTGTCAAAAGAGTCATATGTCAGGTCATGAACTCACCCATAGATAGCAGCAAGAAATGGTAAGTGGTGTCAGCTCCGCTACATGAACCCCGACGCGCGTTTCGCCACGTATGCTTCCTCAGGGGGATGTGTAGTTATGTACGTCCTGTCGCTACCCTTTTATATTCCCTAAATGGTGTGGTTCGTTGGATGTGCCGCGGCGCATCTCCGCCGATGCAGCCGGAAACGAGGCATGCCCCACATCCGGCCCCGAGCGCGGCAGCACGTGCCCGGATTCCCGACGCGTCATGGGAGTTCCGGGCATGCGCAATGCGCTCATGGAGGCGGAGGGGGGACGCATCGGAGACAGCCGCCGCAGCGGACATGCGCACCACATCACAACAAAGGTTTGTGAGAACATCGGCCAATGTGTTATGCAGTGATTATGTGCCCTATCATATATCATCACACTATACTGGGGCTATGTCGGGAAAGTTAACCCAAAGACCACAAGGTCCTGCTTTGCTCGCAACTATGGGACCAGCCTATCTATGGGGATTGTAGTTAGATAGTCACCCAATTTATAACCCTCTGTGGGAAAATTAGTGTATGGTCTAGAGAGAATATATAATCATGATAATGAGTGCCTAAATTAAAAAATAAGTGAAAAAATCTATCATAGTCAGTGACAATTAAAGAAAGTGCCACAAATGATGAAATAAAGTGAAAATACCAATAATATAAAAAGAGTGAAAGCTGGGGATTTATCGAAATAAATAAAACACTTTTTTTTGTGTGTGTGCAAAGGAACACATAGAGATACAATGTGAAAAAACATTACAACAGACATTTTAAGGGGTACATAATGACCCAATATATATATATATAAAGAAACCCCCCGTACACCCCCTAATAAAGGGGGAAGAACGAGATACCTTTGGAACCATAGACACGCAAAAGAAGGATTACAATAATGTAAAATTCTTAAATAAAACCCATGTGTAATTATCACATTAATTATATACTCAAGATTATATTTTTTATATACATTTTTATACACATACTCATAGACCAGAAATTCTCAAGATGATACCCAATGTGTACCAACCCCAAGACATCAAATTCCATAGTCAAATATACCATTTAAACATAGCCCAATTCTGACAAATATACTTTATATTATTGAAGAACAAATAGTCCAGTTACTGTGTATAATACAAAAATTCACTGCATTTCAGGCCGATCACGGGAAAGATCATATAGGGTGCTTGATGTATCGCACATAGAACCTAATAGAGAGGACATTTAAAACACATAATTAGTACACAAAATATTAAAAAGCAAGAGAACGGTAGAGATCGGAATTACAGAAAAGGAACAAAACTGAGGTTCTCATTCAATCCCTGTGGTTTCATGGATCCCAACATGACTATCCACTTACATTCTTTCTGTGCTAAAACCCTCTTCACATTGCCCCCCCTGATGCCACCGTGAACTCGATCGATACCTCTAACTGAGAAAGTTCTGGGATTGCAGCCGTGATGTACCTTAAAATGTCTAGGTATAGTTTTTAATTGTGTCAAATCATCCACCTCACTGGCCCCCAAAATATCTCGTACGTGTTCTCTCGTACGGATTCTCAACTCACGAGAGGTAAGTCCTATGTATATCTTTGAGCAGCCACATGTGGCATAGTATACCACATGTGTCGTGCCACATGAGATATATTCACGGATATCAAACTGTCGTACTCCGTCCGCTGAGGAGAAGTTAGTGGCCCGACAGATGTTAGCACAGGCTTTACATTTACCGCACGGGTAGCATCCCTTTCTCGGTCCACGGGAACCAAAAGGGGGTATCTGGTGTGGGACATAATGACTTTTTACAAGAAAGTCTTTGAGATTCCTAGCTCTTCTCGCTGTCATTAGAGGTCTATCAGACAGGTTTTGGGCCAATTGAGGTTCAGATATAAGGATGGGCCAGTGCTTCTCCAAAATAGTTCGCATCTTATTCCACTGCCCATTATACGTAGATATAAACCGTACCCCAGTTTCCTTGCTTTGTTGTTGTTTAAGTTTGAGTAGGTCAGAACGCGACGTCACTTTAGCTCTCCTATATCCAGATTTTATGACTCTGTTACTGTATCCTCTATCTCTGAATCTGTTCCTCAGATCTGCAGATTGCCGTTCGAATAGAGCATCAGAAGAGCAGATCCGCCTCATCCTGAGAAACTGCCCAACCGGGATGGCTTTAATGGTGGATGGAGTATGGGCTGATGAGGCATGCAGCAAGGAATTAACCGATGTAGATTTGCGATATACATCTGTGTGTAAGAAGCCCTGGGCATCAGAGAAAATCCGTATGTCCAGGAATTCTACTTGGTGGCAATGGTATTTATATGTCAACTTGATATTAAACGGATTCAGGTTAAGTTGCTGCATGAAACTCACCAGGCCAGACTCCGATCCCTGCCAAATAAAGAAAATATCATCAATGTACCTTAGCCACATCTGCACCTGGTCAGCAGCGTGGGCGCCGTCCCCAAGGAAAACCTGTCTCTCCCAAAGACCAAGAAACAGGTTTGCATAGGACGGCGCACACGCCGCCCCCATTGCCGTACCCTGCTTTTGTAAATAAAAGCAGTCCTTGAATACGAAAAGATTATGACTTAAAATAAATTGCAATAGTTCAAGGATAAAGTCACATAATTGGCCATCCCGGTTGCCGGTCCCCAGGAAGAAACGGACCGCCTCCAGCCCATCTTGATGTCTAATACTCGTGTAGAGTGATTCAATGTCTGCAGTCACAAGGAACATATCTGGTTCAATTTGGATCCCATTGACTCTGCCTAGGACATCCGTCGTGTCCTTAACATAAGATGGCAAATCATATACTAGGGATTTCAGATAATGATCGATAAATTTACATGCTGGATCGCATAGTCCATCTATCCCGGACACGATTGGGCGTCCCGGGGGGTCAATGGGATCCTTGTGGATCTTTGGTAAAAGATACAGAGTAGGGATTTTAGGGTCGTCAATAATTAGACCATCGCGTATTTTTTTGGGGATCGTGCCCTCATCAAAAGCTCTGTCCACAATTCTCCTCAATTTCTGAGAGAAAAGGTGGATTGGATTTGTAGGCATCTTCTCATATGTCGACCTATCACGTAGCTGCCTGAAGACCTCCTTCTCATATTTTACTGTTGGCCAAACTACAACATTTCCCCCCTTGTCCGCAGCCTTAAACACTACATCATCCAGGGCTTGAAGTTCTCTCAGTGCCTTTCTTTGGATGTGAGTGAGATTGTCCTTACTGTTCCTTGTTGATATTTTTTTAAAATCCTCCGTAACCATTTTTGTAAAAATTTCTACCTGTGGACATAAGGACAAGGGGGGAAATCTGGCAGATTTGGGCACAACAGCAGATGGAAACGTACCTTGTACTTCAGATGTTTGTTCATTTAGGAGATCTTCCAATGCTCGCAAAGCTTCCCTTTCAACTTGACTACTGAATTCATCAGATCCCCTATTATGTAACTTTTTTAGCACTACCTTTCTCGAAAAAAGGTGCAGGTCTTTTAGAGCTGTGAAAAAATTAAAAGAATTGGTGGGTGAAAAAGTCAGGCCCTTCCCTAGCACTTCACACTGGGCATCAGAGAGGGCATGTGAAGAAAGGTTTATTACCTCCAAATTATTCCTGGATTTTTTGTCACGTTGGTAATTGAATGTGTTCTTCCGTTTCGCCTGACGATCGAACTGCCATCTTGGTCCTTGTGGGCCTTGGGTGCTCTCTGTTTCTACCAAATTCCTACTTACTCTCCCTCTAGAGGGTTCCTCTATAGAGGTACGGGAAGAAGTAGATGATGATCTAGAGTGGGAGACAAAGCTCCCATTTCTAGGTCTCCCTCTCTCCCTGTGCCATTTATAGACCCGATGTTGCTGGTAGTCTTGGACATCGCGTTGAAATTTGCCGGCCTTGACCGCACATATTTCTTTCTCCCATTTTATGAATTCTTTGTCTAAATCCTCCGATATTTTATCCAGTGCACCACTGGGTAATTCTGATCTAAGTATGGCCTGGAACCCCTCTATTTCTTTTTCAATTTGTAACAAATTCTGTTGGTTAGAGAGAACTAGTAGTTCCATATATCCCCTCGAACATTTATCAGAGAGCTCCTCCCACTGTTGTTTAAAATTGGCATCGTTCATTTCAAACGAAGGAAAAACTTGGACTCGTAGGCCACGGGGAATAAGGTTCTTGGAAAGGTATTTCTCCAAGAAAGCCTTATTCCACCAGATCTTGGTTCTTTGGTGTAGTAATCCCTTCAATTTCTTATTGATCTCTCTACAATCTCTCCCGTTCCCATCTAAAATCAAACTAGAGTCGTCTTTAAAAATTTCCTCTAACTGTGCAAGCCATGATTGCTCACGGACCCTAAAGTCCATTTGATGTTGAGAGTCAGTAGCTGTGAACAACACAGAATAAATTAGAATCAATATATAGACTCCAAACAAGTGTGTAATAAGGGCTGGGCACTGCAAATAACAGAACGTACCCCCCATGTCACAAAAGCAGCTCCATAACAAATTCACATACCATAAAGAAACAACCAGAGCTTTTGACGCCAATATATATATAAAAGTAGTAAATTTTATTAGACAAATAACATGGACAATTAAAATACAGAAAGATACAACTCTAGTGTGAATTGCGGAGACAATATCAATATTTGTTGCTAGCTCAAATATATGGGTGTACATATAAGTAACTAAAATGATCGAGACACATTTGACACCAATATACCCTCCCTCATAGGAAGAAAAAGTTCTCTTAGAAGAAATAGCTGTGGAATACAGATCGAATAACTAGTGAATACCAGAAGAGGGTATAATCCAAATGACATTGCTGTCAAAAGAGTCATATGTCAGGTCATGAACTCACCCATAGATAGCAGCAAGAAATGGTAAGTGGTGTCAGCTCCGCTACATGAACCCCGACGCGCGTTTCGCCACGTATGCTTCCTCAGGGGGATGTGTAGTTATGTACGTCCTGTCGCTACCCTTTTATATTCCCTAAATGGTGTGGTTCGTTGGATGTGCCGCGGCGCATCTCCGCCGATGCAGCCGGAAACGAGGCATGCCCCACATCCGGCCCCGAGCGCGGCAGCACGTGCCCGGATTCCCGACGCGTCATGGGAGTTCCGGGCATGCGCAATGCGCTCATGGAGGCGGAGGGGGGACGCATCGGAGACAGCCGCCGCAGCGGACATGCGCACCACATCACAACAAAGGTTTGTGAGAACATCGGCCAATGTGTTATGCAGTGATTATGTGCCCTATCATATATCATCACACTATACTGGGGCTATGTCGGGAAAGTTAACCCAAAGACCACAAGGTCCTGCTTTGCTCGCAACTATGGGACCAGCCTATCTATGGGGATTGTAGTTAGATAGTCACCCAATTTATAACCCTCTGTGGGAAAATTAGTGTATGGTCTAGAGAGAATATATAATCATGATAATGAGTGCCTAAATTAAAAAATAAGTGAAAAAATCTATCATAGTCAGTGACAATTAAAGAAAGTGCCACAAATGATGAAATAAAGTGAAAATACCAATAATATAAAAAGAGTGAAAGCTGGGGATTTATCGAAATAAATAAAACACTTTTTTTGTGTGTGTGCAAAGGAACACATAGAGATACAATGTGAAAAAACATTACAACAGACATTTTAAGGGGTACATAATGACCCAATATATATATATAAAGAAACCCCCCGTACACCCCCTAATAAAGGGGGAAGAACGAGATACCTTTGGAACCATAGACACGCAAAAGAAGGATTACAATAATGTAAAATTCTTAAATAAAACCCATGTGTAATTATCACATTAATTATATACTCAAGATTATATTTTTTATATACATTTTTATACACATACTCATAGACCAGAAATTCTCAAGATGATACCCAATGTGTACCAACCCCAAGACATCAAATTCCATAGTCAAATATACCATTTAAACATAGCCCAATTCTGACAAATATACTTTATATTATTGAAGCACAAATAGTCCAGTTACTGTGTATAATACAAAAATTCACTGCATTTCAGGCCGATCACGGGAAAGATCATATAGGGTGCTTGATGTATCGCACATAGAACCTAATAGAGAGGACATTTAAAACACATAATTAGTACACAAAATATTAAAAAGCAAGAGAACGGTAGAGATCGGAATTACAGAAAAGGAACAAAACTGAGGTTCTCATTCAATCCCTGTGGTTTCATGGATCCCAACATGACTATCCACTTACATTCTTTCTGTGCTAAAACCCTCTTCACATTGCCCCCCCTGATGCCACCGTGAACTCGATCGATACCTCTAACTGAGAAAGTTCTGGGATTGCAGCCGTGATGTACCTTAAAATGTCTAGGTATAGTTTTTAATTGTGTCAAATCATCCACCTCACTGGCCCCCAAAATATCTTGTACGTGTTCTCTCGTACGGATTCTCAACTCACGAGAGGTAAGTCCTATGTATATCTTTGAGCAGCCACATGTGGCATAGTATACCACATGTGTCGTGCTACATGAGATATATTCACGGATATCAAACTGTCGTACTCCGTCCGCTGAGGAGAAGTTAGTGGCCCGACAGATGTTAGCACAGGCTTTACATTTACCGCACGGGTAGCATCCCTTTCTCGGTCCACGGGAACCAAAAGGGGGTATCTGGTGTGGGACATAATGACTTTTTACAAGAAAGTCTTTGAGATTCCTAGCTCTTCTCGCTGTCATTAGAGGTCTATCAGACAGGTTTTGGGCCAATTGAGGTTCAGATATAAGGATGGGCCAGTGCTTCTCCAAAATAGTTCGCATCTTATTCCACTGCCCATTATACGTAGATATAACCACACCATTTAGGGAATATAAAAGGGTAGCGACAGGACGTACATAACTACACATCCCCCTGAGGAAGCATACGTGGCGAAACGCGCGTCGGGGTTCATGTAGCGGAGCTGACACCACTTACCATTTCTTGCTGCTATCTATGGGTGAGTTCATGACCTGACATATGACTCTTTTGACAGCAATGTCATTTGGATTATACCCTCTTCTGGTATTCACTAGTTATTAGATCTGTATTCCACAGCTATTTCTTCTAAGAGAACTTTTTCTTCCTATGAGGGAGGGTATATTGGTGTCAAATGTGTCTCGATCATTTTAGTTACTTATATGTACACCCATATATTTGAGCTAGCAACAAATATTGATATTGTCTCCGCAATTCACACTAGAGTTGTATCTTTCTGTATTTTAATTGTCCATGTTATTTGTCTAATAAAATTTACTACTTTTATATATATATTGGCGTCAAAAGCTCTGGTTGTTTCTTTAAGGCAGACATAATATTATCACTTAGGCCAGGTTCCCACAGGTTAGATATGCTGCATAAAACTATGCAGTGTATCTAGTGCATCTCTATTATTTCCCCCAGATACCCTGCTCCCCAACTCCACACTAGAGTTGGATCCTAAGACTGATCAGAATTATGAACTAACTCTTGGATACACATCCCTGGTCCCATATACCGAGTCCACATACTTTTTACCAGCTCTATGCAATTGATTATTCACACGGTATGCATAATTCATCCATCTTTATCTTCTAATTATTTCTAACTGTTATTGTCACCTTTGCATGACTCGGATAAATGTGCGGACACTGTGCATGTGCACAGTATTTATGAATTTTCATGGTACTATTTTTTTTTAAATATAAACAATTAAATATATATATATATATGTGTGTGTGTGTGTGTGTGTGTGTGTGTGTGTGTATATATATATATATATATATATATATATATATTATATTGTAAAGGTTATTGGTTTTGCCATCATCTCAATTATTTTTCTGTGCTTTTTTTTTTTTACTGACTTAGGCCTCATTTACACGAGCGTGTGCATTTTGCGCATGCAAAAAACGCGGCGTTTTGCGTGCGCAAAAGCCACTTAACAGCTCTGTGTGTCATCAGCGTATGATGCGCGGCTGCGAGATTTTCGCGCAGCCGCCATCATTATGACACTCCGTTTGGATGTTTGTAAACAGAAAAGCACGTGGTGCTTTTCTGTTTACATTCATAGTTTCACAGCTGTTGTGCGAATCACGCTGTTCGCACGGAAGTGCTTCCGTGTGACCTGCGTGATTTTCTCGCACCCATTGACTTCAATGGGTGCGTGATGCGCGAACAACGGACAAATATAGGACATGTCGTGAGGTTTTTTTCAGCGGACTCATGCTGAGCAAAACTCACGGACTGTCTGCATGCCCCCATAGACTATAATATAGGTGCGTACGACACGCGTGAAAAGCACGCGCGACGCATGGACGTATATCACGCACGTGTAAACGAGGCCTTAGGGATATTTAGCACCGTTCACTATGATCGATTTACGGGATTGCATCATTTTTGCTGTATTTTTTCACTGTTGGGAATTCTGCATATTAGGAAATGACAGGCAGTATATGGATGAGTTGTGTCTAGTAGGAGAGAGAACATATCTGGTTATTGGTATACTGTGTATTGCCAATGCTATCACAATAAGAAAGCTACATACATATCTACATCCTCATTCCCTAGTTCTCTTCCAGGAGGCGCAGTAACATTTACTGGGAAATAAGGCTGAGAGCTAATTAACAGCTCATGCAATTAGCGGCATGTCAGCCTGCCAGGGGATAATTAACTGGTTTGGAAAATTACCACAAGACGTGTAGGAGAGAAAATAAACCTTATTCAGTATCAGTATAGATAGTGTCGATTGTCTGCAGCAGACCCATTCACTAGAATTTCGAAGTCACTTGACATGATTACCATATATTGCAAGGGACATTTATTTCTAGTCTATAGACATGCAGCATTACAATGCATTGCAGCTTCCTTGTCATTCTGAGCAAGTTTCTACATTTTTAAAGATCTGCTATTTTAGTTCCTTAAAGCATAGATTATTCCCCTTTATTTTATATGTAATCCAGAATTGCGCTTTATTTCTGTATGAGCTTCACAATGTATAGGTACAGATTGTGCAGTATAAGGCCTTGTTCACACAATGCAGATTTGGCATGCATTTTTTAAGCCTAAATCGGAATTGGATCCAGGAGAACAGACCTATAAGGCCTCAAGCACACATCCGTGGCCATTTATACAGCCGCAAATCACGGATCCGCAAAACACAAACCGAACATGGATGGCTTTCGTGTGTGGTCCGTAGTGTTAACGGACCAATGAATAGAATGGCCGAGACTGATCCGCAAAAACGGACAGGAATCGGACCAGTTCTATTTTTTTTGCGGAATCGCCACACGGTTCTGCAAAAATAACGGAAGTGTGCGTGGCCCCATAGAAATGAATGAGTCAGTGTGCTATCCGTTAAAAAAACAGATAGTACACTTCAGTGAAATGCTTCAGTGTGCTAAGGCCTTCCTTTATATATTTCTTCTGTTTAGGTCCTGTTCCTGGTTTTGGGTTAGAAAATGCACGCAAAATCTGCACTAAATCTGCATTGAGTGAACAAGGCCTTTTGGTGATCCGAACTACAGTTTCTTACATACGACATGGTCTTTCCCTGGACTGAGACCTGAAATCTTAAAGGGGTTTCTGGTTTTATGGAAATAAAGCTCAATTAGAGAATAAATGATAAGTTATCCAACATTCTAATATACTTTATGCTTTAGTTACTCTTAGGCTGGGTTCACACACCCTATTTACGGACGTAATTCGGGCGTTTTAGCCTCGAATTACGTCCGAAAATACGGCTCCAATGCGCCGGCAAACATCTGCCCATTCATTTGAATGGGCTTTACGATGTTCTGTGCCGACGGTCATTTTTTTTATGCGACGCGTCAAAGAAGTGCATGTCACTTCTTGAGACGTTATTGGAGCCGTTTTCCATTGACACAATGGAAAAACAGCTCCAATTACGTCTGTAATGGACGCTGCGAAAAGCGCCTGCAACATGCCATTACGTCTGAAATTCCGGAGCGGTTTTCTCCTGAAAACAGCTCCGTAATTTCAGCCGTAACGGAGGCTGCCGTGTGAACATACCCTCACTTACTCATTTTTTAAGATTTTTTTTTTGCGTCGGGCTTCTGTTCATGGGTTTCGTTAGACCTTTCCATCAGGAGAACCCAGGAATGAAAAGCCAAACGGAAGCCATAGCTTCCGTTTACGTTACCATTGATTTCAATTATGCTATCGTTTCCACAAAAAAAAAAAACCACAAAACGGAGACAAACGGAAACCATTAGCAACGGAAGCTTTACCATTGAATTCAATGGTAATGCAAACGGAAGCTATGTTTTCCATTTGGCTTTCCGTTCATGGGTTCCCCTGAGGGAAAGGTCTAACGGAACCCATAAATGAAAGCCCGACTCAGATGTGAACGAGGCCTAAGTCAGTGAATGACAACAGTCTTGTTAATATTCAGAAGCATCATACCTATACATACAATGCATTCGGAAAGTCTTCCGACCATTTCAATTTTTTACATTTTGTAGAGGCCTTGTGCTAAAATAAAAATTCAAGTTATTCTTTATCATTCTGCACTCAATACCCCATAATAGCAAAGTGAAAACAGAATGTTAGTAATCTCTGCTAATTTATTGAAAAGGAAAAACTAAAATATTGCATTGTCATTCAGACCCTTTACTTAGTACTTAGTTCAAGCACCTTTGGCAGTGATAACAGCCTCCAGTGTTCTTGGGTATGATGCCACAAGGTTTGCACACCTGGATTTGGGGATTTTTTGCAGATCCTCTCAAGATCTGTCAGGTTGGATGGGGACCATCGGTGGACAGCTATTTTCAGGTCTCTTCAGAGATGTTCAAGTCAGGGCTCTGGCTGGGCCACTCCAGGACATTCACAGAGTTGTCCCTAAGCCACTCCTGTGTTGTCTTGGCTGTGTGCTTAGGGTCATTGTCTTGTTGGAAGGTGAACCTTCAGCCCAGTTTGAGGTCCAGAGCACTCTGGATCAGGTTTTCATAAAGAATATCTCTGTACTTTGCTCCATTCATCTTTCCTGCAATCCTGACCAGTCTCCCTGTCCCAGCCGCTGAAAAACACCCCCACAGCATGATGCTTCCACCACCATGTTTCACTGTAGGGATGGTATTGGGCAGGTGATGAGCTGTGCCTTGCTTCCTCCAGATATGACGCTTAGAATTGAGGCCAAAAAAGTTCAACCTTGGTTTCTTCAGACCACAGAATCTTGTTTCTCACAGTCTGAGAGTCCTTTAGGTACTTTTTTGCAAACTTTTAGGGGGATGCTTCTTTCTAGCCACTCTGCCATAAAGCCCAGATTGGTGGTGTGCTGCAGTGATGGTTGAGCTTCTAGAAGTTTCTCCCATCCGCACACAGGATCTTTAGAGCTCAGCCAGAGTGAGCATTGGGTACTTGGTCACCTCTCTTACCAAGGCCCTTCTCCCCCGATAACTTAGTTTCGTGGGGCGGCCAGTTCTAGGAAGAGTCCTGGTTGTTACAAACTTCTTCCATTTAAGAATTATGGAGGCCACTGTGCTCTTGGGAACATTCAGTGCAGCAGAGATTTTTCCGTTACCCTTCTCCAGATCTGTGCCTCCACACAAACCTGTCTCTGAGCTCTACAGGCAGTTACCTCCTTAGGGCTTTGTTTTTGCTCTGATATTGTAATGATGGCGGTAAGGAAACAGACAAGTGAGCCCTAATCTACCCGCCACTCAGTCCCTGCCTACTTGCAACGACCCGCCCTAGGCGACGGGGTAAAACTGGGCGACGGTCCCTACGCTCAATAAGTGCATGACAGACAAGGGTACACAGAATCAAGGGAAAAGGGGCAGTTGCCCACGGCAACACCGTGAGCAACAAGAGTGGTGAACGAGCCGAGTCAAACCAGGAGAGTACGAGGTACCAAACGCAGAGCAGGAGAGTAGTCAGTAAGCCAGGGTCAATATGAAGCAGGGTCAAATGGTTCAAGAAGCTGCAGCAGGGCCAGGAAACAAAACGAGAAGAATCACAAGCAAGGAGGAACAGGAAAGGCAGTTATAAATAGACAGAGGGCGGGAGCTAGCTCCGTCTGGCCAGGCTGTGATAGGCTCTCCCACTCCTAAGCCTGCCATCCTGAGTGGTGGAAGATGGAGTCAGTCTCACAGACATAGAAGCAGGTGCAGACTGATTACCTATGGGCGTGGATACAGAAGCTGTGTCTGGCAGATCCTTAACAGTACCCCCCCTTTTATGAGGGGCCACCGGACCCTTTCTAGATGGACCTGGTTTATTGGGGAAACGAAGGTGGAACCTCCTGACCAATACCCTAGTGTGAACATCCCGGGCGGGTACCCAAGTCCTCTCCTCAGGCCCGTATCCTCTCCAATGGACCAGGTACTGGAGGGAGCCTTGGACCATCTTGCTGTCCACAATCTTGGCCACCTCGAATTCTACCCCCTCAGGGGTGAGAACGGGGACAGGAGGTTTCCTCGAGGGAGCCAAGGACGGGGAGCAGCGTTTAAGGAGGGAGGCATGAAACACGTTGTGTACTCGAAAAGATGGGGGCAACTCCAGTCGGAAGGAGACCGGATTGAGGACTTCAATGACCTTGTACGGCCCTATAAACCGGGGAGCAAACTTCTTGGACGGGACTTTAAGGCGCAAGTTCTTTGACGATAGCCACACCAGATCCCCGACCATAAACAAGGGGTTAGCAGAACGTCTTCTATCTGCCTGAGTTTTTTGTATGCTCTGGGACGCCTCTAGGTTCTTCTGAACCTGGGCCCAGACTGTGCACAGTTCCCGATGAACGACTTCTACCTCGGGATTGTTGGAACTACCAGGTGAAACGGTGGAGAGCCGTGGATTAAACCCAAAATTACAGAAAAAGGGGGAGACCCCTGACGAGTTACTGACCCGGTTATTAAGGGAAAATTCGGCGAGGGGAATGAATGAGACCCAATCATATTGACAGTCAGAGATGAAACACCTTAAATATTGTTCTAGAGACTGATTAGTCCTCTCAGTTTGGCCATTAGTTTCAGGATGGAAGGCAGAGGAGAAGGACAGATCAATCTCCAACTTTTTACAGAAGGCTCTCCAAAACAAAGAAACAAATTGTACCCCTCTGTCAGAAACAATATTGACAGGGACCCCATGGAGACGCAGGATGTGTTTGACAAACAAGGTAGCTAACGTCTTAGCATTGGGTAGTTTTTTGAGGGGCACAAAGTGGCACATCTTACTGAAGCGGTCTACTACAACCCACACCACCGACTTGCCTTGAGATAGAGGCAAATCGGTGATAAAATCCATGGAGATATGGGTCCAAGGTCTCTGGGGAATGGGCAAAGAACGTAGTAAGCCTGCTGGTCGGGACCTGGGAGTCTTGGACCTAGCACAAACCTCACAAGCGGCGACGTAGGCCTTAACGTCTTTAGGCAACCCAGGCCACCAATAGTTTCTGGCAATGAGGTGCTTAGTACCCAGGATGCCTGGATGACCAGATAGTGCGGAGTCATGATTTTCCCTAAGTACCCTTAGCCGTAATTGCTGGGGAACAAACAGCTTGTTCTCAGGAAGGTTCCCGGGAGCTGAACCTTGATCAGCAGCAATTTCAGAGACTAAATCAGAATCAATAGAGGAAATGATTATACCTGGAGACAAAATACAAGCAGGATCTTCCTCCGAAGGAGGGCTGGCCATGAAGCTACGCGACAGTGCATCAGCCTTAATATTTTTAGACCCAGCCCTATAGGTAACCCAAAAATTTAATCTGGTAAAAAATAACGCCCATCGAGCTTGTCTCGGGTTTAGCCTCCGGGCAGATTCTTGTGGTCGGTAAGGACCGTTACCTGGTGCCTAGCCCCCTCCAGGAAGTGGCGCCACTCTTCAAATGCCCATTTAATGGCTAAGAGTTTGCAGTTGCCAATATCATAGTTACTCTCAGTGGGCGAAAACTTCCTGGAGAAGTAGGCACAGGGACGGAGATGGGTGAGGGACCTGGTACCCTGGGACAAGACAGCCCCCACTCCCACCTCGGACGTGTCAATCTCCACGATAAATGGCTCCATTTGGTTGGGCTGAACCAACACCGGGGCCGAGAGAAAGCACTTCTTAAGGACCTCAAAAGCCTGGACAGCCTCAGGAGGCCAGCGGAGGAGATCAGCACCCTTGCGAGTGAGGTCCGTAAGAGGCTTAGCGATGACCGAGAAGTTAGCAATAAATCTCCTGTAATAATTAGCGAACCCCAAGAAGCACTGTAACGCCTTCAGGGAGGCAGGTTGGACCCATTCCGCCACAGCCTGGACCTTGGCGGGGTCCATGCGGAATTCATGAGGAGTGAGGATTTGACCCAAAAATGGTATCTCCTGCACCCCAAACACACATTTTTCGGTCTTAGCAAACAGTTTGTTTTCCCGAAGGACCTGGAGCACCTTCCTGACATGCTCAATGTGGGAGGACCAGTCCTTGGAAAACACAAGTATGCCATCAAGGTACACTACAAGAAATACCCCCAGGTAAACTCTTAAAATCTCATTTATGAAATTCTGTAAGACCTCGGGAGAATTACACAACCCAAAGGCCATGACGAGGTATTCGAAATGACCTTCGGGCGTGTTAAACGCAGTTTTCCACTCATCCCCCTCTTTGATGCGGATAAGGTTATACGCCCCCCGTAGATCAAACTTAGAGAACCATTGGGCCCCCTGAACCTGATTAAAGAGATCAGGAATCAAAGGAAGGGGATACTGGTTCCTTACAGTGACCTTATTCAACTTCCGGTAGTCAATGCATGGCCTAAGACCACCATCCTTCTTCCCTACGAAGAAGAAGCCAGCACCTACCGGAGAAGTAGAGGGGGTTACATTCGCCAGGCATTCCTGGATATACTCTCTCATTGCTTCACGTTCGGGACAAGAGAGATTAAATATCCTACCCCTAGCTCCTGGTACCAAATCGATAGCGCAATCGTATTCTCTATGAGGAGGTAACACTTCGGAGGCCTCCTTAGAGAAAACATCAGCGAAGTCCTGAACAAACTCAGGTAGCGTGTTCCCCTACTCAGGGGGAGAAATAGAATTAACAGAAAAACATGACGTCAAGCATTCATTACCCCATTTGGTAAGCTCCCCAGTATTCCAGTCAAACGTGGGATTATGCAACTGCAACCAGGGAAGGCCTAAAACCAAATCGGACGATAATCCCTGCATCAACAGTACAGAGCACTGCTCCAAATGCATGGAGCCAACAAGGAGTTCAAAAACAGGGGTATGCTGTGTAAAATAACAATTAGCGAGAGGAGTGGAGTCGATACCCACTACCGGGACAGGTTTAGGCAAATCAATCAAAGGCATAGCTAGAGACATAGCAAATTCCACAGACATGATATTAGCAGACGACCCTGAATCCACGAAGGCACTGCCGGTAGCAGACCTACCACCAAAAGAGACCTGAAAGGTATTACGGGAAATACCTGTGCGCCCAAGTGACCTCCCCGATGATCACTTAGGCGCGGAAGTTTTCCGGCTGCTTATTCTTACGCCTAGGACAGGTGTTCACTTGATGCTTGTCATCCCCACAATAGAAGCAGAGACCATTCTTCCTGCGGAACTCTCTACGTTGTTGGGGGGACACGGAGGCCCCGAGTTGCATAGGTACCTCCGAGTCTTTCGTGGAAGAACGAAGCAACGGAACCTCGGGAGGCATCATGGGGGAGTCAGAGGAGAAAACACAAAATCTTTCACGTTGTTGTTCCCTGAGACGTCGGTCAAGTCGTACCGCTAAAGCCATAACCTGGTCTAGGGAGTCAGAAGAGGGATAGCTAACTAGCAGGTCTTTCAGGGCGTTCGACAGACCCAACCTAAACTGGCACCTTAAGGCAGGGTCATTCCACCGAGAAGCTACGCACCACTTCCTAAAGTCAGAGCAATACTCCTTAACAGGTCTCTTACCCTGACGTAAGGTCACCAGCTGACTCGGCAAAGGCAGTCCTGTCAGTCTCGTCATAAATGAGTCCGAGAGCAGAAAAGAAAAGATCAATGGAGGAAAGTTCAGGAGCGTCAGGAGCCAAGGAGAAGGCCCATTCTTGGGGCCCTTCCTGGAGCCGGGACATAATTATACCTACCCGCTGGCTCTCAGAACCTGAGGAGTGGGGCTTTAAACGAAAATAGAGCCTACAACTCTCCCGAAAGGAGAGAAAAGTCTTCCGGTCCTCTGAGAACCGGTCAGGCAACTTGAGGTGGGGTTCAAGAGGTGAGGTGAGGGGCACTACCATGGTAGCATCAGGCTGGTTGACCCTCTGAGCCAAGGCCTGGACCTGTAGGGAGAGACCCTGCATTTGTTGAACCAGGGTCTCAAGGGGGTCCATAGTAGTGTGAGGGACCAGGGTAGAGTAGGTATATGGGCTTGTGATTATGTAATGATGGGGGTAAGGAAACAGACAAGTGAGCCCTAATCTACCCGCCACTCAGTCCCTGCCTACTTGCAACGACCCGCCCTAGGCGACGGGGTACAACTGGGCGACGGTCCCTACGCTCAATAATTGCACGACAGACAAACAGACAAGGGTACACAGAATCAAGGGAAAAGGGGCAGTTGCCCACGGCAACACCGTGAGCAACAAGAGTGGTGAACGAGCCGAGTCAAACCAGGAGAGTACGAGGTACCAAACGCAGAGCAGGAGAGTAGTCAGTAAGCCAGGGTCAATATGAAGCAGGGTCAAATGGTTCAAGAAGCTGCAGCAGGGCCAGGAAACAAAACGAGAAGAATCACAAGCAAGGAGGAACAGGAAAGGCAGGTATAAATAGACAGAGGGCGGGAGATAGCTCCGTCTGGCCAGGCTGTGATAGGCTTGCCCACTCCTAAGCCTGCCATCCTGAGTGGTGGAAGATGGAGTCAGTCTCACAGACATAGAAGCAGGTGCAGACTGATTACCTATGGGCGTGGATACAGAAGCTGTGCCTGGCAGATCCTTAACAGATATGCATTCAGCTGCGAGACCTTATATAGACAGGGGTGTGTCTTTCCAAATTATGTCCAATCAAATTAATTTACCACAGGTGGACTCCAATCAAGGAGTAGAAACATTTCAAAGATGATCTAGAGAAATGGGATGCTCCCGGAGCTAAATTTCAAGTTTCATAGTAAAGGATCTGAAGACTTACAGTGAAGGAAATAAGTATTTGATCCCTTGCTGATTTTGTAAGTTTGCCCACTGTCAAAGACATGAACAGTCTAGAATTTTTAGGCTAGGTTAATTTTACCAGTGAGAGATAGATTATATATATTAAAAAAAAAAAAAAAAAATCACATAGTCAAAATTATATATATTTATTTGCATTGTGCACAGAGAAATAAGTATTTGATCCCCTACCAACCATTAAGAGTTCAGCCTCCTCCAGACCAGTTACACGCTCCAAATCAACTTGGTGCCTGCATTAAAGACAGCTGTCTTAAATGGTCACCTGTATAAAAGACTCCTGTCCACAGACTCAATTAATCAGTCTGACTCTAACCTCTACAACATGGGCAAGACCAAAGAGCTTTCTAAGGATGTCAGGGACAAGATCATAGACCTGCACCAGGCTGGAATGGGCTACAAAACCATAAGTAAGACGCTGGGTGAGAAGGAGACAACTGTTGGTGCAATAGTAAGAAAATGGAAGACATACAAAATGACTGTCAATCTACATCGATCTGGGGCTCCATGCAAAATCTCACCTCGTGGGGTATCCTTGATCCTGAGGAAGGTGAGATCTCAGCCGAAAACTACATGGGGGAGAACTTGTTAATGATCTCAAGGCAGCTGGGACCACAGTTACCAAGAAAACCATTGGTAACACATTACACCGTAATGGATTAAAATCCTGCAGTGCCCGCAAGGTCCCACTGCTCAAGAAGGCACATGTACAGGCCCGTCTGAAGTCTGCAAATGAACATCTGGATGATTCTGAGAGTGATTGAGAGAAGGTGCTGTGGTCAGATGAGACTAAAATTGAGCGCTTTGGCATTAACTCAACTCGCCGTGTTTGGAGGAAGAGAAATGTTGCCTATGACCCAAAGAACACCGTCCCCACTGTCAAGCATGGAGGCAGAAACATTATGTTTTGGGGGTGTTTCTCTGCTAAGGGCACAGGACTACTTCACCGCATCAATGAGAGGATGGATGGAGCCATGTACCGTCAAATCCTGAGTGACAACCTCCTTCCCTCCACCAGGACATTCAAAATGGCTCGTGGCTGGGTCTTCCAGCACGACAATGACCCGAAACATACAGCCAAGGCAACAAAGGAGTTGCTCAAAAAGAAGCATATGGAGGGAGCTGAAGATCCGAGTTGCCAAGCGACAGCCTCGAAATCTTAATGATTTACAGATGATCTGCAAAGAGGAGTGGGCCAAAATTCCATCTAACATGTGTGCAAACCTCATCATCAACAACAAAAAAACGTCTGACTGCTGTGCTTGCCAACAAGGGTTTTGCCACCAAGTATTAAGTCTTGTTTGCCAAAGGGATCAAATACTTATTTCTCTGTGCACAATGCAAATAAATATATATAATTTTGACTGTGATTTTCTTTTTTTTTTATATATATATAATCTATCTCTCACTGGTAAAATTAACCTAGCCTAAAAATTCTAGACTGTTCATGTCTTTGACAGTGGGCAAACTTACAAAATCAGCAAGGGATCAAATACTTATTTCCTTCACTGTATGTCCATGAGAAATTTGAGTTTTTAATTTTTAATAAATTTGCAAACATTTCTAAAATTCGGTTTTCACTTTATCATTATGGGGTATTGAGTGCATGGTGGGGTAAAACTTGTTTTTTATTTTTTTTTATTTTAGCACAACGCCTCAACATAAAAAAAAAAGTGAAAGGGTCTGAAAATTTATCAAATGCACTGTAGGTAGTTCTGCTCTGAGATAAGAAGTGGATACAATTGTATCCAGTCTAGGCAAAACAACCTGGAATCCAGACAGATGTATTTAGCTCACAGAGCATTGACACATTGAGCATTTACACAAGGCGGCTTTGTTGGAGACTTGCAGATTCCACTCTGAAAATCTTCAACAAAGTAAAGTTCATTGCATATGAATGGGACTTTACAAAACCCTGTTTACATGCTGCAACTAAATGTGGATGGTAAACTTGAATTTGCAATCCACTTCATGCCCTAGCTGTATTGAATTTCTTTGGATATGCCACGGATTTCGCCCATTGCATAGTGAAGAGTGTAAGGGGCCGCCAATTTCAAAGTACAATCCACCGCAAAATCTGCATGTTACACGTGCAGATTTTGTTGTGGATTTCAGGCCATGTGTGAACATGGTAACAAGGTTATGAGTGGTCATTCTGAGTCAGTAGAGGTTTTCCACCCACATACAGTAGGAGTAAATAAGACCTCCAGATCTTCTCGCCAGACAGAAGTTTCAGGCTCTTAGAGGAAACCTGTCACTAGATTTTAGGACACTAAACCACTAACATTTCATAATACTGCTGGGGAATAGCGTCCTAAACATGCCCCGCTCAAAACTGTCAGTTTTAGCATTTTATCTAAAAAGAAGTTATAATACAACGTGCTGTATGTAAATTACCAGAGAAGAGTCCGGAGAGTCCAACAGCATCCTACACATGCTCATTGCTCAGATGAAGTCGAGACCAGCACCTGAACTCATCTCAGCATATAAACAAAAAGGGGAGGCCCTGATAGTTGGCGGGAATTAGACCATTATATATATACAAAATTGCCACCGGCAAAAAAAAACTATTTCCCAACTATCTCTATTTATAAAATAAATAACTTTATTATTCTATTTCAGCAAACTAAAGAACCACATATATGTTAAAAATACAAACAGGCCCTCTGCCGGAACTATGTGGCCGGCGACTGCAGATAGCCTGGTCTGATTAGCAGTGTATTTTGAAGGATCCGCAGAGAAGCATGTTATTTTCAAATTAGATTCAAAGCTTAAGGATGACTACGGATCCGTATTTAAGGGCAGTATTTACGGATAGATGAAAATACGGTCGTGTGCATGGGGCCTTCATGCATTTAATTTTTGCACTTCTTTCAATGCACCTACCTATTTTGGATACACGGTACATCTAGCCTGCTTTCCGCTTTAGTTTATGTGATGCTTGTGTTTTATACTTGTTTTCATTATGAACTAATCAAATATTGATCATTTGTTATTCTTTGCCTATCACCACCTTATTTTAAAATGAATTATTAAAATGAGACAGTTTTAAGTTGCTAAATCCCAGCAGTATAACGACATGCTGGAGGTGTACTGCCCTAAAATCTAGTGACATGTTTCCTTTAAAGAGATTTTATATAGTTGCAAAATAATTACATAGGCTAGAATTGGCACAGGGGTCACTTTTCCAATATACACTCAAGCATGTAGACTTGTTCGGTAAAGGATTTATTTGACCATGTCTGGTTCACTGTTGATCAGTAGTGTTTGTGAGGTTACATGGCAGGCCAATCCGATGTTAGAATGTAGAGAAAATTATTCTAAGATGGCTGGATGAGGGCGGAGCTACTAACGATTATTCATGATCAGCCAGTTTCAGGAGGGCGCAATGTTAGTTATACGAAGAAAGTAACCCTCACATAGTGCATAATATATTTATTGCATCATTCCAAAATGGCTGTAAAATGTTTGATACAGAGTGGAAAATTCCTTTAAAGGACTGCACATACTAAATAAAAGATACATCTCTTTGTATAACAAACTCTGCAATTCTACAGACAGTCTTGTCAGCAAATTGGTTGACTATAGTGATATCACATATTAATGAGGGTTCTTCATAGATGAAGGAATTGATCCAAAGAAGGTAATTACCGCTGCACGCGATAGAGTCAGTACTACTCGGTGCCTTACTGTATACCTAACTGCTTTCATTATGCATGTAATTCTGGTTGAAGATTTTATCCTAGAATTGCGGCAGGAGATCCGATACTAGAAGACATGGACCAAGACGAACACTGAGTTACACAGTGTACAATCTAGAGGTCCCCTGAGGCAGGAATCCTTACACTGTGCAGAGACTTTGGAAAGGCTGTATGGGGCCCGGCCTAGATTGGCAACACATGCTTTACATGAGGGGTTTATTAGCCTTTCATGACCATATTGAATACCACCACAGGCCTCAAAATGTTTCCATAGATTTCTTATGTATTGTGTTATTATAATACACAAGCTATTCATCAGTATAAGTGGAGAATAATGACAGACTATTTATTGTTAATATAACAATATTCAGTATATGCAGTTCCATTTACATTTGTTAGTTACATAGCAGAGCCTGGTGAAACTATATGGAACATTTATTAACATTTAGGTGAAATATACAGAGCGCCCTCTGCTGTTAGCTTGTGAGATTTTCCCTTGATGCAGTTCCATATGCTCAGGTTCTGCACCTGAGTGTTAGGCTCTATTCACACGACGGAACGAGTGTCAGCCGATAAAAACGGCAGTTTTAACCGGCCATTTTGCATCCGTGCCGGGCCGTGTTGCTGTTTTTAACAGATTTTGACCCATTTTGCATCCGTTTTTTTTCCTGTCCGTTTTAAAATCGGATGAATTTAATTTGTAAATTTTTGGCCACACATTTCACTCTGTAGATAATGCCACACACTGCCCTCTGTAGATACTGCCACAGCCCCGCTGTAGGTAGTGCCACACAGCGCCCCTTGTAGGTAGTGCCACACAGCCGCCCTGTAAGTAGTGCCACACAGCCCCCTGTAGGTAATGCCACACAGCCCCTTGTAGGTAGTGCCACACAGCCCCCTGTAGGTAATGCCACACAGCCCCCTGTAGGTTGTGCCACACAGCCCCCTTTAGGTAATGCCACACAGCCCCCCGTAGGTAGTGCCACACAGCCCCCTGTAGGTAATGCCAAACAGCCCCCTGTAGGTAATGCCACACAGGCCCTTGTAGGTAGTGCCATACAGCCCCCTGTAGGTAATGCCACACAACCCCCTGTAGGTAATGCCACACAGCCCCTTGTAGGTAATGCCACACAGCCCCCTGTAGGTAGTTTTACACAGGGACCTTTTACATAGCACCCCTGCCCCCCCCCCTCCGTTCCAGGAGGAGTCACTGACTTCAATGTCATATATGGACAGTTAAGTCAGGGACTTCTCCTGGAGCGGAAACACCGGCCACAGGGTCGGAGATTCTTTTTCAGAAGTGCCTGACGTCACTGTGTCCATATATGGACAGTGAAGTCAGGAACTTCTCCTGGAGCGGAAACATCGGCCACAGCGCCGGGGATTCCGCTTCAGAAGTGCCTGACGTCACTGTATCCATATATTGACAGTGAAGTCAGGGAATTCTGGAGCGGAAACATCGGGCCACAGCGCCGGGGATTCCGCTTAAGAAGTGCCTGACGTCACTGTATCCATATATGGATAGTGAAGTCAGGGACTTCTCCTGGAGCGGAAACACCGGCCACAGCATCGGGGATTCCGCTTCAGAAGTGACTGACGTCACTGTATCCATATATTGACAGTGAAGTCAGTGAATTCTGGAGCGGAAACACCGGCCACAGCGACGGAGATTCCGCTTCAGAAGTGCCTGACGTCACTGTATCCATATATGGACAGTGAAGTTAGGGACTTCTCCTGGAGCGGAAACACTGGCCACAGCACCGGGGATTCCGCTTCAGAAGTGCCTGATGTCACTGTATCCATATATGGACAGTGAAGTCAGGGACTTCTCCTGAAGCGGAATCCCCAATCCCCGGCCACAGTGTTGCCGAAGCTGTGGCCGGAGATTGGGAATTCCGCTTCTACAGGTAGCAAAAAAAATACCCTCCTCCTCCTCACATGCACTTCGCACTGTGAGGAGGAGAAGGAGAGAGAGAGCTACGGAAGAGAGAGCGAGCTACATTCCAGTGATGGCCATGTATTACCCGGACCCATAGACTTCTATGGGAGACAGGCGGCTGGAAGAACGGCGGAAAATAGGGCATGTCCCAGGTTTCCCGGGTCGTCAAAAAATCGGTCGTATGAATAACCCCATTTGGGGTCTGTTGTTCCTACTGTGGAAGTGTGACGGCCGTTTTTTTTAACGGCCGTCACACGACCGGGAAACCCTGTCGTGTGAATAGGGCCTTATTAAGGAATTTGTGCTATTGGGTGATATGCAGTAATTATATTTTGCTTCATCCTATTTTTTTTAGATACTCAAATGTTTTAAAGGGATACTTGAGTCCAGACATTTTAGGCTGGGGAGAGGCTGACTATACAGTATTCTTCAATGGGACTAATAACAGAAAAAAATTCACTTTTTTTGAAATACACAAAAAACATCCTATGCTAACTTCAATAATGGAGTCTGTCTATATGTTCCTTACTTTATATTACTTGCTTTGCATTTATGATAATAAGTCATGAAATCAAAGCAAAAAAAGGTGCATAAGGGATCAATATTTGTTGAGCATATTCTGGCAGTAGTCACATGCTGTCATTTTTTTCCCTGACTAACAAAAACTCTGCATTGTTAAGAAATCTGCAAAGCTACTATTTAGTTATCCAGGGAAAGAAAGCTGCCTGTGACCAGCAGTTCAGTGACGTCCCTGTCATACACATAGCACCATCACCATATCCCCCATCCCCATATTTCAGCTTCCTGGACCCCTGTGAATGTGACATGGGAAGAGGTCTTGCAACAGTATCTCTGGCACAGGGCGTCACGGATGTACAAAGGGCCCTGACCCTCGAAATGTCTCGTCTTCGATGTCTAAGTTGTTTGTCTATAGTAACTGATGTGGACTCCATGTATATAGATAAGAAATGATATAACTGAGGAGAGCTTGGACTCTTTTATGAGCTGTGTCGGGGGTTCCTAGTGCAAGATTACTTGACAGACATAGATTGACACATAGGTATACTGTCCTACTTTCAATGTAAAGGGAGATGCATATAGTCCGTCATTCTTCATTGGTATTGAGTTATGGAAACTTCACACAGCAGACTGTATCGACAGCAGGTTATCAGCACTGTTAACCCTGGGTTTGCCTCCCTACCCCAACCCTTCAAGAAGGTTGCTTCCGGAATCTTCAATATATGTGAGCCATAAGGTCACATCATTATTGTAGTTAACTCATAGATCCATTTTTTGTTTTAAGAACATCTTATGGCAGCATAGCAACACATTTTATTATGCAAAATAGCTGGCCATAAAGAAAGTCATACAATCTTGTATATTCACGCTTAGTAGACAATGTCCAGTCACTTGAACATAACAGGAAAAAGCAATACAATAATACCTGTGTGTCCTAACCAATGTTCCCTCTAAGCCATAAGATCTGGAAAGGAAAGAGTTAAAAACATTCTAATGCGGTAATTGAGCCCAATAACAGTTCTACCTGTCTGCAGGTTGTGGGATTTTTAACTATTATTTCCTGAGAGCACAGCTTCGAGGGCTCTGTGGTCCTAACCACTCCCAGATGTGTCCTCACCATTTTTTATTACTATTAAGCAGGGGCGTAACTAGGAAAGACTGGGCCCCATAGCAAACTTTTGACTGGGGCCCCCCTCCCCTGGGTGTCACACAACTCCCCCCCCCCCTTGTAGATAGTGCCTTTTTTACAGCCCCCCTGTAGATAACGCCATACAGTCTCCCCTGTAGATAACGCCATACAGCCCCCCCTGTAGACTGTATGGCGTTATCTACAGAGGGGGACTGTATGGCGTTATCTACAGGGGGGACTGTATGGCGTTATCTACAGAGGGGGACTATATGGCGTTATCTACAGGGGGGACTGTGTGGCGTTATCTACAGGGGGACTGTGTGGTGTGATCTACAGGGGGGACTGTGTGGCGTTATCTACAGGGGGGACTGTGTGGCGTTATCTACAGGGGGGCTGTGTGGCGTTATCTACTGGGGGGCTGTGTGGCGTTATCTACAGGGGGACTGTGTGGCGTTATCTACAGGGGGGGCTGTATGACGTTATCTACAGGGGACTGTATGGCGTTATCTACAGGCGGACTGTATGGTGTTCTCTACAGAGGGGGCTGTATGGCGCTAACGCCATACAGCCCCCACTGTAGAGAACGCCATACAGCCCCCCCCTGTAGGGAACGCAATACAGCCCCCCCTGTAGGGAACGCCATACAGCCCCCCCCTGTAGGGAACGCCATACAGCCCCCACTGTAGAGAACGCCATACAGCCCCCCCCTGTAGGGAACGCAATACAGCCCCCCCTGTAGGGAACGCCATACAGCCCCCCCTGTAGGGAACGCCATACAGCCCCCCCTGTAGGGAACGCCATACAGCCCCCCCTGTAGGGAACGCCATACAGCCCCCCTGTAGATAACGCCACACAGTCCCCCCCTGTAGGGAACACCATACAGCGCCCCAACTGCAGGGAACGCCATACAGCCCCCCCCTGCAGGGCACGCCATACAGCCCCCCCCCCGCTGCAGGGAACGCCATACAGCGCCCCCCCCTGTAGGGAACGCCATACAGCCCCCCCCCCACACAAAAAAAATGTGACCTATAGTGTGTCCTACAAATAACATGCATCCCCTATCCACAGGATAGGGGATACATGTGTGATTGCTGGCATTGATAGGGAGAACGGGGGACTGAAAGTCCCCCAAGTTCTCCATGACTAACCTCTGACTTCCGGCGTCTGTGTCGGCAGCTCAATAAAAATGAAAGGAGCGCTGGTCACGCATGCACATAAGCGCGACCGGCACTCCATTCATTTCTACGGAGCTGCCGACACAGACCCCGGAAGTCCGAGGTTTGTGATGGAGAACTTCAGGGGACTTTCAGTCCCCCGTTCTCCCAATCGCTGCCAGCGATCACACATGTATCCCCTGTCCTGTGGAGAGGGGATACATGTCTTTTGTTTAATGGCAGAGCGGGGAGATACCTCCCTGCTCTGCCGTAGTGTCCAGTGGCGTCGCGCTGTAGCAGCCATAGCGGCTGCTAGCGGAGCCTGCGGCCATGGTGGGGGCCCGTGCCGGCGGGCGACACGGGCCCCCTCATGCCGTGGGCCCCATAGCAGTCGCTACGGCGGTAGTTACGCCACTGCTATTAAGTCTAGTTTGTCCAGCGTTCCCTTTTCTTGTACGAGGTACAAGGTAGTGTAGCAGAGAAGCAGCGTCATGATCTGTTGAATTTCTTTTTGTTTGTAGTGCACATTACAGGGGTTGTCTTGTTTAAGAAACACATTTTCATGTACCTGTTAGAGAAATCTGTGGTAATAGAGGTCCGGCATCTATTATAGTGGTTGGCTATAAAACGTGGTTTTCCCCCTGGAGATCCTGGTATTTTCATGCTGTACATGAACAGCTCATTGCTTTCAATTGTAACAGTGTAATTCTCAATTTCTCTTGTAGTACTGCTGCAGAGAAATTGAAAACTTGCGTTCCCGTTTCCCCACAGATACCATCTGATTGATGGTGGACTGGCGGTGTTTATCTCTGCCTTGTATTTATCAGTAGTTTAAAGCTGCTTTATCTGTTCAAGTTTCTGTCAACCAGTGCCTCAGCAGGAATTGTTTGACTACATGATCAGGGCAGGTATCTAGATCGCGAGTGGCCAAACTTTTTTACTATGGCATCTATTTTTATGGAGCCTGAGAAAGGCTCTGAAGTCAGGAGTCCTCATATGATTTATCATTGGGCTAGAAAAAGTTGATGACACATTGAAGCATGAACCAACAAGAGAGTTTTCTGACTTCTATTTTGAAGCCAGCAAGAGAATAGTCTTAAAGAGGCTCTGTCACCAGATTATAAATGCCCTATCTCATACATAATGTGATCGGCGCTGTAATTTAGAATACAGCAGTGTTTTTTATTTAGAAAAAACGATCAATTTTAACGCCTCTTTAACACTGAAATCTACTGGTCCCTGCCCCAAGGTCTACAGGAAGATCACTGTCATTTGGCCACCATTGATCTGGATGGAAAATTACCAAAGAGTAATGACTAGAAATTAGAAGGTGATATTTCCATAATCCAAGTGGTACGCAATGAAATCCGTTGCAGAAAATCCGCAGCTAATCCGCCCAGTGTTCACATATCTCAAGAGCCCTAGGCACTCCCAAATTCTTCAAAGTAACCTTAGTAAAAGGGTGAGGGTGAAAGGAGCATCTCTTATTTTGGAGGACCAGGCACATTCATGCATTACATGTACAGCCCATTGATTTCAATTGGAACTGTGTAATTCTGTCTCCTAAGTGACCCAACAATGCAGCGCTAGCAGCCAGGGGCGTCAATAAGGACTTAAAATGTTAGGGGAAATAGCCCCAATACATATGTGTCCGCCCCAAAAAAATGTGTGTGTGTATGTATAGGAGACAGCATATCTATAGCACTACGACCCTATATACTATTGATAGGATTAGATACAGTGGCCCAGCAGACAGTATCACACATGATGGGATTAGATACAGTGGCTCAGCAGACAGTATCACACATGACAGGATTAGATACAGTGGCTCAGCAGACAGTATCACACATGATAGGATTAGATACAGTGGCTCAGTAAACAGTATCACACATGATTGGTTTAGATACAGTGGCTCAGCAGACAGTATCACAGATGGTTGGATTAGATACAGCATCTCAGCAGACAGTATCACACATGATAGGATTAGATACAGTGGCTCAACAGACAGTATCACACATGATAGGATTAGATACAGTGGCTCAGCAGACAGTATCACACATGACAGGATTAGATACAGTGGCTCAGCAGACAGTATCACACATGATAGGATTAGATATAGGGCCCAGCAGACAGTATCACACATGATAGGATTAGATACAGTGGCTCAGCAGACAGTATCACACATGATTGGATTAGATATAGGGCCCAGCTCGCTGACATTGCGGCTCCAGCGCTGGACCCAGGAAAGCTAAGAATAATAATTGTTTTGCTTCTTTATGTGTTACTAATTATTTTTGTGTGTTTGTGTTTTTTTACAAGTTCAGTTGTTGGACTACGTCGGATTCGAGGACTACTTCAATGACATCATTTTTTTATTCTCAATAAAATGGTTAATGGGGGCTGTGTTATTTTATTTCAATAAAATATTTTTTCTATGTGCTTGTACTTTTTTAAACTTTATTATTACCGCCTTAGTAATGGCCGCGGGGCTTAATGTTAGCAGGTGCAGAGGCTAACACTAACCCCCATTATTACCGCGGTACCCACCGCCACCAGGGGTACTGGGAAGAGCCGGGTACGAACCAGTACCCAACCATCTGCAGTGACGACCAGGCACCGGGGCGGCCGCAGGCTGGTAGTATTAGTCTGGGAAAGGCCAAAAACAGTGGCACCTACCACCCTGGTAATGCTGCCTGCTGCTGCTGTGTTGTATCTGGCTGGTTATGAAAATTCTTTCCAATTATTTTTCATAACAGCCCATTTTCATAACCAGCCAGATACAATAAAGCAGCAGCAGCCTAGCATTACCAGGGTGGGAAGGGCCACTGTATCTGGCCTTTCCCAGCCTGTTAATACCAGCCTGCGGCCGCCCCATTGCCCTACCATCACTACAGATGGTCAAGTACTGGATCGTACCCGGCTCTTCCCAGCACCCCTGGTGGCGGTGGGTACTGAGGTAATAATGGGGGTTAGTGTTCGCCCCTGCACCGGCTAACACTAAGCCCCGCCTTAGCAATGGACGCTGTCAATCAGCCGGCGGCCATTACTAAGGCGGTAGTAATAAAGTTTAAAAAAAAACACAAAGACATAGAAAAAATATTTTTTTTCTTTAAACTCGTTTTATTGAAAATAAACTGTCAGAGTCAAACCATCACATACATCAGGATAACATTATACAATCGTCAGTACATATATCAGAAGAATCGATACAGAAAGATACGTGCACTCGCAGGTACACATGACGTTAGATCGTGGTACGCAGACCATGTATGTATAGTACAAATCGATCAAAGCATTATAATAAAACTTTTAATCCAGTGCAACACGAAACAAGAAGAAATAAAGTGCCCACGTTTCAATATTCTGCAATAAAGCACCAACCATCTCGTACTGCAAAGAAAAGAACACATGGGTGTGCCATCCACCCGAGTCCCTTACCCACTTCCGCCCCCAGCTTGAGTCAAAGCAGCAGATAACCCTTGGACTGTACAGTGAGTGAGATTCGATGAGCACCAGCCACCCCAGATCAGATCGAATTTAGCCGGTTTCCCCCGGTGTTTATACACCATTTTTTCAAAGGGAAGTATTTCATTGACCAATTTACGCCACTGCGCTCCTGTCGGTGACCTATCAGCCATCCACCTTATGGCCACCGCCTTCCTTGCCATAAATAGTGATTCTCTGAGGAAAATCCTCTCATATATTGACCACTGCTCCTCAGGAAGCAGTCCCAACAAACACACCTCCGGCCTGCGAGGTATCGTCCTTCCCATCACTGCCGTCAATAATGCGACCACCTCCTCCCAAAAGCTAAGGATCCAGTGGCAACCCCACATTAAGTGAATAAAATCAGCCCTCTCCTCTCCACACCTATGACATTGTGAGGATGCCATCCGTCCCATACGGTGTAACCTTACGGGCGTTAAATAACATTGGTGGATGATGAACAGTTGCACTAGTTTATTGTTTGCAGCTGGTGAAACCAGCAAGTGGGATCCCTGAGCCTCCCTCCAGTCCTCCGCTGTAAGTTGTGGAATAAGTGCTCGCCACCTATCCTCAGCCACAAGGGGCTCCATTCGCAATTTAGCATCTAGTAAAAAGGAATACATTTGTGACACGACTCCGCGCGTGAACGGAGTGCTCAACCTCACCACCAAGTCATAACTAGAGTATGTTGTGGAGTTCAGTGGGAATTGTGCTAGTAGAGCATGATGAAGCTGAATACAGTATAATTCATCCCCCGGTGGTATATTGAAAGCTGCACGAATCTCACTCACCGCCATGGCAGATCCTCCGTCCGTTAGCAGTTGTGACAGAGTATTTACGTCTCTAGAGGACCAGTAGTTTTTCCCCAGCATCACATGCAAATGAGAGAAACTCGGATTATCCCACAGCGGACTCTCCGCCACCACCCCCACAAACCCCAGTAGGTCTCTAGCCTGTTGCCAGACTCGTCTGGCCAACTTATGCAGGGGTGACAGAGAGCGGTGCCTAAAATCATGCGGTTCCAATACCGGCCACAGGGTTTTCAAGCCCAGCACCCGAGCTAGATGACACTCCGCATTAGTCGTTAGGGGGGGGGGGTGACCCAAGAAACCAAGTACCTGAGCTGACCCGCCAGATAATATAAAAAAACATCCGGTAACGCAGCTCCCGCCTCATCTTTAGGTCTCTGTAGAATTGACAGCTTGAGTTTAGATCTCCCCCCCCCCTATACAAACGGCGCGAACAGCGAGTTTATTATTTTGAAGAAACGTTTAGGCACCAACACATCCATGTGTTCTAGCACATACAAAAACTACGGCAAGACAATCATCTTTAATATGTTAACGCGTCCTGCCACTGACAAAGGCAGACCTTTCCACACCTGTATTTTATCCCTTAAGTAAGTGACCAGAGGCGCTACATTTAACCCGTACGATCGAGAGCTATCCCTAGCAATATTAATCCCCAGGTATTTGAATTCTGGAGTTACTGGCAGACCACAGAACTGAGTGCCCCATCCACAGTCATCCTGCCTCAAAGGCATCAGATACGATTTGGACCAGTTAATCAGCAATAGAAAAAATATTTTATTGAAATAAAAAAAAAACAGACATGTCCCTCATTAACCATTTTATTGATAATAAAAAAAGCCGTCATCGAAGTAGTCCTGGAATCCGACATAGTCCAACAACCGAACCTGTAAGACAACACAAAAAACGATTAGTAACACATGTGTTAGGCTTAGATATAGGGCAAATATGTGATACTATCTGTGGGACCCTGTATCTAAGCCTACCACAAGGTAGGCTTAGATACAGTGTCCAGCAGACAGTAATCTCATAAAGTAATACAGGGCCCATCAGACAGGATCACACATGGGCCATGTATCTAAGCCTACCATGTGATTGGCTTAGATACAGGGCCCAGCAGACAGCATCACACAATCTGTGAACCTGTCTCATGGGCCCTCTAAGCCTGCTACATCGTACACTTAAAGGATTTGTCCAGTCCCTAAACATTGATGGCCTATCCTCAGGATAGGCATTCAATAGCTGATGGGTCAGGGTTCGACTCCCGTGAGCACGCCAATCAACTGTTTGAAGGAACACTCGTACGAGAGCTGCTTCCCCTTCATTTACCTTACTCGCTCACACTGTGAATCGCCGACACGGATTCACAGTGTGACCGGAATGAAGGGGAAGCAGCTCTCGTACGAGTGATGCGGCCCCTTCAAAACAGCTGATTGGCCGGCACCCGGGAGTCGGACCCCACCAATCAGCTTCAGCAGACAGGGATATCCTCTTCAGCCGCGGCAGAAGCTCTGTCCTGACTCCATCCATCACGATGTTGTGCGCGGCGCATAGCGTTGTGATGTCAGGACCTCCGCTGCGATTCCGGAGCCAGGAAGGTAAGTACTGTCAGTTACTATAGTAACAGGGGCCCGCGGCCCGAGTTACTATAGTAACTTTTTATTGATGTGGTGCGGGGGGCTGCGGGCGCCCTGGCTTCGGGGCTCGATCGCAATTGCAACCGCTGCGACCCCTATAGCTACACCACTGGAAGTTTCTAAAGATCCTATCTGTGATCCACCAGGGATCTACAGCAAAGCTTCTAGTACTGCACTCGCATTAGGAATCACATGAACTGCTATAGTTATATAACTGCCTATATGCTGTAGTTATTGTTGCTCCACCCACTTTGTCTCTGACTTTGTCTGAAAATTGCTTATATAATATACTGTACATTTGGAACAATGTGAACCAATGCTCACTATCACAATATCAGTGGCAACCACACCTTTTTTAGTCTTGCCCTCTCGTAGCCTTTATCTGAATGGTAGCTTCACTTCACTGCGCTTCTGCAAGTTTCCTCTTTTTCTAAAGAAGTGATATGGAGTTAGATTGAATTACAACCCCTCCCCCAAAGGCTAAAAGTTACCAACTCTTTCTACTTTTTGTATTACAAGAGAATTGTGGTTCTGCCTCAACGAGAGCTACAATGTGATGTAGCCTATATCTGTTATGTAGTGGATAATAACTTCGCTTAATATGCACACATTAATTTGATTTAATTAGAGCGTGTAATCCTAAAACTAAGGAGCTTTAAATGATCGTTCAACAGAAATTAATTATTAACGGTTCCTCAAGGATTATTGTAACAAGCATAGTTAGTAGAGTCTGACAAAATGACATCATGGTTAGAAGGCCGGTGTCACAATACATTAATCATCCAGATATAAGAACATTCATTGACCGTGTAATTTGTATACTGATTTATTCAATGTATGTTTGTTTAGCAGGATTGTTTGTTAAAGAGGCTCTGTCACCAGTTTTATAGTTCCCTATCTCCTACCTAATCTATTAGGCGATGTGTTGTAGATAACTACTGTGTTGTTGTTTTTAAAAAAACGTTTATTAGTGGCAAAGTTATGAGCATTTTAAAATTTCTGTAAATTTATTGTAAAAGCCCAACTGGGCGTTTTTTTTTTTACTTTAACCAAGTGGGCGTTGTAAAGAAAAGTGTATGACACTGATCAATCAGTCACTCCCGCAGTTCCTTCACCGCAGCGTCGGGAGGATGACCAGACATCGCCTCCAGCCGGGAAGCGGCTGGAGGCGATGTCTGGTTATTCTCCCGGAGCTCCAGTGAAGGACCTGCGGGAGGAAGTAATGTCCGCATGATCTCTGCTCTGCTGTGACTAAAGCTGGGCATGAATGAAGAGAAGTTGTATGACGCTGATTGGTCAGCGCCACAAACTTTTCTTTACAACACGCACTTGGTTAAAGTAAAAAAACGCCCAGTTGGGCTTTAACAAAAAAATTATCATATATGTTAAAATGCTCATAACTTTGTATCTAATAAAAGTTTTTTAAAAACACAAAACAAAAAACAACACAGTAGTTCTCTACAACACAGCGCCTATTAGATTAGGTAGGAGATAGGGAACTATGAAACTGGTGACAGAGCCTCATTAAGGTTCCATATAAATTCATGACGCTTTAACCTACGTGTTCTGTATTTATTCATCATGATGGGTACATATGATACATAAATCGTCATGGCATTATATATCCACAGCAACTATATCATCATATCTCTACCAAGCCTTACGTTATGTAGTAGTATAGTGTGTCGTATTGCATTCAAAGCACAACAGTTGCATTCCATGGGAGAGCCAAAACTGTGGTGCAGTTACACACTTGAGAAGTCAATGCGACGTAGCATGGTTACACAGTAGTGAAAATTTTACATTGACTTTTATGGGGAGAGGGGGAAAATCATATAGCTTGAATTACATGAAAGTCATGGGAACCTAGTATTAGGCATTGAGTGACCCAATTTGTCATCTTATTCTAGACTTATCAGAAGTAAAGTACACACCACTCATGTCATACATATTATGCATTAACAGCAAATTTAAATTCCTTATCCCGAAAAAAAATATATGTGATCATATACTATCCATCTTCTCACATATGTTATGACTTTTTGGCTGAGTCATGGGCATTAATGCAATAAGATAGCCAAATACAGACGTGCATAGTAAAATATTTAATGGGTAAAAAAAAACAAAAAACCTACGTACATCAATTTCAAAATGTTATACTTTCTAACCCCATGCCTAAATATACAATTGTATAAACTTTGAAAACTTATACCCATCAACTTGGATTTTTCTAATTATTTTAACGCATTTTTCACAGAGACATAAAGCTTTAGAATTGTAGAACTTATTCTATAGGATAACATTGCCTTATCTTAGACAGAAAAACATAAGTAAAAAAAAGATACATTGATGTATCCCAGGCCCATCTAACGTTATCGATCTTAGTAAACCTTAAGATGATTCTACATGTAATAGAAGAATCAATACTCAAATATAAAAACACATAAATAGTGAAATGGTTATGCCAAACACCAAGGAAATTAATCTCTAGTTCCCCATGTACCTGTCTCAGAAAAAGTGGCTTTATTGGGCAGCAACCAACAACAGGTCAACTTTAAAGGGAATGTGTTGGCAGCAAAACAAGATTTTTTTTTTTTTAGTTAAACAATTAGTGTATAGGTGATTAAACATTGTTCTTTTTTTTTTTTTTTTTTTCACGAGTCAGGAAATATTATCAATTGGATTCAATTGGATTCTAATTTATAATATTTCCCATTGCTGGTCACTAGATGGAGCCATTCCCAAAATTGCAGCATTGCATGTGGTAAAGCAACCACATTGCTTTATGCTGCAAAATTGGGTAAAAAGCCCTCGCTCTAGTGAGATCTCAGCATCCCCCCCTCCTTTATCCTGGCTAGTGTCGGGATAAACGAGGGGATTGAACGGTCTAACCTCCTACACTGTGTGTCGCCATTTTTTGAGCTAACACACAGTGTAGTAGGTTTACATACAGTAGTAAACACACACAAACACGAACATACATAGAAATCTCTTACCTGCTCCTGCCGCCGCGGCTCTCTCCGGCCCGTCCGCTCCGTCTGCTGCCGCTGGTCCAAGTGCACAAGTCCGGAAGCCGCGACCGGAAGTAGTAATCTTACTGTCCGGCCGCGACCTCCGGTCCACAGGAAAATGGCGCCGGACGGCGCGCATTTCAAATTGGACTGTGTGGGAGCGGCGCATGCGCAGTTCCCACACAGACGGCGTACATTGAAGTGGATGGAACGGGCCCTGTTCGCAGTCCCTATGGGACTGTGGCTGCCGTATTCCATGTCTGTATGTGTCGTTAATCGACACATACAGAAATGGAAAAAAAATGGCAGCCCCCATAGGGAAGAAAAAGTGTAAAAATAAGAAAAAGTAACACACAAACACACAAATTAATCCAAACGTTTTTAATAAAGCACTAACATCTTTAACATATTAAAAAAAATTTTGTGGTAACACTGTTCCTTTAAGCATCTCATGGAAGGTGTTTCATCCACGGCCGCAGACCGTCGGGATTACTCACTGCGTGCCTTTCTGCTGTGTCCCATATGTAAATATTCATCAAGTAACCCACGATCACCCTGGACTATAAAAAGGGCTCTGCCCTTTTACTCATTGCCTGAGTGTTGTTGTGTTTACCCGTGTTAGTCTTGCAAATGGTCCGTCCCTTAGTGTTATCCAGTTCCCAGTGTTCCGATACCTGTATCCCGTGCTACCATTGTTCCTGTGCCTTAGAAAGTTGGAGTCGTGTTGTGCCATCGGTCACACCTGCTGTGTTACACCTGCTGTGTTACACCACGCCCGGTGTCTGCTGCCAAGGTCCCATCTGAGCCTAGCAGTTACTACTGTCTGAACTGCTACAGGTACCTTTGTGCTTGGACTATATAGACATTGACTTGGTACACTGTTTGGCCAGCTGCTATCCCGCTACGGCGGTACGGCCCAGTGGGTCCACATACCCACAGATCGTGACAGAAAGCAGTGGTTTTTGCCTTTTTACTCTGCACTGAATCCAGTTATTGAATGGTTGATGACATATCAATATATCATTTATAAGCAGTGATATCAGAAATAGAAAGGAACAGAGACTTAATATATTATAGGTCATCTATAAGATCATCACTTTTTCCATTTTACTGTATATTTTTTACATTACATATAACATTACATATAAAGCACTAGAATTATAAGTGGTGGTAAAATATACAATGATACAAAAAACACTGAAGTAGAATCAGGGGCGAGCTGATTGCCTATTGTAAAAGTTGTGCTTGGCAGTTTCTTTTCTTATTATCTAAAAAAAAAAGCATGCCGCCAATGGCAAAAATAGACTCATGTAAAACAGTTTATTACGAGACATTGATTGCAAAGGAAACAAAGAATCATATAGGGAAAGGCTATATTAAAACGTGGCTCAAAAGACAGACGCTAAAGAGAAGATTTACCTTTGGCGAGCCTTCATTTATATTATGGAAATGCTCAACTTGATCCCTTTATAAGATGACTGATTCGGGTAATAGGGAAGAGAGAAAATTGAAATATAATTTAAAGGGGCCCAGGAGGAAATATGCCCTCCACCATATTTCAGATTTTCTTATAAAATGAAAACTGATTTGATTAATTAATCATTAATTGACTGACTGATACATTTTTCCCTCCACAGTCATAGAGTTAAATTATTCTGATTTGCCTGCAGCCACGACTAGGTAAAGCTCAGTGCATTCAGATCTATAATTGAAATCAATGAGAGCTGTATGAAACCGTATGAAGTAAGCTCACCCCAGTGCCGGCTGTAGACAGCAAGAATTTTACCATTTGTAGGGGTTTCCCACTAATATAAGTTATGGCCTATCACTTGACCATTACATGCCCTAAGAAACACAATTTTTGGCCACACTGTAAATTGCATTTAATATAATCCTATTCACTACACTGTAACATCACGGCAGCATGTGGATGTGACCTCACTGAAATATAGCGTTGTCCTTCAGTTTTTTTTCTCTAATGAAGTAGTGCAATAACTTAATGCCCGTTATTAAAATACATTGCCAGTCCTTGTATATTGCCGTTTTTCTGGTTGTCCCACTATCCGTTACCTAACATGGCCTCTTTAACCTTGCAAAAAATAAAAAATGGTGGTGAAAGGACATTTGGGAGGGATTTCCGTGCTGGACAAAAGTTCTCCACAAAGTTTTCCACATCTTTGATTTTCTGTCATCTCTGCAGTTTTACTTCTACACCGCGTTCGAAATTATTATGCAAATGTTATTTTCGCTGATTTTCCTAAATAGTCGATGCAAATGACAGTCAGTATAATCTTCAAGCCATCAACCGTTGGAGTATAATGCAAATTTTATTGAACAAATCTCCTAATGATAACAGATTTTTTTTTAGAAGTAAAAAACTCAAAATGCACTGTTTCATATTATTATGCACAACAGAGATCAAAACATTTTAAAGGTTGTAAAGAGAACTAAAATGGTAATTTGTTGAATTTGCAGCAGCAGGAGGTTATATTTACAGAAATCAAAAGCTCTTTCAATAAAAAAAAACTTAGCAGGCCAAGTTACATGTTAACATAGGACCCCTTCTTTGATTTCACCTTCACAATTCTTGCATCCATTGAATTTGTGAGTATTTGGACAGTTTCTGCTTCAATATCTTTGCAGGATGTCAGAATAGCCTCCCAGAGCTTCTGTTTTGATGTGAACTGCCTCCCACCCTCATAGATATTTTGCTTGAGGATGCTCCAAAGGTTCTCAATAGGGTTGAGGTCAGGGGAACATGGGGGCCACACCATGAGTTTCTCTCCTTTTATGTCCATAGCAGCCAATGACACAGAGGTATTCTTTGCAGCATGAGATGGTGCATTGTCATGCATGAAGATAATTTTGCTATGGAAGGCACGGTTCTTCTTTTTGTACCACGGAAGACAGTGGTCAGTCATAAACTCTACGTACTTTGCAAAGGTCATTTTCACACCATCAGGGACCCTAAAGGGGACTACCAGCTCTCTCCCCATGATTCCAGCCCAAAACATGACTCCGCCACCTCCTTGCTGACGTCGTAGCCTTGTTGGGACATGGTGGCCATTCACCAACCATCCACTACTCCATCCATCTGGACCATCCAGGGTTGCACGGCACTCATCAGTAAACAACACGGTTTGAAAATTAGTCTTCATGTACTTCTGAGCCCACTGCAACCGTTTGTGAGCATTGTTTAAGGGTGGCCGAATAATAGCTTAATGCACACTTGCAAACCTCTGGAAGATCCTACTCCTTGAGATTCGCGGGACTCCAGAGGCACCAGCGGCTTCAAATACCTGTTTGCTGCTTTGCAATGGCATTTTAGCAGCTGCTGTCCTAATCCTATTAATTTGTCTGGCAGAAACCTTCCTCATTATGCCTTTATCTGAACAAACCCGTCTGTGCTCTGAGTCAGCCACAAATCTTTTCACAGTACGATGATCACGCCTAAGTTTTCTTGAAATATCCAATGTTTTCATACCTTGTCCAAGGTATTGCACTATTTCATGCTTTTCGGCAGCAGAGAGATCCTTTTTCTTTCCCATATAGCTTGAAACCTGTGGCCTGCTTAATAATGTGGAACGTCCTTCTTAAGTAGTTTTCCTTTGGTTGGGCACACCTGGAAGACTCACAGGTGTCTCAGATTGATTACAATGACCCAAAGAGAATTAAGACACAATACCATCCATGAGTTTAATTGAAAAACGAATAATTAAATGTTTATGATGCTTAAATCCAATGTGCATAATAATTTGGAACACGGTGTATTAAAAACCTGGCAGAATAGAACATTTTAACCAAAGTAATGAAGGAATTGAACACACAAAGTAATAGAATTTAGAAACATGGCTAGAGCATCGAACATCCCCAGGTGAAGGAATTCCTAGCTCTGCCCCTGGTCAAGCCTTCAAGTCTTATTTTTCTCTTTATTGGGTTAGTTGCAGAATTTTTTTTAACCCAAATGTAGAGGCTTGGTTCACACTTAGTTATTTTTACGAGTTTTTGGATGCGGAAACCACGCTGCAAAACTGGTCAAAAACGGCCCGAAAATGGCTCCCATTGATTTCAATGGGAGGCGGGGGCGTCTTTTTCCCGCGAGCGGTAAAACCGTCTCGTGGGAGAAAGAAAAGACATGCCCCATCTTCGGGCGTTTACGCCTCTGACCTCCCATTGACATCAATGGGAGGCAGAGAAAGCGTATTTCGCTGAGTTTTATGCCCGCGGCGCTCAATGGCTGCGGGCGAAAAACGCAGCGAAAATAGGCGTGCAGGGAGAGGAAAATCTGTCTCAAACGTACAAACGGAATTTTGAGGCAGAATTTCCGCCTGAAAAAAACTCTGTGTGAACCCAGCATTAAAGTGGAAGGCACATAATAATTGTATAATTTTCCTTCTTACACCGAATGTAATGCAACATTTCAATAAAAAATAGATTGAAATTCTGACAAATAACAATTCTAGAATTCGCTATGCTCATACAAATGATATTTTTAGCGTACAGAGGTTTTCAAGGATTTTAAAATCTTAACTCAAACTGGAAAAATAACAAACTGTGTAATGTACCTTAGCAATTCCAGTCTCCTGGGTCCACCACCTCTCCTGTTTTTCCATCTATAGTTACATCACATTTGGGCCAGCGATTAGCTGACGTGACAGCTGATGAATCAGCGCGTTAGCACAAACGGAGGAATAACATTTCAAAATTCTGGAATAGGTTAATTTAATTCCAGTTATCAGTTGTCTGAATGTGGTGGGATATTAGAGAAAATGTAAAAAAGGAACAGATGGTTCTTAGTACACAGTTGGATTAAACTATATAAGCCACTTGCAATTCACAGTGACCTCTTTTTAGTGTGTTCCCACTCTAATAGATGCAGCACTGCATGGCAAACAATGCCGCTGCAACACAGCACCTGCAGGGGGAGCAACCTAGAAGCCCCCTTAGCTCTGCGCCACATACCCCCACAGGCAGAGAAACACATCAACAGAGACCACTACACAGCATCACAACCATGTGAACAGATCAAAAAAAGATTACCTTTCCTTGTGACTTCAATCAAACTGTTTACATAGTTGTGGTGCTAGGTGGTGGTCTCCTTTGCTGTAGGGCTGTATCTGTAGGGGGATGTGGCCAATAATGTAACACATGTCATTAATGATAGGTGATCAAGTGATCCACTCCACATTTAGGTTTAAATGGAGTTGTCATCTACTGGACCTCTGATGTGGCATGACCCTTATGTTGTGTCAGAACCATGGTCAACCAGAGGATCATTTGGTTGGTCAGTCCAACCCTGCACTCTAGTTGACCTATCATACTATGTTCTACCTTTAAGCGTTACGATTAGGAATCTTTTAATAATTTGTACCAACTTTCTCACATTTGGTGACTCTAATCTTCGAAACTGAGTGTTTTTTTAATTTGTGGGCTAATCTACAATGTAGCAGAGGCGTAGCAGAGGCGTAGCAGAGGCGTAGCTGGTGGGGGCAGGGGGGCCTTCGCCCCAGGCCTACTGAGATGGCGGGGCCTATGGGTCCCCTGACCCGATCCTCCAGCACTGGCATCTCCCAGTTTCAACTATATCTGCGTCCTCAGGTGGTAGATACAATTGAACCCAATGATGTAGCAGGGAGCCGTCAGCAATTTAAATGTATCTGCTGGTAAGACAGATAGTAATACCACACAAAATAAATGCTAATTAACATTTTCCACAGGTCTACTTTAGATTGGCATAGTTTTTTGTACATTCTTTTATTTTTCTAGGACGTTACAAGGCTTAGAACTTTAGCAGAAATTTCTCATATTTTCAAGAAAATTTCAAAAGGCCATTTTTACAGGGATGAGTTCAGTTGTGAAGTGGTTTTGAGGGGCCCATACAATGCAAACCCCATAAATCACCCCATTTTAAAAACTGAACCCCTCAAAGTATTCAAAACAGCATTTATAAAGTTTATTAACCCTTTAGGCGTTTCACAAGAATTGCAGCAAAGTAGGGATGAAATTTACAAATGTAATTTTTTTTGCAGAAATTAATTTTTAATCCTTTTTTTTTTCTCTAACACAGAAGGTTTTACCAGAAAAACGCAACTCAATATTTATTGCCTGGATTCTGTAGTTTTTTTTAAAAATATCCTACATGTGGCCCTAGTGTGCTAATTCACTGAAACACAGACCTCCGAAGGAAAGGAGCACCTAGAGGATTTTGGGGCCTCCTTTTTATTAGAATATATTTTAGGCACCATGTCAGGTTTGAAGAGGTCTTGTCATACCAAAACAGTGAATACACCCCCAAAAAGACACCATTCGGCAAACTACACCCCTCAAGGAATTTATCAAGGGGTATAGTGGGCATTTTGACCCCGCGTTTTTTTTGCTGAATTAAGTGGAATAAAGGCGTGAAAATGAAAATCTAGATTTTTTTCCAATAAAATGAAGAAATTTTCTATTTTTACAAGGCATAAAGGAGAAAAAGCACCCCGAAATTTGAAAAGCAATTTCTGCCGATTACGGCAATACCCCATATGTGGTGATAAACTGCTGTTTGGACACACGGCAGGGCTCAGAAGGGAAGGAGCACCATTTGGCTTTTTGAGCTCAAGTTTTGCGGCAATGATTTTTGGGTGCCATGCGCATTAGCAAAGGCCCTGTGGGACCAAATCAATGGAAACCCCCAAAAGTGACACCATTTGGGAAACTACACCCCTCAAGGAATTTATTGAGGAGTATAGTGAGCATTTTGACCCCACAGTTTGTGTGCTGACTTTAGTGGAATTAGGCCGTGTTAATGAAAATCTAAATTTTTTCTAATAAAATGTTGAAATTGTTAATTTTTACAAGGCATAAAGGAGAAAAAGCACCACAACATTTGAAAAGCAATTTCTCCCGATTACGGCAATACCCCATAAGTGGTCATAAACTGCTGCTTGGACACACGGCAGGGGTGAAAAGGGAAGGATCACCATTTGGTGCTCAAATTTAGCTAGAATCGTTTTCGGGTGCCATGTCACATTTGCAAAGTGCCTGCGGGACCAAAACAGTAGGAATTCCCCAAAAGTGACCCCATTTGGGAGACTACACCCCTAAAGGAATCTATCTAAGGGTATAGTTAGCATTTAGACCCCCACTGGTCTTTTGCAAAATTTATTGGAATTAGGCCACTAAAGAGTAGAATTTTTTAATTTTCACAAGGGATAAAGAGGAAATAGCACCCCAACATTTGTAAAGCAATTTCTCCAGAGTACGGCAATACCCCAATGTGGTCATAAACAGCTGTTTGGACACACGGCAGGGCTCAGAAAGGCAGGAGAACTATTTGGCATGCAGATTTTGCTGGATTGTTTTTGGGTGCCATGTCGCATTTGCAAAATCCTGAGGTACGAGAGTACAGTGGAAGCCCCTAAGAAGCCGGGCTCCTAGCATCATAGTTATGTATGACGCTAGGAGTCCCTGCCTCGCTGCCGGACAACTGTCCCGTACTGAAAACATGATTACAGTACGGTACAGTTGTCTGGCAGCGAGGCAGGGACTCCTAGCGTCGTACATAACTATGATGCTAGGAGCCCGGTTCCCTGCAGTGTGTTCGGTCCAGGACTTGCGGCCGAAATACGTCGGTCAATTACGGACGTAATGACCATCGTGTGAACATACCCTTATTGTGCAACAATTACACAGGTTTGAGTGTGATGGCTCAACTGCTGATCAATAAACCTTAACTAACACTAGAAAATATTTTATTAAGGCTATGTTCACACCTGCGTTGTTTCATTCTGTTGCACTGCTCCGTCAGAGGAGCAGTACAAGAGAATAACGGAAGCAACGGTTCAGTTACACGATAACCACCACCAGCAGTTGACAGAAAACATTGACTTGAATGGGTTCCGTCGGCTTTCCGTCGGGGTGTCCGTGATTTTACCAGAGACAAAAGCACAGCATGCTGGATCTGCGACGGAGGCCCCTGACGTAGCCTCCAACGCAGATGTGAACGAGGCCTCAGTTGTATTTTCGAACTTTCAGGAAGATTTTTGCAATATGGCCTTTCATCATTTTGATAATAAATCATTTTTTTCTGTTTAGTATTGAAATGTTCCATTTGTAACTGATAAACTAGAGTTGCTGGAACATAACATTAAAGAGAAATGTCTGCATTTATTAGGTTTCAGAGGAGTGTACAGTACTCATTTATGCAGTGTACTGAATATAAATAAATGTAGTATGAACATATAGGAGTTGTCAGGAGAAGATTTACAGTAAATGGCTATTCTCCCTTTACACTATTTGTTTTCATATAATCATATAATATATCACATACAAGTAATGCCATAGCTATTATATAGCTGAAAACGTAAAACCTCTTTAGAAATCATTAAGTTAATTTGACTTGTTATCACTATTTCACCATTGAACGTACATATTGCTCATTCATTCTCTGCTACTATGCTTACACTGATCATTCTCCCCTGGGCATAGCAAATGCTTACACGTGCAGACCCTTTCCCACTAGTCTCTCACCATCTCCATGCTACATTACGCTTTTGTTACAGATACCACACTGCTGCTGCTTGAGCACACATTGCTATATGACTTACGGCAGTGAGAAGCGTAGTTCCACTGCAGATCTGTAGAGAAGTGGCTAAAAACAGACTATAGTATCTCAAGTATTAATTCAAATAGAACTTGTATATTGTTTAATATCCCAGGCATAAAATGGAGCATAGATACAGCATCGTGCATAGAAAAGAGGTAGCCATAGGTAGCAAAGATAATAAAAGAGCCTCTGTGCTACGTATGCCAATTCGCCGATTTCAGATATAAAGTACAGGACACTTCACAGCTCCCTAACTCTCAATTTAGCAAATAATTTCACCGACAAGGTCTTTATCGTTAAAACGTAGCTTTTAATACAATTTCTGTAAGAAAATCAATAACTGTACTGTAAACAATATAAATATTAGATTACAAAGCACCAATACTTACGACTAATAGGGGGAGAGAGAAGTATGTTCAAATGGTTTGTAAGTCCAAAAATGTCTCTTTGTAGTGTTCTCAATTCTCCGATGATAATCCATTTACAATATGCAGAGTTCCAATCCAATCACCTCGGCCTTTCGCCCAAGCTAGAGGTGAATAAGGGATGTAATAGTGGTCATAGGTCTTTCCCTAATATATCCCACCACTCTGTTCCTATTAGGGTATGTTCACACGCAGTAGCAAAATACGTCTGAAATTACGGAGTTGTTTTCGCCTGAAAGCTCCTGATTTTCAGAAGTTTTTTAACAACTCGCGTTTTTCGCTGCATATTTTACGGACATTATTGGAGCTGATTTTCAATGGAGTCAATGAAAAACGGCTCCAAAAACGTCCCAAGAAGTGACATGCACTTCTTTGACGCGGGCGTCTTTTTACGCGCCGTCTTTTGACAGCGACGCGTAGAAATACACCTCGTGGGAACAGAACATCGTAAAACCCTTTGAAAGCAATGGGCAGATGTTTGTAGACGTATTAGAGCCGTTTATTCAGGCGTAATTCAAGGTGTAAAACGCCCGAATTACATCTGAAAACAGTGCGTGTGAACATATCCTTACACAGAGCACCCACCCTAATAAGAGCAACCCCACAAAAAAGCTGTCCTTACACAAACACTATTACACCCTAACAACTAAGAATCTACTACCATTCTGTATTATATTGATACATGTAAATAGGTAAATGATTCCCAATACATTTCCATTTATTTTCCATCGGACACACGAGGTAAGACAATACAGGTAGTGTGCATCACAGAGATAGCATCGTGTCCTGACTCATATGCGTGCAGGACATCATACGGTTATGCTACCTCTATGATGCCCACTATTTATATTGTCTTAACCTGTGTGGACCATAAGGAGCTCAGTGGAAAGTGTAATGGCAATGCGTCAGGAATGATTTACCTATTTATTACTTCAATGCACTAAATTGTAAGAATGATAATTGCTATGAGCAGCAGGACTATTCCTGGAGGTTCGTCATCTCCTAGCTGTTAATTCTTTAATGACCGGGCCTGAAAAGGCCTTAATGACTAGCTACATTTTTTAGTTTTTGCCTCTCTGCATTTCAGCAACCCTAACTTTAATTTTTCATTAACGTGGCTGTATGAGGACTTGCTTTATGCGGCAACACACAGTGTGCCCTAACAGCAGGCTTACAGAATAGACAGCCCTGAAGTCATTTCTAGGTTCCCAGGACTGACTGCAGAGGGTTCCCCAAGTCTCCAATCCAAAACCCAGTGATGCGAACGAAGAGGGGAGTCCCCTTTGATCATGCCGTGGTCTCGAACTGTGGTGATCAAAGGGTTAAACAGCCGCGGGCTAGAGTTTCCTCCAAACCCAGCTGTATTCAGAAGGCTGCTCTAAGTACAGGAGCTGTTAGTAACAGCTCCTACTTAGAGAATGAGCGCCCACTTGAGCGCTCATAAGCCAAAAGACATTGCTGTAGATTCCGGACCTGCACTGCTCGCCTTCAAAAGATAGTGGGTTAATCAACTGCTGGGACAACTGCTGCACAACTGATTCATCATTTCAGGCCAGATGACTAATCTGATATAAGCCACTGAGGCTCATTTGGAAAGAGGGACATGATTGGAGTATTCCCACTATTAACATTTATCAGCATCTTTCCTTAGAACTCTGTATTGTACAGTTCCTGTAAAGGATCTGCCAGGCACAACTTCTGTGTATACGCCCATAGGTAATCAGTCTGCACCTGAGTCTATGTCTCTGAGACTGACTCCATCTTCCACCACTCAGGATGGCAGGCTTAGGAGTGGGAGAGCCTATCGCAGCCTGGCCAGACGGAGCTAGCTCCCGCCCTCTGTCTATTTATACCTGCCTTTCCTGTTCCTCCTTTGCTTGTGATTCTTCTCGTGTGGTTTCCTGGCCCAGCTACAGCTTCTACTATTTGATTCTGCTCCATACTGACCCTGGCTTACTGACTACTCTCCTGCTCTGCGTTTGGTACCTCGTGCACTCCTGGTTTGACTCGGCTCGTTCACCACTCTTGTTGCTCACGGTGTTGCCGTGGGCAACTGCCCTATTTCCCTTAGCTTTGTGTACCCTTGTCTGTTTGTCTCGTGCACTTACTGAGCATAGGGACCGCCGCCCAGTTGTACACCGTCGCCTAGGGCGGGTCGTTGCAAGTAGGCAGGGACAGAGTGGCGGGTAGATTAGGGCTCACTTTTCCGTTTCCCTACCCCCATCATTACAGTTCCTCTGTTATTCCTGCTAGAAATGTATAAATAAATTGACAACTGGGTTTTACCATTCCCTTGTCAAAGGGCTGTATCCCTACACACTGTGACAATCATCACTGACAGTATCAGACTGTGTAGGGACACATCTTATTGGCAAGGGAATACTCAAACTATGTTGTCAATGAGGCCTGTGGTACACAGAGCTTTTAAAGCAGTACTGATTGATTTTTACTATATAGTGACAGCTGCAGTACACAAGATTGGATGCAACTCAATGTACAATATAGCTTTGTACTGCAGCTGTAGCTCTATCATTCAAAATAATTAGTTGCATTTAAAAATTCTCCTTGTAGGCCACGTCCTAGTAATACATTACCCGGAGGAATAAGAAAGGAGCATCACAAAACAGTAGGTGGTTTCATAGGATTTACTATAACCGACATGTCAGGACAAGTGGCATCTACTCTTTAAATCCAGAGACTCACAGGTGACGTCTTCTCTGATGGGAGTCATTCTCTTTCTTTTTGTTCTCGATCTATCCCAGACTGCTATGATGATGTCTCTCAAAAACTGCAGGGTTTACTGCCCAGACATCTTTGGCCCCTCGCTTCTGCAGTAATTTTCAGCATCTATAGCAACACAAACACACTTTATGGAGTATATTCGGATACAACTCTTAATCATTGAATTTAGATATTTCATTCAGTCATTGGCACAGTTGTATAAAATCCAGCACCTAGCCATGCAGTCTGCCATTAAAAACTCTTGTGGATGAATGGGTCGTTCTAAAGAGCTTACTGAATTCGAGTGTGGTACTGTATTATGATCCCATCGTTGCAACAAGTCAGTTCGTAAAATCTCTTCCCTATATATTCCACGATCAACTGTGAGTGGTATTATTGCAAAGTGGAAGGGTTTAGGAACCACAGCAACTCAATCACGTAGTGGTAGACACGTACAGTTACAGAGCAGGGTCGCCAAGTGCTGAGGCGCATAGTGCATAAAAGTCGCCAATGGTCTACTGACTCAATTTCTGCAGATTTACAAATCTCCTCTGGCACTAACATCAGCACAAAAACTGTGGGCTTCATGGCATGGCTTGGCTTTCCAGCAGCTGCATGCAAGCCTTGCTCACCAAGCACAATGCCAAGTGTCGGATGGAGGGATGTAAATCACTCTTCTCTATCTGGCGGTTGGGTCGATGAGTCTGGGTTTGGCGAATTCCAGTGCCTGAGCAGTGTTGTTACTAACCCAGTGTTAGTCTGCAAAGGTTCCGTATCCTGTTTTCTAAATCCTGTGTTCGTGACTAGTTCTGAATCCTTTGTCCGTGACTAGTCCTGTATCCTGAGTCCTGTAAATTCCAAGTGCTTCCAGTAAGCCGGCACCAGTTTGCTTCCAGTAATCCAGCACCAACCTGCCTGCAGTAATCCGACACCAGCTTGTATCCGCTATCTGCAATCCCATTGTCACCCAGGCGCCATCTACCAGTGACTGTATTATATTTGTTTGGCCAGCAGCTAGTTCGTTACGGCGGAGTAGCCCAGTAGATCCACAACCCCATTGGACGTAACAGTGCCCCAGTGAGTAAAGCAAGGTCCATAAAGGCATGGTTGGGTGAGTTTAGTGTGGAAGAACTCTGCCCTGACCTTAACTCATCGAACACCTTTGGGATGAACTAGAATCAGTGGCGTAACTACCACTATAGCAGCCGTAGCAGCTGCTACGGGGCCCGCGGCATGAGTGGGCCCATGTCGCCCGCCGGCACGGGCCCCCACCATGGCCAGAGGCTCCGCTAGCAGCCGCTATGGCTGCTACAGCGCGACGCCACTGAACACTACAGCAGAGCAGGGAGGTATCTCCCCGCTCTGCCATTAAACAAAAGACATGTATCCCCTATCCACAGGATAGGGGATACATGTGTGATCGCTGGCAGCGATAGGGAGAACGGGGGACTGAAAGTCCCCTGAAGTTCTCCATCACAAACCTCGGACTTCCGGGGTTTGTGTCGGCAGCTCCGTAGAAATGAATGGTGCTTGTGCGCATGCGTGACCAGCGCTCCTTTCATTTTTATTGAGCTGCGCAGACTCCGGAAGTCAGAGGTTAGTCATGGAGAACTTCAGGGGACTTTCAGTCCCCCGTTCTCCCTATCAATGCCAGCGATCACACATGTATTTTAGTAGGACACACTGTAGGTCAGACTTCTTTGGCATGGGGGAAGCTGTATGGTGTTCCCTACAGGGGGGGGGGCTGTATGGCGTTCCCTACAGGGGGGGCTGTATGGTGTTCCCTACAGGGGGGGGCTGTATGGCGTTCCCTACAGGGGGGGGGTTGTATGGTGTTCCCTACAGGGTGGGGGGCTCTTTGGCGTTCCCTACAGGGGGCTGTATGGCGTTCTCTACAGGGGGGGCTGTATGGCGTTCCCTACAGGGGGGGCTGTATGGCGTTCCCTACAGGGGGGGGCTCTATGGTGTTCCCTACAGGGGGCTGTATGGCGTTCTCTACAGGGGGGGCTGTATGGCGTACTCTACAGGGGGGGCTGTATGGCGTTCTCTACAGGGGTGGGGGCTGTATGGCGTGCTCTACAGGGGCTGTATGGCGTTAGCGCCATACAGCCCCCTCTGTAGATAACGCCATACAGCTCACCCTGTAGAGAATGCCATACGGCCCCCCTGTAGAGAACGCCATACAGCCCCCCTGTAGAGAACGCCATACAGCCCCCCCTGTAGACAATGCCATACAGCCCCCCCCTGTAGAGAACGCCATACAGCCCCCCTGTAGAGAACGCCATACAGCCCCCTGTAGGGAACGCCATACAGCCCCCCTGTAGAGAATGCATACAGCCCCCCCTGTAGAGAACGCCATACAGCCCCACCTGTAGAGAACGCCATACAGCCCCCCTGTAGAGAACGCCATACAGCCCCCCCTGTAGAGAACGCCATACAGCCCCCCCTGTAGATAACGCCATACAGCCCCCTTTGTAGATATCTACAGGGGGGGCTGTAAAAAAGGCACTATGTGACACCCAGGGGTGGGGGGGCCCCAGTCAAAAGTTTGCTATGGGGCCCAGTCTTTCCTAGTTACGCCCCTGACTAGAATGGATATCATGAGCCAGGCCCTGTCGTCCAACATCAATGTCTAACCTCACAAATGCTCTTCTGAGCAAAAATTCCCACAGACACTGCAAAATCTTGTAGAAAGCTTTTCCAGAAGAGTGGAAGCTGTTTTAGATGCAAATGAGGGACAAACTCCATATTAATGCCTATGGATTTAAAGTGGGATGTCATAAAAGGTCCTGTAAGTGTAAAGAGTAGGTGTCCCAATACTTTTGTCAATATAGTGTATCTGACTATGGGTAAATGGATTGTAGTTGGTGGTAACAAACAGCCTGTTTAAAAACAGACTACACTGTCAGATTTTTGACGCTTTTTAAAATGAAAAAACTGTACAAAAATTATATATTTTTTTCAAGGCAGATGCCTATTGGTGTTTATACACAAACGGTGGTGTCGGAAGAAGCATCTGCTTTCTCCGCAATATTAAAGGATAGGTCATTAGTCAACAATCGGTGGGGGTCTGACAACTGGCCCCCTCACCAATCAGCTGTTCCGAGCGATACGCAGGGTTGGGGTCAGAAGCAGATAGCTCAGACCTCTGTATAGCTTCGGGGTGCAGTATGGCTCCTACTCAAGTTAAGGGGAACAGAGCTGCAGTAACCAAGCACGGCCGCTATACAGTGGTCGGAGCCATCTGCTGTGGCCTGCTACTACTGGCAGGAAGGCGGGTGCCGACAGTGCTACTTGCGCTACGTTCACCCACATTCTTTCTTGCGGATGACGTAGCATGGGTGCTTTCCCTTACATTACCCTGTCCATTTCCATTCTGTCCATTACCAGACTTAATTTTTAAATGAGGCTCCACTAAGCCTGCGCTGTTTATTCTGACTGTAAAAGTCAGTAAAATGTGTTTATGTGACTCCATTTTATAAGTATGGTTATGTTATTCCATCTTGCATGGAGTATCCATTTTGTATCTTAAAGAATCCATTTTGTATTTTGAAGAATAATTTGTTTTTTTACCCGATTTTTTGACATGGAAACCGCGTCGTAAAATGCGCCAAAAAACGGCCGAAAATGCCTCCCATTGATTTCAATGGGAGGCGGAGGCATTTTTTTCCCGCGAGCGGAAAAACCGGCTCACGAGAATAAGAAGGGACATGCCGTATCTTCTGGCGTTTAAGCCCCTGACCTCCCATTGACATCAATGGGAGGCAGAGAAAGCGTATTTTGCGGCGTTTTATGCCCGCGGCGCTCAATGGCCAAACTGAATTTTAAGGCAGATTTTCCTCCTGCAAAAAAACTCAGTGTGAACCCAGCCTAAGGACTCATGCACACGAACGTATTTTTGTCCTCCCGTAAATACTGGCGTAAATACGGGTCCTTGGTCACACGTATTCGACCCGTATTGCACCAGTATTTACGGGCACGTTTTCGCTGCAAAATTGCACTGCACTAATCGGCAGCCCTTCTCTCTATCAGTGCAGGATAGAGAGAAGGGACAGGCCTTTCTGCAGTAAAAGTAAAAGAAATTCATACTTACCCGGCCGTTGTCTTAGTGACGCGCCCCTCTCTTGACATCCAGTCCGACCTCTCTGGATGACGCGGCAGTCCATGTGACCGCTGCAGCCAGTGATTGGCCTGTGATTCGCTGCAGCGGTCACATGGGATGAAACGTCATCCCGGGAGGCCGGACTGGAGGAAGAAGAAGAGTTCTGGGTAAGTTAACTTTTAATACTATTAACTCCAGCGGTAGTCACTGTCCCGGGTACTGAGAGTTACTGCCGATCAGTTAACTCTTTCAGCACCCTGAACAGTGACTATCCCCTGACGTCGCCTAGCAACACTCCCGTAATTACGGGTGCACACACGTAGACACCCGTAATTACGGGAGCCCCATAGACTTCTATGGGCCTGCACGTGCCGTTATTACGGCCTGAAATAGGACATGTTCTATATTTTTCAACGGCACGGGCACCTTCCCGTAAGCATACGGGAAGGTACCCGTGGCCAATAGAAGTCTATGGGCCCGTAATTACGGGCCGTAACTACGACTCGTAATTACGGGCGTTTTTACGTTCGTGCGCATGAGGCCTAAGTAAATTCATGCTGGGATTGTCTGAACAATTATATGTTATGGTTTCTTAGCTAATGTTAGGATTCCTTGATATGGAGAATATAGCTAAATATAGCTAAATATTTACCAGTTCTTTATTATGAAAAACGAGTCTGACAACTCATATCGTCTTAGAACACATTTTATTTACCATTTTTGTTATGAGGAAGAGACTGGTGATATTGCAGCTGTGGGTAGTTATGGGAAATTCTAGTCTTAGGCCCCATGCACAGACCGTATATTTCATCCGTAATTACGGACCCATTCATTTCTATTGGCCACGGACACCTTTCACTATTTTTTATGGATGGGTGTCCGTGCTGAAAAAATTATAGAACCTGTCCTATTCTTGTACATAATTACGGTACAGACTCTCCCATAGAAGCCTATGTGCATCCATAAAGTGTCCGTATTTATGGAAGCGTTGCTATGCAAAATGTTGGTGATATCATTTGTAGCCTGCCTCTTTTTTTACGGATCCGTATATACGGATCAAATGGGGATGCAATACGGACCATATTTACGGACACCCTTCTGTACATATGGATAAGTTACAGATGACTATGGATATGTATTTACGGACAGTATTTATGGATAGATGAAGATACAGTCGTGTGATGGGGCCTTACATGTGAGGAGCCTTTCTTACTCGTTATTGGCTCAGACAAACCAATTCCCCATTGTACGCGATTGGCTGAGGCAGAGCCAACGTCCCATTGTAAGTTATAGGCTGGGCTCAAGCCTACTCCCCTTTTGAATGATATTATTGTAATTTCATTTCTATCAATAAAGCAGGAGGATATTTGAGTATACAAAGTGTGTATCTTTGTGTCTTACTTCTCTCCGATATATTGATATAAGATTTGGATCTGGATAAGTGTACTGACGGGTGTCCGTTGCATCAACACTGACCACAAGGCTTACAGTTATGAAAAATAAATTCATAGGCACACTGTCTATCTACTAAAAGTGCACTGTATTGTTGCTGCTTTTATTGTTGGCTAAGTTTGAAGCAGAACAATATTTGGGTGACACTATTAGCAATTAGATATATGCAAAACAATAAGTGATGTCACGCTATCAGCAACAGGATTTAAATTTAAAATCTATTCATTTAAAAAGAAAAATATGTCAGCACCAGGATTAATATTATTGAACAAGATTTATAAATTATGTGATGACGATTGGTGATTCCCAAATTAACCCCTTCCCGCTCCTTGACGTACTATTACGTCATGGCAGCTGTATCGTTCGCGCTCCATGACGTAATAGTACGTCACGGGAGTAACGGCCGTTTCGGCCGTCCTCCCGACACATACAGGAGCTGTGACGCTGCTGTCTTGTTCAGCAGCTGTCACAGCTCCTACAGCGGGGACCGATCGCTGTGTCCCCGCTGATTAACCCCTTAAAAGCCGCGTTCTATAGAGATCGCGGCTTTTTAGGGGTTAAGCTGCCATCGCCGGCCTGCTACGTGATAGCGGCCGGCGATGGTGACTATGGCAACCGGACACCAAACAATGGCGTCCGGCTATGCCATAGACGGAAGCCTAGTGGGTCCTGACAACGTCAGGACCCACTATGCTTGCTGTCAGTGAGTAGCTGACAGTTCTAATACACTGCACTACGCATGTAGTGCAGTGTATTAGAATAGCGATCAGGGCCTCCTGCCCTCATGTCCCCTAGTGGGACAAAGTAATAAAGTAAAAAAAAAGTTAAAAAAAGATGTGTAAAAATAAGAAAATAAACGTTTTAAAAGTAATAAAAGTAAAAGTCCCACTTTTTCCCTTATCAGGCCTTTATTATTAATAAAAATATATAAACAAACAAATAAACTATACATAATTGGTATCGCCGCGTCCGTAACGGCCTGAACTACAAAATTATTTTGTTATTTATCCCGCACGGTGAACGCCGTAAAAAAAAATATTAATAAACCGTACCACAATCACAATTGTTTGGTCACTTCACCTCCCAAAAAATGGAATAAAAAGAGATCAAAAAGTCGCATGTACCTAAAAATGGTACTGATGGAAAATACAGTTCGTTACGCAAAAAATAAGTCCTCGCACGGCTTTATTGATTGAAAAATAAAAACGTTATGGCTCTTAGAATAAGGTAACACAAAAAGTGAATGATTGTTTACAAAACATATTTTATTGTGCAAACGCCATAAGACATAAAAAAAAACTATAAACATCTGGTATCGCCGTGATCGTATCGCCCCGCAGAATAAAGTTAATATATCATTTATAGCGCACGGTGAACGCTGTAAAAAAAAAAGTATACAAAAACAATAGTAGAATTGCTGTTTATTAGTCACCACGCCACCTAAAAATGGAATAAAAACTGATCAAAAAGCCGCATGCACCCCATGAAAACTACAATGGATTCCTCAAGGGGTCTAGTTTCCAAATTGGGGTCACTTTTGGGGGGTTTCCAAAGTTTTGGCACCACAAGACCTCTTCAAACCGGACATGGTGCCTAATAAAAAAAGAGGGCTCAAAATCCGCTAGGTGCTCCTTTGCTTCGGAGGCCGGTGCTTCAGTCCATTACCGCCCGAGGGCAACATGTGGGATATTTCTCTAAACTGCAGAATCTGGGCAATAAGTATTGAGTTGCGTTTCTCTGATAAATCCTTTTGTGTTATAAAAAAAATGGTATAAAAAGAGTAAATTTCACCTCTACTTTCCTCTAAATTTCTGTGAAACACCTAAAGGGTTCATAAACTTTCTACATGCTGTTGTGAATACTTTGAGGGGTCTAGTTTCTAAAATGGGGTGTTTGATAGGGGTTTCTAATATATGGGCCCCTCAAAGCAACTTCAGAAATGAACTGGAACCTAAAAAAATAAATAAATGAGGCAATACTTCGCTTCTTACATTATACTGATAATGAGCCGTGCCCACTCCGAGATGACCCCAGTTTTGACCGTTTGTATAAACGGAGACCCCTATTAGACCGTTCCAGTGCCCGGTTTTCCCAAGCATACACCCCCGAGAAGTGTTTTTCTATTGATGAGTCCCTGGTACATTTTAAAGGGAGGGTTCAATTCCGCCAGTACCTGCCAGGTAAGAGGGCAAGGTATGGCGTGAAGATGTATAAGCTGTGCGAGAGTGCATCAGGGTATACCTACAGGTTTAGGATATATGAAGGAAAGGCCACCCCCAAACCAGACTGCATCCTGGACTACAATAGGTACATGGGAGGGATGGACTTGTCAAATCAAGTCCTGAAGCCCTACAGCGCCATGCGGTGTAGTATAAGAAGCTGGCCGGGCACATCATACAGATGGCTTTGTACAATGCGTATGTGCTACGTCGATGTGCAGGCCAGAGGGGAACTTTCCTGGAATTTCAAGATCTAATCTTTAGGGACCAGGAAGGGGGGGCGCATCGTACCAGGGCAACACTTTCCAGGAGAAGGTCCCCAAACCGGTGGAAAGGGAAAGAGTCAAAAGAGGTGCAGAGTCTGCTATAAGAGGGGGATAAGGAAGAACACAATATACCAATGTGACACGTGTCCCGAAAAACCAGGGCTCTGTATAAAAGATTGTTTTAAAATGTATCATACATCCCTTGATTTTCAATTTACCCTGATGCACTCCGCACAGCTTACCCCCCTCATCTTTCCCTTCTGAGCCCTGCCGTATGCCCAGGCAGCTGATAACAGCCACATGTAGGGTATTGTCGTACCCAGGAGAACCCACATTACAATTTAAGGGGTGTATATCTCCGGTGGCGCATGCTGGGCACACTATATTGGACACTGAAATGGCATATACATATATAAAATTGCAAATCTCACACTGCACCATCTGCTGCGCATTATCTTTTACACAGTACCTGTGGGGTCAAAATGCTCACTACACCTCTAGATGAATGTCTTAAGGGGTGTAGTTTTTAAAATGGGGTCATTTCTCGGGGGTTTCAACTGTACTGGTACCTCAGGGGCTTCTGCACACATGACTTAGCACCAGAAAAGCTCCAGTAGGCCAAATGGTGGTCCTTTCCTTCTGAGCCCTCCCATGGGCCCAAAGGGCAGTTTATCACCACAAATGGGGTATTGCCGCACTAAGGACAAATTGGGCAACAAAATGGGGTATGTTGTTCCTTGTGAAAATAAGAAATTTTGATCAAAAATGACATCTTATTGGAAAAAATATCATTTTTTTCAATACACAGCCCAATTCAAATAGGTGCTGTGAAAAAACTGTGCGGTCAAAATGATAACAAAAACCATAAATGAATTCCTTGAGGGGTGTAGTTTCCAAAATGGTGTCACTTCTGGTGGGTTTCCATTGCTTTGATACCTCTGGGGCTCTGCAAATGCAACATGGCACCCGAAAACCAATCCAGCAAAATCTGGACTCCAACAAACACATAGCGCTCCTTTCCGTCTGAGCCCTCCCATGGGCCCAAACGGCAGTTTATCACCACAAATGGGGTATTGCCGCACTAAGGACAAATTGGGCAACAAAATGGGGTATGTTGTTCCCTGTGAAAATAAGAAATTTTGATCAAAAATGACATCTTATTGGAAAAAATATAATTTTTTTCATTTCACAGCCCAATTCAAATAGGTGCTGTGAAAAACCTGTGCGGTCAAAATGATAACAAAAACCATAAATGAATTCCTTGAGGGGTGTAGTTTCCAAAATGGGGTCACTTCTGGTGGGTTTCCATTGCTTTGATACCTCTGGGGCTCTGCAAATGCGACATGGCACCCGAAAACCAATCCAGCAAAATCTGGACTCCAACAAACACATAGCGCTCCTTTCCTTCTGAGCCCTCCCATGGGCCCAAACGGCAGTTTATCACCACAAATGGGGTATTGCCGCACTAAGGACAAATTGGGCAACAAAATGGGGTATGTTGTTCCCTGTGAAAATAAGAAAATTTGATCAAAAATGACATTTTATTGGAAAAAATATCATTTTTTTCATTTCACAGCCCAATTCAAATAGGTGCTGTGAAAAAACTGTGCGGTCAAAATGATAACAAAAACCATAAATGAATTCCTTGAGGGGTGTAATTTCCAAAATGGGGTCACTTCTGGTGGGTTTCCATTGTTTTGATACCTCAACGCCTCTTCAAACCTGGCATGCTGCCTAAAATATATTCTAATAAAAAAGAGGCCTCAAAATGCACTAGGTGCTTCTTTGCTTCTAGGGCTTGTGTTTTAGTCCACGAGCGCAGTAGGGCCTCATGTGGGACATTTCTAAAAACTGCAGAATCTGGACAATACATATTTAGTAGTGTTTCTCTGGTAAAACCTTCTCTGTTACTAAAAAAAAATTGAATAAAATTGAAATTCAGCAGAAAAAATGAAATTTGCAAATTTAATTTCCACTTTGCTTTAATTCCTGTGAAATGCCTGAAGGGTTAAAAAACTTTCTATATGCTGTTTTGAATACTTTGAGGGGTCTAGTTTTTAAAATGGGGTGTTTTATGGGGGTTTCTAATACATAGGCCCCTCAAATCCACTTCAGAACTGAACTGGCACCTTCAAAAAAAGGCTTTTGAAATTTTCTTAAGAATATGAGAAATTGCTGTTTATGTTCTAAGCCTTGTAACGTCCAAGAAAAATAAAAGAATGTTCAAAAAACGATGCCAATCTAAAGTAGACATATGGGAAATGTGAACTAGTAACTATTTTGGGTGGTATAACCGTCTGTTTTTCAAGCAGATGCATTTAAATTCTGAAAAATGCTATTTTTTGTAAATTTTCTCTAAATTTTGCAATTTTTCACAAATAAAGACTGAATATATCGACCAAATTTTACCACGAACATGAAGCCCAAAGTGTCACGAGAAAACAATCTCAGAATCGCTTGGATAGGTTTAAGCATTCCGACGTTATTACCACATAAAGTGAAATATGTCAGATTTGAAAAATGGGCTCTGAGCCTTAAGGCCCAAACTAGGCTGCGTCCTTAAGGGGTTAATATAAGAAATTAATTATATAGCTGCAGCAGCACTCACTCACAGCAATGGCTGACTGTGCCTGCATAAATAACGCACTGACACTGACTGACTCCTCTTTCTCTCTAAAATCTATCTCTCTATGAAATTATTGTAAATCTAACTATCTGACACTAGTACAACACTATCTATATTCTGTGTTTTATTATGTCTCACTCTCTGTCTGATGTTCTCTCTATTTTCTCTCTCTCCACAAAGCAGCAGCATTTGCTGTTTGGGTTGTCTATAGTGGCTATGACTCATATGACTGTCATCCACTGAGTCATCAGTGACTCACACTTATACCCCTCATGATTGGCTGTGCTAGAGTGAGTGCTACCTGCAAGCCATTATGGAGGAGTCCACTGGGGCGACACCTGAGGTAATGTGCTCCTTCTACTCTGTCTTCTTGTCTTGTTCTGATCTGTAAATGGCAGACGCCATTTTGAACGATTTATGCGGGACAAATCCGAAAAATTTTGGATTTGCTCAAATCCTAAACTTTTGGGAAATTCGTAACTAATTTGATTTCTATAGAATCAATCCACTCATCTCTATTGGGCAACACTGTTGCAAAGGATACTGTTTATTTACCATCTATGCCAGTCTATCTTGTCTCCCTGGAATAGTGAAACATGCACAATATCTTGCCTTTGTCTTATTTGTAAGATTAGTGGCTTTTGTGTAACCTCCATCATTTTTATCCAAGGAAACGAAAGTATTGTACATAACATCCCATACAATTTGATCCACATTTATTACGCAGTTTACCCCAGGTTGTGGCGTAAATTGCCCCAAAAATAGTTGCAAATGGCTACATGCATTAATTTTGTGTAAAAAATGTCAACTTTTCTTTGGCAAAATAGACCAGAAAAGTGGACGTGTTTCAAAAAGAGACATAGCTGAAGTCAAACTCATCGAGAGGGACAGCTAAATACAGCACAAAAACAAACAGATCCAGCAGCATCGGTAAAATATGGGTGCAAGCCCTGGGGAACAGACCAAGTTCCCAGCTATGCACTATTCAAAAAATAGGCAGCACTCCGTAGTATATATGAAAAAAAGTGGGTACTTTATTGCCCCATGTGTAACGTTTCAGCTCTGTCCTCTAGAGCCAAATCTTCTCCTGCTATGAGCTTTATATATTTGATTTTCTGCTGCTCAGATAGGTCAAAAAGTGCGCGTGCCTTTTGATAAGTTTGCCGCAAATCACGTCAACTAACTCCTTTACTAAGACTGGCAGAATATACGCCAGTCTTAGAAAATGTGGGCCTTTGTTTTTCCCCTACTAGGCGTATATCTATACTTTCGGAGAAAAGCCAGACATTGGTACAGAGATTACTTTAGTTATTCAACACTGAGTCATCACCATTAACCATTAAGTGATCTAAGAGTAAAGTATTATTTCTGCCCAGCAACAATTGTCCTCTATAACCTCTAAACAAGCTTCTGATAATTTTGGTATATCTTAAGTGAACTAACTCTTGGAATTACTCCAAGATGAATCCTGCTAATGAGAAATTTGAATCAGCTTCTTTATATAGTATATGACATCATGGATATATGAACACTCGTACGGTCGCCAGGAGTTTATGGATGCACCAGTGATGTTTTATGAAAGAGCTTATTGAAGACATGTTCTGCTCGGCTTTTTGAATGAAAAAAGATTGGGTAGCTTGTAGTCTGAAAAAAAAAATACCAAAATGCTCGGGGTTACCAACAGACCACAAATTCACAAGAAGTCCGTTAAAATAGGAGACTTTTAGCAAATGTCAATTAGAAGAAATATATGTGTCCATTAAATTATTTTAAAGCTGGTTATGCTTTTGCAGGTCCCATATGGACACCAGCCAAGGGGAAACCGATCTGGCACCATTCAGACTCCCTGTTATGCTTTTATCGTATGATGTGGTTTATACAAGTTTTCATCTTGTAAGTTTGGTTGATGAGATAAATCCAAAGCAGGTAGATTGTGCGCTGGCGCTGTATCGCTTTACCATCAGCGCATTGGCTGAGAACAGCAAACGAGTTTTGACCCTTGAAAGCATCTGTACAAGCAGTGACGGAAAAAAGATGTGTCTCCTTCAGAAAGATGAGAACGGAAGGATGACAGGAGGATTGTACGATTTTGCAGCCACGTGGAGTGGTGGGGGATTCATACAACCAACCATTCCATTTTTACTGTTTGGTACCAGAGATTATTTTAACTAGCTTCGAATCTATTTTTATATTGATGTTTACTGACTGTCATCCAACAAGCGGGACTGGATACAGGACTGGTCTGAGCTTTTAGATTTTTATTGTCTTCATACTTGCTCTGTGTCTGTATTTTGCTTTTATACTTAATGACTATAGTTGGGTGGGAATGGTATGTTCCCTGGCCAGATAGACGGCGTATTGTTTACATATGGCTGTGGAATTTGGTAAGTTTATCTCAGAATATTTATTACCGTACTAAGTTCTCTTGTCATGAATATCTTCCATATTTTTTGCTCTATGGTCACATTATAGCTTGTGGGTTTTTTTTGTTTGTTGTTTTTTACTTATAGCATAGATAGGAAATTTTTTTTTCAGTAAAAGAAGGGAACTAAAATATTTTTTTTAGTATTAGGGAACTAAAATATTTTTTTCAGTATTTTGGGAAATTGGTTAAAGAAATATATATCTAAAATTCAGTATTTTCCTTAACTATTTTTGTGCATATGTACTTATTACATAAAATCTGTACCTTATTTGTTCCACTTTGTCATGAAATATTGATAAGAAATATTGATAAGAACTATTTTTGTGCATATGTACTTACTACATAAAATCTGTACCTTATTTTTTCCACTTTGTCATTAAAATATTTTTAAAGGGTAAGTAGAATATGCAACACCGGCGGAAGGTTCCGTACCTCCTTTGGCGGCCTGCCTCTCTCACATGCCACCAGCATATTCTGTTGATCTCCATTCATGGCTGCACTGTTCCTAGTTCACACGTATGCTCCGGCCGCCTCTTGAAGGGCCAGTGCGCAAAATTTATAAGTGACTTAACTAATCTTTATTGCCCCCAGGACTATTTAAGGCACCTCCACTATCCACCTGGTGCCTGAGCAACATTGGAACAACCTAGTTGTATCCTGCGAAGATTCCTGTGTGCATCTGATTCCAGTCCGCTATTGCTATCTATTGTCAGCCTGTATCCAGTTATATGTTACCAGCCTGTATCAATTGCTATCTTTGGCCAGCTTGTATCTGGTTATACATTACCAGCCTGTATCCAGTCCGCTATTGCTATCTGCTGTCAACCGGGATCCAGGCACCAGCTACCTGCCTGCGTCCAGCTACCCGCTACCTGCCTGTGTCCAGCTACCCACTATTCATCTGTGACCAGTGAACCGCTATCAGCTTCCATCAATCAAGGTACCATCTACCAGTGCCTGTTTCTGGTGTGTTTGGCCAACAGCTACTCTACCGGGACCACTTCAAGAGGTACTTGTAATGGCCACAGTCGCAGACCGCCGCCTCCCCTTAACTATTGACGGCCGTGACCGCAGACCTTCCTCCTCTGGCCGACGTCTCCTTCCCGTGTGATATCAGCGCATCCGTCCGCTCTGTCCTGCAATGTCCATGAGGGCACACGCGCACTGGTTCCCGGTCTTAAAGGGCCAACGCGCGCATATGTAATTAATTCATTATTTCCCAGATCACCCTGGACTATAAAAAGGGCCCTGGCCTTTCACTCCTTGCCTGAGCGTTGTTGTAATTTTCACATGTTTGTATTGAAAATGGTCCCTTAGTGTTATCCTGCTCCCAGTGTTCCCGTGCCCTGCTACCTGTATCCTGTATCCCGTGCTGTGTTTTATTCCTGAGCCTGTCTAGTGTTGGAGTCATGTTATGGCACCTACTGTTATACACCATGTCTGGTGTCATCTGCCATCCCTGGTATAATCCGCCATGTCTGGCAAAACCTGCCTTGCCTGCTGGTATACACTACATCTGGTGTCATCTGCCACTCCTGGTAAAATCCGCCACGTCTGGCGCAACCTGCCACATCTAGCCCCATCTATGCCAGAGCCTCTGCCACCATCTGGACTATCTCAGATACCCTTGAGCTATGAACTTCTTGTATAGACTTTGCATAAACTGTGACTTGGCCAGCTGCCTCTCCACTACGGCGGAACGCCCTAGTGGGTCCACATAACCCTAGATTATGACAGTACGCTCAGGCCATGGAACCCGCTGGCCAATCTAAGACTGCAGTTCAGGTGATACAAACGGGTATGCGTGCACGCCAGGATCAACTCCTCATGGCTGTAAACTCCATCATCACCCGACTGGATCAACCTCCTGCCCCTCTTCCGGATGCTGCTGCTGTTCCACTGCCCGTTACTCCACCTGTCTATTCCGCAGTTTCTCTGCCTCTTCTTCCTCTCTATGATGGTGACCCTAGGGTCTGTAGAGGGTTCATCAATCAATGTACCATCCATTTTAGACTGCATGTTCACCTCCTCCTCTCTGATGAGGCCAAGGTAGCGTTCATTATTTCCTTTCTCGCTGGCAAGGCCCTCGCATGAAGTCTCGGATGTAGCTTTATTCATACAGGGTGTTCGTACTATGTTTGAGGAGCCGGGTCGAACATCCTCTGCAGCGGCCGCTCTGCTAACCGTCAAGCAAGAAGGTTCTACAGTAGGAGAGTATGCTATCACCTTTCATAGCCTGGCAGCAGAGTTGGAATGGAACAATAAGGCTTTGGAGGCAACCTTTTGGCAGGGACTGTCCTCACACATCAAACTTCAAGCTAGCAGCCCGCGATCTTCCCTCTACCCTGGATTCTCTGATCCTGTTGGCTACGCGGGTCGACATGAGAATCCAGGAACGTGCCCTGGAGGTTCGGCGGGACAAATGTTTCCACAGATTGGCACCCTCGTTTCAGAGACCACATTTGCCTCCTCCTGTTGCTCTACCTGAGGAACCTATGCAGGTAGACAGAATCAAACTGTTCGAGCAGGAGAAACAGTGCAGACACTCTTCAGGTCTGCGTCTATATTGCAGCCTTAACCCCTTAATGACCGCCAATAGGCCTTTTCACGGCGGCCGTTAAGGGTACTTATGCCAGAGCGCTGCCTTTTCATGGCGCTCTGACATAAGCCCGGCACGGGTGTCTTGTGCCGGCTAAAGCGGTCTAAAGACAGTTGGACACCTGCCCTAATGGGCGGGATCTATTTCAACATCGATCTCACCCGTTTAAACCCTTAGATGTGGTGCTCAATAGCGAGTCCCGCATCCAAGTGGTTTAGGAGGGAGGGTGCTCCCTCTCTCACCCCATCAGCACCCTGCAATTGCAATGGCAGGGTGCCAATGGCTTCTATGGTCTGCCAGTGGGGGATGCCTGCTAAGCCATGCCTGAGGCATGACCTCGCAGGTACCTGTCAGTTGTACACTGACAAGCAATAATACGCTGCAATACAGAAGTATTGCAGTGTATTATAAAAGCGATCAGATTGCATAGTGAAGTCCCCTAGTGGGACTAAAAATAAAGTTAACAAAAAGTTTAATAAAGTTAATAATAAATATATATCCCAAATAAAAAAAATGGTAAAACCCACTTTTTCCCTTATAAAATATTTTAATATTAAAAAACAAAAATAAAAATAAAACATTACACATATTTAGTATTGCTACGTTCACAACGACCCCACCTATAAAGTGATTACATTATTTAACCCGCATGGTGAACGCCGTAAAAAAACGAACAATGCCAGAATTGCTGTTTTCTGTTCATCCTGCCTTCAAACAAATTTGATAAAAAGTGATCCAAAAGTCGCATGTACTCCAAAATCATACGTATAAAAACTAGAAGTCATCCCGCAAAAAACAAGCCCTCATACAGCTGCAGCGGCGTAAAAATCAAACAATTATGGCTCTTACAACATGGTGACACAAAAACAAATAATTTTGAAAAAAAAGTGTTTTCACTGTGTAAAAGTAGTAAAACATACAAAATCTATATAAATTTGGTATTGCCACAATCATAATGACCCACTGAACAAAGATATTATGTTATTTATACCACACAGTAAACGGCGTAAATCTAAGATGCAAAAAAGAGTGGCAAAATGTATGGTTTTTTTCCATTATCCCCCAAAAAAAGTGAATAAAAGTTAATCAATAAATTATATGTACCCAAAATGGTGCTATTAAAAAAATACAACTTGTTCCGGCAAAAAACAACACCTTAAACAGCTATGTCGATGCAAAAATAAAAGAGTTATAGCTCTTGGAATGCGACGATGGAAAAACGCAAAAAAAGCGTAGTCATTAACGCCTTCCCGACATCCGCCGTATATATAGAGCGCACGCCGGGTGGGGGAATATGGAGCGGGCTCACGGGCTGAGACCGCACCATAGAGCGAGTGTGTCGGCTGTGTGTTACAGCCGACACTTCCGGGTATCGGGCGGGATCCCGTTCGAGCGCGATCCCGCTTGTTTAACCCTGTTAAATGCCGCGTTCAATAGCGATCGCGCCATTTAAATGACTAAAAACAGGGGGGCAATCCCCTGTAACGTCCCAACGGCCCCCCGCGGCGAGATCGGGGGGAGCCATTGGTTGGCACGGCAGCCTGGGGGCCTGATGAAGTCCCCCATCCTTGTACTCCTATGAAGCCCTGCCTCTGGCAGGGCTTCATAGGAGTCTGTCAGAATCACGATATACTGGAATACAGTAACGAGGGGACTCCTCACCTGGCAAATCTGTTCATTCTACACATCTTCCGTCTGCACGGACTTCCTCTGCATATTGTCTCGGACCGGGGTGTACAGTTTACGTCCACGTTCTGGAGAGCCTTGTGCAACCTACTAAATGTTAAGCTGCACTTCTCTTCCGCCTATCATCGACAGTCCAATGGTCAAGTGAAGAGAATCAACCAAATTTTGGAGAATTACACTACCGTTCAAAAGTTTAGGGTCACCTAGAAATTTTCTTATTTTTGAAAGAAAAGCACAGTTTTTTTCAATGAAGATAAAATTAAATTAATCAGGAATACACTCTATACATTGTTAATGTGCTAAATGACAATTCTAGCTGCAAACTTCTGCTTTTTAATGCAATATCTACATAGGTGTATAGAGGCCCATTTCCAGCAACCATCACTCCAGTGTTCTAATGGTACATTGTGTTTGCTAACTGTGTTAGAAGGCTAATGGATGATTAGAAAACACTTGAAAACCCTTGTGCAATTATGTTAGCACCGCTGTAAACAGTTTTGCTGTTTAGAGGAGCTATAAAACAGACCTTCCTTTGAGCTAGTTGAGAATCTGGAGCATTACATTTGTGGGTTCGATTAAACTCTCAAACTGGCTAGAAAAAGAGAGCTTTCATGTGAAACTCGACAGTCTATTCTTGTTCTTAGAAATGAAGGCTATTCCATGCGAGAAATTGCCAAGAAACTGAAGATTTCCTACAACGGTGTGTACTACTCCCTTCAGAGGACAGCACAAATGGGCTCTAACCAGAGTAGAAAGAGAAGTGGGAGGCCCCGCTGCACAAATGTGCAACAAGACAAGTACATTAGAGTCTCTAGTTTGAGAAATAGACGCCTCACAAGTCCTCAACTGGCAGCTTCATTAAATAGTACCCGCAAAACGCCAGTGTCAACGTCTACAGTGAAGAGGCGACTCTGGGAAGCTGGCCTTCAGGGCAGAGTGGCGAAGAAAAAGCCATATCTGAGACTGGCTAATAAAAGGAAAAGATTAATATGGGCAAAAGCACACAGACATTGGACAGAGGAAGATTGGAAAAAAGTGTTATGGACAGACGAATCGAAGTTTGAGGTGTTTGGATCACACAGAAGAATATTTGTGAGACGCAGAACAACTGAAAAGATGCTGGAAGAGTGCCTGACGCCATCTGTCAAGCATGGTGAAGGTAATGTGATGGTCTGGGGTTGCTTTGGTGCTGATAAAGTGGGAGATTTGTACAAGGTAAAAGGGATTTTGAATAAGGAAGGCTATCACTCCATTTTGCAACCCCATGCCATACCCTGTGGCCAGCGCTTGATTGGAGCCAAATTCATCCTACAACAGGACAATGACCCAAAGCACACCTCCAAATGATGCAAGAACAATTTAGGGAAGAAGCAGGCAGCTGGTATTCTATCTGTAATGGAGTGGCCAGCGCAGTCACCAGATCTCAACCCCATAGAGCTGTTGTGGGAGCAGCTTGACCGTATGGTACGCAAGAAGTGCCCATCAAGCCAATCCAACTTGTGGGAGGGGCTTCTGGATGCATGGGGTGACATTTCTTCCGATTACCTTAGCAAATTAACAGCTAGAATGCCAAAGGTCTGCAATGCTGTAATTTCTGCAAATGGAGCATTCTTTGACGAAAGCAAAGTTTGAAGGAAGAAAATTATTATTTCAAATAAAAATCATTATTTCTAACCTTGTCAATGTCTTGACTATATTTTCTAGTCATTTTGCAACTCATTTGATAAATATAAGTGTGAGTTTTCATGGAAAACACAAAATTGTCTGGGTGACCCCAAACTTTTGAACGGTAGTGTATCTCCGTCATTTCGTTTACGCCCAACATGACAATTGGGTACAACTTCTACCTTGGGCGGAATTCTCCTAAAACAATCACACAAGTGAATCTACTGCCTCGTCTACTTTCTACATTGTGTACAGCCAGCATCCTCGAGTCCCTCTTCTAGTGCCAGCCATGACTCAAGTACCAGCAGCAAATTCCTCATTTGGGACTTTTATTCATATCTGGCAGCAAACTAAGTCTGCTATCATCCAGGCAGTGGACCACATGAAAAGGCATGCCGATAAAAGGGGAAAAGGTGCTCCTCAGTTCTCTCCTGGAGTCAAAGTCTGGATATCCTCAAGGAACATTCGTTTGATGGTGCCCTCATACAAATTTGCTCCCAGGTTCCTCGGACCCTTTGAGATCCTACAACAGATTAATCCTGTCTCCAATAAGCTTCGGCTGCCCCCTACCCTCAGAATCCCCAACTCCTTTCATGTGTCCCTCCTGAAACCTGTGGTCCTGAACCGCTACAGTAAAACTCCTAGTCCCGCAGTTACTCCCAGTGGTTCATCTGATGTGTTTGAGGTAAAGGAGATCCTGGACTGCAAGAGGGTAGGTGGAAGGACTTTCTATTTGGTGGACTGGAGAAGTCCTGGAAACCAGAAGAGAACGTTAATGCCCCTACCCTCGTTAAAAAATTACTTTCCTGCTATGGATCCAAGAAGAAGGGGCATAAGGAGGGGGGTACTGTAATGGCCGCAGTCGCGTACCACCGCCTCCTATTGACGGACGCGACCGCAGACCTTCCTACTCTGGCCGACGTCTCCTTCCTGGGAGACGTCAGTGCATCTGGTCGCTCTGTCCTGCAATGTCCACGATGGGGCGCACACGTACTGGTTCTCGGCCTTAAAGGGCGTGCATATGTAATTAATTTATTCATTATTTCCCAGATCACCCTGGACTATAAAAAGGGCCCTGCCCTTTCTGCCCTTGCCTGAGCGTTGTTGTAATTTTCCCATGATCGTATTGCAAATGGTCCCTTGGTGTTATCCTGCTCGCAGTGTCCCCGTGCCCTGCTACCTGTATCCTTTATCCTGTGCTGTGTTTTGTTCCTGAACCTGTCTAGTGTTGGAGTCGTGTTGTGCCGCTTGCTGTTACACACCACGTCTGATGTCATCTGCCACTCCTGGTATTATCTGTCACGTCTGGCGCAACCTGCCACGCCTGCTGTTATACACCATGTCTGGTGTCATCTGCCATCCCTGGTATCATCCACCATGTCTGGCGCAACCTGCCACATCTAGCCCCATCTATGCCAGAGCCTCTGCCACGACGTCTGGTGTCATCTACCACTCCTGGTGCCAACCTGCTACATCTAGCTCCATCTGTGCCAGAGCCTCTGCCACCATCTGGACTATGTCAGAGTCCCTTGTGCTACAAACTTCTTGTATAGACTTTGCATAGACTGTGACTTGGCCAGCTGCCTCTCCGCTACGGTGGAGCGGCCTAATGTGTTCACATAATGCTAGATCGTGACAGTAGTGACTTGGAAGCCTCCCCGCAGCGATGACCAGATCCCTGTATATGGTTTAAAGAAAGAAGACTGGGGAGGCTACTTAGATAACGCACTAAGCCAAACTGGTGGAGTAGCCCAGTGGGTCCACAACCCGCTGATCATAACAGAATACATACACTTTATGGACAAAAGTATTGAGACAAACCTCTTAACCCCTTCCCGCCCAATCACGTACAGTTACGTGATTAAAACTGGTGGCTTACCACCTTTTCACGTAAATGTACGTGATGGAGATGAAGCTGGCTCAGGAGCCGAGCCAGCGACATCACCGCCGGGTGACAGCTGTATGTTACAGCTGTCACCCAGAGGTATCGGCCAGGACCGGAACTAGCATCCGATCCGGCCGATTAACCCCTCACATGCTGCGTTCAATAGAGATCGCATCATGTGAGGAGTTTATAGCCACCGGCACCCAAGCAACATGATCGCTGGGTTGCCGGTGGCTGCAAAAGTGATCGGAGGGCTTATACTTACCTCCTGGTCCGCCAGTAATGGAATCCTACTATGCCCCGTCGTCAGCGGGGCCCAGGAGGCTTCCGGTACCATCGGCAAGATGGCGCCGGCTCAGCTTCCGGCTCAGAAGCTGAGCCGGCGTCATCAGCAATTGGTGTCCGCTGTATGTTACAGCGGACACCCCGATCTGTCGCCAGGAACCGGAGCTAGCTCCGATTCCTGGCATTAACCCCTTCGATGCAGCGATCCATTGTGATCGCTGCATCCTAGAGGTTTGTAGCAAATCGGCAGCCTTGCCACGCGATGGCAAGGCTGGCGACTGCTACTATGGCAACAGGAGCCCTAACAATGGACTCCTGTCTGCCATTACGTAAGCTGATTATGCCCCGCCCAGAGGCGGAGCCTGATCGGCTTGCTATCAGTGAACAACTGACAGTTCCAATACATTGCACTACATAGGTAGTGCAATGTATTAGAACATCAAACAAACAGTTGGACCTTCAAGTCCCCTACTGGGACTAAATAAAAGTGTAAAAAAAAAGTGTAAAAAAAGTAAAAATAAAAGTTGTAAAACATACAATAAAAGTTTGAAGTAATAAAATAAAACACAATCGCCCTTTTTCCCTTATCAAGTCATTTATTATTGAAAAAATAATAAAGCCATACATATTTGGTATCGCTGCGACCGTAACGACCTAAACTATAAAAATATAATGTTATTTATCCAGCGCAGTGAACGCCGAAAAAAAAACCCCTCAAAAACACTGCCATAATTACTGTTTTTTTGGTCGCCGTCTTCCAAAAATTGAAATAAAAAGTGATAAAAAAGTCGCATGTATCCAAAAATGGTACCTATAAAATCTATACCTCGTCTCGCAAAAAACAAACCCTCACACAGCTCCATCGACGAAAAAATTAAAAAGTTATGGGTCTACCAACATCGCAACAGAAGAAATACATTCTCTTTCCAAAAGTAAATTTATTGTGCAAAAAGTTATAAAAAAATTCTATAAATTAGGTATCGCCGGAATCGTACTGACCCGCAGAATAAAGGTAACATGTAGTTTATAACGCATGGTGAACGCTGTATATGAAAAAAAAAAACGATGGCAGAATTGCTGTTTTTTTGTCACCTTGCCTCCCAAAAAAAAGATAACAAGTGATCAAAAAGTTGCATGTACCCCAATATGGTACCAATAAAAGCTACAGCTCGTCCCGTAAAAAAAGAGCCCTCATACCACTACGTCTATAAAAAAATAAAATAAGTTAAGGCTCCAGTAAGTCAGGAAAGAAAAATATCCAGTTGTGCCGGCCCGAGGGGAACATTTCTTCTGTTTCAAAAGGCGATGTATCAAGGCACTAAAATTAGGGAACCAGGAAGGGGAGGGTCCAAACATATCTGCTGGAAGCGAGGGCGTCCGTATTATACCAGGACAACACTTTCTCGGCAAAATTCCCCAAACTGCAAAGGTGCGGAGTGTGGACCAAAAGGGGGATAAGGAAGGACGCCAGTTATCAGTGCGACACCGGCCTGTGCAGAAAGGATCGATCACAGCGTAACACACATCTATGGATCATTTTATTATTTTTTTTACCTTATTATTATACCACCTGACTATGCCCCGATGTACTCTGCCCAGCTCACATATGCCCCACATTATAAACTAAAACAAAAGTGATACTCCAAACAAAACTATTACCAAGCAAATTCCACGCTCCAAAAGCCAAATGGCGCTCCCACCCATCTGAGCCCTACAGAATGCCCAAACAGCTGTTTACGTCCACATATATGGCATCGCCATACCCCGGAGAACCCTTTTAACAATTTTTGAGGTGTGTGTCCCCAGTGGCACAAGCTGGGCACAACATATTTGACAATGAATTGGCATATCTAGGGAAAAATTGTAATTTGTACCTTCGGCAGCGCAATCATTTATGGAAAAGACACGTGGGGTGAAAATGCTCACTACACCCCTTAATAAATGCCTTGAGGGGTGCAGTTTCCAAAATGGGGTCACTTCTAAGGGGTTTCTTTTATTTCACATCAAAGCCTCTGCAATTGTGAACCAATACTTTATATGTCGCCAAATTAGGCCTCAATTTTACATGGTGCTCTTTCACTCCAGAGCCCTGTCGAATGTCCAGGCAAAAGATTAGGGCCACACGTAGGGTGCTTCTAAAACCAGGAAACACCGCATAAAAATTGAGAGCTGTCTTCTTATGGTGGCAGAAGCCGGGCACCACATATTGGCGTATCTAAGGAAAAATTCCCATTTTCACTCACCCACATCATGTGCACACGAATTTCTGCAAAACACCTGTGGGGTTAACATGCTCACTACACCCCTAGGTGAATACCTTGAGGGTGTTGTTTCCAAAATGGGGTCACTTCTGGGGGGGATCCACTGTTTTTGTTCCACAGGGACTTTGCAAATGCAACATAGTGACCAGAAACCAAATGCAGCAAAATCTGTACACCAAAAGCAAATGGCTCTCCTTCCCTTCTGAGCCCTGCCGTGTGTCTAAACAGCAGTTTATGACCACGTGTGGGGTATTGCCGTACTCCAGAGAAGTTGCTTTACAAATGTTGGGGTTCTTTTTTTCCTTTATTTGTTGAGAAAATTAAAAATTTTGAGCTAAAGCTACGTCTTATTGAAGAAAAAGGATTTTTTTTTATTTTCACTGCCCAATTCTAATAAAATCTATGAAACACCTGTGGGGTCAAAATGCTCACTACACCCCTAGATGAATTCCTCAAGGGGTGTAGTTTTCTCAATGTAGTAACTTTTTTGGCGTTTTCACTGTTTTGGTCCCTTAGGGGCTTTGTAAGTGCGACATGGCCTCCGCAAACCATTCCTGCTAAATTTGAGCTCCAAAAGCCAAATGGCGCTCTTTTCCTTTTAAGCCCTGCCGTGTGTCCAAACAGCTGTTTATTACCACATGTGGGGCATTGTTTTACTCTGGAGAAATTGCTTTACAAATGTTGCGGTGCTTTTTCTCCTTTAGTCCTTGTGGAAATTAGAAAAAATTAGCTAAACCCACATTTTCTTTGAAAGAATGTAGATTTTCATTTTCATGGCCCATTTTCAATAATTTCTGCAAAAAACCTGCAGGGTCAAAATGCTCACTACACCCCTAGATGGATTCCTCAAGGGGTGTAGTTTTCTCAATGGAGTCACTTTTTTGGCGTTTTCACTGTTTTGGTCCCTTAGGGGTTTTGCAAATGCGACATGGCCTCCGCAAACCATTCCTGCTAAATTTGAGCTCCAAAAGCCAAATGGCGCTATTTCCCTTCTAAGCCCTGCCGTGGGTCCAAACAGCCATTTATTACCACATGTGGGGTATTGTTTTACTCGGGAGAAATTGCTTTACAAATGTTGCGGTGCTTTTTCTCCTTTAGTCCTTGTGGAAATTCGAAAAAATTAGCTAAACCTACATTTTCTTTGAAAGAATGTAGATTTTAATTTTCACGGTCTACTTCCAATAATTTCTGCAAAAAACCTGCGGGGTCAAAATGCTCACTATACCCCTAGATAATTTCCTCAAGGGGTGTAGTTTCCCAAATGGGGTCACTTTTGTTGTATTTCCACTGTTTTGGCACCGAAAGAGCCCTTCAAACTTGACATGGTGCCTAAAATATTTTCTAATAAAAAGGAGGCCCAAAATCCACTGGGTGCTCCTTTGCTTCTGAGGCCGGTGCTTCAGTCCATTACCACTCTAGGGCCACATGTGGGATATTTCTAAAAACTGCAGAATCTGGGCAATAGATATTGAGTTGCGTTTCTCTGGTAAAAACTTCTGTGTTACAGAAAAAATAGATTAAAAATGAATTTCTGCAAAAAAAAAAATGAAATTTGAAAATTTCACCTCTACGTTGATTTAATTTCTGTGAAACATTTAAAGCGTTAATAAACTTTCTAAATGCTGTTTTGAATACTTTGAGGGGTGAAGATTTTAAAATGGGGTGACGTTTTGGCGGTTTCTAATATATAAGGCCCTAAAAGCCGCTTCACAACTGAACTGGCCCCTGTAAAAATAGCCTTTTGAAATTTTCTTGAAAATGTGAGAAATTGCTGCTAAAGTTCTAAGCCTTGTGATGTCATAGAAAAATAAAAGGACATTCAAAAAACGATGCCAATCTAAAGTAGACATATGGGTGATGTTAATTAGCAACAATTTTGTGTGGTATAACTGCCTGTCTTACAATCAGATACATTTAGAAAATTCAAATTTTTGCAATTTTTCACAAAATTTTGGTGTTTTTCACTGATAAATATTGAATTTATCTACCAAATTTTTCCACTATCATAAAGTCCAATGTCTCACGAGAAAACAATCTCAGAATCACTTTGATAGGTAAAAGCATTCCGGAGTTATTACCACATAAAGTGAAATATGTCAGATTTGAAAAAATGGGTCTGGTCCTGAAGGCCAAAATGTGCTTGGTCCTGAAGGGGTTAATCATTGAATTCAGGTGTTTTATCCATTGCCACCTGTGGGGTCAAAATGCTCACTACACCCCTAGATGAATTCCTCAAGGGGTGTAGTTTTCTCAATGTAGTAACTTTTTTGGCGTTTTCACTGTTTTGGTCCCTTAGGGGCTTTGTAAGTGCGACATGGCCTCCGCAAACCATTCCTGCTAAATTTGAGCTCCAAAAGCCAAATGGCGCTCTTTTCCTTTTAAGCCCTGCCGTGTGTCCAAACAGCTGTTTATTACCACATGTGGGGCATTGTTTTACTCTGGAGAAATTGCTTTACAAATGTTGCGGTGCTTTTTCTCCTTTAGTCCTTGTGGAAATTAGAAAAAATTAGCTAAACCCACATTTTCTTTGAAAGAATGTAGATTTTCATTTTCATGGCCCATTTTCAATAATTTCTGCAAAAAACCTGCGGGGTCAAAATGCTCACTACACCCCTAGATGGATTCCTCAAGGGGTGTAGTTTTCTCAATGGAGTCACTTTTTTGGCGTTTTCACTGTTTTGGTCCCTTAGGGGTTTTGCAAATGCGACATGGCCTCCGCAAACCATTCCTGCTAAATTTGAGCTCCAAAAGCCAAATGGCGCTATTTCCCTTCTAAGCCCTGCCGTGGGTCCAAACAGCCATTTATTACCACATGTGGGGTATTGTTTTACTCGGGAGAAATTGCTTTACAAATGTTGCGGTGCTTTTTCTCCTTTAGTCCTTGTGGAAATTCGAAAAAATTAGCTAAACCTACATTTTCTTTGAAAGAATGTAGATTTTAATTTTCACGGTCTACTTCCAATAATTTCTGCAAAAAACCTGCGGGGTCAAAATGCTCACTATACCCCTAGATAATTTCCTCAAGGGGTGTAGTTTCCCAAATGGGGTCACTTTTGTTGTATTTCCACTGTTTTGGCACCGAAAGAGCCCTTCAAACTTGACATGGTGCCTAAAATATTTTCTAATAAAAAGGAGGCCCAAAATCCACTGGGTGCTCCTTTGCTTCTGAGGCCGGTGCTTCAGTCCATTACCACTCTAGGGCCACATGTGGGATATTTCTAAAAACTGCAGAATCTGGGCAATAGATATTGAGTTGCGTTTCTCTGGTAAAAACTTCTGTGTTACAGAAAAAATAGATTAAAAATGAATTTCTGCAAAAAAAAAAATGAAATTTGAAAATTTCACCTCTACGTTGATTTAATTTCTGTGAAACATTTAAAGCGTTAATAAACTTTCTAAATGCTGTTTTGAATACTTTGAGGGGTGAAGATTTTAAAATGGGGTGACGTTTTGGCGGTTTCTAATATATAAGGCCCTAAAAGCCGCTTCACAACTGAACTGGCCCCTGTAAAAATAGCCTTTTGAAATTTTCTTGAAAATGTGAGAAATTGCTGCTAAAGTTCTAAGCCTTGTGATGTCATAGAAAAATAAAAGGACATTCAAAAAACGATGCCAATCTAAAGTAGACATATGGGTGATGTTAATTAGCAACAATTTTGTGTGGTATAACTGCCTGTCTTACAATCAGATACATTTAGAAAATTCAAATTTTTGCAATTTTTCACAAAATTTTGGTGTTTTTCACTGATAAATATTGAATTTATCTACCAAATTTTTCCACTATCATAAAGTCCAATGTCTCACGAGAAAACAATCTCAGAATCACTTTGATAGGTAAAAGCATTCCGGAGTTATTACCACATAAAGTGAAATATGTCAGATTTGAAAAAATGGGTCTGGTCCTGAAGGCCAAAATGTGCTTGGTCCTGAAGGGGTTAATCATTGAATTCAGGTGTTTTATCCATTGCCACAGGTGTATAAAATCAAGCACCTAGCCATGCAGTCTGCCTTTACAAACATTTGTGAAAGAATGGGTCGTTCTAAAGAACTCACTGAATTCCAGCGTGGTTTTGGAATAGGATGCCACCGTTGTAACAAGTCAGTTTGTGAAATTTCCTCCCTCCTATATATTCCACAATCAACTGTGAGTGATATTATTACAAAGTGGAAGCATTTAGGAACCACAGCAGCTAAGCCACAAAGTGGAAGACCACGTAAAGATACAGAGCGGGGTCACCGAGTGCTGAGGCGCATAGTGCATAAAAGTCATCAACGCTGACTGACTGCTGACATATTTCCTCTGGTATTAACATCAGCACAAAAACTGTGCACTGTGAGCCAAGCGTCAAATCCAAGCGTCAGATGGGGTGGTGTAAAGCACACCGCCAATGGAGTAGTGGAAACATGTTCTGTGGAGTGACTAATCCCCCTCTTGTATCTGGCAGTCTGATGGAGAAGTCTGAGTTTGGCGTATGCCAGGAGAATGTTACCTGTCTGACTGCATTGTGCCAACTGTAAAGTTTGGTGGAGGAGGGATAATGCTATGGGGTTGTTTTTTCAGGGTTGGTCTAGGCCCCTTAGTTACAATGAAGAGAAATCTTAATGCTTCAGCAAACTAAGACATTTTGGACAGTTCTATGTCTTTTAACTTTGTGGAAACAGTTTGGGGAAGGCCCTTTTCTGTTCCACCATGACTGTGCCCCACAGCCAGGTCTATATGGGTATGGTTGGGTGTGTTTGGAGTGGTAGAACTGTACTGGCCCGCACAGAGCCCTAACCTCAACCACATTGAACACCTTTGGGATTACCTAGAACGGAGATTGCAATCCAAGCCCTCTTGTTCAGCATCAGTGTCCGACTTCACAAATGCTCTTCTGGATGAATGGGTAAAAGTTCCCACAGACACATTCCAAATTCTTGTAGAAAGCCTTTCCAGAATCGTTGTTTTAGCTGCAAAGGGAAGGAGCGCTGTCTGTTCTTTGGAGTGCAGATTTTGCTGGTTTTGTTTTCGGGTGCCATGTCGCATTTGCAGAGCCCCAGAGGTATCAAAGCAATGGAAACCCACCAGAAGTGACCCCATTTTGGAAACTACACCCCTCAAGGAATTAATTGATGGGTAATGTGACCATTTAGACCCCATAGTTTCTTCACAGAACTTATTTGAATTGGGCTGGGAATTTAAAAAAATATAATTTTTCCAATAATATGTCGTTTTAGCTCAAAATTTCTTATTTTCACAAGAAATAAAATACCCCATTTTGTTGCCCAATTTATCCTGAGTGTGGCAATGCCCAATTTGTGGTGATAAACTGACGTTTGGGCCCATGGGAGGGCTCAGAAGGAAAGGACCACCATTTGGCCTACTGGGGATTTTCTGGTGCGAAGTTATGTATGCAGAAGCCCCTGAGGTACCAGTACAGTTGAAACCTCTGAGAAGTGACCAAGTTTTAAAAACTACACCCCATAAGGCATTCATCTAGAGGTGTAGTGAGCATTTTTACCGGGACATACACCCCATAAACTGTAATGTGGGTTCTCACGGGTATGGCAATACCCTCAATGTGACTGTTATCAGCTGCCTGGGCACACAGCAGGGCTCAGAAGGGAAAGATGAGGGGGATAAGATGTGCGGAGTGCATCAGGGTAAGTAAAACTGGGGTAGATTAAAAATCAAGGGATGTATGATACATTTTGAAGCACTCTTTCATACGGAGCCTTAGTTTTTCAGGACACGTGTCACATTGATATATTGTGTCCTCCCTTATCCCCCTCTTATAGCAGACTTTGTACCTCTTTTGACTTTTTCCTTTCTTGCCAGTTTGGGGAACTTCTCCTGGAAAGTGTTGCCCTGGTACGATGCGTGTGGCCCCGATTCCAGAAGTACTGGGTGCCCCCCTTCTTGGTCCATAAAAATTAGTTTCTTGATAACCACCTCTTGAAATTCCCGGAAAGTTCCCGTCCGGTCTGCACATCAACGTAGCACGTACGCATTGTACAATGCCATCTGTATGATGTGCACGGTCAGCTTCTTATACCACACCGCATGGCGCTGTAGGGCTTCAGGACTTGATCTGACAAGTCTACCCCTCCCATGTACCTATTGTAGTCCAGGATGCAGTCTGGTTTGGGGGTCTCTGTATTGGTACCTCGTACAGGTACATGGGTACTGGTGTGACATCTCTCTTGTCCTTGTACGTGACACACAATATGTTGCTGCGAGATTGTGCCCTGCTCTCACCCCTTCTGAGTGTTTGCCCTGCAGAGTCTTAGGGAGGCCTCTCAGATTTTTTCTAGCAGTGCCGCATGCCGCAGGACTTCTGGAAGCGAGGCACTTGAAGAGTGGGACGCTGGTATAAAAATTATCCAGGTAGAGTTGGTAACCCTGGTCCAGCAGTGGGTGCACCAAATCCCACAAAATTTTTGCATTAACTCCCAGTAAGGGGGGGGGGGCATTCTGGGGGCTGAATACTGGCGTCCTTCCCTTCATATATCCTAAATCTGTAGGTATACCCTGATGCACTCTCGCACAGCTTATACATCTTCACGCCATACCTTGCCCTACTACCTGGCAGGTACTGGCGGAATTGAAGCCTCCCTTTAAAATGTACCAAGGACTCATCAATTGAAATACAATTCTCGGGGGCGTATGCTTGGGAAAACCGGGCACTGAAAAGGTCTAATAGGGGTCTCCGTTTATACAAACGGTCAAAACTGGGGTCGTCATAGAGTAGGCAATGCTCATTAGAAGAAGCGAAGTATTGCCTCATTTTTTTTTTTTTTAGGTTCCAGTTCAGTTCTGAAGTTGCTTTGAGGAGCCTATATATTAGACACCCCCATCAAACACCCCATTTTAGAAACTAGACCCCTCAAGTATTCACAACAGCATTTAGAAAGTTTATGAACTCTTTAGGTGTTTCACAGGAATTTAGAGCAAAGTAGAGGTGAAATTTACATATTTATTTTTGTCAGAAAATCCTTTTTATACAATTTTTTTCTATAACACAAAAGGTTTTACCAGAGAAACGCAACTCAATACTTATTGCCCAGATTCTGCAGTTTTGAGAAATATCCCACATGTGGCCCTAGTGCGGTAACGGGCTGAAGCACCGGCCTCCGAAGTAAAGGTGCACCTAGTGGATTTTGAGGCCTCTTTTTTATTAGGCACCATGTCCTGTTTGAAGAGGTCTTGTGGTGCCAAAACAGTGAAAACCCCCCAAAAGTGACCCCATTTTGGAAACTAGACCCCTTGAGGAATCCATTGTAGTTTTCTTGGGGTGCATGCAGCTTTTTGATCAGTTTTTATTCTATTTTTAGGTGGCATGGTGACTAAAAAACAGCAATTCTACTATTGTTTTTTTATTCTATTTTTTTTACAGCGTTCACCATAAATGACATATTCACTTTATTCTGCGTGGCGATACGATTACGGCGATACCATATGTTTATAGTTTTTTTTATGTCTTATGGCGTTTGCACAATAAAAAACTTTTTTTTTTTAAAAATCATTCACTTTTTGTGTTACCATGTTGTAAGAGCCAGAACTTTTTTATTTTTCCATCAATAAAGCCGTGCGAGGACTTATTTTTTTCATAACGAACTGTAGTTTCCATCAGTACCATTTTTAGGTACATGCGACTATTTGATCTCTTTTTATTCCATTTTTTGGGAGGTGAAGTGACCAAACAATTGTGATTCTGGTACGGTTTATTATTATTTTCTTTTACGGCGTTCACCGTGCGGGATAAATAATTAAATAATTTTGTAGTTCAGGCCGTTACGGACGCGGTGATACCAATTATGTATAGTTTATTTGTTTATTTATCTGTTTTTATTAATAATAATGGACTGATAAGGGAAAAAGGGGGATTTTTACTTTTGTCACTTTTAAAACTTTTATTTTCTTATTTTTACACATCTTTTTTTTAAACTTTATTTTTATTTTATTACTTTGTCCCACTAGGGGACTTGAGGGCAGGAGGCCCTGATCGCTATTCTAATACACTGCACTACATGCGTAGTTCAGTGTATTAGAGCTGTCAGCTACTCACTGACTCTGTCAGGACCCACTAGGCTTCCGTCTATGGCATAGCCGGACGCCATTGTTTGGTGTCCGGTTGCCATAGTCACCATCGCCGGCCGCTATCGTGTAGCAGACCGGCGATGGTAGCTTAACCCCTTAAAAGCTGCGATCTCTATTGAACGCTGCTTTTAAGGGGTTAATCAGCGGGGACACAGCGATCGGTCCCCGCTGTAGGAGCTGCGGCAGCTGTTGTACAAGACAGCAGCTGTCACAGCTCCTGTATGTGTCGGGAGGACGGCCGAAACGGCCATTACTCCCGAGACGTGCTATTAGGTCATGGAGCGCGAACTATACAGCTACCATGACCTAATAGTACGTCCAGGAGCGGGAAGGGGTTAAAAACAACCCCATAGCATTATCCCAACAATCTTTACAGTTGGCACATTGCAGTCAGGCAGGTAACAATCCCCTGGCATTCGCTTAACCCAGACTGCCAGATAGAAAAGCGTGCTTCATCACTCCACAGTACACGTTTCCACTCTTCCATAGTCCAGTGGTAGTGTGCTTTACATTACTACACCCAAAGCTTGGCATCGTGCTTGATGATGTAAGGTTTGAATTCAGTTACTTGACCATGGAAAGCCATGCCTTCAAGTTCCCGGGGGACAGTTTTTGTACAGATGTTATTTCAGACTTAATGGCATGTGCAGGCGTTTTTCGCAGCGTCCATTACGGACATAATTGGAGCTGTTTTTCTATGGAGTCAATGGAAAATGGCTCCAATTACGTCCTAAGAAGTGACATGCACTTCTTTGACGCGGAAGCAGGTGGACGACAGGCGTAGAGAAGCAGACAGGCGTGGTATCCAGCACAGCACGATTATAGCAACACGGCACTAGATCAGGATACAGGTTACAGGAACAGGAAACACTGGGAGCAGGAAACACTAGGGGACCATTTGCATAGACAGAATAAGGAAACACAACAACGCTCAGGCATAGAACTAGGGGGCTGGACCCCTCTTATAGTCCAGGGTACTCACGGGTCAAAGTTTGTCCATGAGGTCCGGTGCGCACACTGCCCCTTTAAGAGCGGGCACGAGCGTGCGTGCGCACCCCACGGGATCCGGCAGAGGTGAGTGGACGCGAGCGCTGGTGTCTCCTGAGGAGGAGGCTGGGGCCAGCTCCAACCTCCCCCTGACAGCCCGCAGCTACGGACATTACAGCATGTCACTATATCCGTATTTGCCTGTACTTATGACTATGTCTTTGTAAAGAAGCAGTTGTCCCGCATTTGTGCCATTATGATGTCATTGTGGATAGAAATCTGTCCTAATATAAAATCAGTCAGAGAGGAAAAAATAAACTGTACTGGAGTGACGGGCAATATATGAAAAAAAATGGAGGAAAATGTATCCCACTATGTGGCCAACTCGAGTCTGTTCACAAGATAGAAGAACACCTGCAGGGCTGTCATGATAAGCATTTTTTCCCCCAGTGACTGGTTGTACAACGTCTCTTTAGCGCCATCAATCCCTATATGAGGGACGAACGTGCCAAGTGACGTGGCACACCATAACAGGCCCCTGCCCGGCAACGTAGGAACCTCTATGTGCTCAAAACAACCAATCGGTTAAAGTATATATAAAGGGGCAGTGTCCAAAACCATCTGTAGGAACAGTAAAGGATCATTAATCCCCAAAATTATGTCAGTTATTTCCAGAAGAATTGTCGGGTGTACTACGTCCAGTAAAAACCTGAACAAAACTGTAACAAAGCCCATGATGTATTGACAGGGCCGGCCTTAGGATAGATGGCACCCCGTGTGAAATGATCTTTCGGCGCCCCACCCCCATCATTAAAAAAAAATGCCCCATAAAAAATGTATAATGCCCTTTTAGTGCCCCCATAAAGTATAAGAATAATATTCAATAATATAATATATTACAACCCCTTCCAGGACACAGTATTTTGCCCTCTAATTGTGCCCACAGTATTTTTCCCCCTGTAGTACCCCTACACAGTATAGTACCGTCCTGTAGATTTTGCCATACAGCCCCCCTGTAGACAGTGCCATAATCCCCCACCTCCTCCTTGTAGATCGTGCCATACAGCCCCCCACCTCCCCCTTGTAGACAGTGCCATACAGTCCCCCACTTCCCCCTTGTAGACAGTGCCCCCAAACAAAAACAAAAATTGTACTCACCTAGGCCCCGTTCCCACGCTGAGCTGAGCTGCTCCTCGACGGGATCCTTGCGTAGGCCGGCATGATCCTGTAGCCTAGTACAGAGTTTCCCAACCTTTTCGGACTAGAGGCAGCACTGGAAAATTAAAATTTCCTCAGGGCACCCCTACCAAAAATAGTTTCGGGAAAGACAGAAAATGGCTAAAAACATACACTACACTCATAGGGTATGTTCACACATGTTTTAAGTAAGGCAAAAAAAATCTGTCTCCAAATTTTTTTTTTTGTGTTTTTTCCTTAAGCCGTTGAAGCTAATGCAAAAGGCGTAGGAAAAAAAGCTCCAAATGGGCGCCGCAGGTGTTTTCTGCCTCCTATAAATTTCAATTGGAGGTCAGAGGCGGAAACCACTTGAAGACCATCGGCCCCCCACTCACAGTAAAATGACCATCAGCCCCCACTAACAGTAAAATTACCATCAGCCCACCACTCACAGATTCCCCCTGTGGGTAGCGCCACACAGCCCCTTGTAAGTAGCGCCACACAGCCCCTTGTAGGTAGCGCCACACAGCCCCCTTGTAGATAGTGCCACACAGCCTCCTTGTACATAGCGCCACACAGCCCCCTTGTAGATAGCACCACACAGCACCCTTGTAGAGAGCGCCACACAGCCCCCTGTAGAGAGCGCCACACAGCCCCCTGGTAGAGAGCGCCACATAGCCCCATGGTAGAGAGCGCCACACAGCCCCCTGGTAGAGAGCGCCACACAGCCCCCTGGTAGGGTGCGCCACACAGCCCCCTGGTAGGGAGCAACACATAGCCCCCTTGTAGGGAGCACCACACAGCCCCCTGGTAGGGAGCGCCACACTGCTCCCTGGTAGGGAGGGCCACACAGCCCCCTGGTAGGGAGCGCCACACATCACCCTGGTAGGGAGTGCCACAAAGCCCCCTGGTAGGGAGTGCCCCCAGCCCCCTGGTAGGGAGTGCCCCACAGCCCCCTGGTAGGGAGTGCCACACAGCCCCCTGGTAGGGAGTGCCACACAGCCCGCTGGTAGGCAGTGCCACACAGCCCCCTGGTAGGGTGTGCCACACAGCCACAGCCCCTTTGTTGGTAGTGCCACACAGCCCCCATGTAGGTAGTGCCACACAGCCCACAGCCCCCTTGTAGGTAGTGCCCCACAGCCCCCTTGTAGATAGCACCCTCCCTTCCTGTAGATAGCGCCACTGTAGCTCCCTGAAGAAGCAGAATCCCCGTGTGGTTGGGGATTCCTCTCCTGGAGCGCTCCGCTTGATGTCTCTATCCATATATGGACAGTGACATCATGGGAAACTCCTGAAGCGGAATCCCCATCAACAGCGCTGCCGACGCTGTGACCAGGGATTCCCCTCCAGGAGAAGCTGCTGTAGTCTGTGACCATTTATGGACAGTGATGTCATTGGCTTTTTCAGGAGTGGAATCCCCGGTCACAGAGTCGGCAACGCTGTGGACAGGGATTCCGCTTCAGGAGTTTCCCCTGATGTCACTGTCCATACCTCTCTGCTCTGCTATAGTGCTGTCATTACCGCTGTAGTAGCCGCTAGCGGCGCCACCGCCCTCATGCCCGGTGTCGCCGCTAGCAGCCGCTATGGCTGCTACAGCAGTAGCAATGGCACTGAGTGAAGAAGCGCCCAGGCGGAATGGCGACTGTTGAGTCGCCGGGCCCTTCTGAAACAAGCAGGGGAAGGGAGCAAGCGCAGCACCCCCTTCCACCTGCTGGAGTGATGCGCCCTGTGCGAAGGCTCAGGTCGCACACCCCTAAGGCCGGCCCTGTGTATTGATAAGGAACAGCTAGATTATTAGAGATCCTCGGAAAAAAAAATATCATGTCCATATCACGGTACAAAAATAGGAATTTAACAACTGTATGTGGCAGGACATAGTCATAAGGAAAAGGAAATACATCCTCAATTTATTCTTGTAATCATTGCTAAAATGCACGACTTCCACTAATTCAGGGTGGCATGGGCCGCACGTGTTGGATTTATCTACTAAAAAATTAAATGCCCGCATTTATTTTTTTATTTCAAGAACACTTGTGGGGGTCCATGTTCTGAATAGACAGATGTGGGCTGTGTTATTAAACTGTGTTAATAAAAAATATTAATTTGTGAGGGATCAAGTCCAGGATTTAATTTTCCAAGACTTATATAATATATAATATATAATATATATGTGTATAATATATATGGGATCTGCCAGGTACTACGTCTAGGTATACTCCTGGGATTAATCAATCCACACCTGAGGCCAGACCTGTTAGACTGACACCGTCTCCCACCAACCAGGGTGGCAGGCTCAGGAGTGGGAGAGCCTATCGCGGCCTGGTCAGTCGGAGTTAGCTCCGCCCTTTGTCCTTTATTACCTGCCGTGTTCTCTTCCTCAGTGCTTGTAATTCTTCTGGATTCCTGGCCCCACTGCTGCTTGCTCCAGCCTGCTTCTGCCGTGCTTCTGCCTTGCTGCAGTTCCGCTTAACCTGCTTCGCTTTGCCCCTGGCTTGCTTCTTTCTCCGTGCTCACGTTGGTATACTCCACTTCATCCTGGTCCTGACTATTCATTCACCGCTCCGTTTCCTCACGGCGTTCCGTGGGCTACTGCCCCTTCCCTTGCGTGTTCCCTGTTTGTTCTCCCGTGCACTTAGACAGCGTAGGGACCGCCGCCCAGTTGTACCCCGTCGCCTAGGGCGGGTCGTTGCAAGTAGGCAGGGACAGGGCGGTGGGTAGATTAGGGCTCACTTTCCCTTCACCTCCTTCCTGCCATTACATAATTACAAGCCAGTGGAGTATACCAACGTGAGCACGGAGAAAGAAGCAAGCCAGGGGCAAAGCGAAGCAGGTTAAGCGGAACTGCAGCAAGGCAGAAGCACGGCAGAAGCAGGCTGGAGCAAGCAGCAGTGGGGCCAGGAATCCAGAAGAATTACAAGCACTGAGGAAGAGAACACGGCAGGTAATAAAGGACAGGGGGCGGAGCAAACTCCGACTGACCAGGCCGCGATAGGCTCTCCCACTCCTGAGCCTGCCACACTGGTTGGTGGGAGACGGTGTCAGTCTAACAGGTCTGGCCTCAGGTGTGGATTGATTAATCCCAGGAGTATACCTAGACGTAGTACCTGGCAGATCCCTAACAATATGAATTTGAAAGTGATCAAGTCCCGGATTTAATTGTCCAAGAATTTTATAAAAAATCATATAGGGGTAAAATTAGTTTTACAGTCTAAAATAAATACACTTTACTACCTCCCCATGAAAATCCCTCCCTCCCTTGGAAACCCAGAAACGAAACAATAAATATGAATAAATGAAATTGATTCCCTAAAAAGAATCCTCCACCCCACCCTTTTTGGTGTTCCCTAAATGATATATAAAATTATATAAAATTAATAATTAGAAACGGGGTGATATGTCTCAAAACAGGAAAAGTTGCACAGGCATGGATTTGAAGGGCAAATAGGGCAGTAAAACCGGGTATCCCTCTTACTTCCATGTTTACTGCTCACCTGGCATCTCTTTTGGGGGTATTGTTTATTTTTATTGGCAGGGACGGTGTGAAGGAAGTGACGCTCAGTGAGCCTTTTGACATCCTCTGACTTGAAGGATTCTCCAGGTGCGGGGAAGTCAAACAGGAAGTGCTCTATTATTTTTTCCTGGTACTGCAGGAAACTGAGCGTTCATTGTGTCTTGTACAGCACATAGCTGTTACGGTATGTGCACACACACTAATTACGTCCGTAAATGACGGACGTATTTCGGCCGGAAGTCCCGGACCGAACACACTGCAGGGAGCCGGGCTCCTAGCATCATAGTTATGTACGATGCTAGGAGTCCCTGCCTTGCTGCAGGACAATTGTCCCGTACTGTAATCATGTTTTCAGTACGGGACAGTTGTCCTGCAGCGAGGCAGGGACTCCTAGCATCGTACATAAGTATGATGCTAGGAGCCCGGCTCCCTGCACTGTGTTCGGTCCGGGACTTGCGGCCGAAATACGTCCGTCAATTACGGACGTAATTAGTGTGTGTGCACATACCCTTATATGTAGCCATCTGGATGAGGTATATCACTACCTTTTTATACCAGGTCCTAGTCTTACATTTGACTACGTATGGTTGTAGTACCTGGTCATATAGATCGACCCACCCATGAACTTAATGTAGTCCACCACGCAGACCGGTTTCCTCTTATTAGTGGTAAATCCCCTCTCTCTCACTGCCACTGTGGTGTCCTCATGCACGGTGGTGAGCATGTAAACCTCCTTTTTGTCATTCCACTTGACAGCAAGCAACTGGTCACTGGCAAATGAGAGTGACGCAACCCTTGTTGTTCGTCTGGACACGAGTTGTTGAGGGAAGCCGGCTCTATTTTTGTTATTGTCCCACATGCCCCTGTACTAGCAGCATGGAGGGACTTATACAGGGGGATACTGGTCACTATAATAATTGTCGGTGTACACATGGTACCCTTTCTGTAGGAATGGCTGAGTTCCCAGATAATTTTCCCACTAATGCCAATATCCTCTGGGCATTCTGGGGGAATAAGATGGCGGTCCCTGCTCTCATAAATAAAAAAGCCACAGGTGTAGCCCATTGTGCTCTTGCACCTTATAAAGTTTCACAACGTATTGGGCTCTTTTGGAGGGGATAAATTGCCGAAAGGATAGACGGCCCCTGAATGACATAAGAGACTCGTCTGCCGATAATTTTTGGCCTGGGGTATACAAGTTTAAAAATGACTCCCCTAGGAGTGAGAGAAGGGGTCTCAATTTGTTGAGGCAATCATAGCCTGGGTCACTTCTTGGGGGGATTTGGGAATTATAAGAAAAATGCATGAAATGCATTATAGTTTCATAGCATGTTTGGGCCATGACAGGGATGCTGTGGAGAGTGCTGGTAGCCCAGTAGGACCGGATGGAAGGCTTTTTTTACTAACCCCATATTCAAGGTAATTCCCCCAAAAATTTCAGAGACTGTTGTGGGGAACCATAGTCCGGCAAAGCAAGACCTGGGATTTTCGGTCACAAATTGCCTGCCATATAAATTTGTCTGCTGGACAATTAGTTCCAGGACCTGATCGCCTATGAACAAATTAAAAAAATCATAGGGAGTAAAAATTGCGACATCCGTGTTGACGCCTGGAGTCGCTATTAAAGGCAAAATTTGTGGGGAGAAAGAATCTGTAGGATCCCACAATGCTGGAGGGACTGCAGCACTAGGCCCTGCTCCTGACGCTTCAATGGTGACAGCTGCGTCCACCACCATCATTTTTCGCTACGCTTATTAACGAATGAACTTTTTTTGTATTTATATATACTAGTATATAACACTAACAAAAAAGCAAAAAAAAAAAAAACACGGTAAACCACAGTTAATAACCGCTATTATAACGGCGTAATCAGAAAAAACAAACAAACAAACAAAAACAGAGATTGCGGGTAATCTGGGGGTGATTACGTGTAATCCGTGGGTGATTACGTGTATTCTTGGGTGATTACGAGTATTCCGCGAACACTGGCGAATATGTGATGTATTTCACAGTATAATACAGCACAAGATTCGAAGCAGTATCTCTCTCTCCTCTCACAAAACAACTACAGTGAGAGGAGGGAGGGAAACAGCACAAATCCTGTGCTGTATTTTGTAAATATGTGACTATGGTCAATGTGATAGGTATATCACAGTGACCATATGATCAGGAACCAATTATAACGGTCCCTGATCAGTTTCTATTTACAGGCAGAAGGGGGGATTACGATCGGTGGCAGCAGGGGCCTAACATTAATTCATTAATTTTCGTATCTCCTCTCACCAAACATTCAAAGTGAGAGGAGATAAAAAACTTGCAATCACCTCTGAATGCATTGTAACTGTGATCGCCGGTATTCGTTGTTTACCGGCGATCGCCGATTTGGGGACTGCAAACAACGGTCCCCAGTCAGTGTTCCAAGCTCTCAGCTACCTCCGGTAGCTGAGAGCAGGGAGCTATCCCTCTTCCTGGCAGCGCTACTTTATTCTAATGCAATTCCGTAAAAAGGCAATTGCATCAGAATAAAGCCCGTTAGTGGCCGCCATAAAAACACTTATGGGCGGTCACTAACAGGTTAAGAGGTGTGTTCCAATACTTCATATATGTCCATATAATTTATATACAGCGATCAGTTATAACATTAAAATCACCTGCCTAATATTGTGTAGGTCCTCTGGGTTCTGACTTATCAAGGCATGGACTCTACCATATCTCTGAAGGAGTCCTGTAGTATCTGGCACCAAAATGTTAGCAGCAGATCCCTGAAATGCTGTAACTTTTGAGGTTCAGCCTACATGGATTGAACTTGCTTTTCCATAGATGCTCGATCAGACTGATCATGTTCCTCAAACCATTCCTGAACAATTTTTGGAGCGTGGTTGGGCGTATTATCATGCTGACAGAGGCCACTGCCATTATGGAACTCTATTGCCACGAAGGGGTATACTTGGTCTGCAACAAATTTTAGGTAGCTGGTAGGCATCAAAGTAACATCAACATAAATGCCAGTAACAAAGGTTTCCCAGCAAAACATTGCCCAGAGCTTCACACTGCCTATGCCGGTTCACCTTCTTCCCATAGTGCATCCTGGTGACATTTCTTCCTCAGGTATGCAACCGACACGCACCCGGCCGTACACATGATGTAAAAGAAAACATGGTTCATCAGACCAAGCGATCTTCATTCATTGCTCATTGCTCCATGTTCCAGTTCTAATAATCACGTGCCTATTATAGGTGCTTTTGGGGGTGGACAGGGGTCAGCATAGGCACTCTGACCTGTCTGCAGCTATGGGGACCAAACTCAGCAAGCTGTGATGCAGTGTGTGTTTTGACACCTTTTTATAATAGCCAGCATTTACTTTTTTTTTTTAGCAATTTGTGATACAGTAGCTCTCTCAATGAGCCTTGGGTGCCCATAACTCTGTCCCCAGTTCACTGGCTGTTTTTTCTTAGACCACTTTTAGTAGGTAATAACCACTGCATACAGGGAACACCCCACAAGACCTAGGGTGTCTCAATTAGGCCCTTGTCAAAGTCGCTCAGATCCTTACGCTTGCCCACTTTTCCTGTTTCCAACATATCAACTTCAAGAACTGACTGTCTACTTGCTGCCTAATACACATATCCCACACCTTGTCAGATAATTACTGTCATTCACTTCACTTGTCAGTGGTTTTAATGTTATTACTTCATATTATTACTGAACGGTATATATGTATAAATAGATCGGCTCTTGCCAGTGGATAAACTCGTGGGAAAATGTGTGTTATCTTCAATGATTACCCCCATTCTAACTGTTCACTTACTCTGAAGTTACAGATTGTTTTGTCTCTTTGAGACAAGATGGACTATAAACTCACTGAAGGATAAGGTTACAGCAGCCCATCAAACTCTATGGAGAAGAAAGGTGGAGAAGGGAGCAGGAGCAGAGTGAGAGAGAGGCAGAGAGACACAGACACAGAGGCTGTATCAGCTTCTAGTAAGTGTCAGAGGTTGGCTGACAAATTTTAGCCTGCGGGGCAAGCACACAGCACTCGCCCATGAGAAGCGGCCGATCCTTAAACTGTTTACCTCTGCCTGCTGTATAACAGCGGCAGATGTAACTGGGCTTTCTATTCAGCTGCCGTTGAAATACAGTGACTGGTGGTGACGAATGTGAAATCCCAGATACATGAAAGAGCTGTTAGCTACAAAGAAACAAAAAACTATTAGTTGCTGATCCAGTGATTGCTGTGATAACAAATCCCACATGTAATAACATGCATTTAGAGACCCCTCTCACGATTACTATATATTACATGCATTCTAGAAATCCCGCCTTACTATATATAACATGCAGGCTAGAGACCCCTCTCCCTCATTAATACATTATACGCAGGCTAGAGGCCCCTCATAACTATATATTACATGCAGTCTAAAGATTACCCCCCATTGCTATATATTATATGCTGGCTAGAGATCCCCCTCCCCCATTACTATATACTGTATTACATGCAGGCTACAGAACCCCCTTATCCAGAAACATAGAAATGCCTAATCACACGCTCAGGGACGGTCATCGCTTTTTCAGTCAGGGACAACAGTACTCTACCGCTGTACAAGCACCAGTATATCCAATAATACGGCCATACAGTGGTTATATAGTGGTCAGATACCAGTTCTACACAGCGCTCTGCAGAGTATTATCATGCTGCAGACTACACAGTGACCATATAGTGGTCAGATACCAGTTTCACACTGGAGGTCTGCAGCATATTATCATGCTGAAGTCTATACAGTGGTCATATAGTGGTAGATACCAGTCCTACACAGGCGCTCTGCAGACCATATTAGTGAATAGCGTACAATTACATCCAGTGCCTCATAGATGACGTCTTCTCGAGTCATTCACTTTCATTTTCTTGACAACTTCTTCGCCACGACTCTGTCTGCAGAATTTGACACACAGACATGTTGGTTCCTACCCACCTATACTCCACCCTCTAAAAAAACTTTCCATCCACAGCGCTCCAGATGGTAATAATGATGTTCGACACAATAAAAGCTCCCCCTCAGTAACCGTGCCCCATTTGTGCCCCCTTTCTGGACAGTGACGTTAAGGGCTTTGAGATGTCAGAATCCCTGGTCAGAGCGTCGGCAAGACAACAGACATTAATCGCTTCACGCACTGCGCTGCAACTGTATGTCTTGCAGAGGGCTTGCTTCCCACATCAGGACGTACAGTTATGGAGCGGTTTCCGGCGCACACTGTCCTAACGGACAGTGTCCGGGAACCTGAAGGTCAGCTGTCACCGACAGCTGACACTCCAGTCTTGCCAGTCAGCGGACCATCGTCGCTGATTTTGGCAATTAACCCCATAAATGCAGTCACCGCATTTAAGGGGTTTGAAGCACATCGGCAGCCCCCACGATTATCATATGGGCGTTTCGGGCGGCCGCCCGGGGCCCGAGGCTCCCAGGGGGCCCATGGCAGCCCGAACCGCACATCATCTCCTAAATCTATTCAGCGCACTAGCGCTGCTAAGTGCCGAAGATGAGGAGGAGCAGGGAATTGGCCGGGAAAGGGGTAGGACACGCCTCCCTGACAAGTGCGGGCCGCCGCCATTGAGTAACAGAACAGCGACGGACGGCTGTTCTGTTACTCCAAAGCAGCAGGAGGGAGAAGAGCCGGGCGGGCGGTCACCGGCGCTGAGGTCAGTACAGGCTTATCCTCCTGCCCAACAGGTTCCTGACCGCTGGCTGTATTTTTACGGCCAGCGGTCAGGGACGGGTCCTTAAAACCCGAGCCATAGACTTTCTACGGCTCGGGTTTTAACTTGCTGCCCGCGCGATCGGGCAGCTGAATGTCGGGTCTCCAGCTGTCAGTGACTGCCGGGGACCCTGAAGAGAAGAAAGAAGCAGCTTTCGCTGCTTCTGTCTTCTCTGATCTCTTTTACACAGCGCTCAATGAACGCTGTGTAAAGGAATAGAGACAGCAGCAGCGGCGCTGTCTCTATTCCTCCCGGTGATCATGTGACTGGTCACATGATCGCCGGGTGCCGTTAGTGGCAGACTGTTGCTGGGTCTTACTAGACCCAGCAAAGCCCTATTAGTGACAATCGTCACTATGAGAGGGCTGATTTCCCCTGTAACTGGGGCTGCTGTGCAGCTCCAGTTACAGTGGAAAAGATGGTGTAAAACAAAGAAAAAAAATATATAAAGTTCCCCAAAGGTCTTTTTTGACCTTTTAGGAACAGACCATAGTAATAAAAAAATAGTAAAGTAAAGTGCAAAAAAAAATGAAATAATAAATACACATAAAATACCCACCCCCAAAAAAAAACTTCGTCCCCCGCCCCCCGCCAATCATTGTTGTAACGCTGGCGCTGACCCAATTACCCTAATATAGACATGTAATATATTAAAATTTACGGTAGACAATGACGATTACAAATAAAAGGTCTATTTTAGGGTAAAACTATGTTATTACTAAAAAAAAAATAGCTGAAACGTAAAAAAGCTTATTTTTTTACTATTATTTTCAAACTTTATGAATAAAAATTCTAAAATAGCAAAAAAGGTGTGCATAAAAACGCTAAAAAAACGAAACCTGCATTGTCTACAGAAAAAACGTCGCAAAAATCACGTCGGTTTTATTTATTTTTTAATAAAAATGTGTGTTTGGGGCAACTTTGTAATTACGTTTTATTAAAAAATATTTTCACTTTTTGAGATACAGCTGCTTTGTATCCTGTATCCGTCAGGTCAGCAGGACTGACAGGATCAGTGAAACGGGCCCTGCGCTAAATTATAATCTTAAATGTGATAGATTTTAGGTGGATCCTGCGTGTCACTGATCCTGTCAGTCCTGCTGACCTGACGGATACAGGATACAAAGCAGCTGTATCTCAAAAAGTAAAAATATTTTTTAATAAAATCAATCAATCACACTGATACACACACATACTATATATATATATATATATATATATAAATATATATATATATAATTATAATATAAAGTTTTTAAACGTGTACATAACCTTGTGGCACTATATACAAGGGGGAGCGCTGTGAGGCACTATATACAAGGGGAGCGCTGTGAGGCACTATATACAAGGGGGAGCGCTGTGAGGCACTATATACAAGAGTGAGCGCTGTGAGGTACTATATACAAGAGGGAGCGCTGTGAGGCACTATATACAAGGGGGAGCGCTGTGTGGCACTATATACAAGGGGGAGCGCTGTGTGGCACTATATAAAAGGGGGGCTGTGTAGCGCTATCCACAGTGGTATGTGTGTGGCGCTCTTTATAGGGGGGGGGCTTTTTGGTGCTATTTACAAGAGGGGGAGGGCTGTGTGGTGCTCTCTACAGGGGGGCTGTATGGCACTATCTATAGGGGACTGTGTGTAACGCTCTCTACGGGGGGATGTGTGATATATAGAGGGGGCTGTGTATGTCGATATCTATGTGGGTGTGTAATATATACAGGGCTGTGTGTGGCACTATGTACAGGGGCTGTGTGTATGTGGTGTTTTACAGTGTGTGGTATTATTATATTCAGGCGCGCAGTGTTTGGTGCTATTATATTTAGGGGTACACTATGTGGCACCATGATAACTTTATTTTCGTTTATAGGTGTGGAAATGTTGGAAAAGTGAGGAGACGTCTGAGTGGCAAATTCTGCAGAAATGAGTCATGACCGGGAGAAGTCGTCATGAGCGCTGGACCGGATGGAGAAGAAAAGAGGAAAAAAACTACTAGAATCTGAGACGTCGTCACCTGTGAGTCACTAGATTTATAGAGAATCTGTCACCTCTCCTGACATGTTTATTATAGGAAATCCTTGTATTTCACAAAAAGTCTTTCTGCAGTCCAGGACTGATAGACAATTCCCCTTGTCAGGAGGTTGTGTCCCTGCACAGTGTGATACTGTCAGTATGTAGGGACACCGCGCTGTGACAAGGGAAATCGTAACACTGTTAATGCTTGCCCAAAAAGGTAGTGTTAAAAATAGTTACGGCGCGGCAGGGCGGCGGTGAGGAAGGGGGACCCAAGTTTGGGTAACAGCCCAGGGCCCATGGTCTACTTAATCCGCCACTGGGGCTGCCGATGCTTGTTGTGGCAATCGGAGGCCAGACAATGAACACGTTAAAAAAATGAACAGGTTAAAAAAAGTACACATATCTGATATCACCACATTCGTAACGACCCAAACTATAAAACCATAATGTTATTTTTCCCGCACGATGAACACCCCAAAAAAAATCAATAAAAAACTGCACCAGAATCGCTATTTTTTGGTCACCACCCCGCCAAAAATAGAGAATAAAAAGTGATCAAAAAGTCGCATGTACCCGAAAATAGTACCGATAAAAACTACAAACCGTCCCGCAAAAAACAAGCCCTTACACAGCTTTTTTGACTAAAAAATAAAAAAGTTATGGCTCTCAGAATATGGTGACACAGAAAATAAATTATTTTACAAAAAAGTGATTTTATTGCGCAAACGCTGCCCAACATAAAAAAAAACTATATACAAATGGTATCGCTGTAATCGTACCGACCCGCAAAATAATGTAAAACTGTCATTTACAGCACACGGTGAACGCCGCAAAAAAATAAACAAAAAAACTTTGTCAGAATTGCTTGTTTTTGGTCACCCGGCTTGCAAAAAAATATAATACAAAGTGATAAAAAAAAACGCTTGTACCCCAAAATGGTACCAATGAAAAGTACAGATTGTCCCGCAACAAACAAGCCCTCACACAGCTCCGGTGGTGAAAAAATAAAAAAGTTCTGGCTCTCAGAATATGGCGATGTAAAATGTGCAGAGTGTCCAAAAAGCGGATAAGATCGGGGGCCATTTATCAGTGCGACACCAGCCACACATCTATGAATTATTATTTATTTACCGCATTATTATACCCTTTTATTATGCCCTGATGTACTCCGCACAGCTTACATATACCCTGATGTACTCCGCTCAGATTACATATGCCCCCACATTATAAACTGAAATACCAGCAATACCCCAAACAGAACTATTACCAAGCAAAATCTGAGCTCCAAAAGCAAAATGGCGCTCCCTCCCTTCTGAGCCCTGCAGCGTACCCAAACAGCAGTTTGCGCCCACATATATGGCATTGCCATACCCGAGAGAACCCGCTTAACGTTTTATGAGATATTTGTCTTCAGTGGCACAAACTGGGCACAACATATTATGCACTAAAATGGCATACCAGTGGAAAATTGCAATATTCACACCATCCGCTGTGCATTAACCCCTTTGCGCACTATGCATTAATAGCACGTCATGGTGCGGGGGGTGATGTATGGAGCGGGCTCACGTGCTGAGCCCGCTCCATACGCTGCGGGTGTCAGCTGTGTATTACAGCTGTGTATTACAGCTGACACCCGGGACTAACGGACAGGTACAGCGATCGCTCTGTTACAGAAGCCTGTAAGAATAACAATATACTGCAATACATTAGTATTGCAGTATATTGTAGCAGCGATCCAATGATCGCTGGTTCATGTCCCCTAAGGGGACTAATAAAATGTGTAGAAGAATTAACGTTATTAGTAGTGAGAAAGAAAAAAAGTTTAAAGTTAAAAAAAACAACCTTTTCCCACTTTTCTTCTAAAGTAATGTAAAAAAATAAACAAAATTGGTATCGCTACGTCCGCAAAAGGCCGTACTATTACAATATACCATTATTTAACTCGCACAGTGAATACAAAACAACTTAAATAATTTAAACCGCCAAAAATCACAGTTTTTTGTCACCTTGGCTCTCAAAAAAAATGTAATACAACTTTTTGATCACTTTTTATGTACCAAAAAATGGTACCAATTTAAACTACAGCTCATCCCGCAAAAAATAAGACCTCCCACTGCTCAATTAACCGAAAAATAAAAAAGTTATGGCTCTCAGAATGTGGTGAAACAAAACAATTTTTATTTTAACAAATAGATTTTTCTTTGTAAAAGTAGTATAATTTTTAATAAAACTATATAAATTTGGCATCACCGTAATTGTATTGAGCCGCAGAATAAAGTAAAGTTTTCATTTTTACCGCACGGCGAAAGCTGTAAAAACGAAAACTCCAAAAAATGGAATCAGATTTTTTTCCTATATCAGCCCGCAAATAATTTTTTTTTAGTTTCCCAGTACATTTTATGGCACTTTAAATGGTGTCAATAGAAACTACAACTCCTCCCGCAAGAAATAAGCCCTCACACCACTCTATTGACGGAAAAAGAAAAAGTTATGGCTCTTGGAAGGCGGGGAGTGAAAAACTAAAATAAGAAAGTACAAAATGCATCAGTCCTGAAAGGGTTAATTCATTTCTAAAGAAAAAAAACGTATGACCACATGTGGGGTATTTCCATACTCGGGAGAAATTGATTTACAAAAATGTATTGTTTTTTTCTCCTTTATCTCTTGTGAATATGAGAAAATTCAACATTTTAGTGGAAAAAAATTGTGATATTCATTTTTGCAGCCTAATTCTAATAAATTCTGCAAAAGACCCGTGGGGTCTAAATGCTCACTATACCCCTAGAAAAATTACTTGAGGGGTGTTTCCAAAATGGGATAACTTGGGGGGTTTCCACTGTTTTGGTCCCTCCAGGGCGTTGCAAACGCGACATGGCACCAAAAACCAATCCAGCAAAATCTGTACTCCAAAATCCAAATGGCACTCCTTCCCTTCTGAGCGCTGCCGTGGGTCCAATCAGCAGTTTATTACCACATATGGGGTATTGCCGTAATCAGGAGAAATGCTTTACAAATCTTGTGGTTCTTTTTTTCCTTTATTCCTTGTAAAATTTAAACATTTCTATTGTTTTTCAGAAAAAAAGTAGATTTTCATTTTCACTGCCTAATTCCACTAAATTCTGCAAAAAACCTGTGTGGACAAAATGCTTGAGTTGCATTTCTCGGGTAAAACCTTCTGTATTAGAAATGAATTTCGGAAAAAGAAAATTTGTAAATTTCACCTCTACTTTGCTTTAATTCCTGTGAACCGCCTAAAGGGTTAAAACACTTTGTGAATGCTGATTCGAATACCTTGAGGGGTGCAGTTTTCAAAATGGGTTGACTTCTGGGGATTTTCTAATATATAAGGACCTCAAAGCCACTTCAGAACTGCACTGGTCCCTGAAAAAAATGGCCTTTTCAAATTTTCTTTAAAATATGAGAAATTGCTGCTAAAGTTCTAAGCCTTGTAACGTCCTAGAAAAATAAAAGAACGCTCAAAAAAATGATGCAAATATAAAGTAGACATATGGGAAATGTTAACTAGTAACTATTTTGCGTGGTATTACTATCTGTTTTACAAGCAGATACGTTTAAATTTAGAAAAATGCTAATTTTTGCATATTTTTTTCTAAATTTTGCTGTTTTTTAGAAGTAAATACCAAAATTATCGACCAAATTTTTTCACTAACATAAAGTACAACATGTCATGAGAAAACAATCTCAGAATCGCTTGGATAGGTAAAAGCATTCTGATGTTATTACCACATAAAGTAAGACATGTCTGATTTGAAAAAATCGTCTGTGTCCTGAAGGCCAAAACAGGCTGGTTCCTGAAGGGGTTAAATATACATATATAAAGTAACGGCAAACAAATTAAAAAGCAGTCGCTCTAGCTGGGGATTTCGCTCCATATATGGACAGTGACATCAGGGGCTCCCTCTAGAAGTGGAACAGTAATGTCAAGCGCTTCCCCGAGCTCAGCACTTAAAGTAGCTCTGTGCCCAGGTAGTCCTATTGTGAGGGCCTGTATCAGTTTTTTACGGCCATCGCAAGGATTGATTTCTGAAAAATTGCTGTTAAAAACTGATTTATTGAATTCTATGGGGGCCGTCGAGCCATGAAAATGGGCAAAAATAGAACATGCAAATTTGGTGCATATTTTAAACAGGAGATAAAAGTAAGGGAAAGTATATCCTTTTATATCTTTTTTTTTTTTAAAATACATTCCTTGTTTTGGCTTAAAACTAAACCTAAAGCACTAAACCTTTTCTGTGTGAAAGCAAGCATCCTTATTTATATATCTCCTCTACATCTCTCCCATGCAAAACGTCCATGTATAAGGTAATGACAAATATCTCTCCGTACACAGCCACATCTTGGTACAATTTGCCTGAATGATCCAGCCTTGCAACAAAGTGACCCTGTTGTAAGGCCATAGAGCTCCTAGTAGCAGGGGCATCACATTTTCACAATGAAATCTTTTAGAACAAGAAAAAACATCCCTTTCTAATATTCTAGTTTATAAAGAACCTTTGTTTGAAGTATGCTATATTTGCATTTAAACATGTCTTTTTGGCACTTTTATTTTATTTCTGATCAATGTAGGTCGTCAACCTTGCTTCAAAGGTAAGAGAAGGAAATTGTGGAAAATTCAAAGGAAGCAAGTTATGAGAGTTCAAAGCATCACTTAACAGCTCTATCAGCTCAGGTCATCCACCTCTAAAAATGATATACACCAGTACAACTTTGCAACTAATGCAGGCAGTGGGCACCCTCAGTGTATGAATACAGACCTCTAAGCCATGAGGATGCTTTTTTTTTTTTCTTTATAAAATTCTTTAATTTAGATATATTTTATTTTTCCCAGAGGAAAAATTTAAAACTCACAGGAAACCTTCCCCCCCCCCCTTAAGTACGATGCTTATTCAATGCTTATCCAATGGGCAATGCAGTGCCAGGTGATATACATGACTGGTATAGATATTTAGAAAAAAAGGTGGGGGGGGGGCATGAAGGGAGAACAGAAAACAATAAGGGGAAAACAGGGATGGGAAAAGAGAGATATAATATAAAGCAATATCTGTCATCATATAAACTATTCAGCATTATTCAAATATCCAAATGTAAATCATTATTCAGTTAATCCTCGTGTCAGATGTGGATATAATATTCCCCATCAGGAGTTATATACTATGAGGAGAAATCTTGTAATTGTGACCATATAGCCTGATATCGAGTGACATTGTCCTCTATGATCGCCATAATATGCTCAAAGCTTCGGATATCTCTAAATTTAGTAATCATTTTCTGGAAAGGGATTGAGTACGATTTCCACCTTACTGCAATAGTCCACTTTGCAGTGGAAATAAAAGGAGTAATTAATTTAAATAGTTTTTTTTAGAAACATCCGGGATTGGGGCATTAAGTGATGCAACCATGGGCTCTGACAGGGAGCTTCAATTTCACAGATATCCATCTCTCAACCTGTCTCCAATGCATTTGAGCATTCATTGGAGATGCATCAGTCATGTCCACCAAACGTGACTTAAAGAACCTATTTCTCCGCATCCACGGAAACATGGATTATTTTTGGGATGGGAAGATTTTAGCTAGCCTTACAGGGGTCAGATACCATCTGTTCAGAAGTTTGTAAGAAGTCTCTATAATGTTATAAGAACAGGAACATCTGTGAGCATCTCCCATATGCGTTGCCAAATAATGTCACCAGGTACATGGCCTATCTCCTTTTCCAATGCTGCTACATAGAAAGGGGGCATCATCAGAACTGTGAGATCATACCTTTACTTTTAGGGGTCATTCTGCATAAATTCTCAAACGTGGAACCGTGAGCTATAGAGAATTTAAAGGATGATGTCATACAATATGAGATTTGCATGTATCTATAATGTTCCTTCAACGGTATATCTAGGTCCAATCTTAAGTCCTCGAAGGGTATCGGTTTCTCATTTCGTATAAGCTTGAGGAATGCGTTAAGGTGATGATTGATCCACCATTGAAAGACGGTAGGTGTTTGACCTGGAGGGAAATCTGGGTTATGAAATATGTTTTGTATCGAGGAAGGGTTGAACATTAATGTAATGAGGATGCCAGGAACAGAGAGAACTCTGATACTAGCTGTTTAACCACTTAGATGCCGTAGTCGTGACATTGGAATCTAAGCTAGGCCCCAGATCTACCTGTTATTGATCACATCTAAGTTATAACAGGTGGATCTTGAGTGTCAGCGAAGCCATCAGACCCGCTGACCTGACGGTTTCAGGTTTCAGCGCAAGGCACAGCTTCTATGTTTCCAGGATACATAGAAGCTGTATCTCTAAAAGTAAAACATTTTTTTTTATTAAAAACCAATTCAAAAGTTTTTCATTGTTTTATTAAATAACCATAGTACATTGTCTGGTAAAAAACAAATTGTTCAAATGTTTACATAGCCAGGTGTTGTTTGTGTTTCTATAAGTAAGGTGATCAGAATGTACAATAGCCATACCCTGATGTTCTGAAGGTATAATCTCTAATATCAAAATATCAAGCAATAGAAAAGAAGGACGTTTGCAGCAAGCAGCTGCGTAAGACAATAATTTCAGGATTTCTTCCTGGGCTTGAGCTCTGATATATCCATTCCTACCATATGGTGACTTAGGTGATTCCCGGTGTTTCATGACTATGAATAATTCTTTATGAATGGATGACTAGCCTCTTTATAAATGCCTACAATCAACAAGAGGATTCTCAATGTCTTCTTGAAAAGCAATTAGAGCATTTAGAGGTGCATGTGTTTATTTTCCTATACTCTTACCTCAAGTTTATTTGCTTGGCCAAATAAACACATTATTTTAAGAGAGCAGTGGATAAATGTGTGTCAGGCACAGCTAATGCTGCTTATCTCCAGGAGAAGTGTTAAAAGGCGTACTCTATCTTTTATAAGAAATAATTGAAGTAGTTCTCCGCCTTTGAAAATTCCCTACTTGTTAAAAGGGTCCCTTGACATTAAGCTGTTCAAAACTGTCCCCCTGCTGTGATCCCCAATGATCAGCTGTAATCTGGCAGTAAGTGTTCAATTTCCCTGCAGTACCACCAAAAGAGAAACTAGTCTTTAAACACATACTTTATATATACCACATATTAATAGGACTGCAAATAAATATTTTTATTATGTAATAGTCAATATCCTTTACATTTTCCAGATTTTGGCAATATTTCTAGGGGCATTGCTGGGACAAGGGCAATGTTTCTCAAAATTTTTATGCCGAGTACCCCCTAGCCAAAGGAATTTATACTAGCTGTAGAGAGGTTGGAGAGAAGTAACCGCAGGACAGCTAGTAATAACAGCAAAAGATATGTCCGGCCTTGTTACCCTAAGATGCAGTCGGTGATTGACAGCAGTACAGGGCATCAGAGCTGAATTTAACAGAACATAGACCAGCAAAGTGCAACCTGTCACGATCTATGGGTATGTGGACCCACTGGGCCATACCGTCGTAGCGGGATAGCAGCTGGCCAAACAGTGTACCAAGTCAATGTCTATATAGTCCAAGCACAAGGGTACCTGCAGCAGTTCAGACAGTAGTAACAGCTAGGCTCAGATGGGATCGTGGCAGCAGACACCAGGCGTGGTGTAACACAGCAGCGTGACCGATGGCACAACACGACTCCAACTTTCGGACAGATTCTGCCTCTGGAGTCCACACCTTGCCGCCAATGATGAGAAGTTTGGCATAAACTGCCTGTAGAAGTTGGCGAATCCCAAAAAACACTGTATGGACCGCAGGCCCTGAGGACGTGGCCATTCCAGGACGGACTTTACTTTCCCAGGATTCAACTTGAGACCTTCATCCGAGATGATGTAACCCAGGAAGGGCAGAGAGTTCTTTTCAAAGACGCATTTCTCCAGCTTGGCATACAGACAATTATCCCTTAATCACAGTAGAACTTGACGAAAATGCCTCCGATGAGTCGTTAGATCTAGAGAGAAAATCAGAATATCATCGAGATAGACCACAACACAGACATAGAGAAGATCTCGGAAGATATCATTGATGAATTCTTGGAAGACCGCGGGAGCGTCACACATACCGAAGGGCATCACCAGGTCTTCGTAGTGCCCATCTCGAGTGTTAAACGCCGTTTTCCACTCATCACCTTGACGGATTCGGATCAAATTGTAAGCTCCACGCAAGTCTAGTTTAGAGGAGATCTTGGCTCCTCGTATGCGGTCAAACAGTTGGGAAATTAGTGGCAATGGATATTTGTTCTTGACCGTGACTTGATTGAGACCACGGTAGTCAATGCAAGGCCGAAGAGATCCGTATTTTTTCTTGATAAAGAAGAACCCGGGCAGGCCGGGGAGGAGTATTTTTGTATGAAACCCCTCTCCAGATTCTCCCTGATATAGGCTGACATAGACTGAGTCTCTGGCATGGAGAGAGGGTATACCGGACCATGGGGAGGGGACGCCATTGGAACCAGTTCAATGGGGTAGTCATAATCCCGGTGTGGAGGAAGCGTCTCAGCCTCCTTCTTGCTGCAGACATCCGCAAACTGGGAGAAGTGAGGGGGTAATCGTGCCAATGACTGAGGCAGAGGAGGCTGGACAGGATGGATCTGTAACAGACCGCGGCTGCGACATTTGGAGCCCCATTGGAGAACTTCTCCGGAATTCAAGTCCAGGACTGGGGCAAGTAGTCGAAGCCAGGGCAGGCCCAGTAGGACAGGATTGATGGCTTTAGGCAAAACAAGAAACAAAATTAGTTCCGAATGAAGGGCTCCAACTTGGAGCTTCAGCGGCTTGGTTTCAGAAACGATCGGCTCGGGCAGAGGCAGTCCATTCACCGAGGCAACAGCCAAAGACATCTCCAGAGGGACTGTGGGCAACTGGAGAAGTCTTTTTGGATGAAGTTTGCTGTGGACCCAGATATGCCGAGACCCGGTGCATCTTTTCACCAGACACTATGGTCACAGGAATGGACAGTTTAGAGGATATAGTTGTCTCTCCAACCAATTCTAGGCATTAGAGTTTCTTTTGCTTCTGAGGGCACAAATGCACAACATGGCCTACGAGGCCGCAATACAGACAGAGTCCTGAAGTGCGTCTGCGGTGCTTCTCCTGGGCATACATTTTTAGCCAGTCCACCTGCATAGGCTTCTCTGGTGGGACAACTGGTGAGGGCAACAGGGATTGCTGGAAGATAGGAGCCAGCTTAGGGAATCTTCTCTCCCGACGAACCTTTTGGGATCGCTCCTGGATCCTCATGTCAATCTGGGTGGCTAGAAGTATGAGGTCATCGAGGGTTGATCATGAGCGGCAAGCTCGTCTTTAATTTTAGGAGACAGTCTCTGCCAGAATGTAGCCACCAAGTCCTCGCTGTTCTAGGACAGCTCTGCCACCAGGGTGCGGAACTGAATGGCGTACTTGCCGACGGAGGTGTCCCCCTGGCGAAGGGTCAGAAGAGATGCAGCTATTGAGGAGACTCGTCCAGGTTCCTCAAATACTGTGCGAACAGTCTGTAGGAAACACTGGAAGTCACAGGTCTATGGTCCCTGACGTTCCCAGGTAGGGTTTGCCCATGCTAGGGCTTTGCCAGTAAGGAGTGAGACTATAAATGCGATCCTTGCGCCATTAGTTGAATCTGGCACTGGTTCAGAAATCCCCTGCAGGTCGTCGCGTCTCTGTCATAGAGAGAAGGTAGTGGCAGCTAGGATTCGAGAGTCAGTACCGGTACTGACAGGAGGTGTAGCAGGAGGAACAGCCGGAGCAACAGGAACGGATGCTGAGATGACTGCAGCTTGCGCTTGTGTAATGGCATTTACCGCCTGGAGGAGTTGGTCCTGTCGTAATTGCCAGACTAGCATATCCGCCTGAATGGCTTGTGGTGTCGTCACGGTCTTGGGTTGACCAGCGGGGTCCATGGCCTAAGTGTACTGTCACGATCTATGGGTATGTGGATTCACTGGGCCATTCCGCCGTAGCGGGATAGCAACTGGCCAAACAGTGTACCAAGTCAATGTCTATATAGTCCAAGCACAAGGGTACCTGTAGCAGTTCAGACACTAGTAACGGCAAGGCTCAGATGGGACCATGGCAGCAGACACCAGGCATGGTGTAACACAGCAGGCGTGACCGATTGCACAGCACGACTCCAACTTTCTAAGGCACAGGAACAACGGTAGCAAGGGATACAGGATACAGGTAACAGGTATGGGAACACTGGAAACATGATAACACTAAGGGACCATTTGCAAGACTAACACAGGTACACACAACAACGCTCAGGCAATGAGTGAATGGGCAGAGCCCTTTTTATAGTCCAGGGTGATCATGGGTTAATTGATGATTATTTTCATGTGCACGCGCTGGCCCTTTAAGGCTGGGCAGCAGCATGCGCGTGCACCCTACGGGACACAGCAGAACGGAGCGGAAGTGAGCGATGGCATCTCCTATATATATATATATATATATATATATATATATATATATATATATATTTATTTATATGAAAAAGACGAAGACAATTTCTCCACTTACTCCCTGTGAGTGGTAACATGTTACTAGCCACAAATAATCCACAGCATATCACCTCCTCTTTTACAGTCGCTGCAATCCTGCCAGAGTACCTCATCCTTGGGTTCCGTATAATATAATACAAAAAATTCAGAGAAGAAACCTTCGAGAGCAGCCCGTCTGGAGTTTGGTGCAGTAATCACGAATTAACATATATAATAAATTGTACTCACACATATGAGAAGAGCTGCCACCACGCTCTCCCATAATCCATGATAGCCTTGTATAATGGTTCCTCGGTCTCTTTTTCAAGCAATGTAGCCGGTAAAATCATCAGTCGGATTAAAATACGGTTTAATAGCAAATACATATAAAAACAAATAATATCTAAACATTCCATGCGTATCGGGGCATTCCTCTTCATCAGAAATTATTCACTTCAAAACGCTGACACTTGTTAAATGCCCGGCCATCACTTATCCCTGCCGCCTCTGACGTTGGGCGGAAGTGACGAACACTTGCAACCACTCCATACTATATTATATTACTAGACTCCACATATTTGCATGCCATATTTGCAACCGTGTTAGGAGATAATGACATCAGTGAGCATGTCGGTACAAATACCTAATTCAAAATTCTTGTAGATGCATATTATTCAGCCACAAAATTAAAAACATTGTGTAAGTTGTGCTTGTGCCGCCACAACAGCTCTGACCCGTCAAGGCATGGTATCCACAAAACCGCCAAATCATTTAGGTCCTGTAAGTTGTGAGGTGGGGCCACAATGGATCAAACTTGTTTTTCCAGCACTTCCCACAGATGCTTGATCAGATTGAGATCTGGAGAATTAACATCCCCTTGAATGCCAGCAGCCAAGGTTTCCTAGCAGTACATTGCCCAGGGCATAACACTGCCCTAGCTAGCTTGCATTCTTCCCATGGTGCATCCTGATGCCAGTTCTTTTGATTGGTACTAACCAGTGCATACCATGAACCAGACCTGTCATTTTGGAGATGTTCTGACCCAGTCTTCAAGCGTTGTCAAAGTCTCTCAGATCCTTACGCTTGCCCGTTTTTCCTGCTTCCAACACATTAACCTCTAAAATTGACTGTTCAATTGCTGACTAATATATCCCACCTATTGTCAGGCTACATTGTTATTTACATAGTTGATAAGGTTGAAAAAAGAGACAGGTCCATCAAGTCCAACCTATAATCCTACTGTGTTAGGAGATAATCAATGTTAGACAACATCACCTGGCAATGGTTTTAATGGTATGGTTGAATGGTGTATAGCTTTTAAAGGCTGTGTACACATTTGAAAGGCATTTTTTTTAAATAAAAAGGTCAGTCAGTGTGATTAGTGCAACTTTAAATTATATTTACTATTTGAGATACAGCTGCTCTGTATACAGAATACAAAGCAGCTGTATCTCAAAAAGTAAAAATCATTTTTAATAAAAACTAATTATAAAGTTGCACTAATAACTGGCTGACATTTTTATTTAAAAAAATGCCTTTCAAAGGTTTACGGTAGCCTTTAATAGTTACTAAATTAATACTTTGATTTTTGTACTAATTATGTTGTTCTCAATATGAAAATAATATGAATTATTATAGCAAAAATTTAGTAACCAATTAAAGTAAGAAATTTAGACTGTTGGGCATGACCTTGGATCCTCAGTAGTAGAGTAGATCTTCAGTCCTCAGCAGTATAGCTGAATGTACTCAGAGAATTCTGAACTAAGGTTTCCAAGATGAACATAATGCATCAGTGATATGTGGAAATTGATTTAGCCATATAGAATTGGAAACTATTTATAAAGTGTTTAAGAAAGTTCAAGAAATCCTTAAATGGCTCACAGAAAGCAATTCTGTTTTGCAGTTTTCCATCTTGAACTGTAATTATCTGTAGTGTTTGCCAATATAAATATATAAAAATTGTAAAGTTCAAAAGTAATTGCCCCCTCCATCTCAGTAATAACAGCATTTTTTCCCACTGCCTCTGCCTACCAATAAAATATTTAGAAAATTTAAAGTTGTATTCCGGTTGTAACAAGTTGTTACCTATCCACTGGAGCGCTGTGCTCGTCAGTTTCCGACTATGCCATAGACTTTGAATGAAGCAGCAGGGCACATTCTTGGCATGCCGCTCCATTCAACTAGCCCCCAGAAAGCGTTCTTGCTGCTGGGGGAAACGGGGACAAAGCACTCCCATTCTGACGAACGGGTGGGGACCCAGCGGACGGATCCGCACTGATCTACCTGTTATCACCTGCTCAGTGGATAGGTAAAAACTGTTAAAAACGTGTCCCAACCGGAATATCTCTTTAAGGCTATGTTCACATCTGCGTCAGATGCTCCGTTAGGGGCCTCCATCGCAGATCCGGCAGGTTTTGCGGGAGTTTGCCAGAAACAATAGCGCAGTATGCTGTTAAAGTCATTAAAGTCAATGGGTTCCGGTGTTATCCGTTGTGCAACAGAACCGTCGGTTCCATTATTCCCTTTTTCTGCTCCTCTGATGGAGCAGTATAATGGAACACACCAATGCAGGTGTGAACCCAGCCTAAGTAGACCTCTTTTTAATTATTTATTTATACTTTTTCATTTTCTAAATACACATTAAAAAACTTTCTACTATACTCCATGTAGTACTCTTACGCTTTGCTATTCCTGTTGCGCTGTAGTAATAGGGGCAGATTTAGTAATACTGGCGTTTCATGTTTCAGTCTAAAAAGAAAGTGCGCACCCCCCTTAATAAATTTGGTGCATTTCTAACTTTCCTAAAGTTAGAAAATGATATCAACACCAACTATGAGTAGTTGTAGATTTGCGCCATTTTCTGGCTTTAGTATTAAGAAATCTGAAAAAGCCAGAGACCAAGCCAACCTCGTCCACTTTTTTTAAGCTGGTGCAAATCTATTGATAAATTCCCCCCAAAGATTATTCGGGTGATGAATTGCAGAATTGAGCTCTTAGTTCTAGTACTCACTCGGAAACCATGTCTGTTAACTATGCTTCGGTCATGTTCAGCATTTTATGAACAACCTGAAAACCCAAAAAGGCGAGCACTGGGTCTTGGAGATTCCTCATTGTTCAAGTGAAAAATTTGGGAACTAAGAGGATTCGTGCAGGTAGGAAACAAGAAATAAACCACATAAATATATGGTTAATTAACCTACTGTATCATAAATGGACTTATCAAGAAAGCATAATCCATCCTGTGATGACAAAAAGCATACACCAAAAATAACTATAATACAGAACCAAATAAGTAAATTTTTATTAGATTAGTACACATGCAAAAACTCTCATTTGAAGAGAACCCACCTTTGATAAGGTGATGTCCAGTCAGTTATTTATCATTGCCGTGATAGATACATATTGTATATCCAGAGAGAAAGCACTACAAAAAAGAGTAAAAGTAAAGCTGCTATACTATGTATAAGGGCTGTGTCACAACTCCATTATGGTTTTCTGTTGTTCTTCTTCGTCATAGGAGCAGAACAATGAAAAAACTGTTTACTGCTACTAAAAGTGAAAGCAGAGGGCAAGTTGCTAGCCATATCTCGATTGCAACCAATTTTTTTTATCCTCATGTCATCCACCAGTCATGAGATTGCAACAGAACGGCAGCTGAAAGTTATTTTCTTATGTTAGGGACGCCCAAGTCCCCAAGGGTGGTTAAAATTTTGAAGTTTACTCTAGGCCTCTTGTTTTTCCAACTGAAGTTAATTAGTAGGCCTTGAATCTTTTTGTAATACAAGCTAGAGAGTGGTATTACTACCGTTCTATACAGTGAAGGAAATAAGTATTTGATCCTTTGCTGATTTTGTAAGTTTGCCCACTGTCAAAGACATGAACAGTCTAGAATTTTTAGGCTAGGTTAATTTTACCAGTGAGAGATAGATTATATTAAAAAAAAACAGAAAATCACATAGTCAAAATTATATATATTTATTTGCATTGTGCACAGGGAAATAAGTATTTGATCCCCTACCAACCATTAAGAGTTCAGCCTCCTCCAGACCAGTTACACGCTCCAAATCAACTTGGTGCCTGCATTAAAGACAGCTGTCTTAAATGGTCACCTGTATAAAAGACTCCTGTACACAGACTCAATTAATCAGTCTGACTCTAACCTCTACAACATGGGCAAGACCAAAGAGCTTTCTAAGGATGTCAGGGACAAGATCATAGACCTGCACAAGGCTGGAATGGGCTACAAAATTATGAGTAATACGCTGGGTGAGAAGGAGACAACTGTTGGTGCAATAGTAAGAAAATGGAAGACATACAAAATGACTGTCAATCGACATCGATCTGGGGCTCCATGCAAAATCTCACCTCGTGGGGTATCCTTGATCCTGAGGAAGGTGAGAGCTCAGCCGAAAACTACACGGGGGGAACTTGTTAATGATCTCAAGGCAGCTGGGACCACAGTCACCAAGAAAACCATTGGTAACACATTACGCCGTAATGGATTAAAATCCTGCAGTGCCCGCAAGGTGCCCCTGCTCAAGAAGGCACATGTACAGGCCTGTCTGAAGTTTGCAAATGAACATCTGGATGATTCTGAGAGTGATTGGGAGAAGGTGCTGTGGTCAGATGAGACTAAAATTGAGCTCTCTGGCATTAACACAACTCACCGTGTTTGGAGGAAGATAAATGCTGCCTATGACCCAAAGAACACCGTCCCCACAGTCAAGCATGGAGGTGGAAACATTTTTTTTTTTTTGGGGTGTTTCTCTGCTAAGGGCACAGGACTACTTCACCGCATCAATGGGAGAATGGATGGAGCCATGTACCATCAAATCCTGAGTGACAACCTCTTTCCCTCCACCAGGACATTAAAAATGGCTCGTCGCTGGGTCTTCCAGCACGACAATGACCCGAAACATACAGCCAAGGCAACAAAGGAGTGGCTCAAAAAGAAGCACATTAAGGTCATGGAGTGGCCTAGCCAGTCTCCAGACCTTAATCCCATCGAAAACTTATGGAGGGAGCTGAAGATCCGAGTTGCCAAGCAACAGCCTCGAAATCTTAATGATTTACAGATGATTTGCAAAGAGGAGTGGGCCAAAATTCCATCTAACATGTGTGCAAACCTCATCATCAACTACAAAAAATGTCTGACTGCTGTGCTTGCCAACAAGGGTTTTGCCACCAAGTATTAAGTCTTGTTTGCCAAAGGGATCAAATACTTATTTCTCTGCACAATGCAAATAAATATATATAATTTTGACAATGTGATTTTCAGTTTTTTTTTTTTTTATATATTCTATCTCTCACTGGTAAAATTAACCTAGCCTAAAAATTCTAGACTGTTCATGTCTTTGACAGTGGGCAAACTTACAAAATCAGCAAGGGATCAAATACTTATTTCCTTCACTGTATGTATAGAGAATAATCTGAAGAATTAACATTTTTACTACTGAAATTTTTTCCAGCCATGACACCGGAAACTTAGGGGAGTTTGTTAGAAAATTGGATACGTCTGTAAGTAAGTGATCATAATTATGCATTAAATAGATGTCTACAGCTTAACGTCAGAATTGAGTAATGAAATGGGTCTAAAATTTTCAGGGACGACTGGCGACTACCCTGGTTTAGGGAGGGTAATGATAGTGATTGCGAGCATCTCCTTCAGAAAGGAGCCCACATCTGCAGCTTTAGTAAAAACTGATAGCAAATGTGGGTATAAAATGGATTGAAACATTTAATAATATAAATATGAAAACCTATGAGGGCCTGGTGCATTGTGTGGTTTGAGGAACGATATTTGTCTTTCAATCTCGTTAGGGGAGAATGGGGATAACAAGGTCTGACATTGGTCACCTGAAAGAGTGGGTAATGAGATGTAGGAGAGAAAGTAATTAATATCAGAATGAGTGGCCTGAAAGACAGAGGGATCCTTCTTTAAATTATATTGTTAGTGATAATATGACTAAAAACGGTCTACAATATGTTGTAATGTGGGATCCTTCTTCGTCTTGAAGAAAAGCCATTTTTTGTGTGGCCGCAAGGCCCTCAAGGCGTCTAATGAGTTGAGAACTCATCTTATTGTTGTTTTAATAATAGTTTCGTTGGCATTATAAACCGTAAAGTCATGCGTGTAAGAGAGTAAAGTGCAGAGTGAATGCCTCGTCTCCAATAGTTAAGTGGAAAGGTCAGAGGATAGGGATGACTTATCTCTGCGCTCCAGGTCATTCATTTTGGCGAGCAAAGATTTAAGCTGTGCCTCTTTCTTGCATTTGTCTAAAGAAGAATATTTAAGTGGCCACGCATTACTGCCTTATGTGCATTCCACAACATGAAGGGGTCAGGAGTGAAGGGCTTATTAGTAGAAAAACTATTGGGCGGTTCATCCTCAAATTATTTTTTGAGCAATATTGAGATGTTCTAGCGAGAGAGGGGGTGTGAAGTTACTGTCTCCAAGAACCAGGGAGACAGGGGAGTGATCTTATCAACTTATCAGGTCGATAGTAGCCTTACAACTATTAATAAATCTCTAGTGGGAAGGATAAACATATCTATTCTGGTATCTATTCTGGCGTTCGTGGTACGTAAAGGAGAAATGTATGTGTAGTTCCTTTCTGAGCTGTGTAAGCATCCCCATACATCATGTATGTCATTTTCAGATAGGATCGTCTTAATAGAGGGACGAGATCTGCCCCGATAGAACGTATCTAGTCTAGGATCAAAGATTGCATTGAAATTGCCATCAATGAAAAAGTTACCCACGCAGAGAGGTTTGACAATTTGAAAATTTTTGTAAGATAGGACTTTTGTTTTCTATTGGTAAGAATACATTTAGAAAAGAATATGTAACATTGTTCACTATTTTTATTATACTAGTAGTTAGAGATGAGCGAACTGGGACAACCGAACCCGGTTTCGGTCCGAACATCGGGAAAAGTTCGGTTCGCAGCGAATCCGAACTTCACCGGGTTCGGCGGAACCCGTTTTGAGCGAACCCGGCTACATTTTGGCGCCTGCCACATGTTAGATGTAAAATGGAGGATTTCACAATATCACCTGACATCAGGCTACCCCATAATGCAGAGGCGTAGGTAGGTTCTCCAGCACCCGGGGCAAAGATTCAGTTTGGCGCCCCCCCCCAACCTCTTTCCCGACATCTCCTTCCCCCTCGCCGTGTTTGTTTTCTCTACCAATCGACGTGTCATTTCTTTTTATGTAACGCGAGCATAAAATTATTTGTACATTTCACAAGCAATATGGTTCTATACACAACACCAGAACCAAGCTCGGTACATATATACAGCCCCAGCACAAATACAGCTCAATTTAGTGCAACCCCTGCCGTATAGGTGTGTACGGCGTAAAACTACAGCTCCCAGCATGGCCCGAACAATGGTGAGGATTTGCTGGGAGATGCCGTTTCACAAAAAATAAATCCTATCATAATCATACCACCCATCATCTCGCTGCATATCATACAGTGACTACAGTGCTGATTAGAGGCAGAATGAACATTTACATTAAGTGACTCACCGGTGACGTCTCAGATTCTAGTTCTTTTTCTCCATTTGGTCCAGACCTCTATGATGAATTCTCCCAGTCCATTTCTGCAGTTTGCCGCTCACATGTCTTCAGCTTCTCACTTTTCCAACATTTCTGCACCTATAAATGAATATAAAGTTATCATTATACCACACACTACGCCCCTAAATATAATAGCGCCAAACACTGCACCTCTAATTATAATAGCACCATACACCGTGTCACACACACACACACACACACACACACACACACACACACACACACACACTGTGCCCCCTGTAGATAGTGCCTGCCATAGAGCCCCTGTAGATAGTGCCCCCATATAGACCATTCCTGCCTGTATATAGTGTCCCACAAATAACTCCCCCTATAGTGCTCTACAGATAGCCCACCCCTGTATATAGCCCCCTGTAGATATAGCCCACCCCTGTATATAGAGCTCTACAGATAGCCCAACCATGTATGTAGCCCCCTGTAGATATAGCCCACCCCTGTATATAGTGCTCCACATATAGTCCACCCCTGTATATAGTGTTTCACAGATAGCCCACCCCTGTATATAGCCCCCCCTTGTACATATAGTCCACCCCTGTATATAGTGCTCCACTAGATAGTCCACCCCTGTATATAGTGCTCCACAGATAGCCCACCCTTGTATATACTATATACAAGGGTGGGCTATCTGTGGAGGACTATATACAGGGGTGGACTATATGTACAAGGGGGCTATATACAGGGGTGGGCTTTCTGTGGAGCACTATAGGGGGGAGCTATTTGTGGGATACTATATACAGGGGTGGGCTATATCTACAGGGGGACTATATACAGGGGTGGTCTATATCTACAGGGGGACTATATCTACAGGGGGACCATATCTACAGGGCTGGGCTATACACAGGGCTGGGATATACACAGGGGGGCTATATCTACAGGGGTGGGCTATACACAGGGGGACTATATACAGGGGTGGGCTATATACAGGGGTGGGCTATATACAGGGGGAATATATCTACAGGGGGTTATATCTATAGGGGGGCTATATACAGGGTGACTATATCTACAGGGGGGGCTATATACTGGGGTGGGCTATCTATGGAGCACCATATACAGGGGTGGGCTATATCTACAGGGGGCTATATACTATATAGCCCACCCCTGTATATGGTGCTCTATAGACAGCCCACTCCAGTATATAGCCCCCCTGTAGATATAGCCCCCCTGTAGATATAGCCCCCCTGTAGATATAGTCCCCCTGTAGATATAGTCCCCCTGTATATAGCCCAGCAGATATAGTCCCCCTATATATAGCCCAGCCCTGTAGATATAGTCCCCCTGTATATAGCCCCCCTGTAGATATAGTCCCCCTGTATATAGCCCCCCTGTAAATATAGTTCCCCTGTATATAGCCCCCCTGTAGATATAGTCCCCCTGTAGATATAGTCCCCCTGTATAAAGCCCCCCTGTAGATATAGTCCCCCTGTATATAGCCCAGCAGATATAGTCCCCCTGTATATATCCCAGCCCTGTAGATATAGTCCCCCTGTATATAGCCCTGCCCTGTAGATATAGTCCCCCTGTATATAGCCCCCCTGTAGATATAGTCCCCCTGTATATAGCCCAGCCCTGTAGATATAGTCCCCCTGTATATAGCCCAGCCCTGTAGATAGACACCCCCCGTAGATAGACACCCCCCGTAGATAAAGTCCCCCGTGTAGACAAAGTCCCCCCCGCAGATACAGACACACACTTCTATTACAATTAAAAAAAGAAAAAAATTTCAAACTCACCTTATTCCCGCTCCCACGCCGTCCAGCAGCCATGGAGACCTGCTCTCTTCTGCGCAGGTCTCCTGGGGGTTGAACGTGGCGTCTATGAAAGGCGCTGATTGGCTGGGCAGGATGACTTTCCCTGCCAGTCAGTCAGCGCCTTTCATCGATGGAAGCGTCACTGGTACAAAAGGTACCAGTCGCTTCATTCGTGGAGAGGCGCTGAATGGCCGGGCACGGAACGTGCCCGATCATTCATTGCTTCTAATTGTACCTGTGTCCTTGCGACACAGGTACAATTATAGTGCAGGAGGAGGGGGCGCTGGCGCCCCCCTCTGAACTGCGCCCGGGGCACATGCCCCGCTTGCCCCCCCCTAGCTGCGCCCCTTCATAATGCCTTGCAAACGGCTTTCCCAGCCAATCGGGAGGCATCATAGGGGCGGGCTCAAGACTGCAATAAAAGTCTATGCACGGAGCTCAGCGGTCATTTTAGAGACAGGAGCTGTAGGGATAGCATCTCTGTGCAGTAAGGGAAAGCTTTAGGAATCTAAAAGGCAGGAATCCAGCAATCGAAGGGGCTCATCCACTACTCACTACTCAGCCAGTGTGTGAATACGCTTTTATAAGGGGCACATCCGCGTTGCATCAAATTGCAATACAGGCAGGCTTTGTAGTACTACAACGCGCAGCATTCCCTGAGTCAGTGCACAGTGGCTGATAGAAATTCTCATTCATTGCCATTTGCCAAGCCAGTGTGTGAATACGCTTTTAGAAGGGGCTCATCCCCGGCCGTTAACATAAGAAATAAATAACAATCCAACGTGCAATACAGGCAGCCTTTGTAGTAGACGTAGTACTACAACGCCCAGCATTCCCTGAGTGCACCGCGGCGTGGCTGATAGAAATTCTCATTCATTGCCATTTGCCAAGCCAGTGTCAGTGTGTGAATACGCTTTTAGAAGGGGCTCATCCCCGGCCGTTAACATAAGAAACAAATAACAATCCAACGTGCAATACAGGCAGTCTTTGTAGTAGACGTAGTACTACAACGCCCAGCATTCCTTGAGTGCACCGCGGCGTGGCTGATAGAAATTCTCATTCATTGCCATTTGCCAAGCCAGTGTCAGTGTGTGAATACGCTTTTAGAAGGGGCTCATCCCCGGCCGTTAACATAACAAACAAATAACAATCTAACGTGCAATACAGGCAGCCTTTGTAGTAGACGTAGTACTACAATGCCCAGCATTCCCTGAGTGCACCGCGGCGTTGCTGATAGAAATTCTCATTCATTGCCATTTGCCAAGCCAGTGTGTGAATACGCTTTTAGTAGGGGCTCATCCCCCGGGTTTTGATTCAACTTGCTGCACTCCAGCAGTGAAATGTCTGTTAAAAAAAAGGTTGTGAAAGGACGGGGTAGAGGAAAAAACACCCATGCCGTGTCCTCTTCCAGTCCAAATGTTGGATCTGTTGGTGCCAGACCCAGTACCAGCATTTGTGGCACAAGACATGTGCCCAGTTCCACTAGTAGCAGCAGCCATGTGCCTGCTGGTGGTAGTAGCAGTATCAGCAAGCCAGACTTGTCCATCTCCTCCGGTGGGCGGGTTACTTTAGACAATACAGCCATTGTGGACTGGTTGGCTGGCTCGCGGTCATCTCAGCAGGAAGACTCTGACGATCTTGCTTCAAGCCAGGTTTCGTTGGATTCCAGATCCTCTACAGTTCCTTGGCACAATGACAGTAGTAATATGGATATTTCTAGCGTTTCCATTCCATCATCTATGTCTTCACTCCCCCTTCCTAGCAGGAAGCCATCTTTCCTGAGAGTCCTAAGAGACATTTCCTCGGTTGCGAAGGAAGATACTGAACAACATAGTGATGATGATTTGTTTTCCGCGAGTCAGCCAACGGAGTGTGTTGCGGCGGTGGTGGAGGTGGAAGCGGTGTCCGAGACGCATAGCTGTGGTAGTGGGGGTGTTGGTGGAGGTAGCCGTGGTGGCAGACGCAGTAATGAGGGGGGGGGGGGATAGAGCCCGCCATAATGTCACATCACATTCACAACACAGTGACCGAAGTGGCGGGGATGATGAGGAGGGCTATGATGATGATGTTGTTTTAGACAGGACGTGGGAACCAGGTGACGAGGTGATGACGGCGTCAGAGGAGGAGGGTAGTAGTGGCGGCACTGGCAGTGATAAACAGCCAAGCCGAGGTAGGGGCAGAAGTCAATCTGCAAAACGTTGCAGCAGTAGGGTCAGCTCAGGAGCCGGTGACGGCGACACTGATGTTGGTGTAGGCTCCCAAAAAAAGCCTGCCAGACAAGGGGCAAGCTCGGGTGGTGGTGGACGTGGTGGACGTGGTACTACCTCTTTACGGTACTCTGCCGTGTGGCAATTTTTCTGTACCTTCCCAGAGGACGAAAACATGGCACAGTGCCGTATCTGCAAGCAGAAAGTAAGGCGTGGGCAGGGCAGCAATGTAGGAACTACCGCTCTACGTAAACACATGGAGCGGCATCACAAGGCCATGTGGGACAATCGACATGCCCCACCATCATCATGTACATCTAATGAAGACCCCTCTGCCGCTGCTGCTCCGAGTCCCTGTCATCTTATTAGTAGCCAGGCCTTATCCACCATGTCGTTGTCATCATCATCATCATCATCACTGTCATCTAGTGCTCCTCCTACGTCCCGTCAGTTATCCATTACGGAATCGTTGTCCAATAAGCAACAATATATACCCAGTCATCCACTTGTCGTGCGGCTTAATTCACACCTGGCTAAGTTGTTGGTGGTGCAGTCGCTGCCGTAGCACCTGGTCGACTCCGCCGGCTTCAAGCAATTGATGGCGTGCGCTCAGCCTAGGTGGCGAATACCTAGCCGACATTACTTCTCCAAAACAGCTGTCCCTGCCTTGCACAAGCACGTGGAGGAAAAGGTGGGCCAGTCCTTGCAATTATCCGTGTGCAGCAGGGTACATGCCACCGTCGACACGTGGAGCAGCAACTATGGGCAGGGACAGTACATGTCTTTCACGGCCCACTGGGTCAATATTTTGCAGTCCGATGCACCACCGCAGCAATGCCAGGCATTACCACCTCCACGCTTGTATCTTTCTGGTTCAACTCCGGACACCAGGCGCCTACCATCCTCCTCCTCCTACTCCTCCTCCTTGCCCTCCTCAATGGAGGTCTTCCCGTCCCCGACAGGACACAGCGTATCTTCCACTCCTCCTCCCTCCTCTTTTCATAGGTGCAAGGTGAAGCGCCACAACGCTGTCTTACACCTGCTGAGCCTGGGCGAGAAAAGCCACACAGGGCAGGAGCTGCTGCTGTGCATCAAGGAGGAAATTGCACGCTGGCTGTCTCCTCTGAAACTCACACTGGGCAATGTTGTCTCTGATAACGGGAAGAACGTTGTGGCTTCACTGCGTCTAGGTCACCTGACACACGCTCCTTGCATGGCACATGTGATCAATCTGGTCATAACACGCTTCTTAAAGTCATATGTTGGTTTGAAGGGTGTGCTGGCCATGTCCAGGCGGGTTTGCGTTCGCTTTAGACGTTCGTATGCATTTAAGCACGCCCTCCAGTACTTGCAGCGTCAAAACAATCTCCCAGAACACAGCCTGATTTGCGGCGTTCCAACACGCTGGAATTCCACCCTGTACATGTTGGACCGTCTGTACGAACAGCGGAAAGTCGTGAATGATTTCCTGATGCAGCAGACGGGCAGCGTTTGGAGCCAGTGTAATTTCGAGCTCAGGCACTGGCAGATGGTAAGAGACGCATGTCGCGTTTTGAGGCCCTTTGAAGAGGCCACACGATTTGTGAGCCGTGACGCTAGCGGAATGAACGATGTTATGCCGCTGATATTCATTATGGAGCAAACGCTCACAGCGATGATTCAGCAAAGGATGGAGGAAGGATCACATCTGGCTATGGATGTTGAGGAGGAGGAGGAGGAGGAGGAGGATAAGGATGAGGAAACAGGACCTGAAGAGGAGCTGGATTTGGAGATGGAATCACAGGAAGGGATAGGGGACGAGGCAGCCGCACAACATGACAGTGAGGGTATGTGCACACACACTAATTACGTCCGTAATTGACGGACGTATTTCGGCCGCAAGTACCGGACCGAACACAGTGCAGGGAGCCGGGCTCCTAGCATCATAGTTATAGAAAACCTATAAGCTGTAGGGTCAATTAACACATAGTCATTTTTGGAAAAACATATATAACTTTTATTAAGTATCACAGTATTAACAATATTAAAAGATGAATCATGCAGAGCATGAAATAAAACGTCTGTCAGTTACAGAGGACATACAGGTAATACGAAAACGTAAGATAGGTAAATACGTGTACTACTGGACCAAGGAGAATCTGCCCAGAGAAATGATTGCAGCTTTTATATAAATAACATCAGCAGGGAATTGCATAACATGTGTGAGGGAGCAGAGATAAGAAACTCTACTGCAAATAACCACAAAAGGCTGGGATATAACGTCAGATAACTGCCTGTTAGTAGACCTAGTGAATGCAGATGCAGTTGGTGAAGATGCAAATAGTTGGAACGAAGTAGTACACAAAAAATACAGCATGTAACATACCCATAGTAGCCCTCTGCACAGAGAGAACGTCAGGTTTTCTATTGATTGATTAGGGCAATACACCAAGGTTCACTTGGTTTCACTACAGGTCTAGTGCACGATATAGTTACTTATAGAGTATGCATTTACACATATAATTACATACTAACTAGACCCCCCCTGCATGTACCAATAGGTTTATGTTAGCATCATAGTTATGTACGATGCTAGGAGTCCCTGCCTCTCTGCAGGACAACTGTCCTGTACTGTAATCATGTTTTCAGTACGGGACAGTTGTCCTGCAGCGAAGCAGGGACTCCTAGCGTCGTACATAACTATGATGCTAGGAGCCCGGCTCCCTGCACTGTGTTCGGTCCGGTACTTGCGGCCGAAATACGTCCGTCAATTACGGACGTAATTAGTGTGTGTGCACATACCCTGATGGTGATGACGAGTCTGACGACGACCTTGATGATGGACAACCATGGCAGTATGGGGCGGAGATGGAACCACCCGGGCCCTCTGAAATGCTGGCCAGGATGGCGAGCTGTATGCTTCGTTACTTGCGCGCTGACTGTCGTATTGTTAGCATGAAGCAAAGAGATGATTACTGGATAGCCACACTTTTAGACCCTCGGTATAAAGCCAGAATGGGGGAGTTTTTTGCGCCTTCCGAGAGGGAGGCAATGTTGGCTTATTGTCGAGAGAAGCTATGCAGCCAGCTTGTCACGGCTTTCAAACGGCAAACACCTGCTGCAAGCATGTCTGACCGGGGGGCCACTCTCCGCTCCCCACTGTCTCATCGTTCCACCGCCTCTGGCAGAGCTACCTCTGCAATAGGCGGCAGCAGCAGCCAATTCAGTTTGGAAAATATGATGACAACATTTTTACATCCAATACCCCGACCTGACACACATCGTAGTCACCAAAGGGATGTTCACCATCACCAGGTGCAGCACCTACACAACCAGGTTCACTCGTACCTGGACTGTGCCCTTTCTCGGTCAGAAATGCTGATCCCAGACCCCATGGACTTCTGGGTCAGCAGATTGGATCATTGGCAAGAACTGGCCCAGTTTGCCATGGGTGTACTGTCTTGTACAACCTCCAGTGTAGCGTCAGAGAGGGTATTCAGCGCGGCAAGGGGCTTCGTCACCCCTAAGCTAATAAGATTGTCCGCCAACAGCTTGGAAAAACTCACGTTTCTGAAAATTAATCAAGCGTGTATCGGTGAGGATTTTAAAACCCCTGTGCCTGATGCCACTGATTAGATCTGACATTGCTGCTGCTGCTGCCGCCTGCTACTGCCGCCTGCTACTACGGGATTCTGTCCTGTCCACTCTTTTTTAATGTGCCGCTGTTGGTGCTGCTACTACTTCTACCACCAATCCACCCCCAGTGCCGTCTGCTACAAGCAGGCCTGCCCCACCACAGGGCTTTGTCCTGTGACTATCCAGTGTCTTTTAATGTGCTGCTACTACTACTACCACCCTTGCTGTCTGTTGGCTACCTCTACTACCACCAATACCCCTCCACGGCCGTCTGCTACAAGCAGGCCTGAGGCTTGCCCCACCACAGGGCTTTGTCCTGTGACTGTCCAGTCTCTTTTAATGTGCTGCTACTACTACTACCACCCTTGCTGTCCGTTGCCTACCACTACTACCACCAATACACCTCCACTGCCGTCTGCTACAAGCAGGCCTGAGGCCTGCCCCACCACAGGGCTTTGTCCTGTGACTGTCCAGTCTCTTTTAATGTGCTGCTACTACTACTACCACCCTTGCTGTCTGTTGGCTACCTCTACTACCACCAATACACCTCCACTGCCATCTGCTACAAGCAGGCCTGAGGCTTGCCCCACCACAGGGCTTTGTCCTGTGACTGTCCAGTCTCTTTTAATGTGCTGCTACTACTACTACCACCCTTGCTGTCTGTTGGCTACCTCTACTACCACCAATACACCTCCACTGCCGTCTGCTACAAGCAGGCCTGAGGCCTGCCCCACCACAGGGCTTTGTCCTGTGACTGTCCAGTCTCTTTTAATGTGCTGCTACTACTACTAATACCACCCCTGCTGTCCGTTGGCTACCTCTACTACCACCAATACACCTCCACTGCCATCTGCTACAACCAGGCCTGCCCCACCACAGGGCTTTGTCCTGTGACTGTCCAGTCTCTTTTAATGTGCTGCTACTACTACTACCACCCTTGCTGTCTGTTGGCTACCTCTACTACCACCAATACACCTCCACTGCCGTCTGCTACAAGCAGGCCTGGGGCCAGCCCCACCACAGGGCTTTGTCCTGTGACTGTCCAGTGTCTTTTAATGTGCTGCTACTACTACTACCACCACCCTTGCTGTCCGTTGGCTACCTCTACTACCACCAATACACCTCCACTGCCGTCTGCTACAAGCAGGCCTGAGGCTTTCCCCACCACAGGGCTTTGTCCTGTGACTGTCCAGTCTCTTTTAATGTGCTGCTACTACTACTACTACCACCCTTGCTGTCTGTTGGCTACCTCTACTACCACCAATACACCTCCACTGCCGTCTGCTACAAGCAGGCCTGAGGCTTGCCCCACCACAGGACTTTGTACTGTGACTGTCCAGTCTCTTTTAATGTGCTGCTACTACTACTACCACCCTTGCTGTCTGTTGGCTACCTCTACTACCACCAATACACCTCCACTGCCGTCTGCTACAAGCAGGCCTGAGGCCTGCCCCACCACAGGGCTTTGTCCTGTGACTGTCCAGTCTCTTTTAATGTGCTGCTACTACTACTACTACTACCACCCTTGCTGTCCGTTGGCTACCTCTACTACCACCAATACACCTCCACTGCCGTCTGCTACAAGCAGGCCTGAGGCCTGCCCCACCACAGGGCTTTGTCCTGTGACTGTCCAGTCTCTTTTAATGTGCTGCTACTACTACTACTACCACCCTTGCTGTCCGTTGGCTACCTCTACTACCACCAATACACCTCCACTGCCGTCTGCTACAAGCAGGCCTGAGGCCAGCCCCACCACAGGGCTTTGTCCTGTGACTGTCTAGTGTCTTTTAATGTGCTGCTACTACTACTACTACCACCATCCTTGCTGTCCGTTGGCTACCTCTACTACCACCAATACACCTCCACTGCCGTCTGCTACAAGCAGGCCTGCCCCACCACAGGGCTTTGTCCTGTGACTGTCCAGTCTCTTTTAATGTGCTGCTACTACTACTACCACCCTTGCTGTTTGTTGGCTACCTCTACTACCACCAATACACCTCCACTTCCGTCTGCTACAAACAGGCCTGGGGCCAGCCCCACCACAGGGCTTTGTCCTGTGACTGTCCAGTGTCTTTTAATGTGCTGCTACTACTACTACCACCACCCTTGCTGTCCGTTGTCTACCTCTACTACCACCAATACACCTCCACTGCCGTCTGCTACAAGCAGGCCTGGAGGACTTGTGAAAAGCCATTGCTTGTTGCTTTTACATCCATGTATGGATGAACCCCGGCAGGCATCTGCCAATAAAAAGGGTAAATTTTTGGAGGGCTTGTCAAAAGCCATTGCTTGTTGCTTTTACATCCATGTATGGATGAACCCCGGCAGGCATCTGCCAATAAAAAGGGTACATTTTTGGGGGGCTTGTGAAAATCCATTGCTTGTTTCTTTTACATCCATGTATGGATGAACCCCGGCAGGCATCTGCCAATAAAAAGGCTAAATTTTTGGAGGGCTTGTGAAAAGCCATTGCTTGTTGCTTTTACATCCATGAATGGAACTCTTTGTTTTATTAGAAAAGTAAAAAACATAACAACAACATCAACCGATGTAAAACATAACCAATTACAACATATACAAACATAAACATGAGACATTATATACATACTTTTTAATACATCACTGTATTCCTCAATATTCCTAGACTTGGCCAATTCCTCATCCAGCTACACTCATCCGCATTCAACCTTTATCGTTTCCCCCCGCCACCTCCCAGTATCCATTCGCCCCCACTCACTCCCTTCGGTACTCATTTGAAACAATCAGCCGGAATGTGTCAAACCCCCCAACATACATACCCATATTTATATACATACAACACACTTTAATATACACCCACATATACATAACAATATATATACACCTATATACACTTCCACCTATATACCTATATATTTTTTAATTTTAATTTTTTTTATTTTTATATATATATACTAACCCTAACTCTAACTAAACTAACCATTCACCACACCAGGCCAACACCCCGCCTCATGTCCTCTCATGTCCGCTTAGTCCTGATGTTGGCCTCCGCCACCACACCGTAAACCTCCCACTCAGACCCTCGCCCCATGTCCTCTCATGTTCTGCATTGTCCGGGCCTGAGCGGGAGAAAAAGAAGAATTAATATAATCCTCCCCACACCCCCAAATCCCCCACCCAACCTATCTAAACCCCTGTCACTCTCCCTCGCATATACATAACAACAAAAACACAACCCGAAAGCACCAAGTTCGGTTCCTGTAAGCCTTTATACTGAAAACAAAAAAACTCTGCCGTGCACAATCTCAGCCTACCACCAGAAAGAGGAGAAAGAGACCCACCCGACCCCCCCGGGGATAGGATCCACCCACGCCAACACCATTCCCTATCACTTCCCCTATCGCTTTCCCCTACTGCTGTCCCTTCTCTTACCCTATGTTTGATCTAGCCCTAAACTCGCCCTCCTTTCCCTATTGTTTTCCCTATCGCTTAATTTTTTAGTACTTAAGCGAGGGCGGACACCCCCCAGACGAGCCAGATGAGCCCCCCCTCCCCTTGAAGGTCAATACCCTAAGGCACCCAAAAAGAAAAGCCCCTCCATAGGCGAGAGGCTTTGGATGCTCCCAGTTCATCAACCTCCAAAGAACGTACCTTCACAAGGTCACCGATGATGTTCCCTACAACCTCTTCCACCAGAAGGATTTTGCTCTGCGTAGATACTAAACACCGTGCGTTCCAGGTAAAGTGCCTAACCACTATGCTAACTAAAAAAGAAGTGTTACGGTCCCTACCACCTAGGTCTCTGAACATCCCATAAGCCCACCCGGCGTAGGAGAGGTTGGCTAAGCCGAGCCAGCCGATGGAGGCACCCACCCTTTTGTACACCTCTGCATTAAAGGGGCAATGAAGCAGGAAATGCTCCATACTCTCTAGTGTATCGCTACACTCCTCCCGAGGACATCCTCTGTCGTCAGTGTTTCTGTACTTCAAATTGCCCCTTACGTACAGTCTCCCGTGGAAGCAGCGCCAAGCCAGATCCCAAAACTTCTGGGGAATCCTCACCGAATTTAAAAGTTTTAATCCCTCCCCGAGGTCACTACTTGGGCAGTCTTTGAGTGCCAGGGGCTTCTGGAAGTGGGTCATCAGAACCCTTCTGTCGAGGAATTTCCTCGGCATGGTCCTGATCTCCCACACCCCCAGACCCCACCGGCGTACCATCTTCAAGACCAGGGCGGCATAAGCCGGGAGATGTCCGTGGGGTGTACGCAGGTCTTTCACTTGGCCTCCTCTCTCCCATTCCTGGAAGAAGGGCTGAAACCACTCCCTGCAGGAGAGAATCCACCAAGGAGCCCTCTCTTGCCAGAGGTTTGCCATATTGATCTTAACAAAGGTGTTCACTAGGAACACCACTGGGCTAACCCTCCTAGTTTCCTTGGTAGATACGTAACATCTCTCCTAATTAGGTTGAGCCTGTTCCCCCATAACAGTTGGAAGAACAGGCTATAGACCCGAGCCCAGAGAGGTTCTGGCAAGATGCACACACTGCCAAGGTAGAGCAACATGGGCACCAGGTAAGCTTTGGCCAAGTGAACCCTTTATCTAAGGGTTAAGGACCAACCCTTCCATTGGTCGACCTTCTGGGCAACTAACTTTAGCCTGCCATCCCAGTTTTTCTTGGGATAATCACCCGGGCCAAATTCCACTCCTAAGATCTTTGCAGACCCCTTAGGCTCTGGAAGGGTGTCCAGGAGTCCAAAACTAGGATCTCCTCCTCCCAGCCAGAGACTCACGCACTTGTCACGATTAACCTTGGACCCAGATGCCCGTGAGTAACATTCCACTTCTGACATCACCCACTCCACCTCCCCTTGCGAGGAGACGAAAATGGAGACGTCATCCGCGTATGCAACCACCCTCTGAGTGGCTTCCGTCCCTTCCAAGCCGACCCCGATCCCCGCCAATGGTCCACGGTCAACCCTTCTTAAAAAAGGGTCAATCACAAACACATATAGCAGGGAACTCAGAGGACAGCCCTGGCGGACACCAGACCCAACCTCAAAGGGGGTTCCAACCCAACCGTTAACCAGCGCGAAAGTCTCTGCCCCAGCGTATAAGGTCTGGAGCCAATTGACAAACCCTCCCGGCAGACCATACCTCAGAAGGACCGACCATAGATACTCGTGATTCACTCGATCAAACGCTTTGGCCTGGTCCAAGGACAGGACGTACCCCTTCCACTGGCCAGAATTTCCCCGCTCCACTGCCTCTCTGACACTGAGGACAGCACTAAAAGTGCTGCGGCCTGGAACGGAACAATGCTGGACCGGCGAAAGGAGCCGGGGTGCAAATTTCACCAGCCGATTAAACAGCACCTTTGCGAGAACTTTTCTGTCCGTATTGAGGAGCGCTATGGGATGCCAATTCTCAATACGGGTCGAATCCTTACCCTTTGATAGAACAATCAAAGCTGACCTCCTCATTGACTTTGGCAGAGTGCCCGAGGATAGACACTCGTTGAATACCGCTGTCAAGAGGGGAACTAGGGTTCCTTTAAAGGTCTTGTAGAACTCGGATGTTAAGCCATCCGGCCCTGGCGATTTTTTCAGACCTAGTCCATCAATCGCCAGCATTACTTCCTCTTCTTTGATTGGATCTATCAAGACATTAAGGGAGGAATCCTCTCCTGGCTCAGGGATAGTTTCAGCCAGGAAAGCCGACATCTCCTCTCGGTCTGGATCCTGCCTACCCAAAAGGTGAGAGCAGAAGGATCTAACGACCTCCAGAATCCCTGACTTGGATCTCCTCAGGGACCCTGTACTGTCTATTAGTCCTGTCACTATTTTACGACTCACTGACATCTTACAGTTCCTGTAGGGGTCGGGCGAGTGGTACCTCCCGAAATCCCTCTCAAGAACCAAAGATGCGTGCCTATCATACTGACACCTTTTGAGCAACGCTTTCACCCCGGAGATCTCCTCCTGGCTACCTCCGTCCGAGACCAGACGTTCGAGTTTCCTCCTCAGTTCCTGATACAGGTGGTACCTGCTCATGGACCTGAGGCCTGAAAGCCAGCGGATATCCACCAGGCGAGCGTCACTAGCTATGCTATTTAAGGCTACACTATCGTAGGCCAGTCTGTCTATGGAACCTCCTCTATCGCGGGGTCTAACGACAGTGTTAATATCCCCTCCAAAGATGACCTGTCGCCTAGAAAAAAGGAAAGGCTTAATCCTCATAAAGAGACTTTTCCGGTCCCACTTAGTTTGGGGACCATAGATGTTGATTAATCACAATTCTTGTCCCTTTATGAGAATATCTAAAATCAGGCACCTCCCGATTTCTAATTCTATCATCCGTCGGCATTTTACCGGTGCGGTGAAAAGAACCGCCACACCGCTATATGGCTCGGCCGCAAGAGACCAGTAGGAGGGTCCAGCGTCGCCAATCCCTCCTGGCTTTTACGACGTCTGCCAAAAGTGACAGCCTGGTCTCTTGCAAAAACAAAATGTCAGCTTCAACTCGGCTGAGAAAATCAAAGGCCATAAATTTAGCCATATCTGACTTAATGCTGGCGACATTAATGGAAGCCAGCGTCAATGGTGTAGGTACCGCCATCCTGGATGATAAAATTAAATGGCTTTCTTCTTCCCACCCCTGTCATGGTCTGAGGAGGACCCCCCAGACTCTCTTCCTTTTTTGGCACGTTTTTTGGAGGTGGTGGAGTCCATTCCCTCCTGGCGGACCTCCCCCCCCTCACTCACACTCCCATCCTCGTCCCCCTGCCCCAGGTTGACCCCTGTCCCAGAGGCCTTTGTACCTCTCGGGGGAAGGGGTCCAGGGCCCTCTGAGACCCCTACCTCACCCTCCTCTTCATTTTGCTGAAGAGCTGGAAAATCCATGAGAGCTTGGTAGCGGTTGGGGGAGAGCACCAGAGGGGTGCAGATGTTGCCTTCCGTGGCCGGGGCATGGCCTGATGACTTTGGCCCGCTCAAGATCTTGCCCTGTGTCCCAGGTGTTTTTTTAGGCTGTACCCTCTCTTCCTCACCAACACTTTCATATTGGGAGGATTGAGAGTCTTCAGCCGCTTGCTCCCTCTGGATCCTCCTGACCTCCTCATCCAATTCAGCGTCCCCAAGGGCATCCATCTCCAGGGCAGGCTCCGGGTTCAGGCCAGAGGTCCGCCCAGTTGCCTGGGTTTCCCTCAGCTCCCTCTCCTTTTGTCTCTTCTCCAGCCTTCGATGGTAGGAAGGCTGGAGCCCTTTCCTTGATGTCTTCACTTGCCCTTTTGCTCCGCCATCTCTGCACGCCCCCTCACCCACAGGAGCCACCCCACTCACTCCTCCTGCAGGCCTGGCGACGGCATTGACCACGGAGCGGGGACACCTACTGAATGGGTGACCTAAGTCACCACACAGGTGACACCTAATCTGGTCACACGATGCGGCTAGATGACCTATCCCCCCACAATGAGCGCACTTCCGCACAGTGCAGGCTGCACTCAAATGCGAGGGGTCGCCACACCGGTGACACAGCCTCGGTTGCCCCTGGTAGAAGACCAGGATACGATCCCTCCCAAGGAAAGCAGAAGATGGGATGTGGGACACAGTTTGCCCCAGACGTTTTAGTTTCACCATAAACGTCCAGGCCCCTGACCAGATGCCAAACTCGTCCAGGTTCTTCCTGGGCATCTCTGCTACTTCCCCATACCGACTTAGCCAGGTCATGATGTCAACGAAAGAAAGTGACTCGTTACGGGTGAGAACGGTCACCTTCTTGAGACCATTCTGACGGGATATTGCTTGTGCAGCAAAATCCCGCCAGCCGGGCTCGTCCCTCACCAGCTCATAATTCCCCCAGAAGACCTCTAGGCCTCCCGGTTGAACAAAGCTGATGTCGAACTCAGCTGAGCCATGAGGATGTATCAGGGCGAAGATGTCACGCGCCCTGAAGCTCATCCCCAGCAGCAGCTCCACCACCGTTTTTCTGGGGGGACAGATTTCATTGCCATGCCACAGGAGACGGACCACATTCCTCCTGACCACAGCCTGCCCGGTTGTCGGGAGCGACCACTGATCTCCTCTTTTCTCTCGGAAGGCCTCTAACCCGTACCTATCTATCCAGAAGGATAGATCCCTCTGTACACCCTCTATGGTTAGGGACTGCTTCCCCTCCCTTAAGGCCTGCAGGAGGCGCTGTTGCAAGTGACCCTCCCCAGGGCCCGAGGACGAGGGTGGGCGGGCCGGCGGTCCCCCCCCACTACTCCGGCATAAGTCCTGCTCGGGGCACCGGGAAGGGGAGCGCCAGGCCCCCCAACATTTCCGGCTGAAACATCCTCCCGTGATCCTAACACCCTTTTGGTCAAGCCAGGTTCCACATTATTTTGTTTTTCCCTTGCCTTCCCTGCCCTGACCCCAACCCCCACCTCTGCATCATCAGGCGCAACTATGGAGGGGCCGCCAGATGACATAAGCGGCACCTCCACGCAGCCCTCCGCATCATTGGTGTCCATGCTACTTGGCAGGGCAGGGAAAGGCACATTTTCATTTGCATTTTTATTTTCATTTTTATTCATTTTATTATCATTAACTTTATTATTAACTTTTGCATTTACTTTTGTATTTACTTTGCTATTAACATCTTTATTGACATCCTCATTTGGAACGTCTCAGGCTATTTCCATCTCCACTACTGCTGAGCTGCTTAGCAGCTGCCCCTCTATGTGTCCATCAGCCAGGCCACTCCCCTCCTCCATATCGGAGTGGCCGGCTCCGCCCCTTTCGTTTGCCATGCTGCACTGCAGCTGCCGCCCCGCATGTTTACTAGCCAGGCCACTCCTCTCCTCCATACTAGAGTGGCCGGCTCCGCCTCCAGCAGAGGCTTCGGCTACGCCCTTGTCCGAAGCGTCGGGTGCCCGCTGGCCTATCACGCTGGCCGGTCCCGGTGCGACCGGACCGGCCACGTTGCAGGCACCCGACCCGCGGGACAGCGGTGCCCCCAACTTCCGGTCCGCCCCCTCCTCCGGTATGCGGCTCACACCGCACATCGGTCTCCGGGGCTCGCCGTCCGCCGGGACTGGGGCCACGCCCCCTGCAGCACTCTGACAGCCAGCGCCGCCCACTTCACAGTGAGCGGCGTCCGGCGCCATCTTGCCCGCCCTCGACGCTATCTCCCCGCTTTCCCGCCCCGACTCCACTGCAGAAGCCGGGGCTGGGGGGTTTGCGGGTCCTGCACGTCGGACCAGAATCTCTTCTGGCCCGGAGTGCAGGGGAGACCCGTGCACATATACAAGTCTCACCTCTCTTCTTTCTTCCATCTGTTTCCTCGGCTTTTTCCGTCTCCTCCACTCTGCTGCCGCACTTCTCTCTCCTTCCTCCGGGGGCAGCTCTGTACCGAAGCTGAACCCCTCCAGCGACACGGGGGATTCCTGATCTCGGATCTGGGTCATCATACCGGGGGGGGTGCTCCCCCTCGGACACGGAGCCGCTCCCCGAATCTGGCAGCTGTGCTGCACATGGCAAGTTTGAGCTTGACGGAGCCGACTGACTCGGCGCTTCCAAGCACGACTCCTCCTGCTCCTCCTACGCAGGAACCGGCACTGACTTGCCAGGGGTTTCCTCGTCTGTAGCTCTGCTTGCTGTCAGTTTTTTTCCTTTGCTTTCTTTTTGACTTAATCCTTCCATTTGCTGGAACCTGTCGTCATTGCGTAGTTTTTCAGAGAAGGCTCCTCCCCCTTCCAAGATTGTGGCTCTCCTGTCTTCTACCTCCTTTACCTCCCGCAGCAGGGAGCGGACCTGTGCCGAGTATTTGGCCCTCCTGCTGCCGGAGGATTTTGCCGCTCTCTGCCTGGCCACCGTTAGGTCTCCTCGGAGCCGCTGCAGGGACCTCCCCAGGTCTTTATATTCCTCAAGGTGGGCCACCAGGCGGGAGCCAAAAGTAGTGGCCTCCTCTCCCGGCCTCAGTGACCCCCACTCCACGAGGTCCCTGCAGCCATGGTGTTCCGGTCCTGCTTCTCCATGCCCCGTTACTTCTGCTCTCCTGGCGGCATGCTGCGATGCCCCAGCCGCTTGTGGGGATGAGGCCACATTGCTGCAGCCCCGCGATGTCCTCCTCTCCCCTGGGGCTGGCTGAGCTTTCCCAGCCGGCTGGGATGTCCCTCCACCCCCCACCGGCCTACTCCGGAAGGTGGAGGACCGGGACTCCATCTCCAGATGGAGCCCCCCTCGGGGCACTCTGCTAGCCCAGGCAGGTGTAATAAACCTGGGCAGGTAATAAGGCAGAGTCCCCGGGAAGGTATACACAAAAAACACCACACCCAAAAACAAAGCACCTCCTCTCTCCTCAGAGAGCAAGCCGCATCTGCCAATAAACAGGGTCAATTTTTGGAGGGCTTGTCAAAAGCCATTGGTTGTTGCTTTTACATTACATCCATGTATGGATGAACCCCGGCAGGCATCTGCCAATAAAAAGGGTAAATTTTTGGAGGGCTTGTAAAAAGCCATTGGTTGTTGCTTTTACATTACATCCATGTATGGATGAACCCCGGCAGGCATCTGCCAATAAAAAGTGTACATTTTTGGAGGGCTTGTGAAAAGCCATTGCTTGTTGCTTTTACATCCATGTATCTGTATGGATGAACCCCGGCAGGCATCTGCCACCATAAAGGGTAAATTTTTTGAGGGCTTGTCAAAGCCATTGCTTGTTGCTTTTACATCCATGTATGGATGAACCCCGGCAGGCATCTGCCACCATAAAGTGTACATTTTTTGAGGGCTTGTCAAAAGCCATTGCTTGTTGCTTTTACATCCATGTATGGAAGAACCCCCGGCAGGCATCTGCCACCATAAAGGGTACATTTTTTGAGGGCTTGTCAAAAGCCAATGCTTCTTCTTTTACCACCCTATATGTATGAACCCTGGCAGGCATCTGCCGCCAAAAATGGTTAATTTTTGTACCTTTTTTAACAATGCATTAAGCATACAACATGCACAAGTGCAGTGGTTTCTGTTAGTTATCACCGTGTCCTATCCGTTGGCGTAACTTTGACACTAACTTTGCCTTAAAGACAGCTCAAAAGTACTTGGATACACTCATGGGTGACCTAAGAGTGTTATACAGGGCTTCTAGGGCTTTTAAACAGTGTTATACACGATTTTTAGGGGCTTTCTTGTATTACAGGTTCGGTCAGAACTAGTTCGGTCCGAATCGAACTTTTTTATTAAATTCGGCGAACCAGCCGAACCGAACTTTTCATAAGTTCGCTCATCTCTACTAGTAGTGGAATATCATTATGGGAATTTTCTTATTAGTTTATTTCTCCTGGTTAATCTATCTTCACCAGCAGATGGTGGTATTACTCTATAGATCGATTTTAGTTTTTCTCTACTTCCACTTTCTAGTAAACACTTACATTGTATATTTTTTTTATTAATGCATTTATAAAGGTAATTTTTATACAGTATTACAGTATTATTAACCCCTTTAGAACCAGCCTATTTTGGGCTTTCAGGAATGAGCATTTGTTTTTATTTTTTATCGTCACATTCCAGGAGCCATAACTTTTGTCTTTCTCTGTCGAGGTAGTCTTATGATGGCTTGATTTTTGTGGGACGGGTTGTAGTTTTTATTGGAACCATTTTGTGGGTACATATAATTTGTTAATTAACTTTTATTAATTTTGTTTCTAGGGGGGAATGAAAATAAACTTTCAGCATGAAACCAGTTATACAAAAAAAAATACAGAGTTACATACTATCATTCTCAATATATACCAATGCTTTATTTATGCCAATAACAAAAACATTACAGACATGAAATATATAAAGAAGAACTTTCAACAAATCATACAGTGTAAATAGACATAATTTCCCTGACCCAAATATTTGTTATGCACATTTCATGCATATGCTTGAAGAATATACGCGGAAGGCACTTTGGGGCAGTTTACAGTGTGAACAGACTCCTGGGACATGGGTAAGATCCTTTTTCTTCTGTATAAATACTATGTAGGCAACTTTCACTGTTTGTATACCATTGTTTACAATAACTATGTGTTAGGAGCCGGGTGTTACAGGATGACTCATGGACTTGACTTGGTCAATTTGGCAGTGTAACAAATATTTGGGTCAGGAAAATTAATGTCTTTTCATACTGTATGATTTGTTGGAGGTCCTTCTTTGGATATCTCTTTTCTGTAATGTTTTTATTATTCGTATAAATAAATTGTTCGTATATATTTTTTAAAGGATTATTCCCATCTTCAAAAATGTATCTAGGAAGCTCCCCCATGTAAAATTAAGAATTTTTCTAATTACCTGTCCGTCGCCCCGCGATGTCGTTTTCTTGCGATTCTTGATTGAAGTCCACGTCAGTCCCTCTTTGTATCCTGTTCGTTGTCTAGGTTCCTGGCCACCGCTATTTACCTTTAGCGGTGGCCGCACATGCGTAATGACATCCTCTCCGTCCTGAGCAGAGGATGTCATTTTTCTCGTGAACGCGCATATCGGCGCATGCGCAGGACATGCAGTGGAAGGCACCCGTCGCGAGGAGAAGTCTGCTCTCCGCTAAAGGTATGTGTATATATATATGTGTGTGTGTGTGTTTGTGTATGTGTGTGTTTGTGTATATATGTGTGTTTGGGTATGTGTCTTTGTGTGTTTTTGTATGTGTGTTTGTGTATATGTGTGTATATGTGTGTGTTTGTGTATATGTGTGTATATGTGTGTGTTTGTGTATATATGGGTGTATTTGTGTATGTGTATATGTTTGTGTGTATATTTTTGTGTGTGTGTTTGTGTATATCTGTGTGTTTGTGTATATGTGTGTGTGTTTATGTGTGTGTGTATATATGGGTGTGTTTGTGCATATGTGTTTGTGTGTATATGTTTGTGTGTGTTTGTATATGTGTGTGTTTGTGTATGTGTGTGTGTTTGTGTATATATGGGTGTGTTTGTGTATATATGGGTGTGTTTGTGTATATGTGTTTCTGTATATGTTTGTGTGTGTGTGTTTGTGTGTATATGTGTGTGTTTGTGTATGTGTTTGTGTGTTTGTGTGTGTTTTTGTATATATTGGTGTGTTTGTGTACATGTGTTTGTGTATGTGTTTGTGTGTTTATGTGTGTGTCTGTGGATATATGGGTATGTTTGTTTATATGTGTTTGTGTATATGTTTGCGTGTGTGTGTATGTGTGTTTTTGTATATGTGTGTTTATGTATATGTGTGTTTGTGTATATGTGTGTGTGTTTGTGTATATGTGTGTGTTTGTGTATATGTGTGTGCTTGTGTATATGTGTGTGTTTGTGTATATGTGTGTGTTGGTGTATATATGTGTGTTTGTGTATATGTGTGTGTTCGTGTATATGTGTGTTTGTCTGTTTATGTGTGTGTGTGTGTGTGTTTGTGTATATCTTGTTGTGTTTGTGTATATGTGTGTGTGTTTGGGTGAGTATAAGTATTGGTATTGTTCACATTGATAACTTTTTTTATGTTGTTGCAGATTTTGATGTACCGATTGGACTACATCTTCGATTCTTTGGACTACTGCGTAGATCTAAGTTTTTTCAAATCTTTATAAAATGGTTAACGAGGGTTTTGTTGGGGATTTATTTCAATAAAAAAAAATTGTATTTGTGTTTTTTTTTTTTTACTTTATTAGTGCCTAGATAATGGCAGTTGGCTGATTGACAGCGTCCATTATTAAGGCGGTACTTAGTGTTAGCCGGTGCAGAGGCTAGCACTAACCACCCATTATTACCCCGGTACCCACCACCACCAGGGGTGCCGGGAAGAGATTGGTACGATCCAGTACCCGACCATCTGTTGTGATGGTCGGGCACTGGGGCGGCCGCAGGCTGGTATTATGAGGCTGGGAAGGGCCAAAAACAGTGGACCTTCCCACCCTTGTAATGCTAGGCTGCTGCTGCTGTGTTGTATCGGGCTGGTTATAAAAATGGGGGGGACCCCCACGTAGTTTTTTTTTTACAGTTAACAAATTTAACAATAGACGTTGGGTCCCCCACATTTTTAATAATCCGCCATATACAAGGCCGCAGCAGCTTGGCATTACACGGGTGGGAAGGGCCACTGGTTTTGTACATTCCCAGGCTAATAAAACTGTGTTGTATGTGGCTGGTTATGATAAATTGGGTGGAACACCATGTATTTTTAAAAAAAATAAAAAATAATTTAAAAAAATGTCGCAAAACAGATGCTACGAAGACAGGAGTGATGGCAAAACAATTCTTTACTTTCAGACCAGTGATAAACGTCACATACACGGCAAACAATTACAACAATTCTTCTCAGTAGCCACTGAGAGGCACAGTTCTTAAAACATGCTGTTCAGGCAGGCAGATGATGGCTGGCTCGCAGTATACTTTTCGCAGACAGCCCCAAGTGCACCCCTCCCTTGATGCAAGGAGTTGTATACTTGGGCCTAGTAGGCCACAAAATGGCGGCTGCTGGCTGATTCACTTCGGACCTAGTATTCCTTAAAGTGAATGTGTTGCTAGAAAAAAAATTTTTTTTTTTTTTAGTTAAACAAATAGTGTGTAGGTGATTAAACATTGTTCGAATTTTTTATTTTTTTTCACGAGTTAGGAAATATTATAAATTAGAATTTATAACATTTCCCAGTGCTGGTCATTAGATGGAGCTATTCCCAAAATTGCAGCATTGCATGTGGTAAAGCAACCACATTGCTTTATGCTGCAAAATTGGGAAAAAATCCCTCGCTCTAGTGAGCTCTCAGAATCCCCCCTCCTTTATCCTGGCTAGTGCCGGAAGAAACGAGGGGTTTGAACGGTCTAACCTCCTAAACTGTGTGTCGCCATTTTTTGAGCTAACACACAGTGTAGAAGGTTTACATACAGTAGTAAACACACACTGAAACACGAACATACATAGAAATAACTTACCTGCTCCAGTCGCCGCCGCTCCCTCCGGTCCGTCCGCTCCGTCTGCTGCCGCTGCTCCATGTGCACCAGTCCGGAAGCCGCGACCGGAAGTAGTAATCTTACTGTCCGGCCGCGACTTCCGGTCTACAGGAAAATGGCGCTGGACGGCGCACAGTTCAACTTGGACTGTGTGGGAGCGGCACATGCGCCGTTCCCACACAGACGGCGTACACCATAGTGGATGGAACGGGCCCCGTTCGCATTCACTATGGGACTGTATGTGCCGTATTCTATGTCTGTTATGTGTCGTTAATCGACACATACAGAAATGGAAAAAAAAGTTAAAAAATAAAAAAAAGTAAAACACAAACACACAAATAAATATAAAAGTTTTGAATAAAACACTAAAATCCAACTGATGTCAAAATTTTTTTGGGATGACACTGTTCCTTTAAGATGCCGGCTGCTGGCTGCTGATTCACAGGCCTACGTAGGCCTAGTTTGAGACCGTCTCTTCCCATAGTCTTGCACTATGCTGGCCACTGCAGATACATCTCTTTCTGACTGGCCTGAACATTTCATTTACGTTCCCACTCTAGCCGCCTAGCTAGCTCTCGGGACAATGTGGGCTGCCACCCCACCCACTGCTCGCTCTTTAGGACATGTTGCCACTGCAGGACCAACAATAGATGCAGTCTAGAGTAGTTCGCCTCCAGGCTCTATTCTCCCGGCTTCTCTCTCTAATCTGTTCCTGCAGTTGGGTATACGTTCCCCTCTATCTGTGCTCAGGTCACTGCCTAGCTTGCAGTCTCAGACTTTCCGCCAGTCTCTCTGGATCTGGGAAACACGCGGCGCACTTCTTGCGGGCACGGCCTAACCATTACAGCTGACGTGTCTACCACTGACAGCAGCATCCTCAGTCAGAGCTCTCTGCCTCTCACTCATCTGCAGCTTCACCTCTCCCAGCAGCTTTTCAACATCAGCAGCATGTCACTGCTTCTATTTCTACTAGCACTGCAGCTTGTCACGCTCCTCACGTCCTCCTGCACAGACTTATTAGTTCATGGACCTTAGCCTGCACTTTGAACACTGTTTGGTGGGCTCCCCGAACTGCACCGGGCCATGCATCCAGGCACCTACAATTTAGAACCAGCAAGCCAACCATGCCTGGCCAGACTTGCAAGGGAACAGCGTTAAATCAACATAACATCAGCAAAACATTTACACAGTGCAATATACACAGTGGCGAGACTGACCACTTCTCCTCCAATACTGTCATCACAGTGGCCGGTCTGATCACTGACTGGACGCCATCTAGTGGAGAAAACACACAAAGCCATCAGCTAATAACAGACTATAGCTCTGTAAGTTAGGGTTTTTTTCCGCTCAGTTTACAAACTCATAAACCCATTATTAGTCCAGCCCCATTATTGCCATACCGCCCTGTGAGATATAGTGTGAGCAATTCCATCATTGTTTTTAGCCATTTTTATTAAACTGTTTACCATGCGGTATAAATAACATGTTAACTGTATTCTGCGGGTCGATACAATTATGGCGATACCAAATGGATATCGTTTTTATTTATGTTTTAGTACTTTTGCAGAATAAAATCAAAGTTTTATGACAAAAATGATTTTTGTGTCGTGGCATTTCTAGTTCCGTAATGGTTTTTATTTTTCCTTCCACATAACCGTATGATGGCTTGTTTTTTTTTGCGGGAGGAGATGTAGTTTTTATTGGTACCATGTTTGGGTACAGATGTAGCAAAGTTTAACTTGACTCTCATAACTTTCTACAGCGTGATATCACACAACAAAAGCCATTAAAAAGTCATTGAAAATTCAAGTATAAGGTTTCTTCCCACAGCACATCTAAGGGCATGTTCACACGTGGCAGATTTCCTCCGCAACTGTCCGCATCAATGCCGCACAGAATCTGCGTTGCAGATTCTGCTGCGGATCTGCCCAAAATGTGCAGAAAATTGATGCGGACTAGCTGCTGCGGACTGCGGGAAAAGTGCTTCCCTTCTCCCTATCAGTGCAGGATAGAGAGAAGGGACAGCACTTTCCCTAGTGAAAGTAAAAGAATTTCATACTTACCGGCCGTTGTCTTGGTGACGCGTCCCTCTTTTGGCATCCAGCCCGACCTCCCTGGATGACGCGGCAGTCCATGTGACCGCTGCAGCCTGTTATTAGCCTGTGATTGGCTGCAGCCATCACTTAGACTGAAACGTCATCCTGGGAAGCCGGACTGGAGAAAGAAGCAGGGAGTTCTCGGTAAGTATGAACTTCTATTTTTTTTACAGGTTGATGTATATTGTGATCGGTAGTCACTGTCCAGGGTGCAGAAACAGTTACTGCCGATCGTTTAACTCTTTCAGCACCCTGGACAGTGACTATTTACAGACGTCTCCTAGCAACGCTCCCGTCATTACGGGAGCCCCATTGACTTCCTCAGTCCGGCTGTAGACCTAGAAATACATAGGTCCAGCCAGAATGAAGAAATGTCAAGTTAAAAAATTAAGATTCATCCGCAGCACACATAACATGTGCATGACAGCTGCGGACTTCATTGCGGAAATTAGAATCTCCATTGAAGTCAATGGAGAAATTCCGCCATGAGTCCGCCACTGCTCCGCAACAGACAGAGCATGCTGCGGACACCAAATTCCGCTCCGCAGCCTATGCTCCACAGCGGAATTTTACGCATCGTCTAAACGAACACTGCTAAATTAAAGTGGAAGTCAATGGACAAACGGCTCCGCTGCGGATTAACGCTGCGGAGTGTCCGCAGCGGAATTTAAGTGAAATTCCGCCACATGTGAACCCAGCCTAACGCGTTAAGAGAGAGCTTAAGGATTGCTACAAGTTTTCATATAATTATTTGAATAATTTTTATAAAGTTTTTGAGGAAATGGGGTAAAAAAGGCAAATCCACTATAATTTTTGGGGGTTTTCTTTTTCGGTCCCACTAAAGGACTTGAAGCTGCAATCGTTTTATCCCTTGTATAATACTTTTGAATACATTGTAATCCAAAATCTTATTGTCTGTCAGTATATCACTGACAGGTAACCTATTAGGCTATGCCTCTGGCATGGCCTAATAGGTAAATAGCTATGGCAGACCCTTGGGGCCTTTGTTCAGCCCACGGTTTCCATAGGGACCTTTGTTTAGCCCGCGGTTGTCGTTGGAACGCCGATGAGCAGACAGGTAATTCCCTGTCTCTGGGTAGCTCTTTCGATCTCGCAGTCGCTATTAACTACGGCATCTTATGGCTTAATAGGCCGAGATCAAAGCATTCTTTGATACTGGCCATTACAGCAGGAGCCCAGCAGTCAATCCTATGTACGTAATGGAGTGTTCAGTTAAAGGGGTTGTTCAAGATTAGAAAAACTATGGCTGCATTCTTCTAAAAACAGCACCACTCCTGTTCACAGGGTTAAAATGGTATTGCTGCTCAGCTCTATTCACTTCAATGGAACACCAAAACATGGACAGGTATGCTGCTGTTTTTGGATTAAAGCAGCCTTGTTTTGCTAATCCTGGACAACTTATTTAAGGCTTACCATGATGTACACATATGTCATGGAGGCTTAACGGCTTAATGGTATTATATGTGTTTGTGTATTTTGCCATACAGTATGTTTACCATGAACCATGTCCAGTCTTATGGCAATAAAACGTAAAAATTAACTGTAATGCCACAGACTCCCCTGGTCTCCAGGGAGACCGCAAGGGACCAATCATAATAGTCCCCTGTTGGCGATCAGTCCGATTGTTTAGACTGGACAGACTAACCAATCAAAGCTTAGAATGTGCAAAAAGTGGCAGAAAAAGTAGTTAATCAGAGCCTGTATCGTTGTTTTGCCACCTGAGCTATTGAAAAACCCCATTTAACCCCTTGATCGCAGTTCCCCTACTGTGATCACTCTCCCACCTCTCCCATTGTATAAGGGAACTTTTTTTTTTAATTATAAAACATACACAAAATCAGCTTAGCTATTTAGATAGTAATTTAGTCAGTGTTAGGACTCGTTCATATCTGCATTGTGGGCTCCATTAGGGGCATCCATCGCAGATCCAACTGAGATTACCGGAGACAATAGCGCAGTTAGTCAGTGTCAGTCAGCGTTAGACCATCAGTGTCAGCTGGCATCAGGCCATCTGTCAGTTAGCCTCAGTCCGCAGTGTCAGTCAGCATCAGTCCATCTGCTTGTTTGCTTCTGATTGTCAGTTAGTGTCAGTCCATCAGTTTGTCAGTGTCTTTTAGTCAGTGTAAGGGAGGATTTAAACGAACGTGTGCGTTTTGCGCACGCAAAAGGCCTTAACAGCTCAGTGTGTCATCACCATATGATGCGCGGTTGCGTGATTTTCGCGCAGCCGCCATCATTATGACCGTCTGTTTGTATGTTTGTAAACAGAAAAGCACGTGGTGCTTTTCTGTTTTCAATCATACTTTTTACTGCTGTTGCGTGAATCACGCGCGTCCTACGGAAGTGCTTCCGTGTGGTGCACGTGATTTTCACGCACCCATTGACTTCAATGGGTGCGTGATGCGCGAGAAACACAGAAATATAGGACATGTCATGAGTTTTACGCAGCGGACACACAAAAATCACGAACTGTCTGCACGGCCCCATAGACTAATATAGGTCCGTGCGAGGCGCGTGAAAATCACGTGCGTTGCACGGACGTATATCACGTTCGTGTAAATCCGTCCTAATAGTAAGGCCTTATTTACATCTGAGTCAGAGGCTCTGTTAAGGACCTCCATCGCAGATCCGGCCAAAATTACCGAAGACAATAGTGCAGCATGCAGCAAACCACAGACACCCCGACGGAATGCCAACAAAACCCATTAGAGTCAATGGGTTCTGTCGGCTGCCGGTGGTGTCCTTCATGCAACGGAACCTTTGCTTCTGGCATTCGCTTGTTCTGATCCTCCAATGCAGGTGTGAACATAGCCTAAGTTAGTCAGCTCTAGCTGGTTAGTGTTAAGAGTAAGAAAAAAATAAAATAATAATTCTTAGTGTATGTTAGTGTTAGTGTTTTAGTGTTTTATATAAAAAAAAGTTTGATATTATACATTGATATTGTATACAGTTCTTACAGTTTGTTCACTAGTTGCAGTATATACACATGTAAATATACTAAAAATGGCCCGCAGAACATATACTGCCGAAGAGGCGTACGCAATGCTCGCGTTGGAAGCAGAGACTGCGAGTGCGGCAGGATCAGATTTTGTTCTATCCTCCTCCTCACTGATACTGAGACACCTCCTCGCAGTCGCAGGAGGGTTAGTGTTCAGGTTACACCTGCACTTAAACCTAATTGGTTGCCCAAAACCTCCTAACCCCCAACAAGTACTGGACTTTGCTGCTACTGCAGGGGTCCAAGTACAGATAGCTGGGTTGTCAGAAGTAGAATTTTTACAGCTATTATTCCCTGACAACCTTGTTGAAATGATTGTTGAGCAGACAAATGTATGTGCTTAACAATTTATTTCAGCTAACCCCAGTCCTTTTTATGCCAGGCCAAACAGTCGGCATCCCACCAATAGAGCAGAAATTCTGTAACTTAAGAGAACATCAGTAAGACCTATTAGTCTACTGATATTCTCCATCACTGCCCCTTATACTGCACTACAATGCCCAGGGCTAGTTTTGAGCCAATTCAATTTAATTTTAGAGATAATTCCCAGTGCCCCCCCATGACTCCAAATTTGACCGACTCGACAAACTTGGACCGTGTATTTTTTATTTTTTTGGCCCCAAAGTTTTCCACCACATATACCCCTAGCCAACAAATTATCATTGATGAGTCCCTGATGCATTTTAAAGGAGGGTGAAATTCAGGCTGTATTTGTCCAACAAGCTTACCAGTTATGGCATAAAAATTAATAAGTTGTGTGAGTCGGAGTTGGGTTACACACCCACTTTTAGAATTTATGAGGGTAAGGACAGTCACATTCAGCCCCAAATTATCCCGACCACAACCGGGAGGATTGTGTGATACCTCCTGCACCCACTATTTGATATGGGGCACTACCTGTACAGATGTAGCCATCTTTATCTTTACTTTTAATGCATTAAATACACAATGGCAAGATCCTTTATCTTGACTGTTTCAATGACTTTACAATGGCATTTGTTGTGTGATATCACGCTGCAGCAAGTTATCAGAGTCAAGATAAAGATGGGTACATTCATACCTTGATAATTGGTACACAAGCAAAAAATGGTGGCGTGCGGGACGGTTCGCATAAACCAGAAGCATCTCCCAAAGACCCTTCTAATTCAAACCCTGCAGGGCAGGGCACTTTATAGTTAAGGGGTCCTTTTTGTTAAAATACAGGGACAAAAAGGTTGTATTGATGCTCACATCCATCCATGATGCCACCTCCTACCTTGTCCCTGTGCGTGGTGCAACATCCACCACCATGTGATGGTCTGTGTGCATCCAGACATACAACAGATACATGGGGGAGTAGTTTGTCAGACCAGATGCTCAATACCGTACAATGCCATGAGGAAATCCAAAGTCTGGTACAAAAAACTTGCTGTGTACTTCAACCAAATGGCATTGTACAACTCGTCAGTCATCTACAGGAGCACTGGTCACTAGGCAACAAACCTGGAAAGCTGGAATACCAGAAGAAGGTCATACAATCCCTTCTCTTTGGTAATGTGGCAGAGTCAGGAGAAAGTTCTATTTCTACAAATGATGTCCCCAGGATAGCTCCAGGGAACATACCAGCGTGAGACCTCTCCCTCACACCCCTGACTGTGTATGTCTCAACCGCCCCATCACGAAACTAAAAATTCTCATTATACCCCTAGATAAATACCTAGGGTTTGAAAAATGGTGTAGTATCTACAGAATTTTTTAGGCCTATGCAAATATGACATGGTGCCCAAAAATCATCCAAGTAAAATTAGGCCTCAAAATTCTTGTGTGGTATTCCTATGCGTCCAGGCCCTTACATATGTAGCAGGCAGATTAGGGACAATTTGGGGGTATTTCTAAACTCAGAAAAAATAGCCTAATAAATGTTGAAGTGTTTTCCTTCACTTACATGCTCTGTGTGAGAAAAATCTGTCCTATAAATGAGGCATTTTTGAAAAATTGTAAATGTTTTTTTTTTTTTTACCAAATTCTGCAAAATAACAACTATGGAGTCCAAAAAGTGGTCATACCACTAAACAAATTCATTGAGGGGGCTAATTTTCAATATGGGGTCATTTCTGGGGGGTTTTCCATCGTTCTGGAGTTCAGTCTCTTCAAAGATCAAATGAGGCTGTTGACCCAATCATGCAAAAAGGTTTGGAACGGCTCATGATTCAAAGCATGTAAAACATGGTGGAGGCAGTGTGATGGCATGGGCATGCATGGCTGTCAAAGGCACTGGGTCACCAGTGTTTATTGATGATGTGACTGAAGACAGAAGCAGCCGGATGAATTCTGAAGTGTTCAGCTATATACTTTGTGCTCAGATTCAACCAAATGCAGCAAGGTTGATTGTACGTCGCTTCACAGTACTGATGGACAATGACCCAAAACATACTGCGAAAGCAACCCAGGAGTTTTTTTTAAGGCAGAGAAGTGGAATATTCTGCAAAGGCCAAGTCAATCACCAGATCTCAACCCGATAGAGCATGCATTTCACTTGCTTAAGACAAAACTTAAGGCAGAAAGACCCACAAACAAGCAACAACTGAAGACCGCTGCAGTAAAGGCCTGGCATCACAAATGAGGAAACCCAGCGTTTGGTGATGTCCATGGGTTCCAGACTTCAGGCAGTCATTGCCTGCAAAGCATTCTCTACAAAATTAAAAAAATATATATTTATTGTAATGTTAATTTGTCCAATTACTTTTGAGCCCCTGAAATGAGGAGGCTGTGTAGAAAAATGGTTGCAATTCCTAAACGTTTCACAGGATATTTTTGTTCAACCCCTTGAATTAAACCTGAAAGTCTACACTTCAATTGTATCTGAGTTGTTTCATTTCAAATCCAACGTGGTGGCATGCAGAGCCCAAATCATGAAGATTGTGTCACTGTCCAAATAATTCTGGACCTAACTCTATATGTTCCATGTTGGTGTTAGAAGTAGAAAAAAATGACTTTTTTAAAAAAAAAAAGTGCCATTCTTGGGGTTTTTAATACAAATATGTAAACTGTATCGACCTAAATTTTTCATGAAAAGAAAGTACAATATGGGACGAAAAAACAAGATCAGAATTACTTAGATATGTAAAACCATCAGCGAGTTATTCTCAGACAAAAAACACATACAAACTTTTAAAAATCTGGCATCATCGTAAAGCTCTAAAATGGCTTAGTACTGAAGAAATTAAGCCGATTCCTTCAGTTCAGCTGAACCAACGGCTTGACTTAAAGCTAGTCTTTGACATACAGGACCCACCTAATATTGGTCACATCTAAGTTTCTAACTGGCTTTGACAGAACGATACAGCTTCTATGTATACAGGATACGTAGAAGCTGTATCTTAAAAAGTAAAAACAACTTTTAATAAAAGTGATTTGGAAAGTTGCTCAAACACAAAAAAGACATAGCCTTTAAAGTCTCTTCTGAGAATGAGGTTTTTGAGTAAGTGGTATGGGGTGAAAAAAAGGTGCTGTTAGGTGCATTTGGTACGTAGATGTTCAGTAGGGTATATTTAATGTCATTCATTAGTACCAAAACAATCCAAGTGGGGTACACAAATAAGCAGCAAAGCAGAGACATGGTCAGGAAACAATCCAAGTTTGGAAGCTCAATAGTCTGGCATGGAGAAAGTGCAAGGGTCAGGCTTATATAGGTAGCAAAAGGGGTGAGACTGAAGCAAAAATCAAGAAAACCTAGACAATAGATTCCGCATTGGATCTGTCCAGCATTACCAGTAGCTCAACAAGTATAGCCAGTGGCGGATTAAGTGTACCATGGGCCCAGGGCTGTTGACACAACTTGGGCCACCTCTTTCCCCCCTCACACGCAAACGCAATGCAACCCCCTTTCCCCATGCAAGACTCCTGAAAAACGCTTTTCTTCTTTGAACTTTTATTTAAACTTTAAATCAAACAAAGCTAGTAATATTTGTTTTCAAATGTAAAACTGTAGTATATGTTAATTTCCACAATAACAAATTATTTTTTTTTAGGGATTTTCTGACAAACATTGAATATAAAGTGGCATATACTTTATTATGTCATACAGAAAAATAAACCTAAGGCAACATAAAAGTACCATATGTAAGTGCAATTACGGTCAACAAAATTATAAATATTAATAAGTATAAATAATAATTTAACAATTATAACTTAGAGAAATATAAAACAAATAAAGTGGTATATACTGTATTACAACATACAGCAACATAAGAGTACCGTATAGAAGTGCAAATAAGGCCAAGAAAATTATACATTTGAATCTAACATTTTGAAACATATCAAACATAAATAATGAGGTAGTTGACTTCACAGTAATTGACAGTTATGAAAAGTGCAATTTGTGAGCACAGGCAAAAAATTCTCAATGGATTAAAGCCTTAGTCCTAAATTTATTATAGAATTGTTTTTCGGGCCTTTCTGTTGCTAAAATCATTGATGATTTCTGAGAGGTCCAGACTTCTTAACAGATCATGATCAATGCTCATTAAAGAAAGATGATTGAGTCTCTCTTGCCCCATTTGACTCCTCAGTTAATTTTTAAACCGTTTTAATTTTGAGAAAGATCTCTCACCTGTGCACTTTGAAACCATCATACATAGATATATTCTCAGAATTATCTCTGTGTTGAAAAAAGTTTGGGTGAGGCCATTTTGATGAAGAATAAGAACATTTGGCGTTCTGGTATTTTATCATCACAGGATGTCATTGTTTGTGACTTGGAAGTAGAAAAAAAACTTGTAAATTGAATCAGTTCTGTTTCTGTAACACCAGGCAACAGGTTTTCTGGATATGACTGGACCAGGTTTGCAGCAGCTTTTAGAATTTCTGAAGTGGACAGTGTAGACAGGTTGGCTAAAAATCCAAACTTGGAGCACACGTCACTATAAGCCTCCAGTTGTTGCTGTAAATCACTGTATAAATGATCAATGACAGTGGTAAAGACTTCACATCACTGGTGTAGCTATAGTGGACGCAGCGGTTGCAATTGCGACCGGGCCCCCCGCACCACATCAATAAAAAGTTACTATAGTAACTGAGGCCGCGGGCCCCTGTTATTATAGTAACTACAGTACTTACATTCCTGCTTCCGGAGCGCAGCGGAGGTCCTGACATCACAGCGTGGTGCGCAGCGCATGGGGTCACAACGCTATGCGCCTCGCATATCATCCTGATCCCGGATAGAGTCAGGACATCCGCTGCGGCTGAAGAGGAGAGTAAGATTAATATCCCTGTCTGCTGAAGTTGATTGGCGGGATCCGTCTCTCGGGACCCGCCAATCAGCTGTTTTGAAGGGGTCGCAGAGCTCGTACGACAGCTGCTTCCCCTTCATTCTGGTCACTTGCTCACACTGTGAATCCGTGTCAGCGATTCACAGTGTGAGAGTAAGTGAAATGAAGGGAAAGCAGCTGTCGTATGAGCTCTGCGTGCCCTTCAAAACAGCTGATTTGCGGATCCCGGGAGACGGACCCCGACCCATCAGCTATTGATGGCCTGTCCTGAGGATAGGCCATCAATGTTTAAGGACTGGACAACCCCTTTAAGCCTACGATGTAGCAGGCTTAGAGGGCCCATGAGACAGGATCACAGATTGTTTGATGCTGTCTGCTGGGCCCTGTATCTAAGCCAATCACATGGTAGGCTTAGATACATGGTCCATGTGTGATCCTGTCTGATGGGCCCTGTATATAAGCCTACCACGCGGTAGGCTTATATACAGGGCCCCAGCAGACCGTAATCTTATACTGTATGACATTACTGTCTGCTGGGGCATAATCACATGATAAGCTTAGATACAGGGCCAATATGTGAAACTGCCTGCTGGACCTCGTATCTAAGCCTACCTTGACAGACAGTATCACACATGGGCCGGGTTTCTAAGCCTACCACATTTGATACTAATCGTTTTTGTTGTGTTTGTGTTTTTTTTACAGGTTCGGTCGTTGGACTACGTCGGATTTGAGGACTACTTCGATGACGGCTTTTTTTATTATCAATAAAATGGTTAATGAGGGTTGTGTGGGTTTTTTTATTTCAATAAAATATTTTTTCTATGTCTTTGTGGTCTTTTTTTAAACTATATTACTACCGCTATAGTAATGGCCGCTGGCTGAGTGACAGCATCCATTACTAAGGCGGGGCTTAGTGTTAGCTGGTGCAGTGGCTAACACTAACCCCCAATTTTTTCCCCCGGTACCCACCGCCACCAGTGGTGCTGGGAAGTGCCGGGTACGATCCAGTACCTGACCATCTGTAGCGATGGTTGGCCACAGGGACGGCCGCAGGCTGGTATTATCAGGCTGGGACAGGCCAGAAACAGCGGCCCTTCCCACCCTGGTAATGCTAGGCTGCTGCTGCTTTATTGTATCTGGCTGGTTATGAAAAATGGGGGGGGGGGCCCAACGTCATTTAAAAAATAATAATAATTGGAATGAACTATTTGGTGTCCCCCCCAATTTTCATAACCAGCCAGATACAGCACAGCAGCAGCAGCCTAGCATTACCAGGGTGGGGAGGGCCGCTTTTTTTTTTATAATACCAGCCTGCGGCCGCCCCAGAGCCGACCATCACTACAGATGGTCGGGTACTGGATTGTACCCGGCTCTTCCCAGCACCCCTGGTAGCGGTGGGTACCGGGGTAATAATGGGGGTTAGTGTTAGCCTCTGCATCGGCATAACATTAAGCCCCGCTTAGTAATGGAGGTTGTCAATCAGCCAGTGGCTATTACTAAGGCGGTAATAATAAAGTTTAAAAAAATACAAGGACATAGAAAAAATATTTTATTGAAATAAAAAAACACACACAAACATATACACACACACATTTTTTTGGGGGTTTATGTATTGGGGCTATTTCCCCATACATTTTAAGTCCTTAGTGACGACCCTGGCTGCTAGTGCTGCATTGTTGGGTCACTTAGGAGACCCAGCGGTGCAGCTGAAAGCTGCGGGCCGTCGGCCATGAGAAGTTTGCAGGGGGGCTCAATAAGAACTTTTGCATCGGGGCCCATGAGTCTTTAGCAATGCCCCTGCTTCACATCTAAATTTTTCCCTGGGTGTTAACACAGTACTTTCCCCTTATCCATCATCATATCGTGGATTACGTGGGGGAAAACTTTTCTGAGCGTCATTATACTCATTATGGCCACACAACTGGATGGCTTCCTGTTCATAGTGCTCAAATTGTTCTCCCTGGCTCTGTATAAAACTTGAAAGAGATTGCAATAAGGTGTTCAAATTCAAACCAGCTTCTTGGAGTGACAGGTTTGTAGTATGAAATCTTTCTAAAATGGTATTCCAAAGAACAACAAGGATAATGTCATCCAGTTGATAGAATGTGTCCAGCAAAGAGCAGGCTTCATTTCTGCATGAGCTGTAGTCAGGATCAGAGGACATGCGTTCTAAGGGTATGTTCACACGAGGTCATTACGTCCGTAATTGACTGACGTATTTCGGCCGCAAGTACCGGACCGAACAAAGTGCAGGGAGCCGGGCTCCTAGCATCATACTAATGTACGACGTTAGGAGTCCTTGCCTCGCTGCCGGACAACTGTCCCGTACTGTAATCATGTTTTCAGTACGGGACAGTTGTCCGGCAGCGAGGCAGGGACTCCTAGCGTCGTACATAACTATGATGCTAGGAGCCTTGCTCCCTGCACTGTGTTCGGTCCGGTACTTGCGGCCGAAATACGTCCGTCAATTACGGACGTAATGACCTCGTGTGAATATACCCTTACAGACTGCATATAGACTCATAGCCCTTGTAAAGTGCTGATACAGCATCATGTCTTGCAGACCATCTACTACCAGAAAGATGCTTAACAACTGGCAGACCTAAAGCTTTCTTTTTTTCTATCAGCATTCTCCATCTGGAAGATGAGGATGAAAAAAAGCATAAAGTTGCTCAAGATTGTTAACCCCTTCCTTCCCTCCCTCACTTTTGTTTTTTCCTCCCCACCTTTCAAAAGCCATAACTCTTTTATTTTTCCATCAATATTGCCGTATGAGGGCTTGTTTTTTGCAGGACGAGTTGTAGATTTTCACAGCACCATTTTCTGTACCATATAATGTAGTGGGAAATGAGAAAAAAATATATATGTGGGGTGGAATAGGAAAAAAACAGTGATTCCTCAACCTTTTGGGTGGTTTTGTTTTTACGACATTCACCGTACGGTAAAAACGGCATGTTAACTTTATTCTGCGGATCAATATGATTACAGCGATACCAAATTTATATTGTTTTCTTTATGTTTTACTACTTTTACAAGGAAAAAACTGATTGTTAAAAATACAATTTGAGTTTTGTCGCCACATTCTGAGAGCCATAACGCTTTTATTTTTCTATCAATTTAGCCGTGTGAGGGCTTATTTTTTGTGGGGCGAGCTGCAGTTTATATTGGTACATGAGACTTTTTGATCACTTTTTATTTTATTTTTTGTGGGAGAAGAAGGGACCAAAAAACAGCAATTCTGATGTTTTAAATTTTTTATTTTTTACGGCGTTCACCGTGCGGACGAAATAATTATATATTGTAATATTTCAGACTTTTACGTACGCATCGATGCCAGTTATGTTAGCTTTTTATTTTTTTCTACATAGTGCTTGAGGGAAAATGGGAAAAGGTTTTTTTTTTGAGCTTTTAATTTTTTTCTTTTTTTTTATTTGTTAAAAAAACTTTTATTTTAGTGTTTTTCACTTTTTTTACTTGTCCCCCTAGGGGACTTTAACCAGCGATCGTTATATCGCTTGCATGATATACTGCAATACTAATGTATTGCAGTATATCGCAATTCTGACAGTCGCCCCCCCTGTTTTTAGTAATTTAAATTACGCGATCGCAATTGAAAGCGGCATTTAACGGGTTAAACAAGCGGGATCGTGCTCGAAAGGGATCCCGCTCATTACCCAGAAGTGTCGGCCGTAACACACAGCCGACACACTCGCTCTATGGAGTGGTCTCAGCCCATGAGCCTGCTCCATATTCTCCCACCCGGAGTGCGCCGTATATATACAGCGGATGTCGGGAAGGGGTTAAAAAATCTGTAGACAACTGGGTTACATTCTGCACTGTTTTTACCCACCAGGTTAAGAGAGTGTGCAGCACATGGTATAAATGTTGCATAACTGCTGCCTAACTATTGTTTGTACACCATTGTACTTGCCACTCACGTTCGCCGCATTATCATAGGATTGGCCTCGACAATCTTTAATGTTAATTTTCTGTTTGTCAAAAAAATCCAAAATTAGTTGTGCAATGTAAAATGGTAAAATTGTAAAAACCTCTCCACAGGCCCAGTTGGTAAAACATATATAACAATGAAAGTTAATTGATCAGAGTGAGTGATATCAGGCATGGAATCCACAGAAATCAAATAAAACTTTGCTTTCTACAAATTCAGAATTTATAATCCCAAAATTTGTATTTGTATTAGTTCTTCACAGATAGTGGAGGAAAGATACGATGTGTGGCTTTTTCCTTCGTTGGCATTTTGCTTGATATGTTCGTCTAAAAACTCATCAATATTTGCCATAGTTTCTAAGGTCCCTAAGTAATTTCCATTGTGAGGGGAGCCAATAATTTCACCTTTGCCTTTCAGTGGAAGGCCCTGTTCAGCAAGGTACTGTATAACAATGAGACATCTCTTAAGTACCTTGTGCCAGTACGTTTCACCCTCCAATTGGGAAATTATCTAGCTGTCAATTTCTCCAGAGATTTGACCTCTTGCCACTATTGATAAGATGGATTGTTTGTGGATATCACTACTTTCATGACTGAAGATTATATCCTCTGCGTGTTTCCAGTCATTAAATCCATGAGAAAAAGGGCCACGTTTTCTAGCGATCAGTTTGCAAGCAAAGCAAAATAATTTTCCATTAGTTGGGGAATAACAAAATAATTTTCCATTAGTTTTGGATTAACATGGGTGAAGTATGATTTGTTACAGTAACGATAATATCCTCCACTTGAGAATACTCCTGAGTTTTTAAAGTCAGCATCAACATTTTGGTAAACCTTGCTTCCCCTTAAAACCCAGTATTCCAGCACTTCTTTGGAGATATTTTCTCCCCACAGTCCAACATCCCAAGGAAATTGCACAATTTCAACATGTGCACCCAACTCTTCAATACTTTCCACGGGATCATCTGCCTGAATATTTAACTCGTCATTAACTGACTCCGATTCAGTGGAAACATTAGTTGGGTCAGATGCTGAAGTAGAAGGTACACTGCTGCTGGGCTCTTGGTCTGTTCCAGGTTGGGTTTTCTTTTTAAAGAATGTGTCCAACTTTGGAATTTTAGCAATCTCTTCTTTTTGTTGTTGTTCTCTTAACCGTTGCACTTTTTTGTTTCAGTGCCCGATTTATATCTCAGGATATCTCAAAACAGGCAAAAAAAGTAAGGAAGGACACATAACCGACAATAAGCTGTTCATTTATTTTATGTAGTGGAGCAACGTTTAAGTCTTAAACTGCCATCACATCACATAGTGCCCCACTGCGTAAGTATCATACAATTTAAATAATAGTTTACAGAACAAATGTGAGAATAGTGCAGTGTCTAAAGTGCCATATTAGGGGAAGAGTGCCTACCTTGTCATGTGGGGGACCAAGTCCTGATAGGTTGGTATTGGTATCTGGAAGCACTTGATGCTGCAAATACTTCTGGTCTATGCCTGTGTCCACTATAAAAAACAAAACAAAACATAAAATTCATTACACATCCGTAAAAGGCTTTTTGAGCTTTTAACTAATTAGAAATATTATACAGTGAATAGTCTATGTTAATAATTTATTAAATGTGAATCAGCGGTACCTGATAGTCTATTTTTACAATTTCTAACTTATCAGCTAGTATTTAAAATGATACCAACTTACAGGGCTTAAAGGATCTGCTGGTAACGTCTTGGAGCCAGAAACCATAAGACACCTTCATGGGCTGTTCTATTTCCATAACTCATAGTAGTGAATGGCAGTTACGGAAGCAGCGTAACTTCTGACAATGTAATCAGGATGTGGCCGGGAGGATGTGGCCGCATCTATCTGACATTTATGACTTATCCTGTGGATAGGTCATAAATGTCCCTCATCTGAAAACTGAGGGCTGTATGGGGGAGATTATATTGCAAAGGGAGGTCAGGTTGTCTGACTGACTGTTGAAGGCTCTATAGGGGGTCTGAGTGTCTGATTCTGACGTCTCTGTGGAGGGGGATAGCCCTCCCATAGACCCCTCAGCAGTTAGTCGCTCAGACCCCCCTATAGGGCCTCCAGTAGTCAGTCAGACAATCTGACCTCCCCTTGCAATATATTAGTAACTAGTGAAGGCCCTATGGGAAGGGGGGATTATACTGAATGGGGGGTCTAACCATCTAAGTGACTGTTGAGGACTCTATGAAGGGGGGAATAATCCTCCCATCCCCCATAGAGCCCTCAATATTTCAGTATTTATTATACAGCAGGGGGGGTTGAGCATCTAACTGACTGCTGAGTGTCTATGGGGGAAATTATTATGTTAGAGTTAGATGGAAACCCCCCCTGCTGTATAATTAATCCCCCCTTAGCATCTGCCGATCAGTCAATTGTTGCTTAGGGCAGGAGGCGAATAGCAGACTAACCTTCCTCACCGCTCGACCACCGCCCTGCTCTTCTGTTCCTTACTGGCGGTATGTGCAGCGTCAAAGAGGCGCATGTTCTACCATGACTAGCAGATGCACGTCTGCTAGCCCTATCCAGCCCCTGCTATCGCTGTCCCTCCCCATCAGCAGCGCTGGCGACTCTATTCCGTCCCAGTCCGCCCCTCCCTTCACTCCCTCCCTATCAGCAGCAGCCATGAGCAGCGCTAGCACGCTGCATAGCTGCATGATACTCTGAAGTGATTTTTAAAATTATGTGCTGTTGGGCCCGGGCGGCCGCCCGAACCGCCCATATGATAATCCGCCACTGAGTATTGCTACTAGAAGTTTTATAGAAGTTTTTGGGTTCAAGTCCTGTCAGTATTCCTCTTCTTCCAGGATGTCCTAGGGGCTGTCTTGTAAGGATATCGCTGATGAAATTCTTTTGTAAACCAAAGAGCATGAACATTTTCCTCTGGTTTCCAAGAATTCTACACAGACCCAGACGCTTTCCATTGGATCAAGTAATGCAGCTTATTCAGATGCATTGTGCAGTCCAAGATCTTTCAACAATAAATTCTTCTTCACCTTACACATTCACCGGTGGTGGAGGAAGCAAACTGTTTCCCAGGAAAGGATTGCCCCTTCAAAGTCTAGGTAAGTCTTAAACAAAAAGTAGCTGTATTGATTTGAGCAGACATTTGAAATTGCCCAATATATTTCTGGCCCAATTTTGGAGAAGGTACTTTCAGCTTTAAAATTCTTTGTGGAAAGTCACACTTTGTCCCCAGCAGCCGGTTTAAATTATTTTTGAGTATCGTGGTGCACAGTCTTTTCTTTAACCTTTTATCATGTCGTCAAGCGTTGACTGCTGGAAGAAAGGTTGAAATTGTTAAATCAGAAATGAAGATTGAGTGAAGTCTGTATTTGCTTAGAAATTTACTTTGTGAACTATACTCACATTTTTCATATGCAAACTCAGCTATCGGTAAGTTATTAAGATATCATCCAGGTAGGCTATTTTAAATTGATCCAATAAAGCCCTGAAAAGATCATTGGTAAAATGTTGGAAAGTGGATGGGGCATTACAAAGTCCAAAAGACATTACAAAATACTCACATTGTCCATACCGTGTGCTGAAGGCAGTTTTCCATTCATCCCCAGGACGGATTTGAGCAAATTGATATGCTCCTCTTAGATCAAACTAGGTAAATATTTTATCTGTACAAAGCCTTTTAATTAATTCTGAAATATCGTCAATGTAGTCAAGGTGCTCCAGCCAGACATGTAGATGGCAAGATAATGACTTTTTGTTTTCATTGTCATCTAAATATTTCTGCAAGGCTTTCATTTTTGGTTCAGAAAGAGAGTGGATACGGCCAAAAAGTATGTTAGCCCTGGGTAACTGTTTTATTGGGCAATCATATGAACAATTTGGAGGTAGGTTATCCAAATTTTTTTTTATCTCAGACATCCTGAAATTCTTTGTATTGTGATGGTAGTTAGTCTTTAACAAGAAGTTCAGAAATTGATGTGCTCCCACGTAGTGAAAAAGTAGGTTTAGGCAGATCATTTAGCTGACAATTGTGAGTAGTAGAAAGTCCCTACATAATCTCCTAAATAACTGGAATATTTGGAGAAGCAATCAGTTGGAAATGAATAACTTCTTGATGATCAGGCTTGATGAAAACTTGAAGCTGCCCAGTCTCATGAGTAACAGGCCCTGATGAAAGGGTTGACTCATGAATGGTTTCTGTCTCTACTGGTGCTGAGCTGACTTTGTTAACAATGTGTTATTATTATCATGAGCAACGGTTATGTCCATGAAATTTCCACCAGCACCAGAGTCAAGAATAGCAGAAGAAGAAATCTCACGCGTTTTAGTGCAGATGTCTTTTGGCACTATAAAATGAGACTCCGGTACAAACAACTTGTCTTCACCCTGTGACTGAGAAGAAATTATTAATTTTTTTAACTTAACAGATGTCTCCAGTTTAATATATTCTTTTACACCAGTGACAGCGATTGTCCTACTGATCTTATTTGGGCAATAAGTAGCATGGTGTCCTGAATGCCTGGACGTCGTCTTTATTTTCTTGCTGCAAAATGGGTTTTTTGAATAACATCTCCTTGCAAAGGTTCAGATATAGATTCAGTATTTTGATGTGTTTACAGTGTTGATTGACCAAAAAAAAAAAAAAGAAGGAAGGATTATTTACAAATGCTAGCAGTCTTTTCCTTTTTCTTTCAGTCCTCCAACTCATCAGGGGTTTCCACTCTAGAAAATTCATACTTCAATTGCTCTTAAAGCTTTTTCTGAAATTAGCTGTTCTGGGACACTAGTTTCAATACAATATCAGCTACCTAGCAAGGAAATTCTGCTGTGTATTAAGCAACAGAGGATTTACCGTGCCACAGATTATGCAATTTAAATTTTGCTGTGGCACAAAAACTAGGAACATCAAAAACTTAATTTATAGCAGTGATGAAGTAATCCAAATTATTCAGAAGATTACTATTCTTTTCTACATAAGGAAAGGCCCACGCTAGAGCTACATCTGTCAGAAGATTGATTATAAACAAACTTTTTACTTTCACTGATAGATGGAGCAGGTAGCATTTAAAAATGTATGCGACATTGATTAAGGAAACCTTGGTAATGGCGATGATCACCACTAAACGTTGATGTTAATGGCATGAGTGAACTTGAATTTGCAGCTGAATAATCTTTCTTTGTTGATCTCGAACTAGATTTTGCAGTTGAGAAAATGTTTCTTCATATGTGGTGCCAAATTCTTCTAGCTCAGAAATTTGTTGTGTCTTACTACTTCTTCCAGCAGACTCCAAATTGGGGCTAGACTATTCTGTCATGGTCTGGAAGCAGATTCAGAGTCCAGTGGCTAAAACATTCTGGAAGGTGTGTGATTATAGTAAGAGTAGTCAAGTAACAGTCTAGGTTTGGTACACAGATAAGCAGCAACAGTTTGTAGAGTAAGGCAGAGATCTGGTCAGGAAACAATCCAAGTTTGGTACACAGATATGGGGTAATAGTTTGCAGTGTAAGGCAGAGGCATTGTACAGAAACAATGCACGTTCAGTACAAAAATAAGGTGCAGTAATTTGCAGAGTAAGGCAGCATTGAACTAGACTAGGGGTAGGAAACTCAATAGTCTGGCAAGGAAGAAGTGCAAGGCCAGTCTTATAAAGGAAGTTCAAAGGGGGGACTAATCAGGTAATTAAGGCAAGGGATATTAAGAGGCAAGATTGAAGAGAACCTAGAAAATTGATTCCGGACTGGAGCTGTCCAGCAGCACCAGTAGCTCAACAAGCAGCGCTACAATCAGGGACTTTGGAATTTCTGGGTTTAAACCCTGACAACAATATTGTGCCCATATAACACTGTCATACATTTCTCACACAATACTGCCATTCAATGCCCAAATAAAACTAACATTCAGTGTCCAAATAATACTAAAAACAATAATTTATCATCCATGTGCTCTCTGTTTGAACAACGGACTGCACACAGACCAATACAAGCCAGTGGAGCTGTACACATTTGTTTTTTTTTCCACATAGCGTGTGTCCGTTGCGAGAAATTCACAACCTTATTCTGATTGATCTGTTTATGCAGACCAGACTAGCCCATTGAAATCTATAAGTGCGTTAAAAACAAAGATTGCACACTGATGATATCGATTTGCTGCTGTTTGTCATGGGTCCGTTGCTGAGTAATGCAAAAAAGAAGAAAAGTGAAACAAGGAAGTGCATGCAGAGGAGAAAAATGGATGAGAATAGCGGATGACATATGGACACAGGGAACGTATCTGAAAGGTGCAAATCAAACACGCTCATGTGAATAAGGCCTTAGGTTTTCCCTGTAGCTCCCAGTGTTAGTGGCCCTAGTTAAATTAGGGCTTTGGGCAATTGCCCGTTTTGCTACCTTCTAAAACCCAAATTCATATCAAATTACCAAATCCATCATCATCAGTGTCCACATAGCTTTCAAGCTTAGTGACTCTACCCCACTTTAAAAAAATGTGAGTTTAACGGTGGAAGGGTGAATACTCCTTATAGTTGAGATTTCCTACTTCTTGCCACTGACTGTCCTTCATCCGTGAATTGAAGTCCTGCCTTCATCCACACTACCTGACTCTTGCACATCTGAACTTTGTTTAGCCCTAAATGTCTAAATAGACTCTGCATTTCTAATATTTCCATTGTCCATAACAGATGGACGTCATTCTTAAAATCTATGTTGGATGGATATTTTTCTTACCGGAGAAGTTGTGTGCTTACTCTGATTATTTCTAAATTTCAGCATTTGCTTTAATTGAAGTGGCCTTGAGATTAAAAAGATGTGAAAAGATTAAGAAAGAGTATTTGTACCTTTTGGTTTTGGCCCCATGACATGACATTAGATAGTTCATTCTTCACAATAATGGAAAAGCAAGCCGAGACACCCTAATGAATTCCAATAACAGTAAGAATATTAGTTGTTTAGTTAAATGAGTATGCCAGTTTCACCAATTAAATAACTTTTTATAATAGAAGTTATAAAATTTCCCAATATACTGTGGCAGGGGTTAATAGGATAAAGATGGCAGACCTAGTGACCTTCACTAGGCCCCCAGGCTGCCATAATAATCATCGGCACCACGCAATTGCGTCGCGCGGGGGCCGATGGGATGTTGGAGGGGGCCGCCTCTCTCATTCTAACGGCTTAGATGCCACAGTCGCTATTGACTGCAACATCTAAGTGGTTAAATGGGCGGTATCTAAGTCATTTCCCATTATGCCCATTGCAGTGAGCTGTCGGCTGTAACATACAGCCCCCACCAGCTCAGCATGGAGCACACTCAGCCCGTGAGCCTGCACTATACTTCCCCTTGGTGGCTGTCACATACATGTACGTGAAATGTTGTCAAGGGGATAACTGTACTGTAATTGTAACGAGCCGAGTTGCAAACTGTAGAAATGGGCTGTGGTCGGGAGAAGTCATCATAGAGGTCTGGACCAGATGGAGAAGAAAAGAGAAAAAGAACAACTAGAATCTGAGATCATCACCTGTGAGTCACTTTATGTAGATGTTTTTTTCTACCTCTAATCAGCACTGTATTCAATGTATGATCTGCAGCGAGATGATGGGTGGTATGATTTATTTTTTGTGAAACAGCATCTCCTAGCATATCCTAACCAGTGTTTAAGCCATGCTGGGAGCTGTATACAATTTAGTGCAAACCTTGGTTCTGGCACAATCTTGGTCCTGGCACTATATATATATATATATATATATATATATATATATATGTATATATATATATATATATATATATATATATATATATATATATATATATATATGTGTGTATATATATATGTATTGGTTTTGCTGCTGTATATATATACTGAGCTTGGTTCTGGCACTGTATATATGTACTGATCTTTGTTCTGGTGTTGTATATATGTACTGATCTTTGTTCTGGTGTTGTATATATGTACTGAGCTTTGTTCTGGTGCTGTATATATGTAATGAGCTTTATTCTTGTGTTGTATATATGTAAGGAGCTTGTTCTGGTGCTCTATATATGTAATGAGCTTGGTTCTGGTGTTGTATATATGTACTGAGCTTTGTTCTGGTGCTGTATATATGTAATAAGCTTGGTTCTGATGTATATATGTAATGAGCTTTGTTCTGGTGCTGTATATATGTAATTAGCTTTGTTCTGGTGCTGTATATATGTAATGAGCTTGGTTCTGGTGTTGTATATAGAACTATATTACTTTTAAAATGTACAAATGGCTTTATGCTCGAGTTACATAAAAAAAAGTGGAAAAAAATTACACGTCATTGATTGGTAGAGAAAAAAACATGGCGAGGGGGAAGGAGATGTCGGGAAAGAGGTTGTGGGAGGGGCAAACAAAATATTTTCCCTGGGTGCTGGAGAACCTAGCTACGCCTCTGATGCCCTCATATATACACATATAGCATAGGCATCTCATGACAGAGTATTGCAAAATCATGTTTGTATCAAAGCTGGTCATCTCGTGCCACACATCTAAGGAGAAGTTAAGATATGAGTAAAGGTAAGGAAGGTCACATATCTCCTATTATGTTCAAAAGCATAGACCCCCCCCCCCTAGAATTTACATACTATTCTGCAGTTTAAAGGCAGGAAACTTCCATAACGTTTTTTCCCCTGGATCTACTACTGCAACTACAATGCCAAAATAAGCACAAAAAAGTATATATTAATTTGCATCTTACCAGTTCAAATATCACTGCAAGTCTATGTCAAAGCAGTACCTTAAACGTGCTATTGACAATAGATTTTATTACTAAAGTTATTTGTCAATAATACCATGTCTATGGTAACAGCCTAAGGGTATGTGCACACATAAAATAAAAAAAACTTCTCAACAGACGAAGCTGTTTTCAGATTTTTTTAATCAAAGTCGCGTTTTTCGCTGTGTTTTTAACGGCCTTTTTGGAGCTGTTTTTCTCTAGAGTCTATGAAAAACTGCTCCAAAAACGGCTGAAGAAGTGACATGCACTTCTTTTTCACGGGAATTTTTTTACGCGGCCGTTTTGAAAAACGGCCGCTTAAAATAACGCCCTGTCAGAACAGAACGCCGTTTTTCCCATTGAAATCAATGAACAGATTTTTGGAGGCGTTCTGCTTCCGATTTTTCAGCCGATTTTCTGGACATTTACGGCCCGAAAAATGTTTGAAAACACTCCGTGTGAACATACCCTAAGGGTCCTATTACACGGCCCAACTTGGGCCGTGTAAACAAGCGCCGTTCAATGAGACAGCTCGTAGATCGGCACACGTTTGGTCATTTCAGACGGAGCAATGATTGCATATGTATAGGGACGAGCGCTCATTACTCTAATCGCTTGTCCCCATACATTTTCAATTTTCATCATGTCGGCAGCTGCCGTCAACGATAATATTTAATGTTGCATAAATAAGCAGATCAGCCAATGAACAAGCTCGCTCATCGCCAGATCTTTGCCCTGATTAAACAGGGCACTGATCAGAAACGAGCATTCATATGAGCTCTCGTTTGCCCAATCATTGGCCCGTGTAATAGGACCCTTTCTGTCTCACAATGCCTTCAATTGAGGAAAACAATAATTAAATGGTTTTAATTTCAACTTTTCCAGTTCTATTGTTTTCACAAGATATGTGGCACCAGAGGGGGTCTGGCATTAGTCTACCTAGTTAACATGCCTCTTCAGCTGATTCAAATGGGCATGTTGATGAGATAGTCTGAGAAAATCGTATTTAGCAAGAGTACATGTCAAAAATGCTGGATGGTACCAATGAGTTACCATGGAAGTCACTCACTAAATGGTACCTTGTATAATGTTATACTAGGGCTGGAATACAATCATGAATTTACCTTCTTCCTCACTGACCTACCAACCTGTGCAAAAGAGTGCAATCCGATTCTCCTAACATTCTACATGTTATGACTGAACAGGTCTAAGTCTTACCTTTCTAAGGCAATCCTGTACCTCTTACAATGTAGAATCCAGCCAGGTTGAATCCGTAAGAGACGATCGCTGTTTAAAATATGTTCATTAGTTCAAGTGCCAGATATTCATAACTTCCATTTTAATTATCTCTCCATCAATTATTTTTTTCATTCTTTTCAGAAGAAGATGCTGTGGCTGATGACCCATTCTTCTGATAGTCTCCTAGCTCAGTCTCCACATGTGCATTAGCTACTTAATTAGCAGCATATAATAATAGAACCCATATCCTTATTGTTCTGCTCGTCGAGGGTAGCTAGTGATATATTCATTAAGTATTGTGATGGCTCGGCCTCAGGGCTGCTTTAAGACATTAATGGGTCTAATACAAAGACCTAATTATTGGGCTAACAGACAAGATTTGTGACATTCAAGATAGTATACAATTGTAGTCTGAAGGCAAAATGTCAAGGCTTATTGATTTCATACTTGTTTACTTTGTTTTAATGGATTATGTCATGGAAAAATTTCTTTCATTATTTTTTTTTGGGGGGTTATCTGGGTTCCTAATTTTTTTTCCTAATGGCTGCAAATGACATAAATTAACAAAACAAGCAGAACTCACCCATCCTTTCCACCAGTGATCCAGCGCTGAGGCCCCAGCGGCACTCCCAGTGATTGTTCACATGTAGGCAGCGTGTGACTTCCTTAACCAGTCAGAGGGCTCAGCGATCATGTGTTGTATTTCTGGCCAGAAATACGATTTGTCACCGCTGAGCCCTCTGATTGGCTGCAGCAGTCACATGCTGCCTACATGTGAACAATCACCGGGAGTGCTACTAGAGCATCAGCGCTGGATCGAAGAGGTGGGGAAATGATACGGAGAACTACTTGTTTTGTTAATTCATTGTCATTTGCAGCCATTAGTAAAACATGTAAGGAATTCAGATAACTCATTTTAAGGCTGGCAAGATCATCTTTCCAGGAGGATGTTGTCGCTGTAAATTTAGCTTGGATTATCGATTCAAAAAAAATTAGTTCTGTGGTTGAAATCTTGAGCTGGTACTGAGGCCTATCTTTTGATGTAATTACTAGAAAGTTCTATTGTAGCTATTCCTTTGCTAGTAGGACCCTACACTATAGCAGGGGTGAACCCATCATAAAGGCTGGATATGCCATTGCTAATATTTCTGGCAGAAGAAGGACCTAGCGAATTGCATATCCCCCAAGTACTGTTATTTATTGTTTATTTTAGGCTAGGGTTACACGGCGACTTTGGTCGAGACACAGGTCGCGCAGCCAAAGATTGCTGTGTAATCGCTATTTAGGGAAGCATGCATTGTCAATGTGACTGCGTTGCGACCTGCAGGTTACCGCGACCGTCACACTACATTTGCCAAAAATCCTTTACGTTCGGATTTCTAGCAACTGTAGTTCCGCGGTTGCAACAACCTGCAGGTCACAACATGCCCACATTCACTTTTATGACTGCGGTGCACTCACCACAACAAAGTGTTCTTTGGCCATGCGAGCTCTGTCACTGTGTAGTCTTAGCCTTATGTCTGTTGCTTATAATGTGCCAAAATATTGTGCAGCGCTGTTTCGAGACTACCACCATTTACCAGTCCCTACCCTCAATGGGGTTAAAGAGGCTCTGTCACCACATTATAAATGCCCTATCACCTACATAATCTGATCGGCGCTGTAATGTACATAACAGCAGTGGTTTTTATTTTGAAAAACGATCACTTTTGAGCAAGTTATGTACAATTTTAGATTTATGCTAATGACTTTCTTAATAGACAACTGGGCGTGTTTTTACTTTTTACCAACTGGGCGTTGTACAGAGGAGTGTATGACGCTGACCAATCAGTGACCAATCAGCGTCATACACTTCTCATTGTTCCAGCCCATTGTTACAGCGTGATTGTGCAGTGAAAGAAGCTGGGCTAGAACAATGAGAAGTGTATGACGCTGATTGTTCACTGATTGGTCAGCGTCATACAATCCTCTGTACAACGCCCAGTTGGTAAAAAGTAAAAACACGCCCAGTTGTCTATTAACCCCTAGGCGCACGAGGACGCAACTGTACGTCCATGTGGCCAGTGTCTTAAGGCATAGGGACGTACAGTTACTGCGTAGTTCCTGGTGCACACTGTCGGCGACACTCCACTGTATGCCGATCAGCGGCTTATTTCCGCTGATTCCGGCAATTAACCCCTTGATTGCGGTGATCGATTGCAATCACCGCATTCAGGGGTTTCTAGCTCATCGGCAGACCTCACGATGAAATCGTGAGGTTTGCAGATGGCTAGCATGGCGATCGGAGGCCAAGTAATGGCCTCCGTGTCTGCCATGTACGGAAGCCTATCAGGATCAGCCTCCTGATAGACTTCCTGTCAGTGACAGGACGTCACTGCCGTTCGCGATGCACACTGTCGACGACAGTGTCTGTGACACTGTCGGCGACAGTGTGCATCGGGAACCGGGAGGTCAGCTGTCCCTGACAGCCGACACTCCACTAGTTGCCGATCAGCGGCTCATTGCCGCTGATTTCGGCAATTAACCCGTTACATGCGGGGCTCGATTGCGATCCCCGCATGTACAGGGTTTGTAGCACATCAGCAGCCCCCATGCAATCGTGGGGGCTGCTAATGCTTATGATGGCACCCGGGTCTGCCATGTATGTCAGCCTATGAGGATCAGCCTCTGCTGGTCCTCGTAGACCAACTGTCAGAGTGACTGTGACGTCACACTGACAGTTGGAATACGTTACACTACCTAGGTAGTGTAATGTATTCTAGCAGCGATCAGAGCTGCAGGTCAAAAAAGAAAGTGTAAAAAGTAAAAGAAAAGTTAATAAACAAAAAAATAAAGTGTAAAAAGTAAAGAAAACATAAAAAAAAGTTAATAAAAATGTTTTACAAACGTGTAAAAATAAAAGATTTTTTTTCCTATAATAAGTCTCTTATTATAGGGAAAAAATGAAACCGTTAAAAAACAGTACACATATTTGGTATCACCGCGTTCGTAATGACACAATCTATAAAACTATAATGTTATTTTTAGCGCACGGTGAACGCCGCAAAAAAAAACAAACTAAAAACAATGCCAGAATCACTATTTTTTGGTCACCACCCCTCCCAAAATATACAATAAAAAGTGATCAAAAAGTCGCATGTACCCGGAAATAGTACCAATAAAAACTACAACCCGTCCCGCAAAAAACAAGCCCTTACACCTCTTTTCTGACTGAAAAATAAAAAATTTACGGCTCTCAGAATATGGTGATACATAAAATAAATTACTTTATAAAGAAGTGATTTTATTGTGCAAACGCTGCAAAACATAAAAAAAACTATATACATATGGTATCGCCGTAATCGTACCGACCTGCAGATTAAAGTACAATTGTCATTTATAGCGCATTATGAACGCCGTAAGAAATAAAGAATTTAAAACGCCAAAATCACTGTTTTTGGCCATCAAAGCTCTAAATAAAATGTAATAAAAAGTGATCAAAAACTTGCATCTACCAAAAAATGGTACCAATAAAAACTACAGCTCGTCCTGCCAAAAATAAGCCCTCACACCGCTTAATTCATGTAAAAATAAAAAAGTTATGGCGTTTGGAAGGCGGGGAGTGAAAAACTAAAATGGAAAAGCAAAAAAGGATCAGTCCTGCAAAGGTTAATTAATTTCTATTAAAAAAATAAATTATTACCACATGTGGGGTATTGTCATACTCGGGAGAGATTGCGTTACACATTTAGGGCGACTTTTTCTCCTTTATCCCTTGTGACAATGAAAAAATGCAACATTTTAGTGGACAAAAATGTTTATATTTATTTTCACGGCCTAATTCTACTAAATTCTGCAAAAGACCTGTGTGGTATAAATGCTTACTAAACCCCTAGAAATATTCCTTGAGGGGTCTAGTTTCCAAAATGGGGTCACTTTTGGGGGTTTTCCACTATTTTGTTCCCTCCAGGGGGTTGCAATCGCGACATGGCACTAAAAACCAATCCAGCAAAATCTGTGCTCCAAAATCCAAATGGTGCTCCCTCCCTTCTGAGCGCTGCCGTGGGTCCAAACAGCAGTTCATTACCACATATGGGGTATTTCCGTAATCGGGAGAAGATGCTTTACAAATGTTGGGGTGAATTTTCTTCTTTATTCCTTGTAAATATTAAAAATGTCTATGTTATTTCAGAAAAAAAGTAGATTTTCATTTTCACAGACTAACTCCAATAAATATAGCAAAATACCTGTGGGGTCAAAGTGCTAACTATACCCCTAGATAAATTCCTTGAGGGGTCTAGTTTCCAAAATGGGGTCACTTTTGGGGAGTTTCCACTGTTTCGGCACCACAAGACCTCTTCAAACTCGACATGGTGCCTAAAATATAATCTAAAAATAAGCAGGCCCCAAAATCCACTAGGTGCTCCTTTGCTTCTGAGGACAGTGTTTTTCGGTCCATTACCGCACTAGGGCCACATGTGGGATATTTCTAAAAACTGCAGGACCTGTCCAATAAATATTGAGTTGTATTTCTCTGGTAAAACCTTCTGTGTTATACATTTTTTTTTATTACAAATGAATTTCGGCAAAAAAAATTGAAATTTGTACATTTCCCCTCTACTTTGCTTTATTTCCTGTGAAACGCTTAAAGGGTTAAAATACTTTCTGAATGCGATTTTGAATACTTTGAGGGGTGCAGTTTTTAAAATGGGGTGATTTATTGGGGTATTATAATATATAAGGCCCTCAAAACCACTTCAGAACTGAACTGGCCCCTGTAAAAATAGCCTTTTGAAATTTTCTTGAAAATGTGAGAAATTGCTGCTAAAGTTCTAAGCCTTGTAACGTCCTAGAAAAATAAAAGGATGTTCAAAAAACGATGCAAATATAAAGTACACATATGGGAAATGGTAACTAGTGACTATTTTGTGTGGTATTACTATCGGTTTTACAAGCAGATACATTTAAATTTAGAAAAATGCACATTTTTGCTAAATTTTGGTGTTTTTCACAAATAAATATCGACCAAATTTTTCCACTATCATAAAGTACGATATGTCACGAGAAAACAATCTCAGAATCGCTTGGATAGGTAAAAGCATTCCGGAGTTATTACCACATAAATTGACACATGTCAGATTTGAAAAAATCGGCTGTGCCACAATGCCATAACAGGCTGCGTCCTAAAGGGGTTAAGAAAGTCATTAGCATAAATCTAAAATTGATCATAACTTGCACAAAAATTATAATTTTTCAAAATAAAAACCACTGTTGTTATCTACATTACAGCGCCGATCAGATTATGTAGGAGATATGGCATTTATAATCTGGTGACAGAGCCTCTTTAACAATCTAATTCTTTCATTTTCACACACAAAGTAAGACAATTTCATAGGAAGCCAATTAGCATATCAGTATGTTGTATAATGGCTGGGATGAAAACCCAGCAACACAAAGAGAACATAGAAAACATATCTCCCAACTATCGCAAAGATGGGTAGAGTGTCACGCCAAATGTTTTCCTTTAAGCCAGGCCTCTAACCCCACCCATGCCCCGCCCACACACACCCGGTTAAGCCCACACAGTATCATCCTCCCATAGTGCCTCCCACATAGTATAATGCCAAATAGCTGCACCCACACAGTATAACGCCCACACAGATGCCCTCGTCCAGTATAATGCTCAAACAAATTTCCCCATAGAGCATAATGCCCTCTTAGCTGCCACATACAGTATAATGCCCCATACATGCCCCCATACAGTATAATGCCCACACAGATGCCCCCATGCAGTATAATGCCCCATAGTTGCCCCCATACAGCATAATTCCCTGACAGCTGACCCATACAGTATAATGCCCCCTTAGCTGCCCATAGTGCCAGTGCCCACATAGATAGTGCCACAGTGCCCCTGTAGATAGCATCATTGTTGCTGCCTCTAGGAGCGGAATCCCAAGCCAGAGCATTGCACCATGAGTATCCCCTGACGTCACTGTCCATATATGGACAGTGATGTCAGGGGTTCTCTCTAGGAGCGGAATCTGCAGCCAGAGCATCGGCAATGAACTCACACAGATTCCGATCCAGGAGTGGACCCTGACATCACAGTCCATACATGGACTGTGACGTCAGGGGTTCCCTCAAAGAGCGGAATCCCCAGCCAGAACATCGGCAACACTCTGGCAGGGGATTCCGCCACTGATGTCACTGTCTATATAAGGACAGTGACGTCAAGGGCTTTGCCGGGTTCTTCACTTAAAGTAGCGTTGTGCCGGTGAGTCCTCGACAAGTGGAGGAGCTCCCTCTGTTCCTCCGTTTTGTACTAATGCTGAAGAAGGTTGCTGACGGTTCCCTGCTTCACCATTGGGTTCAACTGTATCGCATCCTGAGGACGCCGATACAGTTGACACCGGGACATACCAACGGCTGCCCAGGACTGCAGAACACCGCCCGGAATCTGGGACGGTTGGGAGGTATGTTAAGAAAACTTTATTCAGATGTTGCCCTAGGCAGGGGCGTAGCTAGGGGGGGCAGGCGGGGCATGTGCCCTGGGCGCAACTTAGAGGGGGGCGCCACGCCACCCCCTCCTGTACTGTAATTGTACCTGCATCTATAGGACACAGGTATAATTAGAAGCAATGAATGGCCGGGTATGTTCCGTGCCCGGCCATTCACCGCCTTTCTACGAGTGACGCGGCGCAATACTTTGAGCTGCTTGCGGCGTTGAAAGGAGCTGAATGACAGGGAAAGTCATTCTGCCCTGCAATCAGCGCCTTTCATAGGTGCTTCGCTCAACCCCAGGAGACCTGCGCAGAAGAGAGCAGGTATCCATTGCTGGCGGGCGGCGTGGGAACGGGATTAAGGTGAGTTTGAATAGTTTGTTATTTTATCGTAATAAAAAAGTGTGAGGCTTTATCTACGGGGGGGGGGGGGCTCTATCTACAGGGGGGCTATATACTGGGGTGGGCTATATGTGGAGCACTATATACAGGAGTGGGCTATATCTACAGGGGGCTATATATAGGGGTGGGCTATCTGTGGAGCACTATATACAGGGGTGGGCTATATCTACAGGGGGGCTATATACATGGGTGGGCTATCTATGGAGCACTATATACAGGGGTGGGCTATATCTACAGGGGGCTATATACAGGGGTGGGCTATCTGTGGAGCACTATATACAGGGGTGGGCTATATCTACAGGGGGCTATATATAGGGGTGGGCTATCTGTGGAGCACTATATACAGGGGTGGGCTATATCTACAGGGGGGCTATATACATGGGTGGGCTATCTATGGAGCACTATATACAGGGGTGGGCTATATCTACAGGGGGCTATATACAGGGGTGGGCTATCTGTGGAGCACTATATACAGGGGTGGGCTATCTGTGGAGCACTATATACAGGGGTGGGCTATATCTACAGGGGGGCTATATACAGGGGTGGGCTATCTATGGAGCACTATATACAGGGGTGGGCTATATCTACAGGGGGGATATATACAGGGGTGGGCTATATGTGGAGCACTATATACAGGGGTGGGCTATATCTACAGGGGGCTATATACAGGGGTGGGCTATCTGTGGAGCACTATAGGGGGAGCTATTTGTGGGATACTATATACAGGGGTGGGCTATATGGGGGCACTATCTACAGGGGGCTCTATGGGAGGCACTATCTACAGGGGGCTCTATGGCAGGCACTATCTACAGGGGGCACAGTGTGTGTGTGTGTGGGACACAGTGTATGGTGCTATTATATTTAAGGGCGTAGTGTGTGGTATAATGAGAACTTTATCTTTGTTTATAGGTGTAGGAATGTTGGAAAAGTGAGAAGCTGAAGACATCTGAGCGGTAAACTGCAGAAATGTGCTGTGACCGGGAGCAGTCATCATAGTGGTCTGGACCGGATGGAGAAAAAGAACTAGACTCTGAAACGTCACCGGTGAGTCACTTAATGTAAATGTTTATTCTGCCTCTAATCAGTACTGTAGTCACTGCATGATCTGCAGCGAGATGATGGGTGGTATGATTATATGATTTTTTTTGGGGGGAAACAGCATCTCCCAGCATATCCTTACCATTGTTTGGGCCATGCTGGGAGCTGGAAACAAATTACTGCAAACCTATACGGCAGGGCTTGCACTAAATTGAGCTGTATTTGTGCTGGTTTTGTATTTATGTACTGAGCTTGGTTCTGGTGCTGTATATATGTAATGAGCTTGGTTCTGGTGATGTGTATAAAACAATATTGCTTGTAAAATGTACAAATGTTTTTATGCTCGAATTACATAAAAAGATATGTGGAAAAGAAATGACACGTCATTGATTGGTAGAGAAAACAAACATGGCGAGGGGGAAGGAGATGTCGGGAAAGAGGTTGGGGGAGGCGCCAAACTGAATCTTTGCCCCGGGTGCTTGAGAACCTAGCTACGCCTCTGCCCTAGGTAAGATTTGAACCGCGGTCTGCAAGACGACCATGCTGCCCCTTCAAACACACTGAAAGTGGTATGTATTAAAGATTGCAAGAAAGGGGGTACAACACCTTATCTTTTTAATTTGCAGCACTCACTTCACTGTGTTTGTCCCTGTTCAAAACCTGCATGCATTTATATATGTTACTGCTATACAGTATGTCCCATAGCTCACTTAACGCCAATATTCACTACAAACTACAAAATGAAAATTATTTTCATTATTTTTTGTATGCTAAACTTACTATTAAGGCTTCGTTCACATCTGAGTCAGGACTCCGTTCATGGGTTCTGTTGAACCTTTCCGTCAGGGGAACCCATGAATGGGATTCAAACCGAAATAAACGGAAACCATAGGTTTCTGTTTGTATCACCATGGATTTCAATGGTGACGGACCCGCTGCAAATGGTTTTCGTTTATCACCGTTGTGTGAGGGTTCCATCGTTTTGACAGAATGAATAGCACAGTTGACTACTTTATTTATTCCGTCAAAATAACGGAACCCTTACACAACGATGACAAACGGAAACCATTGGCACCGAATCCGTCACCATTAAAATCAATGGTGATGCAAACGGAAACCTATGGTTTCCGTTTGGAGTCCGTTCATGGGTTCCCCTGACGGAAAGGTCCGATGGAACCCATGAACGGAGTCCCAACGCCGGTGTGTACGAATCCTAACAGCATTGCATTCAATAATTTAATGTAACACTTGTTTGTGATTTTCAAGCCTTTCAATTATACATTTGTATATAATTTCTCATTATTGTGAACGTTACATTTGCAGAAGGTTAATGTTATATACAGTAATTCATGCAACAATACTCATTTTTAATTCTACTGATGTGTGTGTATGTGTGTGTGCTCCTCAGTATGGACAGCAGAGGGCAGTTGATCATCATGGAAAAAAATTGGGAGCAGGAACTTTGTAAACACCTATAGCTTCGGAATTGCTGTATCTTTCTAACAGTTTCTTAGGTGTCGTTCAGGAGTATGGAAAGGGCTATTTTAAGATACAGAGTATAAAGCTTGTTTCTTGTTATTTTGTAAAGCACAGATTTAAAGTATATTCTACTACATTTTCTGCATTATTATTATGTGTTGTTGTTGTTGTTTTTTTGGGTGTGACTTGAAAATCCTGCAAAGGTAAATTTTTCAAAATGCATGTTCATGCTTACCACCATTTTCATTGTGAGGATTTCCTCCTCTGGACCCTAAAATTCTCAATAGCAATTAATGTTGAGATTATATGTCATAGATACTAGACCATCTGGATTTCCAGGCCTTTGGGTACTGGACTAAAGACTAAAATTTTACTATTTACATAATAGGCACCATATGACTTGTGTAATCGACAAATTACTGGAACTTTCGGCAGTAAATAATCATTTTGCATCTGGATTGCAATAAAAAAGAGATGAGATTATTTTAATCTATCCATTTGTAATGAATATTCATTTTAAATAACCAGATGAGCAGAGCTCCTGTGATCTGGTTTACTCATTTATTTCACTGTTGCTATATGTCACAAGACAAGACGCCAACATAAGGGGCATAATAACCAGTGTAGACTCCCTGTCACATTATAGCAAATATTATCTGTGAACACTGTACACAGCATTCTCAGTGTTTGTCTGCTTTAATGTGACAGGAATCTGGCATTACATTGTGTTTAGCATTCAGGTTTACACAACATATATAGTGCATGCAGAAAGACTTCACTTTCACCTTTTTACATTTTGTTATGTTGAGGCCTTGCGCTAAAATAAAATTAAAAAAAATCAAGTTTTCTTTCCCATTATTCTGCACTCAATACCCCATAATAGCAAAGTGAAAACAGAATTTTAGAAATGTTTGCAAATTTATTAAAAATGAAAAACGCAAATTTCGCATTGATATAACTTTTCAGACTCTTTGATATGACACTTGAAATTTAGCTCCGGGGGCCTGCTATTTCTCTAGATCATCTTTGAAATGTTTATACACCTTGATTGGAGTCCACCTGTGGTAAATTCATTTGATTGGATATGGATTTGGAAAGACACACCCCGCCCTATATAAGGTCTCACAGCTGACAATGCATATCAGAGCAAAAACCAAGCCCTGAAGAGGAGAGAACTGCCTGTAGAGCTCAGAGACAGGATTGTGTGGAGGCACAGATCTGGAGAAGGGTACAAAAAAAGTCCTGCTGCACTGAAAGTTCCCAAGAGCACAGTGGCCTCCATAATTCTTAAATGGAAGAAGTTTGGAACAACCAGGACTCTTCCTAGAGCTGGCTGCCCCACCAAACGAAGTAATTTGGGGTGAAGGTCCTTGGTAAGAGAGGTGACCAAGAACCCAATGGTCACTCTGGCTGAGCTCTAAAGATCCTGTGTGCAGATAGGAGAAACTTCCAGAAGATCAACCACCAACCGTCCCCATCCAACCTGACAGAGCTTGAGATGATCTGCAGAGAAGGATGGCAGAAAATTCCCAAATACAGGAGTGCAAACCTTGTGGCATCATACCCAAGAAGACTGGAGGCTGTTATCACTGCCAATGGTGCTTGAACTAAGTACTGAGTAAAGGGTCTGAATACTTATGTTTTCCATTTTCAATAAATTAGCAGATATTACTAACATTCTGTTTTCACTTTGGTATTAAGTGCAGAATGATGGGAAAAAACGATAATTTTTTTTTATTTTAGCACAAGGCCTCAACGTAACAAAATGTGAAAAAATCAAAACGGTCTGCAGACTTTCTGAGTGCATTGTAAATGCTAGACTCCTGTGATTAAACCACCCTGACATGTTTCTATAACCAATAAGTTACTAATATTTATAATGAGAAGAACATCATGTCCACTCAAATCCATGGTATTGCAGGAAAAATATTTCAAGAGGTTTCTAAATTTTGGTATTCAGAAATTTATCGTAGTAAAATATATCACACTTATATAATATGGTCAGCATGGGTTTATTAAAGTGAATACATTGGAATGGCAAAGCCAAGCAGGCCCTATTTACTTTTAAGTGAATGTAGCTTAACCTCTTCCCGCGCTGCTTCGCAATAGTACGTCCTGCAGAGGGGTTAGTTCCCGCATCAGGACGTACAGTTGCGGAGTAGTTCCCGGCGCACACTGTCCTCACCGACAGTGTCCGGGAACCGGGAGGTCAGCTGTCCCCGACAGCTGACACTCCAGCCTTGCCAGTCAGCGGACCATCGCCGCTGATTTCGGCAATTAACCCCATAAATGCGGCGACAGATTGCCGTCGCCTCATTTAAGTGGTTTGAAGCACATCGGTAGCCCCCACAAAGTGATCGTGGGGGCTACCGATGCATGTCGTGGCAATCGGAGGTCAGACAATAACCTCCGGGTTGCCATGTACGGAAGCCTCAGAGGAGCAGCCTCCGGCCGGTCCTCCGAGACTTCCTGTCAGTGTGACAGTCACGTCACAATGACAGTTAGAGTACATTACACTACGTGTGTAGTGTAATGCACTCTAGCAGCGATCAAAGCTGCAAGTCTAAGTGTCCCCTAGTGGGACAAGTAAAAAATGTAAAAAAAAGTAATAAAAATGTTTTAAAAAAAGTGTACAAATAAAAGTTATACGTTATATAAACAAACACTGCATTTTTTTTCCTATAATAAGTCTTTCATTATAGGAAAAAAATGAGCACGTTAAAAAAAGTACACATATGTAGTATCACCGCGTTCGTAATGACCCCAACTATAAAACTATAATGTTATTTTTCCCGCACGATGAACACCCCAAAAAAAATCAATAAAAAAACGACACCAGAATCGCTATTTTTTGGTCACCACCCCTCCCAAAATAGAGAATAAAAAGTGATCAAAAAGTCGCATGTACCTGAAAATAGTACCGATAAAAACTACAACCCGTCCAGCAAAAAACAAGCCCTTATACAGCTTTTTTGACTGAAAAATAAAAAAGTTACGGCTCTCAGAATATGGTGACACAGAAAAGAAATTATTTTTATAAAAAAGTGATTTTATTGCGCAAACGCTGCAAAACATAAATAAACCTATATACATATGGTATTGCCGTAATCGTATCGACCCACAGAATAAAGTAAAATTGTAATTTATAGTGCACGGTGAACGCCGCAAAAAATAAACTAAAAAACATTGTCAGAATTGCTTGTTTTTGGTCACCCGGCTTGCAAAAAAATTTAATAAAAAGTGATCAAAAAAATCGCATGTGCCCCAAAATGGTACCAATGAAAAGTACAGATTGTCCCGCAACAAATAAGCCCTCATGCACCGGTGGTGAAAAAATAAAGAAGTTCTGGCTCTCAGAATATGGCGATGCAAAATGAGCAGTGTTCCAAAAGCGGATAAGATTGGGCGCCATTTATCAGTACGACACCGGCCACACATCTATGAATTATTATTTATTTACCGCATCATTATACCCTCTTATTATGCCCTGATGTTCTCCGCACAGATTACATATGCCCCCACATTATAAATGGAAATACCATCGAAACCCAAAACAGAAAAACTACCAAGCAAAATCCGCGCTCCAAAAGGAAAATGGCGTCCCTCCCTTCTGAGCCCTGCAGCGTGCCGAAACAGCAGTTTGCGCCCACATATATGGCATCGCCATACCCGGCAGAACCCGATTAACACTTTATGAGGTATTTGTCTTCAGTGGCACAAACTGGGCACGACATATTATGGACTAAAACGGCATACCAGTGGACAATTGCAATATTCACACCATCCACTGTGCATTAACCCCTTTGTGCACTATGACTTAATAGCACGTCATGGTGCGGGGGTTGATGTATGGAGCGGGCTCACGTGCTGAGCCCGCCCCATACGCTGCGGGTGTCGGCAGTGTATTACATCTGACACCCAGGACTAACGGACAGGAACAGCGATTTTGCGGTTACAGAAGCCTGTAAAAATAACAATATACTGCAATACATTAGTATTGCAGCATATTGTACCCGCGATCCAATGATCGCTGGTACAAGTCCCCTAAGGGGACTAATAAAATGTGTAGAAGAATTCAAGTTATTAGTAGTGAGAAAGAAAAAAGTTTAAAGTTAAAAAAAAACCTTTTCCCATTTTTCTTCTAAAGTAATGTAAAAAAATAAACAGAATTGAAATCGCTACGTCCGTAAAAGGCCGAACTATTACAATATACCATTATTTAACTCGCACGGTGGACACTGTAAAAACGTAAATAATTTAAACCGCCAAAATCGCTGTAGTTTTTGTTTTTACCGCATGGCAAAAGCTGTAAAAACGAAAACCACAAAAAATTAAATCAGATTTTTTTCCTATATTACTATATTTTCCTATATTTTTTTAATTTCCCAGTACTGTTTATGGCACTTTAAATGGTATCAATAGAAACTACAATTCCTCCCGCAAGAAATAAGCCCTCACATCATTCTACTGACGGAAAAAGAAAAAAATTATGGCTCTTGGAAGGCAGGGAGTGAAAAACTAAAATAAGAAAGCAAAAAATGGATCAGTCCTGAAAGGGTTAATTCATTTCTAATGAAAAAAATGTATGACCCAATGTGGGGTATTTCCATACCCGGGAGAAATAGTTTTAGAAAAAGTGGTTGTTTATTTCTCCTTTATCCCTTGCGAAAATGAGAAAATGCAACATTTTAGTGGAAAACAATTGTGATGTTAATTTTCTCTGCTAAATTCTAATAAATTCTGCAAAAGACCCATGGAGTCTAAATGCTCACTATACCCTTTGAAAAATTCCTTGAGGGGTGTTTCCAAAATGGGGTAACTTGGGGGACTTTCACTGTTTTGGTCCCTCCAGGGCTTTGCAAACGCGGCATGGTACCGAAAAACAATCCAGCAAAATCCGTGCTCCAAGATCCAAATGGCGCTCCCTCCCTTCTGAGCACTGCCATGGGTCCAATCAGCAGTTTATTACCACATATGGGGTATTGCCGTAATCAGGAGAAAATGCTTTACAAATGTTGTGGTTCTTTTTTTCCTTTATTCCTTGTAAAAATTTAAAATTTCTATGCTTTTTCCGAAAAAAAGTTGATTTTCATTTTCACTGCCTAATTCCACTAAATTCTGCAAACCTGTGTCGTCAAAATGGTAACTATACCCCTAGATAAATTCCTTGAGAGGTGTAGTTTCCAAAATGGGGTCACTTTTGGGGGTTTTCCCCTGTTTTGGTCCCTCCAGGCCGTTGCAAACACGACATGGCACTGAAAAGCAATCCAGCAAAATCCGTGCTCCAAAATCCAAATGGCACTCCTTCCCTTCTGAGACCTGCTGTGGGTCCAATCAGCAGTTTATTACCACATATGGGATATTGCTGTAATCAGGAACCATTGCTTTATAAATGTTGGGGTGATTTTCTTCATTATTCCTCGTAAATATCAAAAATTTCTGTTTTTTCAGAAAAAGAGTAGATTTTCATTTTTACAAACTAATTCTAATAAATGTAGCGAAAAACCTGTGTGGTCAGAATGCTAACTATACCCCTAGATAAATTCCTTGAGAGGTGTAGTTTCCAAAATGGGGTCACTTTTGGACGGTTTCCTCTGTTTTGGTCCCTCCAGAGGGTTGCAAACGCGACATAGAACCGAAAACCAATCCAGCAAAATCCTTGCTCCAAAATCCAAATGGCGCTCCTTCCCTTCTGAGCCTTGCTGTGGGTCCAATTAGCAATTTATTACCACATATGGGATATTGCCGTAATGGGGACACATTGCTTTACATATGTTGGGGTGCATTTTCTTTATTATTTCTTGTAAATATTAAAAATGTCTATGTTTTTTCAGAAAAAAAGTCTATTTTCATTGTTACAGACTAATTCTAATAAATTTAGCGAAAAACCTGTGTGGTCAAAATGCTAACTATACACCAAGATAAATTCCTTGAGGGGTGTAGTTTCCAAAATGGGGTAAGTTTTGGGGTGTTTCCACTGATTGGCACCACAAGAACTTTTCAAACCTGACAAGGTTTTTTAGTCTAAGGCTGGGTTCACACGTGGCGGAATTTCACTTAAATTCCGCTGCGGACACTCCGCAGCGTTAATCCGCAGCGGAGCCGTTTGTCCATTGACTTACACTTTAATTTAGCAGTGTTCGTTTAGACGAGGCGTAAAATTCCGCTGCGGAGCATAGGCTGCGGAGCGGAATTTGGTGTCCGCAGCATGCTCTGTCTGTTGCGGAGCAGTGGCGGACTCATGGCGGAATTTCTCCATTGACTTCAATGGAGATTCTAATTTCCGCAATGAAGTCCGCAGCTGTCATGCACATGTTATGTGTGCTGCGGATCCGTCTTGCTTTTTTAACTTGACATTTCTTCATTCTGGCTGGACCTATGTATTTCTAGGTCTACAGCCAGACTGAGGAAGTCAATGGGGCTCCCGTAATGACGGGAGCGTTGCTAGGAGACGTCAGTAAATAGTCACTGTCCAGGGTGCTGAAAGAGTTAAGCGATCGGCAGTAACTGTTTCTGCACCCGGGACAGTGACTACCGATCCCAATATACATGTATCTGTAAAAAAAAATGAAGTTCATACTTACCGAGAACTCCCTGCTTCTGTCTCCAGTCCGGCCTCCCAGGATGACGTTTCAGTCTAAGTGACGGCTGCAGCCAATCACAGGCTAATAACAGGCTGCAGCGGTCACATGGACTGCCGCGTCATCCAGGGAGATCGGGCTGGATGCCGAAGGAGGGACGCGTCACCAAGACAACGGGTGGTAAGTATGAATTTCTTTGACTTTCACAAGGGAAAGTGCTGTCCCTTCTCTCTATCCTGCACTGATAGGGAGAAGGGAAGTACTTTTACCGCAGTCCGCAGCAGCTAGTCCGCATCAATTTACTGCACATTTTGTGCAGATCCGCAGCAGAATCTGCAATGCAGATTCTGTGCGGCATTGATGCGGACAGTTGCGGAGGAAATCCGCCACGTGTGGTCATGCCCTAAAAAAAAGGAGGCCCAAAATCCACTGGGTGCTCCTTTGCTTCTGAGGCCTGTGTGTCTATTACCACACTAGGGCTACATGTGGGATATTTCTAAAAACTGCAGAATCTGGGCAATAAATATTGAGTTGCATTTCTCTGGTAAAACCTTCTGGTAAAAAATGTATTAGAAATTAATTTCGGCAAAAAAAATAAAATTTGTAAATTTCACCTCTACTTTGCTTTAATTCCTGTGAGACGCCTAAAGGGTTAAAACACTTTGAGAATGCTGATTCGAATACCTTGAGGGGTGCAGTTTTCAGAATGGGATGACTTCTGGGGATTTTCTAAAATATAAGGCCCTCAAAGCCACCTCAGAACTGAACTGGTCCCTGAAAAAATAGCCTTTTGAAATTTTCTTTAAAATATGAGAAATTGCTGCTAAAGTTCTAAGCCTTGTAACGTCCTAGAAAAATAAAAGGACGTTCAAAAAATGATGCAAACATAAAGTAGACATATGGGAAATGTTAACTAGTAACTATTTTGTGTGGTATTATTATCTTTTTACAAGCAGATACGTTTAAATTTAGAAAAACGCAAATTTTTGCACATTTTTTCTAAATTGTGGAGTTTTTCAGAAATAAATACCAAAATTATTGACAAAATTTTTTCACTAACAAAGTACAACATGTCACGAGAAAACAATCTCAGAATCGATTGGATAGTTAAAAGCATTCCAACGTTATTACTAGAAATGAGCGAACTTATGATAAGTTTCGTTCGGCTGGTTCGCCGAATTTCATGAAAAAGTTAGATTCGGACCGAACTAGTTCTGACCGAACCTGTAATTGGAGCTCCCGTAATGACGGGTGGCTACATGTGTGCACCCGGCATTACGGCAGCGTTGCTAGGTGACATCAGTAAATAGTCACTGTCCAGGGTGCTGAAAGAGTTAACTGATCGGCAACGGTGACGCGTCCCTCTCTTGACATCCAGCCCGACCTCCCTGGATGACGCGGCAGTCCATGTGACCGCTGCAGCCTGGGATTGGCCTGTGATTGGCTGCAGCCTGTGATTGGCTTGTGATTGGCTGCAGCGGTCACTTGGACTGAATCGTCATCCCGGGAGGTCGGACTGGAGGAAGAAGCAGGGAGTTATCGGTAAGTAGGAACTTCTATTTTTTTTTACAGGTTGATGTAAGTCACTGTCCAGGGTGCTGAAACAGTTACTGCCGATCGTTTAACTCTTTCAGCACCCTGGACAGTGACTATCTCCTGACGTCGCATACCGGAAAATCAGTGACTCATAAGGTGCCAGTCAGTCAGGGAATGCTGACTACGCAGGCGCCAAAATTTAGCCGGGTTCGGTCAAAACGTGTTCGGCCGAACCAGGTGAAGTTCGGATTCGCTGCAAACCGAACTTTTCACGATGTTCGGACCGAAACCGGGTTCGGTTGTCCCGGTTCGCTTATCTCTAGTTATTACCACATAAAGTAACACATGTCAGATTTTAAAAAATCGGCTGGGTCCTGAAGGCCAAAACAGGCTGGGTCCTGAAGGGGTTAATCACTATGTAATAAAAAGTTATACAACTTATTAAGATATTTTGTTTCAATTACTCACAATTTTCATGATCTCCACTTGCTGTCAGTGAATGGGAACATTGTTATTTACTTACAGTGACTGAAAACGTGTAGAGACGTAAAATTGGGAAATTGCAACAATTGTGTCCAACAATCTGTATGACCCTCACTGATCCCAAGAACAAGTCGTTTTAGTTCTATTTGTAAGGGGAGAGCCGGCTGCACATGTATGATCTCTAACCATTGAAATTAGACTCCTGAGTGCTTTTCTACAGCGGTTTTCATTGAGAGATATAATATTGGCATCCTTCTGTCCTCTGGCAGATCCCCGACACCTGACCACTACGAACCCTGGGTACATGTATCAGCCAGAGAGGAATATTGTCACCCTTATGCTATCACTTCCCATGCACTACCCTGGTACCCACCGCTACAGGGGTGACACGAAAAGAGCCGAGTGCTGTCAGAACAGGACCATCAGATATGTCCTGGGGCAGCTAGGGTCTCATGTTTTTAGGGTGACAAGGGACCAATATGATTGGAACTTCCCATTCCCATAAAATCAGAACACAGCTGTCGATATCCTGAGGATAGTTATCTAGATAAATGTGGACCCCTTATTTCTTTATGAATTTATTTATTTAATTTGTGAATCCCAGATTATGTATTTTAATTCTAAATGATATATAGAAAATATCCAGGTCCATCTATCTCTCTGTACGTACTGTATCTATGTATTTTATTGTATAGCAATGTATATCTCAAGAAATCTATAAAAGTCTAAACAGATAAACTAAGAATTTAACTTATCTATGCATATACATTTATGTTGTAGCGTATGTTCATGCGTGACATTTGCATTGTATACATTTACTAGACTGAAAATCCATTCAATGAAACTGTTTCTGCAGCATGTGCTTAGATTTTTACAAGCCCTTATATGATAAATGCGACAGTCAGAGAAAATTATACATCTATTCTGCCGGGGTAATGATACCCTGATTATTTATTTATAATGTACGTTGTTGGCCTGTTTATTGACTTAAAAATATCATATATGCCCCCAACGCTTAGGTCACAATTTTCTTGTCTTTTGGTCATGTCTTTTTACATTAGTGTACTTGTGCTATTTCTAAAATAGTTTTTCCATTATAATATTGTATATTGAATGCTGTATATTTTCTGTTTTTACTGAATGCAATTGTGCATTGTACAGGGTTTCAGCTGATTTGGAAACAATACAGAATTGGCTAATGCACACAGGACAAGACACACTAAGGGCCTGTTCACATCAGCGCTGGCTGCCGTTTATAATTTCCATTCATCTGTTCCGTCAGAGGGAAAGCATTGCTTCCGTTTGCATCACCATTGATTTTAATGATATTTTGCGTTTCAGTTGGTTTTCATTTACCCCTGTTCCGCTAGGTTTCCGCTTTTTCAAAAACAGCGTAGTCGGCAGCACTATTGGTTCTGTGTAGAAACGGAAACCTAGCGTGAACAGGCCCCAAGTATGAAAATCTTCCAAGCACCCAGAGGGCATTACAGGATGTGTTCTTTGAACAAACATGCTATGAAGTTAGAGGACTATCATATGTTTTAATAAAGGGCGAGTCTTTTCAACGTTTAAGAAGCAAATGCTTTTTCAACTGGCCTACAAAGGCATACAGCAAAAAGACAGAGACATTTTACCCACGCTGTTCTTTATGGGTCATCCCTAGCATTGGTAGATCATAATTATACAGTCTCGAGTGAGAGATCTTCAGATGATGGACTATATGGCCAAAAGTATGTGGACACCTCTTCTAATTATTGAGTTTAGGTGTTTCAACCGCATCCATTGCAAATAGCTGTATATCAGTAAGCACACAGCCATGGAATCTCCATAGACAAACATTGGTAGTAGTATGGGTTATACAGAAGAGCTTCATACTGATAGGAAAGCGTAGAGGCTGTGAGGTAGCTCCACCTCAGGAGAATCGCTGGTGTTGATGCCCACTTATCAAGTATAGTCTCATTCGCATATTTAGAAGAAAGCGCATAACTTTTAAAAGTTTGGGACACAATTTTCACTAGCATTATCAGTGTGAAAGCCCCTATCAGATTAGTTAGGAGATTGGGTATTACTAAACTAGTGACAGATCCTCTTTAATAACACCCATTGTTTTGGAATTGGATGTCCAGCAAGCAGGTTTTCACATTCTTTTGGCCATAAAGTATACTTAGTAGTACAGATTTGTCTTAAAAAATTAGTGGACCACACAAAAACATTGGATACCAATGTACCGATGTTATGCTTGATTCAGCAAATGATGCCATTATCCCTGTAATTTCTCATCCATTATCTCTTGCCAAAAAAAGAAAAAGGCTAAGACCTCAATCTGTGTCTCTGACTCCTCAACATTAGGAACAATTGCCGGACATATTCCTGAACTAATTCATAAATCTACAAATACAGACCCTTCTTTTAGAAAAGATGACACCTAATCGCAATATTACATCAGTTTAGTATAATCTAGTAAATCTGCCACCGATCAAGCTTTTCCAGTAAGCGATCTAAATGTATAGTCTGCATTTTTTCCGCAACATCAATCCCCCACTGAATCCCCCACAGATATTCAAACAACAGAAGAAAACATAGGAAGTGGGGATTTTGAAGTGTCCTATCCAGAGATTCAGCTGATCTGCTAACACACCACGGTCTTCTTTTATCGGATTGTGAGTCCATATCATGAGCTGATACACCAATAAGGATTTGAGTTATAGACCTCCATTGCATGAAGAAGAATTTTTTGAAAGAAATGATACATAAAGAAAATTTCAATATAAGTGATACTGATTTAAGTGCTATCCGAATTTTTTTTTATGTGCTGTTGTGTTGTAAAGTCCGACTGTAGGGAAATAAAAATTTTCTATAAAAACAAAAACCTCGGGGCGTGGCTGGGACCTGCATGAGGACGGACGTGTGACCGGGAGCTCCGTGGCTAAGAAGCTAAGAAGCGGTAATAAAAAAAAACCAAAAAACTTCAGTAATTACTTCTCTCTCCCGGAGGGTGAGGACGTCTGGTGACTGGTGACTGGTGAAAGGCTGGAGGTGCAGGTCAGGAAGTAGACCGGAGCTGGTTCGGCGCTAGGCTCCATTACATCGGCGGAGGAGTGTCACGAGGGGTGAGAACCTGGGCTCGGACCTCTCTGCAAGGACCGCGGCTGAGTGCTCATAGCCTGAAGCGACAAACAGGAGCGGCGGTGATAACTGTCGGCAGGTTCCGGAGGAGAGGAGCAGAGAGGAGGAGAAAGAGTTGAGGGAGAAGATCCGCCATCTTGTACATCCCGGTCTAAGGAGGTATGTCATAGAAATCTGCCCTAAGCTGTAGGGAGATAACATAGACTTACCATTCTGCCTTTCCATAAATACCTCTACATCTTAACATCTCTACTCTGGAATAGAGTAAATATAGACGAGAACGGTGAAAATTCATTTTTGGAGGGAACAGGCGCCATTTTCTCCCTTCTCCCCCCCTCCTTTGCATCACTGCAAACAAAGTGTAAAAGGCAGGCCTCCAACCTCAAAACCTGAAGGTCTGAAACAGATAGAGAGGGGTCGTTTCTTATTATTTCTGTATATAACCAGCACACAAAGTTCCCAATGGGAGGTACTACCAAAAAAAAGGATCAGAAATCCAAACCTACTAAACTCACAGAGTTTTTTGCTACTTCTCCTTCCAGGCGATTATCGCTACCTCCATCGTCCCCTGCATCTTCCTCCAGAGCAGAATCACTAAATAACGACATGGGGGAGGATTCAGATATACATCCAGTATCGGAGAATACAATTAAAAAGCTATTGAATTCTTTGAGGGATTCTCTGCAGTCAGACTTCAAAAGCATTTTGGGAGAATTGAAAACTGACATTCTTGCCATAGCATCTCGCACAGACCATATTGAACATAAATTCGAAACCTTTGCTAAATCGCACAATCTGCTAATAGACGCAAATTCAACGCTAGAGGAGGAAGTACAGAGGCTATCTAACAAAGTGTTGGATCTTGAAGATAGATCACGCAGGAACAATATCCGAATTAGGGGTATTCCGGAATCGGTGACCCCGGACCAACTCTCTATATACCTAACAGATCTCCTGGCTGTGGTGTTACCTCAAAAAACAACCTTGGATATGACTATAGATAGGATTCATCGTATTCCTAAACCGAGGCATATAGCGCCACATCTTCCGAGAGATTCCATCGCTAGGATTCATTTTTATCACATAAAAGAGGAGTTCCTACGTGCTCTGAAAAATTCTCCAGAATTGCCAGACCGTTTCAAGGAAATTGCGATTTATCCGGACCTGTCAGCAGCTACTATGCTGAGGCGTAGAGAATACATGCCATTCACTAAAATTTTACGAGAAAAAGGAATCCTATACAAATGGGGATTTCCAGTGAAACTCATAATATCCAAAAATGGGAATGTGCATGTGTGTAATTCTCCGGAAGCAGCGAAAACAATACTTCAAGAATGGGGACTTATAAATGCATCACCACTACAGAGCCCTCGCCGCAGAGAAGATTCACGTCCAGAAGTAATCACTCCACTGTGGTCGGAACAAGGTAGCCGGTCCAGAAAAAGAACGGGAGATTGATAGATTGATATATGTATAAATATATTGTGCTACATGTATAAAAGCTTCATATGCCTTAGGTATTCCCGGTGGTAGAGTGTGGAGGTAGTTTATACCTATTTAAGGAAGGCAGGTCCTACTGTTGTTGGCTACTATTTTTTTCCCTGAAAGAGGGAAATAACATGATTTTGGGTTATTTAAGCAAGCTGTTAGTTCAGACGGCGATTGGTTTCTACAATGAAGATTGCGTTATGTTCTGGTTATTTTTAGGCCTCCCCACTGCTAAGGTTACTGCTGTACTTGAGGAAACTTTATTTAACTATAATGGGTCTTAAGTTTGTATCAATTAATGTACATGGTTTGAACTCACCTTATAAGCGTTCTATGCTATGGAAGGAAGCAAATACCTCCAGAGGGGATGTATTATGCATTCAAGAGTCACACTTACGCACCAAAGATGTTCATCTTCTTAAACACCCTAAATTTCCGAATATTATTTCAGCCACCAATAATGTGAAAACAGCAGGGGTTACTATCGCAATTAAAAACTCGGTAGTGTTTGAAAAAATTACATCTTCCATAGACCCCCAGGGCAGATATATAATTTTGGTATGCAAATTGGATTCGGTTCTGTATACTATTGTCTCGTTATATGTACCTAATAACCGACAAATTCCGTTTATTACTAAAATTCTTACTAAAGCTAAACAATGCAACAGGGAGGTTTACTAATCTGTGGGGATTTTAATACTGTTATGTATAATAGATTGGATAGATCTAATCCAGAGAGAGGCAGAGGACTGGAGATAGAATCTCTGATATCAGGGGAATACTTGCATGATGTATGGCGTTACCAGCACGCATCGGATAAAGATTTCACATACTTCTCGGCACCTCACACAGCGTACTCCCGAATAGATTTTTTCCTAGTCGATAGTGAGATTCTCTTAAACTCGGAAAAAACTGACATAGGGAGTATTACCTGGTCGGATCATGCCCCTATAGCCTTAACCCTGAAAGCAAAATACTGTCTACCCCCTAGAGCCCCATGGAAATTGAACACATTTCTTTTGAAATCTCAGATAAATCAGGAATTTATACGGACAGCATTAATAGAGTTCTTTAAATTAAACGCTCCCTCCGCTACGCCAGAAATGGTGTGGTGTACTCATAAAGCTTTTGTGAGAGGTCTTTTCATTCAACAGGCGGCTAGGGCTAAACGTGATAGAAATAAAGAAGTGGATGCATTATTAACAGCAATTAAGGTCAAGGAATCTGTGATGAAATCTAACCCTACAAAGGGTACAGGGGAAATTCTTCGAGATTTGAGGGATAAACTTCAGGTCCTGAATCTATTTCATTATGATAAAAATTTGAAACGCTTCAAAATGAATTTTTACACACGAGGGGATAGCCCTGGTAAAATCTTAGCGAAAAGGGTAAAAGTACAGACAGCCAGATCAAAAATTCAATATTTATCCCTTCCGAATGGAAAAAAGGTATACGATCCCCAGAAGATTGCAGATTCCTTCGCAGACTATTATAGCCGACTATATAACTTAAAAGAAGACTCTTCTTTATCCCATGTTACATCGGACTCCATTAAAGAGTTCTTATCTGAAATTAACCTCCCACAACTATCTGAAACACAAATAGGTAACTTAAATGAGCCAATTTCGGAAGCTGAACTTAAAAAGGTAATGAAAGGGTTAAAATTAAATAAAGCTCCGGGTCCGGACGAGCTACCTAATGAATATTTTAAAATATTTGAAGAAGTACTTCTTCCATATATGACTAAAATATTTAATGAGCTAGCGGCCAAACAGTATCCTCCGTCGGAAATGCTGCAGGCGATATTGATAACTCTCCCTAAACCGGGAAAAATGATGGATAGACCTGAAAATTTTCGTCCAATTTCACTGCTAAATAGTGATATCAAAATTTTTTCAAAACTATTGGCAATGAGGATTAATGAATGCTTACCCTCCTTGGTATCTTTGGATCAGGTAGGGTTTGTGAAGGGACGTCAGGCCAGGGATGGTACCAGACGATTACTAGACCTGATCCAGATAGCTTATGACTCGTCAGAACCCACGGTAGTCCTTTCATTGGATGCGGAAAAGGCATTTGATCGGGTACAGTGGCGTTTTTTAGAGGCTGTTTTGGATAAATTCGGCTTCAACTCATTTATAAAACAGGCGGTCCTATCCCTATACTCCACTCCATCGGCTCTAGTATACACGTCTGGATTCTTGTCCAAACCATTTTTGATAAGCAACGGTACTCGCCAAGGTTTTCCGCTTTCCCCTTTAATTTTTGATTTATGTATGGAACCTTTTGCGGAAATGATTAGAACATCACCACATATTTCAGGTATTAAAGTAGGGGGCAGAGAACACAAAATTGGTCTTTATGCGGATGATGTGGTTCTTATTTGTCAGTCGCCCATGTCCTCATTAGCAGAAATAACCAGGATTATTGACTGTTATTCGGAGATGTCATACTATAAATTGAATGTAGCGAAATCCATGTTAATGCCCATTCATATCCCTCCATTACTAAAACCACTTCTCGCTAGCTTCAATTTTACTTGGGCAACTTATGGTCTTCCATACCTGGGTATCCTACTGACTCCTAAACCATCTATGGTTATGAACACAAATTACACAAATCTCCTATCCCAAATAACGAAGGAGTGTAACAGATTGGATGATTTCCAATTAACGTGGATGGCCAGGATTAATATAGTAAAAATGCTACTTCTACCCAAATATTTATATTATTGTAGGACAATACCTTATATAATATCGTCCTCGTTATTGTCAAAATTACAAACGGTACTTATGAAATTCATCTGGAATAACAAGAGAGCAAGGGTGGCTAAACAGATATTGTTTAAAAGGGGGAAACATGGAGGATTGGGAGTTCCAAATTTAAAAGCATATAATATAGCGGCCATAATGGATCAGATGAGACCAAGTTGGGCTTCTTCAGAACAACCTCTATGGTCTCAATTAGAAGATGCATTGTTTCCTTCCTTAATAATGAAGCATTTCATGGTAGCTGCTTATTTAGGGGCTAAAATACCTCCTATGCCTTTGCGGTCGATGTCAGATGCGATACAGGTTTGGAGTGCATTTGTGTGTAAAGAAAAATGGATTCATGTGCCAAAGACTCAAATTCCAATCCAAATTATTGCAATCTGTCTTCCTCACCTATCAATTACTCCATGGCTGGAAGTTGGGATTGAGTGGTTTTCTGATTTTTTTGAAGGAGACGTGTTTAAATCATTTGAAAATCTAGCAAACACATACAACATCTCGTCTAGATATTTCTTGCAATACCTTCAAATACGACATCTAATGCAATCTGTACAATTTCCAAGGGCCCCAGAAAAAGCTGGGGCTTTCCACAAATTTATGTGGGCAAAGTCAGGTAATTGTAAAGGTATGGCTTGTAGTTATGACCTTATTCTCAAGGTGGGGAAGAGGGGGAAAGCAGTGTATATGGAAAAATGGGAGGGAGAACTGGGGACTTCTTACCCTATAGAGCAATGGATTAAAGCTTCTACATGGTCATCTAAAATGTCCAAATGTGTGAATCATATGGAATTAATGAAGAAAATTCATCTGAGGTGGTACCTTACTCCTTCTAGGATGGGACATATTTATCAGGGGTCTTCCAGATTGTGTTGGAGGGGGTGTGGAGTCACGGGATCTCTATTACATATGTGGTGGTTGTGTCCTATTATAGCTTCTTTATGGAGCAAGACATTTAATTTAATATCAGAAGTATCAGACTTCAAGGTGAATCTGAATCCTTCTTTAGCAGTACTAGATATCTTGCTTGAAGACATCCCACCAGACAAGAGATTGATCACTTATCATATTCTAATGGCCACTAGACTAACTATAGCTCAGGCATGGAAGTCCCCTAAGTCTCCTACCATCGCTGAAGTCATCAGGAGGGTCAATATGAATTGCCATTATGAAACATCAGTACTATCACAAGCTCAGACTCATCACCGTACTAGGAAGTTATGGGAAATGTGGTTAAAGTCTAAACATTTCAAATAAAACAGCAGGATTGTTGTGTAGTGGGATACTCCCTACAGGGAGGTATTGTTTATTTCTTGTTGGTTTACTCTTTATAATTTCTTTGTAATTTTCATGTTTTACATGTATATGTAACATTGACAGATCTCGAAATGTTTAGAGATCTTTACATACGTGTTATGTTTTGTGTTTGAAAATTCAAATAAAAATCTATTGGAAAAAAAAAACCAAAAACCTCATTGGCACTATGCTTGTTGTCAAGGCTACATGCTCAAAACATCATGAATTTAAGCTTTGGCGTATTCAACCACTGATTAGAAATATGCCTATGGGCAATCTCCTATTGTCAAGCTGAATAATTTGTAGTAGTTCAAACTTTTTCAAACTAAATTCACTTTTCCATTTAATGTGTTTACAGGAAATAGGAAAAAGCACGCTCTTCAAAAATCAATTACATTTAATATTTCCATCTATTCATTAACATAGGCATATTCTGTGTACTAATGTTATTGCCAATGTTTCCAGTAGTTGTGCACTGTGGTGGTGGACTGTATGACTTCCCCCGTAGAAATGTCACAATTTGCGCAAAAACTTGTTTTTTGCACATAGATTGCAAATAAAATACATTTTTTACGCTGCCTCTGGCCCTTTCAGAAAAGTGGGTGGGGCTTAGTGTAAGGGGGCAGGTACACCCACAGACAAATACATTTACTCTAATTAACGCTAGAAAACTGGCGCAAATCTACGCCAACTCAGCGCTGTAGTAGATTGGACTTTCTGGTGTTTGGTTGGCCAGAGATGCACCCAACGTATTAACCCTTTCCGACATTTGACGTATCCATAGGGTAGGGGAAGTATGGAACAGGCTCACGGAGTGAACCCGCTCCATATGATGCAGGTGTTAGAGCCAACACTTCACAGTAACGACCGCGATCCCGCTCGTTTAAACCGTTAAATGCTGCGGTCAATAGCGATCGTGGCATTTAAATCATTAGAAAGAGGGGGCGACACCCTCTAGCAGCTCATCACGCCCCACGTAATGCAATCGCGGGGGGGATGGTTGCTATGGCTGCCTGGGGACCTAATAAAGGCCCCCAGGTCCGCCATCCTTCTGCTCCTACTAAGCCCTGCCTCTGGAAGCCTAATAGAAGCCTCTCAGAAAGACGGTATACTGCAATACATTAGTATTGCAGTATATCGTGCAAGCGATCCAACGATGGCTGGTTGAAGTCCCATTGGGAGACTAATAAAAAAAAGTTACATTTAGTAAAATAAAGTTTTTTTTTTAATGTCAAATAAAATTAAATTAAAAGTTCAAAAAACCCACCTTTTCCCATTTTTCCCCTAGAGCATAGTAAAAAATAAATAAACAAATAAACATAATTGGTATCGCCACATCAGTAAAAGTCTGAACTATTAAAATATATCATTATTTAACCCGCATGGTGAACGCCGTAAAAGAAAAAATTGTAAACGACGAAAAACCCCCCACCAAAAATACATGCAAAATGACATATAAACCACACGTTACATTTAAAAAATGCTACATGTTTACATGCATTTTTTCATGCAGTTTAAAACGCTAGACAAAAATCCTGTGTGAAGGAGGCTTTATAGTAGTCAGCCAGCACTCGCAACAGGGATCTAAATTTTAGCTTGAGAAGTGGAAATCAATAGTTCACACATGGCATAGTTCAGCTTTCAGCATCAGTAAGATCACAACGAGATTCATGAGACCCCAGAAATGAGTCTTAGGCCAGGTTCACAAACGCAGTTTTGATGCAGTTTGATGGCTCTGTTTTTTTTTTTTTTTAGCCAAACACAAGAGTGGAAACAAAAGTAAGGAGGTGCATTAGTCTTTTCTTTATACCTTTCCTTCCTTTTGGATCCACTTCTGCTCAACAATTGTGCCAAAAACTGCATCAAAACGGCATGAGTGATCCTGGCCTTAGGGTATATTCTGGCTTGGCACTTTTTTTAACAGAAATTTCCACGACTGTCTCATTCATCTAAAAAAAACCCATAATTTCTTCATTGATCACATGGTAGCCAGGTCTTAACTCGCTGCACTTGACCACGATAAGACCCTGTTTATATTAATCTGGTGATGTATGTTTAACATGTACACCAGGAAATCTCCAGACGTACAATAAATGTGTCCACAGGCTTATATAACATGACCGAGACCAAAAGAGTGCCCTTGAACACCAAAACTAACTGTCCCCTCACAGCCCAGCAGCACAGAACTGTTATTTAGGCAGGGGTGTGATTTGGTCGGTTCTCCCTGGTTCTCCCAAATTGGTTGTTAAAATGAAAGCCAGTATGCAGATGCGGGGAGAAGAGGGTTTGCGATTCGGTCTTCCCAGCACTTATTGTTTTTGCATCCTGCTAAACCGGGGCTTCTAGCCAGTTCTTCATCGCTGGATGACAGCATGGGAATGGGGACAGGTGAGTATGCTTATCTGTTTTCAGGGCACAGTGTGTGGAACTTTCTACAGGGGACACTATGTGGCAATATCTTCATAGGGGGACTGTGTGTGACACTATCTACAGGGGACACTATGTCTGGCATTATTTACAGGGGGCACTGTGTGTGGCACTTTTTACAGGGGAACAGTGTGTGGCACTATCTTCAAAGGGCACTCTGTGGGGCTCTATCTTCAGGGAGCACAATGTGGGGCACTATCTACAGGAGGCACTGTGTGTGGCACTGTTTTTGACACTATATACTGGGGCTACTTGTTTGTGTCACTGGTGGTATTGTGCTATTATATTCTGGGTCAGGGTGTTTGGCGCTATGAGAAGTTTGTGTTAGTATAGGGTTTGTGGATATGCTGCAAAAGTGAAAAGCCAAAGACATCTTGGTGACAAACTCTTTAAATAGGCGCTGCACCAATCCTTTGGCACTATATCAGTCACTATAGAATTTCTAAATATTATGAAGGGGGTACAGAAATAACTGAACTGAGTACTTTAAGAACTCTTTGGTGTAATCAATTTGGTCAAGGAGCCGTATTCACATTAAGTTTATAAACGTTATTATTATTTTAGCTTAAACCATATCTACATTCAGCCAACTAAGTATATTATTTGATGTATTAACAGCACTGGCACCGGCTACATCAGATGCTCTTTCTTCCGTTGTACTGTATGTACAGAGCTAAATAACTCATTTAGTAGATCTACATTCTCTTAATCCCCCTTGAACAACTACCCATTACTATTAATCCAACATGTTCTGACCTTCTTTGGCCACCTGGCTTCCATTTTGTATTTTTGCTGATTTTATTAACTTTTTACAGATTTTATTAAGCTCTTTGTAATTTTCCATAGCTAAAGCTGTACCCTCGGATTTGTATTTTTTGAATGCCCTTTTTATTCATTTATTTCCCTAATTATCCAGTGGGGAGGGGGAGTTGGCACTACTTCAAGGAGGACTGCCCATTCAAATCAACAGATTGTAATAACAGGGATTCCATATCAATTCATTTGGTGGTGCTCAGCAATATATAAATCATAAATGTTCCCTATTTCCCTAATTACTGTAGGTGTTAGTCATGTGGGGTTTAATTTTAGTCGTTTATACTTGTTATCTATAGGAATATATTTTGCAGTATTATTACCCAAAGTAGATTTAAAGGTATCCCATTAATCATTTGAACTATTATTTGACATTAGTTGTTCCCAGTCTATGTCCTGAAGTACAGCCCTCATCCTGGGGAAATTGGCCTTTGTAAAAGAAAACCTTTTTTCCTTCCCAGCCTGTGTTTTTTCTTACAATATTGGTAAAATTAAATTATCTTGTGATCATTGTAAGGCTTCGTTCCCATCTGTGTCGAGGTTCCATTCATGGGTTCTGTCAGACCTTTCCATCAGGGGAACCCATGAACTGGAACCAAACAGAAACCATAGCTTTCCATTTATATTACCATTGATTTCAATGGTAACGCTTCCGTTGCTAATGGTGTCCGTTTGTCTCCGTTCCGTAAGGTTTCCGTTTTTTCGGCGGAATCAATAGCGCAGTTGACTACACTATTGATTCCGCCCAAAAAATGGAACGTTACAGAACGGAGACAAACGGAAACCATAAGCAAAAGAAGCGTTGCCATTGAAATCAACGGTAATGCAAATGGAAAGCTATGGTTTAGTAGCAATGAGGTACTTGCACTATTAGGGTATGTTCAGCCGTTTTTCTGTCTGAAAACGGCCGAAAAATTGGAAGCAGAACGCCTTCAAACATCTGGCAATTTATTTCAATGGGATATACGGCGTTCTGTTACGATAGGCCGTTTTTTTATGTGGCCATTTTGAAAAACGGCTGCGTAAAAAAAACTCCCGCGAAAAAAAAGTGCCTGTCACTTCTTCAGCCGTTTTTGGAGGCGTTTTTCATTGACTCTATAGAAAAACAGCTAAAAAACGACCGTAAAAAACGCAGTGAAAAACGTGAGTTGCTTAAAAAACGTCTGAAAATTAGGAGCTGTTTTCACTTGAAAACAGCTCCTTATTTTCAGACGGTTTTTTAGTAAGCATGTGAACATACCCTTAGGGTATGTTCACACGGCAGCGTCCGTTACGGCTGAAATTACGGTGCTGTTTTCAGGAGAAAACAGCACCGTCATTTCAGCCGTAATGGCATGTGCAGGCGTCTTTCGCTGCGTCCATTACGGACGTAATTGGAGCTGTTTTTCCATGGAGTCCATGGAAAACGGCTCAATTTACGTCTGAAGAAGTGACAGGCACTTCTTTGACGAGGGCGTCTTTTTTACGCGCCGCCTTTTTGACAGCGGCGCGTAAAAAAAATGACCGTCGGCACAGAAGATCGTAAAGCCCATTCAAATGAATGGGCAGATGTTTGCCAACGCTTTTGAGCCGCATTTTCGGACGTAATTCGGTGCTAAAACGCCCGAATTACGTCCGTAAATAGTGTGTGTGAACCCAGCCTTAAACTGATCTCAGAATTTGAATTGATTATCTCAGAATTTTGACCTAGAGCCTTTTTACATGGGAAGATTTCCTGCTGGGTAAACGAGCGACAATTGACAATACAGCACGTTGATCGGCGCTCGTTTGCTCCATTTAAGTGGAGCAATGATCACAATGTATGGGAACCAATGATCATTGCTCTCCATACATTTGCATCTTGTCGGCAAAACATCCTCTGTTTACACAGAGAGATGTACTGCCGACAAGCGACTATTTTTATGTGATCGGCCAATCACATAAATTAACATTTGCATGTTTGTCGGATGATTGCTGACCTGTTTACTAGCACTCGTTCCTATTATTGGCCCATGTAAAAGGGCCTTAACTCAGAATTCTGACTTTTTAGCTCAGAATTCAGACCCGATCATTGCCCAATGTAAACATGCTCAGCAATCCGCCGACAAACGATCAATCGCTTGTTTCTCAGTTTTCGCATCTGTTATGCAGTCCTAAATATCATAGTTTGTTGGCAGAACATCTCCCTGTGTACACAAAGGATGTGCTGCGGACAATAATGCAAACTGTATGAGGGCGAATGATCGTATTAACAATCGTTCGTACCTATACAGTTTACATACTCACGATTATTTACGCATGTAAATGTAAGTTAAACAAGCACCAATCGACTTTCTATATCGTCGATCAGCAATCAATATAAAATCTGCCCGTTTAAAATGACCCTTACTATGCAAGAATTTTGAGATTATTTTTTTCTACATGGCCTCAGGGCTCTTGCGTAGAAGCTAGAGAGGACTACAATTTTATGGATGTTTTCCTGGGATCTTTTTTGCTGTGCTCTCGACATAATATTGGCAGACCAGCCACTCCTGCTTCACCTCTTTCTAGTCTTCTCCATTTAGAGATATTGGTCTCAGCGCCGATCGACGATACAAAAAGTTGATCGGCGCTCGTCAACAGGCTCTTTTACACTGGCCGATGCTATACTGCATAAGGACAAACAATCAATAATATGTGATGTGCTGCCAATAACGATGATTTTACAGACTGCATAAAAGATGTGATCACTGATCGCTGCCCTGTTTACATGAAACAATGATCGGGAATGAGCGTTCATAAGAACGCTCGTTCAGCCGATTATTGGCCCGTGTAATGGGGCCTTGAGGCTGGTTTCAGACTGCAATACCCAGTTGATTCTACTAAAATTTATTGTGATCTACGCTCACATCAGTAAACCACAGGAGATTAGGGTTTTGTGGCTGTAATACAATCAATTGTGGTTACATACCTTCCAACTATGGGTGGCCTTACAAATTAATTTGTAACCCTTCTAGACTTCATAGGAGCAGTACATGCATGAAAGCCTACCAGTTTGTCTTGAATAAAGTAGTTGTGCCAAGGAGAATGGGCTAAAATTTTCAATAGCAACTTGAAAGACTGATTTTATATTATAGATACTGTAGCATTGGGTTGTAATTTTTGCTGTGAAAGTGGTGCAACCAGTTATTAAGGGGGCATTTACTTACATGTAATAAATGAATGTTGAATACCTTTGTTTTCAAAGGAATGTAGAAATGAAAAAAAAATTGATTATTCTTTTTCTCTTTGTGAAACATTTCATTTTATTTTAAGATGTGAAACCATTAAATGTAACAAAGAATAATAACGGACATTTGGGAGAGGGACAAATACTTTGTCATGGCACAGTACTAAGGTGTTTTGATGGCAGGGTCCAAATTTTAGCTTTTTCAGTGCTGAGTGCTGCCTAAGTGCAATTATGTATAACATTTGAATTTGTATTTAAAGCAGATTTCCAACTAATATGTATTGAAATATAGCTGCAGTAAGCATATACCCTTAAAGGGAATGTGTCGCAAGAAAAACATTTTTTTTTTTTTTAGTTAAACAGTTAGTGTATAGGTGATTAAACATTGTTCTAATGTTTTTATTTTTTTCACGAGTCAGGAAATATTATAAATTAGATTCTAATTTATAATATTTCCCAGCGCTGGTCACTAGATGGAGCAATTCCCAAAATTGCAGCATTGCATGTGGTAAAGCAACCACATTGCTTTATGCTGCAAAATTTGAGAAAACTCACTCGCTCTAGTGAGCTCTCAGAATCCCCCCTCCTTTATCCTGGGTAGTGCCGGGAGAAATGAGGGGATTGAACGGTCAAACCTCCTACACTGTGTGTCGCCATTTTTTGAGCTAACACACAGTGTAGTAGGTTAACATACAGTAGTAAACACACACTAAACCACGAACATACATAGAAATAACTTACCTGCTCCTGCCGCCGCCGCTCCCTCCGGTCCGTCCGCTCCGTCTGCTACTGCCACTCCAAGTGCACAAGTCCGGAAGCCGCGACCGGAAGTAGTAATCTTACTTTTCGGCCGCGACTTCCGGTCCACAGGAAAATGGCGCTGGACGTCACACAGTTCAACTTGGACTGTGTGGGAGCGGCGCATGCGCGGTTCCCACACAGACGGCGTACAGCATAGTGGATGGAACAGGCCCCGTTCGCATTCACTATGGGACTGTATGTGTCGTATTCCATGTCTGTATTTGTCGTTAATCGAAACATACAGAGATGGAAAAAAAAATGGCAGCCCCCATAGGGAAGAAAAAGTGAAAAAATAAAAAAAAGTAAAACACAAACACACAAATAAATAAAAAAATGTTTAATAAAACACTAAAATCAAATTGATCTAAAAAACTTTTATTGACAAATACATCAAGTTTATGCAAAGACTCAATATTAACAGTGTTGACCCTTCTTTTTCAAGATTTCTGCAATTCGCCCTGGCATGCTGGATATCAGCTTCTGGGCAAAATCCTGACTGATGGAAACCCATTCTTGCTTCACCAGTGCTTGGAGTTTATCACAATTTCTGTGTTTTTGTTTGTCAACCTGCTTTTGGAGGATTGACCACAGGCTCTCAATGGGATTGAGATCTGGGGAGCTTTCTCGCCATGGACCCAAAATTTCAATGTTTAGTTCACCGAGCCACTTAGAAATCACTTTGCCTTGTGAAATGGTGCTCCATTATGCTGAAAGACGCATAATTCATCACCAAATTTCACCTGGATTGTTGCAAGAAGGTGCTCTTGGGGGAGGTTTAGATACCATTCTTTATTCAAGCAAGTGTTCTTAGGCAAAATTGTGAGTGAGCCCACTCCCTTGGATGAAAAACAACCTCACACATGAATGGTCTCAGGATGGTTTACTGTTAGCATGACACAGGACTCACCTTTTCTTCTCCGGACAATCATTCTTCCAGATGTCCCAAACAGTCTGAAGGGGGCTTCATTAGAGAAAATTATTTTACCCCAGTCCCCTGCAGTCCGATCCCTGTAGCTCCTTCAGAACGTCAGTCTGTCTTTGAAGTTTTTTTTCGGAGAGAAATGGCTTCTTTGCTGTCCTTCTTGAAACCAGGCCAGCCTCCAAAAGCAATCGCCTCACTGCCTGCTGTCACTCCTGAGCAAGCTCTGCACTGGTATTGAACTGATCCCATAGCTGAATCCTCCTTAGATGACGGTGCTGGCACTTGCTGGACTTTCTTGGGTGCCCTGAAGCCTTCTTCACAGCAATTGAACCTCTCTCCTTCTTAATGATCCGAGAAATGGTTGATTTAGTGGCTATCTTACAAGCAGCAGTGTCCTTGTCCGTAAAGCCCTTTTGATGGAAAGCAATGATGACTGCACGTGTTTCATTGGAGGTAACCATGGTTAACAGAAGAAGACAATGATTTCAAGCACCATCCCCCTTTTAAAGCAACCAGTCTGCTCTTATAATTCAATCAGCATGACAGAGTAATATCAGCTGCCTTGTCCTCATTAACACTTTCTCCTGAGCTAACGAGAAGATCACTAAAATAATGTTAGCAGGTCATTTTGTGGCAGGGCTAAAATGCAGAGGAAATGGGGTTTTTGTGATTTAGTTAATTTTCATGGCAAGGAATGATTTTGCAATTAATTGCAATTCATTTGATTACTCTTCATAACAATCTAGAGTTAATGCAAATTGCCACTATAAAAACTGAAGCAGCAAACTTTGTGAAAACCAAACTTTTTATCAGTCTCAAAACTTTTGGCCAGGACTGTACAAACAGAAAAATATCTTGGAAAGATTTGTACCTTTCTATGTTTTGACCTGGTTTTAGCAAATACTGATGCAAAATGTGGACCTAAATACTGGCATGTGAAAGTGGCCTTAGGTCTCTTTGTACAGAGTACTTTTTTGTAGCATTTTTAAATGCAGTAACTCCTGCAGTTTGAAGAATTTTTTTAATGTTTTTTTTTCCTTTTGAATCCTTTATTAAGTATATCAAAACAAATGTACAAAAAGACATGAAAGGGACATACAGCCCACATTTTCTCATTCATCCCCCCTTAAAACATTAATTTCAGAGCAAACTATAAAACAATATCACAAAAACCTGGATAGTCATCCTTTATCAAAAGTTTGCATCAATAATGTATCTTTATACATCTTACAAAAAAAAAAAAAAAGGAAAAAGCCCAAACCCACCCTCCATCCAACCATATCTTTCACTCCTTTCTCCCTTGGCGTCGCTCCACCAGCTTACACTAGATTTTCTCCAATACTTCTTGTTCAAATACCCTAAACTGGCTCTGAAGCCAAGACGACAAAACCGAAAAGAAAACAGAAATTGTGTCCTTTTTCCTGTGAATAATTTTTTCTAGCCTACCCAATACTCCCTTCCATCAGCTCCAACACCCCTAATATACATATCCAGGGTCTAAGGGTATCCGTATTTGGGAAAATATTAAAATTTTTATTACAGATCAATTCCCAGAAAATTCTTATTTTAGGACAAGTCAAAAATAAGTGCAGATTATCTGCTTCCGTACTGTTACATTTAGGACATCTGGCCTCCGAAAGCTTATAGAACTTAGCTATCTTAGCAGGGTAGAAAACTAGATTGTGAATAATATAAAATTGTCACATCCTATATGCAGGACTAAATGAGACCTTAAGCAATCCTCTAAGAAACAGAGTCCTTTTTCTGAAGCAATTGGTCCCTATAATCTCTTCCCAGTACTCTCTGGATTTAACTGGGTTTCTTTCCATACCTTGTTTCACATACATCTTATATAACTTGAACAACAAACCTCTATTAAGATGGGATTTCATTATTAACTTAATAATATCTGGGACTTCCACTATCTTGGTTGAGCTCTGGTTCTCAGAGCAAAAAGCTTGACATAGATGAGCCCAATAATACCACCCTCCATGACCCAGATCAAATTTTTTATTCAAAGTCCCATAATCAAGCAAGACCCCCATTTCTACTATTTGCTCATATATGATACTTTTTCTCTCCCAGTACATTAGATTGGGGATCTTATTAAATTCAGTAAGATAGGTATTCCTCCATATGGGGCTAAAGCCATATATTCCATCTGTCTTCTATTTTTTTTTAATGTCCCTCCATATTTTGTCCATCGAAAAAAATGTTTGACAAATCTTAAAGGGGGCCATCCAAAAAAATTCTCATCTCAAGCTGTTGGAATAGATTGAACCCAGTCCCCCACGTCACACCAACTTTGCAGTCTTTTCCTATTCCTCAGTTCTCAATCCCACTCCGCTAGTTGTCTCAATTGAGAGTGTATATAATATGTACAGAAGTCCGGTACTGACAGACCTCCATTTTCAACGGGATATTGAAGATGTTGAAGCTTCATTCATGGTTATCTGCCCCTCGATACCAACTCTCTAAATAGACGTGTAAGCTTTCTCATTTTCTTCTCTGGAATATACACTGGAGAGTATCCTAAAATATACAGTATACGGTTTCTGCGTCAAAAAACTCTGTGAGAACATAGCCTAATAGTGAACCATAAATAAATTATGATAGTGAATAGTGAATCAATAACGTCTATTTGTAAATCATCCCATAAGAAATAGATACTGTCAGAAACAAAGTCTACCATTGGGGTTCATTATTGTGTCAGATCCTGGGCTACTGCGGCATCCTCTGGTTCTCTGTTGAGCCAGCCTGACCTTGCTCCTGCAAATGAATCCATTAGGATGTATTCAGACGGTACAGTTACACCCCTTGCCCTGGTTTTTGTTGTGCGGCTGAAAACCGCATCGAAAAAACTGATGGGTTTTACCCGGATTTGCTGAGATTTTGCAAATCACAGTAAAAACGCATTCGCATTTTGGTGGGTTTTTCGGCAGCGTGGTAAAAAGAATGCGGGAAAACCGCACTGGGTGAATACACCCTTGAGCGCAACCAATTGGAGTTCGGTCAGGTGAATGGGATGGTAAAGCGTGTTGCATCTCCTTTGCTTGTTAGTAGATCATTTAGTGGATGATTATTTTAGTTTTTATTAGTCTTTTACATTAATATTTTGTCTTTTTGCAGTAGGACCTTGTGACTAGGATTTATGCATGTTTGGTGAGAAACTTGGTGGCATTGGCAATATAAATAAATTCTGTTAAAGCTTAATTGAAGTGGAAACTGATCATTAAAGGAACAGTGTCATCACAATTTTTTTTTTAATATGTTAAAGATGTTAGTGCTTTATTAAAAACGTTTGGATTAATTTGTGTGTTTGTGTGTTACTTTTTCTTATTTTTACACTTTTTCTTCCCTATGGGGGCTGCCATTTTTTTTCCATTTCTGTATGTGTCGATTAACGACACATACAGACATGGAATACGGCAGCCACAGTCCCATAGGGACTGCGAACGGGTCCCGTCCCATCCACTTCTGTGTACGCCGTCTGTGTAGGAACTGCGCATGCGCCGCTCCCACACAGTCCAATTTGAAATGCGCGCTGTCCGGCGCCATTTTCCTGTGGACCGGAAGTCGCGGCCGGGCAGTAAGATTACTACTTCCGGTCGCGGCTTCCGGACTTGTGCACTTGGACCAGCGGCAGCAGACGGAGCGGACGGGCCGGAGGGAGTCGCGGCGGCAGGAGCAGTTAAGAGATTTCTATGTATGTTCGTGTTTGTGTGTGTTTACTACTGTATGTAAACCTACTACACTGTGTGTTAGCTCAAAAAATGGCGACACACAGTGTAGGAGGTTAGACCGTTCAAACTCCTCGTTTATCCCGGCACTAGCCAGGATAAAGGAGGGGGGGGATTCTCAGAGCTCACTAGAGCGAGTGCTTTTTTCCCAATTTTGCAGCAAAAAGCAATGTGGTTGCTTTACCACATGCAATGCTGCAATTTTGGGAATAGCTCCATCTAGTGACCAGCAATGGGAAATATTATAAGTTAGAATCTAATTTATAATATTTCCTGACTCGTGAAAAAAATAAAAAAAAATTGAACAATGTTTAATCACCTACACACTAAATGTTTAATAAAAAAAAAAAAAACATGTTTTGCTGGCAACACATTCCCTTTAAGTAATATCTACTGTACTTAGGCCTCTTTTAGACAAGCGTATTTGTAAACGTCTGATTATTACATCAGTATGTCATCAGTATTTTATCAGTAAGGGTTCATTCACACTTCCGTATATAGGATCTGTATAAATTCGGGTTTGTTAATTTAAAAAAATGGTGCCAATAGATTTAATGCACATTTTTTATGCGCCTGCCCTCTTTTTCCATATGCAGCATGTTCCAACGGATCCGTATTGGTACTGTTTTAAGCCCATAGAAGTCAATGGATTGATTCGTTACAGTTTTTTACATCCATAGTTCGGCAACATAATAGAAACAGTTAGAAAAATTGTACATTTCCTGGGTAATATTGAGACAATAGGGTACCACAGTGCCTCAATACACTGCCAGCCACAGTGCCCCAATACAATGCCAGCCACAGTGCCCCATAATAATGTCAGACACAGAAATACAAGATATTTGCAGTTATAGTGCTCTCACCCTCCCCTGAACTAACCAGACATCAGAGATGTGCAGAAGCTGGGGTTAGTGGTGTTGAATCTGCTCTTCTTGTGGCTCGGTACATAGGAGTGGGCATGGCTAGAAGGTCCTTGAAGAGCAATGGAAAGAGGGGAGGAGACCTCCAGCTCACCTAACACACTCCGGTGTGTTGTGGACGGCACACGGATCCTCGTGTCGGCACACGGTAGATAGACAAAGGGGAAGGAGTAGGATCCAGCGCTGAATCAAGTTTTAAAATGGATTTTCTTTTCCAAGTTTATTGGCAAGATGCTAAAAGGAAGTCCAGTTGTGGAAAGTCCTGGGTTAGTAAGAAGTAAAGGTGATATCCTCAGGCCTGAGGATATCACCTTTACTTCTTACTAACCCAGGACTTTCCACAACTGGACTTCCTTTTAGCATCTTGCCAATAAACTTGGAAAAGAAAATCCATTTTAAAACTTGATTCAGCGCTGGATCCTACTCCTTCCCCTTTGTCCTTGAAGATCAGTCAGTACCTGTACAGATTTACAGCGCTGTGTGTACAAATGTCTGTGTTATCTGCTCACTGAACAGTCAGATTTGACAGAATTCTGTATGTAAGATATTGCTGTTCAGTGAGCAGATAACAGAGATTCTTTATACACAGCACAGGACATGCATCTTCCATTATACTGCACTGCAAAGACCTTTGAAGCTCGGCGCTCAGTCTCAGCTTCTTCATACACTGGCAGCTGTTTGCCTTCAGGAGATAAGGTGCAGCAGAAGATTACAGCACAGATTCTAACATAAAAACTGCGTCTTATAGTCCAAAGAATACGGTAATCCTTCAACAAAAACAGAACAAAAACAGATGAAAAACAGACAACTTACAACAAAGTACAGAACTAATACAATGCAGAAAAAAAAACAGAACAAATTGTAAAACAAATAATATGCATTGCACATCTGTATTAGACGCATAGTTTAACCACACTCCATAGATTTAAATGTGTATTTTTCATCTGCAATATGAATGAGGATAGTGCAAGCTGCGTTTTTAATATACGTGCCTATTTTATACGCCCATGTGAATAGCCTCATTAATTACCATTAGTATTGTATTACAGACAGAAAAAAATGGATGTAAAATACGCTCGTATAAAAGAGGTCAAAGGCCGAATTCAAACATCCATAAGTATTACGCTGGGGATCCAGCTTATGAATCCTCACCGAAAAACATGATAAAATCCACATGTGATACAGGAAAAGTCAGGGTTAGATCTAGAAGGATAGCAGTGTGGTAGCTGCTAGTGGATTACATGACTTTCTGCCTTCAGCTTTGGGCAATGTTCACACTTTTCTATCAGGTTTCTGTTGCTCTTTGTTCCACTGATCCCAGGAACCAAAAGCTAATGTTATCAATAACCGTCAGGTACTAGATGCTGACTGTTCTATGGACAAACTAATTTTCAGTGGTCAGTGGTTCTATGTCATGATGGGGGTTGATGAGGGCAGTTTCAGAAGGTTGCGGTGCATGCTTTAAAGGGGTTATGTGAGGACCAAAAATTATTAGCAGTGTACTTATTGCAGTATGTGAGTACACTCGCTAATATACATTCCGGTCCCCTGTCGTGCCGATTCTGAGGTTTTCATAGATTTTTATAGAGTTGACATACTTCTTTGATGACGATACGACTGATCTTCATGTGACCGGCCTTGCTGTGCTCCATGTACTCGCTGTACTACTGCTACTGTTTGTACATAGAATACAGTAGGAGGAAGAGTCGTATTGTCAGCAAAAAAGTCTCCGCAACTAGACTTTCGGTCCCCCGCCAGCGCTATAAAAATCTATGAAAATCTCAGGATTAGCGCAACAGGGGACCGGAATGTATATTAGCGAGAGTACTCACATACTGCAGTGAGTACACTGCTAATAATTTTTGGTCCCCACGTAACCCCTTTAAAATATTGCGATATCTCAGGATTACATTACTGAAACATAGCAAGGAACCTAAAGACCCTCATACAGATTGATGAGATCTTTATAATCAGATAATAATCACATGATCATTTGTATTGTTCCATAACAATATATATGGTGTATGTGTGTATATATATATATATATATATATATATATATATACATACACAGTGAAGGAAATAAGTATTTGATCCCTTGCTAATTTTGTAAGTTTGCCCACTGTCAAAGACATGAACAGTCTAGAATTTTTAGGCTAGGTTAATTTTACCAGTGAGAGATAGATTATATAAAAAAAAAAAAACAGAAAATCACACAGTCAAAATTATATATATTTATTTTCATTGTGCACAGAGAAATAAGTATTTGATCCCCTACCAACCATTAAGAGTTCAGCCTCCTCCAGACCAGTTACACGCTCCAAATCAACTTGGTGCCTGCATTAAAGACAGCTGTCTTAAATGGTCACCTGTATAAAAGTCTCCTGTCCACAGACTCAATTAATCAGTCTGACTCTAACCTCTACAACATGGGCAAGACCAAAGAGCTTTCTAAGGATGTCAGGGACAAGATCATAGACCTGCACAAGGCTGGAATGGGCTACAAAACCAGAAGTAAGACGCTGGGTGAGAAGGAGACAACTGCTGGTGCAATAGTAAGAAAATGGAAGACATACAAAATGACTGTCAATCGACATCGATCTGGGGCTCCATGCAAAATCTCACCTCGTGGGGTATCCTTGATCCTGAGGAAGGTGAGAGCTCAGCCGAAAACTACACGGGGGGAACTGGTTAATGATCTCAAGGCAGCTGGGACCACAGTCACCAAGAAAACCATTGGTAACACATTACGCCGTAATGGATTAAAATCCTGCAGTGCCCGCAAGGTCCCCCTGCTCAAGAAGGCACATGTACAGGCCCATCTGAAGTTTGCAAATGAACATCTGGATGATTCTGAGAGTGATTGGGAGAAGGTGCTGTGGTCAGATGAGACTAAAATTGAGCTCTTTGGCATTAACTCAACTCGCCGTGTTTGGAGGAAGAGAAATGCTGCCTATGACCCAAAGAACACCGTCCCCACTGTCAAGCATGGAGGTGGAAACATTATGTTTTGGGGGTGTTTCTCTGCTAAGGGCACAGGACTACTTCACCGCATCAATGGGAGAATGGATGGAGCCATGTACCGTCAAATCCTGAGTGACAACCTCCTTCCCTCCACCAGGACATTAAAAATGGCTCGTGGCTGGATCTTCCAGCACGACAATGACCCGAAACATACAGCCAAGGCAACAAAGGAGTGGCTCAAAAAGAAGCACATTACGGTCATGGAGTGGCCTAGCCAGTCTCCAGACCTTAATCCCATCGAAAACTTATGGAGGGAGCTGAAGATCTGAGTTGGCAAGCGACAGCCTCAAAATCTTAATGATTTACAGATGATCTGCAAAGAGGAGTGGGCCAAAATTCCATCTAACATGTGTGCAAACCTCATCATCAATGTAATGACGGGGGTAGGGAAACGGACAAGTGAGCCCTAATCTACCCGCCACTCTGTCCCTGTCTACTTGCAATGACCCGCCCTAGGCGACGGGGTACAACTTGGCGGCGGTCCCTACGCTCAGTAAGTGCACGAGACAAACAGACAAGGGAACACAAAGCAAAGGGAAAGGGGCAGTTGCCCACGGCAACACAGTGAGCAACAAGAATGGTGAACGAGCCGAGTCAAAACCAGGAGTGCACGAGGTACCAAACGCAGAGTAGGAGAGTAGTCAGAAAGAGAGGGTCAGTATGGAGCAGGATCAAATAGTCAGAAGCTGTAGTTGGGCCAGGAAACCACACGAGAAGAATCACAAGCAAAGGAGGAACAGGAAAGGCAGGTATAAATAGACAGAGGGCGGGAGCTAGCTCCGTCTGGCCAGGCTGCGATAGGCTCTCCCACTCCTAAGCCTGCCATCCTGAGTGGTGGAAGATGGAGTCAGTCTCAGAGACACAGACTCAGGTGCAGACTGATTAACTATGGGAGTATACACAGAAGTTGTGCCTGGCAGATCCTTTACAGTACCTCCCCTTTTATGAGGGGCCATCGGACCCTTTCTAAGTGGACCTGGTTTATTGGGGAAACGAAGGTGGAACTTCCTGACCAATACCCCAGCGTGAACATCCTGGGCGGGTACCCAAGTCCTCTCTTCAGGCCCGTATCCTCTCCAATGGACCAGGTACTGGAGGGAGCCTTGGACCATCCTGCTGTCCACAATCTTGGCCACCTCGAATTCCACCCCCTCAGGGGTGAGAACGGGAACAGGAGGTTTCCTCGAGGGAGCCAAGGACGGGGAGCAGCGTTTAAGGAGGGAGGCATGAAACAAGTCGTATATTCGAAAAGATGAGGGCAACTCCAGTCGGAAGGAGACAGGATTGAGGACTTCAATGACCTTATACGGCCCAATAAACCGGGGAGCAAACTTCTTGGACGGGACCTTAAGGCGCAAGTTCCTAGACGATAACCACACCAGATCCCCGACAATAAACAAGGGGTTAGCAGAACGTCTTCTATCAGCCTGAGTTTTTTGTACGCTCTGGGACGCCTCTAGGTTCTTCTGAACCTGGGCCCAGACTGTGCACAGTTCCCGATGAACGACCTCTACCTCGGGATTGTTGGAACTACCAGGTGAAACGGAGGAGAATCGTGGATTAAACCCAAAATTACAGAAAAAGGGGGAGACCCCTGACGAGTTACTGACCCGGTTATTAAGGGAAAATTCGGCGAGGGGAATGAATGAGACCCAATCATATTGACAGTCAGAGATGAAACACCTTAAATATTGTTCTAGAGATTGATTAGTCCTCTCCGTTTGGCCATTAGTTTCAGGATGGAAGGCAGAGGAGAAGGACAGATCAATCTCCAACTTTTTACAGAAGGCTCTCCAAAACAATGAAACAAATTGTACCCCTCTATCCGAAACAATATTGACAGGGTCCCCATGGAGACGTAGGATGTGTTTTTCAAACAAGGTAGCTAACGTCTTGGCGTTGGGTAGTTTCTTGAGGGGCACAAAGTGGCACATCTTACTGAAGCGGTCTACTACCACCCACACCACCGACTTGCCTTGAGATGGAGGAAAATCGGTGATAAAATCCATGGAGATATGGGTCCAAGGTCTCTGGGGAATGGGCAAAGAACGTAGTAAGCCCGCTGGTCGGGACCTGGGAGTCTTGGACCTAGCACAAACCTCAGAAGCGGCGACGTAGGCCTTAACATCTTTAGGCAACCCAGGCCACCAATAGTTTCTGCCAATGAGGTGTTTGGTACCCAGGATGCCTGGATGACCAGATAGTGCGGAGTCATGATTTTCCCTAAGTACCCTTAGCCGGTATTGCAGGGGAACAAACATCTTGTCCCCAGGAAGGTTCCCGGGAGCTGTACCTTGATCAGCTGCAATATCAGAGACTAAATCGGAATCAATGGAAGAAATGATTATACCAGGAGGCAAAATACAAGCAGGATCTTCCTCCGTAGGAGGGCTGGCCATGAAGCTACGCGACAGTGCATCGACCTTAATATTTTTAGACCCAGCCCTATAGGTAACCAAAAAGTTGAATCTGGTAAAAAATAGCGCCCATCAGGCTTGTCTCGGGTTGAGCCTCCGGGCAGATTCTAGGAAAACCAGATTCTTGTGGTCTGTAAGGACCGTTACCTGGTGCCTAGCCCCCTCCAGGAAGTGGCGCCACTCTTCAAATGCCCTTTTAATGGCTAAGAGTTCGCGGTTGCCAATATCATAGTTACTCTCAGTGGGCGAAAACTTCCTGGAGAAGTAGGCACAGGGGCGGAGATGGGTGAGGGAACTGGTACCCTGGGACAAGACAGCCCCCACTCCCACCTCGGATGCATCAACTTCCACGATAAATGGCTCCATTTGGTTGGGCTGAACCAGCACAGGGGCCGAGATAAAGCACTTCTTAAGGACCTCAAAAGCCTGGACAGCCTCAGGAGGCCAGTGGAGGAGATCAGCACCTTTGCGAGTGAGGTCCGTAAGAGGCTTAGCGATGACCGAGAAGTTAGCAATAAATCTCCTGTAATAATTAGCGAACCCCAAAAAACACTGTAACGCCTTCAGGGAGGCAGGTTGGACCCATTCCGCCACCGCTTGGACCTTGGCGGAGTCCATGCGGAATTCATGAGGAGTGAGGATTTGACCCAAAAATGGTATCTCCTGTACCCCAAACACACATTTTTCGGTTTTCGCAAACAGTTTGTTTTCCCAAAGGACCTGGAGCACCTTCCTGACATGCTCAATGTGGGAGGACCAGTCCTTGGAAAACACCAGTATGTCATCAAGGTACACTACAAGAAATACCCCCAGGTATTCTCTCAAAATCTCATTTATGAAATTCTGGAAGACCGCAGGAGCATTACACAACCCAAAGTGCATGACGAGGTATTCGAAATGACCTTCGGGCGTGTTAAACGCAGTCTTCCACTCATCCCCCTCTTTGATGCGGATAAGGTTATACGCCCCCCGTAGAGCAAACTTAGAGAACCATTGGGCCCCCTGAACCTGATTAAAGAGATCAGGAATCAAAGGAAGGGGATACTGGTTCCTTGCAGTGACCTTATTCAAGTTACGGTAGTCAATGCATGGCCTAAGACCACCATCCTTCTTCCCTACGAAGAAGAAGCCAGCACCTACCGGAAAAGTAGAGGGGCAAATGTAACCCTTGGCCAGGCATTCCTGGATATACTCTCTCATGGCTTCACGTTCGGGACAAGAAAGATTAAATATCCTACCCTTAGGGAGCTTAGCTCCTGGTACCAATTCAATAGCGCAATCGTATTCTCTATGAGGAGGTAACACTTCGGAGGCCTCCTTAGAGAAAACATCAGCAAAGTCCTGAACAAACTCAGGTAGCGTGTTCACCTCCTCAGGGGGAGAAATAGAATTAACAGAAAAACATGACGTCAAGCATTCATTACCCCCATTTGGTAAGCTCCCCAGTATTCCAGTCAAACGTCGGATTATGCAACTGCAACCAGGCAAGGCCTAAAACCAAATCGGAAGATAATCCCTGCATCAACAGTACAGAGCACTGCTCCAAATGCATGGAGCCAACGAGGAGTTAGATAACAGGGGTATGCTGTGTAAAATAACCATTAGCAAGAGGAGTAGAGTCGATACCCACTACTGGGACAGGTTTAGGCAAATCAATCAAAGCCATAGCTAGAGACATAGTAAATTCCACAGACATGATATTAGCAGAAGACCCTGAATCCACGAAGGCACTGCCGGTAGCAGACCTACCACCAAAAGAGACCTGAAAGGGAAGCAAAATTTTATTACGTTTCATATTTACGGGAAATACCTGTGCGCCCAAGTGACCTCCCCGATGATCACTTAGGCGCAGAAGTTCTCCGGCTGCATTCTTACGCTTAGGACAGTTGTTCACTTGATGCTTGTCATCCCCACAATAGAAGCAGAGACCATTCTTCCTGCGGAACTCTCTACGTTGTCGGGGGGACACGGAGGCCCCAAGTTGCATAGGTACCTCCGAGTCTTCCGTGGAAGAGCGAAGCAACGGGACCTCGGGAGGCATCATGGGGGAGTCAAAGGGGAAAACACAAAAACGTTCAAGCTGTCGTTCCCTGAGACGTCGGTCAAGTCGTACCTCTAAAGCCATAACCTGGTCTAGGGAGTCAGAAGAGGGATAGCTAACTAGCAGGTCTTTCAGGGCGTTCGACAGACCCAACCTAAACTGGCACCTTAAGGCAGGGTCATTACACCGAGAAGCTATGCACCACTTCCTAAAGTCAGAACAATACTCCTCAACAGGTCTCTTACCCTGACATAAGGTCACCAGCTGACTCTCGGCAAAGGCAGTCCTGTCAGTCTCGTCATAAAGGAGTCCGAGAGCAGAAAAGAAACGATCAACGGAGGAAAGTTCAGGGGCGTCAGGAGCCAAGGAGAAGGCCCACTCTTGGGGCCCTTCCTGGAGCCGGGACATAATTATACCCACCCGCTGGCTCTCAGAACCTGAGGAATGAGGCTTTAAGCGGAAGTAGAGCCTACAACTCTCCCGAAAGGAGAGAAATGTCCTCCGGTCTCCTGAGAACCGGTCAGGCAACTTGAGGTGGGGTTCAAGAGGTGAGGTGAGGGGCACTACCATGGTAGCGTCACGCTGGTTGACCCTCTGAGCCAGGGCCTGTAGGGAGAGACCCTGCATTTGCTGGGTCAGGGTCTCAAGGGGGTCCATAGTAGTGTCAGGGAGCAGGGTAGACTAGGTATATGGGCTTGTGATTATGTAATGACGGGGGTAGGGAAACGGACAAGTGAGCCCTAATCTACCCGCCACTCTGTCCCTGCCTACTTGCAACGACCCGCGCTAGGCGACGGGGTACAACTTGGCGGCGGTCCCTACGCTCAGTAAGTGCACGAGACAAACAGACAAGGGAACACAAAGCAAAGGGATAGGGGCAGTTGCCCACGGCAACACCGTGAGCAACAAGAATGGTGAACGAGCCGAGTCAAAACCAGGAGTGCACGAGGTACCAAACGCAGAGCAGGAGAGTAGTCAGAAAGAGAGGGTCAGTATGGAGCAGGATCAAATAGTCAGAAGCTGTAGCTGGGCCAGGAAACCACACGAGAAGAATCACAAGCAAAGGAGGAACAGGAAAGGCAGGTATAAATAGACAGAGGGCGGGAGTTAGCTTCGTCTGGCCAGGCTGCGATAGGCTCTCCCACTCCTAAGCCTGCCATCCTGAGTGGTGGAAGATGGAGTCAGTCTCAGAGACACAGACTCAGGTGCAGACTGATTAACTATGGGAGTATACACAGAAGTTGTGCCTGGCAGATCCTTTACAATCAACTACAAAAATGTCTGACTGCTGTGCTTGCCAACAAGGGTTTTGCCACCAAGTATTAAGTCTTGTTTGCCAAAGGGATCAAATACTTATTTCTCTGTGCACAATGCAAATAAATATATATAATTTTGACAATGTGATTTTCTGTTTTAAAAAAAATATATAATCTATCTCTCACTGGTAAAATTAACCTAGCCTAAAAATTCTGGACTGTTCATGTCTTTGACAGTGGGCAAACTTACAAAATCAGCAAGGGATCAAATACTTATTTCCTTCACTGTATATATATATATATATATATATATATATATATATATGTATATATATATATACATATATATTTGTATGTATATATACATATATATATGTGTATATATACATATATATGTGTATATATATCTGTATATTTGTTTATGTAATTGTGTTTTCCCAAGTGCAATGATGTGCTGAGCAGCTATATACCACACTATTAAATAAAACCAGCGAACTTTAAAATTCTGAGTCTACACAGTTCATTTTGAAATTGCTGGAAGTCAGAGAGTGACATGGAGGTAGAAGTATCATTTTAGCTGTATATTGTGCATGATACATTAGATATTCCATTAGCAGTAATATAAACCATGCTGCTTTGTAGTGAAATTCTACTTCTTTGCTGATTGCTGACGCACAAGCTCAGTCACTGGCTCTGTAACAGCGGAGTTATTAAAGAAATGTCTTTCTATTTCACGCTCTTGCATTTATTCCCTACACCTGCTATTTATGGTACCGCGTAAACAGCAGACTTCATTGTCTCATTTGTGTAAAATGGCTACGATATTAGTAGACGCTGCATCTGTCCATGTTGTGGGTCTGTGCTCTTACACTTAAAATGAACCTTTACTTATTTTTATGTGTTTTCCCCATCCTTTCCCTTCCCTCCTAACAAAGAATTTCATTTTACAAGACAGCAATCAGGCTAGTGCACGTTTCATCAAGCATTGGATACTATTGCTGATCTCTTTGAACGGCTCCTGGGGTGCTGCTTACAAAATGTACTACTTATCGGATTTAATAGACATTTTTAGGTCTGGCATCAATGCACCTTTTAGTCTGCTGTAAATGACTATGTATAATAGCACTAAAGGCAGTCTACCATCACAGACATGTGACACAGAGAAGAGACTCAACAAGCAGTGTTAAAAAATACAACAAAAAAGCTGAAATCATTGTAAGAATTACTCCTTTAGCTGTCTTTCTACCTAACTGTGTCATGGAGGAAACACATCATCAACAATTGTCTTTTCCCGACTTAACAATGGATAATACGAAGACAAACGTGATACTCAATAAAGTGACCAAATGACGGTGAGTACATTGTACCCTGCATGTTTCAGGTAGAGCTCAAGAAGCTATACACTGTGCGGACCCCTTTAACAACTCCCCATATCTCTGGAAATCTGACATGGGGAGAATGGTATATTGGGGTCACCTAAACTGAGATGACATACTAGAAGTAAAAGTAACAAGGCCTACAGAGATTGTAGACATAGATTCAGTTTTAAAGGGGTTCTCCGCTTTGGACAATCTCTACTTGTTAGAAGGTTCCCTCACCAATTGACTTATCAGAAATATTCCCACTGCTGGGAGCCCCAGTGATCAGCTGTAAGCTACAGGGAAACCAGCCAGCAAGTGTTAAATTTCCCTGCAGCACCACCACAGGAGAAATTAAGCATTACACAGAGCCCATAGAAATCAATGGGCTGTCTGTATAATGTAGGACAAAACAGATTAGGGCTGCATGGCGATTTTGTCCGCAACCAAAAATAGCTGTGTGACTCGCATGTAATTAATATCAATGTGGCCGTGTTGTGCCCCACAGGCTGCCAGAACCCCGACATTTGCAAGACATCTAAACCTGCTGGATTTCTTAAGACTGTCGATTTGCAACACTATCACATTGACTTTAATTACATGAGATGCATGCAGGGGCACACAGCGATCTTTGGCCTGTGTCGTGGCCAATGTTGCCAAGAAGCCCTAGCCTTAGGGAGCGACTTATATTGTTGTTCGCTCTGAGCTTTTTGGGTACTTTGGAAACCCAGCATCTGATAGAAACAGCTAACTCAGAAAAGGTAACATAGAATACCAAAAAACTTCACACAAGAAGATAGCTCAGGGACTACTGTCCAGTTTTTGGGGGATGTTGCTTATATGTTAAACTTCTCAAGTTCACCATCTGTATTTATATTTGTTGTTGTAATTGTCCCATAATTTAGTTCTATGGTCACTCCGATGGCAAATTGCAGAGCCGTTTCCTACCCGCACTAGCTGATATCACAACATAAAGATTTATGCTCTACAGCATTTTGCTACAATGGAAGTCTCACTTCAGGCTTCTCTGCTACACTGAGAGAAACCTTCTACTTTTCTCATGCCGGTGTCCGAGATCAGAAGAGGTTCACAAAGGTCTAGTATGCAACACAGCTATAATCTATGAACAAACAAACAGTCTACATTTCACAAAAAACATTACGTGAGACTCCACTAATGGAACAATGTGGGTGGAGTGCTCAGCAGCAATAAGTAATATACAAGATATTTATAATTTGTACTAAATGATACCCTGCTACTGCCTCCTGCCGCACTCATTAGAAAGCGTAACAGAGCTGGGTTATTATAGCTCTACAGAGAGTCCTTCTAATACAGGGCTTTTCCTATACACCTGGGAAATGCTATTATTTCTTTCTTTACAATGGAGTAGTGGTATACCAAGCAACATGGGGAAGCAGTCATTTCAATGTACTCCATTATTCTGACACCCTTAGCATTCCCACCTGTAAATGATATGGCCCAGTATTTCTATCTATCTATCTATCTATCTATCTATCTATCTATCTATCTATCTATCTATCTATCTATCTATCTATCTATCTATCTATCTATCTATCTATCTATCTATCTATCTATCTATCTATCATCTACATAGTCAAGAAGGACACAGCACCATGGAGGCTCTTTAGCAGTGTAAAAAAGTTGCTGTAGTTTTTATTCAAACAGGTACATAAAAAAAAAGTGCATACAGCGCTGCAACGTTTTGACAGGCAAACCTACCTTTGTCAAGCATACAAGTGATTGTACATAGTGCCTTTATATACCCCACCTCCTATATTCAACTCTTACAACACATGTGCGGATGATTCACCATTAGTATCTTAGCAACCCCAGTAAACAACCTCTCCACTGGTGTATACTTCTCCTGATACTCCACACTTGTTCATTTCCATGACATATAAAATAAACTATAGAGAAAACTGGGCATCCACAAACCTCACCGAAACCACTGATTGCATTGATCCATTGCTGCCGGGGATATTCAAAGTAATAATATATTTTCTATTTTGCATCTAAACAATGTTATGGAGCATGTCCGGTATTTAAAAGCTGAAAGGGCTTCTTTACTTTAGTAACATGGTGGCTATCAGTCCTATTGCGCACGCGCTGGATAACTGCGCATGCGCAACAGTGACTAATTCCACTCAAAAATTATGGAGCAGAGAGTCATCACTCCTTGGTTCAATTGCCTTAAGTGCGCATGTGCGAGTGTACATCCGCCACTCAATACAGTGTACCAGGCATCCACTGCCCCACCAATTCAAAATACACAGCAGTCACATGGAAATTACGTTGCAAATTGACCAAAAAAGGCCCAAAACAATGATAGATAACAAAAAAGTGTTTTTGCATATACATTCATAATAAAGTAAATATCAACAGCGATCTATACAACCATTGATAGGATCATAAAATACATATAGACAATTTCAATATCCGTATATCCAATCTTATTTTCAGATCCATTTCAGCAGTTTGGGTAGGTTTGTGTTTGTCCTTACATAAATAATTTGCTGTAAAGAGACCAAAAAAGCTTTTTTTACAAGTGAACAATTAAAAACAATCAAATGAATCTAATATTCACTTGGTACATTTATGCCTACAAAGTGCCTTTATATAAATGGTTTAAAACTGAAATTGGGTCCCCTGGTGCTTAACGTGTCCAATTCATAAATCTATTTAAATTCCCTCTGTTTCAACAATTTCTCTCCATCACCCCCCCTCTGTATGGGCGGTATGTGATCAATAATTCTAAAACGTAATTAACTAGCATTATGTTTACACGCAATAAAGTGTTTAGGGACTGGCAATCCTCCTTCCCTAGTCTAATAGAGGATTTGTGATCGTTTAACCAGATCCGGCATTCATTAGTAGTCTCTCCTACATATAGTAGCCCACAGGGGCATTTTATGACATAGATAACGTAACTGGATCTACATGTGTATCTATTCTTGATCATGTACCTTTTTCTCGTATGGGGATGGGTGAAACTGTCACCTTTAACCCCTTCCCGACATTTGACGTATCCATACGCCAAAGTCGGGTAGGGGAAGTATGGAGCGGGCTCACGGAGTGAACCCGCTCCATACGATGCCGGTGTCGGCTGTTTGATACAGCCGACACTTCAGAGTAACGAGCGGCATTGCGCTCGAGCGCGATCCTGCTCGTTTAACTCGTTAAATGCTGTGGTCAATAGCAACCGTTGCATTTAAATCGTTACAAAGAGGGGGGCGACCCCCTCTAACAGTTCATCGTGCCCCCCCCAACGCAATCGCGGGGAGGCGATGTTTGCTATGGCTGCCTGGGGGCTTAATGAAGGCCCCCAGGTCCGCCATTTTTGTACACCTATTAAGCAGGGCTTAATAGATGCCTGTCAGAATCACGATATACTGCAATACATTAGTATTGCAGTATATCGTGCAAGCAATCTAACGATCGCTGGTTGAAGTCCCCTAGGGGGACTAATAAAAAAGAGTAAAAATTAGTTAAATAAAGTTTTTTTTGTGTAAAAAGAATATATATATATTAAAAGAAAAAAAAAAAACCTTTTCCCATTCTCCCCCTAGAGCATAGTAAAAAAATAAATAAATGAATATAATTGGTATCGCCGCATCTGTAAAAGTCTGAACTATTACAATATATCATTATTTAACCAGCACGGTGAACGCCGTAAAAAAAAAAAATTGTAAACGCCAGAATCTCTATTTTTTGATCACCTCATCTCCCACAAAAAATGAAATAAAAAGTGATCAAACCGTTGCATGTACACCAAAATGGTATTATTAAAAACTACAGCTTATCCCGCAAAAAATAAGCCCTCATACCACTTAATCGACGGAAAAATAAAAAAGTTATGACTCTCGGAATTTGGTGACACAAAATAAATTTTCTTTTTTACACTTAGGTTTTTACTTGTAAAAGTAGTAAAATATAGAAACAACTATATATATTTGGTATCGCCGTAATCGTATTGACCCGCAGAATAAAGTTAATATGTTGTTTTAATTGCACAGTGAATTCCGTAAAAACGGCACGCAAAAAACCATGGAGGAATCACTTTTGTTTTCATTTTCTACCCCACAAATATTTTTTTTTCCATTTCCTAGTACATTATATGGCAAAATAAATGGTGCTATGAAAAACTACAACTCATCCCGCAAAAATAAAGCCCTCATAGTACAGAAAAATAAAGACGTTATGGCTTTTGGAAGGTGGGGAGGAAAAAACTAAAATGAAAATCTGAAAAAGGGCTGCGGCGGGAAGGGGTTAATAATGCTGTTTCAGTGATTTCACTCTAGCCAGGGAAAATTCCCATTTTTGGGTGTGCTTAAATATGTCTGTGACAGTATTTTTGTACTACCAATGTCTGACTTTACCAATAAGTCAACTTTAACATCTCATACATTTGTTTTTATGTTTCTGTAATTGTTTAGTAAATTTAAATGAGTCTATTTCCTAGTTTTCACACTAATGTTCCTACAATTTCCTCTACAAAAATACCTGTATGCATTGTGCCCTAAATAATGGGTTTTCTGCTCTATTATGGAAAGCATTCAGTGTACAACAGTAATTGACGGCTTAGTATTGCTGAAGTAAAGAAAAATATTTCAGTATTTAATGCTACATAAATTTGCCCAATTATGTAATTTTTCCACCAAAGTAACATTTTATTTTTTTTTGCCTACATTTGCTTTAATCCATTTTACAAGCAACAGACAATAGTTATAACAATAACACGACGTTGATCATTTCAAGTGATTTTTTTTCTCTTTAATTTAAATTATGAAATATTCTTCGGACATTATAAATATATTATGTTATATCTATTCAATATATGTAGGCCTTATTTTTCTATTTGCAGGAAGGAAAGCAGGTGTGCTAATTATTTATGATGATTATTATTAATATATGATTTTTTTAATCATTGTGGTTATAATATACAGATACATTTCATACATAAATGAGCTAAGAAAAACAAGAGTATTTTTTATTATGTGTCAAATACATCAGAGAATGTGTGTGTTATTCTCAGAAATCAAATTGCATTACTGTGTTTTATTTTTAAACAGCATGCCACAAATCCCTCTGTTCATTGTCTGACCTGTGCTGGTAGGTATCGAAAATCATTTGAAATCCCAACATGAAAAATCCACTTTATGTATCGAAGCAGACCATGCTGGGTTTAGACAAACAAATATTTTCCCTTGATTTTGTTGTGCAGAGATCAAAAATCACTAATCCTGTACACGCACTTCTATATCTTCCTTTCCCGGATTGTGAAGTGCGTTATGCATCAATGTCGAGATATAAATGTAAACATATGTTCTGTACAGACACTGGGCCTATTAATGCGTCTCCTCAAAGTAGCACACACAAACTTTCGTTATAAGGCAGACACATACACGTGTTATGTGCGGTGGCATTTTTGGCTTCCCCACATTTTAGGGTCGGATAGAGGCGGGGTGCTTGAGGGAGAAGGTGGCCTCGCTGGAATTTCCTGAGGCAACATAGAGATTTGCAAGAAAAACATACCTTAAATACAGATGACCTTTTGTAGACAGGCAGCAGGAGGATATTTTGATTTTTTTTCTGTGGTGCATTTAGTCCTGTAAAGCAGACTTTATGTAATTTCTCACCATGAGAACCTGTTCTTCCAAGGGCTCAGAACATTCATAAACAAGCTATCATTTTTAATGGTCAGGCTAGGATTAGTTATTTGCATTCCCTGTGCGTCAAGGACCAAAACTGTTTATTCTTAACATTTTGGAGGAAAGGCTGTTCCAAACAAGATCACTGGATATTACACAGCGATGGGACTAAGATAATAACAGTAAAACTCCACTTGAAGCCAGTTCATTAATTTTATTAGGCATTTCATGAATAGCAATAATAGGTGGTTATTGTTAGAATCACTCACGATTGAGTGTTCTGATAATAGAGTTATATGGTATATGAAATCCATCGCAATTTTCCTGCAGTCCAGTCAATAGACACAAACTGTTCTGCAACAGGCTCTAGACTGGGGTTGTTTGATAACGCACAGCCTTGTGCAAAAGGCAGAAAGCCTGTAATCTCCTGATAGGTCTAACAGGATAAGGGTAAGTGGTTCTAAGGGTCCTCTTACACAGCCTGATGTGGGCAGTGTAAGCGAGCACTGATCAACGAGACAGCTCATTGATTGGTGCTTGTTTGCTCCTTTCACAAGGAGCAATGCATGGGGACGAGCGATCGTAGACATACATTTCCATCATGTTGGCAGGACAACTCCCATTTTACATAGGGAGATGTATTGCCGACGATAATATTTCATGCTGCATAAACGATACGATGAGCCGATGAACGTTGCTCATTCATCGGCTGATCGTTGTCCTGTTTACACAGGACAATGATCGGGAACGAGCATTCATATGAACGCTCGTTTTCTCAATAATTGGCTCATGTGATAGGGCCTTAAGTGTCTAATGTAGGTCTAAAGGATTTAAAATGGTTATCTTTGGAAAAAAGCTTTGTTTTAGAAGATTAGGGTAAGTGGTTCTAAGGGTCCTCTTACACAGCCTGATGTGGGCAGTGTAAGTGAGCACTGATCAACGAGACAGCTCATTGATCGGTGCTTGTTTGCTCCTTTCACAAGGAGCAATGCATGGGGACGAGCGATCGTCACTACGATCGCTCGTCCCCATATATTTCCATCATGTTAGCAGGACATCTCCCTTTTTACATAGGGAGATGTATTGCCGACGATAATATTTCATGCTGCATAAACGATACGATCAGCCGATGAACGTTGCTCGTTCATCGACTGATCGTTGTCCTGTTTACACAGGACAATGATCGGGAACGAGCATTCATATGAACGCTCGTTTTCTCAATAATTGGCCCATGTGATAGGGCATTAAGAGTCTAATGTAAGTCTAAAGGATTTAAAATGGTTATCTTTAGAAACAACCCTTTGTATTAGAAGAATAATCTGACAATAAGATTGTCTTAACCACCAGCAGGGACCTGTAACCTGTGAGGGAACCTGGCAGCAAGTGTTTAAATTCCCTGCAGTGCCACCACAAAAAAAAGCTGCATTACAGAGTTCCTATTATTTGATGTTCGTGTTAAGCATGGATGTACCGGGTCCTCCAGAGCAAAAAACAGGAGCCTGAAAAGGGGGCACACATATATTAATTTTCTAATAGGGTTATTTGAAAATACGTTTTCTTAAAAGGTTTGGCCACTTTATGTATAATCTTTACAAATGTGTGGGAAAGGGAAATATTAGTGACTTACTTTAATGTACTCATTAGAAGTGTTGTGCTGTTTTATCACTCTGTGAAGCCATGCTCCGTGGTTTACAAAGTCTTCTTTCCTCAACAGCGCACCGCTCCCATCAAGAAAATGTACATCAGCAGCCTCCATTAAAGCATGTGCTAGTTTCCTGGATAAGATGACCGAATACTTTGATCTGTGCTTGAGCAGGTCCTGGATGTCTAGAAAACTAGCGCATGCGTAGTGTGTTTCAATGGAGGTTGCTGATGGACATTTCCTGGAATGGAGCGGCATGCTGTCGGGGAAGAAGACTTTGCCAACCAGATGGCATGGCTTCACAGTGTGATAATATAGCGCAACTCTTTGAATTAATATATATATAAGTTGCCTACTGTTCCCACACTTAAAAGATTATACAAAAAGCGGCCAACCCCTTTAACCAGAAAACCCCTTTAAGTCTAAAAAAGGTATTGTAGATAATACTAAGCAATTGGACTGATATTACCGCACTAAAGGGGTGAAAAAATAAGCTCTTCAACCATTGATGAACCTTTTAATAACAAGGATATTATAGGGAAGAAGCGTGGATGTGATCGGAAAATCAAATCTTGTCCAATTCAGCCATAGAGGTATTTAGCCAAATCAGCCTTTTACACATTTTCTTAACCATAGAAACGACCGTCAAGATCTGATTGTTAATTGGAAGAGGAGTTGTCCATATATACTGTTGCAGCATTAAATATTCATCCCTCTATATACCTTTTTTTTGGCCATCCCGTTGTCCCCTGCTCCACTTGTAGCCTAATATGATAATTTTGAGTAAAGGTACAGAAAGACGGAGACCTAATTTTCTCCTCAGTAAGTGTTGCCTCCTGCATCAATGTGATGCTGTCCAATCAGAGGGGGTATTCTGTATCACTGTGGGGCTGTCCGCTCTGATTGGACAGCATCAGGGTATGTTCACACGGCCTATTTACGGACGTAATTCGGGCGTTTTTGCCCCGAATTACGTCTGAAAATAGCGCCTCAATAGCGCTGACAAACATCTGCCCATTGAAAGCAATGGGCAGACGTTTGTCTGTTCACACGAGGCGTATATTTACGCGCCGCTGTCAAATGACGGCGCGTAAATAGACGCCCGCGTTAAAGAAGTGACCTGTCACTTCTTTGGCCGTAATTGGAGCCGTTATTCATTGACTCCAATGAATAGCAGCGCTAATTACGCCCGTAATGGACGCGGCGTTCAAGCGCCTGCACATGCCGGTACGGCTGAAATTACGGGGATGTTTTCAGGCTGAAACATCCCCGTAATTTCAGCCGTAACGGACGCCCTCGTGTGAACATACCCTCACAGTGATCCCGGAGGCAACACTTACTGAGGACAGAATGAGGTCCCCTCCTCTCTGTACCTTTACTCAAAATTAGCACATTAGGCGCCAAGCGGAGCAGGGACCGTAGCGGCACAATGGGAGGGCCAAAAAAAGAAAAAGAACAGCACTGGATTGAAAGGACGCCAGGAATAAAAGGAGGTATGTGGTTTAAAAAAAAAACATGACAGGTCTTCTTTAACCTGTGCGTCGATAATTTCGGTACCTTGCTAGAAAACTCCTTTGACCAAATCATGCACATTCAATGGTAACTGAAATGCAGTTTGTTCTATGACCTGAGCATGCGCTCCAATCTTAGCCTTTTAACCCTTGTGATGCCATGATCAATAGTGTACACAGTATCTGATAGTAGAACAGACCTGACCCTGTAAAAGGCTGCCCTTATATATTAAACCCTCTGTTTATATCACGTTTGGCAATGACATTTGTTGTACTGCCGAATGTATGTCCCAGACGTATACAACTGTATGCCTATAAAGCTGCATACGTCTCCCATTGAAAAAATAAGTATACCATATGTATACAGTAGGTTTATTTGCTATACCCTGTTATAATGAAAAGCATAGTTGACTGCGCTTATCAATATTGTTGAATTGAGCATTTCCTAACATACACACCATATTTATAGCCTGAATGTGTTGCGAACAGAGCCTTATATTGTCAACTATGACATATATGTCTTTTGTTACATTTCCAAATGAGATTTATATCACAATCTTGTGTATTTCATGTATATTGTGTCATGTAGTGCAATGAAATGTGATTGCATTACATGACACGGGTACATGACACATAATTGGACTGTTAACATCTGGTGTCGTAAAGTCATATTCAAGGTGAATACCAAGTAGTAAGGTTCATAGTTATATGTCAACCTTTTGACATTCTCTGGCTTATGTTGTGCTTGTCAGCATAAATATTTCAACCTTCTATGTATTGTCTTGCATACGAAAGATGATTTTGTTATTACATATTGACGGCCACAACACAGACTCGATGTTTATCAATAACTGCATGCATAATGACAATCATGTATTTCGTTTTGTTTGGAATAAATAAATTTGCAATACTTGATTATATGTGGATTTAGCAATACACTACTTGTTCCACATGGTTGTTTACATATTATTTAAAGAGGACCTGTCCGTTCTCCTGACATTTAGTAAATACTTCTATTTCCCGTGAGAGAACATTTCCTGTATCGTCTTTTCTTAGAATTCTGTGTTGTGCCGTTCCTCTGTTATTCGACTGGAAATGTATCAATAAATTGACAACTGGATAATACCATTCCCCTTGTCAATGGGGTGTGTCTTTATACAGACTGTTACTGTCCAATCCCTGTTAAAAGTGTGAGACTGTGTAGGGACATAGCCTATTGACAAGGGATTTACTTCATCCAGATTTCACTTTATTCATACTGTTCCAGGAGGACTAACAGAGAAACGGCACAATAGAGTTCTAACAAAGAATTGTTATTCTATGGGGAATACAAAAATCTACTAAAATAGACATGTCAGGAGTGGTGACTGATCATCTTTAAATTATTAACAAAAAACCTCTCTAAAATTCTGTTTATCAATTAACATTATGTACGATGTTCTATTAGATCAGGGGTCTCAAGCACGCGGCTCGCTGGCCGCATGTGGCTCCTGGGGCTGTCATCTGTGGCCCGCGGGACACAGAGCCGCTAGTACAGACTCTGCTCCGGGACTCTGCAATTCCTTGACATCGCTGTCCACACACGAACAGCGATGTCTGGGGTTTCCCCAGAGCCGGAGTCCCGTGCAGAGCGCTAGTATAGTCTCTGCTCCGGGACTCTGTGGAATTCCCTGACATCGCTGTCCATATATGGACAGTGTGTCAGGGTCTTCCCCAGAGCGGAGTCCCGGGCAGAGCGCTAGTATAGGCTATGCTCCGGAATTCACTGACATCACTGACATATATGGACACTGATTAATGGCTTCCCCAGATTTCCAGCTCTGGGGTTGCCCCTGATATCACTTTCCAGTCCAGGAGGATCCCCTGACATCACTGTGTATGGACAGTGACGTCAGGGGCTCCAACAGTAGAGGAATCCCCAGTCCCCAGCCAAAGTGTCGGCAATGCTCTGGCTGGGGATTCCACTCCTAGGGGGAGCCCCAATGGAGCTATCTACTTGGGGTGTGTGTGGCAGCATCTGCGGAGGGCAGTGTGGCAGCATCTGCGGAAGGCATTGAGGCAGCATCTGCGATGCTCTTTGGGAAGAATACCGTAATTCATGTTGGCACCATACAAAAGTGATCCCGACAGGTACATGATACTCACATGTACCATTTTTTATATGGTACTGTATGGCACACTGTATGGATTTAAGGTTATAATTCAACACTTCCGATAATAACATTATATTAGAGAAGTGCATAAACATCCTAAAAAGCTGAAGCTAAACTTTACTATATGTACTTTGAAAATTAAAGTATTTACATACATGAGTATAGAGAAGGGATTGGGAATCTAACAATTCTCTCATCTCAGTCGTTAACACAATTACATAATATCTTGTTTTTTTATTCTATTTTCTTTGGTTGTTATTTGGTCTACTACAGAAGTACAAGACTGGACAAACATTCAGGATAATAAAAGCCAAGGTTTCAGCACATAGTAAGGAAACATGGGGAATTGGAATTTTAAAGTCTGTGTTACTATACAGTATTTGATAACATGAAATTGTGATTGTTGGGCAACAAGTATAGTATTGTAACACATAAATGCAAATTAACTCCATAAAGATGACAGGAAATAGTAATTTAGTCTAAGAGCATATGATATAATGGATTTATGGGTAATCGGGTTCAAATGGGAAAATCAGCAAATTAAAGGGAAAGGCTAGCGCTCCATATAGCATGAACGCAAGACGTAGTAAAATCAAAGGATTACTACGACTTCTATGTTTCCCTATAGGAAAAAATCCCTCGCAAAAAATATCACATTGCAAAAAAAATCTGTCCATGCTTGCTACTCCCTTTTTCCAAACAAAAACACTACAGAAGTCACATTTTTGACTTTACTTTGGTGTCATGAAGCCCTAACCTAAAGGAAGCAGGGTAGCTCCTAATAGAATGAAAATGTTGCACATAAATACCTGTACAGACCTAGTACTTATCACAGCTGAGAGTTTGCTACAGTTGCTACAATTGTATCCGGTCTAGTGTTAAGATTAAAGATTAAATGTCATGAGTTCTATTTTGTTTTTACAGTGTGCGCTTTTGAATGGTGCTCGTTCTACTTTTGGGGTACCGTTCAGCCAGTGCAATAGCACCCACTGGCATGCAATACTATTAGCATCTTATAGATGTTCTTTATTAAAGGTGTCTGTCTAGTGGCAGATTTCCTTTCTACAGAAGCCTAATAAGTCTCCCATTATTTAGAGATGAGGGTATGTTATCATCAGTGTTATATTTTTAGCATGCAGGTTATGTACCCCTGTTAGTTAAGCTTCTACAACCTAACCTACCTAAAAGCAACATTAGACAGGGATAATCGGGTGGGTTTTAAGAAAAGAAAAAAATAATGAGAAAAGGAAGACAGACCGGGGTAAATTTGGGATTCTTTAATGTTATGCACAATTTTTTTTTTCACTCATCCTTGTGCCTGTGCTACAAAACGCTCTATTATGTTACATGAGGGCATATAAACATGATATAAATAGTTGAGTTCTCAAAATTGACCCGAATAGTCTAGCATAGCGGCACCATAATAGCAGATGATATTCTGAGTACAGAAGGGTCCTAAGCTCAAGAGCCTTATAATAGAAAGCAGGTGACAGAATGTTCATGTGAATTGGGAAAGTCAGTTTACTGTAACACACAGTATAATTTATCATCCAAAACTAACTGAACCAGGTGTGTGTATGCTCAAGCCCAGCACTTTGCAAAATGAATGCGTGCACTATATGCCCCCCTGCTCTCACAAACACATCCCAAGGCATGAATAGATCCTTAGACTGGTGTCCAGACTGTGTTGTCTGTGCATCTGCAAATTGAAAAAAATGGATAATGTGGGCACGGAGGGTGCTTTATCTCTAATAACAGAGCTGGAAGTGTGGTATTTAAAAAATGTCCTATAGCAGATGCAGGTGGCTCTAACAGAGCATCCATTAGATTATGTGATATATGAAGACAGATAAATGAAATGTGACGACTATAAACAATGCCCGATATTTAATTATGTGTTTCCTTGTTTTAATTAATTGATGCCCTTTTTGTGTCATTTTTGGCTTCAACTGGAATTTCAGATTTGAATGGATTATATGCTGGTTTGTTCCAAAAGGATGCTTAGCTGAATGTATTTATCTAATTGTTTTGTTACTGAAAGCATATGTTCATCTTAAAACAACATTTTTATAGTTTTATAGCATTATTTATTGTGTACTGGTCTAGTACAGCTAGAATAATAGCCAAGAGCTGCATTTATAATTCTGCCGGAAGCAACTGACAATTTGTTGACAGACACATCCCAAACAAGTTTAGCTGATCTCCTTTAATGTAATGGATAACTTTTCCGACGACACGTTATGGTCCAATATGGTGTGAAGATTATATTTGCCAGAAAACAAATCACCACAGCAAGATCTGTGCAGGCATTGAGCCAGCAGGAAATGCTGGGATTTCAGCTCTGAAGCCTATAATATATGCTGTAACTCTGGATAAGATAAGCATTAGATCCAAAATTAGTCAAATTTTAAATGTGGTTAAATTCAATACACTTTGGAGATTCTTCCACTCCTGCTGTCATGGCAAACAAAAACATGGCATGCATCAAAAAAGGCATAGATGTACATGACAACAATATAGTTTTGTCTCTACACAAATCCCTAGTCAGACTCTACATGGAATATAGTGTACAAATTTGGGCACTTGTTATACACATACAGATGTGTCCTATGTTAGGGTATATGCACACGATGAGAGGCTTTTACTTCTGAAAAGACAGACTGTTTTCAGGAGAAAACAGCTGCCTCGTTTAAGACGTAAAAGCTCCTCCTCGCATTATGCGAGGCGTCTTTGACGCCCGTAAATCTTGAGCTGCTCTTCATTGACTTCAATGAAGAACGGCTCAAATTACGTAGCAAAGAAATGTCATGCACTTCTTTGCCGAGGCAGTCAATTTACGCATCGTCGTTTGACAGCTGTCAAACGACGACGCGTAAATTACAGGTCGTCTGCACTGTACGTCGGCAAACCCATTCAAATGAATGGGCAGATGTTTGCCGACGTATTGTAGCCCTATTTTCAGACGTAAAACGAGGCATAATACGCCTCCTTTACGTCAGAAAATAGGTTGTGTGAACCCAGCCTTACCTTTTCTCTTTCTCAAAATATCCTGAGCTATGTGGTGCGAGATGACCAGCTTTGAAAGAAAACCAGCTTTGAAAGAAAACACAAAGTCATATTGGTACCTACTAGATGAGAAGGATGAGGAAATATGACTTAGAAATAATCTCGCACAAGCATACAGATTGACAAAGTAAGCCTAAGGGTCCTCTTACACGGCCCAACATGGGCTATGTAAACAAGCGCCGATCAACAAGACAGCTCGTTGATCTGAGCTCTTTTGCTCCTTTCCCAATGAGCTACTGTATGTATGGGGACGAGCGCTCCTTACTACGATCGCTTGTCCCCATACATTTGTATCATGTTGGCAGCACGTCTCCTGTTTACACAGGGGGATGTGCTGCTGACAACGATCATATTTTAAGCTGCAGAAACTATACGATCAGCCGATGAATGAGCGTTTGCTCGTTCATCGGCTGATCGTTGCCCTGTTTACACAGGGCAATGATCGGGAATGGGCATTCTGTGAACAAATAATTGCCAGATAATTGGACCGTGTAAAAGGGCCTTAACTCTCTGTAGCTGGTTGAAGTCAGGAGGAAAACCAGATCAAGCGAGGAAAAAAAGTGACAAATTACTCTAAAATGTACAATTAAATAATCTAGAAATTATATCATTGTGGTACAATAATCTGCCATTTTTACACAGCATCCACTGGTGGTTGATGAACCTACTTGAGGAACTTGGTTCTCATTTATATCAAACTCCTTCTTGGACTGCTGATTATTTAGCTAAGGGAAAAGCAACTTAGAGAAGGCTTGAAGTTTATGTGTGCTTCCTCTCATTTGCATTCAGCACAGACTGTTTTTCTGTGCTCTCTCCCAGGCAGGGTTGGAAATTCAAAAGTCTGACCTTTATAAATTCTTTACGTTTATATAACCTATATACTAGTGTACCAGCCACTGTCTAAATGAGAAGTTTACTTTAAGAGCATTCTTTATACAGTGCCTATGAATGTTTCATGCAATCGCATTTAGCGTCCATATAACAGCCGCAAATTCTGCACCCCCACATTTCTAATCAATATATAGACTCCAAACAAACTTGTAATAAGGGCTGGGCACTGTTTATAACACAAACATCCCCCCATGTCACATAGGCAGCTCCATAGATTAATTCATATACCACAAAGAAACAATCAGAGCATTTGACGCCTATATATATATATATATATATATATATATATAATGTTGAATTTTTATTAGACAAATATCACAGACAATTTAAAATACAAAAAGATACAACTCTAGTATGAAATGCGGAGCCAGTGTCAGTAGTTATTGCTGACTAAAGTATATGGGTAAACACGTAAATAGTTGGACAGATGCCTATTCCAGAAAAATTATTATTGGTACACCTTCCCTCATAAAGAGAGATTCTCTCAAGTACAATAAGTGTGATATACAGATCTAATAGATAGTAAAGAGCAGGAGAAAGTGTAATAAAAGTAACAGTGCTTTAGAAAGGTCATCCGTCTAATCATGGACTCACCCATAGACAGCAATAGAAGTTGTTAGCAGTGTCCGCTCCGCTACATGAACCCCGACACGCGTTTCGCCACGTGTGCTTCCTCAGGGGGATGTGTAATTATGTGCGTCCTGTAGCTACCCTTTTATAGTCCCTAGGAAGTGTAATTAGTTAGATGTGCAGCGGAGCATCTCCGCCGAGACGGCCGGAAGCGAGGCAAGCCCCACATCCGGCTCCGAGCACTGCAGCACGTGCCCGGATTCCTGACGCGTAACGGGAGTTCCGGGCATGCGCAGTGCACCCATGGAGGCGGAGGGGGAATGCATCGCAGACGGCCGCCGCAGCGGGCATGCGCACCACATCGTAACTGAAAATTGTAAGTATGTGGGCCAGTGTGTTATGCTGATTTGTCTCCCTATCTTCAGTTTACATTTAGGCTATGTCCAATTAATGAACCCGGACAACAATAATCCCCCTATACTCGAGTATATATAAGACGTATCTGTGGGGGTTTTATCGTATCTCCCAGTGGATGTAAACATGTATGGGAAAGTTTGTATATTTAAAAAAAAAAGAGAGATAACTTCATAAACCTACAGTGAAGAAGTGTAAGTGTAGAAGCAGTATTCTATCACGAACAGTAAGGGTATGTTCACACGAGGGCGTCCGTAACGGCTGAAATTACGGGGATGTTTCAGCCTGAAAACATCCCCGTAATTTCTGCCGTAACGGCATGTGCAGGCGCTTGAACGCCGCGTCAATTACGGACGTAATTGGCGCTGCTATTCATTGGAGTCAATGAATAACGGCTCCAATTACGGCCAAAGAAGTGACAGGTCACTTCTTTGACGCGGGCGTCTATTTACGCGCCGTCATTTGACAGCGGCGCGTAAATTACGCCTCGTGTGAACAGACAAACGTCTGCCCATTGCTTTCAATGGGCAGATGTTTGTCAGCGCTATTGAGGCGCTATGTTCGGACGTAATTCGGGGCAAAAACGCCCGAATTACGTCCGTAAATAGGCCGTGTGAACATACCCTAACTGTCTATAAAACCGCTACCAATGATGAATCAGATAAAAAGAGTGAAAAGAAGAGGCAAACAAAAGAAAAAGTGTATAGAAATACCACTATAGCAGTGTGTACTATAAAAGGACAATACAACAAAAATTTAGGGGGTACATAATGACCCAATATATGAATACGAAAACCCCATATACAAAAAATAAATAAAAAAATAAAAAAATTGCGGGAATAAATAATTGCAAAAGAATCAATATATACGTGATAACCATGTATTATGTCCAGATAAAATATATATACTATAATAGTTATATTATGTATATACAGTATTATACAAATACACATGAACAAATATTCTCGAGTGATATCTATTGTGTACCAATCCCAATACATTACATTATCAAAAATATACCATTTAGACATAGCCCAAATGGGACAAATACACTTTAAAAAAAAAACAAAACAATAATACAATTGCTGTATATATTGCGAAGGTTCACAGCATTCCAGACCGATCCAGGAGACAAACAAAGGGTGCTTGATGTATCACACATAGTACCTAATAAAAAGGACATACAAAACAACACATAATTAATATAAAAAAGTAAAAACGAACGGACGGTAGAGATTGTGGGGTCACATTTCTACTGAATCCAATTGAGATCACTATAGGTTTTCATAGTGAGCTTAGTTTGGCTGAATTAAAATTGTGAGGCTTACCATGGATTTCCCTTATTACAATGCATAGGGTGAAATCTGCATCAAAATCCGCTTGTAAGACTGGGTTCACACGACCTATTTTCAGGCGTAAACGAGGCGTATTATGCCTCGATTTACGCCTGAAAATACGGCTCCAATACGTCTGCAAACATCTGCCCATTCATTTGAATGGGTTTGCCGACGTACTGTGCCGACGACCTGTAATTTACGCGTCGTCGTTTGACAACTGTCAAAAGACGACGCGTAAAATTACAGCCTCGTCAAAAGAAGTGCAGGACACTTCTTGGGACGTTTTTGGAGCTGTTTTTTCATAGACTCTATTGAAAACAGCTCCAAAAACGGCTGAAAAAACGGCGCGAAAACCCTGCGAAAACGGCCCGAAATACGCAGCGAAAAACGTGAGTTGCTCAATAAACGTCTGAAAATCAGGTGCTGTTTTCCCTTGAAAACAGCTCCGTATTTTCAGACGTTTTTGGCTCAGCGTGTGAACATACCCTGAAAGAATGCAGAATTTGGTGTGGATTTTCTGAAAAATCCGCAACAAAAAAATCTGCAGTGTGTGGAGCCTTATTGACCGTCTGAAACTGATCTCATTGTGGAATAACAATAAATTACATTGGATTTAAGTTTTCTTAAAAACTGATGATCAAAGTAGATTTGTGTTAAAATTACAAGACACTACAAAGTGATTACATTCATTAAAATTATTAAACACAAAATAATTGAGTGCATCACACATTAAATTCCCTTCAAATTAATAGTTTGTAGATTCCCCTTTGGCAGCAATATCAGGCTTCAACCTGTGGGGAATCAGCTTTGAACATAAGAACCCTGCTATCCATTCCTAGGCCTGTGAACAGCTACAAATCCTTAACTGGATTGAGGTGTGCACTCTAACTTGGTCAGTCCAGGACACGCCATCCAAGTCATTCCTATGTAGCTGTGGCATTATTTTTGAGGCAGTTCCCTTACAGACTGCAGCAGATTTTACCCAAGATTTACCCTATATTTTGCAGCATTCACTTTACACTCTACCTGTACAAGTCTTTCCGGGCCTGCTGAAGAGATGCAGCATACCAGTTAACAGAACTAGGCTTAGGTCACATGGAAGAAGGCAGAGTGAAGCTAAATTTCAGATTCAAGGTCAACCAGCGGAAATTTCACGGGAGCTGTAAATATGAATGGGGAAAAAGATGCTTAAAAAGTTGTCCGCTTTGGACAATCCCTATGTAGCGTACATGGCTACGGGCCGTCGGGTTCACTCACCTTCCGACGCCCGCAGCCATGGATCCGTGAGCGCTGGTCACTTCCGCTCCATTCGGCTGTGTCCCGTAGGGTGCGCGCGTACGCTCGCGCCCGGCCTTAAAGGCAAATAGGAAGTCGTCATCATCATCAACTGCCACGATTTCCTGGTCTATAAGAAGGCCCCAGGCCTTCTAATCCTTGCCTGAGCGTTGTTAGTTTTCCCAGTCTGTCTTGCAAATGGTCCCTTAGTGTTTCCCGTTCCAATTGTTACCCGTGCCGTCTCCCGTTCCTGGTTCCCGTGCTGTGCCTTAGTATCGAGTCATGCCACGTCCTGTGTCATCTGCCACGTCCGGAGGAATCCGCCACGTCCTGTGTCATCTGCCACGTCCGGAGGTATCCGCCACGTCCTGTGTCATCTGCCACATCCGGAGGTATCCGCCACGCCCTGTGTCATCTGCCACGTCCGGAGGAATCCGCCATGTCCTGTGTCTTCTGCCACATCCGGAGGAGTCTGCCACATCTGGCGCAACTTGCGGCTCCGGTGTCATCCGCCACGTTTGGCGCCATCTGCTGCACCCATCTCATCTGTGCCAGAGCTGCGACCACCATCTGGACTATTCAGGTACCCTTGTGCGGGACATTGTATTTCTGGGGTGTCCTGTTGTTTGGCCAGCTGCCTCTCCGCTATGTCGATACGGCCTAGTGGGTCCATTAACCCGCCTCGTCACAGATAACATGCTGACTACCTGAAGACACCACTAGAGGGATCTCTGGAGATTACTGCATACTGTTACATATTGAAATAAATAACTCAGTATGCAGTAAGCTTCCATTTCCTCTCTAGTGTTGGGTGCCAGCAGCCTCCATGTTGCCCAGTTAAATCTATTTGTATACAGGGGTTTTGTAGCTATGTATCAGAAAAGAAAAGTTGCCTTGTTGGGGTGTGGGTGTTCTCGCCGTCATAAACAGTCCTCACTCAGGATTTGGCAAACAATGCTCCTATTTATTTTAGCAAATACAAAATTAAAAAAAACAAAAAAAACAGGTACATTAGGGGTTGAACTGCAGCTGCCTTCATATCGAGCAGCACCCCAATCCTCAGCTCATATGCTCTGAACTGAACCTGTCCCACCCTCCTCTGGTTGCACTTAAAAACACAATATTCTATTTCTCAGAGTTCTACAGTCTTAAAGGAACTGCAACAAATTGTGTTGGTCTTGTAAAGGACTATTTGCAACCTGTAAGGCTGGGTTCACACGACCATGTTACGTCCGTAATGTACGGAACGTATTTCGGCCGGAAGACCCGGACCGAACACACTGCAGGTGGCCGGGCTCCTAGCATCATTGTGATGTACGACGGTAGGAGTCCCTGCCTCTGCGTGGAACTACTGTCCCGTACTGTAATCATGATTACAGTACGGGACAGTTGTCCTGCAGCGAGGCAGGGACTCCTGGCATCGTACATAACTATGATACTAGGAGCCCGGCTCCCTGCACTGTGTTCGGTCCGGGTCTTCCGGCCGAAATACGTTCCGTACATTACGGACGTAACATGGTCGTGTGAACCCAGCCTAACTGTCAACTCCCACAATGTGACTGCCTTGATGGATACTGGGAGTCAGCGGTCTCTAATAAGATCGGACTTGGTGGACTCTGCCAATATAAGGGTATGTTCACACGAGGGCGTCCGTAACGGCTGAAATTACGGGGATGTTTCAGCCTGAAAACATCCCCGTAATTTCAGCCGTAACGGCATGTGCAGGCGCTAGAACGCCGCGTCATTTACAGATGTAATTGGCGCTGCTATTCATTGGAGTCAATGAATAACGGCTCCAATTACGGCCAAAGAAGTGACAGGTCACTTCTTTGACGTGGGCGTCTATTTACGCACCGTCATTTGACAGCGGCGCGTAAACTACGCCTCGTGTGAACAGACAAACGTCTGCCCATTGCTTTCAATGGGCAGATGTTTGTCAGCGCTATTGAGGCGCTATTTTCAGACGTAATTCGGGGCAAAAAGGCCCGAATTACGTCCGTAAATAGGCCGTGTGAACATACCCTAACAGGTCATTTACTTTTGACATGTGTGCATGGTGATAAAAAGGTGTACCCTAAAACTATGGTACCTGTGCAAATAGCTGATATGCAAATGTCATTAGAAATGGGAGTAGTGCCTTATTTACCCCATCCTGTTTTGGGGCAAGACATACCTGGTTTCTGTAGTATGCTAAAATATTTGCTCAAAATAAATACGAGCATTGTTTGCCAAGTCCTGAGTGAGGAATGTTTATGACGGCAAGAACACCCACACCCCAACATATGGTGTCAGAAGTGGGATGTGTAGATTCCTTGGTATGTTGAGATCATCTAGGAGATTGAGTCCACATAATTCTCCGGGCACGTCCTCTTCCTGCCATGAACTGAGTAGTCAAATGTACTTAGTCCAGTACAAGCAGCATCCCACTTCTGACACCATATGTTGGGGTGTGGGTGTTCTTGCCGTCATAAACAGTCCTCACTCAGGATTTGGCAAACAATGCTCGTATTTGTTTTGAGCAAATACAAAAAAAAACAACAAAAAAAACAGGTACATTAGGGGTTGAACTGCAGCAGCCTTCATATCGAGCAGCACCCCAATCCTCACCTCATATGCTCTGAACTGAACCTGTCCCACCCTCCTCTGGGTGCACTTAAATACACAATATTCTATTTCCCAGAATTCTACAGTCTTAAAGGGACACACACATTTGTGTTTACATTTCAAACACATACATATTATACATAAACCACATATTATACATATTCCATACTTCATGTCTCCTTTTAAAAAGAAAAGGAGCTTACAATCTCTATACACATAACCAAATCATACAAAAGAAAAATACATATGCTTTGTGTGGCTGCAGCTCTGCCCCACCTGGCATTAATCAAGTGCCCCCTATATAAACCCACCACACCTTCCATTCAGGTTTGATCACATGCAGGTAAGATGGAGGTAATGCTGTGTGTTATTGGGGAATGCTGAATCAGTTTGTCTGTAGAAACAATAGTGGACAGAGACAAAGGTTTGCTGGCCAACAGATGAAAGAGAGAGAGATACACAGACAAGCTAATTCACCATTCACCCCTCAACAAGCCTCGACCACGATAAACATATATTATCAAATTAATCAGCACAAGTATTTGCACCTAAAACAACATGGTTAGATTCCCTTTAACTCCTTAACGACCGCCCACCGTCTTTTGACAGCAGGCAGTGCAGGTGCTTCCTCTACAAGTACATCTTTTGGCATCGCTGTAGAAGAGGCTGATGAACGCTCCTGTGATCGATCATCCTCTAAGCAGGATCTGTAACTTACAGCTCCTAAACTTACAGCAGCCTCCTGATCACAACTGGGATATGAAAACATTCTGACCCCAGCTGTTTAACCCTTTGATCGCCGCGGTCTGTGACAGCGGAATGATCAAAGGGAACTCTCCTCTTCGATCGTGTCATTGGAACCCCAGTGACGCGATCAAAGACCGGAGAATCCCTCTGGAGTCAGCCCTGGGCACCTAGAAAGTATTCAGAGCTGTCTGTTCAGTTTAGGGTACACTATGGTACCCTAACATAAGCCTGTGTCATAGTGACACAGTGTAATGTATTAGCATACAGGAGTAAGCTAATACATTATAAGTAAAAAATATTTAGCGTAAGTTATTTAGCGTGAAACATGAACTGGATAAGAAAATAAAATACGGCCGGGAATCACTTTTTCCTATATTCACGTCGAAAATATAATTTATTTAACTTACACAGTGAATTTTTCTACCCCAAAACCACACACAAAAAATAAAAAAATTTCTCCCGCATAAAACAAGGCCTCATATAGCCTCGTCAATGAACAAAATAAAAAAGTTATGGCTGCTGAAAGGCAAAGAGGCAAAAACGGAAAACTTTAGCTGGTCACTTTTCAGGCCTGGTCATTAAGGGGTTAAAGCCTGAACTATCATGTATAGATTATAAACATTTGGAAAATAGTTTTATTGTTAAATTCCTATTAAGACAAGCTTCATGCTGCTCTGATAATCCGTGAAGCCTATTAGCATTGCATTGTGACATTTAAATGTGTCCTAAATCAATAACCTTATTAGGAATCAGTGGTGTAAAGCATGGCGGTGGATACAATTTGTTTCCAAGGAAGCCAATTATGCAACAAACTAGTGTCTATTGTTAAGACTATGACAATTCATAATTCTCCCTGATAGTGTTATTGATCATTTTTATATTTACAAGGAGAATCGTGTGCAATGATGGACTGCGGGTTCCTGATAGGCCTTGGCATTGGGAAGCAAATCTGCTCATTTCTTTTCACATCCCTAATATCGAATCTGTTTTTATTTGAAGATGCCTCTTTTAATGCAACATAAAATACAGCACTATTCCACACCCAGTGACTATATGTGGCGCCTAACTCCTTAGTCGTTCTCAGCTACACTTGAAGGATTGTTCTTTCTTTCTGTCTCCTATTGTGGGAAAAGGGAGAACATACCAGGCGCAATATAAAATGACTGGCATCAGAGTCTACTCCGGGGAATATGGAGATGTTCATGGAGGAGCCTGTCTTATTTAAGACTTCTCAGACATTTAATTTGTTTTCTCTTTGTTGTTGAAATGTGTGGTATCACCATGTCGATATCCAGAGAGCTCTCTGAGGTCTTTAGAATAAGGCTGGGTTCACACGACCATGTTACGTCCGTAATGGACGGAACGTATTTCGGCCGCAAGTCCCGGACCGAACACACTGCAGGGAGCCGGGCTCCTAGCATCATAGTTATGTACGATGCTAGGAGTCCCTGCCTTGCTGCAGGACAACTGTCCCGTACTGTAATTATGTTTTCAGTACAGGACAGTAGTTCCACAGAGAGGCAGGGACTCCTAGCGTCGTACATAACTATGATGCTAGGAGCCCGGCTCCCTGCAGTGTGTTCGGTCCCGGACTTCCGGCCGAAATCGTTCCGTCCATTACGGACGTAACATGGTCGTGTGAACCCAGCATAAAGTTTATAAATGCCTTAGGGCTCGTCCACACGTAGCGGAATTGCTGCATAATTTTCGTCCGGAATTGCGGATGGAAAAAATGCAGCAGAATATAGTAGCGGCAAAGTGGGTGAGATTTAACAAATCTTATCCACACACTGCGTAAAAATTCAGACCACAAATTGACCTGAGTTGCGTATTTTTCGTACCGCGGCATGTCAATTCCTGCAGCGGAAAGTGGACTAAAATGCTGCGTTTTTGAGAGGAGATGTCACCATTGTGAAAAATGCACTAAAATTTTCTGCAGTAAAACCCGCACCATGGTGCGTTTTTTCCGGAGCAGAATGGCTGCTACTTTCAACGGAATTGCTGCAGAAATTTTCTGCAGCAATTCTGTTACGTGTGGAAAAGCCCTTAGAGTCTGGCAAGCAATTTTAAAAGATCGCCAAATATGGGCTATCAATGATTCCACCACCCGGAAGATTATTAAGAAGTAGAAATTATTCCAGGACATCCCAGTCAGTTCAGTCAGAGGGTAGAACCCCAGATGCTGAAAGACGTCTAAGAACCCCAGAAATTCATCACAGGACCTAAAGGTGGCTCTGGTTACTATTGATGTGAAAGTTTAAAGGGACGTTGCACAAATTAGATCTACATGGGGGGTGTACAGAAAGAAACTTTCTGTCAGAGACCTTTACAGAAAGTAACACCTAGGCAAACACCAAGACGTTTGGAACAATGTGCTCTAGACACATAAGGCAAAGATATTATTTGGCCACAGTACCAAGACATGTTTGGCGAAAACTAAAGACAGCATTTTACCAGAAGAACCTGATACCACATGGCAGTGAAAATGTTATAACTTTGGGCTGCTGCAGTGCATCAGTACTGCTGTATTGTCATCAAAATGCTGTAGGGTGAAATGGACTGTGCATGCAAAAAACACATCAAACGTCACACAGCACAAGAAAATTCTCCATGGAGGTGTGAGAAAGATGTTCCTCTCAGTTCATGTCTGAGACTGGTAGACAATGTTCCCTCTAAGGTGGGATTCACACGACCGGGTCCCGCCCGAGTATCGGGCGGTAAAATCGGCCAGTTTGCATTATTTTTGCATCCGTTTCGGGCCGGGCAAATCTGGACAGTGACATCAGCGGCAACTCCTGAAGGGGAATCCCCATGTGTTCGGGGATTCCGCTTCAGGAGTTTCCCCTGATGTCACTGTCCAGATATGGACAGAGACATCAAGCGCTCTGTCCAGGAGTGGAATCCCCGAACACACGGGGATTCCGCTGCTTCAGGGAGCTAAAATGGAGCTAGCACAAAGCAGAGCAGGGAAATACCTCCCTGCTCTGCTATAGTGGTGTCGCTACAGTAGTAGCAGCCGCAGCAGCAGCTGCTAGCGGCGCCATGGAAGGTGTTGCCGGGCCAGGGCGCTTTTAAAACAAGCAGGGGAAGGGAGCCAGCGCAGTGCTCCCTCCACCTGCTGTACACCCCGGCCCTGCCACACAGTGTACAGCCATTCGTCCGAATGGCATAAACTCCTCCTCCTCACATGCACTCTGCGCTGTGAGGAGGAGGAGATAGAGCGCAAGCGACGGAAAACCCGGCCTTCACTCGGGGCACATTCCGGTGATGGCTGTGTATTACCCGGCCCCATAGACTTCTATGGGAGCCGGGCGACCGGGTACCTGGCCGAAAACAGAGCATGTCCTATTTTTTGACGGCCGGTTTTCCCGGCCGTCAAAAAATCGGTCGTGTGAATAGCCCCATTAGGGGTCTATTATTCCTAATGCAGCCGGGTGCCGGCCGATTTATGAACGGCCGGCACCCGGCCGGGAAACCCTATCATGTGAATGAGGCCTTAGGGTATGTGCACACGAGAAGTGGCTTTTACGTTTGAAAAGACAGACTGTTTTCAGGAGAAAACAGCTGCCTCGTTTCAGACGTAAAAGCTCCTCCTCTCATTATGCGAGGCGTCTTTGACGCTCGTAAATCTTGAGCTGCTCTTCATTGACTTCAATGAAGGACGGCTCAAATTACGTTGCAAAGAAGTGTCCTGCACTTCTTTGCCGAGGCAGTAATTTTACGCGTCGTCGTTTGACAGCTGTCAAACGACGACGCGTAAATGACAGGTCGTCTGCACAGTATGTCGGCAAACCCATTCAAATGAATGGGCAGATGTTTGCCGACGTATTGTAGCCCTATTTTCAGACGTAAAACGAGGCATAATACGCCTCGTTTACATCTGAAAATAGGTCGTGTGAACCCAGCCTAAGTCTTGGCAGCTCCTGAGCGGGGTAGTTAAGGAGCAGGGCGAGTCTCCATCAATGGTGGGCGATCTGTACCCCCAGTAAACGCTAAAATACAGTACTAAATAAGAGAATAAGAAAACTTATGTTAAATTAGTTTTAATTACTTTTTTAAATACTATAAAATTACAAGTCCAGCAGTAAAATAGACTGTTATAAGCACCAATTATAGACATCAATGAAAGAATCCTTCATTACACCACTGCCCCTATAGATAGCGCCACACAAACCCCCCTGTAGATAGCGCCACACAGACCCTCCTGTATATTGCGCCACACAGACCCTCCTGTATATTGCGCCACACAGACCCCCCTGTAGATAGCACCACACAGACCCCCCTGTAGATAGCGTCACACAGATCCACCTGTAGATAGCGCCACACAGACCCCCCTGTAGATAAAGCCACACAGACCCCCCATTAGATAGCGCCACACAGACCCCCCAGTAGATAGCACCACACAGACCCCCTGTAGATAGTGGCACACAGCCCCATGTAGATACTACCCCATGTTGATACTGTATATACTGCCACACAGACCCCCCTTGTATATACTGCCACACAGCCCCCTTGTATATACTGCCACACAGCCCCCCTTGTATATACTGCCACACAGACCCCCATATATACTGCCACACAGACCCCCATATATACTGCCACACAGACCCCTTGTATATACTGCCACACAGCCCACCTTGTATATACTGCCACACACAGCCCCCTTCTAGATAGCGCCCCCATTCCCTTGTAAATAGCGCCGCATAGCCTCTCCCCTTCCCTTGTACTTAGTGCAAACAGAGCAGAGAGCAGTAGGCTATTGCTACAACTCTCCGCTCTGCCTGACACGACTCACCGTCAGGAGGAGGTGGTCAGTCGGCGAAGATTTTATCACTTTTGTCTCGGTCGGTGACGGCACAGGACTGGACCGCATGTCAGGTGACTGGATTGGTTTACTCCCGGCACCGACCTCACTTGTCAGCGGCCTGCATGCCGTCTCTGATACTCTGGGCTTTCTCCTCCCTCTCTCACCTTCCGGGAGTTCTCATTGGGTGGCCTCTCCGTGAAGGTGTGTGAGGGAGGAGATTGAGAAACTTCCGCCCGCCACACTGACAGTGTGCGGGCTTTAAAGTTAAGTGAGCAGGGGGGCCGTGGAAGGTGCACGGCCGCGCAGCCGCGCACCTTATAGGAAACATTGCTGGTAGACAGTTATAGGAAATGCCCGCTGAACGTTGTTTCTGCCAAAGGTGGTTATACAGAAAGCTTTTTCTACACAGGGAAATCTCCCTTTCAGTCACATACCTTAGGTCGTTATGTTTTTTACCAGAGAATATACCCACAGGCAGTGGTGCAGCTATAGGGGTCGCGGTTGCGTCTGGGCCCTTAAGCCTGTGGGGCCCACGGGCCACCGTTGCCATACAGCATGCTTGTTAAAAATGAATTTTCTGTGCCGTGAAGCCGGCACTTCCTGGTTATGGTCACATGGTACACTTAGTGTACCATGTGACCGTGTTGTCACGTTACACGTCTTCCAGCCAGTGCAGTGGAAGAGCCAGTGCGGATGACTCCAGGTGAGCTGCAGAGTCTGTATTGTAATGTGTTGTGTTGTGTTGTCTTGTAATATATTGTGTTGACTAGTAATGTATTGTGTTGCATTGTGCTGTTTGCGGTGGAGACTGGGGGCCCGTTAAATTACAGCCCCCCTCCTCTCTCCACCGCAAACTGCACAATACAATACAATACATTACACACTGTGGGTCACGTCCCCCTGGGGATTTGTGTGAAGACCTCCGGGGGGTCGCGAGTTACTCACCGAGGTCCCGGTTCCATTCAATGCTGGAGCAAGGAGCTGACGTCTCCTTGATCCAGCATTCACGGTGCCCTGAGCGGCTCAACGCAGGCTGGCGGGATGTAGCGACATCATCGTGCCTGCCTGCGCTGAGTCACTCATAGCACACACCGGAGGAGGCGAAGGAATGGGGATAGGTAAGTAATTATGCTATTTTTCTATTATGCACATATGGGGGCATTATACTGTTTGGGGGGCTGATATTGCGGGGTGGCATTATACTGCATGAGGGGCTGATATGGCATGGGGGCTGATAAGATGGGGGGCATTATACTGCATGGGGGTTGATATGGGGGAATTATACTGTATGGGGGGCTGATATGGGGGGGCATTATACTGTATGGGTTGCTCATATGGGGGGCATTATACTGTATGGATAGCTCATATGGGGGGCATTAATCTGTATGGGGAGCTCATATGGGGGCATTACACTGTATGGGGAGCTCATATGGGGGGCATTATACTGTATGGGAGCCGATATGGAGGGGCATTATACTGTATGGGGGCATTATACTGTATGGGGAGCTGATATGGAGGGGCATTATACTATATGGGGAGCTCATATCGGGGGCATTATACTGTATGGGAAGCTCATATGGGGGGCATTGTACTGTATGGGGAGCTGATATGGGGGCATTATACTGTATGGGGAGCTGATATGGGGGCATTATACTGTATGGGGGCTGATATGGGGGGCACTATAATGTATGGGGGCAGCTATGTGGGGCATTATACTGTGGGGGCTGATATGTGGAGCATTATACGGTATGGGGCTGTAATGGGGGGCATTATACGCTATGGGTCATTTTACTGTGTGGGGGCAGCTATGGGAGCATTTTACTGTCTGGGGGCATTATACTATGGAGGCTGTTGGGCAAGGCGTCTGGGCATAGGCGCGCGCAGGGGTCTGCTGATGGTAGTGTTGGGAAGGGGTAGGGGGGCCCAAGCTGAATTCTTGTACCCGGGCCCATGAGCCTTTAGCTATGCCCCTGCCCACAGGATAGTTACTGCCGCATGAAAATGGGCAGACAATGTCATTCACAGGGGCTCTTGGTAATAAGGTTTAGCTCAGAACTTCCCTAAGCTCAAATAATACCTTACCCTCTCCATTACCAATGATCTAGAGCAGGGACGAGTGAACTGGAGAAGCGTGGCCTCACCAACCTGGGCGGCTCTGTTCTTAACCACTTGCGGACACCCCATTGACTATAAACGTCCGGGCGGTTCCCAATTAACTCTGCAGGGCCGTTCCAGCATGTCCTGCAGATATGCACTGTTTGCAGCTCCGTAACGGCATTTAGCTCCGTGATACAGCTGTCTCTAGACATCTGACATCACGGAGCTCGGCAGAGAGACCAATCAGTGAGGTCTCTGGGCATGTGATCATTATGACAACTGTCACAATGATTGCCATACATTCCCCGGCGGTGCTTCCCCCCCCATCGTGTCACCCCCCCTAGTGGCAAACCACCCCCGCGGCGAACCTCTCGCCCCCCTCGAGGCACCCCGCCCCCTGTAACTTCTCCCTCTCCCAGCAGACTGTCAGGGAGGGAGAACAGTGTATAATAAAACAATAAATATATTCCAATACATTATCTATCTATCTATCTATCTATCTATCTATCTATCTATCTATCTATCTATCTATCTATCTATCTATCTATCTATCTATCTATCTATCTATCTATCTATCTATCTATCAATCTATCTATCTATCTATTTATCTATCCATCCATCCATCCATCCATCCAACCATCCACCCATCCACCCATCCAGCCATCATTTTTATATATCTATCTAAATTGTTATTTTTTTATTTTTTTGTGTTATACAAATTATTATTATTTTTATCTACCTATCTCTCCATCTTTATCTTTCATATCAGATATATTGATATATTGTACAAATTATTATTATTTTTATCTACCTATCTCTCCATCTTTATCTTTCATATCAGATATATTGATATATTGTACAAATTATTATTATTTTTATCTACCTATCTCTCCATCTTTATCTTTCATATCAGATATATTGATATATTGTACAGTTGTAAGCTGGGGCTACACGGCGAAATTTGCCGCAACACGAGTTGCATGGCCAAAGATTAGTATGTTCCGTAGCCTACATGGCAAGTAATGACAGTGAATATGGTCGTGGTAATTTTACTTGCGATGTAGGCTAAAGCGATTTTTGGTCATGGGACCTGTGTCGTAGCCAAAGTCGTCGTGTAGGCCCAGCCTAGAACTATACTATATATCAATATATATGAGAGACAGATAGACAGACAGTCAGACAGATATGAGATGGATGGATGGATGGATGGATGGATGGATGGATGGATAGATAGATAGATAGATAGATAGATAGATAGATAGATAGATAGATAGATAGATAGATAGATAGATAGATAGATAGATCTAATCTATCTATCTAAATTGCGATTATTTTTTTTTGTGTTATATGTATTCAGGTGTGTTAACCCAGTGGCATGTACCAGATGTTAGAAAAGGTCACCTGAATTCACATATTTGGAAACAAAATGACAGTTTTAATTTTTTCCATCAAAGTCAAAGAATGGTCTGGAAAAAAATAGAGGGCTAAAATCTTTTAACTCACTAAACGAATACCTTGGGGGGGGGGGGTCTTTTACAAAAAGAGTCATTTTGTGGGTGTTGACAGTGTCTTGGCACTTCACAACATCTGCACCGGTCGTGTTGTGTCAGTAAACCAGCTTTGGAAAATGTGCTCTACAAAAGCTAGTTTGCGCACCATTCATTGTAAGCTCCGCCTTGTGCCCAGCGTATATGAAATGCGCACACATTTCGTATCGCTGAAGTCGTCAGAAGGTGCCAAATATGTATTCAGGTGTGTTTACCCAGTGGCGTGCACCAGATGTAGAAAAAGCTAATCACCTAAAATTACATATTCACTTTTTTTTTTTCCTTTTCTTTCCTTTTACATTTTAAAAAAAAGTTAAATATATCTATTATTTTTTTTTATACAATATGGAAGCCCAACATGTTCTGAGAAAAACTCGACCAAATACATGTAAATTGGAAGAGTAATAGAAGAACAATTCGCTTTTAAATCGGCACATGGCTAAAACTTGAAAATGGGCCTGGTCAGGAAGTGATTAAAAGGTTGAAGAACAAACCTGCAGCTTCTGGTTATCATGGAAGTGGTTAGTAAGCTGCTTAGCATAGGTGAAGTATGTTGGGGCACCAGACCTTTGATATGTAGTAGAAATAATGTGGTATAGATATGAGACGAGAAACAATCACCTAGTAAAATGCATAGTTGTGAAGCTATTTATGCTATGTAATAACGAGTCTAGTAACTATTTCCAGGCAGTCCACCCCAACACAATCTTTTACCAAGTCATAATATATATTTTCTGAGCGTCCTGTTCTGTTCACAGTTTAACTACACCATTTGTAATAAAAAATAACCCTTAATAATTTGCACCTTCTGTTCTCTGTGCATTACAACGTAACATGGTCTGAATACATACAGACTCAGTCTGTCCGTGTTATAGTCATTGTTCAGCATGAAATTGGAATCTGCTGTGGTCTTCATTAAAATATTTATGGATTCCTGCTGCTTGCGGAACAGCAGGAGTTCAAAATGACAATTTTTACATTATGTCATTAAGTCTACCTGTTACATTTTTATTTAGTAACAGGAAGATGCTTTATAGCTTTTGTAAAATAGTCAGTACCTTCTGTTACATAGAGTACTAACAAACCTGTTCCAAAGAATTGTTCTCATAGGTTGTCCAAGACCTCTAATGGCAAATGCAATATTTTAGAGCCATGAGTAAAGCCTCATGCATGTTGCTATAATAAGGATTAGACTGCTATACTGTACAGTGCCTTAGTGTGCCTGTGATTTTACGGAGAGGTTTTTTTCTCCGATTTATATTATAACATCGTTTTTAGGTCCAAAGTGCTTTGCTTTTTAATTCCTAAAGGCAATATCCGGATTGTTTAATTTTTTACTGAAGATTAGTTATCGCTGAGCTTTCTGATTGCAGCCGGAACATCAGCACTGGATTGTTGGGAGAAAGGATAGGTGAGTACTCAGTAGCATAGCTAGCGAGGAGGCAGGAGGGGGGGGGGGTTGGTGGCCCTGAGCCCACTCAGATGGTGGGGTCCAGGGTCCCCCAGTGATGGTGTGTCCTGGCTTCAACTGTATCTGCATCCTCAGTTGAATCCAATGCTGGAGCAGGGAGCTCACGCTCCTTGCTCCAACATTCACTGTGTAATGCCAGCTTCAGCTGTGGGCGGCTCGACGCAGACAAGCGCGATGTAGTGACGTCATTGCACCTGCCTGTGCAGAGCCACACACTGCACAGAGCGAAGGAGCAGAGGGATCTCCTCCACTCGTTGTGGGAACGGGGGTAGGTAAATATTTATTTTATAATTTTTTTATTAGGCACTATGGGGCATTATACTGTGTGGTGGCAGCTAAGGGGGCATTATACTATATGAGGGCAGCTATGGGGTCATTATACTGTATGAGGGCAGCTATGGGGGCATTATACAGTATGAGGGCAGCTATGGAGGCATTATATGGTATGGGGCAGCTATGGGGGCATTATACTTTATGGGGCAGCCATGGGGGCATTATACTGTATGGGGCAGCCATGGGGGAATTATACTGTATGGGGCAGCTATGGGGGCATTATACTGTATGTGGGCAGCTATGAGGGCATTATACGGTATGGGGCAGCTATGGGGGCATTATACTTTATGGGGCAGCCATGGGGGCATTATACTGTATGGGGCAGCTATGGGGGCTTTATACTGTATGTGGGCAGCTATAGGACATTATACTGTGTGGGGGCAGCAATGGAGCATTATATGGTATGGGGCAGCTATGGGGGCATTATACTTTATGGGGCAGCCATGGGGGCATTATACTGTATGGGGCAGCTATGGGGGCATTATACTGTATGTGGGCAGCTATGAGGACATTATACTGTATGGGGCAGCTATGGGGGCATTATACGGTATGGGGCACCTATGGGGGCATTATACTTTATGGGGCAGCCATGGGGGCATTATACTGTATGGGACAGCTATGGGGGCTTTATACTATATGTGGGCAGCTATAGGGCATTATACTGTGTGGGGGCAGCAATGGAGCATTATACTGTGTGGGGCAGCTATGGGGGCATTATACTGTGTGGGAGGCACTATGAGGGCATTACACTGTATAGGGGCAGCTATTGGGGTATTATACTGTGTGGGAGTCACTACAGGGGAATTATACTGTGTGGGAGGCACTATGGGGGAATTTTACGGTGTGGGGACCGCTATAGGGGCATTATACTATGTGGAGGGCAGCTATGGGGCATTATTCTGTGTTGGGTGGCACTATGGGGGCATTATACTGTGTGGGTCTGTTATGCAAGCATTATTCTGTGTTGGGGAAACCTAGTGGCATTATATAGGGGGCAGCTATAGGGCCATTATACTACGTAGGGGCCACTAAGGAATCATTATACTGTGTGGGGGCCACTAAGGGGTCATTATGCTATGTGGGGGGCACTAAGGGGTCATAATAATATGTGGGGCAGCTATGGGAGCATTATTTTTCGTGGGGGGGGGGGGGACACCATAAGGGCATTATCATGTGTGGGGGCAGCTATAGGGGCATTATACTATGTGGAGCACACTAAGGGGCCATTATACTGTGTGTGCCCACTGGGTTGGGGCCCACTAAGATGTGTTTTGCTCCCTCCCCCGTGCCAAACCCCTAGATACGCATCTATGAGTACTGGTAGTTTTTTTTATTTAAGGCCCCTGCAGCCATTAGTAAAGAAAATTTAAAAACCCGGATAACCCCTTTAATATATCTTTATAGTGGTCTGAGCTTCGTTTATGGAATACAAAAATCCAAAACCCTACATAAGCATAGATTTAAAGGAGCACTCCACTTTATTTTTTTTATTGCACCCTGTACATTGGTGTTTCAGTGGGGTGCTGTGTGCAAAAATACTTACCGATCTCCGCATCTTGTAGTTTTTCTGGTCCAGCGCCGCTCACGTGATTTTCATTCTGACTTGTCTGGAGTCACTGTGCTTTTGAATAAACCAGAACTCAGGCTCTCAATGCATTCCTATGGAAGCCAGAACAAGGCTCCATAGGAAAGCATTGAGAGCTTTACTTCCAGTTTTCTGAAAAGCAGCGATTCCAGACCAGGTCAGAATAAAGATCACGTGAGCGGCGCTGGACCAGAAAAACTACAAGATGTGGAGATCGGTAAGTATTTCTGCACACAGCACCCCACTGAAACACCAATGTACAAATGGAGGGTGTAATAAAAAAACTAAAGTGGAGTGCTTCTTTAAAACATAACCTTCTGGCTGTCTGCCAGCAACAACCACTAGAGGGAGCCCAGAGGCTTACTGTGTTATTATTGAGTACAATGTATAGCAGTATGCAGCTAGGTCCTAAACTCAATCTAGTGGTGACTGTAGGTAACCATAACATTATGTTTTTTAATCTATGTTTATGCAGGGGATTTGGAGCTTGGTAACAGAAAAACTGAGCTCTGACCGCCATACTGGGGCTTAGTATGTGCACACTGACCTAAACACCCTCAATTTGCCTTCAAATTTCTATTGAATAGAAACATAAGCAAAGCATGTGTCTGTTTCCCTAAAATAATCACAGACAGAATTACGTCTAGTGTTTCTCACTCCACATAGCCCAACTAAAGAAGGTTGAGGAGCAAATAAGTGCAGCAAAAGTAGTCCAGGTGGCACTGTTGCTTGTATGCGGCTAGTCACTTTGGAGGGCAAGGTCGCTTAAATTTTCTGGAACCCAAAACACATACATCATTTTATACCAAACAAATACCTTTTACACAGAGTATTACTACTTCAACTACACAAAAAAACACTTTCACTCAACACAGGCCACTGCGAGCTTCACAGAGACCACTGGGGAGTTTTCACTTCACACTGGCCGCTTATTTACTCACAGAAACAACAACTCTCAGCATTACATGCTCAAATATACCTGCTACTTCCAGCCCTGATCTCGAGTCCTCCCTCTCCCATTCCCTGCCAAACATCCATTCAGTCCATGACGTGTCTTGACTGACTTTTCAGAATATATACATGTTTACAATGATAATGTCCTAATTTCTCTAACGGGTTAAGGGGTTGTCTTCTTTGGATCCATAAGGGTATATGAAGGTTAGTGAGGAGATTCGAAAGTGGACAATTGTTTTAAATATAATGATAACTTGTAATAATAAAATTATCATGAAACGATAAATTTCTGTATTTGTTTTGAATTGTATTAAATGTACAGTGAAATCTCCACAGAAGACCACCCCTTTAAGAGGACCCCCCCATCCAGAATGAATTTTTCTGTGACCGATTTTCTGTGACTCAATAAGCAGACCACACCCTAATCCAACAAAAGACCACTTTTTTTGAGCAAATTTCTCAGTGAAAACCCTTTGAAAAGGCCACAAAATGGACTTACATGTGCTGCAACCAGGGGGGGATTATAATGAGGGCAATCTGGACATGTGCCCGGGGGTCGAGGCTGGAAGGGGGCCCAGTTCACCCGGTTCTCCCGTACCGGCTGTTAAATTTACAGCTGGTTTAGAGAACCGGAGTGAAGCGGGACCTCTCACCCAATTATATCCGAATCCTTAGGGTGCAGTGTATGGTAGTATTATATTCAGGAGTATGGTGTATAGTACTATTATATTCAGGAGCACAGTGTATAGTACTATTATATTCAGGTGTGCAGTGTATGGTAGTATTATATTCAGGAGCACAGTGTATAGTACTATTATATTCAGGAGCACAGTGTATAGTACTATTATATTCAGGGGTACAGTGTATAGTACTATTATATTCAGGAGCACAGTGTATAGTACTATTATATTTAGAAGCACAGTGTATAATACTATTATATTCAGGAGCACTGTGTATAGTACTATTATATTCAGGGGTGCAGTGTATAGTACTTTTATATTCAGGAGAACAGTGTATAGTACTATTATATTCAGGAGGACAGTGTATAGTACTATTATATTCAGGGGCACAGTGTATGGTAGTATTATATTCAGTGGCACAGTGTGTAGTACTATTATTTTCAGGGGCGCAGTGTATGGTAGTATTATATTCAGGGGCACAGTGTATAGTACTATTATATTCAAAATGACCGCAGTCATTTTCACATTTAACGGAACGAAAACCTTGGTTATCAGTGAGATAGTAATATACTATTATATTCAGGAGCACAGTGTATAGTATTATTATATTCAGGGGCACAGTGTATAATACAATTATATTCAGGGGCACAGTGTATGGTACTATTGTATTCAGGGGCATAGTGTATAGTACTATTATATTCAGGAGCACAGTGTATAGTACTATTATATTCAGGGGAACAGTGTATAGTACTATTGTCTTCAGTGGCACAGTGTATAATACCATTATATTCAGGGGCACAATGTGTAAAACTATTATATTCGGGGGCACAGTGTATAGTACTAATATATTTAGGAGCACAGTGTATGATACTATTATATTTAGAAGCATAAAGTGTGGCATCATGAGAATTTTATCTTCGTTTATAGGTGCGGAAATTTGGAAAAGTGAGAAACTGAAGAAATCTGAGCTTTAAACTGCAGAAATGGGTCATGCCCGAGAGAACTCATCATAGAGGTCTGAACCGGATGGAGAAGAAAAGAGAAAAAGAATGAAAAATAATATAAGACATCATCTGTGAGTCACTCAATGTAAATGTTTATTCTCCCTGTGACTGATCAGTACTGTAGTCACATAACCTAACCATTGTTCAGGCTATACTGGGAGCTGTCATTTTATGTCGTACAAATTTATTCAGCAGGGGTTAAACTGAATTTGCAAATGATCTCTGAACTGAACGGTATTTGTTCTGGTGCTGTATATATGTATTGAGCTTTGTTCCTGTGCTGTATATATGCACTGAGCTTGGTTTTGGTGCTGTATATATGTACTGAGCTTGGTTCTGGCACTGTATTTATGTACTGTGCTTTGTTCTGGTGCTGTATTTATGTACTGTACTTTGTTCTGGTGCTGTATTTATGTACTGAGCTTTGTTCTGGTGCTGTACATATGTACTAAGCTTGGTTCTGGGGATGTATATGTACTGAGCTTGGTTATGTACCGAACTTGGTTCTGGGGATGTATATATATATGTACTGAGCTTGGTTCTAGTGCAGTATATATGTACTGAGCTTTGTTCTGGTGCTGTATTTATGTACTGAGCTTGGTTCTGGGGCTGTATATATGTACTGAGCTTGGTTCTAGTGTTGTATATATGTACTGAGCTTGGTTCTGGGTCTGTATATTTGTACTGAGCTTGGTTCTGGGGCTGTATATATTTATCTTCTCTTAATGTAAAAGTAGATGTTAAAATCTACTTTTACCTTAAAAGAAGGTAAATATATACAGTAAAAACTAAACCCAAAAAAACCATGGAGGAATTTCCCAATTCACCCATTATATGGTCCTTTAAATGGTGCCAATAAAAACGACAACTTCTCCCGCAAAAAAATAATCCTTCACAACCCATTCCATTGAGTTAAAAATGAAAATTGTTATAAAGCTCCTGACCACTTTATTTTCTCAAAGTATTCTGCTTTTACAGCTAATTCAAAACCATGCCTGATCTGTGTCCGCCTAAACAGAAATATGCAAATATATATGGTACATCGTCTTCAAAGTTCTGTCTTCAGAGTTTGGGGGGGGGGGGGCAGACGTGAAAAAGTGCCTGGTGCATATGGTACCCTTAATCCGTCCCTGGCTGCAACTCATCTAGATACAGGTGCGTTCTGCACTGCATCACTGGACCGGAGAGAGCAGGAGGAAAATACTTGCTTGGCACTTCTGGGGAGAGAAGCTGCAAGCATTGCGCTTTATAATTGGGGCAGAGAGAGCAGGAAGAGCAGCACTTCAAGCACCACAGAGCCTCATAGGAAAGGAGGGAGGAGGAGGGAGGCTGTCGGAGAAGGGGAGGGTACAGCTCAAGTGATGCTGCACTGAACAGCCTACATGATTGCTGAGCAAAGGAGCCTGTAGAGTACCACTGGGGTGTAAAGGTTAGTAATCAGAGTGAAATGAATAGCGGAGCCTGACTGGGTTCTAAGAATGAGGGGAGCCATGCTGGTGTACTGTACTATACAAGAATGAGAGGGGGGGGGGGCAATGCCCGAAAATAGGAATGAGAGGGAAATCCCTAGTGGAATGAGGAATGAGAGGGGAGCCATGCTAGAGGCCAAGATTTAATGGAGAGCCATGCTGGGGACCAGGAATTAAGGGGGAGTTACTCTAGGGACTAGGAATTATAGAGGGGCTATGCTGGGGCCTAGTAATGAGGGGGGAGCCATGCTGGGGACTAGGAATGAGGGGGGCCATGCTGGGGACCTGGAATGATAGGGAGCCATCCTAGGGTCTAGGACTGATAGGGGACCATGCTGGGGACTAGAAATGAGAGGGGAGTGATACTTGGTACCAGGAATGAGAGGGGAGCCATGCTTGGGACTAGGAATGGTAGGGGAACATGTTGGGGACCTGGAATGAGAGGGGTCCATGCTGGGGAACTGGAATGAGAGGGGGAAATGCTGGGGACAAGGAATGGGAGGGGGTGCCATGCTGGGGACTAGGAATGAGAGGGAATGAGAGGAGAGCCATCCTGTGGACTTAGAATGAGAGGGCAGTTTATTTGTGTGCTGTACGTGTTTGGTGACTGCATTACACACTTTAAACGGCATTCTGTGTACTTTTTTCTTTGAGAGGACCACCCGTAGAATTTTTTTTTTAAATTCTGTGCAAATTTGGGTGATCGGCTTAAAGAGGTTTGACTGTATATTATCTTTAATGGTATCCTTGTGATAAAGTATTGTTTAGAACCAGGCGCCCTCTAGTTATTGGTGAGGCCCAGCTGCGTTGGCAGTTTTTTACAAAAGTGATCATTAGCTGCACAGGCCTTTCTCTATCTGCAGACATTTATGGTTTTGCAACATAAGTGACTCTTTCTGTGCTTATTTTAATGTTATACAGGGTTCAGGAGACAAATGAAAGGTAAATTGAGCAATATTTTGGCATGAACTTAAACCCTGAGAGGTGAAACTCAGACACCACCATGTTCTGTCTGGTGAAGCCCCATTAGAAAAAGTTTGAGAATCCCTGGTTTAGAAGAAGCCAATATTATGTAGTTGCAATGCACGTGAAGATGACCTGTATTACCACTGGTAAGTACAAGCTCCCGAATGAGTTTAATGGTTGAACAATCTTCACCAGGGTCTACTGGAATCGACATTTGGACTTGCTGTGTTTCTTCATGGGCACATTAAAGAATAAAAGATTGCTTCACACTGTTGTACTGTGAATTACTTTTATGAATGTTTCCAAATTCACCTAGAAGATTCCCAGTTGAAACTCTAATATGTCACTACATTTTTTTATATCTCCCCATGTATGTGAGAAATACAGTAGAGAAAAAAAAGAAGAAGGTAGTTTTACCTATTACTTACTGTTTTGTGCTCGTCCTGTGTCTATACTATATTTCTTGTATATAATAGGATAAATAGGTCATACATGATGGATAAGGCATTTGTTAGGAAAGTTTCAGTGAAGGATGCATGTAGCAATTCTTCATGTAATCTATATTTTTATATCTCAAATGTTTTTCAGCTTCTTTTGTGAGGTTCATCCTATCGACCTGAGTACTTTATGAAATGACTCACACAATTGTATTTTTGTATTTCTTGTCTTCAAAGACCGCCTGATGTTCAGTGCTGGTCCAGCCTCTGCAGCGGAGAGAGACTAACAAACAGCCCTTGACTTCAATGTATCTCTTTTATCTTCCTTCTCCTTTATTCTGTTTATTCTGCGGACGAGATGCCACAGATCATAAAATAAATACGCAGTAATATATGTGTATCTTGGAGCGAGTCTGGATTTTTTTCTTTTGCAGTTTAATGACTGGGATACATAAGGGATACACTTTTAGAGCAACTGGTTCCTGGTCCTGAAATCATTACTGTTATTATTTGAAAAAATGTAAATTTTGAGTTGATTTTATGAGCAATAAAGAATAAAGGTGGAGCTTGTGGGTTAAGAAGCAACACTTCTTGAATGTGAACAAACAGAAATAAGGAAATTGCAGTACAGATATTAAGAAAAGGCACTTACAATGTGCTCTAGTTTATGGTTACCATCCTTGAAGAAAATTATGCTAAAGAATGAGAGCTATATTTAAGAAATAAGAAAAGCAGTCTATCCGAAATTTGTACAAAAAAAAATTGGGTTTGCCAAAGAGTTTTGTGAATAGGCCTTTATTCAGGTACGAGTTGTGAGATTTATCACTTTTCCTGTCAACCATCAAGCTCAAAAAGGTTATATACCACAAACAGTCATTGCTTACTTCTTACTTCAGATGTATCCGCACTGTACTTTAATATTCCCCATTCGGGTGGTATGGAGGCAGCAGATTTTTATTTGAGTACCGATCCGAATATGCCTCATGAACAGAGGCAGTTTTTAGTAGATTGCATTGAATTTATCCTACTGTATGTTTTCAATTTCAACATGTGTATTTTCCAGCAGGTAAAAGGTTGTGCTATGGGGTCACGTTTCGCACCAGCCTATGCCAATCTTTATATGGGTCTTTTTGAAAAACAGTACATTCAGAGCCCCACATTCACAGCAGTAATATCTTTCTTTACCGTAGATATATCGACGATATTTTCTTTATTTGGCGAAGTAATGAGGACAAAGCTCTTGACTTTATTAAGACCATAAATAATAACACCTTTGGGTTACAGTTTACACATCAAGTCAGAAGACTTGAATTTGTGGATTTAGTAATAGGGAAAAATGGTGATGACGAGTTGACCATGTGCACTTACTTTAAAGGGGTTTTCCCACAAGGGACATTTATGACATATCCACAGGGTATGTCATAAATGTCAGATGTGGGTCCCACCTCTGGGACTCGCACCTATCTCTAGAACGGGGCACCTAAGCCCCATTCTACCTCTTTGTGTTCCAGCTGATTTCTAACCATGAAGGAGAAAACAGTGTAGCTCGCTGAGCTACGCTGTTTCCATAAGCCCCATAGAACTGAATGGTAGTTACGGAAACAGCATAGCTCACACGCTATGCTGCTTCCATAACTGCCATTCACTACTATGGGAGTTACGGAAACAGCTCAGTGGGTAATTCTCGACCATGTAATCAGGAAGTGGCCGTGAGTCAGCGAGAGCACAAAAAGCTAGAACGGGGTTTAGGGGGCCCCGTTCTAGAGATAGGTGCGGGTCCCAGAGGTGGGACCCACATCTATCTTACATTTTTTACATATCCTGTGCATATGTCATAAATGTCCCTTGTGGGAAAACCCCCTTAAGGCCTCATGCACACGTTCTATTTTTTCATTTTACGGGCCGTGCTGCTATACTTTATAATGGCAGCACGACTCGCAAAAGCGGCCGGCTGCCCGTGGCCGCCCGTGCCCGGCCGTGCTCGTAATTACAAGTCGTAATTACGAGCACGGTCGTGTGCATGAGGCCTAAGTCTGTTTATGTTGATAGCTATCTAGATTTCCGCAGTGTCCATTACCCACCATGGCTTAAATATGTCCTCTACGGCCAGTTTAAACGTATCAGGAAAAACTGTTCAGATGTTGCCACTTTTAATAAATAATGTAGAATCCTCAGTAACCGTTTCCAGGAGAAACATTTTCCTAACAGCCTCATCAAGGGAGCCTTAGCCAAAGTCTCCTCCTTCACACAAGGTGACTGTCTGTCCCAAAAAGATGTAGTCAATAAAAAAGCTGAAACTAAGTCCAAACATAATTTTGTAACTACATTTAACTCTAGACACAGAGATGTCATGGATATTCTGGCCCGACACTGGCATATTATCAGTAGTGACCCGTACCTGCAATGAACATTACCTAAAAAACCACAGGTTACATACAGAACGGCTAGAACAGTAAGGAACGTATTGGCTCCTAGCAGGCTACATGATAAGAAACCACAACTCCAGAATATGTTTCCCACAATATTAGGCTCCTACGGATGCAAGATAAGATGTCTATGTTGTCAAAATATCTCACATAGAGTGAGGACTTTTAAATCTGTAAATACAGATATGTTTTTGAATTGTAGCAGCGACTATGCCCTATACATACTTTATTGCCCCTGTGATGTACAGTATGTCGGATGTACCATACAGGCCCTGCGATCTGGAATTAATAAACATAGGTTAAACATTAAGTTAGGCTTTCTTAAACACAGTGTTTCTCTCCACTACACAATGGCACATAACTGTTCTTTGAGGGCATAATGATAACACCTATTGAACATATATCGGTCCCCTCCCTTAACAAGCTCTTGAAACCTAAACAGAGGGAAAAGTTCTCGATTTATAAAAAGTCTACCCTACACTCTAATGGACTCAATGACATTATTGAGTCTAACTTTTAATTGAAGCAAATTTTTACTAATAATTTTTTGAAATAATGAATGGTGATGTATCACACCAACAGGTTTGGGGATAGCTGCAGCTGACTGGACACTATATACGTCCTTCTTTTCTACCCCAGGGTTGTACCTGGATTTGTACAACCTGTCCAGATGAGAGACTCCACTACTGTCTTCTACTACCCAATTTATCTTGATTGATTTGCACGATGTGCAGCCGTGTGTCATCTTTTCTCTTTTAGATTTATTACATAACCATAGAATTCATATATACACACGTAGCATGTAGCCAGGGGCGGATTATAATGAGGCCAATCTGGGCAAGTGCCCGGTGCCTGAGGCTGGAATGGGGCCCAGTTCGACACCCGATCCTCCCGTATCGGCTGTTAAATTTACAGCCGATTCTGAGAACAGGAGCGAAGCGGGACCTCTCACCCAATTATATCCGCATCCTTAGGATGCGGATATAATTGCTTACTGTAGCGCTGGCGAGACAGGGAACTATCTATTCCCTTCCTCCCATTCGGCGCTTTACTAATGACATAGTCGGCGCGATGATGTCATCACGCCGACTGCGCCATTATGCTGGATGACGCACCCTGGTCTCTGACCAGTCCTGCGTCGCTGGAGTATGAAGCGGGAACGGGCTCAGGTAAGAATGTTTTTTTTTGTTCTGGGCAGCGTTGGGGGTAAAAGATGCAGGGGTCATTATATACAGAGGACATTGTAAGTGGCGCTATCTACAGGGGTCATTATCTACAGAGGACATTGTAAGTGGCGCTGTCTACAGGGGACGTTATCTACATAGGACATTGTAAGTGGCACAATCTACAGGGGACGTTATCTACATAGGGCATTGTAAGTGGCACAATCTACAGGGGGCATTATCTATAGAGGACATTGTAGCTGGCACAATCTACAGGGGACGTTATCTACATAGGGCATTGTAAATGGCACAATCTACAGGGGTCATTATCTACATAGGGCATTGTAACTGGCACTATCTACAGGGGTCATTATCTACATAGGGCATTGTAACTGGCACAATCTACAGGGAACATTATCTACGCAGGGCATTGTAACTGGCACAATCTACAGGGGATGTTATCTACATAGGGCATTGTAACTGGCACAATCTACAGGGGATGTTATCTACATAGGGCATTGTAACTGGCACAATCTACAGAGGTCATTATCTACATAGGGCATTGTAACTGGCACAATCTACAGGGGACGTTATCTACATAGGGCATTGTAACTGGCACACTCTACAGGGGACGCTATCTACATAGGGCATTGTAACTGGCACAATCTATAGGAGACATTATCTAAAAAGGGCATTGCAACTGGCGCTATCTACAGGGGTCATTATCTACTTAGGGCATTGTAACTGGCACAATCTACAGGGGACATTATCTACATAGGGCATTGTAACTGGCACAATCTACAGGGGACGTTATCTACATAGGGCATTGTAACTGGCACAATCTACAGGGGACATTATCTAAAAAGGGCATTGTAACTGGCGCTATCTACAGGGGTCTTTATCTACTTAGGGCATTGTAACTGGCACAATCTACAGGGGACGTTATCTACATAGGGCGTTGTAACTAGCGCTATCTACAGGGGACATTATCTAAAAAGGGCATTGTAACTGGCGCTATCTACAGGGGGCATTTTTAGTGTGTGTGGTGTTTTACTTTACAGTGTTTGACACATTTTAATTCAGGGGCACAGTGTATAATACTATTATATTCAGGAGCACAGTGTATGGTACTATTATATTCAGGAGTACAGTGTGTAGCACTATTATATTCAGGGGTACAGTGTATAGTACTATTATATTCAGGAGCACAGTGTATAGTACTATTATATTCAGGAGTACAGTGTATGGTACTATTATATTCAGGAGTACAGTGCATAGCACTATTATATTCAGGGGTACAGTGTATAGTACTATTATATTCAGGAGCACAGTGTATATTGTACTATTATATTCAGGAGTACAGTGTATAGTACTATTATATTCAGCACAGTGTATAGTACTATTATATTCAGGAGTACAGTGTATAGTACTATTATATTCAGGAGTACAGTGTATAGTACTATTATATTCAGGAGTACGGTGTATAATACTATTATATACAGGGGTGCAGTGTATGGTGCTATTATATTCCGGAGTACAGTGCATAATACTATTATTTTCAGGTGCGCAGTGTATAGTACTATTATATTCATGAGCACAGTATATAGTACTATTATATTCAGGGCCACAATGTATAGTACTATTATATTCAGGAGTACAGTGTATAGTACTATTATATTCAGGAGTACAGTGTATAATACTGTTATATACAGGGGCGCAGTGTATGGTGCTATTATATTCCGGAGTACAGTGAATAATACTATTATTTTCAGGTGCGCAGTGTAAAGTACTATTATATTCAGGAGCGCATTGTATGGTAGTATTATATTCAGGGGCACAGTGTATAGTACTATTATATTCAGGGGCGCAGTGTATAATACTATTATGTTCAGGAGTACAGTGTATAGTACTATTATATTCAGGAGTACAGTGTATAGTACTATTATATTCAGGAGTACGGTGTATAATACTATTATATACAGGGGTGCAGTGTATGGTGCTATTATATTCCGGAGTACAGTGCATAATACTATTATTTTCAGGTGCGCAGTGTATAGTACTATTATATTCATGAGCACAGTATATAGTACTATTATATTCAGGGCCACAATGTATAGTACTATTATATTCAGGAGTACAGTGTATAGTACTATTATATTCAGGAGTACAGTGTATAATACTGTTATATACAGGGGCGCAGTGTATGGTGCTATTATATTCCGGAGTACAGTGAATAATACTATTATTTTCAGGTGCGCAGTGTAAAGTACTATTATATTCAGGAGCGCATTGTATGGTAGTATTATATTCAGGGGCACAGTGTATAGTACTATTATATTCAGGGGCGCAGTGTATAATACTATTATGTTCAGAGGCACAATGTATAATAGTATTATATTCAGGAGCACAGTGTATAGTACTATTATATTCAGGAGCACAGTGTATAGTACTATTATATTCAGGAGTACAGTGTATAGTACTATTATATTCAGGAGTGCAGTGTATAGTACTATTATATTCAGGATTACAGTGTATAGTACTATTATATTCAGGAGCGCAGTGTATAGTACCATTATAATCTGGAGTACAGTGTATAGTACTATTATATTCAGGAGTACAGTATATAGTACTATTATATTCAGGAGCGCAGTGTATAGTACTATTATATTCAGGAGTACAGTGTATAGTACTATTAGATTCAGGGGCACAGTTTATGATACTATTATATTTAGAAGCATAGAGTGTGGCATCATGAGAAATTTAATCTTCATTTATAGGTGCGGAAATGTTGGAAAAGTGAGGAGCTGAAGAAAGCTGAGCTGCATACTGCAGAAATGGGCCATGCCAGGAAGAAGTCTGGACTGGATGAAGAGAAAAAAGAACGAAAAAGAATCTGAGACATCACCTGTGAGTCACTCAATGTAAATGTTTATTCTCCCTGTGACCGATCAGTAGTGTAGTCCTTGTATGATCTGCAGTGAGGTGATGGATGGTAGCATTCTTTTTTGTTAAATGGCAACCCCCAGCATATCCTAACCATTGTTCAGGCTATACTGGGAGCTGTTGTTTTATGTCGTACAAATTTATACAGCAGGGGTTAAATTGAATTTACAAATGATCTCTGTACTGAACTGTATTTGTTCTGGTGCTGTATATATGTACTGAGCTCGGTTCTGTTGCTGCATATATGTTCTGAGCTTGGTTCTGGGTACTATATTTGTACTGATCTTGGTACTGGGGCTGTATATATGTACTGAGCTTGGTTCTGGGGATGTATTTATATACTGACTTTGGTTCTGGGTCTGAGAAGGTAAATATATACAGTAAAAACTAAATCCAAAAAACCATGGAGGAATCTCAGTTTTTTCCAATTTACCCATTATATGGTACTTTACATAGTGCCAATAAAAACGACAACTCCTCCCGCAAAAAAATAATCCTTCACACACCACTCCATTGACGCAAAAATAAAAAAGTTATAAAGCTCCTGACCACTTTAGTGTCTCAAAATATTCTGCTTTTTCTCTTCGGTATGGCTCATTCTGCTTTTACAGCAAATTCAAAACCGTGCTAGATCTCCGGCTGCCTAAACAGAAATCTACAAAGAGTTCTGTCTTCAGAATCCTGGGGGGGGGGCAGACTTGAAAAAGTGCCAGGGGCTCATGGTACCCTTAATTCGCCCCTGCATGTAGCCCTACTTACAGTGTCTTGCTGCATAATCAGCTTGGTCTGTATAACAGATTTGTCTGACTATTTAGATAGTAGACATCTTGTAATATCCATTTATAAATAGTTATTGTAAATAGCTATGATCAAAATGTAAAGAGCATCCTCACCTTTGAGTTGCCTTTTTTAGATAGTAGATAGTGCCCCATGTTAGAACAGGCAAATGTATCTGTCCCTATTCCTGCGCCGTCCTTCAGCGATACTGACCTGCTCTCTTCTGAGAAGCGGAACACTATAGGCGGCGTGATAATCACAAGAAAAGTGCCAAATGGCGGAGAAGGAAACGAATGGTTCCCTTGCCTCGCCAGCACTGTCAGTTGTATCCACAGATACAATTGAGTCCAGTTGTATGTGAGGGCCTACCAAACAAGCGGGGATCATCTGGGGTCACCTGAGCCAGGGAAATAACGGGGCATGGAGCTGCAGCTACAAGAGTTCCAATGATAATCCAGCCCTGGTCACAGGGGGGTTTCCAGGCAACTGGTAACTCCCCCCTGCATGCACATCTGAGTCTATTGAGCATTTCCAAAAGAAGGACATTCTTTGGTGGTTTGGCCACGTGGTTTGCCGCCAGTAGAGAGCCGCGTGAGACAAGAGCTCCGCTCAGCAGTTCATCACTCTCTGCCGAGAATACCTGCCAGCAACACAAAAAAGCACTCTCATGTTAGGGATTTCAAAACTATACATGGGCAGGAGAAGATTGACCAAGAATTCGGCCGATAAGCCGGATGAAAACCTGTTTGTCATGGTGGAACTTTTCCAAAGATGGAGCTGAAAACCCTTAGAGCCCCGCTCCAAAAGACAAATCTCTAACAATACCCTCCATGTCGGAGAAAGTGGATCCCAACTCCAATATGACAGCACTGAAGGTAGTCTTAACTTAAACGACACTTTGAACAAACACGGAATACCCCTAAGTACTCCACAAGCAAAATGGAGCCGTCTTCTCCCTGAGGTACGCTAGAACGAGAGAACTCCATGATGCTGCCACATCAGGACAACAATATCTTTTCATCCGCTTCTTTGGACTCAGAAAAACAAGCCCAGCAAAGCAAAAACAGAAGTTGGACGATTATTCTGCTGAATATGAGGTAAGCCACGATCCCAAGCTTATAAACACAACACCAGACACCTCAGATGTCTTTGAGATGTTCCAAACCTCAAACAAGGCTGTATCTGAAAACATTACATGCTTCTAGCTCTTAGAAACACCTTACACAATGACTTAACGAATATAATACAACCCTTTCAAAACTCGCTTTCGGAAATTGGTGACAGATCTCACATATAGAAAACAAAATGGCGTCTTTTGCCACTGCACATAATGAGCTCGTCGACTCTCATAACTCTTTGAAAGAAAGGGTTATCAAACTACAAGCAAAAATAATTGATTCAGAAAACAGACAGGCGCAACAACATAAAATTCCGGGGTATTCCAGAAACAGTAGCTGGCTCAAACTTACGAGCTTACATACAGCAATTTGTTAAAAGCATCCCACCAGAAATCAATGAGCATGAAATCAGTATCGATCGAGCACATAGGATTCTCCCTGACAATACTGCATGAGATGTACTAGCTAGATTTACTTTTTTTCAAACCAAAAGAACCGCTAATGTACGCTTCAAGAAAACATCAACCTCTACCACCCCCGTACACTCTACGAAGATACGGATCAATCGCAACGGTACAATCTACATGGCAAAATCAGTGACTGAAGGATATTCACTTTTGAAGACATGGAACATTTCCCCGAGTTCACCTCTACCTTCATCCTCTAGACAATCACATGCAAGATAGAGAATGGCACAGGATTTATCCTACTTGACTTTGCATATAAACTATTGAATTTTGTATGAGTGATAACTTCTATATTATGTTTTTATGTCACGTTTCCACATGAATAATTCCCCCCAAAAAATCAGTTCCAGCGATCCATTACCAATATGTAGATCCACAAAGCAGATATATTATACTAGTATGCTCTATTAATAACTTAAATTACACAATGGTAAACTTATGCACCCCCCAAATAGAAGACAAATACATTTTGTCAGCAAAATAATGGAAAAGTCCAGAAGATTAAAAAAGGTATCATATTATGTGGTGATTTCAATCCCAATGTAGATCATTCCTTAGATACAACATCCACTTCAGAAAACAGAAACACTGACCTCCAACACTCCATAAGATTTAGTTCTCAATCTGACATATGGAGAATCCAACCTGCAACGAAAAGAGATTACTCCTATTACTCACCAAGACACAAAACCTACTCAAGAATAGACCTATTTCTGATAGAAAAATCGCTAATAGACAGAGTAGTGTAGAGTAGTAGAGTAACAAAGACACAGATAGGCAATATCCATTGGACTGACCATACACCGATATCGATGTCTTTAACTGAACAGTTTCCAAGAACACATGACTTTATTTGGCGTGCAAATTTCTATATAATTTCACATGATATTCATTCTAAAACCATCGCTTCAGTCATTGAAGAATATTTCTCCCTAAATGATCTTCCAGAAATTAAACCGTTTACAATATGGGACGCCCATAAAGCGTATATAAAAGATGCTTTTATTAAAATGGGAAGCAGATTAAAAAAAGAAGGAGAACTATAAATTAAAAATTCTATGTAAAAAATCAACAATTTGAAGCATTACATAAGCAAATATCAACCTGCACGAAAGGACCGGCACCAGGTTTATGCGGGTCCTTGGTCGACACAGGCTTAGTACTCACAAGGCTGTAAAATGTCAGAAAACTTCACTTTGTGCCCCCATATAGACGTTAGGCCCTGTTTCTGCCCCCAAATAGAAGTTAGGCCCCCAGTTTGTACCCCCATAAATTTAGTTGCCTCTGTAGATAGTACCACACAGCCCCCCTCCCAGGTAGTGCTACACAGCCCCCTCCTCCCAGGTAGCAGCACACAGTCCCCCTCCCAGGTAGCGCCACACAGCCCCCCTCCCAGGTATGCCACACAGCCCCCCTCCCAGGTAGTGCCACACAGCCACCTCCCAGGTAGTGCCACACAGCCCCCTCCCACAAAGTTCCACACAGCCCCCATTCCTAGTAGTGCCACACAGCCACCCTTCCTGGTAGTGCCACCCAGCCCCCCTTCCTGGTAGTGTCACACAGCCCCCTTCCTGGTAGTGCCACACAGCCCCCCTCCCTGGTAGTGGCACACAGCTTCCTCCCTGGTAGTGCCACACAGCCCACATCCTGGTAGTGCCACACAGCCCTTCTCCCTGGTGGCACCACACAGCCCCCCTCCTTGTAGGTAGCGCTGTTGGGGCTCCCTCTAGGAGTGGAATCTCCAGCCAGAGAATTGCAGACGCTATAGCTGGGGATTCCGCTTCAGGAGAAGCCCCTGACGTCACTGTCCATATATGAACAGTGTTGTCAAAGGCAACCCCAGAGCCATAGTCCCAGGCAGAGCACTACTAGCACTCTGCCTGGGACTCCTGCTCTGATCCTGACATCGCTGTCCATATAAAGAAAGTGATGTCTGGAGCAGAGCTGAAGTCCTGGGCAGAGCGCTAGTAAATGCTCTGCTCCGTGACTCCAGCTCTGGGGAAGCCCCTGACAGTGACATCACTGTCCATATATGGACACTGATGTCAGGAGCAACCCCAGAGCCAAAGTCACAGGCAGAGCGCTACTATTATTCTGCCTGGGACACTGCTCTGCTCCTGAAATCACTGTCCATATGTGGACAGTGATGTCAGGGACTTCCCCAGAGACGGAGTCCCAGAGCAGAGCCGCTTCTAGCGTTCTGCCTGGGACTCCTTCTCTTCGCCTGATATCACTGTCCATATATGGACAGTGATGTCTGGGGCTTCCCCAGAGCCGAAGTCCCGGGCAGAGCGCTATTAGCTACTAGCACTCTGCCTGGGATTCTGTAGCCTAGTAAATGGCAGAGCGGGGAGATACCTCCCTGCTCTGACATAGCGTTCAATCAGTGGGGTAACTACCGCTGTAGCAGCCATAGCGGCTGCTTCGGGGCCCACAGCATGAGGGGGCCCGCATGGGTCCCCCCTAAGCCCGGAGGCGCACCTAGCAGCCGCTATGGCTGCTGCAGTGGTAGCTACGCCATAATTAATAGTGTCTGCGTCCTTCGGACGCAGATGCTATTGGTCACTATGACAGAGCAGGGAGGTATCTCCCTGCTCTGCCATATACTACTGGCATAGCTCTGTGTCGCATTGGTCGCATCTGCGACAGTGCCCCTGAGCTTTGGGGGCCCACAGGACACCCGTAGCCACACAGCGCTTTCTGAATACTGGTATAATGCCTCCTTGCTCCAGCATTCACTCTGCCATGAGCGGCTCGGCGCAGGCAGGCGCGATGTAGTGATGGCATCGCTCCTGTCTGTGCCGAGTCACTTACAACACAGACCAAAGGAGAAGGATCCGCCAGCCGTCATGGGAACGGGGATAGGTAAGTAATTATGTTATTATTTTTATTTTAGGCACTATGGGGCATTATACTGGGTAGGGAAGAGGGGCTGATATGGTGGCTGCTATAGGAGCATTTTACTATATGGGGCATTATACTGTGGGGGCATTATACTTTGAGGACAGCTATGGGGGCATTATACTGTATGGGGGGCATTATACTGTGGGGACAGCTATGGATGGCATTATACTGTGGGAGCAGCTATGGGGGGCATTATATTGTGGGGGCAGCTATGGATGGCATTATACTGTGGGGGCAGCTATGGGGGGCATTTTATTGTGGGGGCAGCTTTGGGGGGCATTATATTGTGGGGCAGCTATGGGGGCATTCCCCTGTTGGGGGCAGCTATGGGGCATTATACAGTGAGGGCACTATACTGTGAGGGCAGCTATCATGGGCATTATATTGTGGGGGCAGCAATGAGGGGGCGTTATACTGTGTGGGGCATTATACTGTGGGGGCAGCTAAGGGGGGCCTTATACTGTGTGGGGCATTATACTGTGTGAGGGCAGCTATGGTGAGCGTCATACTGTGTGGGGCAGCTATAGGGGGCATTATACTGTGTGGGTCAGCTATGGGGAGCATTATACTGTAGGGGCGGCTATTATGCTGCATGGGGGAATTTGTTTTGGCATTGTACTACATAAGGGCATCTTTGTGGGCACTATATTGTATGGGGCATCTGTGTGGGCATTATACTGTGTGGGGCATCTGTGTGGGCACTATACTATATGGGGCATCTGTGTGGGAATTATACTGTCTGGGGGCATCTGTGTGGGCGTAATACTGTATGGGGCAGCTATGGGGGCATTATACTTTGTGGGGGGAACTATGGGAGCATGATACTGTGTAGGCTGAACCGGGTGTGTATGGGCGGGTATTGGGTGGGATTGTAGGTGTGGCTTAAAATAATAGAAAATTGCCACTGCACGCCGCATCTATTGTCCCTCTTTGTGATACTTGAAAGTATAGCACTGTGTACAGGGAGGACTGTATAGCACTGTATGGGGAGGCTGCATGGCCCTGTCTACAGGGGGCGCTGTATAGCACTGTCTACAGGGGGGCCAGTGAGGCGGGTGGAAAGGGCTGCCTTATGCTGCGGGCCCTGTGGCAGCCGCTATGGCTGCTACAGCGGTAGTTACACCACCTCCTAGACAGGGGCTCCCTCTAGAAGCAGAATACCCGGCAAGACTCTCGCAGCAGATTCCACTCCTGGAGGAGCCATGACGGCAGCGTCAGCACGTGGCGGCCGAACGGGCCCCCCCAAGGGTAGTGGGCCCCAGCACTTGCCCGAGTTCGCCGGGTGCTGACGCTGGCCCTGCTTCTCGACCTCATCTGAACTAGCAAAAGAAATGATCCATTTACATAATTTACTCCTACACAAATACGAACATACACTTAACCGCTTCCCGACCGCCCACAATAAATTCACGTCGGCGCTTCCTGGGCTCTGTGCAGCACCGTCGTGAATTCACGGTGGGTGTTAAAAGCGTGATCGGGTGTCTCTGAGTATTGCCGACACCCAGACCTCACTGTTTATCCCTGCCTCTGGTCCCGGAGACATGATCGGGACCTGATTGATGATCGCAGGGAAAGTTGCTATAACAAACTGGAAATTTTGTTGCTACAACAAAGTTTCCCGGGGACTGATTGTGGGTGTTGCCGTCGTGAATTCACGGTGGGTGTTAAAAGCGTGATCGGGTGTCTCTGAGTATTGCCGACACCCAGAGCTCACTGTTTATCCCTGCCTCTGGTCCCGGAGACATGATCGGGACCTGATTGATGATCGCAGGGAAAGTTGCTATAACAAACTGGAAATTTTGTTGCTACAACAAAGTTTCCCGGGGACTGATTGTGGGTGTTGCCGTTTGTTGTCACGGCAAAACCGGAGGCCATACAACGGCCTGCGGGTCTGCATGGAAGCCTATGTGGACCATCCGGAGTCTGGTCCTCATAGGCTTCCTGTCAGTTTGACTCTCAGCGTCACACTGATAGTCTATAATACATTACACTACCTAGGTAGTGTAATGTATTATAGCGCTATCAGTGCTGCAGGTCTTCAAGTAAAAAAACAAAAAGTAAGTTATAAGTTACAAACACAAAAAATGCTTTTTTTCCTATAAGTCTTTTTTTATAGGAAAAAAATGAAAACGTTAAAAAAGTACACATATTTGGTATCACCGCATTCGTAACGACCCAAATTATAAAAATATAATATTATTTCTCCATCACGGTGAACACCGCAAAAAAAATAAATAAGAAACAATGCCAGAATCACTATTTTTTTGGTCACCATCCCTAACAAAATACACAATAAAAAGTAATCAAAAAGTCGCATGTACCCCAAAATAGTACCAATAAAAACTACAACACGTTCCGCAAAAAACATGTCTTTACACAGCTTTTTTGACTGAAAAATAAAAAAGTTATGGCTCTCAGAATATGGTGACACAAAAAGTACATTATTTTATAGAAAAGTGATTTTATTGCGCAAACGCCACCAAACATAAAAAAAACTACATACATCTGGTATCGCCGCAATCGTACCAACCCACAGAATAAAATAAATGTAATTTATAACGCACGGTGAACACTAAAAAAAAAGGACAAAAAAACATTGTCAGAATTTATGTTTTCTTGTCACCTTTCTTGCCAAAAATTCTAATAAAAATCGATCAAAAAAATCACATGAACCCTAAATTTGTACCAATAAAAACTACAGATTGTCCTGCAACAAATAAGTCCTCACACAGCTCCGGTGGAGAAAAAATAAAAAAGTTCTGGCTTCCAAAATCGTTTTAAAAGCGGATAAGATTGGGCACCATTTATCAGTGCGACACTGGCAACACATCTGCAGATTATTATATTTACCACATTATTATATCCTCTTATTATGCCCTGATGTTCTCCGCACAGATTACATATGCCCTCACATTATAAACTGAAATACCAGCAAAACCCCAAACAGAAATATTACCAAGCAACATCTGCGCTCCAAAAGCCTAATGGCGCTCCCTCGCTTCTGAGCCATACAGCGTGCCCAAACACCAGCTTAGGTCCACATATATGACATTTTATACCTGGGAGAACCCACTCAACATTGTATGAGGTATTTGTCTTCAGTGGCACAAACCGGGCACAATATATTGTGCATTAAAATGGCATATTAGTGGAAAATTTACATTTTCACTTTGCACCATCCGCTGCGCATTAACCCCTTCACGCACCACAACCTAATAGCATTTCGTGGTGCGGGAGGTTATATATGGAGCGGGCTCATGCGCTGAGCCTGCTCCATATGCTGCAAGTGTCAGCTGTGTTTTACAGCTGACACCCGGGACTAACGGACAGTAAGGGTATGTGCACACGATAACGACAATTTACGGCTGAAATTACGGATCTGTTTTCAGGAGAAAACAGCTACTGCATTTCAGACGTAATTGCTCGTACTCACGTTTTGCGAGGCGTCAATTACGGACGTAATTTGGAGCTGTTCTTCATTGAAGCCAATGAAAAACGCCTTAAATTACATCCCAAGAAGTGTCCTGCACATCTTTGATGACGCTGTTATTTTAAGCGCCGTCTTTTGATAGCTACGTGTTAAATTACAGGTCGTCGGCACAGTACGTCGGCAAACCCATTGAAATGAATTGGCAGATGTTTGCCGACGTATTTGAGCCGTGTTTTCAGGCGTAATTCGAGGCGTAAAATGCCTCGTTTACGCCTGAAAATAGGTCGTGTTTACCCAGCCTTACAGCGATCGCTCTGTTACAGGAGCCTGTAAAAATGACATTATACTGCAATACATTAGTATTGCAGTGTATTGTACCAGCGATCGCTGGTTCTAGTCCCCTAGGGGGACTAATAAAATGTGTAAAAAGAAAAAAGTAAATAAAGTTATTATTAGTGAAAAAAATATATAATATATTTAAAGTCCAAAAAAAAAACCTTTCCCATTTTTCTTCTAAAGTAATGTAAAAAATAAAAATAAAATAGCTATCGCTGCATCTGTAAAAGTCCAAACTATTACAATATACCATTATTTAACTCGCACGGTGAAAAATAAAGAATTGAAAACGCCAAAATCGGTGAATTTTGGTCACCTTAGCTTTTAATTTTTTTTTATAAAAAGCGATCAAAAAGTTGTATGTACCAAAAAATGATACCAATAAAAACAAAATAAGCCCTCGCACCACTCAATCGACCAAAAAATAAAAGTACTTATAGCTCTAGGAATGTGGTGAAACAAAGCGGTGTTTTTTTTAAGAATACTTTTTATTTGTAAAAGTAGTAAAATAGAAAAAAAACTATACTTTTGGTATCACCTTAATCGTATTAAGTCTCAGAAAAAATTTAAGTTGTCGTTTTTACCGCACGGTGAAAGCCGTAAAAAAAAAAAAAAAAAAACAATGGAGGAATGGCAGCTTTTTCCAATTTCAGGCTTCAAAGACTTTTATATTCATTATTCCAGTACATTAAATGGTACTTTAAATGGTGTCACTAGAAACTCCTACTCCTCCCGCAAAAAATAAGCCCTCACACGACTCTATTGATGGAAAAATAAAAAAATTTGGCTCTTGGAAAGCGGGAAGGGAAAAACTAAAATGAAAAAGCAAAAAATGGATCAGTCCTGAAAGGGTTAATTAATTTCTAATGAAAAAACATTTATGACCACGTGGGGTATTGCCGTACTTGGGAGAAATTGCTTTACAAATGTTGGGGTGCATTTTCTCCTTTATCCTTTGTGAAAATGAAAAAATGCAACATTTTTGTTGAAAAAATTTTTATATTCATTTTCACGGCCCAATTCTAATAAATTCTGAAAAAGACCTGTGGGGTCTAAATACTCACTATACCTTAAGGGGTGTAGTTTCCCAAATGGGGTCAGTTTTGGGGTGTTTCCACTATTGTGGTACCTCAGGGGCTTTGCAAATGTGACATGGGACCTGAAACTATTCCAGCTAAATTTGAGCTCCAAAAGCCAAATATTGCTCTTTCCCTTCTGAATCCTGCCGTTGGTTCAAACAGCAGTTTATTACCACGTATAGCCTATTGCCGTAATCAGGGGAAATTGATTTACAAATTTTGGGGTTCTTTTTCTCCTTTATTCATTGTAAAAATGAAACATTTCTATGTTTTTTCAGAAAAAAAATAGATTCTAATTTTCACGGTCTAATTTCACTAAATTCAGCAAAAAAACTGTGGGGTCCACTGTGGGGTCCACTGCAAACGTGACATAGCACCTTAAACCAATCCAGCAAAATCTGCGCTCCAAAATCCAAATGGCGCTCCTTCCCTTCTGAGCTCTGCCGTGGGTCCAAACAACAGTTTATTACCACATATGGGGTATTGCCGTAATTGGGGGAAATAGCTTTATAAGTTTTGGGGTGCTTTTTATTCTTTATTCCTTGAAAAAACTATATATTTTTATATTTTTTCAGAAAAAAAGTAGATTTTCAGTTTTTACAGACAAACCTGTGGGGTCAAGATGCTCACTATACCCTGAGATAAATAATTTGAGGTGTGTAGTTTCCAAAACCGTGTGACTTTTGGGGAGTTTCCACTGTTTTGGCACCACAAGACCTCTTTAAAGGGAATGTGTCGCTAGAAATTATTTTTATTTTTTTAGTTAAACAATTATTATGTAATTGATTAAACATTGTTGTAATTTTTTTTTTTCACTATTCAGGAAATATTATAAATTAGATTCTAATTTATAACATTTCCATGTGCTGGGCACTAGAGGAAGCAATTCCCAAAATTGCAGCATTGGCAATGTGGTAAAGTAACCTCATTTCTTTATGCTGCAAATTTGAGGTAGACACACTCGCTCTAGTGTCCTCACACAATCCCCCCTACCTTATTCTGGCTAGTGCCAGGAGAAGGAGGGGGTTGAATCTTCAAACCTCCTACACTGTGTGCCGCCATTTTATGAGCGAATGCACAGTGTAGGAGGATTAGATACAGTGCTAATCACACAGTATAACACGAACATACACGAACATACACGAACGTAAACCACACATCACATACACGAACATAAATTACCTGCTCCTGCCGCCGCTGCCGCCTCCGCTCCTATACCTTCGCTGCCTTGAACATATGGCCGGAAGCCGCGACCGGAAGTCGTCATCTTACTGTCCGGCCGCGGCTTCCGGTCCACATGAAAATGGCGCCGGATTTCGCTGTGCCAAAGACCTTCCTTTTGCGCTGCCCCACAGACGGCGTACGCTGCAGTGAATCGAACGGCTCCCGTTCGCATTCTCTATGGGGATGTATGTGCTGTATTCCATCTCTGTATGTGTCGTTAATCGACACATACAGAGATGAAAAAAAAAATGGCAGCCCCCCCATAGAGAAATAAAAGTAATAAAAAAGTAAAAAGTACAACACAAGAACACAAACAGGGGCGTAACTAGGAAAGACTGGGCCCCATAGCAAACTTTTAACTGGGGCCCCCCTCCCCTGGGTCACACAACCCCCCCTTATAGATAACGCCATACAGCCCCCTCTGTAGATAACGCCATATGGCCCCCTGTAGATAACGCCATACAGCCTCCTCTGTAGATAACGCCATACAGCCCCCCTGTAGATAACGCCATACAGCCCCCCTGTAGATAATGCCATACAGCCCCTCCTGTAGATAACGCCATACAGCCCCCTCTGTAGATAACGCCATACAGCCCCCTGTAGGTAATGCTGTACAGCCCCCTCTGTAGATAACGCCATACAGCCCCCCCTGTAGGTAACACTATACAGCCCCCTCTGTAGATAACGCCATATAGCCCACCCTGTAGGTAACGTCATACAGCCGCCCCCCTGTAGGTAACGCCATACAGCCCCCTCTGTAGATAATGCCATACAGCCCCCTCTGTAGATAACGCCATACAGCCCCCTCTGTAGATAACGCCATACAGCCCCCTGTAGGTAACGCTATACAGCCCCCTCTGTAGATAACGCCATACAGCCCACTCTGTAGGTAACGCCATACAGCCCCCCTGTAGGTAACGCCATACAGCCCCCCCTCTAGGTAACGCCATGCAGCCCCAACCCCCCCCAAAAATCCGACCTATAGTGTGTCCTATAAAAGACATGTATCCCCTATCCACAGGATAGGGGATACATGTGTGATCGCTGGCACTGATAAGGAGAACGAAAGTCCCCCGAAGTTCTCCATAACTAACCTCTGACTTCCGGAGTCTGCGCAGCTCAATAAAAATGAAAAGAGCGCTGGTCACGCATGCGCACAAGCGCGACCGGCGCTCCATTCATTTCTATGGAGCTGCTGACACAGACCCCGGAAGTCCGAGGTTTCTCATGGAGAACTTCAGGGGACTAGCGGTCCCCCGTTCTCCCTATCGCTGCTAGCGATCACAGATGTATCCCCTATCCTGTGGATAGGGGATACGTCTTATGTAGGAACAAACCCTTTAATGGCAGAGCGGGGAGATACCTCCCTGCTCTGCCGTAGTGTTCAGTGGTGTCGCGCTGTAGCAGCCATAGCGGCAGCTAGCGGAGCCTCCGGCCATGGTGGGGGCCCGTGTCGGCGGGCGACATGGGCCCCCTCATGCCGCAGACCCCATAGCCGCCACTACGGCTACTACGCCACTACGGCTGCTATAGCGGTAGTTACTGAACACAAATGAATACAATTTATTTTAATAACATACTAAAAGCAATATTATAAAAAAAAATAATTTCATGACACCTTCCCTTTAAACCTGACATGGTGCCTAAAATATATTCTAAAGAAAGGAGGCCCCAAAATCCTCTAGGTGCTCCTTTGCTTCAGAGGCCGGTGTTTCAGTCCATTACCACACTACAGCCACATGTGTTATATTTCTAAAAACTGCAGAAACTGGGCAATAAATATTGAGTTGCATTTCTGTGGTAAAACCTTCTGAGTTACCGAAAAAATTATTACAAATTAATTTAGTAAAAAAAAAATTTAATTTGTACATTTTCCTTCTACTTTGCTTTCATTCCTGTGAAACGCCTAAATGGTTAAGAAACGTTCTGAATTCTGTTTTTAATATTTTGAGGGGTGCAGTTTTTAAAAATGGGGTGATTTATGGGGTCTATCTTGTACATAAGGCCCTCAGAACTGGTCCTTGAAAAATAGCCTTTTGAAAATTTCTTGTAGTAGACATAAGGAATATGTGAAATAGTAATTATTTTGTGTGGTATTAATATCTGTTTTACAAGCAGATACATTTAAAATCTTATCCACAGGATATGTCATAAATGTCAGTTTCATTCCCATGGCTGCGGGCCGTGAGGCTCACTTACCTCTTGACGGTTTGGTCCTGAAGAGAGGTCCTGGGAGCCAGAAGAGAACCTCAATGCCCCTACTCTCCTGAAGAAGTTTCTCTCTTGTTCTGGCCCTAAGAGGAGGGGGCATAAGAGGGGGATACTGTCATGCCCATGGCCGCGGGCTAATATGCTCACTCACCTCCTGACACCCGCCGCCATGTGAGTGTGAGCGCTGGTCCCCATCTCCTCTTCAGGAGACGCCAGCACTCACTTCCGGTCGGGTCCCGTAGGGTGCGCGCGCACGCTCGTGTCCGCTCTTAAAGGGCCAGTGCGCGTATCTGAATGGTATAGCCCACAGTTTAGTCTTGTGTAATGCCTCCATGGGCTAACTGACTATGACTAGACATGGCATTAGTCATGTGACCCCCTACACACTGACACACATCACGTGACCTCTAACATTCAGTTAGCAACAGGGTGACATGATGTACATGTTTATGGCTAACAAAGGGGACACAACTATGGGCTAAGTGAATAGGTCTAATGGAGAAGGGGAGAAGAGAGAAGAATGTAAGGCCAAATTCGCATAGCGTTTTTACCTTTTATCAGAGATACACATCAGGACTCCAGACATATACAGCGCTGTGAAAAAGTATTTGCCCTTCCCAATTTTTTCTATTTTTGCATATTTGTCACACTTAAAGAGGCTCTGTCACCAGATTCTCAAACCCCTATCTCCTATTGCATGTCATCGGCGCTGCAATGTAGATAACAGTAACGTTTTTGTTTTTTTTTAAAACGTTCATTTTTGGCCAAGTTATGAGCTATTTTATATATATGCAAATGAGCATTTGAAATGGACAACTGGGCGTTTTTTTTTCGTTATGTCCAACTGGGCATGTATTGTGTTTTTAACTGGCCGTGTTTATGTGTATGACGCTGACCAATCAGTGACCAGTCAGTGTTATACACTCCTCAACATCTGCACGCTCCTCTCCTGAAATATTCTGTGCTGCTGTGAACTCTGCTCTTACCATTACTTAGCTCTCAGTCTGTTACCTCTCCTCCACTCCTGTCCTCAATAATACCTTCACATGATTGGCAAGTCACCACCCCGCACAAGATCCTACTGCACGGCTGACAGCCGTCAGCTGTATAGCTAACAGCACGGTTGTGTTGGAGGCGCGCCCTGCTGTGTCTCACTTAGCAGCTGGGTGTGTTCCCCTCATCTAGCTGCCTACGTTCTATCCTGACCGCCGGTGAATTCTCTGTGCGGTCTTCGCAGTGCTGCTACCCCGTTTACCTACGGGAGCAGAATGCGGCTCCTGAAATACTCTGTGCTGCCTTAAACTCTGTGGACAGGTCAGGATCCTGTTTTTTTTAAATGCTGCTGGGGAACCCGCTCGATCCACTAGATAAGGCTGCGCCTCCATACTCTTCTGCCCCAGTCACTTATTCCCAAGCACTGTAAACTTTCAGATTGGTTGCGCTGTGAATATTCGGAGAACGTGATTGGTTTATGTGCAGGGTAATGAACATACAGACAAGCAGTAGAAGACTGAATTCAATGAAATGCTCAGCCCTTAGTCAGTCTTCTACTGCTTGTCTGTATGTTCATTACCCTGCACATAAACCAATCACGTTCTCCGAATATTCACAGCGCAACCAATCTGAAAGTTTATAGTGCTTGGGAATAAGTGACTGCGAAGACCGCATGGAGAATTCACTGGAGGTCAGGATAGAACGTAGCAGCTAGATGAGGGGAACACACCCAGCTGCTAAGTGAGACACAGCAGGGTGCGCCTCCAACACAACTGTGCTGTTAGCTATACAGCTGACGGCTGTCAGCCGTGCAGTAGGATCTTGTGCGGGGTGGTGACTTGCCAATCATGTGAAGGTGTTAGGGTATGTTCCCACGACAGCGTCCGTAACGGCTGAAATTACGGGGATGAAAACATCCCCGTAATTTCAGCCGTAACGGCATGTGCAGGCGCTTGAACGCCACGTCCATTACGGACGTAATTGGCGCTGCTATTCATTGGAGTCAATGAATAACGGCTCCAATTACGGCCAAAGAAGTGACAGGTCTCTTCTTTGACGCGGGCGTCTATTTACGCGCCGTCATTTGACAGCGGCGCGTAAATATACACCTCGTGTGAACAGACAAACGTCTGCCCATTGCTTTCAATGGGCAGATGTTTGTCAACGCTATTGAGGCGCTATTTTCGGACGTAATTCGGGGCAAAAACGCCCGAATTACGTCCGTAATTAGTGCGTGTGAACATACCCTTATTGAGGACAGGAGTGAAGGAGAGGTAACAGACTGAGAGCTACGTAATGGTAAGAGCAGAGTTCACAGCAGCACAGAATATTTCAGGAGAGGAGCGTGCAGATGTTGAGGAGTGTATGACGCTGACTGGTCACTGATTGGTCAGCGTCATACACATAAACACGCCCAGTTAAAAACACAATACACGCCCAGTTGGACATAACGGAAAAAAAAAAACGCCCAGTTGTCCATTTCAAAGCTCATTTGCATAAATATAAAATATCTCATAACTTGGCTAAAAATGAACATTTAAAAAACAAACAAAAAACTTTGCTGTTATCTACATTGCAGCGCCGATCACATGCAATAGGAGATAGGGGTTTGATAATCTGGTGACAGAGCCTCTTTAAATGTTTCAGATCATCAAACTACTTTTAATATTAATTTATTATAAAGACACTGTTACCTAAGTAAACACAAAATGCTGTTTTTAAAGATGATCTCATTTATTGAAGGATAAATGCTGTTCAGCCCTACCAGGCCCTATGTTAAAAAGTAATTGCCCCCTTAGCTACAAAATCAATCAGTTAACCAAATTCATTTGACATCTGGGCTAATTTTCACTAGCTGCTTGATTACTGCCAGACCTGTTGAATCTAAACATTACTTACATAGAACCTGTCTGGTAATCTGAAGCAGACTAGAGGGTTTCAAAGAGTAGCACATGATGCCATGTTTTGAAGAGATTCAAAAACAGATGCAAAACATATATATTGAAGTTTAGCAGCCTGGAAAGGGTTACAAAGCCATTGCTAATGTTCTAGATTCCAGCGAAACGCAGTGAGGTCATTATCCACATAAGAAAAAAGGTTGGAACAGTAGTGAACCTTCTTAAAAGGTGGCCGGCCTACCAAATTTTCACCAAGAGCACATCAACGACTTGTCTAGGAGGTCATAAAAAAACCCCAGAAGAACATCAAAAGAACTGTAAGGGTATGTGCACATGGTAGCAGGCTTTTACGTCTGAAATGACAGACTGTTTTTCAGACGTAAATGCTCCTCCTCGAGGCTTCTCTGACAGCCGTAAATTTTGAGCTGTGCTTCATTGAGTTCAATGAAGAACGGCTCAAATTACGTCTGAAAGAAGTGTCCTGCACTTCTTTTGACGAGGCTGTATTTTTACGCGTCGTCTTTGACAGCTGTCAAACGACGACGCGTAAATCACAGGTTGTCTGCACAGTACGTCGGCAAACCCATTCAAATGAATGGGTAGATGTTTGCCGACGTATTGTAGCCTTATTTTCAGACGTAAAACGAGGCATAATACACCTCGTTTATGTCTGAAAATAGGTTGTGTGAACTCAGCCTAAGGCCTCATGCACACGACCGTGTTTTTACGGCCGCAATTCCCCCGAAAATCCACGGGAGAATTGCGGCCCCATTCTTTTCTATGGGGCCGTGCACACGACCATAGTTTTTGCGGTCCGGGCATGTCTTATTACGGCCCGGTTCTGCGGTCCGGGCTCATTGAAAACAATGGCCGCGGCCATGTGCATGTGCGGGCGGCCTGCGGCTGACAGTCCGCTGACAGTCCGCAGCCGGCCGACCCGAAAATCACGGCCGTGCACACGGCTACGGTCGTGTGCATGAGGCCTAAGGGTATGTTCACACGACCTCTTTTCAGACGTACTGGAGACGTTTTACGCCTCGAATTACGCCTGAAAAGACGGCTCCAATACGTCGGCAAACATCTGCCCATTGCTTGCAATGGGTCTTACGATGTTCTGTGCAGACGAGCTGTCATTTTACGCGTCACTGTCAAAATAACGTAATTGGAGCCGTTTTTCATTGACTCTAATGAAAACCAGGTCCAATTACGTCCGTAAAAGACGCCGCGAAAAACGCGTGCACTTGTAAAAACGTCTGAAATTCAGGAGCTGTTTTCTCCTGAAAACTGCTCCATATTTTCAGACGTATTTAGCGTTGTCGTGTGCACATACCCTAAGCCTCACTTGCCTCAGTTAAAGTCAACGTACACGATTGACAATAAGGAATATATTGAGCAAAAATTACTTCCATGGGAGATGTTGCAAGGTGCAAACCACTGCTGACCAAAAAGAGCACAAAAGCTCGTCTCGCATTTGTCAAAAAACATCTACAAGTTTTTTCCAAGACTTTTGGGATATTATTCTGTGGACTTAGGGTATGTTCACACGTAGTCAACCAAAACGTCTGAAAATCCAGAGCTGTTTTCAAGGGAAAACAGACCCTGCTTTTCAGACGTTTTTTACCAACTCGCATTTTTACCAACTCATTTTTTTACCAACTCGTTTTTGGAGCTGTTTTCATTGGAGTCTATGAGAAAACAGCTCCAAAAACGTCTGAAAGAAGTGTCCTGCACTTCTTTTGACGAGGCTGTATTTTTACGAGTCGTCGTTTGACAGCTGTCAAACGACGACGCGTAAATAACAGGTCGTCTGCACAGTACGTCGGCAAACCCATTCAAATGAATGGGCAGATGTTTGCCGACGTATTGTAGCCATATTTTCAGACGTAAAACGAGGCATAATACGCCTCGTATACGTCTGAAATTTGGCCGTGTGAACATACCCTAAGGCCTCATGCACACGAACTTATTTTTTTCCTCCCGTAATTACGAACCCACAGACTTCTAGTGGCCACGGATACCTTCCCGTATGCTTACAGGAAGGTGCCCGTGCTGTTGAAAAATATGGAACATATCCTATTTCAGGCTATAACGGCACTGGCAGGCCCATAGAAGTTTATGGGGTTCCCTTAATTACGGGTGGCTTCGTGTGTGCACCCGTAATTAAGGGAGCGTTGCTAGGCGACGTCAGGGGATAGTCACTGTCCAGGGTGCTGAAAGAGTAAGCTGTCACTGTCCAGGGTGCTAACATTGCATTCTACCATAAGAACATCATACCAACATTTAAACATGGTGGTGGGAGTGTGATAATATGTGGCTGCTTTGTTTCTGCAGGACCTGGACAACTTGTCATAATTGATGGAACCATAAATTCTGCTATCTAACAGAAAATCCTAAAGGAGAATGCCCGCCCCTTCAGTTCGTGACCTAAAACTCAAGCGCAGTTGGGTTATGCAGCAGGATAGTTATCCGAACAAGAAAAGCAAGTCCATCTCTAAATGGCTCAAAAGAAACAAATTTGAGGTTATGCAGTGACCGAGTCAAAGTCCTGACTTGAATCCTACTAAGTTGCTGTGGAAAAAACTTAAACAGTCATGCTTGAAAACCCTTCATTGTAGCCGGACTAAAACAATACTGGAAGGAATGGGCCAAAATTCCTCCTCTGCAATGTGAAAGACTCATCGCAACTTATTGCAAACATTTGATTGCAGTTAATAGTGGCAAGTGTGCTGCAACCAGTTATTAAGTCTAGAGGCAATTACATTTTCACATGGATGTTATAGATTTTGAATAAATCTTTATCCTCAATAAATGAAATAATCATGTAAACGCTGCATTTTAGGGTTATTCATGTTTTTACTCATGCCTTCATCTTATATTAACCCCTATCGGCACGAGTAAGTAACTGTACGTCGTTGCGGGAAGTTACTTCCCGCACGAGGACGTACAGTTACTGAGTTTTTTCCGATGCACACTGTCGCCGACAGTGTGCACCGGAAATCGGGAGGTCAGGTGTCGCCGACAGCTGATACTCCACTATTGCCGGCCCGCGGTCCTTTGCCGCTGATTTAGGCGAATTAATCCTTTAAATTCGGCGATCGGTTGCAATTGCCGAATTTTAGGGGTTTCTAGCATATTGGCGATTTCGGTCCGAAATCGCGGGGTTTGCGATAGTTAGTATGGATTCCGTGTTTGCTTCCGTGTCTGCCATGGACGGAAGCCCATCAGGACCAACCTTCAGCTGGTCCTGATAGGCTTCCTGTCAGAGTGACAGGAAGTTACTGTGTCGTACCCGATGCACACTGTCGGCGACAAGGTGTGCATTGGGAACTGGGAGATCAGCTGTCCCCGACAGCTGACACTCCAATGTTGCCGATCAGCGGCTCATCGCTCGATTGCGATCTCCGCATGTAGAGGGTTTGTAGCACATCAGCAGCCCCCATGCAATTGTGGGGGCTGCTGATGCTTGTGATGGCATCCGGAGGCCAGGCAACGGCCTCCGGGTCTGCCATGTATGGAAGCCTATGAGGACCAGCCTCTGGCTGGCCCTCGTAGACTTACTGTCAGAGTGACTGTGATGTCACACTGACAGTTGGAATACGTTAGGGCATGCCCAGATGTGGCGGAATTCTTCCGCTTCTGTCCGCATCAATGCCGCACAGAATCTGCGTTGCAGATTCTGTTGCGGCTCTGCCCAAAATGGGCATTAAATTGATGCGGACTAGCCGTTGGGTATTAAGGTGAAGTACTTCCCTTCTCTCTATCAGTGCAGGATAGAGAGAAGGGACAGCATTTTCCCTAGTGAAAGTAAAAGAATTTCATACTTACCGGCCGTTGTCTTGGTGACGCGTCCCTCTTTCGGCATCCAGCCTGACCTCCCTGGATGACGCGGCAGTCCATGTGACCGCTGCAGCCTGTGATTGGCTGCAGCCGTCACTTAGACCGAAACGTCATCCTGGGAAGCCGGACTGGTGGAAGAAGCAGGGAGTTCTCGGTAAGTATGAACTTCTATTTTTTTACAGGTTGATGTATATTGTGATCGGTAGTCACTGTCCAGGGTGCAGAAACAGTTACTGCCGATCGCTTAACTCTTTCAGGAGCCTGGACAGTGACTATTTACTGACGTCGCCTAGCAATGCTCCCGTCATTACGGGTGCACACACGTAGTCACCCGTAATTACGGGTGCACACACGTAGTCACCCGTAATTACGGGTGCACACACGTAGTCACCCGTAATTATGGGTGCACACACGTAGTCACCCGTAATTATGGGTGCACACACGTAGTCACCCATAATTATGGGTGCACGCACGTAGTCACCCGTAATTATGGGTGCACACATGTAGTCACCCGTAATTACGGGAGCCCCATTGACTTCCTCAGTCTGGCTGTAGACCTAGAAATACATAGGTCCAGCCAGAATAAAGAAATGTCATGTTAGTAAAACCAATACGCTCCGCAGCACACATAACATCTACATAACATCTGCGGACTTCATTGCGGAATTTTGACTCTCCATTGAAGTCAATGGAGAAATTCCGCAATGAGTCCGCAACAAGTCCGCTACACGTCCGCAACAACCATTGTATGCTGCGGACACCAAATTCCGCTCCGCAGCCTATGCTACGCAGCGGAATTGTCTGCAACGTGTAAACGAACCCAACCACAAAGCTGTGGAAGGCAATGGAGAAACGTGTATGCTGCGGATCTCCGCTGCGGACTGTCCACAGCGGAATTCCAGAGCAATTCCGCTACGTGTGGTCATGCCCTAACACTACCTAGGTAATGTATTCTAGCAGCGATCAGAGCTGCAGGTCAAAAAAATAAAGTGTAAAAAGTAAAAAAAAAAGTTAATAAACAAAAAATAAAGTGTAAAAAGTAAAAAAAAAAGTTAATAAAAATGTTTTATAAAAGTGTACAAATAAAGGTTTTTGTTTTCCTATAATAAGTCATAAGGGAAAAATTAAAACGTTAAAAAAAAGTACACATATTTGGTATCACCGTGTTCGTAACGACCCAAACTATGAAACTATAATGTTAATTTTTCCGCACGGTGAACGCCGCAAACAAAATAAACAGAAAACGATGTCAACATCGCTATTTTTTGGTCACCACCCCTCACAAGATATAGAATAAAAAGTGATCAAAAAGTTGTATTTACCCCAAAATAGTACCAATAAGAACTACAACCTGTCCCGCAAAAAACAAGACTTCCCACAGCTTTTTTGACGAAAAAATAAAAAAGTTACGGCTCAGAATATGGTGTCTCAGAAAATAAATTATTTTATAGAAACGAAAATTTATTGTGCAAACGCTGCAAAACGTAACAAAAACTATACACATATGGTATGGGCGTAATCGTACCGACCGGCAGAATAAAGCTAAATTTAATTTATTGCGTAAGGTGAACGCTGTAAGAAATAAAGAATTTAAAGCGCCAAAATCGCTGTTAAAATAGCTCTAAAAAGATCCTGTGGGGTCAAAATGCTCACTATACCCCTAGAAAAATTCCTTGAGGGGTGTAGTTTCCAAAATAGGGTCACTTTTGGGGGGTTTCCACTGTTTTGGTCCCTCCGGGGCGTTGCAAACCCGACATGGCACTGAAAATCAATCCTGCAAAATCTAAAAGGCGCTCCTTCCTTCCTGAGCCCTGCTGTGGGTCCAAACATCAGTTTATGACCACATATGGGGTATTGCCGTAATCGGGAGAAATTGATTTACAAATGTTGGGGTGCTTTTTCTCCTTTATTCCTTGTAAAAATGAAAAAATTCTATGTTTCCACAGAAAAATAGGTGATTTTCATCTTCTCAGACTAATTCCACTAAATTCTGCAAAAAAACTGTGGGGTCAAAATGCTAACTATACCCCTAGAAAAATGCCTTGTGGGGTGTAGTTTTTTGGGGTTTCGACTGTTTAGGTACCACAAGACCTCTTCAACCCTGACATGGTGCCTAAAATATATTCCTAAAAAAAGGAGACCCAAAATCCACTAGGTGCTACTTTGCTTCTGAGCACGGTGTTTCAGTTCATTAGGACACTAGGGCCACATGTGGGATATTTCTAAAATTTGCAGAAACTGGGCAATAAATATTGAGTTGCGTTTCTCTGGTAAAACCTTCTGTGTTTCAGATTTTTTTTTATTACAAATGAATTTCAGCAAAAAAAAAAGAAATTTGTAAATTTCACCTCTACTTTGCCTTAATTCCTGTGAAACGCCTAAAGGGTTCAAATACTTTCTGAATGTGGTTTTGAATACCTTGAGGGGTGCAGTTTTCAAAATCTGGTGATTTATGGGGACTTTCTAATATAGAAGGCCCTCAAAGCCACTTCAGAACTGAACTGGTCCCTGAAAAAATGGCCTATTGAAATTTTCTTGAAAATATGAGAAATTGCTGCTAAAGTTCTAAGTAACGTCCTAGAAAAAAACGTGAAAAAAAATTATGCAAACATAAAGTAGACATATGGGGGATGTTAACTAGTAACTATTTTGTGTGGTATTACTATCTGTTTTACAAGCAAATACATTTAAATTTAGAAAAATGCTAATTTTTGCTAAAATTTGACGTTTTTCACAAATAAATATTGAATTTATCGACCAAATTTGGTCACTAACATAAAGTACAATATGTCACGAGAAAACAATCTCAGAATGGCTTGGATAGGTAAAAGCATTCCGGAGTTATTACCACATAAAGTGACACATGTCAGATTTGAAAAAATCATCTGTGTCCACAAGGCCAAAACAGGCCTAAAGGGGTTAAAATTAGTGGAATGATCTGAAACCTTTTAAAGCGAGAAATTAGCAGAAATACACAAAATCGGGTGAGGGACAAATACTTTTTAAAAAAAATTGACCTCTGATGGAAGGCTGCAACACTGTATAGGCGTACAGTGGATATGTCCCCCAAATACCATAGGCAGAGCGCTACCTGAAGCGTTGCGCCCGAGGAAGCTCCTGACTTCACTGTTTATATATCGACAGTGATGTAAAGAGCTTTGTGATGACATCTAAAGCGCTCTGGTCGGGGATACTGGCCCTGGGGAATCTACTGACATTACTGTCCATATATGGACAGGGATGTCGGGAGCTTTTCGATGCCGGAGTTCCCTGCCAGAGGGTCAGAATCCCTCTGGCCCGGGATTGTGGCCGTAGGGAAGCTCCATATCAGGAGCTTTGCAATGCCGGAGTCCCCAGTGCTCTGGCTGGGGACTCTAGGCTCCTCTCGAACGGTGGCCCTATGCCCCTGCGATCGCAAATCTATATCTCCCGCGACTTTCAAAGCAGCCGAAGTCCTCAGCTGCGATCTCTGCCCAGGGAACTTACGTCACTGGAGCCTCCATGTGGTAGTCCTAGTTCTGTAACTGCCCAGTTACGTCACTGGGGCTACCCCAGGGAAGCTTCAGTGATATCATTTTCATCCGTTTTCATGTCTGTTCCTGCTTTCTTTTCAGCATCTCCTAGCAACTTATTTGTTAAAATGAAACCGCAATCGTATTGCGTCTGTGTGCTGTCCAATTTTTTCACAGACCCATTGTGTTTAACAAGAGAGCCTAGCGTGAGAATTGGACCAAAGTAGTGCATGCTGCGATTTTCTCTGCATGGACCAGTAGTCCATGCGGAAAATCAGACATGTGAATTGGACCTTTGACTTTAATGTGTCAGTATTCAGTCCATTCGCTGTCTGTTCTACACTCAAACGTGAAAATGCTCGTCTGAATAAGCCCTTATAAGAAAGATTTGTGAGCAACATTTTTAATACATGTATATTAGACAACTGCATGATTTCCTATTCTATAAGTAAATAAATTCAACAAATAAAAATCGGACAACCCTTTTAATTTTATACTACCTTAATCTCATGTAGTTTTAATTACTTCAATTTAAATTATATATGTGTGGACAAAGTACATAATAATGTATAATAGTCTTTGATTTTTAATTTCCACTTAATTCAGACACAATTCAGATGATTTATGTCAAATCTACAGTTAAAATCTAAGTGTATAATTATATGTTGTTTATTACTCATACGTGTACATGCTGTATTATTTAACATTTAGATATATTATTATTGCACAATTTTCCTCTTCATTTATTTTATCATCTGCTATAGAAATGATTAGAGGTCATTAATCTAGTAAAAAACTTATCACAGTTTATTTATTATTAATTAATGGAAAGACTCAGGCATTTCAGGTGCATGAAAGAACTGAACATCTTATTTACACTCCAATGGCCAAGTCTGTTAAGCCAAATTTATGCTATCTATTTATGAAGCAGCCAAAGGTAAAATTACGTTCAATGTAAAAACAATATTGTCTTGCAGCAATATTTGAAGTCTTTACGTTCTTACGCACATAATACGAATTTATGATCTTACATATGTAATAGATTTTTATATTCCATATATATATATATATATATATATATATATATTTTTTTACATTTTTCCCTGTAAAGCTGCTATATCGGCGTAACTACCAGGATAGAGTAAAAGCAGCTTGGTCCAAGGAAGTGGGGTACAGTTTGTGACCACTGTAAAAAAAAACATCTGACAGATTTATGGAATATCCACAGGACATGCCATAAATGTCCGATATATGTGGGTTCCACCTTTGGGACCCACACCTATCTCTAGAACGGGGCCGCCTGACACCCTTCCTATCTTCTTCTGCTGTTGCTGGGCTCAGGCCACTTCGTAACACAGCTTTGCTATGCTGTTTCTGGAACTCCCATATAAGTGAATGGGAGTTCCGGAACTTTAAAGCTTCATTGTGGCTGCTATGGGCAACTACACCAGTTTTTCTTTTAGACATTTTTGCTAAATTCCCATTTTGTTAGACTTTTGCTTTTTATGTTAAATGTAGCATAAAATCCCTTGGGAGATTCTCCTTTTTCATTTTTAGCAAAAACTTTCAAGTGCCAACTGTTTTCATTCATATGCTCAATAATTCAGTGAGATACCCTGATACACTAAATTAGCCTTTACTATTGTTTTATTGTTTTATTGTATGAGCTGTGTATTTCAGGGAAGTTATTACTTTAATTAAACTTTGATAAACATTTTTTTTAGCATCATATTGTTGCAATAAAGACATGCAAAATCACAGACTCTATGGTCACATTCAAACATGACGGAATTGCCACAGATTTGACATTTACAGTACATTACATGCGAATAGCATTTAAAAAAAAAACCTCCACATGTAGTGGAAAAAGATTTGCGCTGAAAACAGAACTTGCAATGCATAGGGTGAAATCCAGAGCCAATCCTCAGCACAATCGACATGTTTAATTTCGACATAGTTTAACTCCTCAAATGCACCAGATGATGGCAACAGTGGTATTTGGCTCTCAGAAATTAGTGACACAAAAACAAATGATTTAAAAGAAAGGTGTTTTATTGTACAAAAGTAATAAACCATGAAAAAAAAAGTTCGAACTATGGTACCACTTTAATTGTAACGAATAAAGTTAACATGTCATTTTTACTGCACGGTGAATACCGCGAAAACAAAACCCCAAACAATTCCATTTTCTTTCACCCCCGACCCTCAAAAAAAATAAAATGGGGAAAAGTTCTATAAGTTATATGTACGTTACAATGGTTCCATTTTTTTTTTTTGAAAAAAGAGACTCTTCCCACAATACGCAATCCCTCATCCTGCTTTCTTTTCAGCATCTCCTAGCAACTTATTTGTTAAAATTAAAACGCAATCGTATTGCGTCTGTGTGCTGTCCAATTTTTTCACAGACCCATTGTGTTTAACAAGCGAGCCTAGCGTGAGAATTTGACCAAAGTAGTGCATGCTGAGACTCTTCCCACAAAACACAATCCCTCATACTGCTACGTCAAAGGAAAAATAAAAAGTTATGCCCCTTAGAATGCAGCAGGGGCTTTGCTAGGGTCTTAAAAGATATGGGGCACAAGCCCCGAGACATATATTTACCCCGCCCCCCGAAAAATAAATGCATTTTTACATACATATCGGAGATAGCATATCTATAAGACTAAGGCTCCTATAGCTACACCGCTGGATAGAATTGGATGCATTGCCTCAGCAGACAGTAACATACATGATAGGCTTAGATACATGGCCCCAGCAGACAGTATCACACATGATAGGCTTAGATACAGGTCCCCAGCAGACAGTATCACACATGATAGGCTTAGATACAGGTCCCCAGCAGACAGTATCACACATGATGGACTTATTCAACATACTCAGCATATTCAGATGAGCGTGAATCTCATCCGTGTGCTGTGCGTTGAAATAATGCACAGCAAACTGACCCGTTGATTTCAATGGGGCCATTCACACATGCATGAGATTTCACACAGCGAGTATCCGTTGCGTGAAACTCACTGCATGTCCTATATTAGTGCGTTTTCATGCACCTAGTCGCTCATTGAAGACAATAGGTGCGTGATAATCATGGAAAGCACACGGACGCACATCCATGTTCTGTCTGTGTTTCACGCATCAATTACACTGAAAAAAACCAGTGCTTGCAAGTGCGTGAAAAACACATGCCACACGCGAAGCACACTGATGCAAAACGCAACACACACGACCAGATTTACGCAAGATTGAATGTAGCCTTAGATACAGGGCCCCAGCAGTAAGTATCCTTGTACTAAACCTAAGGAGCAAATTTGGCATTTCTGGGGCCCCAAGCAAAGTTATGTCTTGGGGCTCTAATCAAACACCTTTAGAGAGTTCCCTACGCAATGTCCCCTGTATATAGTGTATTTATATAGTTATATAAATATATAGTTATATATTTATAGTGTATTTATATAGTGTCACAACCCCCCTGTATTGTTCCACACACATTCCCACTGCTATACATCCCCTATGTAGACAGTGCCATCTATTCCCTTGTAGGTAGTCCCACATACCCACCTTGTCTCAGCAGACAGTATCATACATGATAGGCTTAGATACATGGCCCCAGCAGACAGTATCACACATGATAGGCTTAGATACATGGCCCAGCAGACAGTATCACACATCATACAGGGCCCCAGCAGTAAGTATCAATGTAACACCCCCCAAAAAAATATGTGTGTGTTTTTTTGGTGTGTTTTTTACAAGTTCGGTTGTTGGACTACGTCAGATTCGAGGACTACTTAGAGTACAGCTTTATAATCTCAATAATATGGTTAATGACGGTTGTGTGGGTGTTTTTTTTATTTTAACCCCTTCAGGACCGAGCTCACTTTGGCCCAGCCCCATTTTTTCAAATCTGACATGTGTCACTTTATGTGGTAATAACTCCAGAATGCTTTTGCCTATCCAAGCGATTCTGAGATTGTTTTCTCGTGACATATTGGTCAATAAATTCATTGTTTATTTGTGATAACACCAAAATTTAGAGAAAACTTGCAAAAATTATGATTTTTCTCATTTTAAATTTATCTGCTTGTAAGACAGACAGTAATACCACACAAAATAGTTACTATTTCACATATTCCATATGGCTACTTTATATTTGCATTGTTTTTTGAACATTATTTTATTTTTCTACGACGTTACAAGGCTTAGAACTTTAGCAGCAATTTCTCACATTTTCAAGAAAATTACCAAAACCTATTTTTATAGGCACCAGTTCAGTTCTGAAGTGGCTTTGAGGGCCTTATATATAGAAACCCCCATAAGTCACCCAATTTTAAAAACTACACCCCTCAAAATATTCAATACAGCATTTAGAAAGTTTCTTAACCCTTTAGGTATTTCACAGGAATTAAAGCAAAGTAGAGGGGAAATTTACAAATTTTTTGTCGGAAAATTCATTTTAATCAATTTTTTTCTGTAACACAAAAGGATTTACCAGAGAAACGCAACTCAATATATATTACCTGTATTGTGCAGCTTTAGAAATATCCCACATGTGGCCCTAGTGCGGTAATGGACTGAACCACAGGCCTCAGAAGCAAAGGAGCACCTTGTGGATTTTGGTGCCTCCTTTTTATTAGAATATATTTTAGGCACCATGTCAGGTTTGAAGAGGTCTCGTGGGGCCAAAACAGTGGAAACACCTCCAAAAAGACACCATTTGGCAAACTACACACCTCAAGGAATTCATCAAGGGGTGTAGTGAGCATTTTAACCCCACAGGTTTTTTGCTGAATTATGTGGAATTAGTCCGTAAAAATGAAAATCTAAATTTTTTTCAATAAAAGCAATTTCTCCTGATTACGACAATACCCCATATGTGGTAATAAACGGCCGTTTGGACGCACAGCAGGGCTCAGAAGCGCTAATTGGCTTTTGGAGATCAAGTTTACTCAATTGGTTTTCGGGTGTCATCGCATTTGCAAAGCCCCTGAGGGACCAAAACAGTGGACAACCCCCAGAAGTGACCCCATTTGGGAAACTACAGCCCTAAAAATAATTTGTCTAGTGGTATAGTGAGCATTTTGATCCCATAGGTTTTTTTGCTGAATTAGGCCGTCAAAACTTCTATTGTTTTTTATTCTTTTTTTTTACGGCGTTCGCTATAAATTACATATTTCATTTATTCTGCGGGCCGATGCGATTACGGCGATACCATATGTATATAAGTTTTTTTATGTTTTATGGTGTTTGCACGATAAAATTACGGTTTTAAAAAAAATTGCCGTTTTTGTGTCGCCATATTCTAAGGGTATGTGCACACACACTAATTACGTCCGTAATTGACGGACGTATTTCGGCCGCAAGTCCCGGACCGAACACAGTGCAAGGAGCCGGGCTCCTAGCATCATACTTATGTACGATGCTAGGAGTCCCTGCCTCGCTGCAGGACAACTGTCCTGTACTGTAATCATGATTACAGTACGGGACAGTTGTCCTGCAGCGAGGCAGGGACTCCTAGCATCGTACATAACTATGATGCTAGGAGCCCGGCTCCCTGCACTGAGTTCGGTCCGGTACTTGCGGCTGAAATACGTCCGTCAAATACGGACGTAAATAGTGTGTGTGCACATACCCTAAGAGCCACAACTTTTTTATTTTTCTATCAGGAAAGCTGTGTGAGGGCTTGTTGTTTGCAGAACAAACTGTAGTTTTTATCGGTACAATTTTTGGGTACATGCGACTTTTTGATCCCTATTTATGAAAATTATTTGGGAGCTGAAGTGACTAAAAATAGCGATTCCGGTATAGTTTTTTAATTATTTTTTTTATTGCGGTCACCGTGCGGGATAAATTACATTATATGTTTATAGTTCAGGCCGTTACGGACGCAGCGATACCAATTATGCGTAGTTTATTTTTTTTTTTCATTTTTTTCCAATAATAAAGGACTTTATAAGGGAAAAAAGTCAATTTTTAAATTTTTTTTTAGTCCTTCTATGGACTTGAAGATCCAATTGTTGGATAGTTTTTATAATACCCTGCAATTCTTAAGTATTGCAGGGTATTATACCTGTCAGTTTCACACTGACAGGAGGCATATTAGGTCCTGCCTCAATAAATGGCAGACCCGAAGCCTTTGTTAGGCTTCCGGTTGACATAGCAATCACCCCCCCCCGCAACAGTCGCCACCCCGCAATCGCGTAGCGGGGTGCCAATGTTGCCATAACAACTTAAATCCGGCAGTCACTATTGACTGCCGCAATTAAGGGGTTAATCGGGTCGGATCACCGCTGTGATCCGGCCCGATGTTTTCCCCCAGTACTAAGGCTGCTAGTAGCAGCCTGTACTGGGAGATGCCGGGCTGCGGGGAGCGTCTGTGTGCTCTGTTAGGAGCACACGTAGATTAACGGGCTTCAGGCACAACGACCAGCTCTGTAGCCCGTTAATCTACGTTGGGTGGTCGGGAAGGGGTTAATAAAATATTTTTTCTATGTACTTAGCAATGGTCCATTACTAAGACAGGGCTTAATGTTTGCCGGTGAAAAGGCTAGCACTAACCCACCCATTATTACCCCGGAACGAACCCACCACCACCAGAGGTACCGGGAAGAGGTGAGTACTATCCAGTACTCGACCATCTGTACTGATGGCCGGGTACTGGGGTGACTGCAGGCTGGTATTACTAGGCTGGGAAAGGCCAAAAACAGTGAGCTTTCCCACCCTGGTAATGCTCGCCTGCTGCTGCTATGTTGTGTCTGGCTTGTTATGAAAAATGCGGGGGGGGGGGGGGGGACAGCACGCTTTTCCCAATTTTTTTTTTTTTTTAAATGATGTGGGGTCCACCCCATTTTTGATAATCAGAGCCAGACAAAACACAGTACTTGTGACTTTGGCATTGACTTTTTGAATGATGTGACTTGTATTCACCTGAGACCGTTTTTAATTATGTTTTTTAATTGTTTGTCTAACAATTGTAGGGGGGTCATTTTGTCCTCAGAAAGGGGACTAATAAAGTTTATTTTTATATTATTTTTTCGTTATTTATTATTGAATAGTTTCACTAGACAACATTGGTTTTGTGAATATAATTATTTTGTCTTATGCTATAGATATATGCTCGGGATATACAGTGAAGGAAATAAGTATTTGATCCCTTGCTGAATTTGTAAGTTTGCCCACTGTCAAAGGCATGAACAGTCTAGAATTTTTAGGCTAGGTTAATATTACCAGTGAGAGATAGATTATACAAAAAAACAAAAACAGAAAATCACATAGTCAAAATGATATATATTTATTTGCATTGTGTACAGAGAAATAAGTATTTGATCCCCTACCAACCATTAAGAGTTCAGCCTCCTCCAGACCAGTTACACGCTCCAAATCAACTTGGTGCCTGCATTAAAGACAGCTGTCTTACATGGTCACCTGTATAAAAGACTCCTGTCCACAGACTCAATTAATCAGTCTGACTCTAACCTCTACAACATGGGCAAGACCAAAGAGCTTTCTAAGGATGTCAGGGACAAGATCATAGACCTGCACAAGGCTGGAATGGGCTACAAAACCATAAGTAAGACGCTGGGTGAGAAGGAGACAACTGTTGGTGCAATAGTAAGAAAATGGAAGACATACAAAATGACTGTCAATCGACATCGATCTGGGGCTCCATGCAAAATCTCACGTCGTGGGGTATCCTTGATCCTGAGGAAGGTGAGAGCTCAGCCGAAAACTACACGGGAGGAACTTGTTAATGATCTCAAGGCAGCTGGGACCACAGTCACCAAGAAAACCATTGGTAACACATTACGCCGTAATGGATTAAAATCCTGCAGTGCCCGCAAGGTCCCCCTGCTCAAGAAGGTACATGTACAGGCCCGTCTGAAGTTTGCAAATAAACATCTGGATGATTCTGAGTGTGATTGGGAGAAGGTGCTGTGGTCAGATGAGACTAAAATTGAGCTCTTTGGCATTAACTCAACTCGCCGTGTTTGGAGGAAGAGAAATGCTGCCTATGACCCAAAGAACACTGTCCCCACTGTCAAGCATGGAGGTGGAAACATTATGTTTTGGGGGTATTTCTCTGCTAAGTGCACAGGACTACTTCACCGCATCAATGGGAGAATGGATGGAGCCATGTACCGTCAAATCCTGAGTGACAACCTCCTTCCCTCCACCAGGACATTAAAAATGGCTCGTGGCTGGGTCTTCCAGCACGACAATGACCCGAAACATACAGCCAAGGCAACAAAGGAGTGGCTCAAAAAGAAGCACATTAAGGTCATGGAGTGGCCTAGCCAGTCTCCAGACCTTAATGCCATCGAAAACTTATGGAGGGAGCTGAAGATCCGAGTTGCCAAGCGACAGCCTCGAAATCTTAATGATTTACAGATGATCTGCAAAGAGGAGTGGGCCAAAATTCCATCTAACATGTGTGCAAACCTCATCATTCAACTACAAAAAAACGTCTGACTGCTGTGCTTGCCAACAAGGGTTTTGCCACCAAGTATTAAGTCTTGTTTGCCAAAGGGATCAAATACTTATTTCTCTGTGCACAATGCAAATAAATATATATAATTTTGACAATGTGATTTTCTTTTTTTTTTTTAATATAATCTATCTCTCACTGGTAAAATTAACCTAGCCTAAAAACTCTAGACTGTTCATGTCTTTGACAGTGGGCAAACTTACAAAATCAGCAAGGGATCAAATACTTATTTCCTTCACTGTATATATATAGGTTATAAAATAAAACACAGCATCAGCAGACTAGCATTACCAAAGTGGGAAGGACCACTGTTTTTGGGCTTTCCCAGCCTAGTAATACCAGCCTGCCCATGCCCCAGTGACCGACCATCACTACAGATGGTCGGCTACTTGATCGTTACCGGCTCTTCTTGGTACCCCTGGCGGCGGTGGGTACTGGGGTAATATTGGGGGGTTACTGTTAGCCTATTCACCAGCTAACACTAAGCCCCGCCTTAGTAATGGATGCTGTCAATCCGCCAGTGGCCATTACTAAGGCGGTAGTATTGACGTTTAAAGGAAAGTACAAATACATAGAAGAAATATTTTATTGAAATAAAAAAAAACACCCAACACTCATTAACCATTTTATTGAAAATAAAAAAAAGCCGTCATCGAAAATGTCCTCGAATCCGAAGTAGTACAACAACCGAGCCTGTAAAAAAAACAGAAACACAAAAAAAATACATTAGTAACAAAGGTGGTAGGCTTAGATACAGGGCCCACGTGTGATCCTGTCTGTTAGACCATGTATCTAAGCCTACCACAAGGCAGGATTAGATGCAGGACCCCAGCAGACAGTAATCTAATACTGTATAAGATTACAGTCTGCTGGGGCCCTGTATCTAAGCCTACTATGTGGTAGGCTTAGATATAGGGCCCATCAGACAGGATCATACATGGGCCATGTATCTAAGCCTACCATTTGGTAGGCTTAGATACAGGGCCCAAAAGACAGGATCACACCATGTGTAATCCTGTCTGATGGGCCCGGTATCTAAGCCTACCACATGCTTGGCTTAGATACAAGGCTGCAGCAGACAGTAATCTTATACAGTGTAAGATTACTGTCTGCTGGGACTCTGTATCTAAGCCTACAATGTGATAGGCTTGGATACAGTGCCCATTAGACAGTATCATACATGGCCATGTATATAAACCTACTATATGGTAGCCTTAGACACATGGCCCATGTGTGGTACTGTCTGTTGGACCCTGTATCTAAGCCTACCACATGTTAGGCTAAGATACAGGGCCCCAGCAGACAGTAATCTTATACAGTATAAGATTACTGTCTGCTGGGGCCCTGTATCTAAGCCCACCATGTGGTAAGCTTAGATACAGGGCCCATGTCTGATACTTTCTGTTATACCCTGTATCTTAGCCTACCACAAGGCAGGCTTAGATACAGAACCCCAGCAGGCAGTAATGTTACACTTACCCACCTCTTCGGCTCCAGGTGCAGCAGATGTCCCGACACCATCCAGCGTCGTGATGTCAGGACTTCCGCTGCGCTTGGGAAGGAGTGTAAATGTAGTGTTATTACTACAGTAACAGGGACCCGTGTATTTTATGACATAGGCCCCAGTTACTATAGTAAATTTTTATAGATGCAGTGCGGCGGGCCGTGACAATTGTGACTGCTGCGACCCCTGTATCTACTTGGACTACTTCGATTACACCTTTTGTATTCTCAATAAAATGGTTATTGAGGGTTGTGTGTTTTTTTTTTTATTTCAATAAAATGTTTTTTCTATGTCCTTGAATTTTTTTAACCTCTTCCCTCTTTGGCCGCTTTTGACCTTCCTGACAGAGCCTCATTTTTCAAATCTGACATGTTTCACTTTATGTGGTAATAACTTCGGAATGCTTTAACCTATCCAAGCGATTGTTTTCTCATGACACATTGGACTTTATGGTACTGGCAAAATTTGCTCAATACATTCAGTATTTAATTGTGAAAAACACGAAAATTTAGCGAAAAATTGCAAAAATTTGCATTTTTCTAAATTTAAATGTATCTGCTTGTAAGACAGGCAGTTATACCACACAAAATAGTCGCTAATTAACATCCCCCATATGTCTACTTTAGATTGGCATCGTTTTTTGAACATCCTTTTATTTTTCTAGGACGTTACAAGGCTTAGAACTTTAGCAGTAATTTCTCACATTTTCAAGAAAATTTGAAAAGGCTCTTTTTACAGGAGCCAGTTCAGTTGTGAAGTGGCTTTGAGGGTATTATATATTAGAAACCCCCAAAAAGACACCCCATTTTAAAAACGTCACCCCTCAAAGTATTCAAAACAACATTTAGAAAGTTTCTTAACCCTTTAGACATTTCGCATTTCACATTTCCAATGTAGAGGTGAAATTTACAAATTTCATTTTTCGTCATTGCAGAAATTCATTTTTAATTCATTTTTTTTGTAACAAAGTTTTACCAGAGAAATGCAACTCAATATTTATTCCCCAGGTTCTGCAGTTTTTGGAAATATCCCACATGTGGCCCTAGCGTGCTTATAGACTGAAGCTCCAGCTTCAGAAGCAATGGAGCACCTAGAGGATTTTTGGCCTCCTTTTTATTAGAATATATTTTAGGCACCATGTCGGGTTTGAAGAGTACTTGAGGTGCCAAAACAGTGGAAATCCCCCAAAAGTGACCCCATTTGGGAAACTACACCCCTTAAGGAAATTATCTAGGGGTATTGTGAGCATTTTGACTCTACGGGTCTATTGCAGAAATTATTGGAAGTAGGTCATGAAAATGGAAATCTACATTTTTTCAAAGAAAATGTAGGTTTAGCTAATTTTTTTTTATTTCCACAAGGACTAAAGGAGAAAAAGCACCGCAAAATTTGCAAAGAAATTTCTCCTGGGTAAAACAGTACCCCATATGTGGTAAAAAACGTTTTTTTGGGCACACAGCAGAGTTCAGAAGGGAAGGAGCGCTATTTGGCTTTTGGAGCTCAAATTTAGGAGGAATGGTTTGTGGAGGCCATGTCACATTGCAAAGCCCCTGAGGGACCAAAACAGTGGAAACCCCCCACAAGTGGCCTCATTTTGGAAACTAAACCCCTTGAGGAAATAATCTAGGGGTATAGTTAGCATTTTGACCCCGCAGGTGTTTTGCAGAAATTACTGGAAGTAGGCCGTGAAAATGAAAATCTACTTTCTTTCAAAGAAAATGTCGGTTTAGCTAATTTTTCTAATTTCCACAAAGACTAAAGGAGAAAAAGCACCACAAAATTTGTAAAGCAATTTCTTCCTCGTAAAACAATATCCCATATGTGGTCATAAACGGCTTACGGAGGCCAGGTCGCATTTGCAAAGCCCCTGAGGGACCAAAACAGTGAAAATGCCCAAAAAGTGACTCCATTTAGGAAACTAAACCCCTTGAGGAATTAATCTAGGGGTGTAGTGAGCATTTTGACCCCACAGGTGTTTCATAGAATTTATTAGAATTGGGCAGTGAAAATAAAAACAATCCTTTTTCTTCAATAAGACCTAGCTTTAGCTCAAAATGTTTCATTTTCTCAACAAATAAAGGAAAAAAAGAACCCCAAAATTTGTAAAGAAACGTCTCTGGAGTACGGAAATACCTCATATGTGCTCATAAACGGCTGTTTGGGCACACGGCAAGGATCAGAAGAGATGGAGCACCATTATGCTTTTGGAGCACAGATTTTGCTGGATTGGTTTCTTGACACTATGTCGCTTTTGCAAAGTCCCTAAGCTACCAGTACAGTGGAAACTACAAAAAAGGGACACCATTTGGGATACTACACCCCTTGAGGAATTAATCTAGGGGTGTAGTGAGCATTTTGAACCCACAGGTGTTTCATAGATTTTATTTGAATTGGGCAGTGAAAATAAAAATATTTTTTTTTCCCAATAAGACATAGCCTTAGTGCAAAATTGTTCTTTTTCTCAAAAATAAAGGAGAAAAAGAACCCCAACATTTGTAAAGAAATTTCTCCCGAGTACGGCAATACCCCACATGTGGTCATAAACAAATTTTTGGGCACATAAGGGAAGGAGCGCCATTTGATTTTCGGAGTACAGATTTTGCTGGATTGGTTTTTGGTCGCTATGTCGCATTTGCAAAACCCCTGTGGGACCAAAACAGTGTAAAGCCCCCAAAAGTGACCCCATTTTGGAAACCACAGCCCTCAAGGTATTCACCTAGGAGTGTAGTGAGCATGTTAACCTCGCAGGTGTTTTGCACAAATTAGTGTGCACTCGATATTGCACAGTGAACATGGGATTTTTCAATAGATATGCCAATATGTGGTGCCCAGATTGTGCCACCATAACAAGACAGCTCTCTAATTATTATGCTGTGTTTCCCGGTTTTAGAATCACCATACATGGGGCACTAATCTTTTGCCTGTAAATTCGACAGGGCTCAGGAGTGAAAGAGTACCATGAGAAATGCACAGACGCTTAACCGCGCATGCGCTGAGAGCGCCGTATCCAGGAGTGCCTCAATGTTTGTCTGCGTTACCTTGGTGATGAGCGTCTGACGAATTTTTGACGAGACGTTTCAGCGACCATGCAGTCACATGGCACTTCCGGCGATGCGGTGTCTGTCATCATGGCTATTACGCGCCGATTTGCAGATTACCCACAGGTGGGAATTATCTTTTCTGTGCTCCCAGTACTCCTATAAAAAAAAAACATATTTTAAATTGGTCAGCCTTCTGACGAAGCCGGTCTCAGGCGAAACGCGCGTCGAGGCGTTCTTTTTCTGTGCCACATCTAGGTTGACGTATCCATTTCCTCCCACCATGTCTATAGGTATGATTTATTGCTTTTTGGTGTCATACTTCATCCCTTATTGATACTATTTACTTAGGGTTGTACATGAATAAGTATTCACCATTTATATTCACTTACCCATTGCTATATATTGTTGGGCTGTGTATTTTTGCTGTCTTTTACAGCTGCATATGTCCTCTACATTACATGGTGTTTTTGTGGACATGGTACAATAGTCTCTAGATGGGTTGTTTTGTTTACCCTCGGGTATAATTACATCTATACCTCTCTGATACTGCTCTTGGAATCTGACTTATTTTATTATTGACATTATTTCTGATATTACGTATTGTTATTTATTATGCACCAATAAAGATTTATATATTTTATGAAGATACGTGTCAGTTATATATTTATATGTATAATATTGGGTGCTATGTCCCCTATGTTTTTTGGTTGTTCTGCCTATAGTGGAGACTCCCCTGCTCTTCTGTTTTGAGGTAGTTTTTTTAGGTTTACTAGTGCCCAGCTTATGCCACTGGAGAGACACATCTCAAAAATTGTTAAAAGGGTTCTCCCGGGTATGGTGGTGCCATATATGTGGAAGTTAACTGCTGTTTGGGCACACTGTAGAGCTCAGATGGATGGGAGGGCCATTTGGTTTTTGAAGTGTAGATTTGCTTGGTAGTAGTTTTGTTTGAGTATTACTTGTATTTCAGTTTATAATTTTTGCTGGGAAGTGTTGTCCTGGTATAATACGGGCGCCCTCGCTTCCAGCAGATATGTTTGGGCCCTCCCCTTCCTGGTTCCCTAAATTTGGGGCCCTCTTGAAACAGACGAAATGTTCCCCTCTGATCTGCACAACAGCATATTTTTCTTTCCTGACTTATTGGAGCCTTAACTAATTTTATTTTTTCATAGACATAGTGGTATGAGGGCTGTTTTTTTGCGGGACGAGCAGTAGTTATTATTGGTACTGTTTTGGGTACATGCAATTTTTTTTATCACTTTTTATCCTATTTTTTGAGAGGCAAGGTGACCCAAAAAACAGCAATTCTGGCATATTTTTTTTTACCTAATTTATAGCACTTCTTTATGTTTTACAACTTTTTGCACAATAAAATTACTTTTGTAAACAGAATGTATTTTTTCTGTCGCCATGTTGTGAGAACCATAACTTTTACATTTTTTCGTCGACGGAGCTGTATGGGGGCTTATTTGTTGCGAGATGAGCTATAGTTTTTATAGGTGCCATTTTTGGATACATGCAACTTATTATTTAAATTTTTGTAGGGAAAAGTAACCAAAAAAACAGAAATTCTGGCATTGTTTTTTTTACTGTTTTTTTTTATGCCATTCATCGCGTGGAATAAATAACATAATATTTTTAGAGTTTAGGCCGTTATGGTCGCAGCGATACCAAATATTTATGGTTTATTTATTATTTTCAATAATAAAGGATAAGGGAAAAAGGGCTATTGTGTTTTATTTTATTACTTGAAACGTTTATTATATTTTTTACCACTTTTTTTTCCACTTTTTTTTTCCACTTTTCTTTAGTCCCACTAGGGGACTTGAAGTTCCAACTGTCAGATATTTTTTCTAATACATTGCCAGGGGCGTAACTAGGAAAGACTGGGCCCCATAGTAAACGCTTGACCGGGCCCCCCCCGGGTGCCACAAGCAGCCCCCCTTATAAATAGTGCCCCCTGTAAAATGTGCCATACAGCCCTCCTGTAGACAGTGTTATATAGCCCCGCCTATAGACAGTGTAACACCCCATTTGTAGATAGCGCCCCCACCTCCCCCTTGTAGATAGTGCCATACAGCCCCCCTGTAGATATCGCCATAAAGCTCCCACTGTATATAGCGCTGTACAGCTCCCACTGTATATTGTGCCACACAGCCCCACTCCCTTGTATACAGTGCCACACAGCCCCCCTTAGTAGAAATTGCAGCACACAGACCCCTGTAGATTGTGCCGCACTCAGCCCCCTGTAGATAAAGCCACAGACCTCCCCCTTGTAAATAGTGCCATACAGTTCCCCCATGTGTATAGTGCCACACAGCTCCCCTTTTTGTATAGTGCCACGCAGCTCCCCCTTGTGTATAGTGCCACACAGCCCCCCTTTGTGTATAGTGCCACACAACTCCCCCTTGTGTATAGTGCCACAAGGCAATGGCACATCCGAGAAAGTTGTATAAGTCAGGGAGATGTCACTCAAACATGGAAAGGTGGGTTTGGAGGCAGGACTATGTGACTCTTCAGCATAGTGGCACCGCCCAATGACCTTCTAAGGAGTAATTGGCATATAGTGTGCACTGTTTTAAAAGTAGATTTTAAGGATTTTGCTGCATCTGAAAAAAACATACAATGGAATGTTTGGAAATATTGTCAGGTCACGTATTACTGCATGGCGGCGGTTCTAGGGGTTAAAACTACCTGACAGATTCCCATTAAATATACAATAAATTGAGAACAATTCCATCTGCCCTGCAATTTTGTTATTATAAATATATCCTATATAATTACAGCAGCAGGACCAAGCTCTGACATGTACACTACCGTTCAAAAGTTTAGGGTCACTTAGAAATTTCCTTATTTTTGAAAGTAAAGCACAGTTTTTTTCAATGAAGATAACATTAAATTAATCAGAAATACACTCTATACATTGTTAATGTGCTAAATGACTATTCTAGCTGCAAACGTCTGGTTTTTAATGCAATATCTACATAGGTGTATAGAGGCACGTTTCCATTAACCATCACTCCAGTGTTCTAATGGTACATTGTGTTTGCTATCTGTGTTAGAAGGCTAATGGATGATTAGAAAACACTTGAAAACCCTTGTGCAATTATGTTAGCACCGCTGTAAACAGTTTTGCTGTTTAGAGGAGCTATAAAACTGACCTTCCTTTGAGCTAGTTGAGAATCTGGAGCATTACATTTGTGGGTTCGCTTAAACTCTCAAAATTGCTAGAAAAAGAGAGCTTTCATGTGAAACTCGACAGTCTATTCTTGTTCTTAGAAATGAAGGCTATTTCATCCGAGAAATTGCCAAGAAACTGAAGATTTCCTACAACGGTGTGTACTACTCCCTTCAGAGGACAGCACACACAGGCTCTAACCAGAGTAGAAAGAGAAGTGGGAGGCCCCCGCTGCACAACTGAGCAACAAGACAAGTACATTAGAGTCTCTAGTTTGAGAAATAGACGCCTCACAGGTCCTCAACTGGCAGCTTCATTAAATAGTACCCGCAAAACGCCAGTGTCAACGTCTACAGTGAAGTGGCGACTCCGGGATGCTGGCCTTTAGGGCAGAGTGGCAAAGAAAAAGCCATATCTGAGACTGGCTAATAAAAGGAAAAGATTAATATGGGCAAAAGCACACAGGCATTGGACAGACGAAGATTGGAAAAAAGTGTTATGGACAGACGAATCGAAGTTTGAGGTGTTTGGATCACACAGAAGAACATTTGTGAGACGCAGAACAACTGAAAAGATGCTGGAAGAGTGCCTGACGCCATCTGTCAAGCATGGTGAAGGTAATGTGATTGTCTGGGGCTGCTTTGGTGCTGGTAAAGTGGGAGATTTGTACAAGGTAAAAGGGATTTTGAATAAGGAAGGCTATCACTCCATTTTGCAACGCCATGCCATACCCTGTGGACAGCGCTTGATTGGAGCCAATTTCATCCTACAACAGGACAATGACCGAAAGCACACCTCCAAATTATGCAAGAACTATTTAGGGAAGAAGCAGGCAGCTGGTATTCTATCTGTAATGGAGTGACCAGCGCAGTCACCGGATCTCAACCACATAGAGCTGTTGTGGGAGCAGCTTGACCGTATGGCACGCAAGAAGTAACCCATCAAGCCAATCCAACTTATGGGAGGGCCTTCTGGAAGCATGGGGTGAAATTTCTCCCGATTACCTCAGCAAATTAACAGCTAGAATGCCAAAGGTCTGCAATGCTGTAATTGCTGCAAATAGAGCATTCTTTGACGAAAGCAAAGTTTGAAGGAGAAAATTATTATTTGAAATAAAAATCATTATTTCTAACCTTGTCAATGTCTTGACTATACTGTACATTCTAGTCATTTTGCAACTCATTTGATAAATATAAGTGTGAGTTTTCATGGAAAACACAAAATTGTCTGGGTGACCCCAAACTTTTGAACGGTAGTGTATACAGCACAAGAACAAAGCTCAGTACATAAATACAGCACCAGAACAAAGCTCAGTACATATATACAGCACCAGAACAAAGCTCAGTACATATATACAGCACCAGAACAAAGCTCTGACAAATATACAGTACCTTATCATTCATATCTTTATCTGGATATCCTATTAATTATATTTGATTAGGTTTAGCCATAGACATATTATAACTGGTATTGTCTAGGATTCTATCCAATATATATTTATAAAAAAATTTGATTGGTTTTCTGTCAGTTCTCTGTAGCCTTGGACCACTTGTTTCATCTTTGTGGTCTCACCAGCAGTTTCTTTCACCTTATTTAACATTATATTCATACTATATGTATTAATTAAAGATACATTTTTGTATTTTCTTAAATACAGTGCCTTTGTGGTTATTCCTGTTCTCTTTTTGGTGGTTATTGTACAAGTTGTGTGAATTCCATGCCCTTTACTGATGAGGTTTAACCCCTTCAGGACAGTGTTAGTGAAAAAATTTGGTCGATAAATTCAATATTTATTTGTGAAAAACGTCAAATTTGAGCGAAAATGTGCAAAATTTAGCATTTTTCTAAATTTAAATGTATCTACTTGTAAAATAGAAAACTGCACCCCTCAAAGTATTCAAAACAGGATTCAGAAATTATTTTTAACCCTTTAGGCATTTCACAGAAATTAAGGCAAAGTAGAGGTGAAATGTACAAATAAATTTTATTTTTTTGCTGAAATTCATTTGTAATAATTTTTTTTCTGTAACACAGAAGATTTTTACCAGAGAAATACAACCCAATATTTATTTCCCAGATTCTGCAGTTTTTAGAAATATTCAACAGGTGGCCCTAGTGTCCTAATGGACTGAAGCACAGGCCTAAGAAGCAAAGGAGCACCTAGTGGATTTTGGGGCCTCCTTTTTTTAGGAATATATTTTAGGTACCATGTCAGATTTGAAGAGGTCTTGTAGTGCCTAAACAGTCGAAATCCCCCAAAAGTGACCCCATTTTGGAAACTACACCCCTCAAGGCATTTTTCTAGGGGTATAGTTAGCATTTTGACCCCACAGTTTTTTTTGTAGAATTTACTGGAATTAGTCTGTGAAGATGAAAATCACCTTTTTTCTGCAAAAACATAGAATTTTTTCATTTTTACAAGAAATAAAGGAGAAAAAGCACCCCAACATTTGTAATGCAATTTCTCCCGATTACGGCAATACCCCATATGTGGTCATAAACTGATGTTTGGACTCACAACAGTGATCTGAAGGGAAGGAGCGCCTTTTGGATTTTGGAGCGCAAATTTTGCTGGATTGGTTTTCAGTGCCATGTCGCTTTTGCAACGCCCTGTAGGGACCAAAACAGTGGAAACCCTCCAAAAGTGACCCCATTTTGGAAACTACATCCCTCAAGGAATTTTCTAGGGGTATAGTTGGCATTTTGACCCCACAAGTTTTTTGTAGAATTTAGTGGCATTAGGCCGTGAAAATGAATATCAACATTTTTGTCCACTAAAATGTTGATTTTTTTAAATTTTCACAAGTGATAAAAGAGAAAAAGCCGCCCACCATTTGTAAAGCAATTTCTCCTGAGTACGGCAATACCCAATATGTGGTCATACATGTTTTTTATTAGAAATTAATTAACCCTTTCAGGAATGATCCTTTTTTGCTTTTTCATTTTCGTTTTTCACTCCCCACCTTCCAAGAGCTATAACTTTTTTATTTTTCCATCAATAGAGTGGTGTGAGGGCTTATTGTTTGTGGGAGGAGCTTTAGTTTCTATTGACACCATTTAAAGTCCAATTAATATATTGGGAAACTGAACAAAAATGATTTGCGGGCTGAAATTGGAAAAAACTGTGATTCCTCCATTGTTTTTGGGGTTTTGTTTTTATGTCTTTCACTGTGCAGTAAAAACGACAACTTTAGTTTTATTCTGCGTCTCATTACGATTATGGTGATACCAAATTTATATTGTTTTTTTTTATATTTTACTACTTTTACAAAGAAAAGACTATTTGTTAAAAAAAATAAATATTGTTTTGTATCATCACATTCTGAGAGCCGTAACTTTTTTATGTTTTGGTCGATTGAGCGGTGTGAGGGCTTATTTTTGGCGGGACGAGCTGTAGCTTTTATTGGTACCATTTTTTGGTACATACAACTTCTTGATCACTTTTTATAAAAAATTTTTTAGAGCTAAGATGACCAAAAAACAGCGATTTTGCAGTTTTAAATTCTTTATTTCTTACCGTGCGAAATAAATGAAGTTTTGCTTTATTCTGCGGGTGGGTATGATGACGTTGATACCATATGTATATAGTTTTTTTTATGTTTTACAGCGTTTACACAATAAAATTACTTTTCTATAAAATAATTTATTTTCTGTGTCACCATATTCTGAGAGCCATAACTCTTCTATTTTTTTAGTCAAAAAAGCTGTGGGAGGTCTTGTTTTTTGCGGGACGGGTTGTAGTTTTTATTGGTACTATTTTGGGGTACATGCGACTTTTTGATCACTTCTTATTCTATATTTTGGGTGAGGTGGTGTCCAAAAAATTGCGATGCTGGCATAGTGTTTCATTTATTTTGTTAGCGGCATTCACCATGCGGGAAATATAACATTATAGTTTTATAGTTTGGGTCGTTATGAACGCAGTGATAGCAAATATGTGCACTGTTTTTTTAACATTTTAATTTTTTTCCTAAAATAAATGACTTATTATATGACTTATTATATGAAATATTTATTTTTTATCTTTACACTTTTATAAAACATATTTTATAAACTTTTTTAAACTTTTTTATTTACTTTTTACACTTTCTTTTTTTTTACCTGCAGCTCTGATCGCTGCTAGAATACATTACACTACCTAGGTAGTGTAATGTTTTCCAACTGTCAGTGTGACATCACAGGCTTCCATACATGGCAGACCCGGAGGCCGTTGCCTGGCCTCTGGATGCCATTACAAGCATCAGCAATCCCCACAATTGCATGGGGGCTGCCAATGTGCTACAAACCCCCTAAATGCTGCATTTAAGATGTTAATTGCCAAAATCAGCGGCGATGAGACGCTGATCGCCAACACTGAAGTGTCAGCTGTCGGGGACAGCTAACCTCCCGGTACCCAATGCACAACTTGTCGCCGGCAGTGTGCATCGGGAACGACACAGTGACTTCCTGTCACTCTGGCAGGAAGCCTATCAGGAACAGCCGGGGGTTGGTCCTGATGGGCTTCCGTCCATGGCAGACACGGAGGCCATTGTTTGGCTTCCGTTTGACATACTAACTATTGTCAAACCCCGCGATTTCAGACTGGGGTCTGCCGATATGCTAGAAACCCCTAAAATGCGGCGATCGCAACCGGTGATTGCAATGTGGCAAAGGAACGTTGGCGGGTAAGAGTGGAGTGTCAGCTGTCGGCGACAGCTGACCTCCCGGTTCCCGGGGCACACTGTTGCCGACAGTGTGCAACGGAAACCACTCAGTAACTATACGTCCTCGTGCGGGAAGTAACCTCCCGCGACGACGTATAGTTACTGACTCGTGCAGATAGGATTTAATGTAGGTTTCATATGTTCGGTGGGGGTCTGACACTCGGACACTGCACCGATTAGCTGCTCTGACTGCCTCCGGGCACAGCAGATGTCTCCGGACACAGAATAGCGGCCAAATTGCAGTACTGCAGCTCTGCTCCTATTCAAGTGAATAGGAGCAGATTTGTAGTTCTGCAGCACGGCCGCTATGTAGTGTACGGAGCCAACTGCTTCCGGCTCTGTACACTGCATAGCATCCGGTGGCCGGACGCATCCGGAACAGTTGGTCAGTGCGGGGTCTGGGTGTCGCACCCCCACGATCATATACTGATGACCAGAGGCGTAGCTAGGTTCTCCTGCACCCGGGGCAAAGATTCAGATTTGCGCCCCCCCCCCCAACTTAGCGACATCTCCTTCCCCCTCGCCATGTTTTCTTTCCCTACCAATCAATGAGATGTAATTTTTTGTTCACAATTTTTTTAATGTAACTTGAGTATAAAAGCATTTCTACATTTTACAAGCGATATAGTTCTATAATGTAATTAACATAAAAATAAATTAAAAGAAAATAAATTAAAGAGGCCACACACAGCCCCCTGTAGATAGCGCTACACAGCCCCTCTCTTGTAGATAGTGCCACACACAGCCCCCAGTAGATAGTGCCACATTCCCCCCTTGTAAATAGTGCCACACAGCACCCCTTGTAAATAGTGCCACACAGCCCCCCTTGTAAATAGTGCCACACAGCACCCCTTGTAAATAGTGCCACACAGCACCCCTTGTAAATAGTGCCACACAGCCCCCCTTGTAAATAGTGCCACAGAGCACCCCTTGTAAATAGTGCCACACAGCCCCCCTTGTAAATAGTGCCACACAGCCCCCCTTGTAAATAGTGCCACACAGCACCCCTTGTAAATAGTGTCACACAGCACCCCTTGTAAATAGCGCCAAACTCCCCCCCCCTTTTAAATATCGCCACACTCCCACCCCTTGTACTTAGCGCCACACTGTGAACAGACCGGTGAGCAGTAGCCTACCGCTACCACTCTCCGCTCTGCCTGGTGTGACTTACCGGAGGAGCCGAGGAGGTCATTCGGTGCAGGCAGCGACGGAGTTCCTTCTGACTAGGGTTGGTGACAGCCAGGGCCGGCCTTAGCTTGGATGGCGCCCTGTGCAGGACTCTCTATTGCCGCCCCCTACACAAACCAAAAATTAACCACATATATGGACACGCTGGAACATATATACTGTACATACATAAAGACAGGTATTTAGACATACAGGCAAATATACATACACACATTCTGGAATACATACATACAGGTGTATATATATATATATATATATATATATATATATACATACGTACAGACACATATACGCACACACACCGGCATATAAATACACAGACAGGGACATATACAAATACATAAAAGGCACAAATATACAAGCACAAAGACACATTCACAAACAGACCCATATATACCCACATGGGCACATATATACACGGCACAGATAATGTAGTAGATGATACCTGCAGTCCTATGTAACACCACAGATAACACAGTGATAAGTCTCTGAGTACAGATAATGTAGTAGACGTTACCTGCAGTCCTATGTAACACCACAGATAACACACAGTGATAACTCTCTGAGTACAGATAATGTAGTAGTGTTACCTGCAGTCCTATGTAACACCACAGATAACACACAGTGATAACTCTCTGAGTACAGATAATGTAGTAGTGTTACCTGCAGTCCTATGTAACACCACAGATAACACAGTAATAACTCTGTCTGAGTGTAGATAATGTGGTAGATGTTATCTTCAGTCCTATGTAACACCACAGATAACACAGTGATAACTCTCTAAATACAGACAGTTATGTCACCTGCAGTCCTATGTAACACCACAGATAACACAGTGATAACTCTGATTACAGATAATGTAGTAGCTGTTGCCTGCAGTCCTATGTAACACCACAGATGACACATTGTAGCAGAGCTGAGATTGTAATTTAGCACAATGTGTTATCTGTGGTGTTACATAGGACTGCAGGCATCTACTACATTATCTGTACTGTGTAGCAGAGCTGAGATTGTAATTTAGCACACAGTACAGATAATGTAGTAGATGTTCCCTGCAGTCCTATGTAACACCACAGATAACACAGAGATAACTCTCTGAGTACAGATAATGTAGTAGATGTAAGAGACAAACACATGCACACACACACACACACACACACACACACACACACACACACACACACACACACACACACACACACAGACACAGACACACAGACACACACACAGATACACACACACAGACACACAGGTACACACACAGACACTCACCATGTTTCCTTGCTGACAGGTCAGGACGGGCTGTGTGTGGGCGGAGCTCCCTCTCTGCTTCTCGGCAGAGCACAGAGCTGGAAGGCTGCAGCACGGGAGTGGACCTGTCCCCTGACCTGAGTCATCTGACCTCATGTCACTGACGTGAGGTCAGGTGACTGGACTGGTCCACTCCCTGGCCGTCACAGATTCCAGTCAGAACGCCGTAATGTCCTGGCTCTTCCTAAGCTGCTGCAGGTGTCCGACATACGGGGTGCCTGCCAGCAGCGATCAGCTGCTCTCCGGCGCCCCCCCCCCTTCCCTATCCTCCGGGTTGCGCCCCAGGCACATGCCCCGCCTGCCCCCCCCCCTAGCTACGGCCCTGCTGATGACCTATCCTGTGGACAGGTCACTAGTTCCCTATGCCAGAACAACTCCTTTAAGTACTATATGACCTTGCTGCAGTTGTCTGGTCTGGGGTCTGATTTTTTTTTTAAATTCTCTGTTATTGTGACATATATTATCTGTTGTCTGAATATATATTGCTGCAATAGTACTATGCAGCCAGGGTAAAGTAATCGAAGAGAAGAGGTTGGTGTTCTATAGACCAGTGAGTGTAAATTGGGGACCTGATGAACCCCTTCCCTCTGCAGGCATTTTTCAGATTTTCACTTTTCTTTTTTCCTCCCCACTTTCCAAAAGCTATAACTTTTTTTTATTTTGCATCGATATAGCCGTATGAGGGCTTGTTTTTTTTCCGGGACGAGTTGTAGATTTTCATGGCACCATTTATTGTACCATATAATGTACTGCAAAAAAAAATCTTTGTGGGGTGAAATGTAAAAAAAAAACTGTGATTCCTCCATTTATATACGGGGGCCCCAGCAGACAGTAATCTTATACAGTATAAGATTACTGTCTGCTGGGGCCCTGTATTTAAGCCTACAATGTGATATGCTTAGATACAGAACCCATCAGTCAGTATCATACATGGCCATGTATCTAAACCTACTATGTGGTAGGCTTAGATACAGGGCCCATGTGTGATACTGTCTGTTGGACCCTGTATCTAAGTCTTCCACATGTTAGGCTTAGATACTGGGGCCCAGCAGGCAGTAATATTATACAGTATAAGATTACTGTCTGCTGGGGCCCTGTATCTAAGCTTTCAATGTGGTAGGCTTAGATACAGGGCCCATCGGACAGTATCATACATGGTCATGTATCTAAGCCCACCATGTAGTAGGCTTAGATACATGGTCCATGTGTAATACTGTCTGTTATACCCCGTATCTAAGCCTACCACAAGGCAGGCTTAGATACAGGACCCCAGCAGACAGTAATGTTATACTTACCATCCTCTTTGGTACTTGCGACCACCGAGACTCCTGTAGCGGCAGTCACCCGGGGAACCGGGGCATCGGGCCAAAGATCCAGGGCTTGTGCCCCTTGAGGCCCGGTGCTATCGATGGCTCTGGAATGCAATTCTGAAAAAATTAAAAAGGTTGCTGCATCCTTAAGGCCCAAAATAGCAGCATCCTGAAGGGGTTACATTTACATTTTTAAAGGATCTGAAACACTTAGTTTTAATGGCAGTGTGAATTTCTATAGTCATTGTTTGGCAAATAATTGCTATAATTTTCTAGACTCATATGATATGCACAATTGCCTATTATTTCCCCATCTCTCGTCTTGCAAGAGTTTGTTTGAAAAACAAATACAGTTAATGAGCAAACAGTTGGCGGATGTCATGTGATCTGTTGTTTGGCTAGATAGACTTGGCAGGAATTGATCAAATGAGTGATCCACTGTTATACCAATGTGAATGAATTATGTCGTCATCAATCAGAGCTAAAAAGGTAATGAAGCCAGCACTCTTAAAAATACCAATAAAACAATACCAATTGCTTACAGTATATCAGAGAACAAACCTATTTAGTTGAAAGACAGAAAAATGTAAATCGTCAAATTGAAATGCATTTTTTGCCGTTTTTTTGAACCTCACATAGAAACACAACAGCTCCCTATTATAATAACATAATGCTGGAAAACTGGTTGTTACTGTGTGAAGCAATTGTACCAAGTAATTGAATATGTTTTATGCTTCAGCAGTACATAATGTTAGAAAGTAGTTTTCTCATTTGAATAATGACATACCGAGAATGACTGACAACAGAGACATGGTTTGATAGAAAACAGATTGCAACTTACTGTGATACATGTACTGTGAACGTGTGTGCATATATATATATATACAGTGAAGGAAATAAGTATTTGATCCATTGCTGATTTTGTAAGTTTGCCCACTGTCAAAGTCATGAACAGTCTAGAATTTTTAGGCTAGGTTAATTTTACCAGTGAGAGATAGATTATGTATATATAAAATAAAAAAAATTATATATATTTATTTGCATTGTGCACAGAGAAATAAGTATTTGATCCCCTGCCAACCATTAAGAGTTCAGCCTCCTCCAGACCAGTTACACGCTCCAAATCAACTTGGTGCCTGCATTAAAGACAGCTGTCTTAAAGAGGCTCTGTCACCAGATTCTCAAATCCCTATCTCCTATTGCATGTGATCGGCGCTGCAATGTAGATAACAGTAATGTTTTTGTTTTTTTTAAGACGTTCATTTTCGGCCAAGTTATGAGCTATTTTATATATATACAAATGAGCTTTGAAATGGACAATTGGGCGTTTTTTTTCGTTATGTCCAACTGGGCGTGAATTGAGTTTTTAACTGGGCGTGTTTACGTGTATGACGCTGACCAATCAATGACCAGTCAGCGTCATACACTCATCTCCATTGATTTACACAGCAGTGATGTGCAGCCTCATAAACAGAGATTAACGTTAATCGAGTGTCCTGATAATGAATACACATGAAATCCAGCCTGGATGTCATGTATATTCAGAATCCTGACACTTCTGACTCTTTTCTGTGAGATTCTCGCAAGAAACGCGTAATCTCAGGAGATTACGGAGGTAAACGAGATTTCGTTTCCCTTGCTGGAAATCTCAAAGAAAAGAGTTAGAAGTGTCAGGATTCTGAATACACATGACGTCCAGTCTGACTCTAACCTCTACAACATGGGCAAGACCAAAGAGCTTTCTAAGGATGTCAGGGACAAGATCATAGACCTGCACAAGGCTGGAATGGGCTACAAAACCATAAGTAAGACGCTGGGTGAGAAGGAGACAACTGTTGGTGCAATAGTAAGAAAATGGAAGACATACAAAAATGACTGTCAATCGACATCGATCTGGGGCTCCATGCAAAATCTCACCTGGTGGGGTATCCTTGATCCTGAGGAAGGTGAGAGCTCAGCCGAAAACTACACGGGGGGAACTTGTTAAAGATCTCAAGGCAGCTGGGACCACAGTCACCAAGAAAACCATTGGTAACACATTACGCCGTAATGGATTAAAATCCTGCAGTGCCCGCAAGGTCCCCCTGCTCAAGAAGGTACATGTACAGGCCCGTCTGAAGTTTGCAAATGAACATCTGGATGACTCTGAGAGTGATTGGGAGAAGGTGCTGTAGTCAGATGAGACTAAAATTGAGCTCTTTGGCATTAACTCAACTCGCCGTGTTTGGAGGAAGAGAAATGCTGCCTATGACCCAAAGAACACCGTCCCCACTGTCAAGCATGGAGGTGGAAACATTATGTTTTGGGGGTGTTTCTCTGCTAAGGGCACAGGACTACTTCACCGCATCAATGGGAGAATGGATGGAGCCATGTACCGTCAAATCCTGAGTGACAACCTCCTTCCCTCCACCAGGACATTAAAAATGGCTCGTGGCTTGGTCTTCCAGCACGACAATGACCCGAAACATACAGCCAAGGCAACAAAGGAGTGGCTCAAAAAGAAGCACATTAAGGTCATGGAGTGGACTAGCCAGTCTTCAGACCTTAACCCCTTAAGGACGCAGCCTAGTTTGGGCCTTAAGGCTCAGAGCCCATTTTTCAAATCTGACATATTTCACTTTATGTGGTAATAACGTCGGAATGCTTAAACCTATCCAAGCGATTCTGAGATTGTTTTCTCGTGACACTTTGGGCTTCATGTTCGTGGTAAAATTTGGTCGATATATTCAGTCTTTATTTGTGAAAAATTGCAAAATTTAGAGAAAATTTACAAAAAATAGCATTTTTCAGAATTTAAATGCATCTGCTTGAAAAACAGACGGTTATACCACCCAAAATAGTTACTAGTTCACATTTCCCATATGTCTACTTTAGATTGGCATCGTTTTTTGAACATTATTTTATTTTTCTTGGACGTTACAAGGTTTAGAACATAAACAGCAATTTCTCATATTCTTAAGAAAATTTCAAAAGCCTTTTTTTGAAGGTGCCAGTTCAGTTCTGAAGTGGATTTGAGGGGCCTATGTATTAGAAACCCCCATAAAACACCCCATTTTAAAAACTAGACCCCTCAAAGTATTCAAAACAGCATATAGAAAGTTTTTTAACCCTTCAGGCATTTCACAGGAATTAAAGCAATGTGGAAATGAAATTTGCAAATTTCATTTTTTCTGCTGAATTTCAATTTTATTCAATTTTTTTTTAGTAACAGAGAAGGTTTTACCAGAGAAACACTACTAAATATGTATTGTCCAGATTCTGCAGTTTTTAGAAATGTCCCACATGTGGCTTTAGTGCGCTCGTGGACTAAAACACAAGCCCTAGAAGCAAAGAAGCACCTAGTGCATTTTGAGGCCTCTTTTTTATTAGAATATATTTTAGGCAGTATGCCAGGTTTGAAGAGGCGTTGAGGTATCAAAACAATGGAAACCCACCAGAAGTGACCCCATTTTGGAAATTACACCCCTCAAGGAATTCATTTATGGTTTTTGTTATCATTTTGACCGCACAATTTTTTCACAGCACCTATTTGAATTGGGCTGTGAAATGAAAAAAATGATATTTTTTCCAATAAAATGTCATTTTTGATCAAATTTTCTTATTTTCACAGGGAACAACATACCCCATTTTGTTGCCCAATTTGTCCTTAGTGCGGCAATACCCCATTTGTGGTGATAAACTGCCGTTTGGGCCAATGGGAGGGCTCAGACGGAAAAGAGCGCTATGTGTTTGTTGGAGTCCAGATTTTGCTGGATTGGTTTTCGGGTGCCATGTCGCATTTGCAGAGCCCCAGAGGTATCAAAGCAATGGAAACCCACCAGAAGTGACCCCATTTTGGAAACTACACCCCTCAAGGAATTCATTTATGGTTTTTGTTATCATTTTGACCGCACAGGTTTTTCACAGCACCTATTTGAATTGGGCTGTGAAATGAAAAAAATGATATTTTTTCCAATAAGATGTCATTTTTGATCAAAATTTCTTATTTTCACAAGGAACAACATACCCCATTTTGTTGCCCAATTTGTCCTTAGTGCGGCAATACCCCATTTGTGGTGATAAACTGCTGTTTGGGCCCATGGGAGGGCTCAGAAGAAAAGGACCACCATTTGGCCTACTGGAGCTTTTCTGGTGCTAAGTCATGTATGCAGAAGCCCCTGAGGTACCAGTACAGTTGAAACCCCCGAGAAGTGACCCCATTTTAAAAACTACACCCCTTAAGACATTCATCTAGAGGTGTAGTGAGCATTTTGACCCCACAGGTACTGTGTAAAAGATAATGCGCAGCAGATGGTGCAGTGTGAGATTTGCAATTTTATATATGTATATGCCATTTCAGTGTCCAATATAGTGTGCCCAGCATGCGCCACCGGAGATATACACCCCTTAAATTGTAATGTGGGTTCTCCTGGGTACGACAATACCCTACATGTGGCTGTTATCAGCTGCCTGGGCATACGGCAGGGCTCAGAAGGGAAAGATGAGGGGGGTAAGCTTTGCGGAGTGCATCAGGGTAAATTAAAAATCAAGGGATGTATGATACATTTTAAAACAATCTTTTATACAGAGCCCTGGTTTTTCGGGACACGTGTCACATTGGTATATTGTGTTCTTCCTTATCCCCCTCTTATAGCAGACTCTGCACCTCTTTTGACTCTTTCCCTTTCCACCGGTTTGGGGAACTTCTCCTGGAAAGTGTTGCCCTGGTACGATGCGTGTGGCCTCGCTTCCAGAAGTACTGGGTGCCCCCCCTTCCTGGTCCCTAAAGATTAGATCTTGAAATTCCAGGAAAGTTCCCCTCTGGCCTGCACATCGACGTAGCACATACGAATTGTACAAAGCCATCTGTATGATGTGCCCGGCCAGCTTCTTATACCACACCGCATGGCGCTGTAGGGCTTCAGGACTTGATTTGACAAGTCCATCCCTCCCATGTACCTATTGTAGTCCAGGATGCAGTCTGGTTTGGGGGTGGCCTTTCCTTCATATATCCTAAACCTGTAGGTATACCCTGATGCACTCTCGCACAGCTTATACATCTTCACGCCATACCTTGCCCTCTTACCTGGCAGGTACTGGCGGAATTGAACCCTCCCTTTAAAATGTACCAGGGACTCATCAATAGAAAAACACTTCTCGGGAGTGGGCACGGCTCATTATCAGTATAATGTAAGAAGCGAAGTATTGCCTCATTTATTTATTTTTTTAGGTTCCAGTTCAGTTCTGAAGTTGCTTTGAGGGGCCCATATATTAGAAACTCCTATCAAACACCCCATTTTAGAAACTAGACCCCTCAAAGTATTCACAACAGCATTTAGAAAGTTTATGAACCCTTTAGGTGTTTCACAGAAATTTAGAGCAAAGTAGAGGTGAAATTTACTCTTTTTATACCATTTTTTTTATAACACAAAAGGATTTATCAGAGAAACGCAACTCAATACTTATTGCCCAGATTCTGCAGTTTAGAGAAATATCCCACATGTGGCCCTCGGGCGGTAATGGACTGAAGCACCGGCCTCCGAAGCAAAGGAGCACCTAGCGGATTTTGAGCCCTCTTTTTTATTAGGCACCATGTCCGGTTTGAAGAGGTCTTGTGGTGCCAAAACATTGGAAACCCCCCAAAAGTGACCCCAATTTGGAAACTAGACCCCTTGAGGAATCCATTGTAGTTTTCATGGGGTGCATGCGGCTTTTTGATCAGTTTTTATTCCATTTTTAGGTGGCGTGGTGACTAAAAAACAGCAATTCTACTATTGTTTTTGTATACTTTTTTTTTTACAGCGTTCACCGTGCGCTATAAATGACACATTCACTTTATTCTGCGGGGCGATACGATTACGGCGATACCAGATGTTTATAGTTTTTTTTTATGTCTTATGGCGTTTGCACAATAAAATACGTTTTGTAAACAATCATTCACTTTTTGTGTTCCCTTATTCTAAGCGCCATAACTGTTTTATTTTTCAATCAATAAAGCCGTGCAAGGACTTATTTTTTGCGTAATGAACTGTATTTTCCATCAGTACCATTTTTAGGTACATGCGACTTTTTGATCTCTTTTTATTCCATTTTTTGGGAGGTGAAGTGACCAAACAATTGTGATTGTGGTACGGTTTATTAATATTTTATTTTACGGCGTTCACCGTGCGGGATAAATAATGAAATAATTTTGTAGTTCAGGCCGTTACGGACGCGGCGATACCAGTTATGTATAGTTTATTTGTTTGTTTATATATTTTTATTAATAATAAATGACTGATAAGGGAAAAAGTGGGACTTTTACTTTTATTACTTTTAAAACTTTTATTTTCTTATTTTTACACATCTTTTTTTAACTTTTTTTTTACTTTATTACTTTGTCCCACTAGGGGACATGAGGGCAGGAGGCCCTGATCGCTAATCTAATACACTGCACTACATGCGTAGTGCAGTGTATTAGAACTGTCAGCTACTCACTGACAGCAAGCATAGTGGGTCCTGACGTTGTCAGGACCCACTAGGCTTCCGTCTATGGCATAGCCGGACGCCATTGTTTGGTGTCCGGTTGCCATAGTCACCATCGCCGGCCGCTATCGCGTAGCAGGCCGGCGATGGCAGCTTAACCCCTAAAAAGCCGCGATCTCTATAGAACGCGGCTTTTAAGGGGTTAATCAGCGGGGACACAGCGATCGGTCCCCGCTGTAGGAGCTGTGACAGCTGCTGAACAAGACAGCAGCGTCACAGCTCCTGTATGTGTCGGGAGGACGGCCGAAACGGCCGTTACTCCTGAGACGTACTATTACGGCATGGAGCGCGAACGATACAGCTGCCATGACGTAATAGTACGTAAAGGAGCGGGAAGGGGTTAATCCCATCGAAAACTTATGGAGGGAGCTGACGATCCGAGTTGCCAAGCGACAGCCTTGAAATCTTAATGATTTACAGATGATCTGCAAAGAGGAGTGGGCCAAAATTCCATCTAACATGTGTGCCAACCTCATCATCAACTACAAAAAATGTCTGACTGCTGTGCTTGCCAACAAGGGTTTTGCCACCAAGTATTAAGTCTTGTTTGCCAAAGGGATCAAATACTTATTTCTCTGTGCACAATGCAAATAAATATATATAATTTTGACAATGTGATTTTCTGTTTTTTCTTTGTATATAATCTATCTCTCACTGGTAAAATTAACCTAGCCTAAAAATTCTAGACTGTTCATGTCTTTGACAGTGGGCAAACTTACAAAATCAGCAAGGGATCAAATACTTATTTCCTTCACTATATATATATATATATATATATATATATATATATATATATATATATACAGTATATATATATATATATATATATATATCCAAGAAAAAGAGACTGGAAGCAGCACTCAGTAAAAAAATGTGAATTTATTCACCCAACACAGCAACGTTTCACTTCCTCCATGGAAGCATTTTCAAGCAATGAATGAAAACCACACATTGACATATATAGACAGAGCCACAGCCCAATTAACAGGTGTAATGAATCGTAGTAGTTATACAATGTATCAAAAAATACGATATATTATAAAAGTGTAGCAAAAAGTATAGTGCAGAAACATATGAGTCAATCACTGACATTTAGATGTAGATAATCACAACTGTATTAAGTGACATGTATGTGCATATAATAGTGAAAACATATTAATTACAGATTAATCAACAATCACAGTATGATACACAGAAGCTGGCACTCACCAATCTAGGTAAACAAGGACCATCTGTCCACGAGAAGTCAGTGAAAAAAGAAAAAAGAAAAAGAATTCCGGCGCCATAATCGCCATATTGCGCATGCCCCAACTCACACCGTCTATTGGCTGCTGCCAACACGTGCAAAACAAAGCACTATGACCCTGTACATCGCAGTCTGATTACAACATCATAGAGGGGCCGCAGTCCCGCGCAGGCGCAATGCGATAAAACGCTTTAGCCACGCCATAGTGAAAACTGGAAAACTTGCCAGTAATGCGATACCATAATCGGGATGTATGCGCAGCAATGGCTGAAAAAGAACCCTGCACGGAGAGATATATATCACATCAGTATTCACAAAATATGTGGTAAGAATGTAGGTAGATAAAGATAGTAAATAACATCACAATGAAGTTTTATTAAAACCCAAAAGACAAGGTATCCCCCAAATGAATCAATCAAGGGAATACCGTCATATGAAGAATCTCGACATGCAAATATGTCAGATCCTCATCCCGGATACATTTTAGGTTACTTCGTGTTTCAAGTTATGAGAAAAAAAGAGCTTATTCCCCTATCAACTACCCCCCTATTAATTCTGGTACACAATATATATCATCCGTGCAGGTCAGCGCTGTAGCATCTTCTACACAGTAGAGACCTTTCTTGAAACTCTTGAACATTCTCGTAGGCAGAATAAAGTACAAAACATATAAAAGTAGCCTTCCTAATACCAGTTGGTAAGTGTCCTTCAGTGTTAATCTCAACATCTCAAAGTCTTCAATCTACAAGACAAAAGAGAATCAAATTAGTAAACACATTAAAATCAATTTATAATATAATTACTCCTATTCCATACATCAAAAATATAAAAATTTTCAGAGTAACAACTAAATAATGAATGGTACCATCAGGCAAGAGAACCCCAGGGTCCACAAAAGTACATCAAACAAATGCCCTAAAAAGAGAAGGACAGACATCCAAAAATTTAACCACATCCAAAAATTCTAACTGTACACATACAATCAGCGTTTGAATACATTCAAAGGATAATCCATGTTAAGACCATTGGGATGAAGGGAGTTAAGTTTATGAATCCATTGAACCTCCCGTTGTTTGAGGACCAGTTCCCTATTGCCCCCACGTTTAAGGGGGGGAACCCTATCAACAATACAGAATCTAAGCTGTTGCACGCTATGTCCCAACTCTACGAAGTGTCTAGGTACAGGAAGTTCAACCTTCTTCGTCCGAATGCTAGATTTATGGTTATTCAGTCGCAACCTGCATTCAGTTGTAGTTTCACCCACATAAATCAGATTACACGGGCATTGTAAAATGTAAATGACAAAATCACTTCGACATGTGTAATGTGAAGTGATTCTGTACGCTCTACCAGTGGTGGGATGTATGAAAGAACTACCCTTTAACATGATAGCGCAACTGTCACACGACAGACAAGGGAAACACCCATGGCGTGTCACATCATGTAGTCCACCTCTAGCCCGACTGTTAACTGCACAGACATCTGTCTTCACAAGTTTATCCCTCAAGTTCCGAGGTCTTCTATATGAGAAGAGGGGGGGTGACTGAAATTCTACCACTCCATCATAGTAATTGGACAAAATCCTCCAATGTCTCCTAATGATGCCTGCAACATTAGAACTATAGATACTGAATGTAGAGGTCATAGGGAATCTGACAGCAGTCTGTCGATCCCTCCTACTATCCTGTCTCAATTGGATCCTATCAGTTTGTTGTACTCTCTGGATATGTTTTTTTAAAAGTCTATCCGGGTAACCTCTGTCCAGAAATTTACCCACCATCATGTCCAGTTTGTGGTCCAGGCATGTAGGGTCATCAACTATCCGTTTAACCCTCAATAGTTGGCTATATGGTAGAGACCTGATCATCCCCCTCGGGTGGTGACTGTTAAAACTCAATAGGTTATTACAATCTGTTTCCTTGACATACAGATCCGTCATAAGTTTGGAGTCCTGAATATAAACCCTAGTGTCTAAAAATTGGATACTAGTGTCAGACATTACCATGGTAAATTTAATATCAGAATCAATATCATTGAGATATTCAAAAAACCCATTGAGACCAAGCAGGTCACCCGTCCAAATAAGGAAGACGTCATCTATGTAACGCCACCACCCAAGTACCGAGGTAAAGTGGTGGGATACATAGATCGACGTCTCCTCTAGGTCCGCCATCACAATGTTGGCGTACGTAGGGGCCACATTTGACCCCATAGCCGTACCACGGAGTTGCATAAAAAACTCGTTGTTGAAGAGAAAATAGTTACAGGTTAGAACTATATCAAGGAGACCCATCAGGAATTCCCTGCATTCACCGGAGAACTCAGTGTTTCTCAGTGCTTTGTCCACACTGTTCATACCCCTCACATGAGTGATAGAGGTGTATAAACTAGTCACATCAAATGAGACCAACCGGGCCCCATTAGGAACATTGATGTCACTGATTTTATTCAGGAAGTCCGACGTGGTGGCGTTACATAGATGACGTCTTCCTTATTTGGACGGGTGACCTGCTTGGTCTCAATGGGTTTTTTGAATATCTCAATGATATTGATTCTGATATTAAATTTACCATGGTAATGTCTGACACTAGTATCCAATTTTTAGACACTAGGGTTTATATTCAGGACTCCAAACTTATGACGGATCTGTATGTCAAGGAAACAGATTGTAATAACCTATTGAGTTTTAACAGTCACCACCCGAGGGGGATGATCAGGTCTCTACCATATAGCCAACTATTGAGGGTTAAACGGATAGTTGATGACCCTACATGCCTGGACCACAAACTGGACATGATGGTGGGTAAATTTCTGGACAGAGGTTACCCGGATAGACTTTTAAAAAAACATATCCAGAGAGTACAACAAACTGATAGGATCCAATTGAGACAGGATAGTAGGAGGGATCGACAGACTGCTGTCAGATTCCCTATGACCTCTACATTCAGTATCTATAGTTCTAATGTTGCAGGCATCATTAGGAGACATTGGAGGATTTTGTCCAATTACTATGATGGAGTGGTAGAATTTCAGTCACCCCCCCTCTTCTCATATAGAAGACCTCGGAACTTGAGGGATAAACTTGTGAAGACAGATGTCTGTGCAGTTAACAGTCGGGCTAGAGGTGGACTACATGATGTGACACGCCATGGGTGTTTCCCTTGTCTGTCGTGTGACAGTTGCGCTATCATGTTAAAGGGTAGTTCTTTCATACATCCCACCACTGGTAGAGCGTACAGAATCACTTCACATTACACATGTCGAAGTGATTTTGTCATTTACATTTTACAATGCCCGTGTAATCTGATTTATGTGGGTGAAACTACAACTGAATGCAGGTTGCGACTGAATAACCATAAATCTAGCATTCGGACGAAGAAGGTTGAACTTCCTGTACCTAGACACTTCGTAGAGTTGGGACATAGCGTGCAACAGCTTAGATTCTGTATTGTTGATAGGGTTCCCCCCCTTAAACGTGGGGGCAATAGGGAACTGGTCCTCAAACAACGGGAGGTTCAATGGATTCATAAACTTAACTCCCTTCATCCCAATGGTCTTAACATGGATTATCCTTTGAATGTATTCAAACGCTGATTGTATGTGTACAGTTAGAATTTTTGGATGTGGTTAAATTTTTGGATGTCTGTCCTTCTCTTTTTAGGGCATTTGTTTGATGTACTTTTGTGGACCCTGGGGTTCTCTTGCCTGATGGTACCATTCATTATTTAGTTGTTACTCTGAAAATTTTTATATTTTTGATGTATGGAATAGGAGTAATTATATTATAAATTGATTTTAATGTGTTTACTAATTTGATTCTCTTTTGTCTTGTAGATTGAAGACTTTGAGATGTTGAGATTAACACTGAAGGACACTTACCAACTGGTATTAGGAAGGCTACTTTTATATGTTTTGTACTTTATTCTGCCTACGAGAATGTTCAAGAGTTTCAAGAAAGGTCTCTACTGTGTAGAAGATGCTACAGCGCTGACCTGCACGGATGATATATATTGTGTACCAGAATTAATAGGGGGGTAGTTGATAGGGGAATAAGCTCTTTTTTTCTCATAACTTGAAACACGAAGTAACCTAAAATGTATCCGGGATGAGGATCTGACATATTTGCATGTCGAGATTCTTCATATGACGGTATTCCCTTGATTGATTCATTTGGGGGATACCTTGTCTTTTGGGTTTTAATAAAACTTCATTGTGATGTTATTTACTATCTTTATCTACCTACATTCTTACCACATATTTTGTGAATACTGATGTGATATATATCTCTCCGTGCAGGGTTCTTTTTCAGCCATTGCTGCGCATACATCCCGATTATGGTATCGCATTACTGGCAAGTTTTCCAGTTTTCACTATGGCGTGGCTAAAGCGTTTTATCGCATTGCGCCTGCGCGGGACTGCGGCCCCTCTATGATGTTGTAATCAGACTGCGATGTACAGGGTCATAGTGCTTTGTTTTGCACGTGTTGGCAGCAGCCAATAGACGGTGTGAGTTGGGGCATGCGCAATATGGCGATTATGGCGCCGGAATTCTTTTTCTTTTTTCTTTTTTCACTGACTTCTCGTGGACAGATGGTCCTTGTTTACCTAGATTGGTGAGTGCCAGCTTCTGTGTATCATACTGTGATTGTTGATTAATCTGTAATTAATATGTTTTCACTATTATATGCACATACATGTCACTTAATACAGTTGTGATTATCTACATCTAAATGTCAGTGATTGACTCATATGTTTCTGCACTATACTTTTTGCTACACTTTTATAATATATCGTATTTTTTGATACATTGTATAACTACTACGATTCATTACACCTGTTAATTGGGCTGTGGCTCTGTCTATATATGTCAATGTGTGGTTTTCATTCATTGCTTGAAAATGCTTCCATGGAGGAAGTGAAACGTTGCTGTGTTGGGTGAATAAATTCACATTTTTTTACTGAGTGCTGCTTCCAGTCTCTTTTTCTTGGATATATGCATGAGGAGCTCGTCACTCCTTGATATTTTGAAGCTAGCACCAACCGTTTCTGGCTATTGACACAGTGCTGCTCCTATGTTTGGATCTTCTATATATATATATATATATATATATATATATAAATATGTATATATATATATATATATATATATATATATATATATATATATATATATATAAGAATCAGCATAGAAAATAGTAACGGCACCAGGACTTCAAGACGGATGAAAAACAGGGTGGATTTATTCACCTCAAGCACAGCAACGTTTCGGTTCAACAGGAACCTTTCTCAAGCCATCACAAACTAACAATGGTGTCAAGTATAAATAGAGGGAACATACATCAGTTAACAATCACATCATTAAATATGTAATACCCATTAAAAATATGTGCAATACAAAAATATTATAAATTTTGTTATGAAAATGAATGTCTCTGAATCTTTGGGAAAAACCGTAGTATAAAGTGATACATATATATCAACAGTCATGTGTAAATATCACAAACAGTGTTAATAAGTGTCATTAGGGTAATATGGAAGGAGGCAGGGGCCAATTGAAACCAGGTGCAAGTTAGATAAATTAAATAAACTTACAGTACACAGTCTGTATGGAATGTCCACATATCCAGCGTGTGAATACCGCGCGCGTCTCCAGTGCGCATGCTCAAAGATGGCGTCCAAACCGGATGTAAAGTCCGGTGGAACGCATCGAAGCGAGCAGCTCACACTGCGCATGCGCGAACACGGAACTTGCGTTCCAGTGTCAATGCGCCGGCGTAAACATCATCTGGAAGCGCTAGATAGATAACAAAGTACTGCAGCATATAATATCTATGGCTGCATATCATTCACACCATTCTTTTGATGCTGCAATGCATCCACCATCAAAATTGGTGGAATATGCAGAGCAGCACAAGAAACACCATCAATAATGATCTCCATACAGTGGCAATCAACGTCGGGTACATCATAGACCCCCTCCACAGATGTGATAATAATCACACTAGGAGCATCTAAAGGGACCCCAATTGGACAAATAAACATCATCCCATCAAGGGATGTAAAATATGTCGGACAGATAAAATGTCCAGACAATAGCAAGCAAAGGATCCCATATATTTAGATTGCATGTTTGAAGCTGGTGTAATAAAGAATTTTTTTAAAAAAACAACTTTTATATATAGAATCAAATGGTGTGAAAGAAATTTTTTTCAAATTTTATTTTGTTAATCCATGTAGCAAGGGTTGCAAATGAATATTGTAAAGCAGCCACATCGCATAGTAATAACATCACAAAAAGACAAGTAGGACATTGCATAGAGGCTTATACTTGAATGACTGTAAACTGATTTGATGATCCTGATGAATCGGCCTCCGCTGCCTTCCAATAACCTTTCAATGTTTGACAAAAAACCGTGTATCTAAAAATACAAAAAAAAAAAAGGTAAGTACACAAACAAACATTATCAAGCAATATTTGTAAAGACAAACACAGTACAATGAAGGATAATGTTAAAACATATACATATCTAAATATCGAATCAAAATTAGACTCAAAAGGACTTGTTTCCATAGTATATATGAAGGTAACACCAACTACACCAGAAAGGACGCCGGCCATAAAAATAACCCCCAAGATCATGGAGAACAAACCACCCACTATATTAAATATGTGGGCCACAGGGATATTCTATATTCAGTCCCTTGGGAGACATAGTATCTAACCTATAGATCCACTCAAGCTCTTTTCTTTTGAGAGCCAGACCTCTATCACCACCACGTCTCAACTGAGGCACAGAATCAATGACTCTGAATCTCAATTGCGAGAGACCATGACCCTTCTCCACAAAGTGTCTTGACACCGGCAAATCCTGCCTCTTAGTTTTAATATTGGACTTGTGGTTCCTCAACCTGAGGCGTAATTCAGTCGTGGTCTCACCGACATAGTGTAGACCACATGGACAGCTCAGGAGATAAATCACATACGATGACTGACATGTAAAAAAACCTTTAATGTTTATTATTTTGTCAGTTTGGGGATGTTTAAAAGAGCAACCCTTGATCATGTTGTCACAAATATTGCACCCAAGGCATGGGTAGCAACCATTTTTGGGGGGGGCTAAGAAAGTCTGACTCTTACGATTGGACCCAATATCCGCTTTGACAATGCTATTTCTAATTGTTCTACCTCTCCTATAGGCCATCATGGGCCTCTCCTGAAATTCAACAATCTCAGGAAATGCTCTAGTCAAAACCCTCCAATCCTTTCTCAGGATATCACCAATAGAGGAACTAAGATGTGAAAAGGTCGAAACAAAAGGCAAACGAGCCTTCCTATCCTTGGTCAATTTCCCATCTAAGAGGTCCTGTCTGTCAAGTAAGTCCACCTTCCGTCTATTAGACTCCAAAATGTGCTTAGGGTAACCCCGATCAGAGAATTTTTTGCACATCTGATCAAGGCGTAAGGGAAGTTTGTCAGCCTGACTTACCACCCTCTTAACTCTGATCAATTGGCTATAGGGCAATGATTTTAACATTGCCCTCGGATGTTCGCTAGTGTAGTATAGAAGGTTATTTCTATCCGTTTGCTTAGAAAACAGATCAGAGATTAGTCTGTTGCCACTAATTGAAATTCGAGTATCCAAAAAATCAATGGAATCAGTGGAGTAGGACATAGTAAATAGAATTGTAGAGTTAAGATTATTAAGAAAGCTAAGGAAGTCCTGTAGTTGATCAATAGAGCCCGTCCAGATGAGGAAGACATCATCTATGTATCGCCACCACCGCAGAACCTGACTGAAGTGGTGGGACACATAGATAAGGTCCTCCTCCATCCGTCGCATGAAAATATTGGCATAAGTGGGGGCCATATTGGACCCCATAGCCGTTCCTCTCTTCTGCAAATAAAATTTGTCTCCCACCAAGAAATAATTTTTTGTAAGGATAAATTCAAGAAGTGACCTAATAAACTCAATTTTGTCTTCAGAAAAGCCTGAGCTTTCTAAATAAGAAAGGGAGGCACCAATGCCCTCTTGGTGGACAATTGAGGTATACAGACTACCCACATCAAGGGTAACCAAGACCGACCGGTCAGGGATCAAAAGATCCTGAATTCTGACCAGGAAGTCCGAGGTATCCCTGATGTGGGAGTCTGCACCAGTAGCAAACTGCCTGAGAATTTTATCAACGAACATGGCTGCCGGGACAAATAGAGAGTCACTTCCCGAGACAATCGGACGTCCAGGGGGTCGAATGGGGTCCTTATGAATCTTGGGCAGGAGATAAAGAACAGGAGTAACTGGAAATTTAACCTGTAAAAACTCGCAGAGACTTCTATCAATAGTTTTCTTCTTAAATGATTTGGTAATCAGGGTATCCAATTCACGTAGATACGTAAATTTAGGATCACCTGATAGAACCGTGTATATACTATTGTCATTAAGTTGTCTTGTCATCTCCTGCAGATAAAAGGAGGTGTCCATCACAACAATGGCACCCCCCTTATCTGCAGGTTTAATGGTCAAACTGCTGTTGTCCACTAATTCCCTGAGTGCCACATTCTCAATACGTGTCAAATTTCTGTGTATGTACTGACCACTATGTATTCTCTTCAAAGAATTGATCTGATCCCTAACAAATGAGATGTAAGTCTCAACAGCATGGATGTTTTGGGGTGGTTGAAATTTACTCCTATTAAATAGCCCATAATCCTTAAGATGGAACATTTCACTAGTAGAGTCTGCAGACAGATTATTTACACATTTGAATTGATCTGAAAAGTGTACCTTAAGTCTAAGGGACCTAAAGAAACTTTCCAAATCAAGATTAAGTTTAAACCAATCAATGGGATAACTGGGACAAAAAGACAAGCCACGGTTGAGAACTTTGACCTGTGGGACAGATAAAAAATATGACGATATATTCACCACTAGGTCTGGAGATTTCTCTTCCTGGTCTGATATGGTCGTGTCCCCCGTGCTGAAGTCATCCGTCCCCTGGATTTGTTGTGAATCAATCTTCCTCCTATGTTTCCTTCCGCCCCTGCGGGTTCGCCCTCTCCCCCCAAGGGGGTATCCAAATTGTCGCCTAAAAAAGGCATGGCATATTGGTCATCAGAGAGTTCTGAATCTGTAATGTATGGCTCAGTTCCCCTCTGTCGTCTTCTTAGTCCTCTTTCGGTCCTCCTAGGACCCCTTAGGTCAGCATCTTCTCCTTGCCAGCAGTAAATTTTGCCCGTGGCATAATCATCGAGATCGCGCTGCCATTTCTGGCGCTTTGTCTTCTCGATATCCCCTCTGAATTTCTGTAGATATAGGGTAGCTTTATCCTTCAAGGTTACAAGATCTTGTGAAGGTAACATCTCCTTCAGCTGAGCATCTCTCTCACTCAGACGTATTTTGACCACATCGATCTCTCTTTGTAAAAACTCAAGATTCAAAAGCAAAAGATCCTGAGAGTACTTGTTGGAGATTGCTTCAAATCTCTCTTTAAACGCAGCATTAGTGGAGAAGAGATTTGGTCTCAGATGTGAACGCATACCACGTGGTATTCGAAGGCATCTGTAATATTCACCAAGCGTGGAAAGATGTAATTCGAGGGAGATTAATCTCTTGGAATCTGCCTCCCATTTCCTCCTCACATTTTCAACAGTGGGTACACTTAGGAATGCAACATCTCCCGATAGACCCCGAAGGATACGGTCAGCGTCCTCTCTGGTGTAGGTAAAAACTTGAGGTGTAATCACACCTAAATCCGAATCATCCTCAGTAGACAGCATTTTAAAGCGGGTGCACGTGTTGGATTCAACAGATATACAACAAGAGCAAAAAACACAGCACTCCACGAATCTAGAATATCAGGCCATGTGCCCGTTACCAGGGGATGAATCAATTCCTCCTCCTTTTAGACAAGAATCAGCATAGAAAATAGTAACGGCACCAGGACTTCAAGACGGATGAAAAACAGGGTGGATTTATTCACCTCAAGCACAGCAACGTTTCGGTTCAACAGGAACCTTTCTCAAGCCATCACAAACTAACAATGGTGTCAAGTATAAATAGAGGGAACATACATCAGTTAACAATCACATCATTAAATATGTAATACCCATTAAAAATATGTGCAATACAAAAATATTATAAATTTTGTTATGAAAATGAATGTCTCTGAATCTTTGGGAAAAACCGTAGTATAAAGTGATACATATATATCAACAGTCATGTGTAAATATCACAAACAGTGTTAATAAGTGTCATTAGGGTAATATGGAAGGAGGCAGGGGCCAATTGAAACCAGGTGCAAGTTAGATAAATTAAATAAACTTACAGTACACAGTCTGTATGGAATGTCCACATATCCAGCGTGTGAATACCGCGCGCGTCTCCAGTGCGCATGCTCAAAGATGGCGTCCAAACCGGATGTAAAGTCCGGTGGAACGCATCGAAGCGAGCAGCTCACACTGCGCATGCGCGAACACGGAACTTGCGTTCCAGTGTCAATGCGCCGGCGTAAACATCATCTGGAAGCGCTAGATAGATAACAAAGTACTGCAGCATATAATATCTATGGCTGCATATCATTCACACCATTCTTTTGATGCTGCAATGCATCCACCATCAAAATTGGTGGAATATGCAGAGCAGCACAAGAAACACCATCAATAATGATCTCCATACAGTGGCAATCAACGTCGGGTACATCATAGACCCCCTCCACAGATGTGATAATAATCACACTAGGAGCATCTAAAGGGACCCCAATTGGACAAATAAACATCATCCCATCAAGGGATGTAAAATATGTCGGACAGATAAAATGTCCAGACAATAGCAAGCAAAGGATCCCATATATTTAGATTGCATGTTTGAAGCTGGTGTAATAAAGAATTTTTTTAAAAAAACAACTTTTATATATAGAATCAAATGGTGTGAAAGAAATTTTTTTCAAATTTTATTTTGTTAATCCATGTAGCAAGGGTTGCAAATGAATATTGTAAAGCAGCCACATCGCATAGTAATAACATCACAAAAAGACAAGTAGGACATTGCATAGAGGCTTATACTTGAATGACTGTAAACTGATTTGATGATCCTGATGAATCGGCCTCCGCTGCCTTCCAATAACCTTTCAATGTTTGACAAAAAACCGTGTATCTAAAAATACAAAAAAAAAGGTAAGTACACAAACAAACATTATCAAGCAATATTTGTAAAGACAAACACAGTACAATGAAGGATAAAGTTAAAACATATACATATCTAAATATCGAATCAAAATTAGACTCAAAAGGACTTGTTTCCATAGTATATATGAAGGTAACACCAACTACACCAGAAAGGACGCCGGCCATAAAAATAACCCCCAAGATCATGGAGAACAAACCACCCACTATATTAAATATGTGGGCCACAGGGATATTCTATATTCAGTCCCTTGGGAGACATAGTATCTAACCTATAGATCCACTCAAGCTCTTTTCTTTTGAGAGCCAGACCTCTATCACCACCACGTCTCAACTGAGGCACAGAATCAATGACTCTGAATCTCAATTGCGAGAGACCATGACCCTTCTCCACAAAGTGTCTTGACACCGGCAAATCCTGCCTCTTAGTTTTAATATTGGACTTGTGGTTCCTCAACCTGAGGCGTAATTCAGTCGTGGTCTCACCGACATAGTGTAGACCACATGGACAGCTCAGGAGATAAATCACATACGATGACTGACATGTAAAAAAACCTTTAATGTTTATTATTTTGTCAGTTTGGGGATGTTTAAAAGAGCAACCCTTGATCATGTTGTCACAAATATTGCACCCAAGGCATGGGTAGCAACCATTTTTGGGGGGGGCTAAGAAAGTCTGACTCTTACGATTGGACCCAATATCCGCTTTGACAATGCTATTTCTAATTGTTCTACCTCTCCTATAGGCCATCATGGGCCTCTCCTGAAATTCAACAATCTCAGGAAATGCTCTAGTCAAAACCCTCCAATCCTTTCTCAGGATATCACCAATAGAGGAACTAAGATGTGAAAAGGTCGAAACAAAAGGCAAACGAGCCTTCCTATCCTTGGTCAATTTCCCATCTAAGAGGTCCTGTCTGTCAAGTAAGTCCACCTTCCGTCTATTAGACTCCAAAATGTGCTTAGGGTAACCCCGATCAGAGAATTTTTTGCACATCTGATCAAGGCGTAAGGGAAGTTTGTCAGCCTGACTTACCACCCTCTTAACTCTGATCAATTGGCTATAGGGCAATGATTTTAACATTGCCCTCGGATGTTCGCTAGTGTAGTATAGAAGGTTATTTCTATCCGTTTGCTTAGAAAACAGATCAGAGATTAGTCTGTTGCCACTAATTGAAATTCGAGTATCCAAAAAATCAATGGAATCAGTGGAGTAGGACATAGTAAATAGAATTGTAGAGTGGATCTATAGGTTAGATACTATGTCTCCCAAGGGACTGAATATAGAATATCCCTGTGGCCCACATATTTAATATAGTGGGTGGTTTGTTCTCCATGATCTTGGGGGTTATTTTTATGGCCGGCGTCCTTTCTGGTGTAGTTGGTGTTACCTTCATATATACTATGGAAACAAGTCCTTTTGAGTCTAATTTTGATTCGATATTTAGATATGTATATGTTTTAACTTTATCCTTCATTGTACTGTGTTTGTCTTTACAAATATTGCTTGATAATGTTTGTTTGTGTACTTACCTTTTTTTTTGTATTTTTAGATACACGGTTTTTTGTCAAACATTGAAAGGTTATTGGAAGGCAGCGGAGGCCGATTCATCAGGATCATCAAATCAGTTTACAGTCATTCAAGTATAAGCCTCTATGCAATGTCCTACTTGTCTTTTTGTGATGTTATTACTATGCGATGTGGCTGCTTTACAATATTCATTTGCAACCCTTGCTACATGGATTAACAAAATAAAATTTGAAAAAAATTTCTTTCACACCATTTGATTCTATATATAAAAGTTGTTTTTTTAAAAAAATTCTTTATTACACCAGCTTCAAACATGCAATCTAAATATATGGGATCCTTTGCTTGCTATTGTCTGGACATTTTATCTGTCCGACATATTTTACATCCCTTGATGGGATGATGTTTATTTGTCCAATTGGGGTCCCTTTAGATGCTCCTAGTGTGATTATTATCACATCTGTGGAGGGGGTCTATGATGTACCCGACGTTGATTGCCACTGTATGGAGATCATTATTGATGGTGTTTCTTGTGCTGCTCTGCATATTCCACCAATTTTGATGGTGGATGCATTGCAGCATCAAAAGAATGGTGTGAATGATATGCAGCCATAGATATTATATGCTGCAGTACTTTGTTATCTATCTAGCGCTTCCAGATGATGTTTACGCCGGCGCATTGACACTGGAACGCAAGTTCCGTGTTCGCGCATGCGCAGTGTGAGCTGCTCGCTTCGATGCGTTCCACCGGACTTTACATCCGGTTTGGACGCCATCTTTGAGCATGCGCACTGGAGACGCGCGCGGTATTCACACGCTGGATATGTGGACATTCCATACAGACTGTGTACTGTAAGTTTATTTAATTTATCTAACTTGCACCTGGTTTCAATTGGCCCCTGCCTCCTTCCATATTACCCTAATGACACTTATTAACACTGTTTGTGATATTTACACATGACTGTTGATATATATGTATCACTTTATACTACGGTTTTTCCCAAAGATTCAGAGACATTCATTTTCATAACAAAATTTATAATATTTTTGTATTGCACATATTTTTAATGGGTATTACATATTTAATGATGTGATTGTTAACTGATGTATGTTCCCTCTATTTATACTTGACACCATTGTTAGTTTGTGATGGCTTGAGAAAGGTTCCTGTTGAACCGAAACGTTGCTGTGCTTGAGGTGAATAAATCCACCCTGTTTTTCATCCGTCTTGAAGTCCTGGTGCCGTTACTATTTTCTATGCTGATTCTTGTCTAAAAGGAGGAGGAATTGATTCATCCCCTGGTAACGGGCACATGGCCTGATATTCTAGATTCGTGGAGTGCTGTGTTTTTTGCTCTTGTTGTATATCTGTTGAATCCAACACGTGCACCCGCTTTAAAATGCTGTCTACTGAGGATGATTCGGATTTAGGTGTGATTACACCTCAAGTTTTTACCTACACCAGAGAGGACGCTGACCGTATCCTTCGGGGTCTATCGGGAGATGTTGCATTCCTAAGTGTACCCACTGTTGAAAATGTGAGGAGGAAATGGGAGGCAGATTCCAAGAGATTAATCTCCCTCGAATTACATCTTTCCACGCTTGGTGAATATTACAGATGCCTTCGAATACCACGTGGTATGCGTTCACATCTGAGACCAAATCTCTTCTCCACTAATGCTGCGTTTAAAGAGAGATTTGAAGCAATCTCCAACAAGTACTCTCAGGATCTTTTGCTTTTGAATCTTGAGTTTTTACAAAGAGAGATCGATGTGGTCAAAATACGTCTGAGTGAGAGAGATGCTCAGCTGAAGGAGATGTTACCTTCACAAGATCTTGTAACCTTGAAGGATAAAGCTACCCTATATCTACAGAAATTCAGAGGGGATATCGAGAAGACAAAGCGCCAGAAATGGCAGCGCGATCTCGATGATTATGCCACGGGCAAAATTTACTGCTGGCAAGGAGAAGATGCTGACCTAAGGGGTCCTAGGAGGACCGAAAGAGGACTAAGAAGACGACAGAGGGGAACTGAGCCATACATTACAGATTCAGAACTCTCTGATGACCAATATGCCATGCCTTTTTTAGGCGACAATTTGGATACCCCCTTGGGGGGAGAGGGCGAACCCGCAGGGGCGGAAGGAAACATAGGAGGAAGATTGATTCACAACAAATCCAGGGGACGGATGACTTCAGCACGGGGGACACGACCATATCAGACCAGGAAGAGAAATCTCCAGACCTAGTGGTGAGTATATCGTCATATTTTTTATCTGTCCCACAGGTCAAAGTTCTCAACCGTGGCTTGTCTTTTTGTCCCAGTTATCCCATTGATTGGTTTAAACTTAATCTTGATTTGGAAAGTTTCTTTAGGTCCCTTAGACTTAAGGTACACTTTTCAGATCAATTCAAATGTGTAAATAATCTGTCTGCAGACTCTACTAGTGAAATGTTCCATCTTAAGGATTATGGGCTATTTAATAGGAGTAAATTTCAACCACCCCAAAACATCCATGCTGTTGAGACTTACATCTCATTTGTTAGGGATCAGATCAATTCTTTGAAGAGAATACATAGTGGTCAGTACATACACAGAAATTTGACACGTATTGAGAATGTGGCACTCAGGGAATTAGTGGACAACAGCAGTTTGACCATTAAACCTGCAGATAAGGGGGGTGCCATTGTTGTGATGGACACCTCCTTTTATCTGCAGGAGATGACAAGACAACTTAATGACAATAGTATATACACGGTTCTATCAGGTGATCCTAAATTTACGTATCTACGTGAATTGGATACCCTGATTACCAAATCATTTAAGAAGAAAACTATTGATAGAAGTCTCTGCGAGTTTTTACAGGTTAAATTTCCAGTTACTCCTGTTCTTTATCTCCTGCCCAAGATTCATAAGGACCCCATTCGACCCCCTGGACGTCCGATTGTCTCGGGAAGTGACTCTCTATTTGTCCCGGCAGCCATGTTCGTTGATAAAATTCTCAGGCAGTTTGCTACTGGTGCAGACTCCCACATCAGGGATACCTCGGACTTCCTGGTCAGAATTCAGGATCTTTTGATCCCTGACCGGTCGGTCTTGGTTACCCTTGATGTGGGTAGTCTGTATACCTCAATTGTCCACCAAGAGGGCATTGGTGCCTCCCTTTCTTATTTAGAAAGCTCAGGCTTTTCTGAAGACAAAATTGAGTTTATTAGGTCACTTCTTGAATTTATCCTTACAAAAAATTATTTCTTGGTGGGAGACAAATTTTATTTGCAGAAGAGAGGAACGGCTATGGGGTTCAATATGGCCCCCACTTATGCCAATATTTTCATGCGACGGATGGAGGAGGACCTTATCTATGTGTCCCACCACTTCAGTCAGGTTCTGCGGTGGTGGCGATACATAGATGATGTCTTCCTCATCTGGACGGGCTCTATTGATCAACCACAGGACTTCCTTAGCTTTCTTAATAATCTTAACTCTACAATTCTATTTACTATGTCCTACTCCACTGATTCCATTGATTTTTTGGATACTCGAATTTCAATTAGTGGCAACAGACTAATCTCTGATCTGTTTTCTAAGCAAACGGATAGAAATAACCTTCTATACTATACTAGCGAACATCCGAGGGCAATGTTAAAATCATTGCCCTATAGCCAATTGATCAGAGTTAAGAGGGTGGTAAGTCAGGCTGACAAACTTCCCTTACGCCTTGATCAGATGTGCAAAAAATTCTCTGATCGGGGTTACCCTAAGCACATTTTGGAGTCTAATAGACGGAAGGTGGACTTACTTGACAGACAGGACCTCTTAGATGGGAAATTGACCAAGGATAGGAAGGCTCGTTTGCCTTTTGTTTCGACCTTTTCACATCTTAGTTCCTCTATTGGTGATATCCTGAGAAAGGATTGGAGGGTTTTGACTAGAGCATTTCCTGAGATTGTTGAATTTCAGGAGAGGCCCATGATGGCCTATAGGAGAGGTAGAACAATTAGAAATAGCATTGTCAAAGCGGATATTGGGTCCAATCGTAAGAGTCAGACTTTCTTAGCCCCCCCCAAAAATGGTTGCTACCCATGCCTTGGGTGCAATATTTGTGACAACATGATCAAGGGTTGCTCTTTTAAACATCCCCAAACTGACAAAATAATAAACATTAAAGGTTTTTTTACATGTCAGTCATCGTATGTGATTTATCTCCTGAGCTGTCCATGTGGTCTACACTATGTCGGTGAGACCACGACTGAATTACGCCTCAGGTTGAGGAACCACAAGTCCAATATTAAAACTAAGAGGCAGGATTTGCCGGTGTCAAGACACTTTGTGGAGAAGGGTCATGGTCTCTCGCAATTGAGATTCAGAGTCATTGATTCTGTGCCTCAGTTGAGACGTGGTGGTGATAGAGGTCTGGCTCTCAAAAGAAAAGAGCTTGAGTGGATCTATAGGTTAGATACTATGTCTCCCAAGGGACTGAATATAGAATATCCCTGTGGCCCACATATTTAATATAGTGGGTGGTTTGTTCTCCATGATCTTGGGGGTTATTTTTATGGCCGGCGTCCTTTCTGGTGTAGTTGGTGTTACCTTCATATATACTATGGAAACAAGTCCTTTTGAGTCTAATTTTGATTCGATATTTAGATATGTATATGTTTTAACTTTATCCTTCATTGTACTGTGTTTGTCTTTACAAATATTGCTTGATAATGTTTGTTTGTGTACTTACCTTTTTTTTTTGTATTTTTAGATACACGGTTTTTTGTCAAACATTGAAAGGTTATTGGAAGGCAGCGGAGGCCGATTCATCAGGATCATCAAATCAGTTTACAGTCATTCAAGTATAAGCCTCTATGCAATGTCCTACTTGTCTTTTTGTGATGTTATTACTATGCGATGTGGCTGCTTTACAATATTCATTTGCAACCCTTGCTACATGGATTAACAAAATAAAATTTGAAAAAAATTTCTTTCACACCATTTGATTCTATATATAAAAGTTGTTTTTTTTAAAAAATTCTTTATTACACCAGCTTCAAACATGCAATCTAAATATATGGGATCCTTTGCTTGCTATTGTCTGGACATTTTATCTGTCCGACATATTTTACATCCCTTGATGGGATGATGTTTATTTGTCCAATTGGGGTCCCTTTAGATGCTCCTAGTGTGATTATTATCACATCTGTGGAGGGGGTCTATGATGTACCCGACGTTGATTGCCACTGTATGGAGATCATTATTGATGGTGTTTCTTGTGCTGCTCTGCATATTCCACCAATTTTGATGGTGGATGCATTGCAGCATCAAAAGAATGGTGTGAATGATATGCAGCCATAGATATTATATGCTGCAGTACTTTGTTATCTATCTAGCGCTTCCAGATGATGTTTACGCCGGCGCATTGACACTGGAACGCAAGTTCCGTGTTCGCGCATGCGCAGTGTGAGCTGCTCGCTTCGATGCGTTCCACCGGACTTTACATCCGGTTTGGACGCCATCTTTGAGCATGCGCACTGGAGACGCGCGCGGTATTCACACGCTGGATATGTGGACATTCCATACAGACTGTGTACTGTAAGTTTATTTAATTTATCTAACTTGCACCTGGTTTCAATTGGCCCCTGCCTCCTTCCATATTACCCTAATGACACTTATTAACACTGTTTGTGATATTTACACATGACTGTTGATATATATGTATCACTTTATACTACGGTTTTTCCCAAAGATTCAGAGACATTCATTTTCATAACAAAATTTATAATATTTTTGTATTGCACATATTTTTAATGGGTATTACATATTTAATGATGTGATTGTTAACTGATGTATGTTCCCTCTATTTATACTTGACACCATTGTTAGTTTGTGATGGCTTGAGAAAGGTTCCTGTTGAACCGAAACGTTGCTGTGCTTGAGGTGAATAAATCCACCCTGTTTTTCATCCGTCTTGAAGTCCTGGTGCCGTTACTATTTTCTATGCTGATTCTTGTCTAAAAGGAGGAGGAATTGATTCATCCCCTGGTAACGGGCACATGGCCTGATATTCTAGATTCGTGGAGTGCTGTGTTTTTTGCTCTTGTTGTATATATATATATATATGTATATATATATACATACGATTACACTCCTCAACATTGAAATCACAGGATCGACAAACGCAAAGTATTCCAATCATCTTGATTTATTCAGTATCGAGCATGTGCACCACGCACAGAAATACACGCACTTACACGCCTTGGCATGCTATCAATGACATTATTAATGGTTGTCTGTGGATCATTATGCCACGCTAAATGCACTTGGGCACGCAAATCTTTAAGACTAGCTGCTCGTAGCTCCCTTAGCAATTGCCAACCAATGTCGTCCCAGATGTGCTTGATGGGAGACAAGTCCGGAGACGCTGCAGGCCATGGTAGCACGTTTAGGCCGTGCAGGCTGCTCACAGTAGCACGAGCAACATGCGGCCTGGCGTTGTCCTGTTGAAAAATGGCCGTACCACTCGGTCCACGACCTGAAATGAGTGGACCTGAAATGAAGACTAGTAATCGTAAGGACCGTAATCCCAGGAGTAGGACTGGTGTGACGTTCCCTTTTGAAGGCCTCTTCTTTGCGTTGCCCACGTAGTCTCCAGACCATTTTTCGGCTGTCATTGAATTCGAGACAAAAACAGAACTCATCACTGAAGAGCATAAACCTCTATTCCAGCCTCCATTGCCGTCTTGCTGTGCACCATGATAGTCTTTGGGAGCGGTGGCCTGTGGTCAATGGAACACCTCTAGCTCATACCCCAATGTCATGCAAATGTCTTCTCCTCTCCTAATGGTGTTTTGGGTTGTCCTTGATGTTGAAGGTGCAAAATAAGACAGGAGGCTGAAGAGTGTAATACCACTATACAAGAAACAATGATCACCATACTGATACTGAACAAAGCCCAATATAACAAGGCCATTATTACCAATTATACCACTATACAAGAGAGAAATAATACCGCCACAACATGACCATATATTACCACTAGAGATGAGCGAACCGGGACAACCGAACCCGGTTTCGGTCCGAACATCGGGAAAAGTTCGGTTCGCAGCGAATCCGAACTTCACCGGGTTCGGCCGAACACGTTTTGACCGAACCCGGTCAAAAATATTATACAAATCGGCAGCCACTTGTCTCTATCAATCACTGATAGAGAAAAGAGGCTGCTGATTAAAAATAAAATAAACAGCATTTCATACGTACCTGGTCGTTGTCTTGGTGACGAGTCCCTCTTCTTCCTCCAGTCCGAACTTCTTTTCTGACGCGGCAGCCTGTGATTGGCTGCAGAGGCCGCTGCAGCCTGTGATTGGCTGCAGAGGCAGCTGTCACATGGGCTGTAACGTCACCCAGGAATGTCGGGCCGGATGTCGAGAGGGACGCGTCACCAAGGCAACGGCCAGGAGACCGGACTGGAGGAAGCAGAAAGTTCTCGGTAAGTATGAACGTCTTTTTTTTTTTTTACAGGTTACTCTATATTCTGATCGGAATTCACTGTCCAGGGTGCTGAAACAGTTACTGGCGATCAGTTAACTCTTTCAGCACCCTGGACATTGACTATTTACTGACGTCGCCTAGCAACGATGCCGTAATGACGGGTGCAGACATGTAGCCACCCGTCATTACGGGGCCTCATGCACACGACCGTAAAAACACCCGTTATTACGGGTCGTAATTACGACCCGAAATAGCGGGCCCATAGACTTCTGTTAGCCACGGGTACCTTCCCGTTTTCTCACGGGAAGGTGCCCGTGCAGTTAAAAAGATAGAACATGTTCTATTTTTTCATTTTACGGGCCGTGCTCCTATACTTTATAATGGGAGCACGGCTCGGAAAAACGATAGGCTGCCCGGTCTCCTGAAATACTCTGTGCTGCCTTAAACTCTGTAGACAGGTCAGGAACCTATTTCTTTTAAATGCTGCTGGGGAACCCGCTCGATCCACTATATAAGGCTGCGCTAAAGTGCAGCATTTAAAAGAAACAGGATCCTGACCTGTCCACAGAGTTTAAGGCAGCACAGAGTATTTCAGGAGATGACCGTGCGGATCTTGTGCGGGGTGGTGACTTGCCAATCATGTGAAGGTGTTATTGAGGACAGGAGTGGAGGAGAGGTAACAGACTGAGAGCTACGTAATGGTAAGAGCAGAGTTCACAGCAGCACTGAATCTGCATGCTCCTCTCCTGAAATATTCTGTGCTGCTGTGAACTCTGCTCTTACCATTACATAGCTCTCAGTCTGTTACCTCTCCTCCACTCCTGTCCTCAATAACACCTTCACATGATTGGCAAGTCACCACGTAATGGTAAGAGCAGAGTTCACAGCAGCACAGAGTATTTCAGGAGATGAGCGTGCGGATCTTGTGCGGGGTGGTGACTTGCCAATCATGTGAAGGTGTTATTGAGGACAGGACTGGAGGAGAGGTAACAGACTGAGCTACATAATGGTAAGAGCGGAGTTCACAGCAGCACAGAATCTGCACGCTCCTCTCCTGAAATATTCTTTGCTGCTGTGAACTCTGCTCTTACCATTACGTAGCTCTCAGTCTGTTACCTCTCCTCCACTCCTGTCCTCAATAACACCTTCACATGATTGGCAAGTCACCACCCCGCACAAGATCCGCACGCTCATCTCCTGAAATACTCTGTGCTGCTGTGAACTCTGCTCTTACCATTACGTAGCTCTCAGTCTGTTACCTCTCATCCACTTCTGTCCTCAATAACACCTTCACATGATTGGCAAGTCGCCACGTACTGGTAAGAGCAGAGTTCACAGCAGCACAGAGTATTTCAGGAGATGAGCGTGCGGATCTTGTGCGGGCTGGTGACTTGCCAATCATGTGAAGGTGTTATTGAGGACAGGAGTGGAGGAGAGGTAACAGACTGAGAGCTACATAATGGTAAGAGCAGAGTTCACAGCAGCACTGAATCTGCACGCTCCTCTCCTGAAATATTCTGTGCTGCTGCAAACTCTGCTCTTACCATTACGTAGCTCTCAGTCTGTTACCTCTCCTCCACTCCTGTCCTCAATAACACCTTCACATGATTGGCAAGTCACCAAGTCACGCTCATCTCCTGAAATACTCTGTGCTGCTGTGAACTCTGCTCTTACCATTACGTGGTGACTTGGCAATCATGTGAAGGTGTTATTGAGGACAGGAGTGGAGGAGAGGTAACAGACTGAGAGCTACGTAATGGTAAAAGCAGAGTTCACAGCAGCACAGAATATTTCAGGAGAGGAGCGTGCAGATTCAGTGCTGCTGTGAACTCTGCTCAGTCTGTTACCTCTCCTCCACTTCTGTCCTCAATAACACCTTCACATGATTGGCAAGTCACCACCCCGCACAAGATCCGCACACTCCTGTCCTGAAATACTCTGTGCTGCCTTAAACTGGACAGGTCAGGATCCTGTTTCTTTTAAATGCTGCACTGTAGCGCAGCCTTATATAGTGGATCGAGCGGGTTCCCCAGCAGCATTTAAAAGAAACAGGATCCTGACCTGTCCACAGAGTTTAAGGCAGCACAGAGTATTTCAGGAGAGGAGCGTGTATTGGCTGTAGAGGCCGCGGCAGCCTGTGATTGGCTGCAGAGGCCGCTGCAGCCTGTGATTGGGTGCAGAGGCGGTCACGTGACGTGCGTGACCGCCACTACAGCCTGTGATTGGCTGCAGCGAGCGGCGACATGGATGAAACATCATCGCTGGAGGCCGGACAGTAGGAATGTAAGTATGAACGTATTTTTTTATTACATTAAAATTTTATTTTCCGCGCGCCGAGCATGGTACTGTCAAGGTTTCTGAAAGAGTTAGTGCAGCCCATTAACTCTTTCAGCACCCTGGACAGTACCATGCTCGGCGCACGGAAATTACAGGTTCGGTCAGAACTAGTTCGGTCCGAATCTAACTTTTTTGTGAAATTCGGCGAACTAGCCGAACCGAACTTTTCCTAAGTTCGCTCATCTCTAATTACCACCATATAGTGACTGAAGAATAGTACCATACTATTACTGAATAATGATGCACCATTACCACATATTACCACCACATGGTGACTGAATAATACCTCTATACTGTTACTGAATATAACCACTATAATAAGAACAATATTACCACGATCTACAGGGGGACTGTGTGTGGTTCTTTCTACAAGGGGACTCTGTTTGCCACTATCTACAGGGAGTTTGTGTGTGGCACCATACAAGGGGGTGACACTTTATACAAGGGGCACTGTGTTGGGCACTATTTACAGGTGTCATTAATTAGAGCCCCCAGACATAACTTTTTCTTAAGACCTCAGAAATGACAAAATTGCCCCTGAGGGTAAGTACAGATGTAGCCGTCTTTACCTTGACTTTTTTTTTTAAAGATTTTTATTAAAAGAAAAACCGCATTACAAATTAAAACGTAAAAAATATCAAAAGAAACAGATAAACAAAAAGAAAACATCAAACATAAAACAAAATACATATAAGTGCAGTATTCAAAGAAAAGACATGTATCTATATGAGCAGATAGTCAAGTATATTTATGCATTTTCAACAAATTAGATGAGATAAAAGTCACACAAAAAGAAATCTTCTGCATGAGGATTAACCCAGAGGAGATACAGATATTGGGGTATTCAGGGACACTATCAATGGTTATGAGAATTTTCTGTATTTTCTCCAGGGTTCCCATATTTTCAAGAAGGTATCCCTGGAATAGCTTTCCCAATGAGAGATTTCTTCTAATCTATAAATTTGGTCTACTTTCGCTATTCAATGCGCTACCGACGGGGTTTCAACGGACAGCCAGTAAGAGGGGATCAGCAATCTTGCAGCAATTAGAAGAATCTGAAATAATTTCGAGGATAGGATCTTAGTATCAGAGGGGTTGATCAGTAACAAAGCAAGATCTGGGGAAGCTAATACCTTAGTGCCACATACATTGTTACAATAGGCAAAGATATCTCTCCACCATTTTTGAATGACGGTACAGGACCACCAGATATGTAAAAAAGTACCTCTATCTGCTTTGCATCTCCAGCAAGTGTCTGAGTGTGTCGGTGTATATATGGAGGTTATGTCGGGCGTTTTATACCAACGGGATAAAATCTTGTATCCATTTTCTTGTATACGGACACATCTGGACATTTTATGTGGAGCCATCAACAATTTATGAAGTTCAGCATCAGAGAAGGACCTGTTAAGATCTCTTTCCCATATTTTAACAAAATACAGAGTTGCAGATGGGGCGGGTGAGATGAGTCTTTTATACAATAAAGAAATTGGTTTGAGGACTGGTGATGTCTGTGACAAAAGCTTTTCAAACCATAATAGAGGGCGTGTATCTTTAATTACCTGATCTAGAGCCCTGATCTTAAGTCTAATGAAGGAAAGCAAGGGAGAGTGATGAATGGGGATTCTTAGTATAGAGGACAGAGACAAATCATCTTTTATATCACCAAAGTCATCGAAAAGCCGTGTCAACGGACATCTCGAGGAGGCAATAACACTAGGAATACTTTCCTTTAAGGCTCCTTGAGCAAGACTCAATATATCTTTAACTTGCAGTAGAGGGGAAGGGACTGAACAACTATCTGGGCATAATAGAAAAGAGCGCCAGACCCTGAATGTCGCCAATGTGAGTGGATTATATATCTTGGCCTCCTTTGTAGAGTCCCCGATATATAGTACTAATGTGCGGAGAGGGATTGAGGAAAGATCGTTTTCTATTGACACCCATAACTTATATACAGGGGCGTGTATCCAGTCTATGATTCTCGATAGATGTATGGCCTGATAATATTTTTCAGGGTCAGGTAGACCAATACCCCCACTAGCTTTGGGTCTGGTCAGGATATCTCTAGCAATTCTAGCTTTCTTGTTCTGCCATATAAATTTAACAAATAATCTATTGACCTCTGTAAAAAATGTCTTATTAAGTGGTATCGGCAGAACTTGCATAAGGTACGTAAGCTTAGGGAGAATAAATGACATTAAAACATTCTTCCTACCAAACCACGAGATAAAGGGGACTTCAAACCGCTTTAGTTGGGCCGGTAAAGTGGCGAGGAAAGAGGCGTAGTTTAGGGAAAATAAGTTATCTAAATTATGTCCAATCTTAATACACAAGAACTTCAGGTAGGGGGAAGTCCAATCATAGTCAGAGCCACTTGCCAATTGTTTTTTCCGGGCCTCTGGTAAGGAAAATCCTAAGGCCTGAGATTTCCCTTTTATTAATTTTAAAATTGGACATAATACTAAATAAGTCAAAAACGTATTGAATTCTGGGGAGAGCAGTTTCGGGGTTGGTGATCATCAGTAACATATCGTCAGCGTAGGCCGCTACTTTATGCGTTCTGTTCCCTAAGCGTATCCCTTGAATTTCAGTATCTAATCTTATTGCCTGCATGAGGGTCTCCATAACTGTCAAAAACAATAAAGGGGATAAAGGGCACCCTTGTCTTGTACCATTACGTATCTTAAAGGGGGAAGATAGGACCCCATTAACCATGACAGATGCGGAGGGAGAGGCATACATTGAAAATATAGCGTCTATGAAGGGGATAGGGAAGTTAAAGGACAGCAAAACTTTTCTCATATATATCCAGTCAATTCTATCAAATGCCTTCTCAGCGTCTGTGCTGAGAAGAACCATAGGGAGTTCGTGTCTACGTGAGTAATGTAAAACGTGTAGGACTCTAAGTGAATTATCTTTACCCTCTCTATTTTTAACGAACTCCACCTGATCGGGTGAAATAATATCAGGAAGAATATGTTTAAGTCTGTTTGACAATAATTTAGCAATAAGTTTTAGGTCTGCATTAAGGAGAGAAATGGGCCTATAATTGGAGCAAGAGGACGAGTCTTTACCCTCTTTAGGAATAAGAGTAATATGTGCATGAGTGATATCAGAGGAAAGTGGGTGTCCCAGTAGTGAGAGGTTCGCTAGTGACAACAATCTGGGTAGCAATATATCCCTAAATGAGGAGTAATATATAACAGGTAGACCATCTGGACCAGGACATTTACCGGGAGGAGTTTGCCTCAAGGTAATTTCTAATTCCGTCATAGTGAATGGCTGAATCAACCGCTCACTTTGGGAGGGAGAAATCTGTGGTAGGGATAAGGATTCTAAAAATGTAGAAATGAGCGAGAGTCTGTCAGTCTTAAGGGAGGAGGTATCAGCTGCTGTTAGATTGTAAAGATTGTTATAGTAAGAACAAAATTGTTCAGCTATAGAGGTTGAAGAGTAGATATAAGCACCTGCCGCGTCTTTCAGCATATGTACGTAGTTAAGAGAATGTCTTTGTTTAAACCTTTTAGACATAAACTTAGAAGCTTTATTTCCATGTGCATAAAATTTATGTCTAGAATGCACAAAGGACTTGGCTGAGGACAAGTTCAATTTATTTAACAGTTGAGTTCTCAAGGAAGTCAACTCCTGTGTATGCTGCAGAGCGACAGATGCCTTATTCAGTCTCTCTACCTTCTGGATTTTAAGTAAAAGTTCGTCAACACACTTAGTTCGTTCTTTTTGTAGGTAGGAACAGTAGCTAATAAAATGGCCACGGATAAACGGATTATGGGCGTCCCAGATTATTTCAGGGGAAACTTCCGGGGTTTCATTAGTTTGGAAGTAATCAGCTAATTTAGATTTAAAATGATCCTTAACAGTCGATGAGCCTAGTATAGAATCATTTAACCTCCAGGTAGATGAACGTTTGTGCCTGTTCGGGAAATGTAAAGTTAGAAAAATAGGAGCATGATCGGAGTGCAACTGCGAACCTATCTCCACTAGGGAGCAATATTTAAGTGAGGATTTGGAGAGAAAAAAATAGTCTAACCTGTGGTAGGAAGAATGTACAGATGAATAATAGGTGTAATCCAACTGAGTCGGATGTAGGCATCTCCAAACATCTATTAAACCATACGATATTAGTAAAGATTTAAATCTACATAGTGCATTAACCGATAAAGCAGACTTCTTGGAGGAGGAATCAACCAATGGATCAATAGTTAAATTGAAATCTCCACCAATAAGAACCAAATCTTCTGAAAATGAATCTAAGAGAGTAAACGTAGACAACAGCCAGGCAATTTGACCAGTATATGGGGCATAAAGATTTGCAAATGTGAACGTTTGATCTCCCACGGTACCTTTCAAAAATAAATATCTTCCCTCTACATCTTGGAGGTGAGATGAATAATTAAAGGGATAATTACGAGGGAAGCCTATACTCACTCCTCTAGAGGCTGAGTGTGGAATTCCGCAATGATGCCAGACAGGAAAATGTGAGAAGGAGAAATTAGGGAAATGGTTATTTTTATAATGGGTTTCCTGTAGCATTATGACATCGCAGGATACCTTTTTAAGAGAAGAAAAAATCTGACATCTCTTAGAGGGGGAGTTAAAACCTCTGACATTATATGAAACTATCTTTAAGGACGCCATGATACAGCATTACTAGAGATTCCAAAAAAGTAGAAATATACATGTACCAACAGTAAAAAATAAACCTGTCGAGGCAGTCTGACAGTTAACAGAATAACCAGTAGCATTAGAGTATATCCTAATTCAACAAGTGGTTGTACAGAACGTGCATCCATGTCTATGAACGTGACAGAATGTATATCAGCAGCGTCTGTAACTAACAATGGAGTGTAGAACATTAAAATATAGTGTGGGGTAATAGCCATAATAGATTCCAAACCCACAATTTACGGACTCCACCATGGCAATATGGGTACAATTGCATAAGATAACTACTATAAGTAGAGAAATAATGAACAGATAAGGTCATAACTGATATGCATCACATCAAGGTAAGTGAAGAAAATAAACTCTCCATATATAGCTGATTCAGAGAAAATCGAACGATTAGGCGCACAAACGTATAGATCAGTCATTATCTTCCACCAATCTCCTCGGAGTCATACGACCTGATCTTTTCCTATGTCTCGGCGCTTTGAACGCTGGATTCTGCTTCCACGGAGTGGTCTGAGTGACCGGAGGGAGAGAAGCGAGATCCGTAACAAGGTCCCAATCTTCGATTTGCAAAGGAGCAATTCCTAGGTGATCGTATACTTCAGCGAGATCACCCACAGACGAGATGTTAAACCTGCGGCCCTCCACCGAGAAGGATAGACCAAAAGGAAAGGTCCAACGATATAAAAATTTTCTTGCTTGTAGGAGATCTGTAAGTGGTTTAAGCTTTCGCCTCTTCTGAAGGGTGACCGCTGCTAAATCTTGGTAAATGGAGATCACTGTGCCTTTAAATAAGAATGGTGCAGCTTCCCGCGACTTAAAGAGAATTTAATCTTTCACTTTTAAGTTAAGATATTTGCAAATTATATTTCTAGGCGGTTCGTTCCCCTTGGGTTTCGGGCGTAGTGCTCTGTGAGCTCTTTCAATAATTATTTATTCGTCAGAATAAGTGTCTCCCAGGATAGAGCGGGATATGGACATAATGGCATCCGAAATTTCTGTCAGCGGTACCGATTCAGGGATACCACGAAAACGTAGGTTATTTCGGCGGCTACGATTCTCTTGGTCCTCAAGAGATCTAAAGATAGTATTGAATGTAAGTTGGCAAGAGGAGAAGCTTTGCACAGTTGCTGCATTAAATTCTAAAATGGCCGCTTGATTATTTTCCTGGGTCTCAACCCTGTGACCGATTTGCTTAATATCTTGTTTTATCTCTGCAATATCTTTTATAGCCGGTTCCAAGGTTCTGGTAAGTACCTGAGTGATAAAGTGTCTCGTCAATGGTAGTTCCTCAGCAGTCGAGGTGTCAGCATTTTCTCCTTCCACATCAGAGGCGTCTGCACTCGTGTCTCCATGCTGTCTGTGAGAGGACGGCGCCATCTTGGGACCTCTCGGCGGGAGGGAGACGGCTCGTTTCTCAAAGTATTTCTCCACTTTTGCTTGTGAGGGGGTCAGAACAATGGTCTCCGATGCTTCCCTCACCTTACTGCCTCCATATTTCACCATTGTGAAGTATTATGCCGCTTGTGTTAGCTTCTGTGGGTCACTGGATTTACGGAGCTCAGCGAGACACGTCCATGCAGTCTCAGCGCTAGCTCCGCCCCCCGTCTTTACCTTGACTTTTAACGCATTAAATAAACAATGGCTAGATCTCTTATCTTGACTTCTTCAATGACTTTTCAATGGCTTTTGTTGTGTGATATCACGCTTCAGCAAGTTATCAGAATCAAGTTAAAGATGGCTACATCCGTACAAGGATACTTACCTCGAGGGCCCTGCATCTAAGGCTATAATGTGTGATATTGTCTTCTGGGGCCATGTATCTAAGCCTATCATGTGGGATACTGACTGCTGGGACCTTGTATCTAGGCCTATCATGTCTGATATTGTATGCTGATACAATGTATCTGTTACGGCTGCGGTCACGGACCACAACCTCCTCTTACCTGCCACCGGCAGGTCCTCTTCTTCCTGTCGACGTCTCCTTCCCCGGAGACGCTGGCACATGCGTCCGCTCTGTCCCGCAGTGGTCACTAAAGGGGGTGCGCTGGTTCCTGGCCTTAAAGGGCCAGCGCACGCATATGTAATTAATTAATTATGCTCTGATCACCTTGAACTATAGAAAGGGCCCTGCCCTTTCGATCCTTGCAGGATTATTTGTTATTCTCATGTTAGTCTTGCAAATGGACCCTTATTGCTACCCTGCTCCCAATGTTCCCGTGCCCTGCTACCTGTATCCTCCATCCGGTGCTGTGTTATTGTGCCTGAGCCTGTTTAGTGATTGGAGCCATGTCCTGCTGCTCCTGCTGTCATTCGCTACGTCTGGCGCAACCTGCTGCCCCGGAGAGATTGCGGTCTGCGGGTGAATGCATATCTTATTACCCTTAGATGCTTCTCCCCTTTCTGACCACTTGCCTGTGTAGATACTATTGGGCTTAAGAGCCAGTTTTATTATTAATTCATCACTAAAGATATATTTTAATCGTTCTTTCTGGCTGTGATAAACCTGCTGCACCTGCTGTCACCCACCAGATCTGGCACAACCTGCAGCACCTGCTGTTTTACGCCACATCTGGCGCAACCTGCTGTCATCCGCCACGTCTGGCGCAACCTGCTGCACCTGCTGTCATCCGCCACGTCTGGCGGAACCTGCTGTACCTGCCGTCATCCGCCACGTCTGGTGCAACTTGCCACATCCACCTCCATCCGTGTTAAAGCCCCTGCCAATTGTCTGGACTATCTCAGGTACTTTCGTGCTACGTACTTCTTGTATAGACTTGTGCATTGACTGTGACTTGGCCAGCTGCCTCTCACCTAATTCCATCCAGTTGTGTAGCTATAGTGACCGTAGTCTTATAGATATGCTGTCTTCGATATATACATACAGTGAAGGAAATAAGTATTTTATCCCTTGCTGATTTTGTAAGTTTGCCCACTGTCAAAGACACGAACAGTCTAGAATTTTTAGGCTAGGTTAATTTTACCAGTGAGAGATAGATTATATTTAAAAAAAAAGCAGAAAATCACATTGTCAAAATTATATATATTTATTTGCATTGTGTACAGAGAAATAAGTATTTGATCCCTTTGGCAAACAAGACTTAATACTTGGTGGCAAAACCCTTGTTGGCAAGCACAGCAGTCAGACGTTTTTTGTAGTTGATGATGAGGTTTGCACACATGTTAGATGGAATTTTGGCCCACTCCTCTTTGCAGATCATCTGTAAATCATTAAGATTTCGAGGCTGTCGCTTGGCAACTCGGATCTTCAGCTCCCTCCATAAGTTTTCGATGGGATTAAGGTCTGGAGACTGGCTAGGCCACTCCATGACCTTAATGTGCTTCTTTTTGAGCAACTCCTTTGTTGCCTTGGCTGTATGTTGCGGGTCATTCGTGCTGGAAGACCCAGCTACGTGCCATTTTTAATGTCCTGGTGGAGGGAAGGAGGTTGTCACTCAGGATTTGACGGTACATGGCTCCATCCATTCTCCCATTGATGCGGTGAAGTAGTCCTGTGCCCTTAGGAGAGAAACACCCCCAAAACATAATGTTTCCACCTCCATGCTTGACAGTGGGGACGGTGTTCTTTGGGTCATAGGCAGCATTTCTCTTCCTCCCAACACGGCGAGTTGAGTTAATGCCAAAGAGCTAAATTTTAGTCTCATCTGACCACAGCACCTTCTCCCAATAACTCTCAGAATCATACAGATGTTCATTTGAAAACTTCAGATGGGCCTGTACATGTGCCTTCTTGAGCAGGGGGACCTTGGGGGCACTGCAGGATTTTAATCCATTACGGCGTAATGTGTTACCAATGGTTTTCTTGGTGACTGTGGTCCCAGCTGCCTTGAGATCATTAACAAGTTCCCCCCGTGTAGTTTTCGGCTGAGCTCTCACCTTCCTCAGGATCAAGGATACCCCACGAGGTGAGATTTTGCATGGAGCCCCAGATCGATGTCGATTGACAGTCATTTTGTATGTCTTCCATTTTCTTACTATTGCACCAACAGTTGTCTCCTTCTCACCCAGCGTCTTACTTATGGTTTTGTAGCCCATTCCAGCCTTGTGCAGGTCTATGATCTTGTCCCTGACATCCTTAGAAAGCTCTTTGGTCTTGCCCATGTTGTAGGGGTTAGAGTCAGACTGATTAATTGAGTCTGTGGACAGAAGTCTTTTATACAGGTGACCATTTAAGACAGCTGTCTTTAATGCAGGCACCAAGTTGATTTGGAGCGTGTAACTGGTCTGGAGGAGGCTGAACTCTTAATGGTTGGTAGGGGATCAAATACTTATTTCTCTGTGCACAATGCAAATAAATATATATCATTTTGACTATGTGATTTTCTGTTTTTGTTTTTTTGTATAATCTGTCTCTCACAGGTAAAATTAACCTAGCCTAAAAATTCTAGACTGTTCATGTCTTTGATAGTGGGCAAACTTACAAATTCAGCAAGGGATCAAATACTTATTTCCTTCACTGTATATAAAAAGAAATCCGGAAAAGGAATTAGACCCCCCCATATAGTGGTTAGGCCCTTTATATAGTTGTTAGGTGTACCCCATATAGTTGTTAGGCACCCCCAAATAGGAGTTAGACTCCCCCATATAATAATTAAGTCCCCCATATAGTATACAGTGGTAAGCTGCCCCTATATAGTGTTTCACTTTGCGCCAATGGAAAAAAAACAATAAACTCACCTAACCTCGTTCCCACTACAAGCTGCTGGATCCTCTACCGGAACAGGTGACCAGATGCAGTGATGCAGTCATCTCACCACCTGCACCAGGACATCAACCTGTGGCTTACTAGAGTAAGTGGCGGGCTTTCTTCTCTGCCATAGTAAGTGTGCCGGGACCCCCTTCCCCTCCGATCATACCTTGTGGTTTGTGCATGGCCGGGCAGCCCATCTTCCGTCGAGAGTGTAGACCCCGTGGCAGCCACTACAGCAATCTCCATAGCCAAACATTGCTTGCAGTATCGGCCTTTTTGAAGAGTTCATATGTAATAGATTTGACGCATTTCAATCCGCTATGAAAATCCATGATGAATCCGCAATATTGAAACCATGGACTTCACCTGTAATGGCCAAAACCGCATCACAAATCACGGTGATTCTCGGTAAAATGCAAGCAGGTTTTACTGTGCGTTTTTCACAGCAATTAAGTAGCACATAATAATCACTCTAAGGCCTGATTTACACGAGCGTGTGCGTTTTGCGCACGCAAAAAACGCGGCGTTTTGCGTGCGCAAAAGGCACTTAACAGCTGCGTGTGTCATCAGTGTATGATGCGCGGCTGCAAGATTTTCTCGCAGCCGCCATCATTTTGACACTCCGTTTGGATGTTTGTAAACAGAAAAGCACGTGGTTCTTTTCTGTTTACATTCAGAGTTTGACTGCTGTTGCGCGAACCACGCAGTTCGCACAGAAGTGCTTCCGTGCGACCTGCGTGGTTTTCACGCACCCATTGACTTCAATGGGTGCGTGATGCGCGAAAAACTCTGAAATATAGAGCATGTCGTGAGTTTTACGCAGCGCACTCAGGCTGCGCAAAACCCACGGACTGTCTACACTGCCCCATAGAGTAATATAGGTGCGTACGACACGCGTGAAAAGCACGCACGTCGTACGCGCGTATATTACGCTTGTGTAAATGATGCCTAAAACTGCAGTAAAATTGCAATTGAAACGCCCTGTGGAATTGCAGCCAAAGATCACCACGCACAATGCATCAGGTGAGTAGCAGTGATTATCCATTGCAATGGTGCCTTGTTTTTCAAGCACATCCCACAGAAGCTCCATTTGATTGAGATCTGGGGAATTTGGAGGCCAAGTCAACATGTAGAACTCTTTGTTGTATTCCTTAAAGGCTATACCTTTGAAAGGCAAAAATGTTTATATGCAGTTAGGGCCATAATTATTTGGTCAGTGACACAATCTTCATTATTTGGGCTCTGCATTCCACCACATTGGATTTGAAATGAAACAACTGAGATGCAATTGAAGTGCAGATTTTCAGGTTTAACTCAAGGGGTTGATCAAAAATATCCTATGAAAGGTTTAGGAATTGCAGCCATTTTTCTACACAGCCTCCTCATTTCAGGGGCTCAAAAGTAATTGGACAAATTAACATTACGATAAATAAAATGTTTTTTTTAAATACTTTGTAGAGAATCCTTTGCAGGCAATGACTTTATGAAGTCTGGAACCCATGGACATCACCAAACGCTGGGTTTCCTCCTTTGTGATGCTTTGCCCATCCTTCAGCTGTCTTCAGTTGTTGCTTGTTTGTGAGTCTTTCTGCTTTAAGTTTTGTCTTAAGCAAGTGAAATGCATGCTCGATCGGGTTGAGATCTGGTGATTGACTTGGCCATTGCAGAATATTCCACTTCTTTACCTTAAAAAACACTAGGGTTGCTTTTGCTGTAAGTTTTTGGTCATTGTCCATCTGCACTTTGAAGTGACGTCCAATCAACCTTGCTGCATTTGGTTAAATCTGAGCAGAAAGTATATCCCTGAACACTTCAGAATTCATCCGGCTGTGTCTGTCTTCAGTCACGTCATCAATAAACACTAGTGACCCTGTGCCTTTGGCAGCCATGCATGCCCATGCCATCACATTGCCTCCACCATATTTCACAGAGGATGTGGTGTGCTTTGGATCATGAGCTGTTCCAAGCCTTCTCCATACTTTCGTCCTCCCATCATTCTGGTTGTCACGTTGGGTGCGTGGACCCACTGGGCCGTACCGCCTTGACGGTATGACAGCTGGCCAACAGGACGTAGGTCACAGTCTATAGTTCGTATAGTGTACCTGCGGCAGCTCGGACAGTATCAATGACAGGCTCGGTTGGGACTTAGGCAGCAGGCAGACGTCAGGCGTGGTGCAGCAGGACAGGCGTGAAAAACAGCACAGCACGACTACAGCTCAGCACGGCACTTGACCAGGTAGCACGGGATACAGGATACAGGTACAAGAACGGGGAACACTGGGAACTGGGAAACACTAGGATACCATTTCGCACGATCGTGCCCGCTCTTAAGGGACAGCGCGCGCACCGGAGTTTAATGTCTAAATTTTGCCCATGAGTACCCTGGACTATAAGAAGGGCCCAGCCCCTTCATCCCATGCCTGAGCATTGTTGTCATACCCTAATGGCAAATGTCAGTTTAAATAAATGTCCCAATAGGGGTGGACAACCTGACTCGACACGGAGGGGATGTTTCCCCTGTCTGTCTTGTGAGAGTTGCGCTATAATGCTCAAGGGCAATACATTCATACATCCTGCTACTGGTAAATGTTATAAAATTAAATCCTACTACACCGGCAGAAGTGATTTCATTATATATGTGCTACAGTGTCCATGTAATTTAATTTATGTTAGCGAAACTACAACTGAGTGCCGATTGAGGTTAAACAACCATAAATCTAGTATATGCACAAAGAAAATCAAACTCCCTGTTCCACAACATTTCGTGGAGATGGGACATAATGTAGATTCACTATTGTTGACAGAGTCCCTCCTCTAAAATATGGGGGGTAACAGGGAATTGCTCCTTAAATAATGGGAAGTTCAGTGGATCAATAAATTGAATTCACTTCACCCGAATGGTCTCAATATTGATTACCCCTTGAATGTGTTTAAATGATGACTACAGTTTTGTTTTCATTTTCAGGATATCTTTATCCAGCCACATTTGAGAAGATTTCATCCTTTATATATACAGCCTTTATGATGTGGTCAATGTAGGCCGGTCCTTGGGGACTGTTCCCTTGCCTTGTGATACCTGTTCTATATCTTTTTCACTGCTCTAAATTGATAGTGGTGTAAGGAAATAGAGCGTACTGATTATACTGTAACAAATTGTAACTTATTAACCTGATTTTTCTCTCTTCTTGATAGATTTAAATCCGGGTTATGGTGTTAAAGGACACTCACCAACTGGACCTAGGACGACTGAACACGTGTGGTCATTTTTTCTGTCCATAGGATTATCATTGAATAAAAATATAAAAATTTTCTAAGAGTACTTTTTCCATGTATTCTGTAATGCTAGTAGGACTCTGCACAACTCTGTTTCATCTGTTATGATTCTAATAACCCAATATTGTATGGGATGATTTACGATCCCTCTGGCTTCCAATTCATGGATGTAGGTTCTGCATATGGGAGTTCTGATTTAATAATGCAGGTCTTTTCTTTCCAGCCAAAGATCCCGGTATTGATTACCACCTTATGCCTCTGTGCTGATTATACATCGACACATTGGTGGAGTGGATTCTTCGAGACCAGGGACTCCGGCATTTCATTATGCAGGTGATCTTTTGTCTCTAGGGACTTAAGGCACAAAGTTGAGCAAAACCTACTGCTATAATATGCGATACGCAATTTTTACACACTCCGTTATCATAGCAGAACCCGCTATCCATGACTTGCATATATTGTTTACATCCATATGTTTATGTAATAGGAATAATCTGCCCTAAGTAAAGATGGCGCGGCATAACTCACTTACCTGAATATGACTGTGCGGCTGAATGGGCCTTTTTGATGCTATCCAGGTGCGTAGCTAGGTTCTCCAGTACCCGGGGCAAAGATTCAGTTTGGCACCCCCCCCAACCTCTTTACCGACATCTCCTTCCCCCTCGCCGTGTTTGTTTTCTCTACCAATCAATGACGTGTCATTTCTTTTCCACATTTCTTTTTATGTAACTCGAGCATAAAAACATTTGTACATTTTACAAGCAATATAGTTCTATACACAACACCAGAACCAAGCTCAGTAAATATATACAGCACAAGAACCAAGCTCAGCACATAAATACAACACCAGCATAAATACAGCTAAATTTAGGGCAACCCCTGCCGTATAGATATGTACGACGTAAAACTACAGCTCCCAGCATGGCCCGAACAATGATAAGGATATGCTTGGAGTTGCTGTTTAAAAAAAATAAATCATATCATAATCATACCACCCATCATCTCGCTGCAGATCATACAGTGACTACAGTGCTGATTAGTGGCAGAATAAACATTTACATTAAGTGACTCACCGGTGACGTCTCAGATTCTAGTTCTTTTTCTCCATCCGGTCCAGACCTCTATGATGACTTCTCCCGGTCACAGCCCATTTCTGCAGTTTGCCGCTCAGATGTCTTCAGCTTCTCACTTTTCCAACATTTCTACACCTATAAACAAAGATAAAGTTCTCATTATACCACACACTACGCACCCAAAATATAATAGCGCCATACACTGCACCTCTAATTATAATAGCACCATACACCGTGTCCCACACACACACTATGCCCCCTATAGATAGTGCCTGCCATAGAGCACCCTGTAGATAGTGCCCCCCATAGAGCCCCCTGTAGATAGTGCCCCCATATAGCCCACCCCTGTATATAGTGTCCCACACTATATACAGTGTCTCCCCCTGTAGTGCTCCACAGATAGCCCACCCCTGTATATAGCACCCCTGTAGATATAGCCCACCCCTGTATATAGTGCTCCATAGATAGCCCACCCCTGTATATAGCCATCTGTAGATATAGCCCACCCCTGTATATGGTGCTCCATAGATAGCCCACCCCAGTATATAGCCCCCCCTGTAGATAGAGCCCCCCCATAAAGCCCCCTTGTAGATAAAGCCCCCTGTAGATAAAGCCCCCCATAGATAAAGCCCCCCTTTAGATAAAGCCACCCGTGGTTAAAGCCCCCCTTGTAGATAAAGCCCTCCCATAGATAAAGCCCCCCTGTAGATAATGCCACACACTTTTTTATTACAATAAAATAATAAACTGTTCAAACTCACCTTAATCCCGCTCCCACGCCAGCCAGCAGCAATGGAGACCTGCTCTCTTCTGCGCAGGTCTCCTGGGGGTTGAACGAAGCGTCTATGAAGGGCACTGATTGGCTGGGCAGAATTACTTTCCCTGTCAGTCAGCGTCTTTCAGTGCCGGAAGCGCGATACCGCTTCACGGAAGGTACCCGGCCATTCATTGCTTCTAATTGTATCTGTGTCCTATAGACACAGGTACAATTATAGTGCAGGAGGAGGTGGTGCTGGCGCCCCACTCTAAGTTGCGCCCGGGACACATGCCCCGCCTGCCCCCCTTAGCTACGCCCCTGTGCTATCGAATGATACGTCAGTCACTACAACGTTGTGTATTGTCAATTTGCCATAGTAACCCCGAAAACACGTGTGCGCTTTACCCAATGGACAGATAGTGCTTGGGAAATGCGCATTTCGGCACTTGAGACGCTGAGGGTATGAGCACACGGTAGCAGGCTTTTACGTCTGAAATGACAGACTGTTTTCAGGAGAAAACAGCTGCCTCGTTTCAGACCTAAAAGCTCCTCCTCGCATTTTGCGAGGCTTCTCTGACAGCCGTAAATTTTGAGCTGTGCTTCATTGAGTTCAATGAAGAACGACTCAAATTACGTCTGAAAGAAGTGTCCTGCACTTCTTTTGACGAAGCTGTTTTTTTACGCGTCGTCGTTTGACAGCTGTCTAACGACGACGCGTAAATGACAGGTCGGCTGCACAGTACGTCGGCAAACCCATTCAAATGAATGGGCAGATGCATAATACGCCTCGTTTACGTCTGAAAATAGGTTGTGTGAACCCAGCCTGAGAATTACATAGTCGACACATGGAACACTCTGTTCAGGAATCCTTGGTGTGTTTAGATTGGTGAGTGCCAGCTATTTTGAATTTTAATATTGATTATTGTTAATACCCAATTAATGTATTACACTGTTTTATTTGCACATATTTGATACAACTGGATTTAATCATCTTTTATACCATATGTCAAGATTTGACTCTTAAACACATTTGTATTGTATTTTGATACACTGTTACAAATTGTGTTTTTTTGTTTTTTTGCATGATTTGAATAAATTGTCAATATATAGCACTTGTTAATTGAGCTATGTTCTCTCTATATATACATGTGTTTTATTTTCACATATTGCTTGAGAATGCTTCAATTGAGAAAGTGAAACGTTGCATTTGCTGGGTGAATAAACGTCAATCTTTTTGCTCTGAGTGCTGCTTCCGTGCTCCATTTGTCTATACATCGTATGGGGTGAGGTCACTCCTCATTATTTGAAGCATAGCACCAGCCAGTTTTGGTTTCTTGCCACAGGTGCTGCTCCTACCTTGCTTTGCATATATATATATATATATATATATATATATATATATATAATTTGCCTTTCGAAGGTTTACATAGCCCTTAAAGCACTCCTGAACAATATTCGCAGTGTGGCAGGGTGCATTATCCTGGTCAAGGAGGCCGCTGCCGTTAAGGAATACCATTGCCATGAAGGGGTGGGTGTACTTGATCTGCAACAATGTTTATGTAGGTGCAGGGCAGGCGTCAGCACCCAGGAAAACCCATGCAAGTGCCGGAGCTCACTACCCTTCGGGGGGCACACTCGACCACCGGGTGCGAAACAGCCGTCATGGCTCCTTCAGGAGTGGAAACACTGCCCAGAGTGTTGCCGACGAGAGTTCGATTCTAGAGGGACCACCTGTCTAGGAGGCGGAGTAACTACCCCTGTAGCAGATATAGCGGGCCTCCCCATGCCTAGTGGCCCCGCTAGCAGCCGCTATGGCTGCGACAGTGGTAGTGACGCCACATTCAATAGTATCTGCATCCTTAGGACGCAGATACTATTGAATGCTACGGCAGAGCTGGGAGGTGGTTCTCTACTCTGTCATTTACTAGGCTATACTGAATGTACGGAGGAAAAAATGGATCTATATTGGCGCCGCTGTGTGGTAAAGACAGGATGAATCCAGAAGTCGGGTGATAGTAAAATATTGGTATTTATTGCTATGCAACGCGTTTCAACGCCGAACTGGCGTTTTCGTCAGGCATGTGGAATACAGAAGAAAAGGGGACACGTATATATACACACAGAAGGGGTCATCTGATTGGAGCCCATTCAGACTGGACAAAAAAACCGCCAAAAATTCAAGAAGGTCAAAGTTCAAAAGGTGCAATCAATTCTAATGACATTTCATAGTAATTACACAGTAAAACACAGTAAGAACAATAGGAAAGGTAAAAGGTGTGTTGTCTCTGTAGGGAACTCTCAGTTTATTCATGAAATAAAAGATGTGTGTAAAAGATATATATATCGGGTGATAAAAACATTATATGTGCGGGACGGCATTGCTCACCATTGCTCACCATTGCTCACCATTGCTCACCATTTATTTCCCTTCTGACATTATCAGCTTACCTTGCAATAACAAAACATTGCCGTCCCGCACATATAATGTTTTTATCACCCGATATATATATCTTTTACACACATCTTTTATTTCATGAATAAACTGAGAGTTCCCTACAGAGACAACACACCTTTTACCTTTCCTATTGTTCTTACTGTGTTTTACTGTGTAATTACTATGAAATGTCATTAGAATTGATTGCACCTTTTGAACTTTGACCTTCTTGAATTTTTGGCGGTTTTTTTGTCCAGTCTGAATGGGCTCCAATCAGATGACCCCTTCTGTGTGTATATATACGTGTCCCCTTTTCTTCTGTATTCCACATGCCTGACGAAAACGCCAGTTCGGCGTTGAAACGCGTTGCATAGCAATAAATACCAATATTTTACTATCACCCGACTTCTGGATTCATCCTGTCTTTACCACACAGCGGCGCCAATATAGATCCATTTTTTCCTCCGTACATTCAGTATACCCAAGCGGTCACCTCGGTAACCGGCCCGGATCTGGCAGCAGCTACCTTGTGGAACCCATCAAATTCAACTCTCATAACTATACGGTGAGCATTTATTATCCTCCTTTTGTCTCACATCCACCTTCTTTGATCCACACCAAGTGGCGCCGTGGTTTCTTGCCTTTTTATTTACTAGGCTACAGACTCCCAGACAGAGTGCTAATAGCGCTCCGCCCGGGACTCCGGCTCTGGGGTTGCCCCTGACACATCACTGTCCTTTTACGGACAGTGATGATTGTCAATAAATGGACAGTGATGCCAGGTGGAGAGAAGAAGTCCCAGGCAGAGCGCTATAAACGGCTCTGCTCTGGGACTCCATCTCTGGGGAAACCCCTGACATCACTATCCATATTCGGACAGTGATGTCAGGAGCAGAGCAGTGTCCCAGGCAGAGTGCTAGAGAAATGGACTCAACATAATTTAGGAATGTTTCAACCTTTGGGGTGTTTGATAAAGACCCTGAAGGGTTGAACCGTTCCATACATGCTGTTGAGTGAATAAAGCTCAAATCTGTTTCCACTGTGCTGCAGTCTTTACGAGTTTCTTACAGATATATTATATTTATTGGCACCATATACATGTGAGAGTGTTTGAATGTATTTAGGCACTTTTTATACGAAAGATAACTGGTGGTACTATGCTAAACCCTACCACTATTGCAACATGAGGAAAATACGGATTCGACATTCGATTTTTGCTGTGATAGTGGGTATTCCTATAGAAAACCATAAGTGCAGTACCATATTGTTTTCCTTATTGAGGTATACCCATTAGAAGCTGTAATGGTAAAATAAAAAGTCTGAAACTGTGTATGCTAAAATAACACAGCATACTATATAGCAATTTCATAGCCCCATTTATTAACAGAGCACATTTGGCCACCATAGTAAAGTACAGAAACCTAAAAAATGTTTTACTAAAATGGCCTAAAAGTGAAGATTAATCTGGAAATTTTTCTGCAAATCTAAAGAAATATGAGTTAGTATTTGTGCAGTATATATGAGAGTTCTTTCTTTTTTATTTGACATGAATAGTCCAGTTAATTAGGTAATCTGAACCAGGGATGGACTAAGAATTGTCTATGTCCCCAGGAAGCAAGTGTTATGGGCCTTTTACTGTACAAGATGCAGGTGTTTTTTACCTATTTGACATAAATAGGTGCTCTGTGTTCCATGCAGTGATGATACATCCATAGTAATGTCCAAGATACAGCCATAGTGATACAGCTATTGCCGGGAATGAAGGTTCCCAACCCAGCCCTGTTATGACCTTCCAAGGAACCTATATAAAAGGTAAGTCACTGTGCCCGCATGTGCAGATTTTACAGTAAGTCCCTTCCTATAGAGGTTCCTGGGTTGATCATGACTAGAGATGAGCGAACTTATGAAAAGTTCGGTTCGGCAAGTTCGCCGAATTTCGTGCAAAAGTTCGATTCGGACCGAACTAGTTCTGACCGAACCTGTAATACAAGAAAGCCCCTAAAAATCGTGTATAACACTGTTTTAAAGCCCTAGAAGCCCTGTATAACACTCTTAGGTCACCCATGAGTGTATCCAAGTACTTTTGAGCTGTCTTTAATGCAAAGTTGGTGTCAAAGTTACGCCAACATGTATGGCTCTAGGAAAACGGATGGGACACGGAGATAACTAACAGAAACCACTGCACTTGTGCATGTTGTATGCTTAATGCATTGTTAAAAAAGGTACAAAAATTTACCATTTTAGGCGGCTGATGCCTGCCAGGGTTCATACATATAAGGTGGTAAAAGAAGAAGCAATGGCTTTTGACAAGCCCTCCAAAAATTGACCCTTTTTATTGGCAGATGCCTGCCGGGGTTCATCCATACATGGATGTAAAAGCAACAAGCAATGGCTTTTCACAAGCCCTCCAAAAATTGACCCTTTTTATTGGCAGATGCCTGCCGAGGTTCTTCCATACATGGATGTAAAAGCAACAAGCAATGGCTTTTCACAAGCCCTCCAAAAATTGACCCTTTTTATTGGCAGATGCCTGCCGGGGTTCTTCCATACATTGATGTAAAAGCAACAAGCAATGGCTTTTGACAAGCCCTCCAAAAATTGACCCTTTTTATTGGCAGATGCCTGCCGGGGTTCTTCCATACATGGATGTAAAAGCATTAAAGCAACAAGCAATGGCTTTTCACAAGCCCTCCAAAAATTGACCCTTTTTATTGGCAGATGCCTGCCGGGGTTCTTCCATACATGGATGTAATAGCATTAAAGCAACAAGCAATGGCTTTTCACAAGCCCTCCAAAAATTGACCCTTTTTATTGGCAGATGCCTGCCGGGGTTCTTCCATACATGGATGTAAAAGCATTAAAGCAACAAGCAATGGCTTTTCACAAGCCCTCCAAAAATTGACCCTTTTTATTGGCAGATGCCTGCCGGGGTTCTTCCATACATGGATGTAAAAGCAACAAGCAATGGCTTTTCACAAGCCCTCCAAAAATTGACCCTTTTTATTGGCAAGGGTGAGTAGTAGCAGCACATTAAAAGACACTGGACGACAGTCACAGGACAAAGCCCTGTGGTGGGGCAGGCCTGCTTGTAGCAGACGGGCGGCAGTGGAGGTTTATTGGTGGTAGTAGTCGAGGTAGCCAACACAGACAGCAAGGGTGCAAGCAGTAGTAGCAGTAGTAGCAGCACATTAAAAAAAGAGACTGGACAGTCAGAGGAGGACAAAGCCCTGTGGTGGGGCAGGCCTCAGGCCTGCTTGTAGCAGACGGGCGGCAGTGGAGGTGTATTGGTGGTAGTAGTCGAGGTAGCCAACACAGACAGCAAGGGTGCAAGCAGTAGTAGCAGTAGTAGCAGCACATTAAAAAAAAGAGAGACTGGACAGTCACAGGAGGACAAAGCCCTGTGGTGGGGCAGGCCTCAGGCCTGCTTGTAGCAGACGGGCGGCAGTGGAGGTGTATTGGTGGTAGACTGGTAGTAGCCGAGGTAGCCAACACAGACAGCAAGGGTGCAAGCAGTAGTAGCAGTAGTAGCAGCACATTAAAAAAAGAGACTGGACAGTCAGAGGAGGGCAAAGCCCTGTGGTGGGGCAGGCCTCAGGCCTGCTTGTAGCAGACGGGCGGCAGTGGAGGTGTATTGGTGGTAGTAGTCGAGGTAGCCAACACAGACAGCAAGGGTGCAAGCAGTAGTAGCAGTAGTAGCAGCACATTAAAAAAAGAGACTGGACAGTCAGAGGAGGGCAAAGCCCTGTGGTGGGGCAGGCCTCAGGCCTGCTTGTAGCAGACGGGCGGCAGTGGAGGTGTATTGGTGGTAGTAGTCGAGGTAGCCAACACAGACAGCAAGGGTGCAAGCAGTAGTAGCAGTAGTAGCAGCACATTAAAAAAAGAGACTGGACAGTCAGAGGAGGGCAAAGCCCTGTGGTGGGGCAGGCCTCAGGCCTGCTTGTAGCAGACGGCAGTGGAGGTGTATTGGTGGTAGTAGAGGTAGACTAGCCAACACAGACAGCAAGGGTGGTAGGACTGGTAGTAGCAGCAGCACATTAAAAAAAGAGACTGGACGACAGTCACAGGACATAGCCCTGTGGTGGGGTAGGCCTGCTTGTAGCAGACGGGCGGCAGTGTAGGTGTATTGGTGGTATTAGAGGTAGCCAACACAGACAGCAAGGGTGCAAGCAGTAGTAGCAGTAGTAGCAGCACATTAAAAAAAAGAGAGACTGGACAGTCACAGGAGGACAAAGCCCTGTGGTGGGGCAGGCCTCAGGCCTGCTTGTAGCAGACGGGCGGCAGTGGAGGTGTATTGGTGGTAGTAGTCGAGGTAGCCAACACAGACAGCAAGGGTGCAAGCAGTAGTAGCAGTAGTAGCAGCACATTAAAAAAAGAGACTGGACAGTCACAGGAGGACAAAGCCCTGTAGTGGGGCAGGCCTCAGGCCTGCTTGTAGCAGATGGCAGTGTAGGTGTATTGGTGGTAGTAGAGGTACTAGCCAACACAGACAGCAAGGGTGCAAGCAGTAGTAGCAGTAGTAGCAGCACATTAAAAAAAGAGACTGGAGAGTCACAGGACAAAGCCCTCTGGTGGGGCAGGCCTGCTTGTAGCAGACGGCCAGTGGCGGATTATAATATGGGCGTTTCGGGCGGCCGCCCGGGGCCCAAGCTTTTAGGGGGCCCATCGCAACCCGAAACGCACATCATTTTAAACCGCTTAAGGTCGGACTCACTAATGGCCGTTCAGAAGAAGCGCCGCTAATGGCCGTTCAGAAGAAGCGCCGCTAATGGCCGTTGAGAGGGAGGGGCGGGCGGACTGCAACAGAGGGCAGCGCAGTGCTGATGAGGAGGAGGGGGATGGATATCAACGTCTGGATAGAACTAGCAGACGTGTCGTGGTAGAACACGCCCCTCTGACGCTTCACGTACCGCCAGTGAGGAACAGACGAGAAGGGCGGTGGTCGAGCAACGAGGAGGTTAGTGTTCATGTTCGTCTGACGTCTCCATCTTAATTTACATCTAAGTGACTGCGGAGGACTCCATGAAGGGGGGAATAACCCCCCATCGAGCCCTCAGTATTTCAGTATTTATTATACAGCAGGGGGGGGGGGGGGCTGAGCGTGTAACTCACTGCAGAGTGTCTATGGAGGGACAATAATTTCCCTCCGTAGACACTCAGCAGTGAGTTACACGCTCAGCCCCCCCCCCCCCTGCTGTATAATAAATACTGAAATACTGAGGGCTCGATGGGGGGTTATTCCCCCCTTCATGGAGTCCTCCGCAGTCACTTAGATGGTTAGAACCCCCCCCCCCCCCCCATTCAGTATAATCCCCCCTTCCCATAGAGCCCTCACTAGTTACTAATATATTACAAGGGTAAGTCAAATTGTCTGACTTCTGGGGGCTGTATAGGGGGGTCTGAGCGACGGGCTCTATGGGGGGGGGCTACCCCCCCCACAGAGATGTCAGAATCAGACACTCAGACCTCCCTATAGAGCCCCCAGAAGTCAGACAAACTCACCTCCCCTTGCAATATAATCCCCCCCATACAGCCCTCAGTTTTCCCATAAGAAAAATGTATGACATCCACCATCTGTAAGTCCCATAAAACTGAATGACGGTTACGGAGCGGTGTCTCTCGCCGACTCCCTCTGATCACTAAAAGTAAGCGGCGGAAGCACTCGTGTGAGCGCTGAGCCGCTTGGTTTCTGTTTCCGGAAAGCTGAGCAGCTTATGTACGGGCTCATAGAAAGTCACCGCTACTTTGGCTTTCCGGAAAAAGCCAAACAGAAATGAAGTGGCTCTTCGCTCACATGAGCGCTTCTGCCACTTAGTCTCAGCACCCGGACCCCCACCCATCAAAAGTTCTGACATGTCACTATGACATGTTAGAAGTTTGTTAAAAATTGACTTACCCTTTAGGCCTCATTTACACGCAAAATCTGCAGCGTTTTCCGTGCGCAAACAGCACTTAACAGCTGCGTGTGTCATAATGCGCGGCTGCGAGATTTTCGCACGCTCATCTCCTGAAATACTCTGTGCTGCTGTGAACTCTGCTCTTACCGTTACGTGGTGACTTGCCAATCATGAAGGTGTTATTGAGGACAGGAGTGGAGGAGAGGTAACAGACTGAGGGCTACGTAATGGTAAGAGCAGAGTTCACAGCAGCACTGAATCTGCACGCTCATCTCCTGAAATACTCTGTGCTGCCTTAAACTCTGTGGACAGGTCAGGATCCTGTTTCTTTTAAATGCTGCACTGTAGCGCAGCCTTATATAGTGGATCGAGCATTTAAAAGAAACAGGATCCTGACCTGTCCACAGAGTTTAAGGCAGCACAGAGTATTTCAGGAGATGAGCACGGCTGGCCACGGCAGCCGGTCGTTTTTACGAGCCGTGCTCCCATTATGCATACGACCGTAAAAACACCCGTTATTGCGGGCTCATAGACTTCTGTTACCCACGGGTACCTTCCCGTTTTCTATTTTTCTATTTTACATGCCGTGCTGCTATACTTTATAATGACAGCACGAGTCGTAATTATGAGCACGGCCCGTAAAATAAAAAAATAGAACATGTTCTATCTTTTTAACGGGACGGGCACCTTCCCGTGAGAAAACGGGAAGGTACCCGTGGCAAACAGAAGTCTATGGGCCCGTTATTTCGGGCGTTTTTACGGTCGTGTGCATGAGGCCTCGTAATGACGGGTGGCTACATGTGTGCACCCGTCATTACGGCAGCGTTGCTAGGCGACGTCAGTAAATAGTCACTGTCCATGGTGCTCAAAGAGTTAACTGATCGGCAGTAAATAGTCACTGTCCAGGGTGCTGAAAGAGTTAAGCGATCGGCAGTAACTGTTTCAGCACCCTGGACAGTGACTACCGATCCCAATATACAGCAACCTGTAAAAAAAAAAAGACGTTCATACTTACCGAGAACTTTCTGCTTCTTCCTCCAGTCCGGTCTCCTGGCCGTTGCCTTGGTGACGCGTCCCTCTCGACATCCGGCCCGACATTCCTGGATGACGATACAGCCCATGTGACCGCTGCAGCCAATCACAGGCTGCCGCGTCAGAAAAGAAGGTCGGACTGGAGGAAGAAGAGGGACTCGTCACCAAGACAACGACCGGGTACGTATGAAATGCTTTTTATTTTATTTTTAATCAGCAGCCTCTTCTCTCTATCAGTGATTGATAGAGACAAGTGGCTGCCGATTTGTATAATATTTTTGACCGGGTTCGGTCAAAACGGGTTCGGCCGAACCCGGTGAAGTTCGGATTCGCTGCGAACCGAACTTTTCCCAAAGTTCGGACCGAAACCGGGTTCGGTTGTCCCGGTTCGCGTGGTGCTTTTCTGTTTACTTTCAGAGTTTGACAGCTGTTGCGCGAATCACGCAGTTCGCACGGAAGAGCTTCCGTGTGACCTGCGTGATTTTCTCACACTCATTGACTTCAATGGGTGCGTGATGCGCGAACAGCGCACAAATATAGGACATGTCGTGAGTTTTTTTCAGCGGACTCGGGCTGAGCAAAATTCAACGCAACTGTCTGCACTGCCCCATAGAGTAATATAGGTGCGTACGACACGTGTGAAAAGCGCGCGCGTTGCACAGACGTATATCACACTCGTGTAAACGAGGCCTTAAAAAGAGGTGTTACAATTTGATGTGTTAAAGGCTGTGTAAACCTTTCACAATTTTTTTTTTTTTTTAAATGGTTTATGGTGTTTGGTGCAACCTTTCTAAATAATTATTAAAAATAATTTTTACTTTTTGAGATACAGCTGCTTTGTATCCTGTTATACAGAGCCGCTGTATCTAGCTCTGAAACCTGTATTGTCAGGACAGCGGGTCTGATAGTTTCAGTGTCACTGGCTCCTGCGGGTCTCTGACACGAAGGATCGAGCTGCAATCGATCACATCTACGTTATTGGATCGTGTGTGTCAGAGTTTCTATTATTTTTCATACTACAAATTTTTTTATTTTTTTTTTGCAGGTTCCGTTGGACCATTTGGACTACGTTGTAGATTCGTTGGACTACTTCGATGTACATTTTTTTTAAATAAAATGGTCAAAGAGGGTTGTGTAGGGGAGTTTTTATCTCAATAAAAAAATTTTTTCTCATGTCTCTGTGATTTTCAACACTTTATTACCACCTTAGTAATGGCTGCTGTGTAATAGACAGTGTCCACTACTAAGGCTAGGGCTTAGTGTTTGCCAGTAAAAAGGCTAGCACTAACCCCCCATTATTACCCCGGTACCCACCGCCACCAGGGGTACTGGGAAGAGTCAGATACAACCTAGTACCCGACCCTCTGTAGTGAGGGATGGGTACTGAGGCCGCCGCAGACTGGTATTCCCACCCTGGTAATGCTGCCTGCTACGGCTATGTTGTATCTGGCTGGTTATCAAAAATGGGGGGGGACCCCATGTTGTTTTTTTTAATGTTTTTTTTAAATCAACATGGGGTCCCCCCCATTTTTCATAATCAGCCATATACAACACAGCAGATGCAGCCTAGCATTACCAGGGTGGGAAGGCCCATGGTTTTTAGCCCTTCCGGGCATGATAATGCTAACCTGCGGCCGCCCCAGTACCCAGCTGTCGCTTCAGATGGTTAGGTACTGGATCGTACCCGGCTCTTCTCAGTACCCCTGGTAGCGGGCTAATAATGGGGAGTTATTGCTAACCTTTTAACCGGCTAATACTAAGCCCCGTCTTAGTAATGGATGTTGTTATTCAGACAACGCCCATTACTGAGGTAATAAAGTATTAAAAATACACCGAGACATAAGAAAACAGTTTTTATTGAAATAAAAACTCCCCCACACAACCCTCTCACCATATCATTTAAGAAGAAAAAACAAAAGTAAATCATCAAAGTAGTCCAACAAGTCTAGGCTGTAGTCCAAACGGTCCAGCGGAACCTACCTGAAAAGAAAAAAAAAGTTAGTACAAAAAATAAAAAACTTATACTCACCTAGAGCAGTCTTCTGTCCTTTTTTCTCCCCTGTGCTGCAATAGAAACTAGAGGTCAATAAAAAATAATTCCCCCTCATGTAATGCTGCTACCTGTAAACTAAAAGTCATCCACCAGAGGTAAAAATGTTTCCCCATGGCTGAGTACAAGTAAGTCTAATTCCTAGGTGACACTTTCTTTTACTCCGCTATCGAGAAATATTATTTCCTGTCGGATGATTTTTCCTTTGACAGCTAGCAGAGTTCTACACGGGCGGAGTTGCTGTTCCACATTTAATACATTATGAACAGAGAGTATTCACTATCATTTTTCTAATTGTTTAAAAGCTCAAAAAGCCTTTTACGGATGTGTAATGAATTTCATGTTTTGTTTTTTATAGTGGACACAGGCACCGACCAGAAGTATTTGCAGCATCAAGTGCTTCCAGTCCAGATACCAATATCAACCTATCAGGACTTGGTCCTCCACATGAAAAGGTAGGCACTCTTCCCCTATTACTCCACTTTAGACACTGCACTATTCTCACATTTATTCTGTAAACTATTATTTAAATTCTATGATACTTACGCAGTGGGGCACACATCGTGCCCCACTGCGTAAGTATCATAGAATTTAAATAATGGTGGCAGTTTAAGACTTAACCCGTTAGTGACCAGCCCATAGTGTTTCTACGTCGGTCACTAACGGGCCTTATTCCGATGCAATAGGCTTTTTACGTCGCTGCATCGGAATAAGTAAACAGAGCAGGGAGCTGTGAAATCTGCCAGAGGGCTGGGGGCGTCCCTGCTCGAACGTGTGAGATCGATATTAGTATTGATCTCACCCGTTTAACCCTTCAGATGCGGCGCTCAATAGCGTGCACCGCATGAGTGGTTTTGGAGAAAGGGGGGAGCTCCCTCTCATCCCACTGACACCCGGTGATAAGATCACCGAGTGTCTGTGTCTCCGATGGCAGCCGGGGGTATAATAAAGGCCCCCAGGTCTTCCTGTAGTGAATGCCTGCTAGGTCATACCGGAGGCCTAGCACACGGACAGGCATAATACACTGCAATACAGAAGTATCGCAGTGTATTATAAATGCGATCGGACGATCGCACAGTGAAGTCCCTTAGTGGGATTAGTAAAAAAGTAACAAAAGAAGTTTAATAAAAAAATGAAAAAAAACACTTTTTCCCCTTACAAACTTCTTTATTATTAACAAACAAAAATAAATAAAGTAAAAAAGTCACACATATTTGGTATCGCCGCGTCCGCAACGACCCCAACTACAAACTTATTACATCATTTAACCCGCACGGTGAACGTCGTAAAAAATAAAATAAAAAGCCATGCAAAAATTGCTGTTTTCTTTGAATCCAGCCTTAAAAAAAATGTAATAAAAAGTGATCAAAAAGTCGCATCTACTCCAAAATGGTACCAATAAAAACTACAAGCCGTCCTGCAAAAAAAAAAAAAAAAGCCCTCATACAACTGCATCGGCGGAAAAATAAAAACGTTACGGCTCTTCAAAATATGGAGACACAAAAACATTTTTGAAAAAAAAAAGTGTTTTCACTGTGTAAAAGTAGTAAAACATACAAAATCTATACAAATATTGTGTCATTGCAATTGCTACAACCCGCTGAATAAAGTTATTGTGTTATTTATACCACACGGTAAACGGCGTAAATTTAGGACGCAGAAAAGTGTGGCGAAATTGCTGTTTTTTTTCTATTCCTCCCCAAAAAAAGTTAATAAAAGTTAATGAATTAATTCTATGTACCCCAAAATGGTGCTATTAAAAATTACAACTTGTCCTGCAAAAAACAAGACCTTATACAGCTATGTCGATGCAAAAAAGAAAAGGTTTCAGCTCTTTGAATGAGACGATGAAAAAACTTAACAAATAGCTTGGCCATTAAGGTCTAAAATAGGCTGGTCATTAAGGGGTTAAAGAGTTGCTCCACTACATAAAATATATGAACAGCTTTTTGTTGGTTATGTGTCCTTCCTTACTTTTGTTTAGCCTGTTTTGAGATATCCTCAGATATATGGCATGAGATGAGCAGCTTTTCAAACATTGTTTTCTATTTGTTTTTACTCTAATCTGGTCATCTCACACCACATATGTAGGGATATCTCAAAACAAGCAGAAATGTAAGGAAGGACACATCTGTATGTGCATGGCACAATACATATTTACACAATTTCCACCATCATATTTTAATAGATGCAGTCAACACATAAATCGGGCGCTCAAAAACGAAGAGTGCAACAGTCTAGAGAACAACAACAAAAAGAAGAGATTGCTAAAATTCCAAAGTTGGACACATTCTTTAAAAAGAAAACCCAACCTGGAACAGACCAAGAGCCCAGCAGCAGTTTACCGTCTACTTCAGCATCTGACCCAACTAATGTTTCCACTGAATCAGGGTCAGTTAATGCTGAGTTAGATATTCAGGCAGATGATCCCGTGGAAAGTATTGAAGAGTTGGGTGCACATGTTGAAATTGTGCAATTTCCTTCGGATGTTGGACTGTGGGGCGAAAATATTTCCAAAGAAGTGCTGGAATACTGGGTTTCAAGGGGAAGCAAGGTTTGCCAAAATGTTGATGCTGACTTTAAAAACTCAGGAGTATTCTCAAGTGAAGGATATTATCGTTACTGCAACAAATCATACTTCACCCATGTTAACCCAAAAACAAAAGAAATCTCAAAGAGAAATTGGTTATGTTATTCCCCAACTAATGGAAAATTATTTTGCTTTGCTTGCAAACTGATCGCCAGTAGACGTGGCCCTTTTACTCATGGATTTAATGACTGGAAGCACGCAGAGGATAGAATCTTCAATCATGAATGTAGTGATATCCACAAACAATCTGTCTTATCAATAGTGGCAAGAGGTCAAATCTCTGGACGAATTGACAGCCAGATAATTTCCCAATTGGAGGGTGAAACGTTGTACTGGCGCAAGGTACTGAAAAGATGTCTCATTGTTATCCAGTACCTTGCTGAACGGGGCCTTCCACTGAGAGGCAAAGATGAAATTATTGGCTCCCCTCACAATGGAAATTACTTAGGCATCTTAGAAACTATGGCAAATGTTGATGAGTTTCTAGACGAACATATCAAACAATATGCCAACAAAGGAAAAGGCCACACGTCGTATCTTTCCTCCACTATCTGTGAAGAACTAATACAAATTTTGGGATTCAAAATTCTGAGTATAATTGGGCAAGAATTGAAGAAAGCAAAGTTTTATTCGATTTCTGTGGATTCCACGCCTGATATCACTCACTCTGATCAATTAACTTTCATTGTTAGATATGTTTTACCAACTGGGCCTGTGGAGAGGTTTTTACAATTTTTACCAGTGCTTGGTCACTCTGGCAAAAACATTGCACAACTAATTTTGGATTTTTTGGACGAACAGAAAATCAACATTAAAGATTGTCGAGGGCAATCCTATGATAATGCAGCGAACATGAGTGGCAAGTACAACGGTGTACAAACAATCATTAGGGAGCAGTGCCCTTATGCAACATTTATACCATGTGCTGCACACTCTCTTAACCTGGTAGGTAAAAACAGTGCAGAATGTAACCCAGTTGTCTACAGATTTTTTAACAATCTTGAGCAACTGTATGTTTTTTTTTCATCCTCAACTTCCAGATGGAGAATGCTGGTAGAAAAACAGAAAGCTTTAGGCCTGCCAGTTGTTAAGCATCTTTCTGGTACTAGATGGTCTGCGAGACATGATGCTGTATCAGCACTTTACAAGGGCTATGAGTCTATATGCAGTCTGTTAGAATGCATGTCCTCTGATCCTGACTACAGCTCATGCAGAAACGAAGCCTGCTCTTTGCTGGACACTTTCTGTCAACTGGATTCCACTATCCTTGTTGTTCTTTGGAATACCATTTTAGAAAGATTTCATACTACAAACCTGTCACTCCAAGAAGCTGGTTTGAATTTGAACACCGTCGTTGCATTATTGCAATCTCTTTCAAGTTTTGTACAGAGCCAGAGAGAAGAATTTGAGCACTATGAACAGGACGCCATCAAGTTGTGTGGCCATAATGAGTATAATGATGCTCAGAAACGTTTTCGACCACGTAATCCACGCTATGATGATGGACAAGGGGAAAGCACTGTGTTAACACCCAGGGAAAAATTTAGATGTGATGTCTTTACCACAGTCATTGATCACTTATACAGTGGTTTACAGCGACGACTGGAGGCTTATAGTGATGTGTGCTCCAAGTTTGGATTTTTAGCCAACCTGTCTACACTGTCCACTTCAGAAATTAAAAAAGCTGCTGCAAACCTGGTCCAGTCATATCCAGAAGACCTCATGCCAGGTGTTACAGAAACAGAACTGATCCAATTTGCAAGTTTTCTTTCTACTTCCAAGTCACAAACAATGACATCCTGTGATGATAAAATACCGGAACGCCAAATGTTCTTATTTCTTCATCAAAATGGCCTCACCCAAACCTTTTTCAACACAGAGATAATTCTGAGAATATATCTATGTATGATGGTTTCAAACTGCACAGGTGAGAGATCTTTCTCAAAATTAAAACGGATTAAAAATGAACTGAGGAGTCAAATGGGGCAAGAGAGACTCAATCATCTTTCTTTAATGAGCATTGAACATGATCTGTTAAGGACCCTGGATCTCTCAGAAATCATCAATGATTTTAGCAACAGGAAGGCCCGTAAAGCAACTCTATAATAAATTTTGGACTAAGGCTTTAATCCATTGAGAATTTTTTGCCTGTGCTCACACATTGCACTTTTCATAACTGTTAATTACTGTGAAGTGAACTGCCTCATTATTTATGTTTTCATATTTTTCAAAATTGTTAGATTCAAATGTATAATTTTCTTGTCCTTACTTGCACTTCTATACGGTACTCTTATGTTGCTGTATGTTTATTTTTCTGTATGATGTAATACAGTATATACCACTTTATTTGTTTTATATTTCTCTAAGTTATAATTGTTAAATTATTATTTATTCTAATTAATATTTATATCTTTGACCATAATTGCACTTACATATGGTACTTTGTGTTGCCTTAGGTTTATTTTTCTGTATGACATAATAAAGTAAATGCCACTTTATATTCAATAGTTTTCTGAAAAAAAATAACTACGGTTTTACATTTGAAAACAAATATTATTAGCATTGTTTGATTTAAAGTTTAAATAAAAGTTTAAAGAAGAAAAGCGTTTTTCATGAGTCTCGCATGGGGAAAGGGGGTTGCATTGCGTTTGCGTGTGAGGGGGGCCCAAGTTGTATCAACAGCCCAGGGCCCATGGTACACTTAATCCGCCACTGCAGACGGCACTGGGGTGGATTGGTGGTAGAAGTAGTAGCAGCTGCAGCACCAACAGCGGCACATTAAAAAAAGAGTGGACAGGACAGAATCCCATAGTAGCAGGCGGCAGTAGCAGGCGGCAGCAGCAGCAGCAATGTAAGATCTAATCAGTGGCATCAGGCACAGGGGTTTTAAAATCCTCACCGATCCACGCTTGATTCATTTTCAGAAACGTGAGATTTTCCAAGCTGTTGGCGGACAATCTTGTTCGCTTAGGGGTGACGAAGCCCCCTGCTGCGCTGAATACCCTCTCTGACGCTACACTGGAGGGTGGACAAGACAGTACACCCATGGCAAACTGGGCCAGTTCTTGCCAATGATCCAATCTGCTGACCCAGAAGTCCATGGGGTCTGGGATCAGCATTTCTGACGGAGAAAGGGCACAGTCCAAGTACGAGTGAACCTGGTTGTTTAGGTGCTGCACCTGGAGATGGTGAACATCCCTTTGGTGACTAGTGCTACGATGTGTGTCAGGTCGGGGTATTGGATGTAAAAATGTTGTCATCATATTTTCCAAACTGAATTGGCTGCTGCTGCTGCTGCTGCTGCCGCTGCTGCCACGGCTGCCGCCTATTGCAGAGGTAGCTCTGCCAGAGGCGGTGGAACGATGAGACAGTGGGGAGCGGAGAGTGGCCCCCCGGTCAGACATGCTTGCAGCGGGTGTCTGCCGTTTGAAAGCCATGACAAGCTGGCTGCATAGCTTCTCTCTATAATAAGCCAATTTTGCCTCCCTCTCGGAAGGCGCAAAAAACTCCCCCATTCTGGCTTTATACCGAGGGTCTAAAAGTGTGGCTATCCAGTAGTCATCTCTTTGCTTCATGCTAACAATACGACAGTCAGCGCGCAAGTAACGAAGCATACAGCTCGCCATCCTGGCCAGCGTTTCAGAGGGCCCGGTTGGTTCCATCTCCGCCCCATACTGCCATGGTTGTCCATCATCAAGGTCGTCGTCAGACTCGTCATCACCACCATCACTGTCATGTTGTGCGGCTGCCTCGTCCCCTATCCCTTCCTGTGATTCCATCTCCAAATCCAGCTCCTCTTCAGGTCCTGTTTCCTCATCCTCCTCCTCCTCCTCAACATCCATAGCCAGATGTGATCCTTCCTCCATCCTTTGCTGAATCATCGCTGTGAGCGTTTGCTCCATAATGAATATCAGCGGCATAACATCGTTCATTCCGCTAGCGTCACGGCTCACAAATCGTGTGGCCTCTTCAAAGGGCCTCAAAACGCGACATGCGTCTCTAACCAGCTGCCAGTGCCTGAGCTCGAAATTACACTGGCTCCAAACGCTGCCCGTCTGCTGCATCAGGAAATCATTCACGGCTTTCCGCTGTTCGTACAGACGGTCCAACATGTGCAGGGTGGAATTCCATCGTGTTGGAACGTCGCAAATCAGGCTGTGTTCTGGGAGATTGTTTTGACGCTGCAAGTCCAGGAGGGCGTGCTTAAATGCATACGAACGTCTAAAGCGAACGCAAACCCTCCTGGACATGGCCAGCACACCCTTCAAACCAACATATGACTTTAAGAAGCGTGTTATGACCAGATTGATCACATGTGCCATGCAAGGAGCGTGTGTCAGGTGACCTAGACGCAGTGCAGCCACAACGTTCTTGCCGTTATCAGAGACAACATTGCCCAGTGTGAGTTTCAGAGGAGACAGCCAGCGTGCGATTTCCTCCTTGATGCACAGCAGCAGCTCCTGCCCTGTGTGGCTTTTCTCGCCCAGGCTCAGCAGGTGTAAGACAGCGTTGTGGCGCTTCACCTTGCACCTATGAAAAGAGGAGGGAGGAGGAGTGGAAGATACGCTGTGTCCTGTCGGGGACGGGAAGACCTCCAAGGAGGAAGGCAAGGAGGAGGAGGAGGAGTAGGAGGAGAAGGATGGTAGGCGCCTGGTGTCCGGAGTTGAACTAGAAACATACAAGCGTGGAGGTGGTAATGCCTGGCATTGCTGCGGTGGTGCATCGGACTGCAAAATATTGACCCAGTGGGCCGTGAAAGACATGTACTGTCCCTGCCCATAGTTGCTGCTCCACGTGTCGACGGTGGCATGTACCCTGCTGCACACGGATAATTGCAAGGACTTGGACACCTTTTCCTCCACATGCTTGTGCAAGGCAGGGACAGCTGTTTTGGAGAAGTAATGTCGGCTAGGTATTCGCCACCTAGGCTGAGCGCACGCCATCAATTGCTTGAAGCCGGCGGAGTCGACCAGGTGGTATGGCAGCGACTGCACCACCAACAACTTTGCCAGGTGTGAATTAAGCCGCACGACAAGTGGATGACTGGGTATATATTGTTGCTTATTGGACAACGATTCCGTAATGGATAACTGACGGGACATAGGAGGAGCACTAGATGACAGTGATGATGATGATGACAACGACATGGTGGATAAGGCCTGGCTACTACTTAGATGACAGGGACTCGGAGCAGCAGCAGCAGCGGAAGAGGGGTCTTCATTAGATGTACATGATGGTGGGGCATGTTGATTGTCCCACATGGCCTTGTGATGCCGTTCCATGTGTTTACGTAGAGCAGTAGTTCCTACATTGCTGCCCTGCCCACGCCTTACTTTCTGCTTGCAGATACGGCACTGTGCCATGTTTTCCTCCTCTGGGAAGGTACAGAAAAATTGCCACACGGCAGAGTACCGTAAAGAGGTAGTACCACGTCCACCACCACCACCACCACCACAACCACCCGAGCTTGCCCCTTGTCTGGCAGGCTTTTTTCGGGAACCTACACCAGCATCTGTGTCGCCGTCACCGGCTCCTGAGCTGACCCTACCGCTGCAACGTTTTGCAGATTGACTTCTGCCCCTACCTCGGCTTGGCTGTTTATCACATCCAGTGCCGCCACTACTACCCTCCTCCTCTGACGCCGTCATCACCTCGTCACCTGGTTCCCACGTCCTGTCTAAAACAACATCATCATCATAGCCTTCCTCATCATCCCCGCCACTTCTGTCACTGTGTTGTGAATGTGATGTGACATCATGGCGGGCTCCATGCCCCCCCTCATTACTGCGTCTGCCACCACGGCTACCACCACCAACACCCCCACTACCGCAGCTATGCGTCTCGGTCACCGCTTCCACCTCCACCACCGCCGCAACACACTCCGTTGGCTGACTCGCGGAAAACAAATCATCATCATCACTATGTTGTTCAGTATCTTCCTTCGCACCCGAGGAGATGTCTCTTAGGACTCTCAGGAAAGATGGCTTCCCGCTAGGAAGGGGGAGCGAAGACATAGATGATGGAATGGAAACGCTAGAAATACCTATATTACTACTGTCACCGTGCCAAGGAACTGTAGAGGATCTGGAATCCAACGAAACCTGGCTTGAAGCCAGATCGTCAGAGTCTTCCTGCTGAGATGACCGCGAGCCAGCCAACCAGTCCACAATGGCCGTATTGTCTAAAGTAACCCGCCCACCGGAGGAGATGGACAAGTCTGGCTTGCTGATACTACTACTAGCAGGCACATGGCAGCTGCTACTAGTGGAACTGGGCACATGTCTTGTGCCACAAATGCTGCTACTGGGTCTGGCACCAACAGATCCAACATTTGGACTGGAAGAGGAGACGGCATGGGTGTTTCTTCCTCTACCCCGTCCTTTCACAACCTTTTTTTTCCCAGACATTTCAGAGCCCCTTTTAAAAGCGTATTCACACACGGACACTGGCTTGGCAAATGGCAATGAATGAGAATTTCAATCAGCCTCGCTGCAGTGCACTCAGGGAATGCTGGGCCTTGTAGTACTACTAGGCTGCCTGTATGGCAAGTTGGATTGTTATTCCAGGGATGAGCCCCTTTTAAAAGCGTATTCACACACGGACACTGGCTTGGCAAATGGCAATGAATGAGAATTTCAATCAGCCTCGCTGCAGTGCACTCAGGGAATGCTGGGCGTTGTAGTACTTCTAGGCTGCCTGTATGGCAAGTTGGATTGTTATCCTGTTAATAACGGCCAGGGATGAGCCCCTTTTAAAAGCGTATTCACACACGGACACTGGCTTGGCAAATGGCAATGAATGAGAATTTCAATCAGCCTCGCTGCAGTGCACTCAGGGAATGCTGGGCCTTGTAGTACTACTACTACCACTACTACAAAGGCTGCCTGTATTGCAAGTTGGATGCAATGGGGATGAGCCCCTTCTAAAAGCGTATTCACACACGGACACTGGCTTGGCAAATGGCAATGAATGAGAATTTCAATCAGCCTCGCTGCAGTGCACTCAGGGAATGCTGGGCCTTGTAGTACTACTACCACTACTACAAAGGCTGCCTGTATTGCAAGTTGGATGCAATGGGGATGAGCCCCTTCTAAAAGCGTATTCACACACGGACACTGGCTTGGCAAATGGCAATGAATGAGAATTTCAATCAGCCTCGCTGCAGTGCACTCAGGGAATGCTGGGCCTTGTAGTACTACTAGGCTGCCTGTATGGCAAGTTGGATTGTTATTCCAGGGATGAGCCCCTTTTAAAAGCGTATTCACACACGGACACTGGCTTGGCAAATGGCAATGAATGAGAATTTCAATCAGCCTCGCTGCAGTGCACTCAGGGAATGCTGGGCCTTGTAGTACTACTAGGCTGCCTGTATGGCAAGTTGGATTGTTATTCCAGGGATGAGCCCCTTTTAAAAGCGTATTCACACACGGACACTGGCTTGGCAAATGGCAATGAATGAGAATTTCAATCAGCCTCGCTGCAGTGCACTCAGGGAATGCTGGGCCTTGTAGTACTACTACTACCACTACTACAAAGGCTGCCTGTATTGCAAGTTGGATGCAATGGGGATGAGCCCCTTCTAAAAGCGTATTCACACACGGACACTGGCTTGGCAAATGGCAATGAATGAGAATTTCAATCAGCCTCGCTGCAGTGCACTCAGGGAATGCTGGGCCTTGTAGTACTACTACTACCACTACTACAAAGGCTGCCTGTATTGCAAGTTGGATGCAATGGGGATGAGCCCCTTCTAAAAGCGTATTCACACACGGACACTGGCTTGGCAAATGGCAATGAATGAGAATTTCAATCAGCCTCGCTGCAGTGCACTCAGGGAATGCTGGGCCTTGTAGTACTACTAGGCTGCCTGTATGGCAAGTTGGATTGTTATTCCAGGGATGAGCCCCTTTTAAAAGCGTATTCACACACGGACACTGGCTTGGCAAATGGCAATGAATGAGAATTTCAATCAGCCTCGCTGCAGTGCACTCAGGGAATGCTGGGCCTTGTAGTACTACTAGGCTGCCTGTATGGCAAGTTGGATTGTTATTCCAGGGATGAGCCCCTTTTAAAAGCGTATTCACACACGGACACTGGCTTGGCAAATGGCAATGAATGAGAATTTCAATCAGCCTCGCTGCAGTGCACTCAGGGAATGCTGGGCCTTGTAGTACTACTACTACCACTACTACAAAGGCTGCCTGTATTGCAAGTTGGATGCAATGGGGATGAGCCCCTTCTAAAAGCGTATTCACACACGGACACTGGCTTGGCAAATGGCAATGAATGAGAATTTCAATCAGCCTCGCTGCAGTGCACTCAGGGAATGCTGGGCCTTGTAGTACTACTAGGCTGCCTGTATGGCAAGTTGGATTGTTATTCCAGGGATGAGCCCCTTTTAAAAGCGTATTCACACACGGACACTGGCTTGGCAAATGGCAATGAATGAGAATTTCAATCAGCCTCGCTGCAGTGCACTCAGGGAATGCTGGGCCTTGTAGTACTACTAGGCTGCCTGTATGGCAAGTTGGATTGTTATTCCAGGGATGAGCCCCTTTTAAAAGCGTATTCACACACGGACACTGGCTTGGCAAATGGCAATGAATGAGAATTTCAATCAGCCTCGCTGCAGTGCACTCAGGGAATGCTGGGCGTTGTAGTACTTCTAGGCTGCCTGTATGGCAAGTTGGATTGTTATCCTGTTAATAACGGCCAGGGATGAGCCCCTTTTAAAAGCGTATTCACACACGGACACTGGCTTGGCAAATGGCAATGAATGAGAATTTCAATCAGCCTCGCTGCAGTGCACTCAGGGAATGCTGGGCCTTGTAGTACTACTACTACCACTACTACAAAGGCTGCCTGTATTGCAAGTTGGATGCAATGGGGATGAGCCCCTTCTAAAAGCGTATTCACACACGGACACTGGCTTGGCAAATGGCAATGAATGAGAATTTCAATCAGCCTCGCTGCAGTGCACTCAGGGAATGCTGGGCCTTGTAGTACTACTACTACCACTACTACAAAGGCTGCCTGTATTGCAAGTTGGATGCAATGGGGATGAGCCCCTTCTAAAAGCGTATTCACACACGGACACTGGCTTGGCAAATGGCAATGAATGAGAATTTCAATCAGCCTCGCTGCAGTGCACTCAGGGAATGCTGGGCCTTGTAGTACTACTACTACCACTACTACAAAGGCTGCCTGTATTGCAAGTTGGATGCAATGGGGATGAGCCCCTTCTAAAAGCGTATTCACACACGGACACTGGCTTGGCAAATGGCAATGAATGAGAATTTCAATCAGCCTCGCTGCAGTGCACTCAGGGAATGCTGGGCGTTGTAGTACTTCTAGGCTGCCTGTATGGCAAGTTGGATTGTTATCCTGTTAATAACGGCCAGGGATGAGCCCCTTTTAAAAGCGTATTCACACACGGACACTGGCTTGGCAAATGGCAATGAATGAGAATTTCAATCAGCCTCGCTGCAGTGCACTCAGGGAATGCTGGGCCTTGTAGTACTACTAGGCTGCCTGTATGGCAAGTTGGATTGTTATTCCAGGGATGAGCCCCTTTTAAAAGCGTATTCACACACGGACACTGGCTTGGCAAATGGCAATGAATGAGAATTTCAATCAGCCTCGCTGCAGTGCACTCAGGGAATGCTGGGCCTTGTAGTACTACTACTACCACTACTACAAAGGCTGCCTGTATTGCAAGTTGGATGCAATGGGGATGAGCCCCTTCTAAAAGCGTATTCACACACGGACACTGGCTTGGCAAATGGCAATGAATGAGAATTTCAATCAGCCTCGCTGCAGTGCACTCAGGGAATGCTGGGCCTTGTAGTACTACTAGGCTGCCTGTATGGCAAGTTGGATTGTTATTCCAGGGATGAGCCCCTTTTAAAAGCGTATTCACACACGGACACTGGCTTGGCAAATGGCAATGAATGAGAATTTCAATCAGCCTCGCTGCAGTGCACTCAGGGAATGCTGGGCGTTGTAGTACTTCTAGGCTGCCTGTATGGCAAGTTGGATTGTTATCCTGTTAATAACGGCCAGGGATGAGCCCCTTTTAAAAGCGTATTCACACACGGACACTGGCTTGGCAAATGGCAATGAATGAGAATTTCAATCAGCCTCGCTGCAGTGCACTCAGGGAATGCTGGGCCTTGTAGTACTACTACTACCACTACTACAAAGGCTGCCTGTATTGCAAGTTGGATGCAATGGGGATGAGCCCCTTCTAAAAGCGTATTCACACACGGACACTGGCTTGGCAAATGGCAATGAATGAGAATTTCAATCAGCCTCGCTGCAGTGCACTCAGGGAATGCTGGGCCTTGTAGTACTACTACCACTACTACAAAGGCTGCCTGTATTGCAAGTTGGATGCAATGGGGATGAGCCCCTTCTAAAAGCGTATTCACACACGGACACTGGCTTGGCAAATGGCAATGAATGAGAATTTCAATCAGCCTCGCTGCAGTGCACTCAGGGAATGCTGGGCCTTGTAGTACTACTAGGCTGCCTGTATGGCAAGTTGGATTGTTATTCCAGGGATGAGCCCCTTTTAAAAGCGTATTCACACACGGACACTGGCTTGGCAAATGGCAATGAATGAGAATTTCAATCAGCCTCGCTGCAGTGCACTCAGGGAATGCTGGGCCTTGTAGTACTACTAGGCTGCCTGTATGGCAAGTTGGATTGTTATTCCAGGGATGAGCCCCTTTTAAAAGCGTATTCACACACGGACACTGGCTTGGCAAATGGCAATGAATGAGAATTTCAATCAGCCTCGCTGCAGTGCACTCAGGGAATGCTGGGCCTTGTAGTACTACTACTACCACTACTACAAAGGCTGCCTGTATTGCAAGTTGGATGCAATGGGGATGAGCCCCTTCTAAAAGCGTATTCACACACGGACACTGGCTTGGCAAATGGCAATGAATGAGAATTTCAATCAGCCTCGCTGCAGTGCACTCAGGGAATGCTGGGCCTTGTAGTACTACTACTACCACTACTACAAAGGCTGCCTGTATTGCAAGTTGGATGCAATGGGGATGAGCCCCTTCTAAAAGCGTATTCACACACGGACACTGGCTTGGCAAATGGCAATGAATGAGAATTTCAATCAGCCTCGCTGCAGTGCACTCAGGGAATGCTGGGCCTTGTAGTACTACTAGGCTGCCTGTATGGCAAGTTGGATTGTTATTCCAGGGATGAGCCCCTTTTAAAAGCGTATTCACACACGGACACTGGCTTGGCAAATGGCAATGAATGAGAATTTCAATCAGCCTCGCTGCAGTGCACTCAGGGAATGCTGGGCCTTGTAGTACTACTAGGCTGCCCGTATGGCAAGTTGGATTGTTATTCCAGGGATGAGCCCCTTTTAAAAGCGTATTCACACACGGACACTGGCTTGGCAAATGGCAATGAATGAGAATTTCAATCAGCCTCGCTGCAGTGCACTCAGGGAATGCTGGGCCTTGTAGTACTACTACTACCACTACTACAAAGGCTGCCTGTATTGCAAGTTGGATGCAATGGGGATGAGCCCCTTCTAAAAGCGTATTCACACACGGACACTGGCTTGGCAAATGGCAATGAATGAGAATTTCAATCAGCCTCGCTGCAGTGCACTCAGGGAATGCTGGGCCTTGTAGTACTACTAGGCTGCCTGTATGGCAAGTTGGATTGTTATTCCAGGGATGAGCCCCTTTTAAAAGCGTATTCACACACGGACACTGGCTTGGCAAATGGCAATGAATGAGAATTTCAATCAGCCTCGCTGCAGTGCACTCAGGGAATGCTGGGCCTTGTAGTACTACTAGGCTGCCTGTATGGCAAGTTGGATTGTTATTCCAGGGATGAGCCCCTTTTAAAAGCGTATTCACACACGGACACTGGCTTGGCAAATGGCAATGAATGAGAATTTCAATCAGCCTCGCTGCAGTGCACTCAGGGAATGCTGGGCGTTGTAGTACTTCTAGGCTGCCTGTATGGCAAGTTGGATTGTTATCCTGTTAATAACGGCCAGGGATGAGCCCCTTTTAAAAGCGTATTCACACACGGACACTGGCTTGGCAAATGGCAATGAATGAGAATTTCAATCAGCCTCGCTGCAGTGCACTCAGGGAATGCTGGGCCTTGTAGTACTACTACTACCACTACTACAAAGGCTGCCTGTATTGCAAGTTGGATGCAATGGGGATGAGCCCCTTCTAAAAGCGTATTCACACACGGACACTGGCTTGGCAAATGGCAATGAATGAGAATTTCAATCAGCCTCGCTGCAGTGCACTCAGGGAATGCTGGGCCTTGTAGTACTACTACTACCACTACTACAAAGGCTGCCTGTATTGCAAGTTGGATGCAATGGGGATGAGCCCCTTCTAAAAGCGTATTCACACACGGACACTGGCTTGGCAAATGGCAATGAATGAGAATTTCAATCAGCCTCGCTGCAGTGCACTCAGGGAATGCTGGGCCTTGTAGTACTACTACTACCACTACTACAAAGGCTGCCTGTATTGCAAGTTGGATGCAATGGGGATGAGCCCCTTCTAAAAGCGTATTCACACACGGACACTGGCTTGGCAAATGGCAATGAATGAGAATTTCAATCAGCCTCGCTGCAGTGCACTCAGGGAATGCTGGGCGTTGTAGTACTTCTAGGCTGCCTGTATGGCAAGTTGGATTGTTATCCTGTTAATAACGGCCAGGGATGAGCCCCTTTTAAAAGCGTATTCACACACGGACACTGGCTTGGCAAATGGCAATGAATGAGAATTTCAATCAGCCTCGCTGCAGTGCACTCAGGGAATGCTGGGCCTTGTAGTACTACTACTACCACTACTACAAAGGCTGCCTGTATTGCAAGTTGGATGCAATGGGGATGAGCCCCTTCTAAAAGCGTATTCACACACGGACACTGGCTTGGCAAATGGCAATGAATGAGAATTTCAATCAGCCTCGCTGCAGTGCACTCAGGGAATGCTGGGCCTTGTAGTACTACTAGGCTGCCTGTATGGCAAGTTGGATTGTTATTCCAGGGATGAGCCCCTTTTAAAAGCGTATTCACACACGGACACTGGCTTGGCAAATGGCAATGAATGAGAATTTCAATCAGCCTCGCTGCAGTGCACTCAGGGAATGCTGGGCGTTGTAGTACTTCTAGGCTGCCTGTATGGCAAGTTGGATTGTTATTCCAGGGATGAGCCCCTTTTAAAAGCGTATTCACACACGGACACTGGCTTGGCAAATGGCAATGAATGAGAATTTCAATCAGCCTCGCTGCAGTGCACTCAGGGAATGCTGGGCGTTGTAGTACTTCTAGGCTGCCTGTATGGCAAGTTGGATTGTTATCCTGTTAATAACGGCCAGGGATGAGCCCCTTTTAAAAGCGTATTCACACACGGACACTGGCTTGGCAAATGGCAATGAATGAGAATTTCAATCAGCCTCGCTGCAGTGCACTCAGGGAATGCTGGGCCTTGTAGTACTACTACTACCACTACTACAAAGGCTGCCTGTATTGCAAGTTGGATGCAATGGGGATGAGCCCCTTCTAAAAGCGTATTCACACACGGACACTGGCTTGGCAAATGGCAATGAATGAGAATTTCAATCAGCCTCGCTGCAGTGCACTCAGGGAATGCTGGGCGTTGTAGTACTTCTAGGCTGCCTGTATGGCAAGTTGGATTGTTATTCCAGGGATGAGCCCCTTTTAAAAGCGTATTCACACACGGACACTGGCTTGGCAAATGGCAATGAATGAGAATTTCAATCAGCCTCGCTGCAGTGCACTCAGGGAATGCTGGGCCTTATAGTACTACTAGGCTGCCTGTATTGCAAGTTGGATGCAACGGGGATGAGCCCCTTATAAAAGCGTATTCACACACTGGCTGAGTAGTGAGTAGTGGATGAGCCCCTTCGATTTCTGAATTCCTGCCTTTTAGATTCCTAAAGCTTTCCCTTACTGCACAGAGATGCTATTCCTACAGCTCCTGTCTGTAAAATGGCCGCTGAGCTCCGTGCATAGACTTTTATTGCAGGCTTGAGCCCGCCCCTATGCTGCCTCCCGATAGGCTGGGAGAGCCGTTTGCAAGGCATTATGGGGTAGCCTGATGTCAGGTGATCTTCTGTAATCCTCCATTTTAGATGTAACATGTGGCAGGCGCCAAAATGTAGCCGGGTTCGGTCAAAACGGGTTCGGCCGAACCCGGTAAAGTTCGGATTCGCTGCGAACCGAACTTTTCCTGAAGTTCGGACCGAAACCGGGTTCGGTTGTCCCGGTTCGCTCATCTCTAATCATGACAACCACTGCCCAGGACCTGACCATTCTGCAGGAGTATCATGTAAAAAAAAGTGCAACCCAAAAAGCAAGTAAGACCTTGGGGCTGGGTTGGGTAAATCCACTTTTGCCTGGAGTGTCACTTTGACTATGAGGTGAAGCAAGGGATTTGAGCTCTGTATGAGAAAAAAACAGAGGTTTGACCAATCAGAAAGATATTTGGTTTCATTACTAGGTTGGAAGCTGTTGGCCTCACTAATACTCTTGGCCCTCGGCAGTGCCCAATTGCTCAAATGGTCAGTCCACAAGACAAGATGCAAACAAGAAAAAACCAGAACAAAAAGAACAAAGTAATTGTAGATTTCATAAATTCCCTGTCTGTATACCAACATTTATAAAGAGGAGAAAGAATCACCATTTGTCAGAAAAAACACTCTTTAAATGTTAAGATAAATTGTGTATAATATGATTAAGGCAATAAACCTTCAAAACTAAGAGTGTTAACAATCAGAATGGTTAGTTTTACTGTTTCTTATTATACGTAAGTGATATCACACCGTTAATGACTTAATTATGCTTCCTCACACTCTTAGTAAAAGGCGTAAAAGTACACTCCTACAAGAATATTTCTGTACCCTATAGTGCAGTTGCGTGACGTTTCGGGTATTAGCCTGGTAACAGCAGAGAATGCAAATTATTTATTGCACTTTGAACACCACATTGCAGAAATTCAGAGTCTAGCAGACATTTTCTATTTTATCCTTTATTATATTTCACACTGAATACAAGCCATATTGTAAACATCTGTGCCCCAACTTCAGCACCTTACCCTTGCCAGAATCTGACTCATTCATATATTGCTTTGTGCCCAATGGGCATATTAGTGTAATTGTAACTCCATAAAAGTTTGTAACGGAGCAGGAATTTGAATGTCATTACTTTAGGACAGGTGGTTCACTCAAGCCATTAGTTACTTCACCGAGCCAAAATAGAACAATTACATTAAACTGTTCATTACTTATTAATACTGCTAGAATATCACAGATACCACACCAATCAAGTGATAACAGATATATACTTTAGGCAGTTTTATATGACCTTATATAAACATAACAAACCAAAAAGGGCACTCATTTTATTTGTTTTCAACTTAAAGTTGTGAATAACAACTACACAAAGCCTCTTCTCCCTATTTGGCCTTAAAATTATTTTTAGAAAAGGAATGATCAGAACAGAATAATGATAATACAATACATAGAAGAAGTACTTATAATAAATAGCTTCAGGTAAATTGCAAAGACAGCAATAAAATTATAACTTTTGGTGGCCATTCAAGTTTTGAATTTTTTAAGAAAAACTTGGGAATTAGTATTTCTAATTTATTTTAAAAAAAAACCTGCCAGGCAAAAAATGATGGAACCTATCATGTGATTTGTCACACTTAGGTCTCATGCACACATCCTTCACCGTTTTCACATCTGTTTAAAACGCATCCGTGTTCCCGTTACGTCTTCCGTGTGGTTTCCGTTGTCACTCTGCCTCTTTTCCGTTTTTAACGGACGTTGTGCTTCTGTTTGTCTTCTGTTTTCAACAGACCGTTAAAAAAACAGAAGGTATTAAAATTGAACTTGTCACGTTACAGGGAACACGCATAGGAATGTCACATGATCGTTTTAGCACTGTTTTCTGTAGCTTTCAGAGCATAGGGAATAGTTTGAGATTCCTCTGCTTGGCTTGCTTTGGTTTCTTGCGACTTTTTGACAGAAAAGATGCGCTCCAAACCAGTTGACCGTGTCCTTTTAGCCTGGCTTCTTTCTCGGTGCTTTGGACAGCAATCTGCTGTGCTTGAAGAAAAACCGAGGAGGAGGAGGAGTTATTGGGTTCATCCCATTGTCTCCCAACGGGCTTCTAAAGGGCATTTCCATACCCTCTACCGTGACCTGCGGCAGCACCCATAAAAATTACAACATTTCTGCCGTATGTCAATCAGCACCTTTGATTGTCTGCTCTCCAGGACACATATATGAGGCACTGCATTTCTCCTGAAGAACGACTGATCGTCACCTTAAGGTAACGTAATTGTCCCCTTTCCAAAAACCTGCCATGTAACTCTGATACAGCTAACATTAACGTAAATGACCCCTTTCCTAAAACCCCCCATGTCACCCTGATACAGCTAGCATTAACGTAAATAAACCCTTTCCAAAAACCCGCCATGTCACCCTGATACAGCTATCATTAACGTAAATTACTCCTTTGCAAAGACCCGCCATGTCACCCTGATACAACTAGCATTTACGTAAATGACCCCTTTCCAAAAAAAAACCATGTCACCCTGATACAGCTAGCATTAACGTAAATGACCCCTTTCCAAAAACGTGCCATGTCACCCTGATACAGCTATCATTAAAGTAAATGACCCCTTTCCAAAAAAAAACCATGTCACCCTGATACAGCTAGCATTAACATAAATGACCCCTTTTTGAAAATACTCATCATGTTTTGTTTTTGTTTGCTTCTTTAATTTCAGATTTCTGGCAACAGGGAACTCCTTTGCCTCTCTACACTATTGCATTATGAGTTTCTGCTGGGGACCACCACCATCTCTCGTATTATCCGGGTAACGTGCGAGGCAATCTGGCGTCTAGTCATGGAGACGGTGATACCACAGCTAACGGCAGAAGACTGAATAAGAATTGCTGATGGCTATCTGAAATCCACCCAATTTACAAACTGCATTGGGGTGCTTGATGGACAGCACATTCGTGTATAGAAGCCATATCAATCAGGGTCCCAATACTATAATTTTATAATTATACATTTATACAGTTATACAATTATACAGTTTTTCTCTGTAGTGCTGTTGGCCTTGGCTGACAGCAACTACAGGTTTATAATTGTGTATATTGGGGCTTATGGGAGCACTACAGATGCATCATTGGGTATGATCGACGATCCATGTCAAGCTTTGATTAAAATGTAAATAAATGTAATATTAAAAATATATCTATTTCTCAATAAAACAATGTTGGGGAGTATCGTTAAAAAAATAATGATCTTTTTATTAGCTCTGTTGACAGATACTGATACCGTAGTAATACTGTTCAGTGAACAAGAGAGCTAAAAAAAAAGATGATTGACCTGATTGTGACGATAATCTCACCATGCACAATAGGTCATAGTACATGTACACTACAAGATAGTTACATAGTAACATAGTTATATAATTAGTCCGGCTGAAAAAAGACACATGTCCATCAAGTTCAACCAAGGGATGGGAAAAGGCAAGGTAGAAATTTCTACACATAGGAGCTAATATTTTACATCTGACGTGTAAAGTTTTAAAAACCCAAATACACTACACAATCAGTTAAGGCCTAATTCACACGAACGTGTCCGTTTTGCATGCGTAAAAAACGCAGCATTTTGCGCGCATTGCAGTTCCGTGTGTCATCAGTGTGTGGTGAGTGTCTGCGTTATTTTCGCGCGTATGCCATCCTTATGTCACGCGGTTTTGACACTTACAAAATGAAATGAAGGAGGTGGTTTTCTTTTCCCCATAATTTCTTGAGCAACTGTTGCGCGAATCACGCACATCACACAGATGTGCGTCCGCGTGCTGTCCGTGATTTTCACACACTCATTGACTTCAACGACTCATTGACTTAAAAACGCTCAAGTATAGGATATGCAGTGAGTTTCATGCAGCGTGAAAAACACAGAATGTCTAAATGGCCTCATTGACTTGCATAGGTCCCTGCGGCGTGCGTGATTTTCACGCGTGTATCACGGACGTAAAATACACTCGTGTAAATAAGGCCTTATTTGTGATAAAGAATTTTTTTTTAAACTTAACTAAGTTTATTAACAAAAATACAAAATAAACCAACATGGTGCCAACAATTAAGATCTTTTCAATCCACAATTAAAGGTCAAAAAGTTTGTGACCTAATGGTCCAGCAGTAGAGGAAGCAGGTCGATCTGGGGCATGTCTGTCTGACATTTCATGGCCCTGTCGATACCCTAGGTAGGGGTATGCCACGTTCCCTGGGTAACTTTGCCCGCTTGATGAGGGGCCATATTAATCAGGTGGTACGTTCATGCTTCATGCCTCTATCCTGGCTGAACAGGCTAGGTGAGGACTCGTACGTAGGCCCATAATGGGTAATGCACGTAGGTTGCGCTACAGGAGTGACCGGGTTTGTTAAAGGCGCTCCACTATCAATGTGCTCATCGTTGTGGAGATGCCACAAATCGACTACCCTGAATATGGGCCTCGGATCGTTTGGTGGCATTGCTGCCTGGAGCATTACGATCATCACTCATTGTACTTGCAGTCGACGTTCTGAAGGAAGGCGAGTTAGATGAGGGGTGAGGCTTCGAAGGAACGACTCCTCTGGATTTTCCACACTGCTCTTGTTTAGATAATTCAGGACTCTGGAGTCAATTAGACCCCTGGTGTCCGCAGCACTAGCGGCAGACACACAGCTGCGCCGTGAAGTGCTCCGAGGTGCTGTGTTTGAACCAACCCTGGTCGTGGCGGATGGCTCGAACGTGTCCTCTGTTGCCACATGAGGAGATTCGCTCGTGGGAATCGACAGTGCTTCGGTCTCCACTAGTTGAGTCCATTTCCTGGGCATCTTGGAGATTGTCGCATGTTCTGTTGAGGAAAATAAAAATGTTAATGTAATCATATTAAATTACAAGTACATTTTGTTGAACATACTACTTATGGCAGAATTAATAAGGAATGCTCTTTCCTCATAAGAGGCCATTTGCTATATATCCTATTGGTGGGTGGTACGACTACATGCACCCACGACTATCAGCTGTATTGAATGTTGCATAGCGGTCATACCTACGGTCCTTAGACGACATTGTTTAGAACCTGTTTGTATGGTCAATTCCTGACACACTTGTAGTGGGAGTTCACAAAAGTGTGTACTGTGAATTGTGGCTCAAAGTGTGTATGCGATTGACATTACAATCAGGTTAAAAGAATGAAGGGTAAGCAAGCCTCGTAGAAGCGCCGCATACACAAACATTTTGAAACATGCATGCAATATTTAAAAAATAAATAAAAAATTGGGCTGTAATATGTCATGACGATAGTAACATTGCTTTAATTTTTTATGATCAAATTACTATATTGTTTAAAAATTACGCAAAATAAAAAATATATACTTACGGACAAAGTTCCATAACATCTGTCAAGAACATAAGCTGCTGCGTGAACATGTACGCTTTTTTTTTGCATTGAGCCTGTCCACTTTTTCCAACTTGGGAGCGCTCACATCGAAATTGGTTTTGGCACGAATTCCAATGAGTTTTAACCTCTTGGACTTAATAAAAAAAAGTAAAAAAATAAGTTATTATTGCACTAGACATAGAACAGGCCATATGCATGATCCAGGATGGTAAAACTAGATACACCCTCGAGGATCAGCTGAAGGGGCCGTGGCGAATGTGCGAGGTATCCTATTTACCCTCTGACACACTTGGAGCTGTGCATACTGTGTACCACACCTACAATTGTGTTTGCAAAGCACTGTAATGAGCCGGTAATCATTGAAATGGCTGCAGCGCATGCACAGCGGCTCATTTCAACAAAACATTTTTGCGTGTGCGTAAAGTTTGACTACAAACAAGCATACATTAATGGCATAATGGCAAAACAGGTCAGAAACAATCAATTACAGCAAAAGTGCAATGTGTGTATTTACTTCAGTGGCGTAACTACCGCCGTAGCAGCCGTAGCGACTGCTACGGCGCCCGCAGCATGAGGGGGCCCGTGTCGCCCGCCGGCACGGGCCCCCACTATGGCCGGAGGCTCCGCTAGCAGCCGCTATGGCTGCTACAGCGGGACGCCACTGAACACTACGGCAGAGCAGGGAGATATGTCCCCGCTCTGCCATTAAACAAAAGACATGTATCCCCTATCCACAGCTTGTGCGCATGCGTGACCAGCGCTCCTTTCACTTTTATTGAGTTGCCGACACAGAAGCCGGAAGTCAGAGGTGAGTCATGGAGAACTTCGGGGGACTTTCAGTCCCCCGTTCTCCCTATCAATGCCAGCGATCACACATGTATCCCCTATCCTGTGGATAGGGGATGCATGTTATTTGTAGGACACACTATAGGTCGCATTTTTTTTAGGGGGGGGGGCTGTATGGCGTTCCCTGCAGGGGGGGGGCGCGCTGTATGGTGTTCCCTGCAGGGGGGACGCTGTATGGCGTTCCCTGCAGGGGGCGCTGTATGCCGTTCCCTGCAGGGGGGCGCTGTATGGCGTTCCCTGCAGAGGGGGGGCGCTGTATGGCGTTCCCTGCAGGGGGGGGTTTGGCGTTCCCTGCAGGGGGGGCGCTGTATGGCGGTCCCTGCCGAGGGGGGGGGCGCTGTATGGCGTTCCCTACAGGGGGGTTGTATGGCGTTCCCTACAGGGAGGGCTATATGGTGTTCTCTACTCTGTAGTAATGGATGCCTTCCATGTGCCATCCGTTATTTTGACTGACCCATAGACTTCAATGGGCCCCGCGGTCACTGAACGACAGACGAACGTAGGACATGCTCTACTTTTGACGGAATGGACAATGAAGCCGTCAAAACAATGGAAGTGTGCATTGCTCCATAGAAATTCTATCAATGCCAGCGATCATACATGTATCCCCTATCCTGTGGATAGGGGATGCATCTTATTTGTAGGACACACTATGGGTCGAATTTTTTTTTAGGGGGGGGGGCTGTATGGTGTTCCCTGCAGGGGGGGGGCGATGTATGGCGTTCCCTGCAGGGGGGGCACTGTATGGCGTTCCCTGCAGGGGGGGGCGCTGTATGGTGTTCCCTGCAGGGGGCGCTGTATTGCGTTCCCTGCAGGGGGGGCGCTGTATTGCGTTCCCTGCAGGGGGGGCGCTGTATGGCGTTCCCTGCAGGGGGGGCGCTGTATGGCGTTCCCTGCAGGGGGGGGGCGCTGTATGGCGTTCCCTTCAGGGGGGGGTTTGGCGTTCCCTGCAGGGGGGGGCGCTGTATGGCGTTCCCTACAGGGGGGGGGTTGTATGGCGTTCCCTACAGGGGGGCTGTATGGCGTTCTCTACTCTGTAGTAATGGATGCCTTCCATGTGCCATCCGTTATTTTGACTGACCCATAGACTTCAATGGGCCCCGCGGTCACTGAACGACAGACAAACGTAGGACATGCTCTACTTTTGACGGAATGGACAATGAAGCCGTCAAAACAATGGAAGTGTGCATTGCTCCATAGAAATTAATGTGTCAGGGTGCTATCCTTTAAAAAAATGTATAGCACCCTGAAGAAAATAACTTAAGTGGGCATGAGGCCTAAAAGGGGTTTTCCCATCAGAGACATTTAAGACATATCCACAGGATATGTTTTTCGCTCTCCAAAATGGCTGATGCAGTCTCAGACTTCGCTGTGGAGAGTTCATTTGGAAGTCTAAGACATGATCACATCCCCTCCTTTGCCCTCCGAAGGACCAGAGCTAGAGACGCTGCCCCCTGTGTCAGTGCTGTGTCCAGCAGCGAAGGCAGTGGAGGGGGTGGGGGTTTCTCAGACTTCCGAAGTAGCTTTATAGCAAAGTCTGAGACTGTGGTTGCCATCTTGGGGAGCGGAAAACATCAGACCAGAACGCATAAATGGAGGCCAGATCATTCAGGAGGGAAGCTGCAGGTTAGTTAACTATACATACAATGTATACTCAATTTTTTTTTTTTTTTACTTAGTCGCTTTAAAATGATCACTATGCACTGTAGACTTAGAATCCTTTAACCATAATAACACACGTCTTTCCAAACCATAGTAACCAATGCTGCACAGTTATATGTATAGGAGTATTGTCCAATATGAGTCATGCTCTCCTAATACCTTATTTTAATGTTCCTAAATTTGACAGCCATAAATTTACTAATTTTACCTACTGTCCTCATCTTAACATGTCTGCAACCTCTATGTATTGTATACTCTGTTTCAGTAATATCTCTAGGACCTGAAAATAGCAGACAACTATACTAAGCAAGTTAAGCAAACTCGGCATATGAACCAAAGAGACAGGTTGTTCCAAACGACAGCATGCCAGCACAGGAGGCATTCAAAGGAAAATGCTTAGGGCTAACCACCAAATCCAAACAGGCCATTTCAAGGACGCTGGCCACAAATATATTTATCCTGTCATAACCAATAAGAGTAACTTTATAGTAGCTAAGTCATAATATTAAAAATGCTAAAATCTTAGCGCTGTTTTAAACCCAGATAAAAATATATTTCTGCCAAAATATCATAATGCACGTAGAAAGCTAAGAAAAAACGGATTGTTTATATGAAAAGAAATGTATTTAAATTAAATTATTTGAAGCAATAAATATTGAAATTATTTTTATTATTTCATATTTATAGGTTTGATAAAATATTTTCATATTGTCACTTACTTCTTAATTCCCAAAAATCAAGGGGTTTATGCCAAATTTTAGGAGTGTGTGGAGCCATGCATAGCAAAGTTTTTCCATGTTCTGACCTGTATCAGGTCCATTGTTCCAAGTTACATACTGAATAGTGGATTCTCGAAGTACCAATTTGATTGGCGCAGAATAGACTGAGTTGCGGAGCCTAAAGGATCTACTGGTTTTCTCTCTTAATTGCCACAAGGAGGTATGGACTTTGATACAGAAGGATCCCCAGGTTGAGGTCCCCAGAATAGTCTCAAACTGGCGGTGGTAGCGCTGGTGGGGTAGTGGTGTGGCCAGGAACAGGGAATTGTCACCAGGAGAGAAGACAGGATGTGGCAAGCCAAGGGATGAAGCAAGAGCAAAAGAAAGCGAGAGGCCAGGGCAAGGAGAAGAATTACAATGACCAGGCGTGGTATCCAAAGTGCAAGGCACGAATGTTGTCAGGAACAAGCCCAAATTCAGGATCAGTATTGACCCCTTCCCGACATCCGCCGTATATATACGGCGCACGCCTGGTGGGGGAATATGGAGCGGGCTCACGGGCTGAGTCCGCTCCATAGAGCGAGTGTTTCGGCTGTGTGTTACAGCCGACACTTCTGGGTTACGAGCGGGATCGCGTTTTAGCGCGATCCCGCTTGTTTAACCCGTTAAATGCCGCTTTCAATAGAGATCGTGCATTTAAATGACTAAAAACAGGGGGGCGACCCCCTGTAACATCCCAACGCCCCCCCGCGGCGAGATCGGGGGGAGCCGTTGGTTGGCACGGCTGCCTGGGGGCCTGACGAAGTCCCCCATGTCCGCCATCTTTGTACTCCTATGAAGCTCTGCCTTCGGCAGGGCTTCATAGGAGACTGTCAGAATCACGATATACTGCAATACATTAGTATTGCAGTATATCGTGCAAACGATCTAACGATCGCTGGTTGAAGTCCCCTAGGGGGACTAATAAAAAAAGTAAAAATGAGTTAAATAAAGTTTTTTTTGTGTGTAAAAAAATAATTAAAATTAAAAGTAAAAAAAAAACCCTTTTCCCATTTTCCCCCTAGAGCATATTAAAAAATGTAAAAAATAAACATAATTGGTATCGCCGCATCTGTAAACGTCTGAACTATCACAATATATCATTATTTAACCCGAACGCCGTAAAAAAAAAAAAATTGTAAATGCCAGAGTCTCTATTTTTTGGTCCCCTCATCTCCCACAAAAAATGAAATAAAAAGTGATCAAACTGTTGCATGTACACCAAAATGGTATTATTAAAAACTACAGCTTATCCCGCAATAAATAAGCCCTCATACCACTTAATCGACGGAAAAATAAAAAAGTTACGGCTCTCGGAATTTGGCGACACAAAATAAATGTTCTTTTTTACACTAAGGTTTTTACTTGTAAAAGTAGTAAAATATAGAAAAAACTACATATATTTGGTATCGCCGTAATCGTATTGACCCGTAGAATAAAATTAACATGTTGTTTTAATTGCACAGTGAATTCCGAAAAAACCATTGAGGAATTGGTGTTTTTTTCATTTTCTACCCCACAAATAATTTTTGGCCCATTTCCTAGTACATTATATGGCAAAGTAAATGGTGCTACGAAAAACTACAACTCGTCCCGCAAAAATCAAACCCTCATAGTACTATATCGACGGAAAAATAAAGGTGTTATGGCTTTTGGAAGGTGGGGAGGAAAAAACGAAAATGAAAATCTAAAAAAGGGATGCGGCGTGAAAGGGTTAATAGTCAATAGCAATACAAATGCACAGGAAAAGAGTCAGGAAGATGTACTTCAATTACCAGGCAAAGCATGGGAGGAGAGTTACCCTTTAACCATGCCACCATGCCTACCATTATCTTCAGGTGCCGGTTGCATTGGTAACCCGGAGCTGCTGTATAGCCAGAGCAGGAGGAAGAGAAGCATCCAGTTGCCTAGCTGGGACGCGGCGCACAAACTGCACAAGGTGATTAACACCCATGTTGTAAGGTTTATATTTTCTAAGAGAAATCTGCACCATTGAGTGGGATCAGCACTCCTTGTCAGGCTGCAGACCGGCTCACATAGAATGTCCATGAGTCTAAATATGAGCTTTGATCAAAGCAGGTGCAGACTCAGCTAAGCAATTCTACATTTTCATTTCGGCGACAGTGGAGGTTTCAGCACCCGGAACTGCAACTGATATGTCTCTATGATGTACTAAGGCTGAGTTCACACAGGGCTGATAGGCTGTGCCGCAGGGCATTCCGGCCGAAAAACTGCACCAAACTGTGGTGCATTTTTTTGCCTGGGAAGGTCCGCCGCGGAAAACTGAGGAGACCACTGCATCCTGTGATTGGCTGCAGCGGCAGTCACATGGGATGAAGCATCATCCCAGGAGGCCGGCCCACTTACATCATCCATGCTGGCCTCCTGGGATGATGTTTCATCCCATGTGGCCGCCGTTACAGACTGTGATTGGCTGCAGCAGTGACATGGGATGAAACGCCTTCCCAGGAGGCCGCGCTGGGGGGAGAAACTTAGTATGAGTTTTTGTTTTTTTCCTGACCTGCGTTTTTTTGCAGCGGAATAGCTGCGAACCCGCCGCAAAAAATGCAACAACTGCTATTTGTTGCAGGATTTACCTCCCCATTGAATCCACAATTGACATGCTGTTTTTTTCAGCTCAGTATTTATGCAGCGTGTGGATGAGATTTGTTTTATATAATCCACTTTGCTGTTACTGTATTTACTGCAGCTTTTCCGCAACTAATTCCATTGCGGAAAAAACACAGTATTTACGCCACGTGTGAACTGACCCTAAAAGTTTTTTGAAAAGTGCAAATACTCTTTAAGTCTCTTCTCTAACATAAAGGTAAAGTTTAGAGGTTTAGTGGAGGTATCTAAGTAGCCTATATATTTAAGTGATTGCATGTCTTGAAAGTTCAGCTTATAAACAAAGGATTTCATATGTGGTTAGCTTATTTGCTGAAAGCGATTAGGAGAAGCATTCCAATTCATCATTGTGAACTAAATGTGAGACCAGCTCAAGTTGAGCCCAGAAAAGTCAGACAAGGAGCCTGATGAAATAAGGAATCTGAAGTCATTTGAGTTCTGTCCTTTACTAAAAATAACCTTGGTAACCAAGCACTATTACTGTAGGTCCAGGTTATCATATAACAGAGTATAAAGGCTAAGTTTAGAAGGCCTTAGTAGCTACAGGGCAAATGTAGTATTAGATAGTGCATAGCAAGATGAGTGGGTGACCATGTAATTAAAGGGGTTGTCCACGACAAGACAACTGATGACCTACCCACCGGATATATCATCAGTATATGATCGGTGCGTGTCCGACAGCCGTACCCCGCACCGATCAGCTGTTCTGGGTGTCGGACCCGCACCGATCATATACTGATGACCTACCTGTGGATAGGTCATCAGTTCTCTGGTCGGGGACAATCCCTTTAAGCGCTGCGTATACTAGAGTGGGAGCTCTTTATTTCTTTGGCTGAAAGAGGAGGTTCCCAAGCAGGACCACTCTCTATGACATCCATGGGTCCCAATAGACCATACGCACAGGAGTTATTTTCTTGACACAATCCCTCTAAAACTGAGTTTGGCCATCTTTTCCAATACCAGGGGTTGATTTAGAGGGCTGCGATGGTGCTATTGCGCCCCCCCCCCCCACTAAACAACAGCGCCAATTTTTTTTAATCGGCTGTTATCTGTTGGATTCATTCAATAGATAATACTCGGTAATACTCACCTCTCCCCATTCCCGTCTCCTCTTTAGCTCCGGGCGCCGCTATACTGGGTCCTGATGCTGTCAAGTGTTAGGATGTAGGGTGCAGTGGCGCATACAACATCCTGACGCTGCCAGCGTCAGGACCCGGCGTGTGGTGGTGCCTGGAGCTGAAGAGGAGCTGGGATCAAGGAGAGGGGAGTATAAAGAAGGGTCTGAAATTAATTTAGGGGTGTGGAGTAATATAGGGTTCTGGCCTGGGGTCTGAAGTAATGTAGTGATCTGGTTGGAGGTCTGAACTTTATTTAGGGGTCTAGGATCTAAATTAATTTAGACATCTGGGGCTTGAAATTATTTTATGGGTCTGGTCAGGGGTTAAATTAATTAAGGGGTTTGGTCTGGGGGTCTGAATTCATTTTTGGGCATGGTCTGGAGTCTTAATTAATTTAGGTCTGGTCTCGGGTCTGAATTAATGTGGGGATCTGGTCAGGTGTCTGATATATATTTAGGAGTCTGGTCTGGGGTTTGAAATAATGTACGTGTCTGATCTAGGGTCTAAAGTGTCTGAAGAGTCTGCAAGGCCCATTTTCCTCTTTAAACTAACTATCGCTGGGACACTGCTTTCCAAGGTCCTAACGCTAGGTCTGGTTGGGGGTCTGAATGAATTTAGGGGTCTGAAGTAATTTTGTAATCTGGTCTGGTGACTACACAGGTGCCATGTTTGAAGAGGAGGTGGAGACTTTGTCCAGACGTGCCGCGGTGGTGGAAGGTTTAAGACCCAGCACTGCAACTTGGTGAGTGACACTGCTTTGTAAAAAGAGCAGCTTCAGTGCAATGATTTTATTTATGTTGACCCCTGCACACCTACTGTCACCCTCTTGGTCTCCCACAGAGCTTCTTCACACCTGTCTCCCACTGCCCCTCCACAGAGCTCCTGTCAATGTGCATATCCCCCCTGATCCTACTCCCGCCCCTGCCACTTTAAGCCTTATTCCCCTCACAGGGCCCCTGGCCATCAAGTCTCTCCGCCTTGTACACTGCCGGAGCCCCTACCCACCTACAGTACAGGCTTGACCAGGCAGAATGCCATAGGGGTAGGCTACCATGAACAGGGATGTAGGTAGGGAAAGAGTTAAGGGAGTTAGGAGGGGTTGTCAGGAGTCAGTGGGGGCAGAGGTTAATAGGGCGAGGCAAGAGGTATTTAAGGGTGGGTTAGTGTGGAGTGGCGCCATTACGGGAGCAGGCAGCGTTAACCTTGTCTCGCCCTCCCTCCCTAATTTCTCGTTAGTTATGTATATTTACAAAGTCTGTGATTTCGCTTTGTTGATAGTTGTTTTTGCTTTTTTCACAGGTACAAGGTGATCCTGAGGAGCGGTTGTTGCAGTGTCGCAGCAGTAGCTTGGTGGATTGGGGATCCTTGGAGTTGGTGGTAAATTGGTGTGGGGGGATTCATCGGGGTATGGTCCCTCCCTAATTTATTATGGTTTAGTGGTCTGGTCAATTTGGGCTCCTGCTGGGTGGTATCCCGGGGAGTGGTTGCCGTTTAGGTCAGTCAACTGCAGGTATGACAGTGCCCCTGAGCCTGTAGGGTGACGGCTGGGAGTAAAATACGATGCAGGTGAGCTGTTTATGTTGACAGACTTTTGTAGCTCCAAGGATTCCTCTTCCATTGTTAATCTTATATGTAAAGTGCTGTTTCCATTATGTTTGTTGGTTAATAAAATGGCTGCTGTGGCCAAATTTATCCAACCCAAGGTGTGCGTGTTTTCTCATAGGGGAGGGGTTGGGTAGGGGGTATGGCCATTAAGGGGTGTGGTATTAATAGTAACATTACCCTTATGAGAATGTACATACTCTATAGTACCCTGGTCATGTCTCCGCCCTGCCCCTCCACAGATCCACTGCCAGTTTGCGTCTCACCACTCCACGTTCCCGCCACTTTCTGTTGCCTCCCCCCATTGCCTCAGTAATGGGGGTGGAGCAAACGCCTTAATTGCATAGGGACCAGAAATTTCTGATGGCGGGTATGGGTCTGGTCTGTAGTCCTTTAATTTGGCTTCTTATAGTCGAATAGTACAAAAATGTATTGTAGCTGTTGGATTATCTGAACCATACTAAGCTACCATTTGCAGTATATAAATATTCCATATCACTATTTTCTGTTTCTCTCTTTTTTTAGCTATGCTATACTTAGTCTGATAATGTAATGTCCCACTCAGGCACTGTAGAGACCACAGAAATATCAGAATACTACTGTAGTTTGTCACTTTGTCTAAATCTAATGGCTTTAATAATAAAACTACAAGGACCATTTTTTTATTTTTTTTTTGTATAATGTCAGCTCAGCATTTCTCTTTCTGTCATGTTATCTTCTCTCTGCAGTAACTATCCACGTTGTTCAACTGAAGGACATTGAAGACTTATATTAAAAATTGTAATACATTTATAATTAGGGGAAATATTAGCTTTTTCAATATACTTTGGTGTATATTATAAAGTTTGTTTGGATTATAAAACTATCTTGGTTAAAAACACTGTATGTTTTGTCCTTATTTTACCATTTTTCAATAGTGTTTTTTTTCTATATTGTATATAGTTAATTCTGTTTTTAAAGTATTAAGGGATCATTGATTTTGTATTACACATGCCCATCTTAAATAGTTTTTAGGCTTATTGTAAGATGATCATGATATACACTAAATGGACAAAAGTATTGGGACACCTACACATTACACCTGCAGGAGGTTTTTTGACATCCCATTCTAAATCCATAGGCATTAATATGGAGTTGGTCGCAATCTCCGTTCTAGTTCATCCCAAAGGTGTTCGATTGTGTTGAGGTCAGGGCCCTCTGCGGGCCAGTTAAGTTCTTCCATATTGATCTCACCCAACCATGCCTTTATGAACCTTGCTTTGTTGACTGGGGCACAGTTATGCTGGAACAGAAAAGGGCCAAACCACAAATGGTTCCCACAAAGTTGGAAGCATACAATTGTCCAAACTGTCTTGGTATGCTGAAGCATTAAGATTTCCCTTCACTTGAACTAAGGGGCCTTGGCCAACCCCTAAAAAGTAACCTCAAAGCATTATTCCTCCTCCACCAAACTTCACAGTTGGCACAATGCAGTCATGCAAGTAACGTTCTCCTGGCATTCGCCAAACCCAGACACAGTTTTAGTTTAGATGTTAATACAGGAGGTATTGGAACTCGGCAGTTATTGAATCAGTAGTTATTGGTGAATTGTATGCCCTATGGACTTCAGCACTCGGCGACCCAGTTCTGTAACTTCTTCGTGGTTGAGTTGCTGTGCTTCCTAACCATGTCCACTTAGCAATAATATCGCTCATAGTTGAACGTGAAATATCTAGAAAGGAAGAGATTTCACTAACTAACTTGTTGTATTGGTGGCCTCCTTATTACAGTACCAAGCTGGAACTCAGTGAGCTCTTTAGAATGACCCACTCTTTCACAAAGAAAAGGTTGACTGCAGGGCTAGGTGCTGGATTTTATAGACTTGCGGAAATGGGACTGAATGAAACACCTGAATTCAAAGATTAAGAGGAGTGTCCCAATCTATTTGTCCATATAGTGTAGGTTAAGAAAAATACATTTTAGAGCCAATGCAACCTTCCTAGAAGTCTTCAATATAGCTTCAAAATTGTATTGGGCAGATCCATGAATATCCCCGCTGTCATAATATGTAATGATAAAATCAAGTTCTCTGCAACTTTCTGTACTTTCAGATAATGATAAAGGGGTGATCGTGCAAAGGTGGGGGTAAGAAAAGCTTCTGAGTTCAAGGGGATGTGATCGAAATTCAGCAAGCTTCACGTGAGCTATGTCTGGAAAAAGAGAAAAGGTGGAGAGCAAGCAGGTCAGTCTTAGTTAAGGTTTGTCTAGTATAAACATTTTTTTTAACATACCCTACTAGGGAATTCTAAATTAAAGGGGTTGACCACTTTCTACTAAAATTTATAAAATGCCCTAAACGGTTGTGTTGAGACACAGGTACCCTTAATAGGGTGTATTGCTTATCCATGTGCTGCATTTGAAGTTCCCCTGCTCCCCCTGGTCCAAAGGTGTAAACAGTGGAAGGCGGCAGTTATCATATCTATAGTTCTCAAAATGGCGGCGGTCATGAGATTTACTCTCATTTACTCTCATGACCAACTCCTCCGCAGCCCGCACTTCTGCGACTGCGTAGAAACCCATCTGTATGCGAATGCGCTACTCTGGAGAGCCTATCCTGTTTTGCATTGCACAGGCAACCCATTGATCTGAATGAGCACAGTGTAAAGCTTATTTTCCCGTGTGGTGGCACTGCAGGGAAATGAAACACTACTATGTTTCTACGCAGATTACAGCTGATCGCTGGGGTCCCAGCAAGGGAACAATTTGTGATAAGTCATTGTCATGGAACCCTTCTAACAAGTAGGGATTGTCAAAAGTGGACAACCTCTTTAATTCACAAATAAAACAATAATTTTAGAAAAATATCTAGAAACCAAAACCAATTAAAATGCAAGACTTCTATATATTCTGTAATTTATAGTATTTATATATTTTCAAGCCAACAGCTGGATAAGAGTGGAAACTTGCCTTCTATGATTACTTTAGGAAAGTTTTACAAAGGGTGTTGCTTAGCTATTAGACACAATACTGCCGAAAATAACTCACCTCCTAGAAGGCTTCTAGGGTAAAATTTAGTTTCTCATATATTTTACTTTAGAATTACTGAAGAAGCCTGGGCATACTGTGCCATAGTAGAAAGTGTCATGTAATCTATAATGTTAAAACGTAGTAGCATCGTACTGTGGTGGATCCAGGTTCTGATTTAATAACAAAGCCCAGTTACTAAAGGATGTGTGAGGTTTATCAAAGGACTTTAGTAGAGGACAACACGATTTGCTATTCACTTATTGTTGGAGTTTACTGCTTTTATGGGGGTTATGTCACAATCCTGATGATGATGATGATGATGATGGCCTGTGTATACAATTAAAACCACAATGTATACAAACGAATAAACATACACATGCACTTCCTCCGTTTCCTGTTGGTTTAGTCCTGGCAAGTCCCACCACATGGCTGCCACTCCATTCAACTCCTCCTTCTCTCAAGCGTTGACTTCTGTCTTTGCTCTCCTTCTCTGCTCTGAATGCCGGTGTTAGGTTGCCAAGACAATCAGCACTCGAGGATGACACCAGGCCTCTTTAAAGGGGGACACCGACTTATACACTTTGCCAGCAGGTCAGGATACTTCCTTTGTTTGGATACTATACCTAGTGCATTTTTATTCTGTTCTTTACCCCTGATCCTGACCTCAGCCTTGTTCCTAGATTACGCTCCTGTCTCTTCCCTTAGATTCATCGCCATGTTCCTGCGGTTCCACTCCTGGTATCGACTCCCTTCCTGACTCCTAACCACAATTCTGTTTCATCCCCCAGCTTGTTGCATCTTGCCTGCTATACCATTGACAACCCCTAGCTAAGTTCTTTGCTACAGTGCACCTGCTGCCAATTGGTGACTACTCTGGGGATTGCGACCTGGGAATCCGACTGGGAATATCCATATATTTTTGCAGGGTAAAGAACGGGTTGTGGTTTCATCAACCAGTGCATATATAATTTCATTGCATGCAGGAGAGGCTCTGGCTTAGGCCTCTCCCCTATAAGAGCGTGGCAATCCAATGGTCTCCTTCATGTCTGCCTTCCATTTTTTCTTTCGGAGGCTCTTTGAAGAACCTGACTATTCTTCTTTTTCTGCTTCGGGTCTTCTTCGCCTGAAGCAAGGTACTGGCTACAGTCATCCAATAAGTTGTTAAATTTTGTATCCTGACAATTAAATTAGCCTGGAACAATGAAGCTCTGGCATTCTATGAAGATTTATTAAAGATGAACTGGCGGGTCGTGATCTTCCTTCTGCACTGGATGATAGGATTTTCCTGGCTACCATAATGGGAATCCAGTTCCAGGAGATACTTAAAAAAAAGGAGCGTACTTGACATTTCCTTCGTCTAGCTCATATTTCCATTAAGCCACCAGTTGCTGCTCCAGACGAGTCTATTCAAGTGGGTCGTATCGTACTGCCAGAGAGGAACAAAGACGTTGCCGAAATCAAGGTCTTTGCCTCTACTGTGGACAAAGGGGTAATTTACTGTTTGTCCTCTCCATGTTAATTGTCCTGTCTGTCCTCCAAAGCCACAAAACACCAAGGCCTATGCGAGAGAGGGGAGATCACCTTGGGCCTGACACTTACTCCATGATAAAATTCTGGTTCCTGGGTTTCCAAGCCCTTCATCAATCAAGTATGGCTATTCTAGATTAAGGCACAACATGGAATTGTATTGAATATTTCCTTGTCCAGCGACTCCAGATATCTCTCGTAACTCTTGAGAAGTCCATATGTCTCACACCTGTCAATGGATCCTTTTTCCCTAACGGATACGTCTCCCTTCAAACGGTTCCAGTACAGCTTCATTCTACATTATCCTATTATTGACTAAACAGTCGGTCAAATTGCTTGTTGTGGATTTTCAGCATCTCTTTCTAGGACTTAATAGCAACCAGGAATTACCACTCAAGTCTGCTGTTCCTCAATTCGAGCAGCCACCACAATACCGGAACTTTACAGACATGTTTTCTAAAAAAGGCAGCATAGATTCTCCCAGCACATTGTCCCTGCAATTGTGATATTCCACTCCTTCCTGGCCACACTCCTCCTAGGGTTATAGTATACCTGCTCTCTCTACAAATGTCAATGTCAATGTCAACCTATAGCAAAGAGAATTTGGAGAAGTGGCTTATTCCTGAGTCTTCCCCAGCCAGAAGAGGATTCCAATGCATTGATTATCGTGGGCTGAACAAGATCACTGGGAAAAATATATTCCCGCTACCATTAATTTCATAATTGTTTGATCATGTCAAGGGATATGAGTGGTGCCTTGGATCAAGGAGGTAGAAGAGTGGAAAACCACTTGCAATAGCAGTGATGGTCATTATGGACACCTGGTGAGGTCCTTCTGTTTCAGTAATGCCCCTGCTGGTTTCCAACAGTTTGTGATTTATATGTTTAGGGATGCTCTTAATCACTATGTGCTGGTCTACCTAGACAAAATTCTAATCTACTCTCAAGATCTGAAAACGCATTGTTCTCACGTCCGTTCTGTATTGTTTCAGATCTAGCAAAATTAAGTTTTTTGTCAAGTTGGAGAAATGTCTGTTTGATGAATTGGAACTTCAATTCCTGGGCTATATCATCCCCTTTGAGGGCTTTGGTATGGTTCCATTCAAAAGTGTCCGCAACCTGTAGGTCTCAAGTCCCTCCAGAGATTCTGGGATTTGCAAACTATTATTGTCAATTAACTAAACATTTTTACCAGGTGGTTTCTCCACTCACTTCCTTAACCCGAAAGAACGCTAACACCTGGGATTAGACCGCTGCTGCAATTCAAGCTTTCTGCCATCTCAAGTCATACTTCTCTTTGGTTCTGGTTCTCCACTTCCTTAATTGGAGTTGGATGGGTCCTCTTGCAACAGTCCCAAGGTAAAAAACATTCCGTATGGCTTCTTCTCCAAGAAGTTCTCTTCTGCCAAGAAAAAATATTCCATCGGAGAGCAAGAATTGCTGACAGTGAAACTTGCCCTGGACAAATGGCCACATCTCGTGAACGGTACAAAATTTCCAGTCCCTCTAGACTTGCCAGAGACTCATTCCATGCCAAGCACTCTATCCTAAAGTAAATTGTACCAACTAATTACTCTAGCAAAACTATTAGGAGCCAAAATGGAGACAAAGGGTTAAAGAGTTTATTGCTTACTATACCACTTGTGCTCGGTTCAAACTCTCAAGGTAAGCTCAATTAAATTTCTCTAGCCCTTGCCCGTTCCAGCCTAACCTTTGACTGAAATTTCAATGGACTTTATTACTGATTTGTCTCCTGCTCAGGGATTTACTACCATCTGGGTAGTGGTAGATTGCTTCTCTAAAATGGTCCATTACGTACAACTGTCCGGTCTGCCATTAGCCCTATGGATGGCTCAGATATTCTACAAGGAAATATTTTGTCTCCATGGTCTTCCAGCTTGCATTGTCTCTGATTGGGGAGAACAGATTGTATAAAGCCTTAAAGATTGACCATTTGATGGTTACCACCCTCAGAGGAACGGTTAAACAAAACTGATCAATCAGTCCTCGAGCAGTATCTCCGTACCTATTGCAATGTACAACAGGATAATTGGTCTAAGTTACTACCTTGGGCTGAGTTTGCCCACAACAACCACGTCTCGGGAGTTCAACTATTCCTCTTTCACTCCCGGCCCAGCTCTGGATATCTGCTGTCGTGAAGGTTTGCAATAATGTTCAGGACATCTGGACGATGCTTCATAAAAATTTGAAAGCTTCTAATGCTAAGGCCAAAAAGGGTGGTTACAACCACCCAGGGCCGCCATCAGGAATTTCAGGGCCCCATACAGCTACATTTTCTGGGCCCCCCTACCGTGGCACCGCCTGTTAACGGTACTCCGTCCATCACTATATCATGCTACCCAGGGCCGCCATCAGGGGGGTATTAGGGGTACTGATGTGAGGGGCCTGGCCAAACCTAATTTAAAGGGGGGCCCGGCAACTGCCGCGACTTGCCTTTGGTAGAAAAAAAACAGGCCCCTGCAATGGGGCCCGTTTTTTTCACCAAAAGAATGTCGTGAGCTGCGGGCCCCCCCTCTCGTCATGGGGGCCGTCAAACACCGCCCGCCCGCGGGACCGATCGCGCGCACCTGCAAACTCCCGCGCGTGCGCACTTGCAAACTCCCGCGCGTGCGCACTCGCGAGCGTCCGCGAGCGCGCACCCGCAACCGCACGCACCCGCGACCGCCCGCGCGCGCACCGTGACCGCCTGGAAGCGCACACCGAATTTTGAGGCAGATTTTGAGAAATGCGTCACCTAAACTCCAAAACTTTTTTTTCCCTGCAGGATTCCCGCAGTGAACATGCCTCAGTCGACTACGCTATTGATTCCGTCGGAAAACCGAAAACCAGCCGGAATGGTGACGAACGGAAACCATTAGCGATGTTTCCGTCACCATTGAGATCAATGGTGACTGAAACGGAAGCTGTGCTGTCACTTTCACTTTCCGTTGCGGGGTTCACCCGACGGAAACCTCTGACGGAACCCCGGAACGGAAGCGAACGGTGATGTGAACAGGCCCTAACACAAAAGTTTTGAATTTTTTTAAGCTGGTTCACAAAAAAAAATAATTCCAAATTCTACTGGACCAACTGACTATTTAGAGACAGGCAGCAGCTCCAGGAGCGACATCATAAGGGTAGGAACACACTAGGCGGATATGCTGAATAAAACTACACAGCTTATCCGCCCCAGTAGCCGCAGGGAATTCTGCCAGCAAAACCGCACCAAATAGTGGCGCAGGTTTCGTGAGGCATGTCCGCTGCGGGAATCCTGCACGGAAAAAAAAGTTTAGACTTGCACCGGCCGTAGTTTAGGTGATGCATCTCTCTCTTCTGAACGTAGCCCCGCCTCCTGGGATGACGCTGTAGACCATGTGACCGCTGCAGCAGTGCGTCACCAGGACTACGGCCGGGGTAAGTCTAAACTTCTTTATAAATTTAAAAAAGTGCCTTTTTTTTTTTCTCATTTGTGATTTTTGCGGCAGAACCGCAGCATTTCCACAACAGAGGAGCAAAGATTCCACAGAATAAATTGACATGCTGCGGCTTAAAAAACCAAACTGCAGGTCAATTTTTTTTGCAGCGTGTGGATGAGATTTGTTCAAATCTCATCCACTCTGCTGCGACTGTAATACGCTGCGGATTTTCCACAATAAAATGTGTTGCATAAAATCCGCAGTGTTCATGCCTAGTGTGTTCCTACCCTAAGGCCGGCTTTACACAAGCGTGTGCTTTTTGCACGCGCAAAAAACGTGGCGTTTTGCGCATGCAAAAGGTCCATAACAGCTCCGTGTGTCAGCAGCGTATGATGCGTGGCTGCGTGATTTTCGCGCAGCCGCCATCATTATGACACTCTGTTTGTATGTTTGTAAACAGAAAAGCACGTGGTGCTTTTCTGTTTTCATTCATAGTTTATACTGTGAAAATCACGCACCCATTGACTTCAATGGGTACGTGATGCGCGAACAATGCACAAATATAGGACATGTCGTGAGTTTTACGCAGCGGACACACGCTGCGTGAAAATCACTGACAGTCTGCATGGCCCCATAGAGTAACATAGGTCCGTGCGAGGCGCGTGAAAATCACGCGCGTTGCACGGATGTATTACACGTTCGTCTAAATAAGCCCTAACAATAAGGCCCAGTTCACAGAGTTTTTGGGCCTTGATATTGACTCGGACACTGCGTCAGAATCAGCTCCAAACAACTTCCAAAACTGCCTCCCATTGATTTAATCTGAAATCAATGGGAGCCAGTCGCGAAAAAAAAAAAAGCAGCACGTCCTTTCTTGCCGCTGTTCCGCCTCTGACCTCCCATCGAAATCAATGGGAGGCAGAAAATGCATTTTTCGCGGCGTTTTTTGTCTGCTGTCCTCAATCGCCGCAGGCAAAAAACGCAGCAAAAAGACACAGCAAGATAGTGTGGGCAGGTCAAAATCTGCCTCAAAATTCTTTAAGGGGCCATACTTAAACAGCACTTTGAGACACTACTCACTGTGTCAGAAGAGCTGCTGGCTCCCACTCCAGTCCTCGTCAGGCGATGTCTTCGGTCCAGACGTCCAGTCCTTCACCTCCAGCCAGGCTCCAGGTAAGTTGTGTCCAGGTGGGTCCGCGGCTGCGCGCGCTTCATTCGCGGGTGCGCGCGTGCTGTCACGGCTGCGAGCGCCCGGGCTGTCGCGGTTGCACGCTTGCGTACTTTCGCGGCTTTGCGCGCGGGCGGGCGCGGGCACTGACGGTCGCGGGTGCGCTCTCGCGGACACTCGCAATAGCGCACGTGCAGGAGTTTGCGGGTGCGTGTGATCGCTCCAGCGCGCGGGCGGGCGGTGTTTGACGGCCCCCATGACGAGAGGGGGGGCCCGCAGCTCCCGACATTCTTTTGGTGAAAAAAACGGGCCCCATTGCAGGGGCCTGTTTTTTTCTACCAAAGGCAAGTCGCAGAAGTTGCAGGCCCCCCCTTTCAATTAGGTTTGGCCGGGCCCCTCACATCAGTACCCCTAATACCCCCCTGATGGCGGCCCTGCAACCACCGATGCCAGGGTCCAAAATTCGTACTGTGTGGACTGAGCCGAGCTGTCCATAAAAATATCAAATTAAAAGTTTAAACTTGCTACACATTTCAATGGGACATTCCAGGTGTTTAAAAACATCAACCAAGATACCTATCGCCTAAAGCTCCCTCCTTCTCCCCGAATTCCTAAAAGTTTTCACTTCTTTTTTCTTTCACCTCTGTTTTTCTACTAAGCTCAAGATTTCTTCTAACTTTGCTCTTGTATATTCATTGGATTTTGAAGTTGAGCAAATTCTGAACTGTAACAAAGTGTGTTAAAAACTTTATTATCTAATTGACTGGAAAGGATATGATCCTGAGGAGAGAATCTGGGTTCTTAATTAAAGAAGATGTTCATGCTCCACATGTTCATCTTAGAATTCCACCTTAAGTTTACCCTAAAGCCTCTTGTGATCCTTTAAGGTAGCGGCCCTAAGAGGGGGGTACTGTTACTCACCTCACTTAGTTCCCGTGGTGAGTCCCTGCAGACAGCCGCGGCTCCAACCGAGTCCAGTTGTTAGGCAACCAGACATACCCTTCTTTACGGCAACGACCTTCGCCTTCCACTGGAGCCCTGCTGTTTTGGCCCTGCTCAGATGCTGGTTTCAGGTGGCCAATGCAACCAGCACTTGAAGATGACATAAGGCCCGGGAAACATATTTTAAAGGGACCCTGACCTCTGCACTTTTCTGCAGATCCAGATACATTCTTTGTTTGGCTATTGATCTTCGTGCATTTTGACTATTTGACCTTGACTTCGGCCTTGTTACTGGATTTCGTTCCTTTCTCGTCCCTTTGATTTGTCGCCTGGCTCCTGTGGTACCACTCCTGGTATTGACTCCTGACTATGATTCTGTCTTATTTACTGGCTTGTTGCATACTGACTGCTCTTCCATTGATAACTCCTGGCTATGTTCCAGGCTTTGCTACAACATTCTCGCTAGAGTGCACCTTATTCTGGGTGCTGCAACTTGGCGATCCATCCTGGACAGTCCATACCTCCTCACGGGTGTTAAGTTTGTAGAGTCCCCAGTTTGGAGGATCCACTTCTCCGGTGAGGAACCTAACAGGATGTCATCACTAGAATTTGTCAAAACCATGTAACTAGCAATTAACTCTATGGTAAGGAACATATCACTTAGTCATATTTTTAATAGACCTTTTCACTTTTGATTTGAAGCATGGCTCAACACAAGCCATGTTTTTAGAAAGTGGCTATAAAGGGTTGAGGATCTCTGCTATGTAGGAAAGAAGAGCAGCACGGTGCGCTGTCCATTTCCCCCTCAATCGTTTGCTAATGTTACTGTGATTGTCGATTGGGCAGCCCTGTGCAGTTTTATGTAGACCATAGAAAAGGGAGACAGGACTAGCCTGAGCTTCCCCCGTTTTAATGGGCCTTATGGTAGCTGTATCGGCTGTCCCTATATGTAAACCCTTAGGGTTTGTTCACACGTAGCATAAACAATGCAGAATTTCTGACCGGATTTTCTGTGCAGGTATTTAGCATACGCTTTCAAGAGATATTGACATGCTGCAGATTGAAAATCTGCATCGCAGATCAATTTCCGCACTTCTTTTCGGCATATTTTTTACTCAGCGTGTGGATGAGAATTGTTAAGATGTTATCCACTTTGCAGCTAATGTAATACGGTTGTAAATGCTGCAGTGTTTACGCTACATGTGACCCTACCCTAAGCCCATTGTACAGTTCACACAACTGGATGAGCAGGGGCACATTACACATTACACAGATGATCACACACTATCTTTAGAAAACCTGTTTTATCAATGTGTTACTTCTCTTTCTATTCACATATTACTCTCACTGATTTCCTGGTTGATACGTTCGCATCAGCAATATATTTAGAAATGTTGTGTTTTCACATTTTACTTTGTTCTCTACAACACCTCCTAAATAGAAATACAGCAACTCTAAACTACATGGTTCAAAGCAACCTTCACAAAACTGGCTTTTTACTAGTTGGAAAATAATTCTACATTTGGTTTGAAATCTCTAACTCTGCACTAATTTGAATATGGCTGACAGGCTAAAAGGTTCATTCTCCTCCTGTTGATATGATAAATTTCAGAAAACAAATCGAGCGTTCCAAAGTGACAAACTTTGAACTTGTTACACATAAGACTCTTTATTTCATAGATCGACCAAAGAGCCCATAGTTGCCAAGACTGTGACATTTGAGAACTATTAAATGCTCCCCAAACAAGATATGTGTTTTCAACTTATATTTTTGTAACATTTACTTATAAAAACTGCAGTTCAGAGACATGTATGGCATACCAGTTAAATGTGGATATGAATCTGATATGGAAGTGACAGGACAAATCCTTACATATATAAAGTCTTTTAAAAGGGATCAAATGTACTCTATTAGATTCAGATCTAATGACTATTGGGACCATTGGGGTACAATTAACTCCTTGTCATGTGCTTATTGATATGGTATGGATAATTTTACTATATGTTTATACTGATGCAAGTAACCATGAAAAGATTAATAGACTGTAGCCATAAGTTGATACACTTGCTTAGCAACTGTACTTTGTGGCATTTAACTATGCTCCATAAAAATGAATGTATGCAAGGGAAAATGTGCCATTACAACACCGCCACTAGTTTGAACCATTGACAGAAGGCAGAATTGATCTATAGATTCAAAGAGTTGTGCTGTGACATAAAATTAATAGCATATCATCAGGATAGGCCATCCACATCGGTTTGATGAGAGTTCAACTCCTGGCATCCTCTATGATCAGCTGTTTGAAAGGGCCACAGTGCTTCGGCGAGCGTTGCTTCACCTTCATTTCTTACACAACTCTGTACTGTACATTACCATCACATTCGTAGCGCGTAGTATAATCGCTTTCTCCCATTCAAGTAAATAGACAAAGTTGTAATACTGTGCACAGCTGCTACAAATGGGACAATATTTTACATTGTGGAGCTGTGTATGCAAAGAAAGAAAAGCATCGCTCGACGGAGTGCTGTGGCTCCTTCAAACAGCTGATCGGCGAAGGTGCCAAAAGTTGAACCCACACCGACCAGACATTGTTGGCCTATCCTGGGAATAGGCCATTACTTTTATGTTACCAGACAACACCTTAAATTTGGTTTTTGCCCTAAGTTTTCCCAAATTTCCACAGTTCTGTTTCGTGGTCTCAGTTTCCTATCCTTACCTGAAAGGAGTGTAAACAGGTGTGGACTTCTGGTGCTGTAGCTTATCATCTTCAAGGTTTTTTGAGCTGTTTTTACATATGCTCTAATGTATAATGATGTATCACATGATCATTTGACTTCCCGACACCTTCATACCAAGTTGAACTATAACAAACTTACCTGTTTTTGCTATCTATTGCTAAATCTTTCTCTGTAAGAGACTTGCCCACACTATTCATTAGTATGTGTACCTGCTCTTCTGTGTAGCCAGCGATGCTTACTCAATCTTAAACTCTCGCTCTCTGTTCCAATTACTCTCATGTTATTGGTCAAAACCCTGACACTCCCTCATGACATCATTGCTCACCTTTCTATATAAAGCAGTATAGGTCTCTGTCTCATTGCTAGAACAACAGGTTAATTCCCCCTGTTGCTGGTTCCTGTGCCCTTGTTTTATTATTTTGCTATATTTGGATTTTTTGTTGCTAACCTGTTTTTTTTTTTTACTTTGCTTTTGTTCCTCAGCCCCTTACCTTGGATCGTGTTTGTCCTTGCTGTATTTCCAGTCTATTCTTTAGATTGTCCTTTGTACCTTGCCTTGAAAGACTGCCCCGGGAAATGCGACCTGTGTACTTCACACCTCAATGTCCCTGGTAAATACTGGAAGTCCGTGAAACTCTGTGCCCTTGGTTCAGCCAGTGCTATCTCCTAGTGGCATCTATAGGCTTTACATTCTCATTACACAAACCATTCTGTAATTTCTCCTCTGACATCTGTCATTAACAAATAAATTATTTTATCCCACAAAGCTGGCAATCACTCAATATGTTTGCTTTGCAGGGCTGGTTTTAGGGGGTGGCAAAGTGGGAAATTATTCAGGGCCCCATTTTCATTAAACGGGAACCCAAGGACAAACCTGAATTTTCCAAAGACGCCTTTACTGTCCTAGACAACCAGGGAATGTTAAAATCACAGATTATTATCTTAGACCACAGGGGAATTTAATACTTTCACTACCCAAATGCTGTGTAAAAATAAAGAGTGGGATGGGAAGCCCTAATTTGTTTGTTGCTCAGGGCCCAGTTTTATTTAAAAGTAGCACTGTAGCTTTGTGCACCACTCTCTTAAACATCTTTGTATTTTGACACACAGTTTTACACAAAAAAAGTCCCGAACCTGTGGATTCTTTTACATTTAATTACAGCATATTCAACCAAAGTATTAAACTTGCTAAGAGCTAAATGCAGATATGCATTTACTCCAATATCCCTCATTCTTAAACTCATTTCTTTAGTGCCTCGAGCTTTATTTTAGTTTTACTCTCAAACTGTTATTACCAAAACTAACCATAATAATCATTGGCAATGAATGAGTAAAGTGACATTTCCATGAATCTAGACAGGCCATTCAAAGATTTAAATACCATTATATGTCTAGTAATAAGTTGTATCTATGCTTTAATTCCACATACAGAGTATGGTGCTTTAAAACATGACATTGCTCTAGCCTTGAATCCTACAGACTTCATAACTTACAAGTGTAACAAAAAACTTTGTTGTTCTGTTTTTGCTACTGTTGATATTTGTGAAGATCTACTGTTTGGTCTGAACAACCCTTGCCGACCTCTAAATCTTTTTATTATGTATACTGTTTAATGCTACAATAATGGATAGCGTGGCAACTTCAGCTCCAACACTCTTTAATACTGTCATATTTCAGAGATTAGTTATCCAACCTTAGGCATGGTGGGTACAGCAAGTGTTTATTTACTGTGTCTATTTCTCGTTTCTCTGCCTTTGTGATTTCTCTAGAGTCAATGCTGGCGCCTTTCCAGAATCTTTTCAGATCTTTTCTCCTAATGGGATTACTTGTTCACAGATGCATGTATTTTGCTCATACACCATCAAAAAAGGCACTCCTTATTCTTTAAGAAACCCGCAGCGGATTTTAAAAAAAATTTTTAACACCTTTTTTTCAATTAATTCGACTGAACTGATAATATAAAACGAAAAAGAAAACTTACCAGCTCTTATTAAATGAGGTACAGAAGATTCAGTTGGTCACATTTTAAGACACAGCCACTAAGTGTGGGATTACATGCTACATCTTTGACTTTTGATCCAATTATGATTGCAAACAATTTTACGTAGAGCATTTACACAACAGGATTAGAACGATTTCTTTATAATTTGATCTAAGTTTGACAAAGAGAATAGACAATTTGGCTTATTGGATGGCACATTTTTAATATCAATTTCAAAGTGTTAGCAAAAATCTATTTATCCACTACATCTACAACAGTAACATTTGGCTCTTATATTGGTTGACCAAATAATGCAATGAATAGCAACTCCTTATATACATACAGTATCTCATCAATATTATAAATGACATGACTCGAAACACTGTCTACAGGGATTCACTTGTAGGGATTTAGTTGATAAATAGTTTTTTTTTATTACTCAACTCCAGTTTAATTTAAAGATAGTTTACTTATTGCCACATGGCATATTCCTTTTCAGTTCAATAGTAAACAATCACAGCCCTTAATCTGATGTCAAGGAGTACTTTATGCTGAGCTAAAGTAGCATGTTACAAAAATGCAACGCCTTGGTGATGTTACATCCCTCAAGCACTTGAGAAAAGGTGTGTGATGCACCTGAAATGTCATAAATAAGTATATACACAAAGCAGGGGCGTAGCTAGGGGGGGCAGGCGGGGCATGTGCCCTGGGCGCAGCTTAGAGGGGGGCGCCAGTGCCCCCTCCTCCTGCACTATAATTGTACCCGTGTCGCAAGGACACAGGTACAATTAGAAGCAATGAATGACCGGGTACGTTCCGTGCCCGGCCATTCAGCGCCTTTCCACGAATGAAGCGACTGGTACCTTTTGTACCAGTGACGCTTCCGTCGATGAAAGGCACTGACTGACTGACAGGGAAAGTCATCCTGCCCAGCCAATCAGCGCCTTTCATAGACGCCGCGTTCAACCCCCTGGAGACCTGCGCAGAAGAGAGCAGGTCTCCATGGCTGCCGGACGGCGTGGGAGCGGGAATAAGGTGAGTTTGAAAAGTTTTATTTTATTATTTTTTTAATTGTAATAAAAGTGTGGCTGTATCTGCGGGGGGGACTTTGTCTACATGCGGGGGGCTTTATCTACGGGGGGGTGTCTATCTACAGGGGGACTATATCTACAGGGGGTGGGCTATATACAGGGGGTGGGCTATATACAGGGGGACTATATCTACAGGGGGTGGGCTATCTACAGGTGGACTATATCTACAGGGGGGCTATATCTACAGGGGGGGCTATATACAGGGGGTGGGCTATATACAGGGGGACTATATCTACAGGGGGTGGGCTATCTACAGGGGGACTATATATACAGGGGGGGCTATATCTACAGGGGGGCTATATACTGGGGTGGGCTATCTATGGAGCACCATATACAGGGGTGGGCTATAGCTACAGGGGGGGCTATATAGTATATAGTCCCTGTAGATATAGCCCAACCCTGTATATTGTGCTCCATAGATAGCCCCCCCTGTAGATATAGCCCCCTGTATATAGCCCCCCTGTATATAGTCCCCCTGTATATAGCCCAGCCCTGTATATAGCCCACCCCTGTAGATATAGCCCCCCTGTAGATATAGCCAAGCCCTGTATATAGCCCAGCCCTGTATATAGCCCATCCCTGTAGATATGGTCCCCCTGTAGATATGGTCCCCCTGTAGATATAGCCCACCCCTGTATATAGTCCCCCTGTAGATATAGCCCACCCCTGTATATAGTATCCCACAAATAGCTCCCCCTATAGTGCTCCACAGAAAGCCCACCCCTGTATATAGCCCCCTTGTACATATAGTCCACCCCTGTATATAGTGCTCCACAGATAGCCCACCCCTGTATAATCTAGTGGAGCACGATATACAGGGGTGGACTATATGTACAAGGGGGCTATATACAGGGGTGGGCTATCTGTGAAACACTATATACAGGGGTGGACTATATGTGGAGCACTATATACAGGGGTGGGCTATATCTACAGGGGGACTACATACATGTTTGGGCTATCTGTGCAGCACTATATACAGGGGTGGACTACATGTGGAGCACTATATACAGGGGTAGGCTATATCTACAGGGGGGCTATATACAGGGGTGGGCTATCTATAGCGCACTATATACAGGGGTGGGCTATCTGTAGAGCACTATAGGGGGAGTTATTTGTGGGACAATATATACAGGAGTGCGCTATATGAGAGCACTATCTACAGGGGGCTCTATGGGGGCACTATCTACAGGGGGCTCTTTGGCCGGCGCTATCTACAGGGGGCACAGTGTGTGTGTGTGTGGGACATGGTGTATGGTGCTATTATAATTAGAGGTGCAGTGTATGGCGCTATTATATTTAGGGGTGTAGTGTGGTATAATGATAACTTTATATTTATTTATAGGTGCAGAAATATTGGAAAAGTGAGAAGCTGAAGACATGTGAGCGGCAAACTGCAGAAATGGTCTGTGACCGGGAGAAGTTATCATAGAGGTCTGGACCGGATGGAGAAAAAGAACTAGAATCTGAGATGTCACCGGTGAGTCACTCAATGTAAATGTTTATTCTGCCACTAATCAGTAATGTAGTCACTGTACGATCTGCAGTGAGATGATGGGTGGTGTGCTTATAATATGATTTATTTTTTGTGAAAATACATCTCCCAGCATATCCTTACCATTGTTCGGGCCATGCTGGGAGCTGTAGTTTTACGCCGTACACACCTATACGGCAGGGGTTGCACTAAATTGAGCTGTATTTGTTCTGGGGCTGTATATATGTACCGAGCTTGGTTCTTGTGTTGTGTATAGAACCATATTGCTTGTAAAATGTACAAATGTTTTTATGCTCGCGTTACATAAAAAGAAATGACACGTCGATTGGTAGAGAAAACAAACACGGCGAGGGGGAAGGAGATGTCGGGATAGAGGTTGGGGGGGGGGGGGCGCCATACTGAATCTTTGCCCCGGGTGCTGGAGAACCTACCTACGCCTCTGCACAAAGAACCAGTGGCGTAACTTAAAGCTCCTGGGCCCAAATGCAAAATCTATAAGAGGGCCTCCACCTAGCATATATCATTTATAATACTGGTGTCTTCTTATGTGGCTGGGGACTTCTGGGCAAAGAGGGCATGGTGCAAATTATATTATAGCAGAAATCTTAATAAAATCTTAGTAAATTAAATGCATTTTACTCCAACTATATTTATTTTAGATCACCTACACTATCTTTACTATGTTCTTGTTCTTATATAGTCTCTATAAAAGTATGTGCTATTTATATGTAGCTCACTTTTGCGATCACAATTAGTGCATACTGCGGTGCTGATCACAAATTAAAATTTATGTTATAGCATAGACTATTTTATTTAATTACACAGATAATAAACACTAAAGTTTACATGTAAAATATTTTACATTGATTACCCATTAACAGCTGGCTGGCTCCCCTCAGCTCCAAGTACCGAGGCCACATGCTCCACTAGCTCCTACACCCCAGCTAGGGCCGGGCTATGATAAAGTATCTGCAAGTACAGTGAAACCTCTCCAAAAGACCACATTTTTGAGAAGACCACCACCTTATGCTCACCAGAAATGGTTGTGCGGCAGAAACAACACTATGATGCGTTTTTATGCAAAGCCAATTTTCATCCAGTTAGCGTGACAACTGCTTCATTCTGCGGGCCTCTTCGATTACGGCCCCAAATGGACCATCGGACGTTTTGGAAAAAAAGTCAGGAATTCAATGGGTGCTATCATCGTCATATGAATAGGTTATGTAGTTACATAGGTTGAACTCCACAGCTGCTGCTACGGGGGGATAATCGTCCTGGCATGGCTGAAGGCGATGTCTGGTCCGTCTTCCGTCGCTCTGGTGAAGGACATACGGGAGTAAGTGACGTCACAGCGTGATCTCGCGATTGCTGATCTTGTGATCTAGCTAAGATCACACTGGGCTGTGAATTACGCTGGGCTGGACTGAAGAGAAGTGTATGACGCTGATTGGTCAGCATCATACAGTTTTCTATACACGCTCACATGGTAAAAAGAAAAAAAACGCCCAGTTGGACATCAAGACAATATTATCATAAGTCTAAAAAAGAACATAACTTTGGAAATAATAAAGTTTTTTTAAACAAAAAACACAGGAGTTATCAGCATTAAAGCGCCTATTAGATTAGGTAGGAGATAGGTGTCAGATAAACTTGTGTCAGAGCCTCTTTAAGTATCCTACAAAGTTTTGTATCGTCAGCAAAAACTGATACCTTGATATCAATCCCACTCACAAGGTCAAGGTACCCCACTGCTGACTTCAGCTCATTTTGAGTAAGTACCATTTATAACGACTCTTTGTTTTCTGTCCCTCAACCAATTCTTTACCCACGTGTATAAACGTTCCCCCAGTCCCTGTGTCTGTAGCTTCAGAACAAGACTATTGTGTGGAACAGTATCAAATGCTTTTGCAAAATCCAAATAAATCACATCAGCCGCATGACCAACATCCAGATTTACACTTACCTCCTCATAGAAACCGAGCATGTTAGTTAGGCACGACCTGTTTTTCATGAATCCATGCTGTTTATCAGTTGTTAGACTATTCCCCACTACATATTGTTGCAGTTCATCTCTTAGAATACCCTCAAATATTATACATACCACAGATGTCAGGATGCTGGTTACTTGGTTCGACCTTCCTACCCTTCTTAAATATTGGAACAACATCAGCCGTCCTCCAATCCTGTGGCACTTATCCTGTTACAAGAGAGTTTAAGAAGATGAGGTACAATGGTCTGTCCATTACTGAGCTCAATTTCCTTAATACCCTTCTGGGTCTAATGAACATTTAAAAAAGGAAATGTAAATTTAACATAGAATGCGTTTTATGTTTAGTAAATTTCCTTTTTTAACCTACTCATATGACGGTGATCATACCCATTGAATCCCTGACTTTTTTCTTAAACTTCTCATGGATCAACTGGTGACAGGAGTACTTTAAAATGTATTCTTAGTTATTGGATGTAGTTTGGCATCATTTGATTTGGCATAGTTTTGGCAAACTTGGTCATCTTGAAAGGATAAATTAGAAACAATATAGGTATAAACTTCATGAGCTTATAGAACCTTAGCAAGAATATTGACTGTATTGGACCAACTACAACACAAGTCAGTTGTGATGAAATAACTTATACAACCTAGGGTATATATATATATATATGCAGCAGTGTTTCAGAAATAGCATGTTTTCACATAGTGACTAATATCTTCATTCGTTCTGTAGAATATACCTTACAGTGTATTTTTTTTTAAATAATATTTTGATGAATGAACAGGTAGTACTTATGTTGGAAAGAGGAAGTAGAAGGGGGGTGTTAAAAGCGCATTTTATGCGGTGTCCAAATATGACTTGTTCTTTAAAGTCTGTATTCTTTGCCTAAACAGAATGATGAGTGTACCGAGGGATTGATCATCTCAAGTCAACAGAAAATCTACCAGACTTCAGAAATATTCGTATCACAGTCTAACATAGCAAACAGCTAAGCACCTGATGGTAATGTAACAGCGACTGTTACATATTAGAAATCCCAACTGGCTGACAAAGCAGCTGGCAACAATATAGAGAAAGCTGGTTAGACATTTGGAATGAATATGTTCAACATATTTCTTCCAACTTCATAATAAAGTATGAAGGTTTTTTGAAGATGTTTCTTGAATGCTATGATATCTATAATGAAGCTGTTGCCAGTTTTAACCAATGTTTAGGCTCTAGAGCAGAAAAGCTTCTTATATTTCAAATGAATTTCACATCTGAATTCAGCTGAATTATTATAATGGGATTTTATTGTGGATAAATGCTTAATTTTACAATGTTTCAGTACTGTGCGATTTCCTTCCTCCATGTTTGAGAAATGTTATTGATTAGTAGCTCCATATTTATCTTACACATAATTTAACATTCTTTTAGCCGGTGGCGGCACTTTTTTTTTTTTTATTACAGTCAATAGCTGATACTAGCAAAGCAAGCAAATGATAAAGTGAAAAGTTGCAGAATAAGAAGGTTGTCTTTATAGACTATAGAAGTCATGCTTACTGCTTAACTGAACATTTCTGAAAAAATTGAGAACAAACCATATTTTAAATATTGAACATTTGCTTTTTAACTAAATAGACTACACCATTTCAAAAGAGGGTAAATGCATCATGCAGCTTAATTTATGCAACATTATGTTGATATTTCTTATTCTGTTGGAACTAAATTGACCCTGAAATAGTGATGCTTATCTTTAAGGCGATGTTTGAAGAACACTTCTTCAAGCAAGATGTTCTGGTCTCTGTGTACCACCACTGTACCAGCACCAGGCTATTTTATATTCCGGAGGTTTGGCAGAACTCAGAGTTTTCAGCTTCTGTGATTTCAAGAGCAGTTTACTTGCGGAGGAACTGGCACAACAGGATATTTGTATGGATTGCATTGATAGCTACTATTTGCCTGGCACCTTGTCAGAGCTTGGCTTTGTGTGCCAGTTAATTTGTGTGTGCACTATGTATAGCCAGAATCACACCTGACAAATTCTCGGTGCCTAAAAAGATTTACATATTCTGTGAGTGTGAATGGATTAAATTCATATAGCATTGAGGATCACCATGCTATGATATATACATATCATAGCATGTGCAATCAATTACTATAGCGCTGGCGAGATTCCTGCCTCGCCATTCGGCGCTTTAACAATGACTCAGTCAGCGTGATGACTTCGTCACGCCGACTGCACCGTTACACCTGATGATGCTGCCTGGTGTCTGACCAGTAATGTGTTGCTGGAGGAAGGCACGGGAACAGGGACAGGTAAAAATGTTTTTTTTTGTGGGCAGCGTTGGGGGCAATATCTACAGGGGGTGTTATCTATACTGGCCGATTTATTTACACTGGGCAATATCTACAGGGGGTATTAGATTGCCATTATCTACAGGGGGCATTGTGACTGGCACTATCTACAGAGTGCATTGTGACTGGCACTATCTACATGAGGCATTGTGACTGGCTTTATCTACAGGGGGCATTGTGACTGGCTTTATCTACAGGTGTCATTGTGACTGGCGCTATCTACAGAGGCCACTGCAGAGCAGAGCGTAAGTGAGAGCTGGTGTCTCCTAGGAAGGACAAGCCGGCCGGCACTAGAGAGTCTGCGGTCATGGCCATCGGGGGGTGAGTAGGAAAGACAGGCCACGGACATTACACATTGTATATATGTACTGAGTTTGGTTCTGGGGCTGTATATATGTACTGAGCTTGGTTCTGGGGCTGTATATATGTACTTAGATTTGTTCTGGTGCTGTATTTATGTATTGAGCTTGGTTCTGTTGTATATTTAAGTATTGAGCTTGGTTCTGGCATTGTATATATGTACTGAGCTTGGTTTTGGGGCTGTATATATGTACTGAGCTTGTTTCTAGTGCTGTATATATGTACTGATCTTGGTTATGGTGCTGTATATATGTACTGAGCTTTGTTTTGGTGCTGTATATATGTAATAAGCTTGGTTCTGGTGTTGTATTTATGTACTGAGCTTGGTTCTGGGGCTGTATATATGTACTGAGCTTTGTTCTGGGGCTGTATATATGTACTGAGCTTTGTTCTGGCATTGTATATATGTACTGAGCTTGGCTCTGTGGCTGTATATACAGTATGTACTGAGATTTGTTCTGGTGCTGTATTTATGTACTGAGCTTGGTTCAGTTGCTGTATATTTATGTATTAAGCTTGGTTCTGGCACTGTATATATGTACTAAGCTTGGTTCTGGGGCCATATATATGTACTAAGCTTGTTTCTGGTGTTGTATAAATGTACTGAGCTTGGTTCTGGTTCTGTATATATCTACTGAGCTTTGTTCTGGTGCTGTATATATATGTAATGAGCTTGGTTCTGGTGTTGTATTTATGTACTCAGCTTTGTTCTGGGGCTGTATACGTATACTGAGCTTGGTTCTGGGGCTGTATATATGTACTGAGCTTGGGTCTGGGCTGTATATATGTGCTGAGCTTTGTTCTGGGGCTGTATATATGTTACTGAGCTTGGTTCTGGGGCTGTATATATTTACCAAGCTTGGGTCTGGGCTATATATATATTTATATACTAAGCTTGGTTCTGAGGCTGTATATATGTACTGAACTTGGTTCTGGTGCTGTATGTATGTACTGAGATTAGTTCTGCGGCTATATATATGGACTTAGATTTGTTCTGGTGCTGTATTTATGTATTGAGCTTGGTTCTGTTGTATATTTATGTATTGAGCTTGGTTCTGGCATTGTATATATGTACTGAGCTTGGTTTTGGGGCTGTATATATGTACTGAGCTTTTTCTAGTGCTGTATATATGTACTGATCTTGGTTATGGTGCTGTATATATGTACTGAGCTTTGTTTTGGTGCTGTATATATGTAATAAGCTTGGTTCTGGTGTTGTATTTATGTACTGAGCTTGGTTCTGGGGCTGTATATATGTACTGAGCTCGGTTCTGGGGCTGTATATATGTACTGAGCGTTGTTCTGGGGCTGTATATATGTACTAAGATTTGTTCTGGTGCTGTATTTATGTACTGAGCTTGGTTCTGTTGCTGTATATTTATGTATTGGGCTTCATTCTGGCACTGTATATATATACTGAGCTTGGTTCTTGAATTGTATATATGTACTGAGCTTGGCTCTGTGGCTGTATATACAGTATGTACTGAGATTTGTTCTGGTGCTGTATTTATGTACTGAGCTTGGTTCTGTTGCTGTAATGACGGGGGGTAGGGAAACGGACAAGTGAGCCCTAGTCTACCCGCCACTCTGTCCCTGCCTACTTGCAACGACCCACCCTAGGCGACGGGGTACAACTGGGCGGCGGTCCCTGCGCTCAGTAAGTGCACGACAAACACGACAAACATACAAGGGAATACAAGCAAGGGAAAGGGGCAGTTGCCCACGGCAACACCGTGAGCAACCGAGTGGTGAACGAGCCGAGTCAAGCCAGGAGTGTGCGAGGTACCAAACGAAGAGCAGAAGAGTAGTCAGTAAGCCAGGGTCAGTATGGAGCAGGATCAAAATAGAAAAACTCAAATTTACAGAAAAAGGGGAGACCCCTGACGAGTTACTGACCCGGTTATTAAGGGAAAATTCGGCGAGGGGAATGAATGAGACCCAATCTAAAAAAATAGAAGGAGCTGTAGCTGGGCCAGGAAACCACACGAAAAGAATCACAAGCACCGAGGGACAGGAAGGGCAGGCTTAAATAGACCGAGGGCGGGAGCTAGCTGAGTATGGCCAGGTTGCGATAGGCTCTCCCACTCCTAAGCCTGCCAGCCTGAGTGGTGGAAGCTGGAGTCAGTCTCAGGGATGTAGATTCAGGTGCTGACTGATTAATTATGGGAGTTAACCCCGAAGCTGTGCCTGGCAGATCCTTTACAGTACCCCCCCTTTTATGAGGGGCCACCGGACCCTTTCTAAGTGGACCTGGCTTACTGGGGAAACGCAGGTGGAACCTCCTGACCAATACCCCAGCGTGAACATCCCGGGCGGGTACCCAAGTCCTCTCCTCGGGCCCGTATCCTCTCCAATGGACCAGGTACTGGAGGGAGCCTTGGACCATCTTGCTGTCCACAATCTTGGCCACCTCGAATTCCACCCCCTCAGGGGTGAGGACGGGAACAGGAGGTCTCCTCGAGGGAGCCAAGGACGGGGAGCAGCGTTTAAGGAGAGAGGCATGAAACACGTCGTGTATACGAAAAGACGGGGGTAACTCCAGCCGGAAGGAGACAGGATTGAGGACCTCAATGACCTTATACGGCCCAATAAACCGGGGAGAAAACTTCTTGGACGGAACCTTGAGACGCAAGTTCCTAGACGACAACCACACCAGATCCCCGACCATAAACAGGGGGTTAGCAGAACGTTTTCTATCAGCCTGAGTTTTTTGTACGCTCTGGGACGCCTCTAGGTTCTTCTGAACCTGGGCCCAGACTGTGCACAGTTCCCGATGAACGACCTCTACCTCGGGATTGTTGGAACTACCAGGTGAAACGGAGGAGAACCGTGGATTAAACTCAAAATTACAGAAAAAGGGGAGACCCCTGACGAGTTACTGACCCGGTTATTAAGGGAAAATTCGGCGAGGGGAATGAATGAGACCCAATCTAAAAAAATAGAAGGAGCTGTAGCTGGGCCAGGAAACCACACGAAAAGAATCACAAGCACCGAGGGACAGGAAGGGCAGGCTTAAATAGACCGAGGGCGGGAGCTAACTGAGTCTGGCCAGGTTGCGATAGGCTCTCCCACTCCTAAGCCTGCCAGCCTGAGTGGTGGAAGCTGGAGTCAGTCTCAGGGATGTAGATTCAGGTGCTGACTGATTAATTATGGGAGTTAACCCCGAAGCTGTGCCTGGCAGATCCTTTACAGTTGCTGTATATTTATGTATTAAGCTTGGTTCTTGCACTGTATATATGTACTAAGCTTGGTTCTGGGACTGTATATATGTACTGAGTTTGTTTCTTGTGCTGTATATATGTACTGAGCTTTGTTCTGGTGCTGTATATATCTACTGAGCTTTGTTCTGGTGCTGTATATATGTAATGAGCTTGGTTCTGGTGTTGTATTTATGTATTGAGCTTTGTTCTGGGGCTGTATACGTATACTGAGCTTTGTTCTGAGGCTGTATATATGTACTGAGCTTGGGTCTGGCTGTATATGTGTACTGAACTTTGTTCTGGGGCAGTATATAAGTACTGAGCTTGGTTCTGGGCCTGCATATATGTACTGAGATTGGGTCTTGGCTGTATATATATTTATATACTGAGCTTGGTTCTCAGGCTGTATATATGTACTGAGTTTGGTTCTGGTGCTGTATATATGTACAGAGATTGGTTCTAGGGCTGTATATATGTACTGAGATTTGTTCTTGTGCTGCATTTATGTATTGAGCTTGTTCTGTTGTATATTTATGTATTGAGCTTGGTTCTGGCATTGTACATATGTACTGAGATTTGTTCTGGTGCTGTTTTTATGTACTGAGCTTGGTTCTGTTGCTGTATATTTAAGAACTGAGCTTGGTTCTGGGACAGTATATATGTACTGAGCTTGGTTCTGGGGCTGTATATATGTACTGAGCTTGTTTCTAGTGCTGTATATATGTATGATCTTGGTTATGGTGCTGTATATATGTATTGGGCTTTGTTCTGGTGCTGTATATATGTAATGAGCTTGGTTCTGGTGTTGTATTTATGTACAAACTTGGTACTGGGGCTGTATATATATACGGAGCTTGGTACTGGGCTGTACATATGAACTGAGCTTGGTTCTGGTGCTTTATATATGTTTATATATGTACTAAGCTTGGTTCTGGAGCTGTATATATGTACTGAGATTTGTTCTGGTGTTCTATATATGTACTGAGCTTGGTTCTGTTGCTATATGTTTATGTATTGAGCTTGGTTCTGGGGCCTGTATATATGTCCTGAGCTTGGTTCTGGCATTGAATATATGTACTGAGCTTGGCTTTGGGGCTGTATATATACTATGTATTGAGATTTTTTTCTGGTGCTGTATATAGGTACTGATTTTGGTTCTGGTGTTATATATATCTACTGAGCTTTGTTCTGATGCTGTATATATGTAATGAGCTTTGTTCTGGTGTTGTATTTATATATTGAGCTTGGTTCTGGTGCTGTATATATGTACTGATCTTTGTTCTGGTGCTGTATATATCTACTGAGCTTGGTTCTGGTGCTGTATATATGTAATGAGGGATATGTGGGAGGGAACGCAGCACAAGCCGCCCTGACACTGTCTGTAGCTGATTGGACAGTGTCAGAGCGAAGAGATCACGCCCTGTTGCCATTTAGTTAGATAGAAATGCCCCATTGACAGTTCAGGGGCTTATTTACATATCGGGCGCCAAAAATAACGGCACCGATATGTAAATAACGGAGGATGTTAGAAAAATGATTTCAAGTGAGATGGTGTTTGTGAAGCCCTGCCTATTACACGCTGCACTCAGCTGCACATGTATGGGCAGGTGAACGGTTTTCTTTATAGCTCCTGACCTCTTTAGTGTCTCAACATATTCAGCTTTCTCTCCTCTGTATGGCTCATTCTGCTTTTACAGCAAATTCAAAACCGGGCCAGATCTGTTCACGACTAAACAGAAATCTGCAAATATATACAGTACAGTGTCATCAGAGTTTGGGAGAGGGGGCCCCACACTTTATGAACTGCCCAGGGGCCCATGGTACTCTAAATCCGCCCCTTTTTATACACTATTAAGTCATTCTCTATAGCAAGTTAGCACAGTGCTTGGGGAGTTATAATTATTACTCCACAGCTTTGGTAACTGCTAGAAAGAAAGCGCAACTAGTAACAATAACACCTCAAGAAGCCTACTAAGCATCATAAAAAAGATAGAATAATTTTTGTAGCTCCCTGATACACTGAAAATCTGGATGACATGCCAAGCGAGGTCATATAGGTTTAAAGGATTTTTCCGACCTCTGATAAAATCTTTTTATGGGCTGGAAATGGCAAAACATCAAATGCAATATACTCAATTTGAAAATTTGGCGCCATTCCAGGGTTGCCAACCTCCACTTCAGAAATTTCTGAACAACTGAGCTAAAAATCACGGACAGACCAAAATTTTTCCGGACACATTACAAAATCAAGAGTAAGGCCCCATGCACATGACCATAGATTTCGTCCGTAATTGTGGACCCATTCATTTCTATGGCCGTAGAAACCTTCCGTAAAAAATAGGACATGTCCTATTTTTTTATTTTACAGACCGTGCTCCCATACTTTATAATGGGTGCACAGTCCGAAATGCAGATGACTGTCTGCAGCCGTCCGCGGCCGGCCATACCCGTAATCACTGTCATGTGCATGAGGCCTAAGTGATAATAAAGAGAATAACTAACACCTTTTATAAGTGATCACACGAGTGGGATACTAAAAAGAAGAGTACGGGCACAACTGAAGATGAATTAAAGTAAGGCTTCTTTCACACTAGCATTAGTATACATTTACCTGTCTTCCTTCAGAGGAAGAGAGGATCGATACATTAAACGGAAAGCAACGGTTCCATTAGAATTACCATTGAATTTAATGGTAATTCTTTTGTATCAGTTGCTTTCCGTTTGCTTCCGTTCGCTAGGTTTCCGTTGTTTTTGAACGGAAACGAAAGTGCAGTCTGCAGAACTTTTGCTTCCGTTCAAAAAACGGAAACATACCAAACAGAGACAAACGGAAAGCAACTGATACAAAAGATTTACCATTAACTTCAATGGTAATTCTAACGGAACCGTTGCTTTCCGGTTAATTTATCGATCCTCTCTTCCTCTGACGGAAGAGAAGTAAATGTATATTAACGCTAGTGTGAACTGAGCCTAATACAATTAAGATATTAATAATATTTAAAAAAAAAACCTCTACCAGAGGCCTTTCCCACATAAGGCAAACCAGTACACTATAGAAACTACGATACCCAGTGCTTTCCAAGCAGTAGTAGTTGAGGGTCAATTCAATAACGGCGGGCACTGTTTTAGTCTTTCCTGCCGGCAATGTCTGTCTCAGGGGCGTAACTAGGAAAGACTGGGCCCCATAGCAAACTTTTGACTGGGGCCCCCCCTCTGCTGGGTATCACACAACCCCCCCCCTTGTAGATAGTGCCTCCCTATAGATTTCACCAAACAGCACCCCCCTATAGATAGCACCATACACAGCCCCCTGTAGATAACGCCATACAGCCCCCTCTGTAGATAACGCCATATAGCCCCGCCCCCCCCCAAAAAAAACGGCCTATAGTTTGTCCTACAAAAGACATGCATCCCCTATCCACAGGATAGAGGATACATGTGTGATCGCTGGCAGCAATAAGGAGAACGGGGAACCGAAAGTCCCCCGAAGTTCTCCATGACTAACCTCTGAATTCCGGAGTCTGCGCAGTTCAATAAAAATGAAAGGAGCGCTGGTCACGCATGCGCACAAGCGCGACCGGTGTGCAAGTCATTTCCATGGAGCTGCCGACACAGACCCCGGAAGTCCGAGGTTTGTCATGGAGAACTTAGGGGGGACTTTCGGTCCCCCGTTCTCCTCATCGCTGGGCGTCCCAGCGATCACACATTTATCCCCTATCCTGTGGATAGGGGATGCATGTCTTTTGTAGGAACAACCCCTTCAGTGGCGTCGCGCTGTAGCAGCCATAGCGGCTGGTAGCGGAGCCTGCGGCCATGGGAGGGGGGCCGTGCCGGCGGGTGGCCCCTCATGCTGCAGGCCCCGTAGAAGTCGCTACGGCTGCTATAGCGGTAGTTACGCCACTGCATATAGGTTTGTACGGTGTAAAACTACAGCTCCCAGCATGGCCGGAACAATGGTGAGGATATGCTGGGAGATGCGGTTTCACAAAAAAAAAATCATACCACCATCATCTCGCTGCAGATAATACAGTGACTACAATACTGATTAGAGGCAGAATAAACATTTACATTAAGTGACTCACCGGTGACGTCTCAGAGTCTAGTTCTTTTCTTCTCCCTCCGGTCCAGACATCTATGATGGATTTCTCCCGGCCATGACCCATTTCTGCAGTTTTCCGTTTAGATGTCTTCAGCTTTTCACTTTTAAAACATTTCTGCACCTATAAACAAAGTTAAAATTCTCAACACATCTAAATATAACTGTCACACACACACACACACACACACACACACACACACACACACACACACACACACACACACATCGTGCCCCCTGTAGATAGTGACCTACATAGAAGCCCCTGTAGGTAGTGCCCACATATGGACTCCAGAGCTGCAAGGCAATAGTGCTAACCACTGAGCCACCGTGCTGCCCTACATATAGCTTCCCCTATAGTTAGTGCTCCACGTATAGCCCACCTCTGTAGATAGTGTCTCACATATAGCTCCCCCTGTATATAGTGTCCCACATATAGCCCACCCCTGTAGACCGTGCACTACATATAGCCACCCTGTTGCTAGTGCCCCACAGGTAACCCACCCGTGTATATAGTGTCCCACACATAGCCCACCCCTATAGAAAGTACCCTAAAAAAATAGCTCCCCTATAGATAGTGCTCTACATATAGCCCACCCCTGTATAGTGTCTCACATATACTGCCCCACATATAGACCCCCCTGTAGATAGTGGCCCACATCCCCACATATAGACCTCCCCTGTAGCTAGTGCCCCACATATAGACCCCCCCTGTATATAGTGCCCCACATATAGACCCCCTGTATATAGTGCCCCACAGATAGACCCCCCCTGTATATAGTGCCCCACAGATAGACCCCCCTGTATATAGTGCCCCACATATAGACCCCCTGTATATAATGGCCCACATATAGAGCCCCCTGTATATAGTGGCCCACACCCCCACATATAGACCCCCCTGTAGCTACTAGCCCACATATAGATGACCCCCCCTGTAGATAGACCCCCCCACTATAAATAATGGCATTCACATTTTTATGAGGAAAAAAAAATATAAACTTGACATACTCACATGATCCCGTTCCCACGCTGTTCACTGGCGATGCAGACATGCTCTCTTCTGAGCATGTCTGCAGGAGCTGAACGAGCGTCCTCCAATGACGCTGATTGGCGGGGCAGAATGACTTGCCCCGCCAATCAGCACCTTCCAAGCATGGAAGCGGCGCGATGATGTCATCCTGCCTCTAGCCAATCAGTGTCATTTTAAGGCACTGGATGGTCAGGCACGGAACATGCCCGGCCATTCAGTGCTTATACATGTATTTGGCTGCTGCTAGCACTGGGGCCCCCTCCGGTGCTAGCGACACCTACAGGCATGAGAGGGCCTGTGTAAGGCTCAGTGGCACGGGCCCCACATAGCGGCTGCTAGCGGCGCCAGCGGGCATTTGGGTGGGCGTGTCGGCTCAAGCCCCGGGCCCCGTAGCAGCCACTACGGCTGCTACCGCGGTAGTTACGCCACTGGACTGTCTGCTGCGTGGGGGTGGTAACTGGTCAGAGACTCAGAGTCAGACTGGTTGCTGCATGCAGTATGCACTAGGAGTGACTGTGGGACTCACCAGTCACAGCCCTGCTTGTAGCTTTCCCACGCTAATAAAGCGCGGGAAAGCTACCAGCGGGGCTATGACAGGTAAGTCCAGGGCCGGCCCTAGGATAGATGGCGCCCTGTGCGAAATGATCTTTTGGTGCCCCACCCCTTCATTAAAAAAAAATGCCCAATAAAAAAATTATAATGCCCCTTTAGTGCCCCCATACAGTATAACAATAATATTCAATAATATATCACAACCCCTTAAAAGGACACAGTATTTTGTCCTCTAATTGTGCCCACAGTATTATGCCACCTGTAGTGCCCCTACACAGTATAATGTCCGCTTAGTGGCCCCCACACAGTATAGTGCCCCCCTGTAGATTTTGCCATATAGCCTCCCCGTAGACAGGGCCATTATCCCCCACCTCCTTTTTGTAGATCGTGCCATACAGCCCCCCCACCTCCCCCTTGTAGACAGTGCCATACAGTCCCCCACCTCCCCCTTGTAGACAGTGCCATACAGTCCCCACCCCCCTTGTAGACAGTGCCATACAGTCTCCCACCTCCCCCTTGTAGATAGTGCCCCCAAACAAAAACAAAAATTGTACTCACCTAGGCCCCGTTCCCATGATGAACTGAGCTGCTCCATGACGGGATCCTGTAGCCTAATACAGAGTTTCCCAACCTTTTCAGACTCGAGGCAGCACTGGAAAAATAACATTTCCTAAGGGCCCCCCTACCAAAAATTGTTTCGAGAAAGACAGAAAACGGCTAAGAACAAGCACTACACTCGTAGGTTATGTTCACACACGTTTTTTGTAAGGCAAAAAAAATCTGCCTCAGGAACTGACAGCGTTGTTTGACCTTTTTTTTTGTGTTTTTTCTTAAGCTGTTGAAGGTATTTTCTGCCTCCTATTAATTTCAATTGGAGGTCAGAGGCGGAAACCACTTGAAGACCATCAGCCCGCCACTCACAGTAAAATGACCATCAGCCCACCACTCACAATAAAATGACCATCAGCCCCCCACTCACAGTAAAATGACCATCAGCCCACTACTCACAGTAAAATGACCATCAGCCCACCACTCACAGATTCCCCCTGTAGGTAGCGCCACACAGCCCCTTGTAGGTAGCGCCACACAGCCCCTTGTGGGTAGCGCCACACAGCCCCGTTGTGGGTAGCACCACACAGCCACTTGTAGGTAGCGCCAGACAGCCCCCTTGTAGGTAGCGCCAAACAGCCCCCTTGAAAGTAGCGCCACACAGCCCCCTTGTAGATAGCGCCACACAGTCCCCTTGTAGATAGCGCCACACATCCCCCTGTAAAGAGCGCCACACAGCCCCCAGTAGAGTGCGCCACACAGCCCCCTGTAGGGAGTGCCACACAGCACCCTGTAGTGAGTGCCACACAGCCCCCTGGTAGGAAGTGCCGCACAGCCCCCTGCTATGGAGTGCCGCACAGCCCCCTGGTAGGGAGTGCCGCACAGAACCCTGGTAGGGAGTGCCGCAAAGACCCCTGGTAGGGAGTGCCACACAGCCCACAGCCCCCTGGTAGGAAGTGCAACACAGCCCCCTTGTTGGTAGTGCCCCACAACCCCCTGGTTGGTAGTGCCCCACAGCCCCCTGGTTGGTAGTGCCACACAGCCCACAGCCCCCTGGTTGGTAGTGCCACACAGCCCCCTGGTTGGTAGTGCCACACAGCCCACAGCTCCCTGGTTTGTAGTGCCACACAGCCCACAGGCCCCTAGTTGGTAGTGCCACACAGCCCACAGCCCCCTGGTTGGTAGTGCCACACATAGATACAGGCTCATTGTATCATCACGGATAGACGATTATTCGGTTGAACCTATATCCTGCATGACAAAAAATTTCAATCGAGCCCCTTGATCACGTCAAGAAATAGGTAAGTACATTTGGATCCGTATGCATGCATTATTTTATACATTGTATTTAGACTTTAACTGTTTGCATCACTTAATATCTCATACATTGTTTACAAATGTGTATCTGTAAGTCTTTGATCCTTAATCAGCAGTATTTATCGTGATATACTTATCTTCTCAACTGTTCATGTGTGTTTTTTTTACCAATTACATTGTATGTCATAGATCATGTTTCCTGGTCTACTAATGTTTTACTTATATAGTGAACGGATTCTACTATATATTTTTTAAATTAATAAATACATTTGTACTAACCTTGATACTAATATAGTCTACCTAGAGTGTGCTGGTTTGTGTTCAATGATCTTTTTTGTTTTAGTGTTTGTCATTTGTTTTACTATCCTTGGCCACCCGCCTTTCATTTTCTATTTTTGCTAATTTTATTACCTTTTTACAGTTTTTATTAAGCTCATTATAACTTAAAAAGGCTACAGCTGTACCCTCAGATTTGTATTTTTCAAATGCCCTTTTTTTGTCTTATATTGCCCTATTTACAGAAGGTGTAAGCCATATGGGGTTTAATTTCAGTAATTTATACTGGTTACCTATAAGAATAAATCTTGCACTATAATTACCCAAAGTAGATTTGAAAATCTCCCATTTATCATTTGTCCCATTATTTAACATTAGTTCTTCCCAGTCTATATCCTGAATTGCAGCCTTCAACCTGGGGAAATTGGCTTTCTTAAAATTAAATGTTTTTGCCCTCCCAGCCTGTGTTTGTTTTTTACAGTATATGTAAAATGTAACTATATTGTAATCACTGTTACCGAGGTTTTCACGAACATTGGTATTCCCAACAAGCTCTGTATTATTAGAAATGACCAGATCCAACAGAGCTTCACCTCTAGTCGGGTCTTCCACAAACTGGCCCATAAAATTTTCCTGCAACAGGTTGAGGAAATTTCTCCCCTTTGCAGTTGAAGCCAAACCATGACACCAATTAATATCCCTGTAATTAAAATCTCCCATTATCACTGCAGTAACCCCCCTTTGCAGCCCACTCCATCTGTTTATATAGCTGAACTTCCATCTCCTCAGTAATATTGTGGGGTCTATGGATTACACCAAAAGTAATTTATTCAGTGTTTACCTCCCTTTGTAATTCCACCCACAAGATTTCAACCTCCTCAGATAGGTGATATATGCGTTGGCAACCATAACCCCCAAAGATCTCAAGTTATGGAACCTGCCTGGGTGGCTCTGACCACTGCAAAGCAGCTGTTCTGCAGAACAGCAGCTCTGCTCCTATTCTGTGACTTAAGCCATCTGCTTCCGGCATGGACATCCGGTGCCCGGAGGCAGCCGGAGCAGCTGATCGGTGTGGGGTCTGGGTGTCGGACCCCCACCGATCATATACTGATGGCCTATCCTGTGGCCTGGACAACCCCTTTATGGCACCTCCACTATCCACCTGATGCCAGAGCAACATTAAAACAACCTAGTGTCATCCAGCGAAGGTTCCTGTATGAGTCTGCTATCTGTTGTCAGCCTGTATCCAGTTGTCTGTTACCAGCCTGTATCCTGTGTGCTATTGCTATCTGTGGTCAGCCTGTATCCGGTTATCTATTACCAGTCTGTATCGAGTCTGCTGTTGCTATCTCTGGTCAGCCTGTATTCGGTTATTTATTACCATTCTGTATCCAGTCCGCTATTGTTATCTGCCTGTCGGCCGGTATCCTGCTGCCTGCAACCTGCCTGTATTCAGCTACCTGCTGCCTTCCTCTATCCAGCTACCCGCTCCCTGCCGGTGTCCAGCTACCTGCTACCTGCCTGTTTCCATCTATCTGCTATCCACCTGTGACCAGTGATCTGCTATCAGCTTCCATCCTTCAAGGTACCATCTACCAGTGCCTGTTTCTTGTTTGTTTGGCCAGCAGCTACTCAGCCTGGACCAACTCAAGAGGTAGCGATAAATAACTTAGGTAACACCCCTAGAGGTGGCCATAAGCCAAACTGTTTGAGTAGCCCAGTGGGTTCACAAACCTGCCCGTCATAACAGATGGGATCGATGCCTGACCCTATCTAAAACAGCTAGAACTGTCCTTATGTTTCTTATTGCTGCTCGTCCCTTTATTAAACCTTTTCTGGAGCAATTAAACTAGGTGTAATGGTAGCGAAGTGATTAGTCATTATCTTGAAGAGCAGTTTTGCTTCTACATTTATATATATGTCGATGTGACCCTGGTAATGCTGAAACTTTTTAAGGTATTAATATTAGCTTAATATAAGACATATCCGCTGAAGGCGTTAATCCGTCAGTTCCCAATGCATTGTTAAAAGGGTGACTAGGGTGCCAAATAATTGGTCCCACATAAGCTTGTAAAATTTCGCATTAACCTGTTAGGCCCTGGTGCCTTAGCATTTTTCAACTGCTTTATAGCCTGATCGACCTCCTCTATGGAAGGTAGCATTCAATGCCTCTTGACCCTGTCTAGAAGTGATCCTCCACAGGGGGAGAAGGTGCATCTGAATATAGATTCCTCTAAAACTGTTCTATGGTTTTATTTATATGAATGGGTCGGTGACTAATCCCCCCTTAAAGAGGCTCTGTCACCAGATTATAAATGCTCTATCTCCTACATAATCTGATCGGTGCTGTAATGTAGATAACAACAGTGGTTTTTCTTTTGAAAAAATTATCATTTTTGACCAAGTTATAAACAATTTTACATTTATGCTAATTAGTTTCTTAATAGACAACTGGGCGTGTTTTTACTTTTTACCAACTGGGCGTTGTAAAAAGAAGTGTATGACACTGACCAATCAGCTTCATACACTTCTCATTGTTCCAGCCCAGCTACTTTCACTGCACAAGCACGCTGTGCACAATCACACTGTGTGTGCAGAGAAAGAAGCTGGGCTGGAACAATGAGAAGTGTATGACACTGATTGGTCAGCGTCATAAACTTCTCTTTACAATGCCCAGTTGGTAAAAAGTAAAAACACGCCCAGTTGTCTATTAAGAAACTAATTAGCATAAATCTAAAATTGTTTATAACTTGCTCAAATATGATAGTTTTTCAAAATAAAAACCACTGCTGTTATCTACATTACAGCGCCGATCAGATTATATAGGAGATAGGGCACTATTAATCTGGTGATGGAGCATCTTTAAGCATCTTTGATTTGAACGATATGTTGGACCAATCACTTACCGCACACCATGGTGGCTATTCATTTTCCTGCTTTGTTGCCAATACTACTTGTGCAGAGTCGCTTTCAGTTCACTATATTATTTTTGTTCTTGAGAAGCCCAATCATCAAACCTTTGTTTAGCTTTGACCCATAAATTCCTGACCTTGGATGTAGAATTAATTAAATTTGTGGTGTATGCACTGAGCAGTGCCATACTAGATAGGTCATCTTTCCTAGTGATTTCTATATGACATTATGTGACCCTGAAGAACCGCTTTAGCATAACAGACCAGTCATAATACTTCTGTGCTCCACGTTTGTTTAGTCATTTTCCAACCATCACCACCATAACAGCTGAATAAATGATTAGTTCGAATGAAGGTGAGCAGGGAAAGGCCATATACATATAATCCGAACCTCTCGGGTATACTTCCCTGAGAGACAAGAGGACTGGTGAGTGATCCGATATCAACAAGATCTCATATCAGTGGACTGCAGTCTAAGCTGCAGGGACTGATGTAAAAAAGTTAGTCTATTCTTGACAAGAGTATTGGTCATGGAACTAGAAGGTAAATTGCTTTTCGTCAGGATTCTTGAGCCTCCACGGATCCAGCGGGTTAGTGTAGTCCACGAAAAGCCAAGTGAATTGTTTTGTCGTCTAGCTGCCAAAATTGAGAGAAAAGCTTGACTGAAACGCTAATCTTCTCTATTGTCAAATACTGAATTAAAGTCCCCAGCCACTATTTTTTACGCTACGGTGTCTGATAGTAAGGTACTCGCCAGTGTTGTGTAAAAAGAGGCATTATTGCTGTTAGTACCATAGACATTATATATAATAAAAACAAAGTGTGTTGTGGTAATAACAAGATGGAGCAGTCACCCCTCCCCATTGGTGTCTCTTTGAGTTACTTCATGCACTAGGATTCTATGAAGTAAAATAAGCACTAAAGATTAAAATAAGTTGAAGTAGTGACTAAGCGATTTTAGACAGGCAACTTCTGACCATGATTTGTTGGTTGGTTTCTGAATTTCCACCTTTGACTGTCCCTGGTCCTTGTCATGTTTGATAGTCGATTAGTTGAATTCTTGTGGTGGGGACTCAGCACTCTTTGGGGTCTTTGCTAATGTCACTATTAAGTTGGCTTTCATTCAAGAATTTGGTTGCTTTTTCTGGGGAATGGAACACCCAAACTGTCCCTTCTTGTTGGGTAATCTGTCGGATAGCAGGATACTTCAGTTGAAGCTTGATGTTACGTTTGTATAAAGAAGTTCATACCACACTAAATGATCATCTCTTGCACGTGAACTTCAAAGAAGAATTAGCAAATAAGTTCACTCTAGAGCACCTGATCTGTAGTAACGAATTTTAGGATCTAGAGGTACTGTTACAGCGCGGGGTGTGGACCCACTGGGCCGTACCACGTAGCGGGATAGCAGCTGGCCAAACAGGTACAGTAATAAGTCTATAGTCCAGAAAAGGTACCTGAGGCAATGCAGACAGTATCAGTGATTCAGGCTGAAGATAAGGCTCCGGCAGTAGTCGGGCACCTGGCGGTGTGTGACGCAGTAGATGCAGTCTTAGACACAACTTGACTTCGACTCTAGATGGCACAGAGGCACGGAAGCACAGGATACAGGGTACAGGCAGCAGGAACGGGTAACACTGGGAACTGGAAAACACTAGGAGACCATTTGCAAGACAAACTTTAGGTACACAACAATGCTCAGGCACCGATCAAGAGGGCAGAGCCCTTTTTATAGTCCAGCAGCACTCTGGACTTGATTGCAGAGTTCCTGCAATTGTGCGCGCCCTGCGGGAAACAGTCTCAGATCCAGGAAGTGAGTGCCGGTGTCTCACAGGAGGAAGACGCTGCATGGAACTCATTTGTTCATGGCCGCGGCCGTCGGAGGGTAAGTCAGAACGACGGGCCATGGCCATAGACGTTACAGTATCCCCCCTCTTACAACCCCTCTTCTTGGGACCAGAGCGGGAGGGAAACTTCTTCATGAGGACAGGGGCATCGATGTTCTCCTCTGGCTCCCGAAACCTCTCCTCTGGACCGAATCCCCTCCAATCCACCAAATGAAACGTCCTTCCTCCCACTTTTTTGGTGGCCAGGATCTTCCTTACTTCGAACGTCCCTGACGAGCTGCCAGGAGCCACCGTGGAACTAGGAGTCCTGGAGTAGCGGTTCAGGACCACGGGCTACAGCAGGGACACATGGAAGGAGTTAGGTATCTTGAGGGTAGGAGGCAGCCGAAGCTTGTAAGACACAGGGTTAATCTGTAGCAGGATCTCGAAGGGTCCGAGGAACCTGGGAGCAAACTTGCAGGACGGCACCCTCAGCCGGATATTCCTGGAAGACAGCCAGACCTTCGTCCCTGGAAGAAACTGAGGAGGCTCTCATCTTCTAGTGTCTTTCTTTCTCTTCATGCGGTCCACCGTCAGCAGAATAGAAGATCGGATCTGTTGCCATATTTGCAGAAAGTCCCTGAAGGTAGAGTCAGCTGCAGGCACCTGGGGCATAGTAGAGACAAGAAGAGATATTTGAGGATGTTGGCCGTAGACGATGAAGAACGGACTGGATGTGGTGGACTCACTAGTGTGGTTATTATAGGAGAACTCTGCCCATGGGAGCAGCTGCACCCAGTCATCATGCTGCCTGGAAACAAAGTGACGCAGATAGTTCTCCATAATCTGGTTAACCCTCTCCACTTGCCCATTGGATTTGGGATGATAGGCCGAAGAGAAGTCCAACTTTACACCGAGGAGACCGCAGAGTGCTCTCCAAAGCTTCGAGGTGAACTGGACCCCTCGATCCGAGACAATATGCAGAGGCAAGCCATGCAGACGGAAGATGTGTTGAATGAAGAGGTTGGCCAATTGCGCAGCAGAAGTCAGACCAGTCAAGGGAGCAAAATGAGCCATTTTAGAAAATCGATCCACTACCAGCCAGATCACACTGTAACCCGCAGAGAGAGGGAGATCCGTGACAAAGTCCATTGCAACATGCTGCCAGGGGGCATCGGGCACAGGCAGTGGTTGGAGCAGACCAGCTGGTCTGGAGTGGGCAACTTTATTTGCTGCGCATACCGTACATGAGGAGACAAAGTCCATGACGTCTTTGGGCAGCGTGGGCCACCAGAACTGACGGGCGATTAGATCTTGGGTCTTACGAGCATCCGCGTGACCTGCCAGCTTGGAACTGTGACCCCAGCGAAGGATTCTTCCTCTGTCTGCCAGACGTACAAAAGTCATTCCCGGAGGAATGTGTCTAATTTGCAGAGGGTTCACAGAGAAGACACAGGAAGGATCAATAATATTCTATGGGGACTCCACAGTGTCCTCTGTTTCAAATGACCTAGACAAGGCATCGGCCCTCCCATTCTTGTTGGCAGGACGGTAGTGGAGTTCGAACCGAAAACCGAGCAAAGAACAACAACCACCTGGCTTGACGAGGATTCGTCAGGTTCTTGTGATCCGTGAAGACCAGGATAGGATGGGCTGTGCCTCCTGTAGGTGTCTCCACTTCTTCAGAGCCAGCTTGATGGCCAGTAACTCCCGATCCCCAATTGAGTAGTTGCGCTCTGCAGAAGAAAAGAGCTTAGAATAGTAGCCACATACCACAGTCTTGCCTTACGAACCTTTCTGGAACAACAGTGCACCAGCACCAACAGAGGAAGCGTCCACCTGTAATGAAAACTGTAGGGATACATCAGGGTGATGAATAATAGATAAATACCTATACCAAAACCAGGCCAAATATTCGATATAATGATCTACATATAGACACTACCATATAAATACTACAATAACATATTAGTACACCATAGGTACCATGCAAAAATATTTTTATTATATTTAATCACAAATAGTAAAAGCAATGGCCATCACGACCTAAAAATGACAAACTAGTTTAAAACAACATGGTGGTGGTGGGGGGACTACAACATACAGAGCAGCTTATCACATCAGTACAATACAAAAATAGCACAATATAGCACAGAATATCACATGAAATAGCAATACATATTGGACAAGGAGACACAAGAAGACAAAAGGTGTATACACTCAGTACATTACTGTTTGTCAGTGCTGCCTCAAAGAATGAAGAAATGTCTAAAACATGGATACCACTAGGTTAAAATACCAATCACTGTGCTGCATAGTAAGCCCAAAATATCACCAAACCACCACCACCACAGAATCCCTGTGGCAGTCCACCACCACCATGTTGTTTTAAACTTGTTTGTCATTTTTAGGTCGTGATGGCCATTGCTTTTACTATTTGCGATTAAGTATAATAAAAATCTTTTTGCATGGTACTTATGGTGTACTAATATGTTATTGTAGTATTATGGTAGTATCTATATATATATATTTATACGGATTGTGATGAAGAATAGATGCTGACGTGAAGGCCTTTTTTAAGGTTTTAAATGTGGCTTCTGCTTCTGTAAGGGTAGAGATGGGAGCTGTCAATGAAGAGAAGTTGGGAATGAACAGACGGTAGAAGTTGGCAAATCCCAGGAAGCGTTGTATGGCCCTTAAGCCTTTGGGGCGTGGCCATTCCAGGACAGCCTTTACCTTCTCAGGGTCCATCTTGAGACCCTGATCGGAGATGATATAGCCCAGGAATGGAAGAGACATTTTTTTCAAACATGCACTTCTCCAGCTTGGCATAAAGATGATTCTCCCTTAAACGAAGCAACACCTGGCGGACATGACTCTGATGAGTTACTCGATCTGGGGAAAAAAATCTAAATGTCATCGAGATACACCATAACACAGACATAGAGGAAATCATGAAAAATGGCATTGACAAATTCTTGAAACACGGGGGCGTTACACAGGCCGAATGGCATGTCCAGATATTCGTAGTGTCCATCACGTGTATTAAATGCAGTCTTCCATTCGTCACCCTGACGAATCCGGATTAAATTGTAGGCCCCCCGCAGGTCTGGTTTAGAAAAAAAATTGCCCCCCGTATGCGATCAAACAGTTCCGAAATCAAAGGCAATGGGTACCCGTTCTTCACCGTGATCTGGTTGAGACCCCTGTAGTCAATGCAGGGTAGGAGGGATCCATCCTTCTTTTTGACGAAGAAAAACCCGGCTCCGGCCGGGGACAAGGATTTGCGTATGAAGCCCCTCAACAGATTCTCCTTAATTTTGCACCAAAAGAGAGAACATGGAGTCTATAAGTCAAAAGATAAAACATAAATTTTATTTCACAAATTCTAAAAAATCAGTACATGAGCTGTTTAAAAATTAATCACCACAGATGACAGAAAAAGGACTGCCAAAAGATGAGACAATTATCGTGAGAGGGTTCACATAACAATCATATGTCCACATATACGTTGGTATACAATGTCATGACAAAGTGCTTAGTGCAAAGTGAATATTTAACCGTTTCTATATCTGGTTGTTAAGATATGAGAACTGCACTGTTACCAGCCTCCACAGGAAAACCAATAGAAACCCCCCTACCACTATTCCATTATACTCCATATCATAAAGTGCTAAGTGCAAACAATGAACGACCTAGAATAAATGGTGGACTACTGACCCATGTTTGCTGTGTCTCAAAGATGGCGACCAGCAGTAGTCCACCATTTATTCTAGGTCGTTCATTGTTTGCACTTAACACTTTATGATATGGAGGTGCGCCTGTGCTGTTTCTTTTGAACGGAGAGTTTAAGCCGATCCACCTGCATGGGAACCTCGGGTGAAGCAGTAGACGAAGGCAAGAGGGGTTGCTGGAAGTTGGGCGCCAGTCTAGGAAGCCGTCTCTCCTGTCGAACTTCTTGAGATCTCTCTCTGAGCTTTATGTCCACTCGAGTAGCAAATAGAATCAGATCGTCCAGGGCAGGTGGTAGATCTCGAGCAGCAAGTTCGTCCTTGATCCCGGAGGATGCTACCAAGGCCTCATTGTCCCAGGACAGTTCTCATGCCAGGGTAAAGAACTGGATGGTGTATTCGCCCAAAGAGGCGTCCTCCTGGCAAAGGTTAAAGATAGCAGTGGCTGCCAACGAGACTCGCCCAGGCTCCTCAAATACAGTACGGAAGTCTCGGGTCTCGGGTCCCTGTCGTTCCCAGATTGGCTTCGCTCACGCCAGGGCCTTGCCTGCAAGAAGAGACATAATGAAGGCGATCCTGGCTCCGTCCGAAGGAAATGCTCAGGTGTGCAGAGTGAAGTGTATATTGCATTGGTTCAGAAACCCCCTGCACGTACTTGCGTCTCTATGGAACCGAGGTGGCAATGGCAGCGAGAACCGAGGATCTGAACCGGAGCTGCCAGGAGGTGTAGCAGGAGGGTCAATCAGAGGAGCTTGAATAGGATCAGAGAAGGAAGCAGCTAGCACCCCTAGCTGCTGTGCCATGGAATTTACTGCCACAGGAAGTTGATCCTGTCATGCTCGCAGATCCTGCAGGTTCACCTGCATGGCTTGGGAGGGTGACGTGCCCTTGAATTGACCAGCAGGGTCCATGGCCTGAGCGTACTGTCACGGCACGGGTTGTGGACCCACTGGGCCGTACCGTGTAGCGGGATAGCAGCTGGCCAAACAGGTACAGAGTCTATAGTCCAGAAAGGGTACCTGAGGCAATGTAGACAGTAGCGGTGATTCAGGCTAAAGATAAGGCTCCGGCAGTAGACGGGCACCCAGCGGGGTGTGATGCAGTAGATGCAGCAGAAGACACAACTTGACTTCGACTCTAGACGGCACAGAGGCACGGTAGCATGGTAGCACAGGATACAGGGTACATGCAGCAGGAACGGGTAACACTGGGAACTGGAAAACATTAGGAGACCATTTGCAAGACAAACTTTAGGTACACAACAACGCTCAGGCACTGATCAAGAGGGCATAGCCCTTTTTATAATCCAGCAGCACTCTGGACTTGATCGCAGATTTCCTGCAATTGTGCGCGCACTGGTTCTTTAAGGCCGTGCACGAGTGGGCACGCGCCCTGCGGGAGACAGTCTCAGATCTAGGAAGTGAGTGCCGGCGTCTCAGAGGAGGAAGACGCCGCAGGGAACTCACGTATCCATGGCCGCGGCCGTCGGAGGGTAAGTCAGAACAACATTTTGCGGCCATAGACATTACAGGTAGGTAATATTTCCTCCTTATAATGATAATTTAATTAGCGCATGATAATTTGTAGTGGACTGGCCTAGGTTTCAGAGGGACCAAGAATGAAAGGGCTTTTTGCTTGCTGTACATGTGTAAGGTGGGGGTGGTTATAGTGTGCTGGTAGAGCCTTGTAGGAATGCCACAGAAAAAGATGAAACCAAGCAGGAATTTGGCGTAACCACTTTAACTTTTACTTTCAGCTTAACAATATGTACAGTTCGTTTGCCATTGCTGATGGTACAATCGGCAACAAATATTACATAAATCTTCCCTTGTGGGATGCACAGCACTTAGCACTTAGTTACTGCAGTAAATACAGGTGGATCAGGCTGGCAAGATAGCTGGCTTGTTGTACTGTGTGACCACCAGAGTACGGGTCACGGGTACCACTCCCTTGATACAAGGGGAAGATTACTCCCAAAAAGCCACCACACGCTCTTATCTTCAGCTCACAAAACGCAGTTCAGGTCACTGCTGTTCTCTCCCAACACTGAACAATATTTGGTAGTCTAACCACCTTTTTATACACAAAGTGCCGCCTGCAGGCGTGATGACGCATGCATGCACACGCATGCACTATAACCCTGTTACACGACTCTAGCAAACACAGTCTAAGATAGCATCTGAGCCGTACATTATGGTGCTAATGTATTATACACAACAAGCCAGCATCTGCCTCACCTTATTTATAATAGCGTCACAACAATCGTTGTACTCAGGGTCTTGTCAGTTAGACACCCATCCTCTCCACATAGATTGTTCCTTCCCTGTTGCAAGATCTTGGCCGGGTGAATTCAATATCCAAGTTCCACCTGTGAAGGGGGGAAACTATATAGCCCAGCTACTTCTCAAATATGCAGTACATCTACACAATAGTATTTAAAGGCACAATACACAATTAATACAATAGGACAATACACTGGCCCCCGATTTCAAGGGAATATCATTCCCACATCTTACACATGTTTGCTGACTGCATTACACACTTTAACCTGTATTTTGTGTGCTTTTTTTTTATTTGAGAGGACTATCCCCATAAAAGATTATTTCTCTGTGCAATTTCAGGAGGGCAGCTCAAGAAAGGTTTTACTGCACCATGAACTTATAAAATATGTATTATACATCTGGTGTCATTTGATACATTTCTTCTATTAATCACTTCAGGACCCAGCCATTTTTTCGCTTTTCGTTTTAATTTGTTCCTCCCCACATTTAAAAAGCTATACTTTTTTTTAATTATTCTGTCATTATAGCCATATGAGCGCTTGTTTTGTTGCGGGAAGAGTTGTAGTTTTTAATGGTACCATTTGTTGTACCATATAATGTATGGGGAAACTGTAAAAAAAATATTTGGGGGGGGGGAATAGGAAAAAAACTGTGATTCCTCAATCTTTTGAGGGGTTTTGTTTTGACGGGGTTCACCATGCAGTAAAAACGGTGCATTAACTTTATTTTACCTGTCAAAACAGCGATACCAAAACTCATATTGTTTTTTTCATTATTTAGTACTTTTACAAGGAAGAAACTAATTGTTAAAAATAAAATTTGTGTTTTGTTGCCACATTCTGAGAGCCATAACTTTTTTATTTTTCCATCTATTGAGCTGTATGAGAGCTTATTTTTGTGGTGCAAGCTGTAGTTTCTATTAGTAACAATTGGGACTACATGAGTCTTTTTGATCACTTTTTATAAAAAAATTTGTAAGATATGAAGTGACCAAAAAAATAGCTATTCTATTTTTACGGCATTCACCGTGCGCATTAAATAATGCTATAGTGTAATAGTTCAGACTTTTACGAAAGCAGCGATACCAATTTTGTAGTTTATTTTATTGTTTACATTACTTCAGAGGAAAAATGGGAAAAGGGGGGTTTTTGGAACTTTTTTTTTTTACAATACTAAAAACTTTATTTAACTTTTTTTGCACACATTTTATTAGTCCCTCTAGGGGATTTGAACCAGCAATTATTAGTGATACTAATATTTTGCAGTGTATTGTCATTTTTACAGGCTCCTGTTATGCCTTGCCAGAGACATGACTTAACAGGAGATGAGGAAAGGCAGACCTGCGGGCCTTCATTAGGCCCCTAGGCTGCCATGGCAACCATTGGTGCCCAACGATCGCTTTGCGAGGGGGGGCGATGAGCTGTCAGAGGGGGGCACCCCCCTGTTTGTTACATCTTAAATGCTGCATGCTTGATCTAAGGAGTTAAGCAGCCAGGAAAAGCATGTTCGCTGTTCCTGGCTTTCATTCTGGGGTGTCAACTGTAAAACACAGCTGACACCAGGCGCGTATGGAGAAGGCTCAGCAGGTGAGCAAGCTCCGAACATTATCTCTTCCACCACGACGCAATAGTACATTGTAGTGCAGGAAGAGGTTTTGCTCTACTGCTCTAGTTTTTAAATATTAATTTATTTTTTAATTAATCTTTTTGATTACATTAGCTGTATTGTTATCTTATTTTTTTTTTCAAACTATGTAAAGTATACATAAAACAAAATACATTATCCACAGGATAGGCAATAAATGTCGAATCGCTGGGGATCGCCACCGATCGCTAGAACAGCAGAGAGTAGGAGCTTCAATGGAGGTTAAGAATGCACCCTGCCCCTCTACTCAATGTCTATAGACTTGACTTAAATGGCCGAGTGCTATACTCCGCACTCTGTCAGTCTCATAGAATTTGACAGGAGCGGCACCGACAATGCTCGACCAACGCATCATTCAAAGTTATCTTCACTGCAGTCATGCAGTGAGGAGGAATAGCGAGCTCAGGACTCGGGCCCCCAGTGCTCAAATATTTATCACCTATTCTGTGGATCAATGATATGTGTTCCACTTAGGATAACCCTTTTAACTGTTTTGCTTCTGTGAAAGGGATTAAAATAATGTTTAAATTAATACATTTTGTGCAGTAGCCATCTTGCCTCGAGATTCCATCTTGGTTCTTTTGTAATGAACAAGAAAGTCATTACTCCTTTAAAATAGGTTTTTATGTTTCTAAGTTTAACTATATTTGACCTTGGTTCCCATACGAGGCTTGGTAGGAAGGAACAGAGAGTGAGATGGGAAGAGGGAGACACATTCACATAGGCAATGTGAGTATGTCTCCCCCTTCTTAATAGAACAATCTATTGTATGCTTGCCAAGAAAGATAAGGCCACCTGCAAACCCTGATGTGTGAAGAATTTTAATAATGCATCTGGAATATATTGTATGTCTGTAATTGGCTGAATTTGAAATATTGTCACATTGCCTCTAATTGGGTAACCTCAAGCCTACACCCCTTTTGAATGATAATATTGTAATGGAGTTTGGCAATAAAATTTGGAGGATTATTTTGAGCATACCAGCAGCATCTGTGTGTTATTCCTCCTCTCCGATATATAGATAAAACATGATTGGAAACTGGATAAATCACTGGAGGGCGGGTATCGGTTGATATACCCATTACAAATTTCAGTCTAATATATTTTGGCCCATGATTGCGTCAACAGTTTGGTGCCGAATCGCGGGAGATTGCTCATCTGATAGCTGTCGCTGGAGGCCTGACGCCAGTGAATATCAAAAACCTGCTGGTACGTAAGAAGCTTATTCTTACAAACATTTTTCACTCATTTACTGCCGAGTCTGGAATTAGCTCTCATGACGTCACATCTCCTGAACGCAGTAATTTATCCAGCAGTATGAGGTATGTTGAAAGCTTTTTGTGTGAAGATTGATTGCAGATACGTACCTTATCTTTGGTTGTTGTTACAGATGTGTGAACCTTGAGGTTCATGGTATGAGAGAATTTTTGCCAGCTGTCTGTGTGTAAGATTAGAAAGCTGAATGCTGTGTAGTGAACCTGAAATGAACTGCGCTGTTTGGATTTGTGTACTGTTATAGGTCTATTGAAAATTTCATTTATTATTTGGCTGTTGTGTAGAATCTGTTAAGGATCAAAGGAAATGTTATCCTGTTGCCCAGCTGTTCTGAGAGAGCTGAGAGTCGGGGTAGCCTGACTTCGCGAGAGTCCCAGACTACTGACTCAGTGGTGCTAGATATGTCCGTAGGTGACACAATCTGCCCGTAGGTGGCAGAGTCTGTCCGTAGGTGACAGAAAGGTTGGTTGGATATTCGTAGGTAATATCCTGTAGTACTTTTAGAACCACAAAGATTTCTGTGGTTGTCCTGATAATAAGGAACTCAGAGGGCAGAGCGGGAGCCCATTGGCATGCAGCCAAACAAATTGTGACAAACAGGGTAAGAAAGACGCTATAACAACTAAAAAGGGGTCCTGTAATAATCAGGTTCTTTGTCAGGATTGTAGTAGTCAAATGAATATATATGAAAGTGCATGTGAGAAGTGTAATAAGTATGTATATATCATTACCCAGTGCAATAGGGAAAACTTTGAATGTTGTATTGAGTATACGTTTCTAGCACACAATGCTAGCTTGACATATTGTGTGTAAGTGTATTTAAACACCAACAGTTGTATGTATTGTCAGACTGACATAAGGTAGGAATCAGAACAGACTGATTTCTAGCACACATTTGATAATCCGGCATATAGAGTGTTGTAGTAGTATAATTACCTACACAACTTACAGTAAAGGACATTGGTATTGGCGCACACCAAAGGCCCTTAAATCCCAAGATTACAACCCACAGAGTGAATGGTTGACTGGGGAGGATGAGATATATGTGATCAAATGAGTTTATTGTTCAAAAATTTAGACTGTGTGGAGGTTAATAAAAGGCTGTTTGTGAATAGACAGAGACAGTGTAAATGAATCCGGAGTGCTGCGTTTAAGGAATTGATGATGATGATGACTAATGTAGATTGTGATGGGGAGGGGGGCTGTGTGATGTAACGTGCACAGTGTGAAGTCTGAAAGGCAGACTGATATAAGCTTATATATTGAGCACGGACTGATGAGACAAGTAACCACAATATTGCACTGATTTTAGATCTATATTGTATGCTCTCATTCTTAATAGCAGTACTGTGTAAAATTTTTAGTGTCTTGTGTATAGGCTTAAATTGGAGTCATTCCAGAAAAGCATTGGTCTGAAGAAAAGGGGGGAGACAGGAGAAGGCAGGCTTGCAGTGATTAGGAATGTTTCTTATCTTTGCGCATGCGCTGTTGTCCGTAAGTACTCGGAGTGTGTAAAATATTACTTCTGAATTTGTCTGCATAACAGATAAAAGTTACGTTGCATATTTATGTATTATGATATGATAAGATTTAATGTTGTAATGTTTTGAACTTAAATCAATATTGTGAAACACGGGGTCTTGAAAATGTATGTACCCCTACTGTTCCCTACTCCCACATATAGTTTATTGGTTTGCAGTAATTAATATTAGCAGATATATTATTTTCTGTTCTATTGGATAAAGAATTATAATTGTTATTTTTGTTTTTACACATGCAGGCAAGTGCTATAGTACTGCCTAAATGTAATTTTTAAAAATGTAGGATATTTTAAAAGTAAATGGTTTCAAGGTATCTAAAAGATCAAATTTAGTTTTGTCAGGAGAAAGTCATTTTTGTTCCAGGCTATTGCGTATTACAGGGGGCCAAGCTAGTGCCCCTAGATAGAGAGCCCAAGCTTACTATGCTGAAATATGTAGTTTTGAACACTGCTACATTACTTCCGCAGAGTCCAAAAAGGGGGAGTAGTGATTAGACTGATTATGATGAGACTGATCAGGTACAATTTTGTTTTGTTTTGTATTTTGTTTTGTTTTGAATTAATAAATTTGGTTCTAGGAGGTCTACAAAATGTGTGAGACCCCAATTAGTAATCCAAATTAATTGTGTATGACAGTAACCCCAATTTTGAGGTTTTTCTGTGTAGATGGTTCCAGAACCTTCCGTACATATGGCACTGGGTATGCTGTGCTGTAGTATCCACCCAATATGAGGTATTGTGTAACAGACCACCCCCTTCCAGCAAATCTGCACTGGAGGCCGAGGTGACGTCACTCACAGATGAGTCTTTACAGATTTAGATGGTAAGGAGGTGAAAATTACCTGAAGATTGTTAATTTTATGCCAGATTTGAGTCAAATATTTTTTGTTTGTATTTGTATTAATCAGGTATTTACAGGACATGGTGGCGTTGGGATTTACATGTGTTTTGGATTATCAGATGAATGTGGAAAAATAAAACTCCACCCTTTTGAAATAGTCTATCTACATGGAACATGGGTTTCAAATGTAAATTTGTAATAAAGAAATATTTCATCGTATGCAGTATGTACAAGACAGGATATGCTGCACGAGGTAAATCATCCAGAAACCACTCCCACCTTCTTGTTCATCTCAAGAAGCGGAGCTGGAGGTGCTCGATGAGGCTTGTAACATGGTAAAGGGTAAGATGGCCAACATTTACACTGACTCTAGGTACGCTCTTAGCATCGCCCCCACAAATATGGGCCCATTGGTAGTAGGACTTTTGTTGGCTCATCGGGTAAGCCAATTTAGAGAGCAAGAGATGACAGACCTGGCAACAAGAGTATGTGCAGCCAGGTATCAGTAAATTGGCTTGTCCCTGGATTCAATAATGACACCACTAGGTTTGTAGCAGCCTGCATGATATGCGCATGGCATGACATAGGTAAATCAGCAAAGGTACCTGTGAAAAGTGCACACGGCCAGATTACCCATTCCAGCGACTGCAGAACATACAACTACCTGAGGTAGATGTGTATGAAAATGTGCTTATATGTGTAGACCTCTTCTGAGGGTGGCCTGAAACCTGGCCAGTATTTTCCCCACTGCAGAAGTTGTGTGTAGAAAACCAACTATACCCAAGGAGGGCTGAGAGGAATTTTCTCAAACAATGGTGATACAGTGTGTAACATCAGAAAGTAATTAGGTTTGTCAATCAGTCATCTATATCACTATGAGAAATCCACAACAATGACCAAGTATAGCTTGGTGCGTTGATCAAAAAACAACTTAGAGAGACCTACAGACTAGAAAAATGATCAACTCTGGCACAAAATGGTTGAATAAAAAAAAATATTAATTTTATTACAGAAAGACACAACAGATTAAAAAGATGAGTCACACAATGAGAAGGCGTCAATCTATGCAAGACCAAAGAAAGCATGTGTATCGAGCATGCTCATACGTAAATATCAAGATACAGGCACAGGTGTGAATTGGAGTCCAGGAGGGACAGTCAAACCGCATAAGATGTATAACAAGGTAATGTTAATAGCAATAATGAATGAAAAACAATAAATACCCACGGAGGGATTTTAGTTCAAATAGTGCAAAAAAATGTAAACATCTAACTATAATACAATGTTACAGACTATATAGATGGCACTATGCAAGAATCCTTAGTAATGACCAAGTTAACCTTCGTGCATTGATCAAAAGATGCTATAAGACACTATAGTGGAAGAATGATCAACTTAGGCACACAGCAATATAGAAATGTGAAAATATATAAATTTTATTACATAAAAACATAAAAAGTTTAAAAGATGGATAAAAAGATGAGTCACACAATGATTTAGGCGTCAACCTGTGCTAGACCAAGATTAAATAATTTGCATTTGTTATGAGCAGATTACAGACACAATGTACAGAAAAATCTAGTAGAAACAGTCAAACAGGGTATCAGACAATATTAACGACTGCTAAGTATAAGATGGCGATTAGTAAATGTAATAAAGACAAAGTCTAATAGTTATGCCAAATACATCACAGTACAGAAACTATTTATGAAGTGCTGCAAACAGTCTCAGTGGGGTCAGAAATACCAGGATAAGGTTACTGACCGATGAAAGATAGGTTTACATACCAATGGACATGGTTGCACATAGAGGTGCGTTTCGGAAAATGCCTTCGTCTGGGGATGGCATCATCCTGGCAAGACCCCCTCTTATATACTGTCTGCCCCATGTGTTGTGAATTTCGGAAACTAGGTGGAACAGCCACGGAAGGAGGAAATCGGCATCAAATGAGGGGTACAAAGATGGAGTCCGCCCCACTTCCGGTGACCGCGTCATCAGAGAGGATGTGGGACGGCGACGACTGACAGCGCCTCCCACATACCGCCCCAATCGTAGACAGTGGACGGAAGGTGCGTGGACCACTCCCCCCCTCATCAGCGCACCCGCCCACCGCTGAATTACGGCAACAGAGTGCAGGGAAGAATGATGTATGTACTATGGCTACGGCATAATAGTTCACATATGCCTGGTGTACAATAGAAAGAACTGAGTAAACACTGATATCTTGTTCTTACGGCATATAAGTAAACATAATCGTTAGTGATGATGTGATGTGGTGTGAAGATTTGAAAACAAATGTGTCTGACATGACCATAAAAACGAATGTAAAAAAGGTATATATATTAAATTGGACACACATGGTGAAATAAGCAACAAATGTGGCGAAGATATGAAATGAAAGTGGGAAAGAAAAAATGATGAAAAAATTATATTAAAGAAGACGGTCCGAAACAAATTAGTATGAAAAATGTTTAATATAAAAAATAATTAAGGGACCGATGTAGAAAATGTGTCAGACATGATAAATGACTAAAAAAAGGTAGGTGCAAACAATTGATGCAGGGAAACAGAAGGAAGGAAGGAGGGGAAAGAGTGGAAGGGGGAGAGGGGAAAAAAGGGAGGAAGGGGAAAAAGAAGTAGGGGCACATAAGGATCAGTGAAGTGCCAGTAAATATGAACGAAGAATTCGTGTAAAAGAACAAAAGCGTAATAAAAGATGAAAATAAATTAATAAATGAAGATAGATTGTGGAGTATTGACAGATAGTGAGTACTCATACAAAATGAGTGAATTAAACACAATAAAATATAAAAAATATGTTGTGACGCAGCCGAAATGTATACTCATAGGGCAAAGCCGTATATGCCAATGATATTCAAATTCTTCTTTACTTCTTCCTATGAGGTCCATTTGATAGCTTCCTTAGAGATTATAGAGAAAAAGATTTTTAGCTCTGTATGGGGAAAAAAATAGACAAGGAGAGGGTGATCAGTAAAATAAAAAATATCAAGACATAGAACGATTAAAAACCAGGACCCGCTAAGGAGTCAATGGTTACAGAAACGGAGCGAAACTCAAGGACTCGTTCAAGCCATGTGGAAACATTGTCCCAAGGGTCCATATCCAGCGAGTCTCACATTGTGCCAATTTTTGCTTGATGGCACCTCCTCTCATACCAGATATAATGTGGTCAATTCCCCTCACCTTTAGTTTAGATGGATCACAAGAATGGTGCAACTTAAAATGTCGGGCTACTGGATTTAGATTTTCCAAGTCATCCACCCCTGTTGCTCACTTGATGTCGGCCATATGCTCTCTTACTCGAACCTTGAGTTCTCTAGATGTAAGACCAACATAGATTTTAGGGCAAGGACATACTGCATAATATACTACAGCTTTTGTAGTGCAGGTTATTGGATGGATGATATTAAAAGTTTTGGCACCTGAAGCATTTGTGAATGTTGTTGCCTTTTCTATGTTGGGGCATGCGATGCAACGTCCACAGGGGTTGCAGCCCCATTTTGGGCCCTTGGTCCCAAAGGGGTATTTTGTTTTTATAGGGTCATAATGGCTCCTTGCCAAGTGGTCCCTCAAATTTTTGGACCGTCTCGCTGTGATACTCGGATATTTTGTGATGAATCTCTCCAATGTAGGGTCTGTCAATAAGATTGGCCAGTAACGTTTAAAAATCTCCCTCATTTGTGACCATCTTGAGCTGGTTATGAATCTTACCTGAGTTTTTGTATCTATCCTTTTCTTGGGGAACAGAAGGTCATCTCTAGGAGTATGTTTTGCCCTTTGGTAGGCCTTTTTTATGGACCTCATGCTGTATCCCCGATTGAGAAAGGGATTTTTTAAGTCCTCTGCCAGTTCTTCAAATAGTGTGTCCATTGGTATGTAAATCTATCTTTCATCGGTCAGTAACTTTATCCTGGTATTTATGACCCCACTGAGCCTGTTTGCAGCACTTCATAAATAGTTTCTGTACTGTGATGTATTTGGCATAACTATTAGACTTTGTCTTTATTACATTTACTAATCGCCATCTCTTTCTTAGCAGTTGTTAATATTGTCTGATACCCTGTTTGACTGTTTCTACTAGATTTTTCTGTACATTGTGTCTGTAATCTGCTCATAACAAATGCAAATTATTTAATCTTGGTCTAGCACAGGTTGACGCCTAAATCATTGTGTGACTCATCTTTTTATCCATCTTTTAAACTTTTTATGTAATAAAATGTATATATTTTCACATTTCTATATTGCTGTGTGCCTAAGTTTATCATTCTTCCACTATAGTGTCTTAATAGCAATAGTGGCCAAATATAAAGTATTGAAGAATGCAGGTAGCAAAGCCTATAGCCACATACTGACAGACTGTGTGTAAATCAAATGTAAAGCTGAGACCTGTGTAGCCCATCAACTGAAGGGCAAAATGACATCAGACCAAAAGCGTAAAACACAAACACCTGTTAGAGGTAACATACATACCCGAGGTCATGGTCTTGCACAGAGAGGACGCCAACACCCGACGCGCGTTTCGGTAAATGCCTTCATCTGGGGGTGGCAACATTCTGGCGGGACCCCCTCCTATATACTACCTGGCCCATGTCTTCTGGGCCGGGAATCACCGGTCCACAGCGGAAGGAGAAAAACGGCGTCAGACAGGGGTACAAAGATCGCCGCCGCCCCACTTCTGGAACCGCGTCATCGGGAGGATGTGAGGCAGCAATGTCTGACAGCGCCTCCCACATACAACCCCGAGCAAAGACAGCGGACGAAAGGTGCGTAGGCCACGCCCGCCCATCAGCACACCCTCCCTCCGCTGTGATCCGGCAAGTCGGACCGGGGACAACAGAAATCACATATAGGAAAGTGTAAGGACCTAAAATAAAGTCACATAAAAAATGTGATAAATAACCAGGAAAAGAGACCTAAGGGGGCCATACGTAATACACACTGCCTATCTATGTTGAAAGCATTTATGTACGTGGGAATATGATGAATTTAAAAAATAGCGAATGAGGTGTATAAAACCCTATGAGAAACTGGAGGTGGTGAAAGATGTGCATGTATGAAGACATATATCAGTGTGGAAAATCATATGTAAGAGGACGATCCAATAAAAGAAAATAAATAAATATGGGACCGATATGTGATTGCAAATAAGAAATCAAAACAACATAGAGAATAAAGAATGTTAAGAAACACCTGTCATGAACAGCGTTATGCAGCCAGGCATAGACAAGAAAAACGGTGTTCTGAAAAAGAACATATAATGATGCAGTAAGCCATGTGTGCAAAATGTGCACACATGAAGAACCGCATCAAAAATGGAAAGAGCGTTCGTCTGTTCGATGTGAACACATCAACATTAAAAATATTGAATGAAAGTGACAAAAACATGTGTATTTTGTATATATAAAAGATCATGTAAACATCATGTGTTCACGTGTATATATAGCCGAGAGAGTAAGTGCCATTAGAAGAAAAAGGGAAGGGAAAAAAATGGGGGAGGGGGGGAGAAAAAGAGGGGAGGGAACAGGATGGGAAAAGGGGAACAAGAAAGGGCAAATCAAAACACTAATGCAATACAATATAAATGGCAAATAAGGAGGGAAAAAGAAATTGGGGAGGAGGACACATCCATAGTTGGTAACGCATGTAGACGTAGTCCAATCTCTTTCCACACCCTTCCTGATATATCCACTCGGTCGATCCTTCTTACAGCTATATATAGAACAATCCTATAGCAAGGAAAGGAAAAAGGAGAGGGTAGTCAGCAACTTAAAGAATACAATACATAGGACGGATAAAAAACCTGGACCCGCTAGGAGACAATGGTTATAGAAATGGAGTGAAGCTCAAAGATTCATTCAAGTCATATGGATACATTGTCCCAAGGGTCCATATCCAACGGGTTTCACATTGTGCCAACTTTTGTTTAACAGCACCTCCCCTCATACCCGATATGATGTGGTCAATCCCTCTCACCGTCAATTGAGATGGATCGCAGGAATAATGTAACCTGAAATGTCGGGCTACTGGTTTGAGGGCTTCCAAATTGTCCACTTCTAGTGCTCGCTTGATGTCGGACATAAATTCCCTTACTCGGACCTTCAATTCCCTGAATGTAAGGCCAATATAGATTTTAGGACAGGGACATATCGCATAATACACTACCGCTTTTGTAGTACATGTTATCTAATGAGTGATGTTGTATATTTTTGTGCCTAAGGCATTTGCAAATGTCGTTGACTTTTCTATATTTGGACATGCTACACAGTGTCCACAGGGGTTACAGCCCCATTTGGGGCCCTTAGTCCCAAAATGATACTTTGTTTTAATTGGGTCATAGTGGCTCCTCACCAGGTGGTCCCTCAAGTTTTTTGAGCGTCTTGCTGTAATGCTTGGATACCTGGTGATAAATCTCTCCAGTGTGGGATCTGTCAATAAAATAGGCCAATATTATTTGAAAATTTCCCTCATCTGTGGCCACCTGGAATGGTAATTGGTTATAAACCTTACCTGTGTTTGTGTATTTGTCTTTTTCCTTGGAAAAAGAAGGTCATCTCTGGTCGTGTGTTTCGCCCTGTGGTATGCCTTTTTGATGGTTCTCATGCTATACCCGCGGTTAAGGAAGCGATTTTTTTAGATACTTTGCCTACTCTTCTAACAATGTATCAGACGAACAGATTCTTCTAATCCGCAAAAATTGTCCAATGGGGACTGCCTGGATAGTCTGTGGGGGCTGGGAATAAGAAGAATGTAATAGTGAATTTACGGAAGTCTCTTTACGATACACATCGCTTTGTAACCAGCCATGTGTGTCCTTAATAAGCTTGATATCTAAAAACTTTCCATCGGACTTGTATGTAAATTTCAAGTTAAATGCATTCCTGTTTAGGTTAGTCATGAATGCATCCAACTCAGAGCGTGTACCTTTCCAGATGACCAGGATATCATCGATGTACTGAGCCCAAAAAAGGACTCGGTCATCCGCAAAGAGGTCCCTCTCCAACAGCCCCAGGAACAGGTTGGCATACGACGGTGTGCATACTTCCCCCATTGCTGTACCCAGGAGCTGTAGGTAGAAGTGTCCATTAAAAATGAAAAAATTATGTGTTAAGGCATATTCCAACAATTTAGTCAAGACTGAAGACAAGGGTTTATCCAAATTAGACATAGAGAGGAAATATTCTGTAGCTATTATCCCATCAGGGTGTCTTATGCTGGTGTATAAAGACTCCACGTCAATTGTGACGAGGAGCATATCTTCCTCCAAACTGATGCCGCTGATCTACTATAGGAGATCAGCGGTATAACGAACGTAAGAGGGTAGGTTCACCACCAGACCTTTGAGGTGAAAATCAATAAATCTACAAATACCTTCAGTGATGCTGCCCCTACCTGAGATGATAGGTCTTCCAGGGGGGGTTATCTCGTTCTTATGAATTTTCGGAAGTAAATAGAGTGTAGGGACGGTTGATCATCAATGAAAAGTGCTGTGAATAGTTCTTTTGAAACAATATTTTCCTCCACGGCTTGGGAGAGGATTTGGTGTAACGTTGATCTAAAGGACAAAAGGGGGTTAAAGGTCAGTTTTTATAACATTGTTTATTGCGTAACTGCCTATATGCTTCTGCCTCATACATGTGACAGGGCCACACTACCACATTTCCACCTTTGTCCGCGGCTTTAAAAATGACATCTTTTATTTTTTGTAGCTTGTTCAGACTTTGTCTTTGCGGTGGAGTTAAATTGTCTTGTTGATACTGATCGGAATATTACCGAGTTCTTGGGTAACTGATTTAACAAATAAGCCCACTGGAGGACAGAGGCTGAGAGCAGGAAGCTTTTTAGATTTAGTTTGGATACATGATGGAATTTTACCTGGAACATCATTGTTGTGCTCATCTAGAAAATCCTCAAGAACCCCCAGTGTTTGTTGTTCCTCAAGAGTAAGAAATAGATAGAAAAAATGTTTGGGAGGGTTCCTCCAGCTCACCTTATCACATCAATGGACTTGCGCACGGGTCCTCGTGTCGGCACACGTATGGAGTAGAAAGAAGATAAAGAAAATGGATCCAGCGCTGAGTCCTCTGAAGTCTTTTTGTTAAAAGGAAACTATTTCCAAGTTTTATTGTAGAATTATCAAAAAATTAAAAACAATAGCATGATAGGAAAATATTCTCAGATAGAATGAGGATTTATGGCAGTGTAAACCTCTTCCCATCTAGTGATAATTGTATCATCACTGATGGGAAAAGACAGAAAGATCTGGATCCTAAGACCTCTTGGGATGAGGCTTCTCTGAATATAATTTTCTAAAAAGATTTAGTTCCACCCGACCTTCATACGTCGGTGGAGTAGATTTTTATATCTGTTTTGAAGTTCGCTCACGTTTCCACACACATTAAAACCAGACATTGATGACGCATCCTTAAAAACCTGATCAACCAAAGACCGCTAGGCACATTCCCTGGCCTTGTAATCCATTGACCCGAGGTATTGGACTCTGTGTGAAACACAGAAAAAGATTAGCATATAAAACCAACTATACCCAAGGAGGGCTGAGAGGAATTTGCTCAAACAATGGTGATACAGTGTGTAACATCAGAAAGTAATTAGGTTTGTCAATCAGTCATCTATATCACTATGAGAAATCCATAACAATGACCAAGTGTAGCACAAAATGGTTGAATAAAAAAATATATAAATGTTATTACAGATAGACACAACAGAATAAAAAGATGAGTCACACAATGAGAAGGCGTCAACCTATGCAATACCAAAGAAAGCATGTGTATCGAGCATGCTCATGCGTAAATATCAAGATACAGGCACATGTGTGAATTGGAGTCCAGGAGAGACAGCCAAACCGCATAAGATGTATAACAAGGTAATTAGTGTTAATAGCAATAGTGGCCAAATATAAAGTGCTGAAGAATCCAGGTAGCACAGCCTATAGCCACATACTGACAGACTGTGTGTAAATCAAATGTAAAGCTGAGACCTGTGTAGCCCATCAACTGAAGGGCAAACTGACATTAGACCAAAAGCGTGTAACACAAACACCTGTTAGAGGTAACATACATACCCGAGGTCATGGTCGTGCACAGAGAGGATGCCAACACCCGACGCACGTTTCGGCAAATGCCTTCATCTGGGGGTGGCAACATCCTGGCGGGACCCCCTCCTATATACTACTTGGCCCATGTGTTCCGGGTCAGGAATCTCCGGTCCATAGCGGAAGGAGAAAAACGGCGGCCATACATATATGTGGGATATATTGATTTAAATCGTATTGCATTAGTGTTTTTATTTGCCCTTTCTTGTTCCCCTTTTCCCATCCTGTTCCCTCCCCTATTTCCCCGCCCACCCCCCTTTTTTCCCTTCCCTTTTTCTTCTAATGGCACTTACTCTCACGGCTATATATATGTGAACACATGATGTTTACATGATCTCTTATATATACAAAATACACATGTTTTTTGTCACTTTGATTCAATATTTTTTATGTAGATGTGTTCACATCGAACAGGCGAACGCTCTTTCCTTTTTTGATGTGGTTCTTCATGTGTGCACATTTTGCCTGGCTGCATAACACCGTTTATGACAGGTGTTTCTTAACATTCTTTATTCTCTATGTTGTTTTGTTTTCTTATTCACAATCACATATCGGTCCCTTATTTATTTATTTACTTTTATTGGACCGTCCTCTTACATATGTTTTTTCACACTGGTATATGTCTTCATACATGCACATCTTTCACCACCTCCAGTTTCTTATAGGGTTTTATACACCTCATCCGCTATTTTTTAAATTCATCATATACCCACATGGATAAATGCTTTCAACATAGTAAGGCAGTGTATTACGCATGGCCCCCTTAGGTCTCTGTTTCTGGTTATTTATCAAATTTTTTATGTGACTTTATTTTATGTCCTTACACTTTCCTATATGTGATTTCCGTTGTCGCCGGTCCGACTCGCTGGATCACAGCGGAGGGAGGGTGCGCTGATGGGGGGGAGTAGCCTACGCAACTTTCGTCCGCTGTCTTTGCTTGGGGTTGTATGTGGGTGGCGCTGTCAGACATCGCTGCCTCACATCCTCCCGATGATGCGGTTCCGGAAGTGGGGCGGCGCCCATCTTTGCACCCCCTGTATGATGCCGTTTTTCTCCTTCCGCTGTGAACCAGTGATTCCCGACCCAGAATACATGGGCCAGGTAATATATAGGAGGGGGTCCTGCCAGGATGTTGCCACCCCGAGATGAAGGCATTTGCCGAAACGCGCGTCGGGTGTTGGCGCCTTCTCTGTGCAAGACCATGACCTCGGATATGTATGTTACCTCTAACATTTGTACAATTATTAAGATATCAGCAGATCTCTAGATGCCATCCCAAAGTTAGTTTGTTTGATAACTATATTTAAGAAATGTTGTGGAAATATTAAATTCTAAGGTTAAGTTTTATGTAAAGTTCTAGATCAGCAACTCTTAACATTGGACTATTGTAGACATGTGTCAGTGTTATAACTTGTAAATTATAAACTCCTCAGTGCAAGTAGATTCCCATTGCACAATATTAGTTTTGCTGAGGATTGAACCAGCTGTTTGATAATAAAATTCTGTGCAGTATATATATAAAAGAAGAAAAATCAGTTTTTATGTATCACTTTTAGTTACTCTTCAATGTGAATGTTTAATATAAATATGTCATTGTTAATGTTTATCTTCAATTGAATTATCTGATTAAGATCAATTAATGATTATATGATGAAAAGATTGTTCTCCACAGGAAGTGTCCAACTGGGAGCAGAAGGTGTGAAAACCAGATTCTAATGGAATGTGGATGGATAAGGAAGGTAAACCGCTAGCACCCAAGGCACTTTTGATGGCCCTTACATTGATGGTGTGTGGCCCTTACACCATCAATGTAAGGGCCATCAAAAGTGCCTTGGGTGCTAGCGGTTTACCTTCCTTATCCATCCACATTCCATTAGAATCTGGTTTTCACACCTTCTGCTCCCAGTTGGACACTTCCTGTGGAGAACAATCTTTTCATCATATAATCATTAATTGATCTTAATCAGATAATTCAATTGAAGATAAACATTAACATTTATGCCACAAGACTGCAAGGATCGATTTGGTAAGATCTAATTAGTATGTCCCAGGTTTTTACAGCTGTTGCTGCTAAATTCTGTTAGAAGTGTTTTATTTGCTTACAGAACAGTCCTGGTGCCAACCTTATCATCACACCTGCCTCCCACAAAGAGAAGAGACCTTGAGAGGCCTTCCCAGGCAATACAAATCAGGGTAAAAAAAAAATTGGTTCGAGACACTTGTCAGATAAACATATGGTATCTGTGAATATTTCTGTGGGTTGGAGCTGTTACAGGTAATCAGCTCAGAACTAGGTATAAATCATGCTGAAAAGTGGAACACCAATTGCAAATAAAATGTACCCAGTAACTACACATTTTCTAGGTGCCTTGTCCAGCGAGACAGAGAAGTTTTTCTTATATAAAGGTATTTGTTGTTTGATTTAGTTTAATGGCCTGTCATTGTTACTGTATGTACTTTGAATAATTTTTATATTATGTAGATGTTGTTATCACCAGATGAACATTTATTTTAACAATTGATAAAGGTTGGGTCCCCAGCAAGTTCATCTAAACATGAACTTAAAGACTTTTAATACGATGAACTCTATCACTGAGATGCAGCAGGCGCAGCCTGAGCAATGAACTGACGGCAGTGTCACAATTCTAAGCAGCCGTGCAGACAAGCATCTTGCCGGAGGAAAAGGACAGATGAAGATAGTTTGTGGTAGTCACAATAAAACTCCACTAATCCGTCTACGTGGGAATGCACCCCAGGCTCACAGTATAAGGTACTGTGTACAGCCCGGTGACGTATACTAACAAGAGACAGTGTCTGACAGACGAGGAGGACCAGACCAAGTCCTGATGACATCAGCAATTGTCAAAGTAAAGCAAAGGACAAAGACCTGAGGGAATCTGTCAGCAGTCTCCAAGTGTTCTAATAAGTAAGTGACCAGGAGGAGTGTAATAATAAATCCCCCACTGGACACCACCGTACAGTCTATCTCCATAATTGTGTGGGTTACCCTAAGGGTGATAGTAAGTGAAGAGCAGAAGACAAAACAAGAAGGGGACGATGATGTACAGGACTTGTCAATGAACTGATGGGACCCAAAACCTGAGGGGTGATAGCATGACATTGGTGATAGTTTTATTTTATTAGTTGAGGCCCTATTGTTTATATTGTCTGAGGTTTCTAATTATAATGTATGGAAATTTACCACGGTACTGCAAATTACAATCGGAGGTGTTTTATGTGGAGTTATGAGGTGAAGGTCACTGGTTGTTGTCACTCATATGTCAGAAGTACATGGCAGCAATGAGAGCCCTGAGGTTATGTTATCAGAGTGTCTTTAGGTTTGAGGAAGATGCTGCCGATGACTTGTTGTATCCGTAGGGGTAAAAGTCCCATTAGGACAGTAAGTGACAGTGCAACACAATTATTATGACCAATACATGTGCCGTGGCAGGAGAAATTTGGATTATTGCTAACATTAGTAGGTTTAACAGTAAAGGAGGAATATAATACAGAGAAATTAGCGGTAATATTTGACAATGTTACAGATTATGTGTTTGATGTTTTGAATCTAACTTCTGCATTTGTTAGATAAGTCAATAGTGTGAGAAATTTTGAATGCTGCCCATGGGGCATGTGGCAAGTAGTTGACCCAGCATGTTGCCATTATATAGACCTTTTTGCCATTATGCAGGTCAAGTAGGACATAGAGCAAGAGTGGCCAGAGTGGTTGTCATGCCTAGACCCCTCTAACTGGTTTGAGGGTATTGGGGGATGGATAATGTGTTGCTCCAGAGTGTCATGCAGGTTGTTGTATTATGTATTGCATTATATTTGCTTCTGAGCCTCATATTTTGAAGCCTGACAAAACTCTTGCAATGCTTCGCAGCAAAGGCTCAAATGATTACCCACCAGCCTGGATCCTTTGATAATTGAGTATATTTTATATGTGAAATGAGTATGGGTTAAGTAAGTCCACAATGGGGGATAAGCCCTTCTTTAAATACCCGACATGTATACAAAATGTCATCAAATAAACAAAAGGTGGGAAATGTGAAAGTGATTAAAATAATGTTTAAATAATTTCATTTTATACAGTGGCCATCTTGCCTCAAGTTTCCATCTTGGTTCTTTTGTAATGAATAAGAAAGTCATTGCTTCTTTAAGACAGGTTTTTATGTTTATAAGTTGAGATATCTTTGACCTTGGTTCCCATACAAGGCTTGAAATGAAGGAACAGGGAGTGAGATGGGAGGAGGGAGACACATTCACATATGTACACGAGTATGTCTCCCCATCTTAATAGAACAATCTATTGTATGCTTGCCAAGAAAGATAAGGCCACCTGCAAACCCTGATGTGTGAAGAATTATAATAATGCATTTGGAATGTATCATATGTCTCTAATTAGCTGAATTTGAAATATTGTCACATTGCCTCTGATTGGGTAACCTCAAGCCTACACCCCTTTTGAATGATATTATTGTATTGGAGTTTGGCAATAAAAGTTAGAGGAGTATTTTGAGCATACCAGCAGCGTCTGTGTGTTATTCCTCTCCGATATATCGATAAAACATGTGTAAAAGTTTTGCCTGACACAGGTTCTGTGTCGACGCCCGGGGTTAATCAGCCTTCATCAGCTCCAAGGTCTGCTAGAGTGACGCGATCTGTCACAGCCTGTACTGACGATTCTAGCTCCCGCCTTTGGTCTATTTATACCCTCACTTGCAGCATGTTCCTTGCCTGTGATTCTCTTGTTTCCTGGCTCTGCTATTCCTGCTATTTACCTGATTGACCGCTGTAACTTTTGACCCTAGCTTGCCTGACTATTCTCCTGCTCTATTTTGTTACTACCTACTCTCCTGGTTTGATTTGGCTCATTCACCACTGCCTGTTGCTCACGGTTTTCCGTGGGCAACTGCCCTTACTCCCCTTTGCTTCTGTGTGCCCTTGTCTTGTGCTGTCTGTCTTTGCACTTACTGAGCGTAGGGACCGTCGCCCAGTTGTACGCCGTCATTTAGGACGGACCATGCAAGTAGGCAGGGACTGAGTTGCGGGTAGATTAGGGCTCACCTGTCGTCTCCCCACCCCGTACCATTACAACATGATTGGAAACTGGATTTATCACTGGAGGGTGGGTATCGGTTGACATACCCTCTTTTGCATGACTCTTTGGTCTGCTCTCGGCTATGTACAACCACGCCTTTACTTTCTGTACCCTGTCATTAATCCAAGACTATCATGGGGGCCGCGACCTGGGGTCTCCTTGCAGCGATATCCAGATCCACGATTAGGCGTAGAAGGGTGAATAACAGGAAGTCCCTTAGATTCCACACATTGAAGTAGCGAGCACAAGTCAGATCTCGGATCAACTTTCTCCATCACCTGGTACGTGACACGTAACATAATAAACCTTGAATAATTTTATGGAAGCCCCCAATTTTCTCCCTCATTATTATCTATCTGTGACTTTAAGAGAGCAGACCAGTTCTGGATCATATTTTTATATTGATCTGTATGTGGACCACAAACATTGCTCCATAAAGTGCCATCTGAAATATTAGGCAAAATGAATCCAATGACTGAGCTTGGGGTTACTCCATTTGCAACAAGCCAAAATCTGCACAATTTGCGTGGTAAAATACATAATTTTGAGAAGCGGACAAATTCTACCCCCCGTCATTAGAGAGGCTGCCCATTATTCAACATGGTGCAATTGTATATGCGATTGCAACAATAAACCGCACAGACAGGTTTATATTTACAGCATATTTACAATAGAAACATCGTTTTCAATTTGTTTTCTTTTTCATGGTTATAATGCTTTTGGGTGCCTTTATGTACTATACTATAAAAAATAGAGGAAGCTCCTGTTTTCCAGCAAACTTTTGGGTGCCTTTATGTACTATACTATAAAAATAGAGGAAACTCCATTTTTCCTGCAAATTTATGGTTAAATATTTTGGATCTATAAATGTAGGGTCTCCAAATGACACACTCCCTCTCTGCTTGATGTTGAGTGAATATATAGGATTGTCCTATTTTCTGCTCTCAGATCTCTAACAGGAAGTCCTAATCTTTGGTTTCCTGCCTCCACAAACCTATGTCCCATTCAGACAGCTTGCAAAATATTTTCCTTTTTAACTTCATCTGATATATCCCTGTGAAGCCCACAAGAAAAACATCTTGGTGGAACCATTTGAGGGAGCAAACTTTTAAAATACTTTTTGATATTTTTTAAACTTATAAGGGTACATTATGTAAAACAAGTTACAGTAATGTTAGCGAGGACGAAGTTTGCATCCGCTTGTAAACATCTTCTTCTGGTTTCTGAAGTTTCCTTAGTTTGACATAGAATTTCTAATCTGAAGGAACAGACCCTAACTGTTAGCAAGTTACACATAGCTATTTCTTACCTCTGTAACTTGTGTAAAAGACTTCCATAAATACAGTGATTCCTCCATTTACTTCTCTAGTTTACAGTATCCTTCATTCAAAGCCAAATAGTTCCTGGCCTTATAGAATATGGATTAAATATAGCATGTTCTCTCACAACACTTGCAAATTCCTTAAAAAAAGAATATTTTCAACAAGTTCCAATAACTCCTAGTGCTGACGTCTGGAATCATGTCCTGTCAGCCTGGATATTATAGGGTCAATCATATAAAGTCTCATGCAGGACGGATATACTACTGGTGCAACCTGTGCAGCTGCACGGGACCCAGTAGGTAAGGGGGCCAAATGTCAAATTAAATTAGCTTTCTCCTAATAGATTGCATGTGAATAGATTGCATGGAACTGAGATATTGGAGAGCAAGGGGCCCAAATACTATTTTTGCATGGAAATCCTCAGTTGTCTGTGTCCGCCCCTGGTCTCATGTGCAAATCAGGCACAGATAAGAAGAGATATATTTAACTATATTTGCCTAAACTTGACTGACCAACATGTTTCATGGTAACATTTAAAAATTCCTCCTAGTGACAATTTAAAGATACCTGATGTTAATATGCAATAAGCCCATAGAAGCAGAGCATAACCTACAGCAATAATCAGTCAAACATAATTAGTCAAATAGAGATCACCTCAGTGATTTAGATACATTTCTTGAAAAAAAATAATTCTACAAGTTTTATGTACTAAACTGCTTAGAATGAAAAATGGATGCAAAGATTTCTATATTAACCCCTTCAGGACTGAGCCACTTTTGGACCAAATGACAGAGCCTCATTTTTTAAATCTGACGTGTGTTATTTTATATGGTAATAACTCGGGAATGCTTTTACCTATCCAAGCGATTCTGAGATTGTTTTCTCGTGACATATTGTACTTTATGTTAGTGAAAAAATTTGGTCGATATATTCAATATTTCTGTGTGAAAAACACCAAAATTTAGAGAAAATTTGCAAAAAATTAGCATTTTCTAAATTCAAATGTATCTGCTTGTAAGACAGATAGTTATACCACACAAAATAGTTACTAGCTAACTTTTCCCATATGTCTACTTTAGATTGGAATCATTTTTTGAACATGCTTTTATTTTTCTAGGACGTTACAAGGCTTAGAAGTTTAGCAGCAATTTCTCACATTTTCAAGAAAATTTCAAAAACCCATTTTTTTAGGGAACAGTTCAGTTGTCAAGTGGCTTTCAGGGCCTTATATATTAGAAACCCCCACAAATCACCCCACTTTAAAAACGGCACCCCTCAAAGTATTCAAAACAGCATTCAGAAAGTTTTTTTTAACCCTTTAGGCGTTTCACAGGAATTAAAGCAAAGTAGCGGGGAAATTTACAGATTTCATTTTTTTTGCAGAAATTCCATTTTAATCCATTTTTCCTGTAATACTGAAGGCTTTTACCGGAGAAGCACAACTGAATATTTATTGCCCTGATTCTGCAGTTTTTATAAATATTCCACATGTGGCCCTAGTGCGCTACTGGACTGAAATACCAGCCTCAGAAGCAAAGGAGCACATAGAGGATTTTAGAGCCTTCCTTTTCTTAGATTATATTTCAGGCACCATGTCAGCTTAGAAGAGGTCTTGTGGTGCCGAAACAAAAGAAACACCCCAAAAAATACCCCATTTTGGAAACTACATGCCTTGAGGAATTCATCTAGGGGTGTAGTGAGCATTTTGACACCACAGGTGTTTCATAGATTTCATTAGAATTGGGCAGTGAAAATGAAAAATTACATTATTTTATAATACCATGTAGCTTTACCTCAACATTTTTAATTTTTTCAACAAATAAATGATGAAAAGCACCCCAACATTTGTAAAGCAACTTCTCCAGAGTACGGAAATACCAAACATGTCGTCATAAACGGCTGTTTGGGGAAGCGGCAGGACTCAGAAGGGAAGGCACGCCATTTAGCTTTTGGAGCGCTGATTTTGCTGGATTCATTTCTCGGCACCATGTCGCATTTGTAAAGCTCCTAAGGTACCAGAACAGTGGAAACCCCCCAAAAGTGACTCCATTTAGGAAACTACACCCCTTGAGGAATTAAACTAGGGTTGTAGTGAGAATTTTGACCCCCCAGGTGTTTCATAGATTTCATTAGAATTGGGCAGTAAACATGAAAAATTTCATTTTTTTCCACTAAGACGTAGCTTTAGGTAAAAATGTTTCATTTTCTCATCAAATAAAGGAGAAAAATCACCGTAACATTTGTAAGGCAACTTTTCCAGAGTACGGAAATACCCCATATGTGGTAATAAAGTACTGTATGAATACACATCAGGGCTCAGAAGGGAAGGAGCGCCATTTGGCTTTTGGAGAGCAGATTTTACTGGATTGGTTTTTCTGCGCCATGTCGCTTTTGCAAAGCCCCTTAGGTAGCAGCACAGTGGAAGCTACCCAAAAGTGACTCCATTTGGCAAACTACACCCATTGAGGAATTCATCTAGGGGTGTAGTGAGCATTTTGAACCCACAGGTGTCTCATAGATTTTATTAGAAATGGGCAGTGAAAATGAAAAATTACATTATTTTCCAAAAAGACGTAGCATTAGTTAAAAAATTTTCATTTTCTCAACAAATAAAGGAGAAAAAGCACCGTAACATTTGTAAACAACATCTTCAGAGTACGGAAATACCCCACACGTGGTCATAAACTGCTATTTGGACACACAGCAAGGCTCTAAAGGGAAGGAGCGCAATTTAGTATTTGGAGTGGAGATTTTATAAGACTTGTTTTTTGACACCATGTTGCATTGAGCTATAGTACCAGTACAGTGGCACCCCCCGAAAAATTACCCCATTTTGGAAACTAGATCCCTCAAAGAATTGATCTAGGGGTGTAGTGAGCATTTTGACCGCACAAGTGTTTTGCAAAAATGAGTAAACAATAGATGTTGCAGATTCAAAATGGCTGTTTTCAACAAATATGCCATTTCAGTGCCCAATGTGTTGTGCCCAACTTGTACCACCGTAGACACACATCCCATAAATTGTTAAGCGGGTTCTCCAGAATACCCCATATGTGGTCATAAATTGCCGTTTGGGCACACTGCCAGTCTCAGTTGGACCATCATTTGGCTTTTGAAGCGCAGATTTTGCTTGGTGTATTAGTGGTATTTCAGCTTATAATGTGGGGGCATATGTGAGCTGGGCAGAGTACATCAGGGTATATGTAAGCTGGGCGGAGTACATCAGGGTATATGTAAGCTGGGCGGAGTACATCAGGATATATGTAAACTGTGGAGTACATCAGGGTATATGTAATATGCGCGGGCACATCAGGCTATATGTAAGCTGGGCGGAGTACATCAGGGTATATGTAATATGTGTAGGTACATCAGGCTATATGTAAGCTGTGCGGAGTACATCAGGGTATATGTAATATGTGTGGGTACATCAGGCTATATGTAAGCTGGGCGGAGTGCAACAGGGTATATGTAAGTTGTGCGGAGTACATCAGGATATATGTAAGCTGGGCGGAGTACATCAGGGTATATGTAAACTGGGTGGAGTACATCAGGGTATATGTAATCTGTGCGGAGTGCAACAGGTCATAATAGGATGATGTAATAATGGGGAGAATGAATAATCCATGGATTGGTGTGGTCGCTTTGAACCAATCCTTTATGCACAGGCCGGGTTTTGGGGTATTATATAAAATATCTGCGCTCCAGTGTTGCCTAATCTTTGACTTCTTCACTAGCCCTATAAGCCGCACAAGGCCCTAAAGTTTCCTCATCTCCGCTGAATCTACAGGGTCCACCTGTGGGTTCCAGCTCTGTGGCTTGAATAACAAGTGGTTTGTATATCAAGTGGAGTTCCAAAAACCGGAGTTCAAAAGAGGAGTTAAAGCCCAAGTAAGTGCTCTTCTACTTCTTTTTCTTTTTGATTAACACCTGTTCGCTGTTTTTTTTGTAACTTGGATAATGGATAGCAAGATTGGAGGTTTTCTTCAGTGCACAGTTTGCCATATGTATGCACAACTGGAGCAGGAGTTCCAGGGTGAATATCTCTGTGGCAGATGTGAGCATGTTGTTCACCTGGAAGCTCGTATTAGAGATCTGGAGGAGCAGAATGCAACACTGAGGAGGATAGACAATTTTGAGCGGAGCTTGCTGCTCACAGAGCATGCAGTTAGTGGGTTACAACTGGAGGGTGAAGACATGGGTGAGCAGGATCAGGTAAGTAGCTGGGTTAATGTAGTTAGGGGCAGTAGAAAGGGGTCAAAGACAAGGAAGGCCGATCCGGTTTCTGACATTCCAGGCAAAATTGCCAAGTTGGGTGATGATGCGAGGGTGTCAGTCTCAGAAATGGCAGCCCTAGTGGATACTGATCTCCCTAACAGCCGGGAGAACAGCCCAGCTAGTAGTCGGCGGGATGGTAATGCAGGTAAGCCAAGACAATTGATAGTCGTAGGGGATTCTATAATCAAGAAGACGGATAGAATAATTTGTCGCCAAGACCGCCTCAACCGAATGGTTTGCTGTCTCCCTGGTGCCAGGGTTCGGCATGTGGTGGAACGGGTGGACAAATTGCTGGGAGGGGCTGGTGATGATCCAGCTGTCGTGGTCCATGTCGGTACCAACGACAGAATAAATGGTAGGTGGAGGAGCCTTAAGAATAATTTTAAAGAACTAGGCTACAAGCTGAAGGGAAGGACCTCCAAAGTAGTATTCTCAGGAATACTGCCTGTGCCATGCGCATCACAGGAAAGACAGCGGGAGCTCAGGGAGTTAAATGCATGGCTGAAGTCTTGGTGTAGAGGAGAAGGATTTGGGTTCCTAGAGCACTGGGCTGACTTTTCATTGGGGTACAAACTGTATTCTGCAGATGATTTGCACCTAAATGGAAGGGGGTCCGCTGTGCTGGGGGAGAGAATTCTAGCTGGGGTGGCGGAGTATTTAAACTAGGGCTGAGGAGGGAGGTCAATGTAGAAAAAAAAGGGGTAGCCAGGTTAGAGAGGGGTCAGACTATATTGGTGGGGGGAGAAACAGAATGTGGGGAGAGGACTAGACAACAAGATAAGGAGATCCTTTTGTTACAAAACATCAGTGTAAATAAAAAGGCCCGATTAATGTCAAATCACATTTCTGATAATAAAAGTGAAAAACTGACAGGCAAGTTAAAGTGTATGTTCACAAATGCCAGAAGTCTAGCAAGCAAAATGGGGGAGCTGGAGGCCTTGATACTGGAAGAAAATATAGATATAGTTGGTGTTGCTGAAACATGGCTGGACTCTTCACATGACTGGGCTGTAAATCTACAGGGTTTTACACTTTTTCGTAAAGACAGGACAAATAGGAAAGGTGGTGGTGTATGTCTGTATGTGAGAAATGATATGAAGGCGAGTGTGAAAGAGACAATAGTGGGTGAATACTGTGAGGAGGTTGAAACCTTGTGGGTGGAACTAGAAAAGGAGGTAAACACTGAAAAAATTACTTTTGGTGTAATCTATAGACCCCCCAATATAACTGAGGAGATGGAAGTTCAGCTATATAAATAGATGGAGCGGGCTGCACAGGCGGGTACTGTAGTGATAATGGGAGATTTTAATTTCCGGGATATTAATTGGTGTCATGGTTCGGCTTCAACTGCAAAGGGGAGACATTTCCTCAACCTGTTGCAGGAAAATTTTATGGGCCAGTTTGTGGAAGACCCGACTAGAGGTGAAGCTCTGTTGGATCTGGTCATTTCTAATAATGCAGATCTTGTTGGGAATGTCAATGTTCGTGAAAACCTCGGTAACAGTGATCATAATATAGTTACATTTTACCTATACTGTAAAAAACAAACGCAGGCTGGGAGGGCAAAAACATTTAATTTTAAGAAAGCCAATTTCGCCAGGATGAGGGCGGCAATTCAGGATATAGACTGGGAAGAACTAATGTCAAATAATGGAACAAATGATAAATTGGAGATTTTCAAATCTACTTTGAGTTATTATAGTGCAAAATTTATTCCTACAGGTAACAAGTATAAACGACTCAAATTAAACCCCACATGGCTTACACCTTCTGTGAAAGGGGCAATACATGAAAAAAAAAAGGGCATTTAAAAAATACAAATCTGAGGGTACAGCTGTAGCCTTTGTAAAATATAAAGAGCTTAATAAAATCTGTAAAAATGTAATAAAATTAGCAAAAATACAAAATGAAAGGCAGGTGGCCAGGGATAGTAAAACAAATCCCCAAAAATTCTTCAAGCATATAAATGCAAAAAAGCCAAGGTCTGAACATGTAGGACCCCTAGATAATGGTAATGGGGAGTTGATCACAGGGGATCAAGAGAAGGCAGAGTTACTAAATGGGTTCTTTAGCTCTGTATATACAACTGAAGAAGGAGCAGCTGATGTAGCCGGTGCCAGTGCTGTTAATATATCAGTTGATATACTGAATTGGATGAATGTAGAGATGGTCCAAGCTAAATTAAATAAAATAAATGTGCACAAGGCCCCGGGACCAGATGGGTTACACCCTAGAATTCTTAAAGAGCTTAGTTCAGTTATTTCTGTCCCCCTTTTCATAATATTCAGAGAATCTCTAGTGACTGGTATAGTGCCAAGGGACTGGCGCAGGGCAAATGTGGTGCCTATTTTCAAAAAGGGCTCTAGGTCTTCCCCGGGTAATTATAGACCAGTAAGCTTAACATCCATCGTGGGGAAAATGTTTGAGGGGCTATTGAGGGACTATATACAGGATTATGTGAAAATAAATAGCATTATAAGTGACAGCCAGCACGGTTTTACTAAGGACAGAAGTTGTCAAACTAACCTAATCTGTTTTTATGAAGAGGTGAGCAGAAGTCTAGACAGAGGGGCCGCTGTGGATTTAGTGTTTTTGGACTTTGCAAAGGCATTTGACACTGTCCCCCATAGACGCCTAATGGGTAAATTAAGGACTATAGGTTTAGAAAATATAGTTTGTAATTGGATTGAGAATTGGCTCAAGGACCGTATCCAGAGAGTTGTGGTCAATGATTCCTTCTCTGAATGGTCACCGGTTATAAGTGGTGTACCCCAGGGTTCAGTGCTGAGACCACTATTATTCAACTTATTTATTAATGATATAGAGGATGGGATTAATAGCACGATTTCTATTTTTGCAGATGACACCAAGCTATGTAATATAGTTCAGACTATGGAAGATGTTCATGAATTACAGGCAGATTTAAACAAACTAAGTGTTTGGGCGTCCACTTGGCAGATGAAGTTTAATGTAGATAAATGTAAAGTTATGCATCTGGGTACCAACAACCTGCATGCATCATATGTCCTAGGGGGAGCTACACTGGCGGATTCACTTGTTGAGAAGGATCTGGGTGTACTTGTAAATCATAAACTCAATAACAGCATGCAGTGTCAATCAGCTGCTTCAAAGGCCAGCAGGATATTGTCGTGTATTAAAAGAGGCATGGACTCGCGGGACAGGGATGTAATATTACCACTTTACAAAGCATTAGTGAGGCCTCATCTAGAATATGCAGTCCAGTTCTGGGCTCCAGTTCATAGAAAGGATGCCCTGGAGTTGGAAAAAATACAAAGAAGAGCAACGAAGCTAATAAGGGGCATGGAGAATTTAAGTTATGAGGAAAGATTGAAAGAATTAAACCTATTTAGCCTTGAAAAAAGACGACTAAGGGGGGACATGATTAACTTATATAAATATATTAATGGCACATACAAAAAATATGGTGAAATCCTGTTCCTTGTAAAACCCCCTCAAAAAACAAGGGGGCACTCCCTCCGTCTGGAGAAAAAAAGGTTCAAGCTGCAGAGGCGACAAGGCTTCTTTACAGTAAGAACGGTGAATTTATGGAATAGCCTACAGCAGGAGCTGGTCACAGCAGGGACAGTAGATGGCTTTAAAAAAGGCTTAGATAATTTCCTAGAACAAAAAAATATTAGCTCCTATGTGTAGAAATTTTTCCTTCCCTTTTCCCTTCCCTTGGTTGAACTTGATGGACATGTGTCTTTTTTCAGCCGTACTAACTATGTAACTATGTAACTATGTAACTATGTAACTATGTAACTATGACATTGTGGGGTATTTAGTGAAATTCTACTGGACCTAAAAATGAGTCTGGGCCGTGATTTAGAATAATTTTGCATCATTGCGTTTTGAGAGTCATAACGTGTTATTTTTCTGGTGACGGAGCTGTGTGAGGGCGCGTTTTTGTGGAACGAGCTGTAATTTTTATTGGTTCCATTTTGGGGTACATGCGATTTTTTTTTATCACTATTTATTCTATTTTTTGGGAGATGAGGAAACCAAAAAACAGCCATTCCAGCACGTTTCTTTAAAGTTTTTTTTTACAGTGTTCACCGTCCAGTATAAACAACATGTTTACTTTATTCTGCGGGGCGATACGATTACAGCGACACCAAATTTATATTGTTTTTTTACGTTTCACTACGTTCCCACAATAAAAATATTCTTTTCTAAAGAAATCATGTTTTAGTGACGCCATTTTCTGACAGCCATAACTTTTTTTTTTTTTCGTTGATATCGCTGCGGGGCGGCTTGTTTTATGCGTGATGAACTGTAGTTTCTATTGGTACCATTTTGCGTTACTTGCAACTTTTTGATCACTTTTTATTAAAAAAATTTTGAGACAAGATGACCAAAAAATAAAATGCTGTCATTGTTTTTTATTAAAAAATGTTACGGTGTTCACCGTGCGGTAAAAATAATGTGATATTTTTATAGATCAGGCCGTTCCGAACGCGGCGATACCTATTATGTATAGTTTTTTTTTCATATTTTCATGTTTTTTTCATAATAAAGGAGTTGACCAGGGAAACAGGGCAAGTGTTGTTTTTATTATTTATTTATTATTTATTAACTTTTATTTATTTATTTTTCTTTCACATTTTTTTTTACATTTTTTACTTTTTCTTTTACACTGACCTGGGGACATGAAGATCTGGTCTTCTGATCCCTGGTACGATACACTGCACTACTTATGTAGTGCAATGCATCGCAACTGTCATTCTTCATTTGACAGTTAGCGTATTAGGTCCTGCCTCGGGCAGGACCTAATAGGCTACCGTACCTTGGCAACCAGGAAGCCTAGTAACGGCTTCCTGTTTGCCATAGCAACAATCGCCACCCGCAATCCATCGCGGGGGCGCGGGGGGTACAGAGGGAGCTCCCTCCCTCTGTAAACCACTTCAATGCGGCGGACGTCATTGACAGCCGCATTGAAGGGGTTAAATGACTGCGATCGGCGGTAACAGCCATCGCAGCCATTGCAGCGGCATGTCAGCTGTGTATAACAGCTGACCGCCGCTGAAGATAAAGCGCGCGCAGCTCCTGTGCTCGCTTTATCTGCAGGGCGTAACTGTACGCCCGTCTGCGGGAAATCACTTGGTTTTTGGACGTACAGTTACGCCCAATAGCCGGAAGGGGTTAAGATTAGATTTGAGGACAATCGGCAACTACTCCATAAGGCTTTGTTTTTGCCTTCTAGATCAAAGCTGCTCATTATATGTTGCACTGGATGGACTAGAGATAAGTCCATTTCCCGAAATTTCTTTTTGAGGCCGATTCTGTCAAATCGGCTATCTAATTTGATTGTCAAACAGGGCAATCTGGGCACTTGCGATTCCACATCTAAAATGAAAAAAATACCATACTCACAGCCCCTGGTTAGCCATCTGGACACGTCCCTGCGCTCCTCCCGTGTGACTTCTGCTACAATGCGTCCCTGGCAGCCTCGTGAGATTAAAGAGGCTCTGTCACCAGATTATCAAATCCCTATCTCCTATTGCATGTGATCGGCGCTGCAATGTAGATAACAGTAAAAAAAATAATTTTTAAAACGATCATTTTTGGCCAAATTATGAGCAATTTTATATTTATGCAAATAAGCCTTTCTAATGGACAATTGGGAGTGTGTTTTCTCTTATTTCCAACTGGGCATGCATTGTGTTTGTAACATCTGGGCGTTTACTTGTTTTACTAGCTGGGCGTTGTGAATAGAAGTGTATGATGCTGACATATGATGCTGACAAACACTTCTATTCACAACGCCCAGCTAGTAAAACAAGTAAACACGCCCAGATGTTACAAACACAATACACGCCCAGTTGGAAATAAGAGAAAACACTCCCAGTTGTCCATTAGAAAGGCTAATTTGCATAAATATAAAATTGCTCATAACTTGGCCAAAAATGTTCGTTTTTTAAAAAAAACAAAAAACGTTACTGTTATCTACATTGCAGCGCCGATCACATGCAATAGGAGATAGGGATTTGATAATCTGGTGACTGAGCCTCTTTAAGTCGTTTTGTCCCATGTGACCACTGCAGCCTGAGGTTTGGAACCCTGCATTTATTGAGTCAACAGAGCATTGCCAATTGTTCTGCACTATAAGCCTCAGCACTCGGCGACCCCCCTCTGTAATTTTACATGGTTTGCCACTTCATGGCTGAGTTGCTGTGGTTCCTAAATGCTTCCACTTTGAAATAATACCACTCACAGTTGATCGTGGAATTTCTAGGAGCAATAGTGGCATCCTATTACAGTATCAATAGTGAAATAGTTTGGCCTACACTTTAACTGGCCGGGCACTTCCTGCCGTGCCGCAAACCTCATTGTGGCCACTAGAGGGAAGAAAAGACGGGACAAACTAAAGCGTGGACAATCTCAACAGGACCAAATATAGGGGTTCTCCACTTCCTAAATTATTAGAAGGATCCCTTGACAATAAACAGATTACAAAGTCTCCCTTTGCTGAGACCCCCAGCGATCAACTGTAATCTGTAAGGAAGCCTGGAAGTGTTTAATTCTCCTGCAGCGCCACCACAAGAGAAATTAAGCACTACAGGACAGATTCTTTAGAGCAAGAAACACTCAGTGTTAACTCACTCCACTCTGTCAAAGCTATGAAGATTTTGAACCTCCCCTCTATTAACTAAAAATTCCCTAATAGGGTATATGGAAAAGGGTTTATAACTGGACAACCCCTTTAATATTAACCCATTCCCAACTGCCTTCTGTGTTTTAAAGATGGGCAGTGTGGGTCCGGAGTCTACAGCAACGTCTTTCGGCGTCGCTGTAGAAAAGCCTTCTGAGCGCGCCTGTGAGCGCTCACTCTCTAAGCAGGATCTGTTACTAACAGCTCATGTACTTAGAGAAGCCTGCTGAATGCAGCTGGGATCAGAGGAAACTACGACCTTAGCTATTTCATCCTTTGATCGCCGCAGTCCGTGACCGTGGCATGATCAAAGAGGACTCTTCGATCGCATCACCTGAAACGCGAACAGATACCAGGGGAAACCTATGTAGTCAATCCTGGGGACATAGAAAGGAACTCTGTGTTGCCCAAACAGCAGCCTGTGCCATAGTGACACAGTATAATGTACAGGGGTATACTAATAATACTATACAAAGTAATAATAATATGAAGTTGTTAAAAAGTTATTCTTTCAGGGGATTAAAACAGAAATGTAACAAAAAAAATCCAAAAACAAGAATAAAGGAATGTGCACAAAAAAAGTAATTATTTAGCATAAAATATATTTTATTGCCCATACATTACAAAAAAACAAAAAAACCTACACACATTAGGTATCTACATGACAATAATAAACTGTCAAATTAATTTGACAGGTTATTTAGCATAAAACAGGAATGGTATAAAAATAAACAAAAAAAATGCCGAAAGACGCATTTTTCTATATTTACTTTTTTCTATATTCTCACAGTCATTTATATTTACTCCCAAACGGCGCAGGGAAAAAAAAATAAAAAGTTCCCCCACATAACACAAGGTCTCATATAGCCACATCAATGAAAAAAAAAGTATGGCTACTAATCCAGACCTCAAGAAGTGCATGTCCACTTTTAACTGAATCATGAACTCTATTGTTGCACTCCATTTCACGCACATCCTATGACTAACCCAAATAAGTGGGGATCCCAGAAGTACGAGATCCAATGTAGATTCAGTTTAAGATGGGGTCAACCACTGCTGGACCTCAAGAGTCCTGCTATTGCTGGGAGAAACATACATTTTAGAAACTGGGCCTCCGGGTAGACCCTTTTGTATACAGCACCATCAATTTCGGCAGCGCTCTACAAAGCATAATATGCAACACATTGCAACAATAACAAAAGACAGTGTGATATAGACAAAATGAATAGTGTTTATAGGATACATAAGTGGTGTAGCTATAGGGGTCGCAGCGGTCACACTTTTGATTGCGCCTCAAAGCCACAATTACACTGACTGGGCTGCTACTAAGGAGGAGGAGTCAGGATACTCATGCTGCCGCACTCCGCTCTGTCAGGCAGCAGTAGTGGACATGCATGTGCTGCCGTGCTCTTTGTTCCCCCTCATTAGAATTTATTAGCAGTGCGCATTGATCTCTGTGTCTATGTGATTCTCCCCCTTCCCTCCCGCATAGACTCTCAAGATGCTGTAACCTGAGAGATGAGCTGCTGATAAACATTGGATAAGAGCAGGACTGATCCCTCTTCTGCAAGCACCCTGCATGATTTTTTTCTGGACAGTGCAGAGACATTTAGATCTCTATAGAAAACATGTGCTGCTTTGTATAGCTCAGTGCATGCTCACTATACTGTAATAATTTCAGCGTCACTGCCCATGAAAGATACAGTTATAGGCAGGGTAGTAATGAGAAATAGTTTTAGTGTCTGTCACGCTGGCATAGAAGCACAAGCTGTGTTTGCTCTGCTGGCCTAGAAGAGCCTGCTGTAGAGGAAAACGAGTTATTGCTCGCTAACAAACTGTGAACATACAAGGAACTGCACTGTGAGTTATTTAAAAAAGAAAAAAATGTGTAAGTACTTTACATTTGGACATATCAGCAATATAGACACTTTACCAATGAAGACTTATGAGACAATCCCCTTAGAAAATAACTGCAGGCACTTGCGGACCCCACAGTTTGTCTCAGTAGATTAAAATTGTCATTATTACACAGTGGGGATTGTTACTTTAGGGGCACAAAAGCGGGCACTAGTACTGTGTGGGGCATAAAGGGGGATAGTTTTACTTTGTAGGGCACTGGGGGTAGCAACAGAATAGGAAGTTTGTGTGCAGAGATGAGTTATGGCTGGAACTTGGAAGAAGTCGAGGAGAGAGGTCACCTGTAAGTCATTGGTTGTAACTGTCGGGTGTGCACTTTTCACTGTTTAAGGCCTCATTTACACGAACGTATTATACGCGCGTGCGACGCGCGTGCTTTGCACGCATGTCGTACGCACCTATATTAGTCAATGGGGCAGTTTAGACGATGCGTGAATTGCGCTCAGCGCGTGTGCGCAGAAAAAAACTCACGACATGTTCTCTAATCGTGCGTTTTTCGCGCACTCACGCACCCATTGAAGTCAATGGGTGCGTGAAAACCACGCATGCCGCACGGAAGCACTTCCGTGCGAACTGCGTGATTCGCGCAAGAGCTGTCAAACTCCTGAATGTAAACAGAAAAGCACCACGTGCTTTTCTGTTTACAAACATCCAAACGGAGTGTCAAATTCGAGATGAGCGCCCCGAACTTCACCGGGTTCGGCCAAACTCGTTTTGACCGAAACCGGTAAAAAATGTTCGGGTACGCGACGTCAGGAGACAGTCACTGTCCACGGTGCTGAAAGCGTTAAACTGGTTCAGCACCATGGACAGTGACTTCCGCTCCGAAAATCCATGAACCTGTAAAAAAAAAAAGAAGTTCTGACTTACCGATAACTCCGGTCCGACCTCCCGGGATGACAGTTAAGTCCAAGTGACAGCTGCAGCCAATCACAGGCCAAGCACAGGCTGCAGCCAATCACAGGCTGCAGCGGTCTCATGGACTGCGGCGTCATCCTGGGAGGTGGGGCCGGATGACAAGAGTGGGACGCGTCACCAAGGCAACGGCCGGGAGCCCGGACTGGGGGAAGCAGGAAGTTCTTGGTAAGTATGAAAGTCTTTTTTTATTCACAGGTTGGTGTATATTGTGTTCGGCATTCACTGTCGAGGGTGCTGAAAGAGTTACTGCCGATCAGTTAGCTCTTTCAGCACCTTGGACAGTGACGGGCGTCGACTAGCCTCATCTCTATGATGACACACGGAGCTGCCAAGTGCCTTTTGCGCGCGCAAAACGCAGCGTTTTTTGCGCGCGCAAAACGCACACGCTCGTGTAAATGAGGCCTAAGACAGGCTATTATTTGGTGATTGCAATATTTAGAAGTATGTTGAAGTACTCAATATATGTCATGGGGTTTGTGCCCCTGATCTTTTAAGACCCTAGCAATGCTCCTATATCAGAAGTCTAATACAGTAACTTATAAATAATAACAAGTAACTAATAATAACAAGTTTCGACATTTGGTACAAAAGTGCTGATATTTAAAGAGTGACTGCACTTTCACAAATATGATATGCAGGGGCGGATTATAAGGAGGGCAATCTGGGCAAGTGCCCGGGGTCCGAGGCTGGAAGGGGGCCCAGTTTGCCCCGGTTCTCCCTTACCGGCTGTTAAAATTACTACATTACATCAATAAAAAGTTACTATAGTAACGGGAGCCGCAGGCCCGTTACTATAGTACCTACAGTACTTACCTTCCTGTTTCCAGTGCACAGCGCATGACGTCACTACCATCCTGTAGTTCAGAGTCAGGACATTCGCCGCGGCTGAAGAGGAGGGTAAGTTTAATATCCCTGTCCGCTTGAAACTGATTGGCAGGGTCTGACTCCCAGGACCAGGGGCATAACTAGGAAAGAATGGGCCCCATAGCAAACTCTTGACCGGGCCCCCCCGGGTGCCACAAACAGCCCCCCTTATAAATAGTGCCCCCTGTAGAATGTGCCATACAGCCCCCCTGTAGACAGTGCTATAAAGCCCAGCCTATAGACAGTGTAACACCCCATTTGTAGATAGCGCCCCCACCTCCCCCATGTAGATAGCGCCATACAGCCACCCTGTAGATATCGCCACAAAGCCCGCACTGTATATAGCGCTGTACAGCTCCCACTGTATATAGTGCCACACAGCCCCACTCCTTTGTATACAGTGCCACACAGCCCCCCTTTAGTAGAAAGTGCAGCACACAGACCCCTATAGATTGCGCCACACTCAGCCCCCTGTAGATAGAGCCACAGCCCTCCCCCTTGTAAATAGTGCCATACAGTTCCCCCATGTGCATAGTGCCACACAGCTCACCCTTTTGTATAGTGCCACACAGCCCCCCTTTGTGTATAGTGACACACAGCCCCCCCTTGTGTATAGTGACACAAGGCAATGGCACATCCGAGAAAGTTGTATAAGCCAGGGAGATGTCACTCAAACATGGAAAGGTGAGTTTGCAGGCAGGACTATGTGACTCTTCAGCATAGCGGCACTGCCCCATGACCATCTAATGAGTAATGAGCATATAGTGTGCGCCGTTTTAAAAGTGGATTTTAAGGATTTTGCTGCATCTGAAAAAAACATACAAGGTTTGGAACTATTGTCAGGTCATGTATTACTGCATGGTGGCGATTCAATCGGGTTAAAACTACCTGACAGATTCCCATTAACTATACAATGAATTGAGAACAATTCCATCTGCCCTGCAATTTTGTTATTATAAATATATCCTATATAGTTACAGCAGCAGGACCAAGCTCTGACATGTATACAGTACCAGAACAAAGCTCAGTACATAAATACAGCACCAGAACAAAGCTCAGTACATATATACAGCACCAGAACAAAGCTCAGTACATATATACAGCACCAGAACAAAGCTCTGACATATATACAGTACCAGAACAAAGCTCAGTACATAAATACAGCGCTAGAACCAAGCTCAGTACATAAATACAGCACTAGAACCAAGCTCTGACATATATACAGCACCAGAACAAAGCTCAGTTCATATATACAGCACTAGAACCAAGCCCATACATACAGTGAAGGAAATAAGTATTTGATCCCTTGCTGATTTTGTAAGTTTGCCCACTGTCAAAGACATGAACAGTCTAGAATTTTTAGGCTAGGTTCATTTTACCAGTGAGAGATAGATTATATTTAAAAAAAAAACAAACAGAAAATCACATAGTCAAAATTATATATATTTATTTGCATTGTGCACAGAGAAATAAGTATTTGATCCCTTTGGCAAACAAGACTTAATACTTGGTGGCAAAACCCTTGTTGGCAAGCACAACAGTCAGACATTTTTTGTAGTTGATGATGAGGTTTGCACACATGTTAGATGGAATTTTGGCCCACTCCTCTTTGCAGATCATCTGTAAATCATTAAGATTTCGAGACTGACGCTTGGCAACTCGGATCTTTAGCTCCCTCCATAAGTTTTCGATGGGATTAAGGTCTGGAGACTAGCTAGGCCACTCCATGACCTTAATGTGCTTCTTTTTGAGCCACTCCTTTGTTGCCTTGGCTGTATGTTTCGGGTCATTGTCATGCTGGAAGACCCAGCCACGAGCCATTTTTAATGTCCTGGTGGAGGGGAGGAGGTTGTCACTCAGGATTTGACGGTACATGGCTCCATCCATTCTCCCATTGATGCGGTGAAGTAGTCCTGTGCCCTTAGCAGAGAAACACCCCCAAAACATAATGTTTCCACCTCCATGCTTGACAGTGGGGACGGTGTTCTTTGGGTCATAGGCAGCATTTCTCTTCCTCCAAACACGGCGAGTTGAGTTAATGCCAAAGAGCTCAATTTTAGTCTCATCTGACCACAGCACCTTCTCCCAATCACTCTCAGAATCATCCAGATGTTCATTTGCAAACTTCAGACGGGCCTGTACATGTGCCTTCTTGAGCAGGGGGACCTTGCGGGCACTGCAGGATTTTAATCCATTATGGCGTAATGTGTTACCAATGGTTTTCTTGGTGACTGTGGTCCCAGCTGCCTTGAGATCAATAACAAGTTCCCCCAGTGTAGTTTTTGGCTGAGCTCTCACCTTCCTCAGGATCATGGATACCCCACGAGGTGAGATTTTGCATGGAGCCCCAGATCGATGTCGATTGACAGTCATTTTGTATGTCTTCCATTTTCTTACTATTGCACCAACAGTTGTCTCCTTCTCACCCAGCGTCTTACTTATGGTTTTGTAGCCCATTCCAGCCTTGTGCAGGTCCATGATCTTGTCCCTGACATCTTTAGAAAGCTCTTTGGTCTTGCCCATGTTGTAGAGGTTAGAGTCAGACTGATTAATTGAGTCTGTGGACAGGAGTCTTTTATACAGGTGACCATTTAGGACAGCTGTCTTTAATGCAGGCAAGAAGTTGATTTGGAGCGTGTAACTGGTCTGGAGGAGGCTGAACTCTTAATGGTTGGTAGGGGATCAAATACTTATTTCTATGTGCACAATGAAAATAAATATATATAATTTTGACTATGTGATTTTCAGTTTTTTTTTAAATATAATCTATCTCTCACTGGTAAAATTAACCTAGCCTAAAAATTCTAGACTGTTCATGACTTTGACAAAGGGCAAACTTACAAAATCAGCAAGGGATCAAATACTTATTTCCTTCACTGTATATACAGCACCAGAACAACCTCAGTACATAAATACAGCACCAGAACAAACCGCAGTACATAAATACAGCACTACAACCAAGCTCAGTACATATATACAGCAACAGAACCAAACTCATTACATAGATACACAGCACCAAAACCAATCTCATACGTATATACAGCACCAGAACAAAGCACAGTACATACATACATCATCAGAACCAAGATCAGTACATATATACAACACCAGAACAAATACAGCTCAATTTAGTGCAACCCCTGCCGTATAGGTTTATACGGCGTAAAACTACAGCTCCCAGCATGGCCCGAACAATGGTAAGGATATGCTTGGAGATGCTGTTTCACAAAAAAAAAATCATACCACCATCATCTCGCTGCAGATCACACGGTGACTACAATACTGATTAGAGGCAGAACAAACATTTACATTAACTGACTCACAAGTGACGTCTCAGATTCTAGTTCTTTTCTTCTCCCTCCGGTCCAGACATCTATGATGGATTTCTACCGGCCATGACCCATTTCTGCAGTTTTCCACTCAGATGTCTTCAGCTTCTCACTTTTAAAACATTTTTGCACCTATAAACAAAGTTAAAATTCTCAAAACCTCTAAATATAATAAAGCACCATAAACTGAATCTCTAACTATAATAGCGCCATACACTGTGTCCCTGATTATAATAGTACCATACACTGTCACACACACATACACACCGTACTACCTGTAGATAGTGCCCCCATAGCCCCCTGTAGATAGTGACCCCCATAGAGCCTCTGTAGATAGTGAACTACATAGAAGCCTGTGTAGATAGTGTTCTACATAGAAACCCCTGTAAATAGTGCCCACATATGGACTCCAGAACTGCAAGGCAATAGTGCTAACCACCGAGCTACCGTGCTGCCCTACATATAGCTTCCCCTATACATAGTGCTCCATGTATAGCCCACCTCTGTAGATAGTGTCTCACATATAGCTCCCCCTGTAAATAGTGTCCTACATATAGCCCACCCCATGTAGACTGTGCACTACATAAAGCCACCCTGTTGCTAGTGCCCCACAGGTAACCCACCCCTGTATATAGTATCTCACATATAGTCCACCCCTATAGAAAGTACCCTAAAATATAGCTCCCCTATAGATAGTGCTCTATAAATAGCCTACCCCTGTATAGTGTCTCACATATAGTGCCCACATATAGACCCCCCTGTAGATAGTGCCCCACATCCCCACATATAGACCCCCCCTATAGATAGTGCCCCACATCCCCACATATAGACCCTCGTGTAGATAGTGGCCCACATATAGAGCCCCCTGTATTTAGTGGCCCACATATAGAGCCCCCTGTATATAGTGGCCCACATATAGAGCCCCCTGTATATAGTGGCCCACATCCCCACATATAGACCCCCCTGTATATAGTGGCCCACATATAGACAACCCCCCTGTAGATAGAGCCCCCACTATAGATAATGCCACTCACAGTTTTATGAGAAAAAATATATAAACTTGACATACTCACATGATCCCGTTGCCACACTGTTCACTGGCGATGCAGAAATGCTCTCTTCTGAGCATGTCTGCTGGAGCTGAACGAGCGTCGTCCAATGCCGCTGATTGGCGGAGCAGAATGACTTGCCCCGTCAATCAGCGCCTTTGAAGCATGGAAGCGGCGCGATGATGTCATCACGCCGCTAGCCAATCAGCGTCATTGTAAGGCACTGGATGGTCGGGCATGTTTCCGGCCATTCAGTGCTAATGCATGTATTTGGCTGTCGCTAGCACCATGTGCCCCTCCGGTGATAGCAACACCTACAGGCATGAGAGGACCTGTGTCGCCCTGCCCATACTTGTTGGATGCTCGGCGGCGCCGACCCCATAGTAGCGGCGCTACCGCTGTAGCAGTCATAATGGCTGCTAGCGGCGCCATCGGGCATATGGGGGTTCATGTTGGCTGCGGGCACGCGCCCCCTCAAGCCCCGGGCCCCGTAGCAGCCGCTACGGCTGCTACCGCGGTAGTTACGCCACTGCCCAGGACCCCCACCAATCACCTGTTTTGAAGGGGCCGCAGCACTCATACAAGATCTGGTGCTTCCCCTTCATTCCGGTCATTTGCTCACATTGTGAATCCGTGTCGGCGATTCACAGTGTGAGCCAGTAAGGGAAATGAAGCGGAGGCAGCTGTCATACCAGCACTGCGGCCCCTTCAAAACAGGTGATTGGCGGGTCCCGGGAGACGGACCCCGACCCATCAGCTATTGAAGGCCTATCCTGAGGATAGGCCATCAATGTTTAGGGACTGGAAAATGCCTTTAAGCCTACAATGTTGCAGGCTTAGAGGGCCCATGAGACAGAATCACAGATTGTGTGATGCTGTCTGCTGTAAGCCAATCACATGGTAGGCTTAGATACAAGGCCCATGTGTGATCCTGTCTGCTGGGCCCTGTATCTAAACATCTTACATAAGCACATGGTAGGCTTAGATACATAGCCCATGTGTGATCCTGTCTGCTGGGCCCTGTATATAAGCCTACCACATGTACTGTATAAGATTACTGTCTGCTGGACCCTGTATCTAAGCCTGCATTGACAGAGAGTGTCACACATGGGCCCTGTACCTAAGCCTACCACATGTGTTACTAATAGTTTTTGTTGTGTTTGTGTTTTTTACAGGTTCGGTCGTTGGACTACGTCGGATTCGAGGACTACTTCGATGATGGCATTTTTATTATCAATAAAATGGTTAATGAGGGTTCTGTGGGTGGTTTTTATTTCAATAAAATATTTTTTCTATTTCTCTGTTAGTTTTTTAAACTTTATTACTACCGCCTTAGTAATGGCTGCTGGCTGATTGACAGCGTCCATTACTAAGGCGAGGCTTAGTGTTAGCCGGTGCAGAGGCTATCACTAACCCCCATTATAATCCCGATACCCACCGCCACCAGGGGTGTCAGGAAAAGCCGGGTAGGATCCAGTATCTGACCATCTGTAATGATGGTCGGGCAATGGGGCGGCCGCAAGCTGGTATTATTAGACTGGGAAAGGCCAAAAACTGTGGCCCTTCCCCCTGGTAATGTTAACCACTGCTGCTTTCTTGTATCTGGCTGGTTATGAAAAGGCACTGGATGGTCGGGCATGTTTCCGGCCATTCAGTGCTAATGCATGTATTTGGCTGTCGCTAGCACCATGTGCCCCTCCGGTGATAGCGACACCTACAGGCATGAGAGGACCTGTGTCGCCCTGCCCATACTTGTTGGATGCTCGGCGGCGCCGACCCCATAGTAGCGGCGCTACCGCTGTAGCAGTCATAATGGCTGCTAGCGGCGCCATCGGGCATATGGGGGTTCATGTTGGCTGCGGGCACGCGCCCCCTCAAGCCCCGGGCCCCGTAGCAGCCGCTACGGCTGCTACCGCGGTAGTTACGCCACTGCCCAGGACCCCCACCAATCACCTGTTTTGAAGGGGCCGCAGCACTCATACAAGATCTGGTGCTTCCCCTTCATTCCGGTCACTTGCTCACATTGTGAATCCGTGTCGGCGATTCACAGTGTGAGCCAGTAAGGGAAATGAAGCGGAGGCAGCTGTCATACCAGCACTGCGGCCCCTTCAAAACAGGTGATTGGCGGGTCCCGGGAGACGGACCCCGACCCATCAGCTATTGAAGGCCTATCCTGAGGATAGGCCATCAATGTTTAGGGACTGGAAAATGCCTTTAAGCCTACAATGTTGCAGGCTTAGAGGGCCCATGAGACAGAATCACAGATTGTGTGATGCTGTCTGCTGTAAGCCAATCACATGGTAGGCTTAGATACAAGGCCCATGTGTGATCCTGTCTGCTGGGCCCTGTATCTAAACATCTTACATAAGCACATGGTAGGCTTAGATACATAGCCCATGTGTGATCCTGTCTGCTGGGCCCTGTATATAAGCCTACCACATGTACTGTATAAGATTACTGTCTGCTGGACCCTGTATCTAAGCCTGCATTGACAGAGAGTGTCACACATGGGCCCTGTACCTAAGCCTACCACATGTGTTACTAATAGTTTTTGTTGTGTTTGTGTTTTTTACAGGTTCGGTCGTTGGACTACGTCGGATTCGAGGACTACTTCGATGATGGCATTTTTATTATCAATAAAATGGTTAATGAGGGTTCTGTGGGTGGTTTTTATTTCAATAAAATATTTTTTCTATTTCTCTGTTAGTTTTTTAAACTTTATTACTACCGCCTTAGTAATGGCTGCTGGCTGATTGACAGCGTCCATTACTAAGGCGAGGCTTAGTGTTAGCCGGTGCAGAGGCTATCACTAACCCCCATTATAATCCCGATACCCACCGCCACCAGGGGTGTCAGGAAAAGCCGGGTAGGATCCAGTATCTGACCATCTGTAATGATGGTCGGGCAATGGGGCGGCCGCAAGCTGGTATTATTAGACTGGGAAAGGCCAAAAACTGTGGCCCTTCCCCCTGGTAATGTTAACCACTGCTGCTTTCTTGTATCTGGCTGGTTATGAAAAGGGGGGGGGACCCCGCTAGATACAACAGAAGCAGCCTAGCATTACCAGGGGCAGGAAGGGTCACTGTTTTCGGCCTTTCCCAGGCTAATAATACCAGCTTGTGGCTGACCCAATACCCGACCATCACTACAGATGGTCGGTGTGAAAGATTTGCCTTCTGTGTCGACACCCGTGGTTAATCAGCCTGCATCTGTTCCTAGGTCTGCTAGAGTGACTCGATCTGCTACCACTCCGGCTGGTATGTGCTCCAGGCCCTTCGGGAAAACAAACTCTTTGCTAAAACCGAAAAGTGTGTGTTTGGGGTGCAGGAGATAGCATTTTTGGGTCAAATCCTCACTCTGTAATGACGGGGTAGGGAGACAGACAGGTGAGCCCTAATCTACCCGCCACTCAGTCCCTGCCTACTTGCAACGGCCCGTCCTAGGCGACGGCATACAACTGGGCGACGGTCCCTACGCTCAATAAGTGCACGACAGACAAACAGACAAGGGTACACAGAAGCTAAGGGAAATGGGACAGTTGCCCACGGCAACACAGTGAGCAACAAGAGTAGTGAACGAGCCGAGTCAAACCAGGAGTGCACGAGGTACAAATCGCAGAGCAGGAGCATAGTCAGTAAAGCCAGGGTCAAAAATGAAGCAAGGTCAATAATCATAGCAGGAGCAGCAGAGCCAGGAAACAGAAAATAATCACAGGCAAAGGAGGAGCAGGAAATGCAGGTATAAATAGGGCGGGAGCTAGCTCCGTCTGGACATGCTGTGATAGGCTCTCCCACTCTTCAGCCTCCCAGCCTGACTGGTAGAAGATCGTGTCACTCTCTCAGACTTAGGAGCAGGTGCAGACTGATTACCCACGGGCGTCGACACAGAAGCTGTGTCTGGCAGATCCTTTACACACTCCTAACGAATTCCGCATGGACCCTGCCAAGGTTCGGGGTGTGGCTGAATGGGTCCGACCTGCCTCCCTGAAGGCTTTAGAGTGCTTCCGGGGGTTTGCTAATTATTATAGGAGATTTATTGCTAACTTCTCGGTCATCGCTAAGCCTCTTACGGACCTTACTCGCAAAGGTGCTGATCTCCTCCACTGGCCTCCGGAGGCGGTCCAGGCTTTTGAGGTCCTTAAGAGGTGCTTTTTCTCTGTGTCAGTGCTGATTCAGCCAAACCAGATGGAGCCATTAATCGTGGAGGTTGACGCCTCCGAGGTGGGAGTGGGTGCTGTCTTGTCCCAGGCTACTAGGTCTTTCACCCATCTCCATCCCTGTGCCTACTTCTCCAGAAAGTTCTCCCCCACTGAGAGTAACTACGACGTTGGCAACCGCAAGCTCTTAGCCATTAAATGGGCATTTGAAGAGTGGCGTCACTTCCTGGAGGGGGCTAGGCACCAGGTAACGGTCCTTACCGACCACAATAATCTGTTTTTCCTATAATCTGCCCGGAGGTTAAACCCGAGACAATCTCGATGGGCGTTGTTTTTTACTAGATTCAACTTTGTGGTCACCTATAGGTCTGGGTCTAAAAATATGAGCTGTCACGTAGCTTCATGGCCAGTCCCCCTGCTGAGGAGGATCCTGCTTGTGTTTTGCCCCAGGTATAATCATATCCTCTATTGATTCTGACTTAGTCTCCGAAATTGCGGCTGATCAAGGTTCTGCTCCCGAGAACCTTCCTGAGAACAAGCTGTTTGTTCCCCTGCAATTCCGGCTAAGGGTACTCAGGGAGAATCATGACTCTGCACTATCTGGTCATCCTGGCATCCTGGGTACCAAGCACCTCATTTCTAGAACCTATTGGTGGCGTGGGTTGCTTAAAGACCTTAAGTCCTACGTCGCCGCTTGTGGAAATTGTGCTAGGTCCAAGACTCCCAGGTCCCGACCAGGGGGCTTACTATGTTCTTTGCCCATTCCCCAGAGACTTTGGACACATATCTCCATGGACTTTGTCCCCGATCTGCCTCCATCCCAAGGCAAGACGGTGGTGTGGGTTGTAGTAGACTGCTTCAGCAAGATGTGCCACTTTGTGCCCCTCAAGAAAATACCCAATGCCAAGACGTTAGCTACCTTGTTTGTCAAACACATCCTGCGTCTCCATGGGGTTCCGGTCAATATTGTTTCTGACAGAGGGGTACACTTTGTTTCTCTGTTTTGGAGGGCTTTCTGTAGGAAGCTGGAGATTGATCTGTCCTTTTCCTCGGCCTTCCATCCTGAAACTAATGGCCAAACTGAGAGGACTAATCAGTCTCTAGAACAATATTTAAGGTGTTTTGTCTCTGACTGCCAAGATGATTAGGTCTCCTTCATTCCCCTCGCCGAATTTTCCCCCAATAACCGGGTCAGTAACTCATCAGGGGTCTCCCCCTTTTTCTGTAATTTTGGATTTAATCCACGGTTCTCCTCCGTTTCACCTAGTGGTTCCAACAATCCAGAGGTAGATGTCGTTCATCGGGAACTGTGCACAGTCTGGGCCCAGGTTCAGAAGAACCTTGAGGTGTCCCAGAGCATACAAAAGACTCAGGCAGATAAGAGACATTCTGCTAAACCCTTGTTTGTGGTCGGGGATCGGGTGTGGCTGTCTTCAAAAAATTTGCGTCTTAAAGTCCTGTCCAAAAAATTTGCTCCCCGGTATATTGGGCCGTACAAGGTCATTGAGGTCATTAACCCTGTCTCCTTCCGGCTGGAGTTACCCCGTCTTTTCAAATACACAACGTGTTCCATGCCTCCCTCCTGAAACGCTGCTCTCCGTCCTTGGCTACCTCGAGAAAACCTCCAGTCCCTGTTCTTACCCCTGAAGGGGTAGAATTCGAGGTGGCCAAGATTGTGGACAGCAGGATGGTCCAAGGCTCCTTCCAGTACCTGGTCCATTGGAGAGGTTACGGGCCTGAGAAGAGGACTTGGGTACCCGCCCGGGATGTTCACGCCAGGTTATTGCTCAGGAAGTTCAATCTTCAGTTCCCCAACAAGTCAGGACCACCTAGGAAGGGTCCAGTGGTCCCTCATAAAAGGGGGGGTACTGTGAAGGATTTGCCTGACACAGCTTCTGTGTCGACGCCCGTGGTTAATCAGCCTGCATCTGTTCCTAGGTCTGCTAGAGTGACTCGATCTGCTATCACTCAGGCTGGTAGGCTGAGGAGTGGGAGAGCCTATCGCAGCCTGGCCAGACGGTTCTAGCTCCCGCCTCTGGTCTACTCATACCTTCATTTGCTGCTTGTCCTTTGCCTATGATTCTCCTGTTTCCTGGCTCTGCTGTTCCTTCTGTTACTATTGACCTCTGCTTCATATTGACCCTGGCTTGACTGACTATTCTCCTGCTCTGCATTTGTTACCACGTACACTCCTGGTTTGACTCGGCTCATCCACTACTCTGTTGCTCACGGGGTTGCCGTGGGCAACTGCCCCACATTCCTTGCTTTTGTGTTCCCTTGTCTTGTTTGTCTGTCGTGCACATATTGAGCGTAGGGACCGTCGCCCAGTTGTACGCCGTCGCCTAGGACGGTCTGTGCAAGTAGACAGGGACTGAGTGGCGGGTAGATTAGGGCTCACCTGTCTGTCTCCCTATCCTGACATTACAGTCGGGTACTGGTTCGTACCTGGCTCTTCCCAGTACCACTGGTGGCGGTGGGTACCGGGGTAATGGGGGTTAGTGTTAGCCTCTCTGCCTGCTAACATTAAGCCTCGCCTTAGTAATGGATGTTGTCAATCAGCCAGCAGCTGTTAATATGGCAGTAATAATAAAGTTTAAAAAAATACAAGGACATAGAAAAAATATTTTATTGAAATAAAAAAACAATCACAACCCTCATTAACCATTTTATGGAGAATAAAAAAAACGCTGTCATTGAAGTAGTCCTCGAATCCGACGTAGTCCAACAACCGAACCTGTAAAATAACACAAACACACAAATATAATTAGTAACACATAAAAAAGCAAAACAATTCTTATACTTACCTTTTCTGGCTCCAGCGCTGGAATCGCAATGTCAGCGAGCTGGTCCATATATCTAATCCTATCATGTGTGATACTGTCTGCTGAGCCACTATATCTAATCCTATCATGTGTGATACTGTCTGTTGAGCTACTGTATCTAATTCTATAATGTGTGATACTGTTTGTTGAGCTACTGTATCTAATCCTATCATGTGTGATACTGTAATGTCGGGGTAAGGAGACAGACAGGTGTGCCCTAATCTACCCGCCACTCAGTCCCTGCCTACTTGCACGGCCCGTCCTAAGCGACGGCGTACAACTGGGCGACGGTCCCTACGCTCAATAAGTGCACGACAGACAAACAGACAAGGGTACACAGAAGCTAAGGGAAATGGGGCAGTTGCCCACGGCAACACCGTGAGCAACAAGAGTAGTGAACGAGCTGAGTCAAACCAGGAGGTACCAAATGCAGAGCAGGAGAGTAGTCAGTAAAGCCAGGGTCAATATGAAGCAGAGGTCAATAGTACTAGCAGGAACAGCAGAGCCAGGAAACCAGACAGAATCACAGGCAAAGCAAGAGCAGGAAATGAATACACACACACACACACACACACACACACACACACACATACACACACACACACACACACACACACACACACACATATTCAGGGGCACAGTGTATAGTACTATTATATTCAGGAGCACGGTGTATAGTACTATTATATTCAGGAGCACAGTGTATAATACTATTATATTCAGGAGTACAGTTTATAATACTATTATATTCAGGAGCACAGTGTATAGTACTATTATATTCAGGAGTGCAGTTTATAGTACTATTATATTCAGGAGCACAGTGTATAGTACTATTACATCCAGGAGCACAGTGTATAGTACTATTATATTCAGGACTACAGTGTAAAGTACTATTATATTCAGGAGCACAGTGTATAGTACTATTATATTCAGTAGTACAGTGTATAGTACTATTATATTCAGGAACACAGTGTATAGTACTATTATATTTAGGAGTACATTGTATAGTACTATTATATTCAGTAGTACAGTGTATAGTACTATTATATTCATTGTATGATACTATTATATTTAGAAGCATAGAGTGTGGCATCATGAGAATTTTATCTTCGTTTACAGGTGCGGAAATGTTGGAAAAGTGAGGAGCCGAAGACATCTGAGCTGTAAACTGCATAAATGGGCCATGCCCAAGAGAAGTCATCAAAGAGGTCTTGACCAGATGGAGAAGAAAAGAGAAAAAGAACGAAAAATAATTTGAGACATCACCTGTGAGGCACTCAATGTAAAAGTTTATTCTCCCTGTGACTGATCAGTACTATAGTTACTGTATGATCTGCAGCGAGATGACGGTTGGTAGCATTCTTTTTTTGTTAAACAGCAACTCCCAAATCCTAACCATTGTCCAGTCTATACTGGGAGTTGTCGTTTTATGTTGTACAAATTTATACAGCAGGGGTTAAACTGAATTTGCAAATGATCTCTCTACTGAACTGTATTTTCTCTGGTGCTGTATATATGTACTGAGCTTGGTTCTGGTGCTGTGTATATATATATATATATATATATATTTATTTACTGAGCTTGATTCTGGAGTTATATATATATTGTACTGAGCTTGGTTCTGGGGATGTATATATGTACTGAGCTTGGTTCTGGTGCTGTATATATATATACTGAGCTTGGTTCTGGAGTTATATATGTGTACTGAGCTTGGTTCTGGCGTTGTATATATGTACTGAGCTTGGTTCTGGGGATGTATATATTTACTGAGCTTTGTTCTAGTGCTGTATATATGTACTGAGCTTTGTTCTGGTGCTGTATTTATGTACTGAGCTTGGTTCTGCGGCTGTATTTATGTACTGAGCTTTGTTCTAGTGCTGTATATATGTACTGAGCTTGGTTCTGGTGCTGTATATATATACTGAGCTTGGTTCTGGGGATGTATATATTTACTGAGCTTGGTTCTGGTGTTGTATATATGTACTGCGCTTGGTTCTGGGGCTGTATATATGTGCTGAGCTTGGTTCTGGGTCTGTATATATTTACCTTCTCTTAAGGTAAAAGTATATGTTAAATCTACTTTTACCTTAAGAGAAGGTAAATATATACAGTAAAAACTAAACCCAAAAAACCATGGAGGAATCTCAGTTTTTTCCAATTCACCCATTATATGGTACTTTACATAGTGCCAATAAAAACTATAACTCCTCCCGCAACAAAATAATCCTTCACACACCACTCCATTGATGTAAAAATAAAAAAGTTATAAAGCTCCTGACCACTTCAGTTTCTCAAAGTATTTTGCTTTCTTTCTTCTATATGGCTCACTCTGCTTTTACAGCTAAATTAAAACCGTGCCAGGTTTGTGGCCGCCTAAACAGAAATCTGCAAATATATACGGTACAGCGTCTTCGGAGTTCGGGGGGGGGGCCCAGACCCGAAAAAGTGCCCGGGGCCCATGGTACCCTTAATCCGCCCCTCATGATATGTCATATATATATATATATAAATATATATATATATATATATATATATCAGAAGTTTGGATCGGTGGGGGTCTGGGTGTGATCTGCACCTTCAGCTGCAATCGGCTCTTCTTGTCAGTATGAAGACGGGCTCATAGATGATCTATGTATTCAAACTGATGAGGAGAGCCAATTACAACCGAAGCAGCTCGGCTGGGTGCTTCTGCACTTTCGTTTTAACGATGGTCTCAACCTCCGGACCCCCTCTTCTGATATGTCTTTATGTCAATAATATGATATTAAAAGTTTTGTTAATGTGCAATTACTATTTAGGTGTATTCTAAAAATAAAGTATTCCATCTTCTAAAAATGATAGAAGGGACAGACACACCATACATCATACTCTGAAAGATCCACTTTTCTCTGAGGTCTTTTATATTAGCTTAATATGGCTGGGATCATATATTACATTCTTAAACTCTCCTGGCCAAATGCAGGAGTCTAAAAATAATCTGCCTTTCCAAAAGCCTCAGCAAGTGATCATTCAACAATTGGCAAGAACTGCATTAATTGGTGAAATAGAATAATGAAAGTAGTGGAGAGAATCTTAAGCCATATCCTGACGTGGTGATATATATGTATAAGGAGAGACGAGGGAGACAAGCAAATAGAGCAGTGAGTTATTTGCATGCACGCTGCTTGTAATGATCTTGCTACGCTCTTATCACTGTGGCTATTCCCAATATGTACGTCCCCAGCTCTGTGCTGGCTCAGGAGATCTGTCTCTGTCTAAAACTAATGGACATTTCCTCCTTTTGTCTTGCAGTTCAGCAGAAAAGCAGCAGTGCAAGGGATAAATCAGACGATGATGAGAGAGGTACATCCTTGGGGCACCCAATTTATGCCAAGCCTCGGTAAGGCTGGAACATCTAATTAATTGGTCCCTCTTTGAGGAATGCTGTTCAAGGGCAGGATAGAAATAGGAGACCTTTGTCCCTGCCACATAGAGAACAGTGATGGAAATAAAACAAGGAATTTGCCCAACTGGGTCTGCATATTATTGGATAAAAGTCCAAACAGCAAGACGTGTTCTGTACAACATAAGGAAACACAAAAGGAATGGGCAGTAGACAAATCTCTAAATCTTAATGCCTGCTATTTCCCAATTATGTTCTTTAACAGCATCTATTTCATTTAAGAATAATGATAAATTAAGTAATAGATTGGAAAGTGCATATTCAGAGTTGACTGGACTGCAATAACAGGACTGATTTTACATGTTTAAATGTAGAAAAGTGATGATCAGATAGTTCCACACCATATAATCCTTAAAATGTAAACAAGATAAAGCAGAGATAGTTGGTTTGTCCAGTCCGTTTATTGCTGGATTACACTAATCACATAATAACACTGCCGTATTATAATCCATATTATACAGTGCTATAAGTTTTTATTTATTTATATAGCACCAACATATTCCACAGTGCTGTACAGAAATTGTCATCACTCACATAAGTCCCTGTCCCCACTGGGGCTTACAATCTAAATTTCAAATCAACCTATCAGCTAACATGGGTAAAATGTACAAACTCTATGCAGATGTTGTCCTTGGTCGGATTTGAACCTAGTGCTACAAGGCAACAGTTCTAACCCCTGAGCCACTGTAGTTTGTGTGTCTCTGATACTCATATAAATCTGTGAGAAAAAGAATAGTGGCCGTACTCATTGAAGGCCGTATTATGGAGCTAGGTCCTATAAAGAGCCTGTGTGCCCCTGTATAGGGTCAGAGCATAAGGCTTTGTCATGTGCCTTTAAGCAGAATTTATGGAAGACAAATTTGCAAGGTAGGGTTATTAATGCCTGGATTTTTCCAACTTAACAGGAAAATAGACCCACCCCCCCCCCCATAAAAACCAAATACCTTAAAAGGAATGTAATTTCAAATATATATTTTTTTTAATACACACACACGAATGGTTTCAAAATGTTCTAACAGTACATTAATCTTAATGAAATATAACTGCAAAGTTTATCCATGGTAATATAGCATTTTCTTGTTAGAAATTTTGGAAAAAGTAAAATCTCAGTTCAGATGATTGTAATTTTTGGTTAAGTTCAGGGCAAAACAAAAACCAGCAAGGCAGTTGCCAATTTAAAAATGCTTCTTATCGTATACATGACCATCATGGCAACATAGTGTATAGTTACAGAATTTAATTCTTTTAAGAAAAGCATTCAATTAAAGTAAAATTAATTTCAGTAATTGGTCAACCTCCCAAAGAAAAGAATTTCATTTTCTAATTAGAAAATTCCATAGTCTAATCTAGAGTTTCTCTGGGAACCAGTCTATTCAAAATGTTTTATGTGGTATAATATAAACATAGGAAACATGGTGCTAGGAGATATTTTTGTAGACCTATAATGATTGATGTAAATCACTTCCCTTTAAGAACATGCTTTGCAATTTTTAATGTCCAAAATCACACGTTAAACATCACTTGCTCCGCCAAAAGTGAAATAGGTTGCCCATGAATTATATATCACTAATGCTTGCTTTCATTTTGCAAAACCTTGCTTACTTCTTTAAAATAATCAACTTCATTATATCAAACATCTTTCCATGGTACATTTTTGGTCTACACCACCACACTTGACAACCTCCGCACTTTATTCGGTCTCCAATTTGTGAACTAATTAGACCTAGATCTCCTGATGTCTCAGTCCTGGCAATTTTCTCTAGCCGCCTCTCAGCAATTTCCTCATATATGGGCTCTCAATCTTAGCAAAACTGGGCTCATCATTTTCCCTCTTTCACCTTCCAAATCTAGACATTTCCCTAATGGCCCAGGTCACTGTAATTTCTAACCTTGACTACTGCAACACCCATCTATCTGGTCTCCAACTATCTAGTATCCCCATTACAACCTATTATAAATTGTGCGACTAGACTGATCTACCCTTTCCACTGCATCTGCTGGTCCTGTCAATCTCGTCACTAAATTCCTATAAACCTGAAAATATAAAAGTTTTTGTGTGTTTATCTTCAAATCCCTTGACAACTGCTTCCCCTCCTACATATTGTATCTGCACTTATTCACTGATACTTCCCGAACCATCCTCTTAATTCACTAATCTACTTTTATTGTCAGGAAAACGCCTGTTCCCTTAAGGTTATCATGACTATGGTTCTGGCCTCTCGGCGTGTCTGTTTCAGCTTGAGCCTATCTCTTTTGTCTGTCTTTCTGCCTTCAGTTGTAGAATTAGTATTTATACCCAGCCTCCTCCACCTGTCAGTGTCGTGAATTTTCCAGTCTTCTGGTGTTTGATCAAGCTTCCTACATTCCCTGCACTCCTGATTTCTGGACCCTGTCGATCAGAGTTGTGACAGATTCGAGCTTGCGGTTTTATGTGCACACTCTCTCCCGGAACTCTCCAGCAGCCTTTGGGGAATCGCTTAAATTGCAATTCCATAACACCTAGGATTTCTCCCATGCATACTTTATTCTCTGGTATTCTCTTCTCTTGTCATATTAGAATATCTTCAAGTTTAAATAGTCCCTAAAACTCAGCTCTTCATAAATGCCAATCTATCCAACAATGACCATCGCCAAATATAATTTTTGCCCTCTCCAGTGTTACTCCTACACTGTTGATTAGGTTCTCATTTGAACAGGATACGCTCCTACTCATGTAGTTTATTTTTTTATGAATTTTGTTATAGGGTTATTGCCATCTCAGACATTTATATCTTAACCGCAGGATAAGCAAAAAATATCAGATAGATGTGGGTCCCAGCTCTGGGACCCACTCCTATGTTAAGAATGTTCCCTGACATGTCCTGTCTGCCTGCTAGGCTGTTTCTCTATTTCCCTTAGAAGCGTGCCCAAGTCATTCTCAGCCGTCTCACCAGGACCCCAAATATCCACATAGGTGTGGGTCCCAGAGGTGTGGTGTAGATATGCCATACATGTCAGAGATGGGAATACCCCTTTAAAGTCTGTATCTGTGCCCCTTATGTTAATGCTTACTAAGTAAAGGATTATAATAATAATGATAATAATAATAATAATAATAATAAATAATGAAACAATTCTGAACAGTTTGTATTTTCAAGAAAGTTCAATGTAAGACGGTAAGGTGTGTGTAAACATTATTTACTAAATGTGCCCGTGAAAATGCCTTAAAAAACAATTGATGAGAATCTAGAAATAAATATATGTGGATGGTCTCATTTTGTAATGAATTGCTAGGAAATACAATTGGGCACAAATAGAACAGTGCATCAGCATAATTATTGTATTTCACATTGTATCATGCATTTATTTTATCAATGGTCTATGTGAATACACATTATGTACAGTAACTATGCTCAGTGACTCTGACTCTATAGATGAAGACCTTGCTGCCTCAGTAGGAGAGTAGTAGTAGAGAATATACTGAAGCCAAATAAAATAAAAAAAACAAATAAAATAAGAAGATATGAGCTAAAGGCTGGAATGGAAAATACATAATAAGAGGGACAAAGGGGATAAATTATGCTACTAGAAATTATATTAGCGAAGACCAGGCTGACACAAAAATAGTGTCCTTTAGTGCGGTGATAAGAAAAACAGTTCCTACCAGAAATAGTACTAAGTATAAGGTGGTGCAAAACTGCTGCTATGAATTGTCAATTCAACACAAATTTGAAGTTAAAACAATATCTTAATATTAACTTTAAATGCTGATGTAATCCTGGTAGATGCATAAATTGGTTGCTGACGCTTGACGTCTATACTCGTCATGAGCGGCTGGATGTTGCCACATCATGACAAGCATAAATGTCATTTTGATCCCACGGGCACAGCGTGTGCCTGTGCGATATTGAACAGGCCAACGGCTGTAATACACAGCCGCAGCCTCGCTCTAATGGCGGAGATAAAAAAACTCTGATCTCTGCCGTTAACCTATTGAATACCGCAATCAAACTGATTGCGGCATTCAAAGGGTAGATGAGAAGGGGGACCCTGTTTGATTGCGTCACAGGGAATCAATGTGACACGATCGAGGGACATACCTCATATGGACAGACAGCCCAGGGTCCATTGAAAGACCCCTGGGCTATTTGAACATATTTTCTACATGTGCTGGCATATCTATGTGCTAATACATGAAAGTGTTAAAATCCGCCTATGGGATTTAAAGAGAAAAAATAAAGTTAATAAAAAAAAGTAATCTTAAAAAAAAAAAAAACACAAAAATGTACGCTTAAATGCACATTTTTTTACAATTAATAAACTTTATTAAATATAAGTCCAAATATATAAAATAATAAACACATATTTGGTATTGTCAGGACCGTAACAAAAACAAAACAAAACATAGTGTTATTTATCATGATCGATGTATGCTGTAAAAAAAAAAAAAAAGTGAAAGCTGCAGTCGAACTGCTTTTCAGAATTTTTTGTGAATGTACCATAAAGTACAACTCATCCTGCAAAAAACAAAGTTTCATACAGCTATATCGAATACATTTTTTTTTAAAAATCCTGTCCTCAAGGATAAAATTGTCCATGTCCTTAACCCCTTCCTGCATTTTCACGTATATGCACGTCGGGGAAGACAGCCTGTTCACGCTTTCCCACGTGCATGTACGTAATTCCGATCGCGTGGGCACAGAAGCTGTGCCTGCACAATCACCACGGGAACTCGACTGTGACTGACAGCCTGGCTCCCACTGCAATGGCTAAGATTGAAGAAATTTTCAATCTCAGCCGTTAACCTATTAAATGCCGCGGTCAATAGCGACCGCAGCATTTAAATCAGTTGACACAGGGAGAAAGCTTCCTCTGTCACCAATCGACGGTCCGCAAACGAGATTGCCAGCTGCCGACGGGTTGCCATGGCAGCCGGGGGTCTAACAAAGGCCCCCAGGCCTGCCCTGGCTACATGCCTATTAGGCATGGCCTAATAGATTGCCTGTCAGTTTTAGGCCTCATTTACACGAGCGTGTGCGTTTTGCGCGCGCAAAAAACGCTGCGTTTTGCGCGCGCAAAAGGCACTTGGCAGCTCCGTGTGTCATCCGTGTATGATGCGCGGCTGCGTGATTTTCGCGCAGCCGCCATCATAGAGATGAGGCTAGTCGACGCCCGTCACTGTCCAAGGTGCTGAAAGAGCTAACTGATCGGCAGTAACTCTTTCAGCACCCTCGACAGTGAATGCCGAACACAATATACACCAACCTGTGAATAAAAAAAGACTTTCATACTTACCAAGAACTTCCTGCTTCCCCCAGTCCGGGCTCCCGGCCGTTGCCTTGGTGACGCGTCCCTCTCTTGTCATCCGGCCCCACCTCCCAGGATGACGCCGCAGTCCATGAGACCGCTGCAGCCTGTGATTGGCTGCAGCCTGTGCTTGGCCTGTGATTGGCTGCAGCTGTCACTTTGACTGAACTGTCATCCCGGGAGGTCGGACCGGAGTTATCGGTAAGTCAGAACGTCTTTTTTTTTTTACAGGTTCATGGATTTTCGGAGCGGAAGTCACTGTCCATGGTGATGAACCAGTTTAACGCTTTCAGCACCGTGGACAGTGACTGTCTCCTGACGTCGCGTACCCGAACATTTTTTACCGGTTTCGGTCAAAACGAGTTTGGCCGAACCCGGTGAAGTTCGGTGCGCTCATCTCGAATTTGACACTCCGTTTTGATGTTTGTAAACAGAAAAGCACGTGGTGCTTTTCTGTTTACATTCAGGAGTTTGACAGCTCTTGCGCGAATCACGCAGTTCGCACGGAAGTGCTTCCGTGCGGCATGCGTGGTTTTCACGCACCCATTGACTTCAATGGGTGCGTGAGTGCGCGAAAAACGCACGATTATAGAACATGTCGTGAGTTTTTTTCTGCGCACACGCGCTGAGCGCAATTCACGCATCGTCTAAACTGCCCCATTGACTAATATAGGTGCGTACGACATGCGTGCAAAGCACGCGCGTCACACGCGCGTATATTACGTTCGTGTAAATGAGGCCTTACACTGACAGGCAATAATGCTTTGGTATACTAGGTATACCAAAACATTATATAAGCGATCAGAAGATCGCATGGTGAAGACCCCTAGTGGGACTTAAAAAAATAATTAAAAACAGTTAAATAAAGTTTTTGAAAAAATATAAATAAAAATCGTGAACAGTAAAAATAAGATAAAACCATATTTTTCCATAAAAAGTGGTTTTATTTAATAAAAGTGTAAAAAAAAACATGAAAAATACACATATATGGTAATACTGCGATTGTAACGACACAAAGAATAAAGTTAACACATTAATTCAACTATATAGTGAACGCCGTATAAAAAAACCCCCGCAAAAAACAACGGTAAAATCTTTAATAAAAGTTAATTAATATGTCCCATGCACCCCATTATAGTAGTGATGAAAAATACACCTTGTCCTGCAAAAACCAAGCCCTCATATTGCGATATCAACGGAAAAATATTAAAGTTACGTCTCTTGGAATGCAGTTATGCAAAAATTTATTATTTTTGTTTCAAATATTTCTTATTGTGCAAACGTAGTAAAACACAAAAAACTATACATATGTGGTAACGTCATAATCGGACCGACCCATAGAATAAAGGTAGCATGTTATTTATGCCACATAGTGAACAGCGTAAATTGAAATTGCGAAACAATGCAGGAATAGCATTTCTTTTCAATTCCCTGCCCCCAAAAATGTTAATAAAAGTTAATCAATATAATATATGCACCAAAAAATGGTGCCATTAAAAAGCACACATCTCGTCACGCAAAAAACAAACGCTCATACACCTATGACGACGGAAAAATAAAAAAGTTATATCTCTTGGAATGTGAAGATGAGAAAAATAAAAAACAATGATTGGTCATTAAGGCCAAAATAGGCCTGGTCGTTAAGGGGTTAAAGGGGTTTTCCTCAAATGCATTTCTTTTGTGTAATATAATCTCTTCCTCTTGCTTTTTGAATAATTTTCCGCTTTGCTCTATGGTTTTCTTTGCGGTCGTTCGCTGCCAGCAATGCATGTGGATTTCCGGTTTCTGGGCGGTCTTACAGCCCAGCGTGCGCCAGTAATAAAAATACAAAAAATTGGACATACGTCATACCTATCTCATGTACACAGCAAATGCAGGGGGGAGGGATGAAAAAGTCAAGGGGAAAATGAAGTCAAATCATGTGTGAATGATATGTCGACACAAGACTGTGGGCAGAGTTTTTCTCCTGCACGAGCCTGTGTCAACCGAGTGAGTGAAATGCAGAAAAACCATGGCAGCGCTACTGACAAAAAACATATAAGCGTACTGAAATTAAACAGATGATATATTAGTAAGTTAAATAACCATTTACATAGAGTTTGATGCTAAAAAATGCTAGCGACAGCCAAATGCATGCCGTAGCTCTGAATGTTCCATGCCTGACCATTAAGCGCCTTACAATGACGCTGATTGGCGGGGCAAAATTACTTGCCCCGCCAATCAGTGCCTTTCAACAACGCTAGCGGCGCGATGACGTCATCCCGTCACTTCCATGCTTGAAAGGTGCTGATAGGGCAAGTCATTCTGCCCCGCAAATCAGCGTCATTGAACGACGCGTCGTTCAGCTCCAGCAGACCTGCTCAGAAGAGAGCAGATCTGCATTGACATCGGACGGTGCGGGAACGGGATCATGTGAGTATGTAAAGTTTTTTGGTTTTTTTCTAATAAAACTGTGACTGGCATTATCTATAGTGGGGGCTCTATCTACAGGGGGGGGGGGTTCATCTATATGTGGGTCACTATATACAGGGGGGTCTATATGTGGGGATGTGGGGCACTATCTACAGGGGGGTCTATATGTGGGGATGTGGGCCACTATATACAGGGGGGTCTATATGTGGGCCACTATATACAGGGGTGGTCTATATGTGGGCCACTATATACAGGGGGGTCTATATGTGGGGATGTGGGCCACTATCTACAGGGGGGGGGTCTATATGTGGGGCACTATATACAGGGAGAGCTATATGTGAGACACTATACAGGGGTGGGCTATATGTAGAGCACTATCTATAGGGGAGATATTTTTACGGCACTTTCTACAGGGCTGGGCTATGTGTGGGACACTATATACAGGGATGGGTTATCTGTGGGGCACTAGCTACAGTGTGGCTATATGTAGAGCACTGTCTACAGGGGTGGGCTATATGTGGGACATTATATAAAGGGGGGAGCTATATGTGAGACACTATCTACAGAGGTGGGCTATATGTGGAGCACTATCTATAGGGGAAGCTATATGTAGGGCAGCACGGTGGCTCAGTGGCTAGCACTATTTCCTTGCAGCTCTGGAGTCCTTATGTAGGCACTATCTACAGAGGGCTGTATGTGGGACACTATCTACAGGGGCTTCTATGTAGGGCACTATCTACAGAGGCTCTATGGGGGTCACTATCTACAGGAGGCACGGTGTGTGTATGTGTGTGTGTGTGTGTGTGTGTGTGTGTGTGTGTGGGTGTGTGTGGGACACAGTGTATGGTACTATTATAATCAGGGACACAGTGTATGGCGCTATTATAGTTAGTGGTGCAGTGTATGGTGCTTTATTATATTTAGAGGTGTTGAGAATTGTAACTTCGTTTATAGGTGCAGAAATGTTTTAAAAGTGAGAAGTTGAAGACATCTGAGCGGAAAACTGCAGAAATGGGTCGTGGCCGGAAGAAATCCATCATAGAGGTCTGGACCGGAGGGAAAAGAAAAGAACTAGAATCTGAGATGTCACCGGTGAGTCACTTAATGTAAATGTTTATTCTGCCTATAATCAGTACTGTAGTCACTGTATAATCTGCAGCGAGATGATGGTTGGTATTATTATTTTTTTTAACAGCATCTCCCAGCATATCCTCACCATTGTTCAGGCCATGCTGGGAGCTGTAGTTTTACGCCGTACAAACCTATATGGCAGGTGTTGCACTAAATTGAGCTGTATTTGTTCTGGGGATGTATATATGTACTGAGCTTTGTTCTGGTGCAGTATATACGTATGAGATTGGTTTTGGTGCTGTATATATGTACTGAGCTTGGTTCTGGGGATGTAATTATGTGCTGAGCTTTGTTCTGGTGCTGTATATATGTACTGAGCTTGGTTCTGGGGATGTATTTATGTGCTGAACTTTGTTCTGGTGCTGTATATATGTATTGAGCTTTATTCTGGTGCTGTATATATGTACTGAGCTTAGTTCTGGAACTGTATATATGTCAGAGCTTGGTTCTATTGCTGTATTTATGTACTGAGTTTTTTTCTTGTGCTATATATATGTCAGAGCTTGGTTCTGGATCTGTAATTATATAGGATATATTTAGAATAACAAAATTGCAGGACAGATGGAATTGTTCTCAATTTATTGTATATTTAATGGGAATCTGTCAGGTAATTTTAACCCCTTGAACCGCCATCATGCGGTAATACATGACCTGACAATATTTCCAAACATTCCCTTGTATGTTTTTTTCAGATGCAGCAAAATCTTTAAAATCCACTTTTAAAACAGCGCACACTATATGATAATTACTCATTAGAGGGTCATGGGGCGGTGCCGCTATCCTAAAAAGTCACTTAGTCCTGCCTCCAAATCCACCTTTCCATGTTTGAGTGACATCTCCCTGGCTGATACAACTTTCTTGGATGCGCCATTGCCTTGGGGCACTATACACAAGGGGGGGCTGTGTGGCACTATACACAGAGCGGGGCTGTGTGGCACTATACACAAGGGGGAGCTGTGTGGCACTATACACAAGGGGGGCTGTGTGGCACTATATACAAAGGGGAGCTGTGTGGCACTATACACAAGGGGGAGCTGTTTGGCACTATACACAAGGGTGAGCTGCATGGCACTATGCACATGGGGGAACTGTATGGCACTATTTACAAGGGGAGGGCTGTGGCTCTATCTACAAGGGGCTGAGTGTGGCACTATCTACTAAAGGGGGGGGGGGCTGTGCTGCACTATATACAATGGGAGCTGAATAGCGCTATATACAGTGGGGGCTTTATGGTGATATCTACAGGGGTGCTGTATGGCACTATCTACAAGGGGGAGGTGGGCACACTATCTACAAATGGGGTGTGACACTGTCTATAGGTGGGGCTATATAGCGCTGTCTACAGTGGGGCTGTATGGCACATTCTACAGGGGACACTATTTATAAGGGGGGCTGATTGTGGCACCCTGGGGGGGGGGCGGTCAAGAGTTTGCTATGAGGCCCAGTCTTAACTAGAGGCCCAGTCTTTACGCCCCTGTAAAAGACATCACACCTTCTTGATCTCCAGAATAGTTGATACCTGTGCGACTGATGTCCCTCTCTTTGTATCACTGCCACAGCTGTGCCCTCCTCAGCGGCACGGGCTTGCACCATACAAGCTCTTACAGGGGCATGTGCATGTCAGCTTTTTGGGCTCAGGCGATGGCTGATTTCCTCTGAATATTTAAACCTTCTCAAAACTGCCACACCTTTACTGAGCAGCAAGGTTCTTCAGTCACTGTTTATTTGAGAACGTGTTTCATGACTGCCTTTGGATTGCTGCCTGCTCTGACCTGTATCTGCCTTATCGTGTTGCGTGAATGCCAGCCCTAACCTCACATCCAAGAACAATGCTTCATAAATAGCATCTGCAAGCCGTCACTTCTTACTATTAGAAACTTTTGCGGGGATGTGACCTGGGTTTTCCTTGTGCAAAGTCCATACAAGAACGTGACCTGGATATTCCCTGTGCAAAGTCTATACCCCTGTGTGTTGAAAATCGCAAAATCCCTAAGACTTCGCCCCCTGTTTTTTCCGAAGCCAAATCTAACAGTGACACAATGGGTCCCCGCTCATGTCCATAGGACTGACCATGACCAGATTCAGGTAGACTATGCTGTGGACATAAAAAATTTCTACCCCTATTGGTAAGTTTGCAGTACCTGCATGAGACTTAGGAGCACCACTGTCAAAAGAATCTGCTCTATGCATTAAAAGCTTTTTGCCTTACACTACTGCTGATGTCTAGTATCACCTCAAACGGATTTATCACTACAATATATTGCCTTATTGTGTGGTATATTATAGCTGCAGGTCCGAGGTTCTCTTGTGTCGAATAGCACAAAAAATATTATTCTGCTTGGCTAATAAACCTAAGAAAGTTTACAGCATAAAATCTACTGTATTCATGGGAAGATGAAGATACCAGGTGGGGAGAGGCAGAAGCATTGCTCTCCTTAGAAGTACAGTGAACCCGTAAGTCTACTGTAATTTGTCTACAGAGTTTTTAAACAAACGGCACAATATTTTATTCTGCTGTTTATCACAGTAGCCCCTTGGATCTGTACTTATAATATGCTGCCCTTAACAAAGGCAGTATATTACATTAATAGATCTGCTTTACGTCTCCCCTAATCGGGGTTGCCTATAGCAGTGTTATCAAGCCATATACCCCCTAGTGACAAGAAGTTTTAACCGAGTACCCCTAAGGAAGCAATCAGTTACAGTGCATTTGGAAAGTCTTCTGACCCTTTTTCCTTTTTTCACATTTTGTTATTTTGAGGCCTTGTGCCAAAATAAAAATAAAAAAATCACGTTTTTCTCCATCATTCTGCACTCAATACTTCATAATGACAAAGTGAATACAGAATGTTAGTAATCTTTGCTAATTTGTTGAAAAGGAAAAACTAAAATATTGCATTGACATAAGTATTCAGACCCTTTACTCAGTACTTAGTTCAAGCACCTTTGGCAGTGATAACAGCCTTCAGTCTTCTTGGGTATGATGCCACAAGGTTTCGTTACCTGGATTTGGGATTTCCAAATGCACTTTTTTTAATTTTAGCACAATATAACAAAGGTGAAATATGAAAAATTAAAGGGTCTGAAGACTTTCCGAATGCACTGTATAAGGCGCTGATCACTACTGTCAGAGGCACTCATGCAGATTCCATCAGATTTGACGGGAAGAACAGCGCAGCATGCCGTTTTATTCTTTCTGTGAAAATGATAGACTGCGACAGAACCCTGAAAGACCCCATTATAAGTAAATAGGTCCCCTCTGTAGTTTTGCTCTCTGTTGTGTGACAGATCCAGCATGATTTATGTCCAGAATATGGGAATAAAAAACGTCAAGGGCGCCAAAGCGTGCCGTGCACATTTTTTTCCTCATGCCCCACCCATTTATATAGGACAAACCCCTAGCTGACAGCATTTGAATTGCAAATAGTACATATGCCTACTTTTAGCAGGCCTCTTAAATTAGTACAGACCGCACATAAATCCTGGCCAGACCCCCCTTTATACAAACTTCAGTTAGACTCTACTTTACACAGATCCCCGTTTATACAGACTCCAGCCAAAAACTTTGTATATACAGACTTCAGACCAGTCCCCCATTTACAGGCCCCATATTAGACCCCCTTAAAAATTGCAGACCCCCGATAAGACACCCTAACATTTAAAAACCCTAGATTAGACCACCTAAAATTTAAATATCCCAATCAGACACCAGATCAGACCCCCTAATAATTGCAGACCCTAGATCCGACCCCCTAAAATGTTCTGATCCCAGATCAGACTCTGCCCCTGATCTGTATAAATGGGAGAATCATGATAAAAGCAGCAGTAGCAGCCGAAACCTCACAACAGTGGCAGCGGCCAGACCCTAACAGAGAAGGCAGCGGCAGCAGTGGAACCAGAGCAGGCTTTTTGAGCTGGGCGGCTCTTAAGAGCTGACGTCGGCTTGCATGTCAGTGCCCTAGCAGTCAGCAATGAAAAATTGCTGGATGATAATGTAGTCTTAGATTTTCTCCTTTTAAAAGTACTCATGATGGACCCTCTGACTATGCGTACCGCAGGTTGAGAACCACTGCCCACAGCTTTGGGGCCTAGAAGATGTGCTCCATTACAATAATAATTAAAATAATAATCAAGTCATGCATTTTTATATAATATTTCTACTTCATTTAGACTAGCATGATAATTCTTTAGAAACATATGACAGAGAAAAGGTTATTTTGTGCGTTAGCCTTACCAGGTAGTCTTGACATTTTTTAATGTCATCACTTTACCAGAGTAATCATTATTTTTACATTTATGCTAATTAATATGGACAGATTTTACTGAAAAACAGCAATGACATATGATCCTTAATAAAATTAAATCTCTGGAACATTATTGATTTCTTTCTCCTCTGTAGTGTAATTGTCACTTAGTTCAGCAATTTGGGGTCAGACATTCTGCAGCATGTAAGCTTTAACCGTTTCTTGTTCTAGAAAGCGTTGTATTTCCTGAAATTTACAGCAGACATTGTCCCCTGTAGTTACCAATAGTCTCTATTATTCACCCCTTGAGAGCTCTGTGTATGAGTGATTTTATAGTAGTTACAGAAAATCTAAAAATAAATGGCATTTTTTTTCTCCTTAACCTACAGTCACCTGATACCAGTCACAAATGCTTTTATTTTACATTTCATATTTGTCATAATTATATTCTTCATTCTTGCGGGAAGGCTCACTTTCTAGAATGAGAGCAATAGAAACAAGAAAGGAAAGAGAAAATGCCATCATTGTGAAAATGCCATTACAGTCAAATTACTTTCTTTTATTCATCATCATTCTTTTAAAATACAACTATAACTTTTGTATATATAGTATGCACTACTTTTAATTGCAGGCATTACAATTCCGAATGATCAATTTTTTTCATTAGATACGAAGAGTATTGGGTGCAGATGCATGAAGATACATTTAAGGCACATTCAGATGTGGAGGAATTGCAGTTGAATTCCACATCGGATAGTGTCCGCAGTGGAAATCTGCAGCAGTCGGTTTTACATTGGTTTCTATACCTTTCTAGGTAATTAGTTCAGACTTTGCGGAAAAAAGCTGTGCGGAATTTAGGCGGCGGTGCAGAATTTTCACTCCGCAGCATTTTGTTGTGGAGAAGCAGGGGAACTTCACTGGGTATTTCAGCCTTTGCAATGCAAAAACTGAAATCTGTGGCAAGTCCGCTGTGATATCTGCAACGTCTGAATTTCCTGTCAAATATGCAGATGTTGCTGCCAATTCACAATGAATCTGCAGCAGCATTTGCAGCGGAAAAATTCTGCCACGTCTGACCATGTCCTTAGAAGAAAGAAACATAGCTTTATAAAATGCAAGAACGTTTGTCTCAATATGGCCACCTTTAAAATTCATGCTGTGGCTGACTTGTACACAATTGACATGTTACAGTTTATATATGCACAGTTTATATATATATATATATATATATATATATATATATATATATATATATATATATAGATATATATATACTAGTAGAAAAAAGGCAGCACTCTAATTCAATGTTCAGGTTCCAGTAATGAAGGGTGCCAGCTGATAGTCCCGATCCAAAGACCATACGTATATCCAAGAAGAAAATTCAGCAGCACTCCAGTAATCAAGGTGAAAAAAAGGTGAAATTTATTGTGCCAACATGGCAATGCAACGTTTCCGTCCCACCTTGGGACCTTTCTCAAGCATAGTGATACATACAAGTTCAGTGATTTCTATAGTGTGTATCCAATCAGTGTCGTCAATCTCATTAAGAAAATGAGGTTGATATATACATCTTAAAACAACGTGATATAAACAAAGAAAGAGTATCGAAATGACATAAGTCGATACATATAGTGAAAACAATAAGTTGATGTTAAAAACAACATAAAACATACATTTCTTATGCAAGAAAATACAAAATTCCATAAATCACAATATTCACCAGCTGGGTGAAATACGGAGACTGCACGACCACTTAACCAATCAGAATGCAGGTATTGTTGTTAGACGTATAACACTTGTCATTCACAGCCCGTATCTGTCCGGCTCCACTGCGCATGCGTCGGATCAGTCCGGACCGGATATGACGTCTCGCTATAGTAACTAGGATACCGATCGTTAATAAACAGAGTCCTCTCAGCATTCGGTTTGGTCGATCAGTATAACCCGGAAATGACATATCGCTTCAAGAATTAAACATATCGATCCTCCGAAAAGACCATTGCGTATAATACAGGTAGGAAATATAAATCAAATAAGAATATTGCTCATCTTGTCTTTACACAGCACCTACAGGGTAAATATACCCAAATGTTATACCTGCATGGAAATAGGCAATTTACCGCACATCATAATTAGAGTGTCAAAAAGCTCATTCATGGTAATATATAAGAAAATAACCAATAGAATCCACACGAGGAAGACGGGATCCCGATCACATTCCGTGTACGGCAGTCTCCGTCATTCAGGTTCGTGGAAAGAAACGCACACAACATCGTGTACGCGGTCCCAACCATATCGCCTATAACACGTGTAACGGACTCACAATATTTTAAAATCATAAAAATAAAAAAGAGAAAAGATGTGCCGTAAATACAACCCAGTCATGGGAAAGGAAGAAACTAATAAAATATCAAATATGCTGAGAAACAGACACCTTGAGCAAGAGAATACTTCAACCACCTCTCCATTTCAGATATAGCTAATATTGGTTTATCATAATATCAATGAAGTCGATCTGAAGTGGTCCTGCAGTCCCATGTTTATCTACAATAGAAGATTTTTTTATTAAAAACATGTCAGGTTCATGTATCACACATTATCTTTTTAAAGAGGAGAACATCACCAGAAGTCGAGACACAACAGAAGGTAACAGACTTTGTATTTTCTTGCATAAGAAATGTATGTTTTATGTTGTTTTTAACATCAACTTATTGTTTTCACTATATGTATCGACTTATGTCATTTCGATACTCTTTCTTTGTTTATATCACTAAACCAGAACAAGAAACAAGTCACGACCAGGTGTTTGAAAAAATACAAATAATCTTTATTAAAGTCAATTAGACACATGGAGACAACGTATAACACTTAGACATAATAAAATGCCATGGACCCTCGAACACAAACACTATTTGTTTATATCACGTTGTTTTAAGATGTATATATCAACCTCATTTTCTTAATGAGATTGACGACACTGATTGGATACACACTATATAAATCACTGAACTTGTATGTATCACTATGCTTGAGAAAGGTCCCAAGGTGGGACGGAAACGTTGCATTGCCATGTTGGCACAATAAATTTCACCTTTTTTTCACCTTGATTACTGGAGTGCTGCTGAATTTTCTTCTTGGATAGATATATATATATATATATATAGATATATATATATATATCTATACAAATATATATATATATATATATATATATATCATAAGCCTTTGTGAGTGCTGCCTATTTACTGCTTTTTTCTTATATATGTGTATATATATATATATATATATATATATATATATATATATACACTACCATTCTAAAGTTTGGGGTCACCCAGACAATTTTGTGTTTTCCATGAAAACTCACACCGATATTTATCTAATGAGTTGCAAAATGACTAGAAAATATAGTCAAGACATTGACAAGGTTAGAAATAATGATTTTAATTTCAAATAATATTTTTCTCCTTCAAACTTTGCTTTCGTCAAAGAATGCTCCATTTGCAGCAATTACAGCATTGCAGACCTTTGGCATTTTAGCTGTTAATTTGCTGAGGTAATCGGGAGAAATTTCACCCCATGCTTCCAGAAGGCCCTCCCACAAGTTGGATTGGCTTGATGGGCACTTCTTGCGTACCATACGTTCAAGCTGCTCCCACAACAGCTCTATGGGGTTGAGATCTGGTGACTGCGCTGGCCACTTAAATTCAAAAGCATACTTGTGGTATATCACAAATACTTGAGAATTTGACAAATAACATCATAACTAAATTTCTTCTAGGCCAGGCTGTAAAAACTTTTGAATGATTTGTAATCATCTTGCATGAGCACTTTATGACCAAACATATGTGTACACCCCGCCTTATTATTAAAATCAGGTGTTTCAGCTACACCTATTGAAAATGAGTGGTGCCATATTACTGGAAACTGACTTGTGATGGATATCGAAAGCAGTCTTGTGCTGGATTATCAGAAGATGGCTTGTGCTGGATTCTCGGAAGCTGGCTTGTGCTGGATTCTCGGAAGCTGGCTTGTGCTGGATTCCTGGAAGCTGAACTGGTTATGAACACTGGAGTCGTCACAGACACTGGAGTTGTCACTGACACTGGCAAGGATACTGAACTTGTCACGTACACTGGACACGGTTACTGGACTCATCATGGGCACTGGGCACGGATACAGGACTGACACGGACACTGGACTCAAGATACAGGACTGGACACGGATACTGGATAGTCACAGACACAGGCTACAGGGAGCTGGATACGGAACCTTCACAGACTAACTCTTGGTTAGAACTAACATTGGTCAGGCACTGAGGAAGTGGGCAGAGTTCCTTAAATGTTCCAGGATGTGCTGGGATAGGCTGGGGGCAATATTCCTGGTGCTATGGGCATAGGTCAGGAGCGGAGGAGAGAGCAGAGAGCGCTGGCGATGCAGATAAACAAGCTGGCGGTCGCTGGGGTGAGTGAGACCCGCAGTCACCGGTGCTACACTTCTAATGATTTTTATTTTTTTTACCTTTAAAGAGGCTCTGTCACCAGATTTTGCAACCCCTATCTGCTATTGCAGCAGATAGGCGCTGCAATGTAGATTACAGTAACGTTTTTATTTTTAAAAAACGAGCATTTTTGGCCAAGTTACGACCATTTTTGTAGTTATGCAAATGAGGCTTGCAAAAGTCCAAGTGGGTGTGTTTAATAGTAAAAGTCCAAGTGGGCGTGTATTATGTGCGTACATCGGGGCGTTTTTAATACTTTCACTAGCTGGGCGCTCTGAAGAGAAGTAACATCCTCTTCTCTTCAGAACGCCCAGCTTCTGACAGTGCAGATCTGTGACGTCACTCACAGGTCCTGCATCGTGACGGCCACATCGGCACAGCTTGAAACAGTATTACATAAATATCTAAAAAATATCCTGGTACTGAGAGAGAAATGCAATGCAGTGTGATTTATGAAAGTTTAGAAACTAATGGTAATTTCGGACACTTAGGCCTCATGCAAATGACTGTAGCTGTGTGCACGGTCCGTGATTGCGGCATGGATGCGGCATGACATGTGCTATTTTTTTTTGGGCCGGTCTGCGCTCCCGGCCAATGCACGGACTGTGGAAACCACGGTTGTGTGCATGGGCCCATAGAAATAAATGGGTCCGCACACTTCTCTTGTGTTTTCAATTTAGAGACAGATTGCTCCCTTGGATAGTATTTTCAAACACTGGGACAGACAGGCAATGGATACACAGCTGCTCACCTTGTGCTGTTGTGTTAAGACACAACAGCTGTAATGCACATTTCTACAAATATTATGCTGGAGAAGCTGCACACTCTAGGTAGCCACTCTAGAAAGAGACTTTTTCGGGACATATCTGATATGTTTTTTAACCCTTATTCTATCTTCTCTAAAATTTATGCACATAGATGAAGTTGAGATTGCATTTCTTCTTGGTGTATTGACGGACGTAGATATTATGAGAACTTCACTTCTGGACAAGATTCACAAAGATGTCTTATGTATAATTTTTTATAATATATATCTCCATACAAATAAATCCTTTTCTTGTTAAAAAGTGAGACATATAAAGATTCTGTCTATGTATTTTCAGTCTTTTATATAACATTATAAAAAGCATATTTATTTTATTAATGTGTTGCACTATAATAATCTCAATGTTTTTTTGGATACATCGGAAGCATATGTAGACAAATGCACTATATATATATATGGCCACATAAACACATACGTATATATCAACACACTTTTCCCATTTGATTTTTCACCCATTTATTATCATATTTATTTTTTGCTCACAATCATTACATTTTCGTCTAGTCACACACTTTCCAATATCATAATTTTTGCACACACATATATGTTTTTCACATGCACACACCAATCACATATACATTTTTATTATTTCATATCTATTCTATTTCCTTTATTGTATTCACTTACACCGCATATGTTATCCGTATGACAGACTCTTTGTCTTAGCAGATTAGCGATTATTTCATTTTTCCGTCTCCCTTGAAGCATCTCCTCTCCAAACATGTGCATTTTTCAGCATGTGTCCAATCACGTTTCAGAGATGAATCCACCTACGAACCACAGATAAGCCGGGCACTTGCGAATCAGGGAGGAGTGTCCGTGATGTCCTACGGTCTCGTGTCTCTATCTGGATGGGCGGAGTCGGAGTGACGTTATCGTGGCCCTGTCCCTGGCCCCTCCAGATGACGCGACACCGGAAGCACATTGTCAGACATCTTCGTACCTGGCGTTTGTCGCGGTATAGAGACTATCCCCTCATAGTTTGCCCTTAAACTTCTCTCTGGCATGATTGGACAATGCTTATGTAAATAGCAGCTTCCGCTGGAGAGACACATACAGACTTATGGTAGTAGATAAATATAGGGCCTTAAATACATGCTTGTGATCTGCCAAAAAGGCATGTCAGGGAGTGAGGGTCAGAGTTCACACGTGATGACACATAACTTAGCAAGCTTACATCGTAACACTCTGAGGTCCCTTTCTGCCACTACTGAAATTTTAGTTAAAAGTGCAGATAAAGGGGGAGGTAGTAATTCAAGATAGTCTGACATACATTGCTGAGACGAAAGGAATATTTTTCACATACACAGAACTATTCTACTTTATCATCTGACGCTACAGTGTTTTTTGCTAGAGAATATAGAAATCTAATTGAAAAAACTGCACTAAAATGTATTCTAACAAATAATGAAAGACAATATATGACTGTATCCAACCCTAGATTAGCCATCTACTACCATCTACCAAAAATCCATAAAGATCACTCAAACCCACCTGGCCGCCTAATAATATCAGGGGTCAATTCATTCACATGTAATCTTTCGGAATATGTAGATCATCAACTTCAGAAATACGTTGTTGTGTTACCTTCATATCTAAGCGATTCGGTCAGCCTCATTATACAATATCTTTTAATCTTCTGGATTTGAATGTGTCAGCCTCGATGTGGCAACGTTATATAGCAATATATGTAAGAAAAAGGGTTTAGAATCTATATATTGTTGTTTGACCCGAGACTCCCTTTTGCTTTCCATGCTAAAGTAGTTTATTCCGGATGACATCAGCTTTATTTTTATTCTTAATTTATTTCAATTTGAATCCAAAATTTGTTATTAATGAAAGATAAAGCAATAGGCAACTGATTCGACTTTAGCTTTGCCAATATATATCTAGGTGAGTTTGAGTGAGGACATTTATTTTAAGCATTAATGGACAACGTTGTACTTTATAAGAGAAACATTGATGATCTTGTGTTGATCTGGAACGGATCCAATGAAAGTCTTCAGGTAATAATTTCCTATTTAAATGATAATGATTGGAGTTTCGGCTTCACAAGCACCATATCTGAAAAATCTTTTGAGTATTTAGATCAAGTGTTAACACAAGAGGAGAAAAGAGTCGTTACAAAAACTTTCTTCAAATAAGTAGATTGCAATAGCCTTTTAAAATTCAAGAGCCGCCGCTATAAAAAGTGGAAAACCAACATCCCATTTGGACAATTTAACAGAACTAGACTTAATTGCACAAAAGATTCTGACTTTAAACTACAAGGGGAAATATGAGGGGGTGTTTTAGCAAAAAAGGATATTCATTGAACCTTATTTCAGCGGCCAATAAATTGGTTTGTGAATTAACCCAAAACTAATATAGTCAACCAAGGATGAAAGCTGAAACTAGAACTGGCAACATAATTTTGCGGCAACTTACAATCGCTCTCCTATAGTGATCCGTCAAATTTCCTAGATAAGTATTGGCCAGTCCCTATTTAAAACACAAATCCCTAATTGCCCTTGACTTTCCTGGCTCCTAGTAAACTATTCTCTATTAAAATCAAAATGCTAGTTAGCACAATACCTCACTCTTTAAGTGTAGTAAGAAACTTTAAAGACTATGTACAACTTTGAAAGGCAGAAAAATGTTTGAAATAAAAAGGTGTATCAGTGTGTTTTGTGTAACTTTGTAAATAATTTTTATTAAAAATAATTTTCACTTTTTTAGAAGCAGCTGCTCTGTATTATCTATGCAGAGCAGATGTATCTAGCGCTTTTCACTGAATCCGTCAGTCCCGTGGACCTGATGGCTTTAGTGACAGGAGGTCCAGTGCGTCTGTGACACGCAGGATCCACCTGTCAACTATCACATCTAAGTTATGAACACGCAGTTATGAGTCACGCAGGGCCCGCCAACACTGAACTTGTCGGGTCTGCGGGACTGACGGATTCAGGGAATAGCGCTAGATACATCTGCTCTGTATTGAGAATACAGAGCAGCTGCATCTAAAAAAGTGAAAATAATTTTTAATAAAAAAGATTTACAAAGTTACAAAAACACACTGATACATCTTTTTATTAAAAACAATGTTTTGCCTTTCTAAGATTTGCATAGTCTTAAAAATGTATCCAATCTCGGTGCAAATGTTGCAACAATTTCTCCTATAGGGTACATACATTTCAGAGTACTATCAGAGTATGTTCACACGCTTAACCAAAAACGTCTAAAAATACAGAATACAGAGCTGTTTTCAAGGGAAAACACCTCCTGATTTTCAGACGTTTTTTAAGCCACTCGCGATATTCGTGGCGTTTTTCGCTGTGTTTTTTACGGCCGTTATTAGAGCTGTTTTCAATACTGTCAATGAAAAACGCCTCCAAGAAGTGACCTGCACTTCTTTTTTGCAACCGTTTTTTACGCGTCCGTTTTCCAAAACGGTTGCGGAAAAAAGCGGCCCGTCGGAATCTGCTTCCGATTTTTCGGCCATTTTTCGGCCGTTTACGGCCCGAAAAACGGCCTAACATAGGCCGTGTGAACATACCCTTACAAAGAAGAAATTTACAGTTTCCTCTTTTCTTTATTGAAGATTCAGATAATTTTCATTATACAAGTTAGATAACATTGGCCCATATATGCTTAGGTATATCTCCAAATGTATTCACTGTTAGAGTTAACGCGTCTTTTTTCACACACATGTACGCACAGCTGTAGGACAGTTTGTTTATGGTGTTTCCATGCCAACTATCGGCGCAACCGGTACTACTTACAATCAAGTTCTTTTTTCTGCTGCTTTGTTCCTTTTTTATCTGAGATGAACCTTGGCTTTGGTATCTAAAGGATGTGTTATTAAGCCCTCTAGAGCTTGTAACGTCTATGACCGCGAACCGTCGTCCTGACTTAACCTCTGTCTGAGCCTCATCTTAGCCTGAATCCACCGCTACTGTCTACATTGCCTCTGGACTATAGACATTGTTTTGTACCTGTTTGGCCAGCTGCTATCCCGCTATGCCAGTGGCGTAACTAGCGCTGTAGCAGACGTAGCGACTGCTATGGGGCCCGCCGCCCGCGAGGCTCCGCTAGCAGCCGCTATGGCTGCTACAGTGCGACGCCACTGGACACTACGACAGAGCAGGGAGGAATCTCCCCGCTCTGCCATTATAGGGGTTGTTCCTACAAAAGACATGTATCCCCTATCCACAGGATAGGGGTTACATGTGTGATCGCTGGCAGCGATAAGGAGAACGGGGGACCGAAAGTCCCCCGAAATTCTCCATGACAAACCTCGGACTTCCAGGGTCTGTGTCGGCAGCTCTGTAGAAATGAATGGAGCGCCGGTCGCGCTTGTGCGTTAACAGCGCTCCTTTCATTTTTATTGTGCTGCGTAGACCCCGTAAGTCTGTATGGCATTATCTACAGGGGGGGTCTGTATGGCATTATCTACAGGGGGCTGTATGGCGCTATCTACAAAGGGGTCTGTATAGCGTTATCTACAGGGGGCGCTGTATGGAGTTATCTACAGGTGGGCTGTATGGCGTTATCTACAGGGGGGCTGTATGGCATTATATACAGGGGGAGCTGTATGGCGTTATCTATGGGGGGGCTGTATGGCGCTATCTACAGGTGGGCTGTAGATAACAGAGGGGTCTGTATGGCGTTATCTACAGGGGGTCTGTATGGTGTTATCTACAGGGGGGCTGTATGGTGTTATCTACAGGGGGCTTATGGCGTTATCTACAGTGGGGGCTGTTTGGCGTTATCTACAGAGGGGGCTGTATGGCGTTATCTATAGGGGGCTGTATGGAGTTATCTACAGGGGGGCTGTATGGCACTATCTACAATGGGGTATGTATGCCGTTATCTACAGGGTCACTGTATGGCGTTATCTACAGTGGGGGCTGTATGGCATTATCTACAGAGGGGTCTGTATGGCGTTATCTACAGGGGGGCTGTATGGTGTTATCTACAGGTGGGCTGTATGGTGTTATCTACAGGGGGGGCTGTATGGCATTATCTACAGTGGGGGTTGTATGGCGTTATCTACAGAGGGGTCTGTATGGCGTTATCTACAGGGGGCTGTATGGCATTATCTACAGGGGGTACTGTATGGAGTTATCTACATAGGGGCTGTATGGCGTTATCTACAGGGGGGCTGTATGGCGTTATCTACAGGGGGCTGTATGGCGTTATCTACAGGGGGAGCTGTATGACGTTATCTATGGGGGGCTGTAAAAAAAGGCACTATCTCCCAGGGGGTGTTGTGTGACACCCAGGGGAGGGGGGGGCACCAGTCAAGAGTTTGCTATGGGGCCCAGTCTTTCCTAGTTACGCCCCTGCACTACGCGGTACGGCCCAATGGGTCCACACTCAGCGCAGTGACAGTACGCTCAGGCCATGGACCCCGCTGGTCAATTCAAGGGCCTGTCACCCTCCCAATCCATGCAGGCAGACCTGCAGGACCTGCAAGCATGACAGGATCAACTTCTTGTGACAGTAGACTCCATGGCACAGCAGCTAGAGGCGCTAGCTGTTTACTTCTCTGCAGGGGATTTCTTAACTAGTGTCATATCCACTTCTCCCTGCACGCCAGAGCATTTCCTTCAGATGGAGCCAGGATCACCTTCATTATCTCGTTACTTGCTGGCAAGGCACTGCCGTGGGCAAACCCAATCTGGGAAGGACAGGGACCCGAGACCCGAGACTTCCAGGGGTTCGTGCGGTTATTCCACACTCTATTTGAGTAGCCTGGACGAGTCTCATCAGCAGCTACTGCTATGCTGAAACTTCGCCAGGAGGATGCCTCCATTGGCAAGTACACCATCCAGTTCCAGACCCTGGCAGGAGAGCTGTCCTGGAACAACGAGGCATTGGTAGCTTCCTTCTGTCATGGCCTATCATCTGAAATCAAGGACATACTTGCTGCTCGGGATCTACCATCTACCTTGGACGAGCTGATTCTACTTGCCACCCGAGTAGACATGAGGCTCAGATAAAGATCCCAAGAGGTTAGACAAGAGAGAAGGCTTAATAGACTGACGCCCAACTTCCAGCAACCCCTCTTGCCTTCATCTACTACTCCACCCGAGGTCCCGATGCAAGTGGATCGGCTTAAACTGTCTGTTCAGGAGAAACAGGGCAGGTGCACTTCTGGACTCTGTCTTTATTGCGGCCTTGCTGGCCATGTCATGCGTCTGTGTCCCCAGAAGCCAAAAAACTCAAACGCCTAGGATTGGATGGAGAGACAACCCTGGGTGACACAGCATTTGATAGAGAACTCTCCTACAAGCTGTTCATCCATGTGACCATTGTCGCTGGCGAGAAGGCCCCATCGGTCTCTGCCTACCTGGACTCAGGCTCTGCAGCCAATTTCATACGCCAAGACCTTGTGGATCTTCTTCACTTGCCCACTGTCCTTCTGGAGAAGCTGTTGGTGGTTGCTTCGGTAGATGAACTGCCGCTGCCTGACCAATATTGTCTGTGACCAGGCCGCTGAGGCTTCAAGTGGGAGCCCTTCACTCTGAGCTCATCTCCCTGTTTGTCCTGCGCAAGGCCGTCAACCCGTGCTGCTGAGTTTGCCTTGGCTCCGTCTACACGCCCCAGTCCAGGATTGGAGTTTCTTCCAGGTACCAAGGTCGGGCTGTCTTCCAAGAATATCTGGCTGAGGGTGCCATCTTGCAAGTTTTCCCCCATGTTCCTCGGACCCTTCGAGATTCTGCTGCAAATTAATCCCGTCTCTTACAAGCTTTGGCTGCCTCCTACCCTCAAGATCCCAAACTCCTTCCATGTCTCTTTGCGGAAGCCTGTAGTCCTGAACCGGTACTCCAGGACTCCTAGTTCCGCAGTGGCTCCTGGCGGATTGTCTGGTACTTTCTAGGTGAGGTAGATCCTGGCCCCCAAAGAAAGTAGGAGGAAGGACGTTTTATTTGGTGGATTGGAGGGGATTTGGTCCAGAGGAGAGGTCTTGGGAGCCAGAGGAGAACATCGATGCTCCTGTCCTCGTGAAGAAGTTTCTCTCTAGCCCCAAGAAGAGGGGGCGTAAGAGAGGGGATACTGTAACGTCTATGACCGCGGACCGTAATCCTAACTTACCCTCTGATGGCCGCGGCCATGGACGTGTGAGTTCTCGGCGGCATCTCCCTCCTGGGAGACGCCAGCACTCACTTTCTGGTCCAGACACTGTCTCCCGCAGGGCGCGTGCGCCTGCGCATGCACGGCCTTAATGGGCCAGTGCGCGCACAGTTGCAGAAAATCTGCAATTAGCCCAGAATGCTGCTGGACTATAAAAAGGGCTCTGCCCTCTTGAACATTGACTGAGCATTGTTGTGTTACCTAAAGTTTGTCATTGCAAATGGTCTCCTAGTGTTTTCCAGTTCCCAGTGTTACCGGTTCCTGCTGCCTGTACCCTGTATCCTGTGCTACCGTGCCTCTGTGCCGTCAAGAGTTGGAGTCGTGTTGTGTCTTCCACTGCATCTATTGTGTCACACCCCGCCGGGTGTCTGTCTACTGTCGGAGTCTCATCTTAGCCTGAATCCACCGCTACTGTCTACATTGCCTCAGGTACCCTTTCTGGACTATAGACATTGTTTTTTACCTGTTTGGCCAGCTGCTATCCCGCTACGCGGTACGGCCCAGTGGGTCCACACCCCACGCCGTGACAGAGCTCTACAGAAATATATGGAAGCTTCGGGATTGAGAGTAGCACAGATATGGTGATGCCTTTGTAAATGCTTGTACTCATCAGTTAGACCTCATGCCCACTTCAGCTATTTTCTTCAGGGTGCTATCCATTTTTTTTAACAGATAGCACTCTGACACATTTATTTCTATGGGGCCATGCACACTTCCATTGTTTTAACGGTTCCGTGCGTCCTTTACGTCAAAAGTAGAACATGTCCTACTTCTGTCCATTGTTCAGTGTCCTTCTCAGCCATTGAAGCCTATGGGTCCGTCAAAACAATGGACGCCACACGGAAGTTATCCGTGTGCCGTCCATTTTTCACGGATCTATTGCCAAGCAACGGCAGGGCGTGCCAAAGTTCCCTGTATTCAACACACAAGAAGGATTTTAACGGACCGTTTAAAAGGGAAGACAAACGGAAGCACAATGTCTGTTTAAAACGGAACAATGAAACGGATGCAGAGTGACAACGGAAACCACATGGATGTCGCAAGGGACACACGGATCCATTTTAAATGGACGTGAAAACGGTGAAGAATGTGTGCATGAGAGGTGAAATGGAGGACCTAATGGTAAGGACCTGGATTTTCATTGCCTGAAAAATGTACTACATGAAATTGAGGGAATCCTGCTGAGGAGATACCCAGGGAGCTGGTTATGTGCTACCAGATAAAGCATCTGACTTACTTTCTATTGGAAGATTACTTAAGGTAAGACAGGCCGAGTCTTGAATAATAAAGTCAGGAACATAGAAGAATTAACAGAAACAGAAGCCTGGCAAGCAAAATCAAGGCAAACAAAGAACAGGAACAACTAGGAAGTCGGGGCCAGAAGCACAAGAATGAGAAGGTAATTGGAAACAAGAATTCAGAACCAGTAGTATAGAATCAACTAATTACTTATTACCAGGAAGGAGCATTGGAGCATAGGGGCCCAGGAACAAGCTAGTTATAGACACACGGACAAACCACACAAAATGGGAATTGACGTCATGTGGAAGCAATCACACAAATGATGCAGTCATAGAACAAACACAAACCATAAGACTAGATTCACAGGTGTCAGATTTTGTTAGAAAAATGTTGCGACTAAAAATAAGTACCATTCAGCTGAATGTTGCAGAAATAATCCTATTCAGATGAATGGAACTGATTTTCTGTTGCAAAAACTTCTGCAGCAAAATCTGCCGCATGTAAATCCACGTCAAGGGCTGATTCAGACGACCGTGAATTGCGTCCGTGCAGGTCGCGTGGTTTTCATGCGGCACGCATGGACCAATAGAAGTTAATGGGCCAGTACAGACAGTCCGTGCTTTTTGCACAGCGTTTGTCCGCTGCGTAAAAAGCGGGGCACGTTCAATATCTCCGCGTATTTCGCGCATTACGCACCCATTGAAGTCAATGGGTGCGTGAAAACCACGCAGGTCGCACAGAAGCACTTCCGTGCAAACTGCCTAATGATGGCGGCTGCGCGAAAAGCACGCAGCCGCGCATCATATGATGCTGCCTCACGGAGCAGGTAAGTGGCTTTTGCGCATGCAAAACGCCACGTGTTTTGCGCACACAAAAACGCCACGGTCGTCTGAATCGGCCCTAAGGATGATGCAGGTGGGGTCCACAGGCTGCATGTACAATACCCCTGGAGGAAGGTAACTTTATAGTTATCACTTGCATACACACTAGAAAAAGATTCAATATGCCTTTGTCTGAATGACACCTCACCACTTAGGGAAGTTGTCACTGACTATATAAGTCAATTTACTTTCCAACCCCCAGTTAACTTCGTGCCTGACAGATGGCCCATATTCACCCCTCCCTTTTCCCTTGCGGAGAGATATTAGAAATTTTTACTGGGCACCCATCCATGGTATCCCCCTCTTTGGGTGGTTTGGCCCATCTGGGCTTGTAGTTACGCTCCTCCCCATTCCTTCTGCAGTAGCACAATCGACTGTCCCAGAATAATAAACGTCAGGGGATTACCTCGTTCAGCCTCTTTCTTGCTACCTGTATTGGAGATTCCTGCTCCCCGACCCCTTTTGTTTGAGATTTTGTAGTATTGTTTAATGACATGCTCTGATAGCTCTTTCCTTTGCTGTAGTTCTTTTTTTATATATGATTTATAACAATTTACAGCTGGCGGTTGATGGTTGAGAGCATTTCATGTTGAGTTAATGATGGCGGACTCGCCCACTTGGAGTCTAAGTGCCGGCTTATCGCTTCAAACCCATCGACTGTTCAAAGAGATACGTGAAGGGTATGTTGGAAAATTTAATCAAAGCTTTAACCGACCCATGTACAACAAAACGGATATTTGTGCGTTGTCTCTTTATTTGCACCGGTGGGGAAGCGGGAGGGCCTTAAGGTATGTAATGTCATGATCACTGCAGTCATGTTTGCGTTTTATAATATCATAATGTTATAGAAACATTTTTTTGTGTGAAACAATTTTTTCAATCACACTTACACTTTGAATGATGGCGTAAAAAGTAATACATAGATAGAAACAGGGAATTCATTATAGAGAACTTATGTGGTAACATTTGTTTTTCATATTTCTTTAGTCATTACTTCATATATCATGACCATACACTTGGGGGATGTATGATCGTCTGCTAAGATTTCAGCAGTTTAGGGCTATTATGTTTATTTTACAGGTCTCCATTCTGGGACTGACCTGTGGTACAATTATATCCCTTGTGTGAACGTACCATATCTCTATGTCATCATTGCACTGAAGATATAAAACACATGTTGCCCTTCTCTACAGATAGAATCAGCTGTGAATCAGTGACTCTTTTTGTAACACTTCAAAATATGAATAATCATCCTGACAAGTCATTCCCCAGACTTGTTCAATGTGGCAAGCCTAGAATGACTGACAACTAGAGATAGGATCTTATATTAGGCTATTAAGCATCTTATTTTATATTTGCTAGAGTTAAAAATGTTTATTTCAAGCAGTGTGTCATATTATGCTACATAGTTTTCCACTATTTGGTGGGATAAAATATTGGAAAGTAACACGGCATACATAAAGTAGTATAAGTGCTGCACAGAACTGATTTAGGGATGATGTGGGGGACATGTGGGTCATGTGGACCATTTAACCACAAATGTTCATTAAGGCAGTGCAAACATTCTGTTGCTAAAACCCTACAACTGTACTGCGCATGTGACGCCAATAAAAGCAGGAGGCATGCATTGAGGTAAAAGGACTATGTAAGAGCTTAGAAGATGTGCCTTCCAATTCTTCAATCTGAGGAGTGGGACCAGAAGAGGATTTTAAGTGACAGCAGTCCTAAATGTTAGATTGGCTTTTGGAGAATTCAAGGCGGTATGCTACTGCTAGGTCCAGGACTTGCTTGGTGGTGTATACCTGGACAAACAAGTTGTACATTTTCAGCATAAATAAATTTTTACGGGACAATTATTTCTATAACTACTCAGAAACATCAGAATCTCTATGATAATTGTTACATGTTAGGCCTCATTCGGACGTGGTGGAGTCAAGAAACAGTGACTGAAGCTTAAAAGCTTAACATTTTAAAAAGCTTAAAATTTTTTAATAAATCAGTGTTTTAGTTTATTTTGAACAACTTTTGAATTGGATTTTATTAAAAAAAAAAAACTTTTTGAGATAAAGCTTCTATGTATCCTATATACGTATATAAGCTGTATCTTGCCGTCAAAGCCGAATTCATCAGCTCTGTAGGACAGTCGGCTTCAGTGAACGCTGGTCCTGCGTGATCCAGCTATTATCGATCTCATTATCGTTCACTGAAGCCGTCAGTCCTGCAGACCTGACGGATTCGAATGTGACCGCAAGTTACAGCTTCTATGTATACATAGAAACTGTATCTCAAAAAGTAAACATTTTTTTTTAAATAAAATTAATCTCAAAAGTTGTTCAAAATAAAATAAAACATTTTTTATTAAAAAATGCTTCAAAAGTGTACATAGCCTTTAAGATCCTACAGTTGCAAACTTTATAGTGAAACAATCTTTTTTTCTAATCTATTTTTATTTTCTAGTTGTATATTTTTTTATTCAATTTTCTTTAAGTGGGCACCCATCTTGCTCAGTCTACTGCTCTGAGCTGTGAAAACGCAGTTCAGAGATTTGCTTTACAGCAGCCAAATGTGTTAGGGGAAGCAGTGCTGCACCCTCTTCATCTGATTGGCGAGGGTCCAGGCAGTCGGACCCCGATCCATCAGCTATTGATGGCCTATCCTGAGGATAGGCCATTCGTTTTTAGGGGCTCGACAGTCCCTTTAAGTCTACTAACTGGTAGGCTTAAAGTATATGATCCTGTCTGCTGGGCCCTGTATCTAAGCCTACCTTGAGGTGTGATCCTGTCTGCCGGGCCCTGTATCTAAGCCAACCACATGGTAGGCTTAGATACAGGGCCCCAGCAGACAGTAATCTTGTATTGTATAATATTGCTGTCTGCTGGGGCCCTGTATCTAAGCATCCTACCATGACCACATGGTAAGCTTAGATACGTGGCCCATGTGTGATCCTGTCTGATGAGCCCTGTATCTAATCCTACCACATGGTAGGCTTAGATACAGGGCCCCAGCAGACAGTAATGTTATACTGTATAAGATTACTGCCTACTGGACCCTGTATAAGATTACTGCCTACTGGACCCTTGTGGTAGGCTTAGATACAGAGTCCAAAAGACAGTATCACACATGGGCCCTATATCAGCCTACCACATGTGTTACTTATGTTTTTTTGTTTGTGTTTTTTTACAGGTTTGGTCATTGGACTACGACAGATTTGTTGACTGCTTCAATGAAGGCTTTTTTTCTTCTCAATAAAATGGTTATTGGTTGTGTGTTTTCTAATTAAAAAAAATATATTTTTCTGTGTATTTGATTTTTTTTAAACGTCATCGCTACCGCCTTAGTAATGGCCGTTGGCTGATTCACAGCATCCATTACTAAGGCGGGGTTTAATGTTAGCCGGTGTAGAGGCTGACACTAATCCCCATTATTACCTCAGTACCCACCGCCACCAGGGTTTCCGGTAAGAGTCGTGTACGATCCAGTATCCGACCATCTATATTGATCGTCGGGTACTGGGGTGACTGCAGGCTTGTATTATTAGGTTGGGAATGCCCAAAAACAGGGCCTTCCCACCTTGGTAATGCTAGCCTGCTGCTATGTTGTATCGGGCTGGTTATGAAATATAAAATAATAATAAGTGGAAAAAACTATGTGGGGTTCCCCCATTTTTCGTAACCACAAAGATACAACATAGAAGCTGCAGACTAGCATTACCAGGGTGCAAAGACCCACTGTTTCTGGCCTTACATAGCCTAATAATACCAGACTGCGGCCACCCCAGTATCTAACCATCACTACACTTGGCTCTTCCCGGTTCCCCTGGTGGCGATGGGTAACGGGGTAATAATGGGGGATTATTGTTAACCTTTTCACTCGCTAACATTAAGCCCCGCCTTAGAAATGGACGCTGTCCATCAGCCAGTGGCCATTACTAAAGCGGTAGTAATAAAGTTTAAAAAAATACAAAGACACAGAAAAAATATTTTATTGAAATATAAAAAAAACACACATCCCTCATTAAAGGGAATGTGTCGCTAGAATTTTTTTTTCAGTTAAACAGTTAGTATTTAAGTGATTAAACATTGTTTTAATTTTTTTAATTTTTTCACAAGTCAGGAAATATTATAAATTATATTCTAATTTATAACATTTCCATGTGCTGGTCACTAGATGGAGCAATTCCCAAAATTGCAGCATTGCAATGTGGTAAAGCAACCTCATTGCTTTATGCTGCAAATTTGGTGTAGACACACACGCTCTAGTGAGCTCACACAATCCCCCCTCCCTTATCCTGGCTAGTGCCAGGAGAAGGAGGTGGTTGAATCTTCTAATCCTCCTACACTGTGCATTCGCTCAGAAAATGGCGGCACACAGTGTAGGAGGATTAGATATAGTGGTAATCAGACAGTATAACACGAACATAATACACACATCACATACACAAACATAACTTACCTGCTCCTGCCGCCGCTGCTGCCTCCGATCCTACTCCTCGCGTCTTCGCTGCCTGGAACATATGTCCGGAAGCCGCGACCGGAAGTAGTCATCTTACTCTCCGGTCCACATGAAAATGGCGCAGGATGTCGCTCTGCCGAAGACCTTCCTTTTGGACTGTGTGGGAGCGGCGCATGCGCCGTTCCCACACAGACGGCGTACGCTATAGTGAATGGAACGGCTCCCGTTCGCATTCTCTATGGGGATGTATGTGCCGTATTCCATCTCTGTATGTGTCGACACATACAGAGATGAAAAAAAAATGGCAGCCCCCATAGTGAAGTAAAAGTAAGAAAAAAGAAAAGAGTAAAACACAAATAAATAAAATTTATTTTAATAACATACTAAAAGCAAATTTATATTCAAAAAAAAATTTCGCGACACCCTTTAACCATTTTATTGGGAAAAAAAATTTCATCATCGAAGTAGACCTCGAATCCGAAGAAGTCCAAGAACCAAACCCACAAAAAAAATTTGTAACACAAAAAAAGGCAATGCAAATATTATCTTACCTTTCCTGGGTACCGCGCTGGAGCCGCAATGTAAGTGAGCTGAGCCCTATATCTAATCGTAACATGTGTGATACTATCAGCTGAGCCACTGTATCTAATCCTATCCATAGCTATAGGGTCAGAGGTGCTATAGATATGCTGTCTCCTGTATACACATATACATACATGCACACACATTTTTTGGGGGGTACATATGTATTGGGGCTATTGCCCCTGACGTTTTAAGACCTTAGTGATGCCCCTGGCTGCTAGGGCTGCATCGTTGGGTCACTTAGGAGAAAGCTGCGGGCCGTCGGCCATGAGAAGAAGTTGGGAGGGAGGGCTCAAGAAGAACTTTTGCATCGGGGCCCATGAGTCTATAGCTACGCCCCTGACTGTGATGTATGCCACAGCAAAGGGATGCGTTTTTTTTGCGGGATGCCTCGACTATGCTTTTGAAAAAAATGTATACCGACAATTACCTGCCTGACGGAAGCCAAAAGGACTTATTCCACTGATGATTTTGCATAAAATCCACAACAAATCTATAATGAAATCCACATGTGTTACATGCTGATTTTGGTGCTAATTTCACCCTATACATTGCAAAAATGTGAAAATCTGCAACATGCCTTCATTTCCACGTGGATTTTGTACACTACATGTGGATTTGGCTTGGTTTCAAAGCCTTGTTACAAACAGCAAAAATATGTTTTGAGGTAAAAAAGAAAAGCATTTCAAGTAATGGAAAGCAAAACTAAGCTTTAGGTTTGGGTGTCAGGGAGTGGCACTGGTACTATAGCGTACATAGAAGAAATAATGGATTCTACTAAATATCTATCAATCCTGAAAGGAAATGTCCCACATTTAATCAAGCAACTGAAGTTAAAATCTGGTCGGATATTACAACAGAAAAATGATCCAAAACATACTTCAAATGATCACTAACAGTATTGTGTAGAATTTTTTTTAACTATATATAAATACTTTTTATATGTATAAGTAAGTGGCATAAAGGGTCTCAATTATTAATGCAAAGCTTCAGAAGCTGAAAAAGTCAATTCAAAACTTTCAGAGACATATAACAACAATCAGTCAAACTTGAGGCAGCGTATATGTCTTAGATAACGGATAGCCCTACTTTTATATCCCAGCATTCCCCAGTATTGTGTGATTAACATAGCTCTTACACTGATCCATCAAAATATCCTGACAATCTCTTGCAAGCCCTTTTATATTTCAGTTTTCCACTTGTGTTTTACTTTTCCCAAAAGGCTGATGAGTTATAAAGTCTCTCTCCTCCTCGTGTTTGATTTATAGACTAAGAAGCTTGGGCGCACAGATCTGTCAGCCGGAGAAGTTACTCCAGCAGTGGAGGTTAATGGAACAGTAAGGTTAATGGTGCCTAATACTTCTTGGTGTTTTCATACTGCAAGCAGCCCAATAGAGAGATTACTGTTCAGCACAGAGAATTACAATTCTCATCACAGAGTAATCAGCTTAGAAGATCTTTCCAGTGCATACTGAGTGATATCAAACACTTGGACAGTCACTTCATTCACAGCCCCCAGTGCGTCTGTCCCATTGTATAGAGAACACTTCTCATGTGACAGATGTCAAGGATGAGCACAATATATCAGTCAGTGCTAATGTTCTATCCATAATATATTTAAGACAGCAGCCTCAGTCAAAGAATTTCAATAATAGCAAAAAAGAAAATAAAATCCTTGAAAAAGATAGGAAATACTATATGAGGGAACATTACGATTAAGAAGAAATACCAAGGTCTATGGCTCTATTTAGAGATAGGATCAGCTATATGAAAAAATGGAGGATTATTCATTTACTTGGTTTTTCAAGACATATAAATGCAGATTATATCATGAATACTACTGTATATATATATATATATATATATATATATATATATATATATATATATATATATATATAAATATTATATGTATATATATAAATATATATATATATATATATATAAATATAAAAATATTGTATATATATATATATATATATATATATATATATATATATTTATCATTCAGCTTAAACGGTGTGTAAACATTTGCATCCCTTTATTCATTGCTAAAAATACATTTAAAATGAAAAATAAAGCAATTTTGCAAATTGTCTTGATTAAAAATAGTATACTGGTTTGTATTTACAGCTTTTATGCAGATCTATGTGTCTCCATGTTACAGACTACAAACTAACCCTGTATTGTCAGATCCTGCAGGTATGTTTTACACCCTTCGCCTACAATTCATAGATTAAGAAAATTGTCAAATGGAAGAGACACAAATGCATAAAAGCCGTAGACACAAAATGTTGCCTCATTTTTTTTATTTTAAATCCATTGGATCAATTTAATATGGTTGCAAAACTGCCAAATTCTGGTGTCCCTGATCATCCCCACCTCATCATGGAAAAAGTTAAAAACTATTAAAAAAAATATTGCTCAATTTGTTTTTAAATTATATCTAGGATACGAATTACATTAAAATAGACACTGTACAAGTCAATTTCAATGTTAAGACTTAATACTTGAATTAAATACATACTGGTTCATCATCTTGTTTTTACTATGACATGTTTTATGCTTAAAATTATTCTGTGCCCTGGTGACCTCAAAATCCATTTTATGCACCCAAGGCATAAATAGGATATGATTGGCATATTTTCCCTACTTCAAGTATACCGTTAAAGGAAATGTGTCAAGTAGTGGTGGCAGGTTCAGTGTACATGTGACAGCTGCCTGTGCCAGGAGAATCCAATTATAAAACTCTCTGATAATGGTGATTAACACTGGTGTCATTGAGAATAAACCCATCAGCTGGCTGCAAAGGCATTCCAGCCCCTCCTCCACAGAAACCTGTTACATTACTGGTAATGGATATACTCAATACTGTTTCTCGTTATCAAAAGTCATCTCTTTTATTTCACGTGAAAGGGTCACTTTGCTCTTTTGTCCTCCTATACAAGCTTGAAATTACACAACATCTCTTTTAATCATGAGCAACAGCTGACCTACAGAAACCAGGAGATTCAACAATAAAGGTATAAGATTTCACTTAAAGAAGAACTACAAAATTATATATATTATATTATATATATATAAATTATATATTCTACTCTGGTTAGAGCCTGTTTGTGCTGTCCTCTGAAGGGAGTAGTACACACCATTGTAGGAAATCTTCAATTTCTTGGCATTTTCTCGCATGGAATAGCCTTAATTTCTAAGAACAAGAATAGACTGTCGAGTTTCACATAAAAGCTCTCTTTTTCTAGCCATTTTGAGAGTTTAATCGAACCCACAAATGTAATGCTCCAGATTCTCAACTAGCTCAAAGGAAGGTCCGTTTTATAGCTCCTCTGAACAGCAAAACTGTTTACAGCGGTGCTAACATGATTGCACAAGGGTTTTCAAGTGTTTTCTAATCATCCATTAGCCTTCTAACACAGTTAGCAAACACAATGTACCATTAGAACACTGGAGTGATGGTTGCTGGAAATGGGCCTCTATACACCTATGTAGATATTGCATTAAAAACCAGACGTTTGCAGCTAGAATAGTCATTTAGCACATTAACAATGTATAGAGTGTATTTCTGATTAATTTAATGTTATCTTCATTGAAAAAAACTGTGCTTTTCTTTCAAAAATAAGGAAATTTCTAAGTGACCCTAAACTTTTGAACGGTAGTGTATGTATATATATATATATATATATATATATATATATATATATATACACTACCGTTCAAAAGTTTGGGGTCACCCAGACAATTTTGTGTTTTCCATGAAAACTCACACTTATATTTATCAAATGAGTTGCAAAATGACTAGAAAATTAGAAAATATAGTCAAGACATTGACAAGGTTAGAAATAATGATTTTTATTTCAAATAATAATTTTCTCCTTCAAACTTTGCTTTCGTCAAAGAATGCTCCATTTGCAGCAATTACAGCATTGCAGACCTTTGGCATTCTAGCTGTTAATTTGCTGAGGTAATCGGGAGAAATTTCACCCCATGCTTCCAGAAGCCCCTCCCACAGGTTGGATTGTCTTGATGGGCACTTCTTGCGTACCATCCGGTCAAGCTGCTCCCACAACAGCTCTATGGGGTTGAGATCTGGTGATGTGATGTGTCTGCGCACAAATGTTATAAAATAATTATAATGGCAATCTGAGGATGCATATAACCTGAGGGTGGTCTCAAGAAGGCAGGCATCGGAGCGTGTATATCGTGAGTACACAGACACTCAGCGGCTGCAATCTAGTGAAGGAAGATCACACTCATTTTAGGATAAGGGGACGGGGGGAGGTCGCTGTCCGCTATCAGCAGTCAGCAACCACCAACCAAGAGATAGCACTGGCACTTGTATACGTGGGAACCACATATACGTGTCTTAGTGCGTTCCCAAAAATCCCTAAGGCAACGATAAGTGTATAAAAAGGACATTACTAGAAACAACCTATGTCATAATGGGTCCAAGCAATAAGAGGGTATGCATGGCTATAGCCAACTCATGACTCACTCAGGTATAGATGGCAACCAAATAATTACAAAAATAATGCAGTAAAACACAATCACATGGTGACCAGCCATACAGAAGATACATAGCGGTGATTCAATGGGTCCACAGGGGTGATATCCAAGTAGATGTAACTTCATCTATAATAAAAAAAAGAATGATTAGTATCAAGTAAGTGAAGTTCAGTTATCATGTCAATATACGGATGGTGGTGTCAAATCGTACCACCGATGAGGACCAGTGCGAAGGGGATCTATACTAAACTACCTAATGCAAAGTCTACATTCAAGCCATTTGGTTTAAGAGTGTCAAGCCTCCCTATCCATTGTAACTCCCTTAATTTCAGGAGCTTGGTCCTATCACCACCCCTTCTAAGTGGAGGGATATGATCTATAATCCAGAATCTCAGTTGTTGTTCAGTGTGTCCAGAGTCAGTAAAATGTTTAGATACAGGAAGATCCAGTTTTTTCTTCCTAATAGTGTACCTATGCTGATTGAGTCTAGTTTTAAGATCCAAAGTGGTTTCACCTACATAAAGGAGTTTGCAGGGGCATTGGAGAGCATAGACCACAAAGTCACTATTACATGTAAGGTAGTGTCTAATATGGAACAATCTTCCTGTAGTGGGTGGCTCCAAGGTAGATCCCTTATGCATCAAATTGCAATTGACACAACATAGACATGGAAAGCAGCCTACTTTGGGTTTAGTCAGATACATCTGCTTCTTCATTTTTATCGGACCGATGTCAGCTCTGACTAGTTTGTCCTAAAGTCTAGGGGGTCTACGATATGAGAATAATGGTTGATTAATGAATTCAGTGACCTGTGGAAGACAATTACCCAGAATAGGCCAGTGACGTCTAATGACATTAGCAATGTCATTACTCTGTTCGGTATAGGTTGAAACAAAGGGGATGCGATCCATTCCAGACCGGGGGCCTCTAGATTCAAGGAGTGTACTTCTGTCTAAGTCACCCACCCTTACTATGTGCCTATTTAATAGTCTCGTCGGATAGCCACGTCTCTTAAAACGATTAATCATCATGTCAAGTGTTTTCTCAGTGGTGACCACATCACTGACGACTCTCTTGACCCGCATCAGCTGCCTGGTAGGTAAACTCTCTACCATCTTACGTGGGTGACTGCTAGAGAACAAAAGCAGATTATTGCAGTCAGTGGGTTTAACAAAAAGCTCAGTGGTGAAAACATCATCCTTGATCCTGACTAAGACATCAAGAAACTGTATTTCTGTGTCTGAATAAACCAGTGTGAATTTAACCCCATCATCCATCGAGTTCAGAAACGTATGAAACTCCTGCAACATTGCAAGGTCTCCGGTCCATATCAGAAAGATATCATCAATATATCACCACCATTTGACTACATGTTCAAAATGGTGGGATGTATAGACATATGTCTCTTCTAGGGTACGCATGATAATGTTGGCATACATTGGGGCAATGTTTAACCCCATTGCAGTGCCCTGTAATTGCAAAAAGAAATCATCCCCAAACAGAAAATAATTACGTCTCAGTATGATGTTCAGTAGCTGTAAAAGAAATATGCGACAATCAGATGAGAAGCTGGACAAATTCAAAAAATGTCTACAGCTTTTAGACCCCTAGTATGATCTATAACAGTATACAAGCTAGTGACATCAAAGGATACAAGTAAGGTATTTTTATTAGCTGGTACAGTAATTCCCTCAAGTTTATTTAAAAGATCAGAAGTATCCCTGATGTATGAGATAGCCTCAACAGCTTGCACCCACACTTATTCCGGTGCTGCTGGACTTTCTGTTTTGCTATATATATATAGTTTATATATTGTTAGTTTATATATATATATATATATATATATATATATATATATATATATATAAACTAACAATACACAAACAGTTGGACTGTGTCTTTTATTGAGCACATTAGGGCAGATTTACTACCATGTCTGCATCTACAAAAATGCACCAAATTCTGGCGCAATTTCGCACATTTTGGCACATTTTTTTTAGAGTAATTTAAAAACAGATGTTTTATAAAGTGACTTTTATATAGGGTCTACAAAATAGCTGTGGCCTAGCGAGAATGCGGCATGGCTTTAACTTGCACCAAAATGTGCCAATCTAAGCCAACCAAGTGTTGGTATAAGGAAAAGAAAAGTGTCTAACATATCTAGCCAAATTGATCATACAATGTGCGCTACTGTGATAAATTTGTCACATCTTCAGACTGCCTGATCTAAGTTTACATAATCTAAATCTTAGATGGTTTAATAAATATGCCGCATTGAGTATGTTTACAGTGCAGGGAGAAAAAGTTAAGTAAGTGAAGCCCTGGATTTAATAACCTGTAGATCCCCATTTAGCAGCAATCACCTCCACCAAACATTTCCTGTAGCTGCAAATAAAATGTGCGCAACAATGAGGAGAAATTTTGGACCATTCCTCCCTGTAAGGGCACGTTCAGACGTGGCAGAATTTTTCCGCTGCAAATGTTGGTGCAGATTTGGGGCAATTATGCAACGAATCTGCAGCAACATTTGCATATTTGACAGGTAATTCAGACGTTGTAGATATTACAGCGGACTTGCCACAGATTTCAGTTTTTGCATTGCAAAGGCTGAAATCTGCAGTGAAATTCCGCTTCTTCTCCACAACGTCATGAGCAAGCTGCGAAGGGAAAATTCTGCACCCCAGCATGATTTCCGCACAGTTATTTTCTGCAACGTCTGAACTAACTTTCCTAAAAATATATAGAAACAAATGTAAAAAACGGCTGCTGCAGATTTCCACTGTGGACTGTCCGCAGTGGAATTCAACAGCAATTCCGCCACGTGTGAATGTGCCCTAAATGTGTTTCAATTCATCAATATTCCAGGATGTCTTGTCTTCACAGCTCTCTTCAGTACATGCCACAGCATCTCGATAGGGTTGAGGTCTGGACTGTCACTTGACCATTCCAAAACGTAAATCCTCTACATTTTTTTAAATCATTCTTCGTTAATTTTCTTGTGTGCTTTCGGTCATTGTGTGGTGGATCACCCAACGTCTCTACAGCTTGAGGTAAATGTTTTTAACACCTTTGAATTAATTTTTCCCCAAATGATTGCAAGGCATCCAGGCCCTGAGGAAGCAAAGCAGCCCCAAACCATGATATTCCCCCCTCAACACTGTGCAGTTGAAATTAGGATTTGGTGTTGGTGTGCAGTGATCTTTTTCCTCCATACATAGTGTTGTGCGTTGGTACTAAAATTGTGTCCTTCCATGAACACTATTCTTGTTTAGGGTTTTTCTAATAGTGGACATGTGAACAGAGGTGTTTTATAGATGTAGAGTTTTCAGTAGGTCTTTTTCTGTTACCCTTGGGTTCTTTCTCACCTTCCAAGATTTCTCATTAAGTACTTGAAGTGATGTTAACAGGACATCCACTAGTGGGAGTAGAAAAGTCCTGAACAGATTTGTCAGTAGCCAGGCTATGTGTGCCTTTATTTAATGGGCATAGCACTTGTGAAACCCACTCTTCCAATCTCATCTTCTTAATTGAAATACCTTTTGTCGATTAGCTGTTGGAAAAGTCATTAACACAGAGGTTTACTTACTTTTTCTCCCTCCACTGTGCATGCTTACTCAATATGCTCATTAACCCCTTAACAACATGCCATGTACATGTACATAGGGGAAGTATGGAGCGGGCTCATGGGCTGAGCTCGCTCCATACATAGCAGGTGTTGGCTGTGTAATACAGTCGACATCTCACTGCAACAGATTGAATTAAAGATCACTTTGATTCTTCCCATTTAACCCCTTACATGCCACTATTAATTGCGACCGCAGCATCTAAAGTGTAAGAATGAGGGGGGCTGCCCCCTCCGACATGCCATCGGCCCCCTGCAACGCGATCGCGGGGTGCCGACGGTCGTCATGGCAGCCTGGGGGCCTAATGAAGGCCCCCAGGTCTGCCATCTTTGTACACCTATTAAGATTTATGAGACTGTCAAAATCTCTATATACTGCAATACATTAATATTGTAGTATATAGTGCAAGGGATACAATGATCGGTGATTCAAGTCCCCTAGGGGGACTTCTAAAATAAAAACAGTTAAATAAAGTTTTTCTTTTACTGTAGCAAAAAAGAAAAAGTTAAAAAAAAACTTTTCCCATTATTTTCTCTTAGGTAATGTTAAAAAAAAAAAGAAATGTTAATGTAATGACGGGGTAGGGAGACAGACAGGTGAGCCCTAATCTACCCGCCACTCAGTCCCTGCCTACTTGCAACGACCAGTCCTAGGCGACGGGGTACAACTGGGCGACAGTCCCTACGCTCAGTAAGTGCACGACAGACAAACAGACAAGAGTAAACAGAAGCTAGGGAAACGGGCAGCTGCCCACGGAGACACCGTGAGCAACGAGAGTAGTGAACGAGCCCAGTCAAACCAGGAGTGCACGAGGTACAAAATGCTGAGCAGGAGAGTGGTCAGTAAGCCAAGGTCAATAACAAGAAGAGGATCAGTAGATCTAGCAGCAGCAGCAGCAGCAGAACCAGGAAACAAGCAGAGCAGAATCACAGGCAAAGGAGGAACAGGAAAAGCAGGTATAAATAGACAGTGGGCGGGAGCTAGCTCCGTCTGGTCAGGCTGTGATAGGCTCTCCCACTCCTAAGCCTGCCATCCTGAGTGGTGGAACATGGAGACAGTCTCACAGACATAGGAGCAGGTGCAAACTGATTACCCACGGGCGTCGACACAGAAGCTGTGTCTCGCAGATCCTTTACAGTACCCCCCCTTTTATGAGGGGCCACCGGACCCTTTCTAGGTGGACCTGGTTTATTGGGGAAACGAAGGTGGAACCTCCTGAGCAATACCCCAGCGTGAACATCCCGGGCGGGTACCCAAGTCCTCTCCTCAGGCCCGTATCCTCTCCAATGGACCAGGTACTGGAGGGAGCCTTGGACCATCCTGCTGTTCACAATCTTGGCCACCTCGAATTCTACCCCCTCAGGGGTGAGAACAGGGATGGAGGTTTCCTCGAGGGAGCCAAGGACGGGGAGCAGCGTTTAAGGAGGGAGGCATGAAACACGTCGTGTACTCGAAAAGACAGGGCAACTCCAGTCGGAAGGAGACAGGGTTAAGGACTTCAATGACCTTGTATGGCCCTATAAAAAGGGGAGCAAACTTCTTGGACGGGACTTTAAGGCGCACATTTTTTGAAGATAGCCACACCAGATCCCCGACCACAAACAATGGGTTAGCAGAACGTCTTCTATCTGCCTGAGTCTTTTGTATGCTCTGGGACGCCTCTAGGTTCTTCTGAACCTGGGCCCAGACTGTGCACAGTTCCCGATGAACGAACTCTACCTTGGGATTGTTGGAACTACAAGGTGAAACGGAGGAGAACCGTGTATTAAACCCAAAATTACAGAAAAAGGGGGAGACCCCTGACGAGTTACTGACCAGGTTATTAAGGGAAAATTTGGCGAGGGGAATGAATGAGACCTAATCATGTTGACAGTCAGAGATAAAACACCTTAAATATTGTTCTAGAGACTGATTAGTCCTCCTTGTTTGGCCATTAGTTTCAGGATGGAAAGCCGAGGAGAAGGACAGATCAATCTCCAACTTTTTACAGAAGGCTCTCCAAAACAATGAAACAAATTGTACCCCTCTGTCAGAAACAATATTGACAGGAACCCCATGGAGACGCAGGATGTGTTTGACAAACAAGGTAGCTAACGTCTTAGCATTGGGTAGTTTCTTGAGGGGCACAAAGTGGCACATCTTACTGAAGCGGTCTACTACAACCCACACCACCGACTTGCCTTGAGATGGAGGCAAATCGGTGATAAAATCCATGGAAATATGGGTCCAAGGTCTCTGGGTAATGGGCAAAGAACAAAGTAAGCCCGCTGGTCGGGACCTGGGAGTCTTGGACCCAGCACAAACTTCACAAGTGGCGACGTAGTCCTTAACGTCTTTAAGCAACCCAGGCCACCAGTAGTTTCTGGCAATGAGGTGCTTGGTACCCAGGATGCCTGGATGGTCAGATAGTGCAGAGTCATGATTTTCCCTAAGTACCCTTAGCCGGAATTGCAGGGGAACAAACAGCTTGTTCTCAGGAAGGTTCCCGGGAGCTGAACCTTGATCAGCCGCAATTTCGGAGACTAAATCAGAATCAATAGAGGAAATGATTATACCTGGAGGCAAAACACAAGCAGGATCTTCCTCCGAAGGAGGGCTGGCCATGAAGCTACGCGACAGTGCATCAGCCTTAATATTTTTAGACCCAGCCCTATAGGTGACCAAAAAGTTGAATCTGGTAAAAAATAACGCCCATCGAGCTTGTCTCGGGTTTAGCCTCCGGGCAGATTCTAAGAAAACCAGATTCTTGTGGTTGGTAAGGACCGTTACCTGGTGCCTAGCCCCCTCCAGGAAGTGGCACCACTATTCAAATGCCCATTTAAAGGCTAAGAGTTTCGGTTGCTAATATCATAGTTACTCTCAGTGGGCGAAAACTTCCTGGAGAAGTAGTCACAGGGACGGAGATGGGTGAGGGACCTGGTACCCTGGGACAAGACAGCACCCACTCCCACCTCGGAGGCGTCAACCTCCACGATGAATGGCTCCATTTTGTTGGGCTGAACCAGCACTGGGGCCGAGATAAAGCACTTCTTAAGGACCTCAAAAGCCTGGACAGCCTCAGGAGGCCAGTGGAGGAGATCAGCACCTTTGCGAGTGAGATCCGTAAGAGGCTTAGCGATGACCGAGAAGTTAGCAATAAATCTCCTGTAATAATTAGCGGACCCCAGGAAGCACTGTAAGGCCTTCAGGGAGGCAGGTTGGACCCATTCAGCCACAGCCTGGACTTTGGCGGGGTCGATGCGGAATTCATGAGGAGTGAGGATTTGACCCAAAAATGGTATCTCCTGCATCCCAAACACACATTTTTCGGTCTTAGCAAACAGCTTGTTTTCCCGAAGAGCCTGGAGCACTTTCCTGACATGCTCAATGTGGGAGGACCAGTCCTTGGAAAACACAAGTATGTCATCAAGGTCCACTACAAGAAATACCCCCAGGTAGTCTCTTAAAATATAATTTATGAAATTCTGGAAGACCGCGGGAGCATTATGCAACCCAAAGGGCATGACAAGGTATTCGAAATGACCTTTGGGCGTGTTAAACGCAGTCTTCCACTCATCCCCCTCTTTGATGCGGATAAGGTTATAAGCCCCCCGTAGATCAAACTTAGAGAACCATTGGGCCCCCTGAACCTGATTGAAGAGATCAGGAATCAAAGGAAGGGGATACTGGTTCCTTACAGTGACCTTATTCAAGTTTCGGTAGTCAATGCACGGCCTAAGACCACCATCCTTCTTCCCTACGAAGAAGAAGCCAGCACCTACCGGAGAAGTAGAGGGGCGAATGTAACCCTTGGCCAGGCATTCCTGGATATACTCTCTCATGGCTTCACATTCGGGACAAGAGAGATTAAATATCCTACCCTTAGGGAGCTTAGCTCCTGGTACCAAATCGATTGCGGAATCGTATTCTCTATGAGGAGGTAACACTTCGGAGGCCTCCTTAGAGAAAACATCAGCGAAGTCCTGAACAAACTCAGGTAGAGTGTTCACCTACTCAGGGAGAGAAATAGAATTTACAGAAAAACATGACGTCATGCATTCATTACCCCATTTGGTAAGATCCCCAGTGTGAGTGCAATTTAGCATCCACTACGCCTTGAGTTCCATCCAGCTCCAAATTAGCTTTTAAAAATCAATTTGTGAATACGAGCAACTCGGAGGAGCAAAAACACACAGACACGTTACTGTATAAAAATGCTTCTACTTTATTCTTATCAGCACGAATATTTATAGTCCGACAATAACAAAATTGTAACAACAAATGAGTCAGAAAGTTTAGATAAAGTTCCACAACTTAATTGGCTCTTAGAGGGGCCGTTCCCTCATCTTCCCTATTATTGCTGCGTAGTGCTTTGCACACAGCACTATGATTCTCCATTTTAATTATTATTATTGCTGCGTAGTGTTTTGCACACAGCACTATGATTTTCCATTTTAATTATTATTATTGCTGCGTAGTGTTTTGCACACGGCACTACTGCCTTAAAGTCCCAGAACATCTACCTTCTAATATAACTAACTTGTAGAAACATATTAGTATATAAGTATATAAGGTATATAGGAAGTATAAAACACTTTGGAAAAATATATTTCCTTTCACATCCTTTTACAAACTCAGGTAGAGTGTTCACCTCCTCAGGGAGAGAAATAGAATTAACAGAAAAACATGACGTCATGCATTCATTACCCCACTTGGTAAGATCCCAAGTATTCCAGTTAAACGTGGGATTATGCATCTGCAACCAGGGAAGGCCTAAAACCAAATCGGACGATTATCCCTGCATCACCAGTACAGAGCACTGCTCCAAATGCATGAAGGCAACAAGGAGTTCAAAAACAGGGGTATGCTGTGTAAAATAACCATTAGCAAGAGGAGTGGAGTCGATACCCACTACCGGGACAGGTTTAGGCAAATCAATCAATGGCATCGCTAGAGACATAGCAAATTCCACAGACATAATATTAGCAGAAGACCCTGAATCCACGAAGGCACTGCCGGTAGCAGACCTACCACCAAAAGAGACCTGAAAGGGAAGCAAGATTTTATTAGGTTTCATATTTACGGGAAATACCTGTGCGCCCAAATGACCTCCCCGATAATCACTTAGGCGCGGAAGTTTTCCGGCTGCTTATTCTTACGCCTAGGACAGTTGTTCACTTGATGCTTGTCATCACCGCAGTTGAAGCAGAGACCATTCTTCCTGCGGAACTCTCTACGTTGTTGGGGGGACACGGAGGCCCCGAGTTGCATAGGTACATCCGAGTCTTCCGTGGAAGAACGAAACAACGGAACATCGGGAGGCATCATGGGGGGGGTCAGAGGGGAAGGCACAAAAAAGTTCAAGTTGTCGTTTCCTGAGACGTCGGTCAAGTTGTACCGCTAAAGCCATAACCTGATCTAGGGAGTCAGAAGAGGGATAGCTAACTAGCAGGTCTTTCAGTGCGTTCGACAGACCTAATCTAAACTGGCACCTCAAGGCAGGGTCATTCCACCGAGAAGCTACACACCACTTCCTAAAGTCAGAACAATACTCCTCAACAGGTCTCTTACCCTGACGTAAGGTCACCAGCTGACTCTCGGCAAAGGCAGTCTTGTCAGTCTCGTCATAAATGAGTCCGAGAGCAGAAAAGAAAAGATCAATGAAGGAAAGTTCAGGGGCGTCAGGAGCCAAGGAGAAGGCCCAATTTTGGGGCCCGTCCTGGAGCCGGGACATAATTATACCCACCCGCTGGCTCTCAGAACCTGAGGAGTGGGGCTTTAAGCTAAAATAGAGCCTACAACTCTCCCGAAAGGAGAAAAAAGTCTTCCGGTCCCTGGAGAACCGGTCAGGCAATTTGAGGTGGGGTTCAAGAGGTGAGGTGGGGGGCACTACCAGGGTAGCATCATGCTGGTTGTCCCTCTGAGCCAGGGCTTGGACCAGGGTAGAAAAGGTATATAGGCCTGTGATTATGTAATGACGGGGTAGGGAGACAGACAGGTGAGCCCTAATCTACCCGCCACTCAATCCCTGCCTACTTGCAACGACCCGTCCTAGGCGACGGGGTACAACTGGGCGACGGTCCCTACGCTCAGTAAGTGCACGACAGACAAACAGACAAGGGTAAACAGAAGCTAGGGAGACACCGTGAGCAACGAGAGTAGTGAACGAGCCCAGTCAAACCAGGAGTGCACGAGGTACAAAACACTGAGCAGGAGAGTGGTCAGTAAGCCAAGGTCAATAACAAGCAGAGGATCAGTAGTTCAAGCAGCAGCAGCAGAGCCAGGAAACAAGCAGAGCAGAATCACAGGCAAAGGAGGAACAGGAAAGGCAGGTATAAATAGACAGTGGGCGGGAGCTAGCTCCGTCTGGTCAGGCTGTGATAGGCTCTCCCACTCCTAAGCCTGCCATCCTGAGTGGTGGAAGGTGGAGTCAGTCTCACAGACATAGGAGCAGGTGCAGACTGATTACCCACGGGCGTCGACACAGAAGCTGTGTCTGGCAGATCCTTTACAGTTAATATAACTGGTATCACCATTTCTGTAAAAGTCCAAACTATTCCATTGTAACGTTATTTAACCCGCTCGATGAACTCCGTAAAAATAAAACACTAAAATTGCTATTGTTTTGTCACCTTAGCTCCCAAATTTTTTTTATGAAAAGTGATCAAAAGGCTGCATGTATCCCAAAATGGTACCAGTAAAATGGTACCAGTAAAACCTACAGCTCGCCCCACAAGAATAAGCCATTGCACTGATAATTAGTTATTACAGTAGTTTGGCTGCCATATGATCTGTCACGCCGCTATGCTCAATATCTCCCAGACGAACCAGTATTTGACTGGGGAAATGCGCAGTTAGGGCAATGATCTTAATATTAGTGATAGGTTCCAGAGACAACAGGGTCGTTCTTTTCAGAACAAGTGCCCGATGTGTTGTCAACAGTGAGGGTTGAGAGTGAGGCTGAAGGGACAGATAGAATGCCATTGTGCAAGCTCATATGATCCCAGCCTGCCCTCCTATATATACTCAAGGAACTATAACCCTGTATTCATCACTGTGAATCATATTGATGTGTATGTCCTATAATACAACAGTATATTTAATACTATATTGATATTCCATTTTATATGAGTTATATTAAAAGCTATGTTTTATACATTAATCCTTCCTCTGCTAATTAGCTTTAAAATTGGAAGGTCTAATGGGAACCAGCCCCTTGTTTATGACCTGGGAATTATCAACTAGTTTAGTTAGAATGTGTGTGTCTATAATTGTAACTTAGATAACAATCAGACCACATTTTATTAGTATCCAATGCAAAAATCTGGGTAATTCTATTGGACTCACTTACTTTTTTTTTGCAACCATATATATATATATATATATATATATATATATATATATATATATATATATATATAAATATAAGAAAAAACTATATGTGTGGGTGTATATATATATATATATATATATGTATATATAAATATACATATGTAGCAATCCTTATCTTAACTCTCATAACTTGCTGCTGTCTAATAACATTACTTGAGGCCCCATGCACACGACCGTAAAAAACCTCAGTTTTTGAGGACCGCAACTGCGGTCCGCAAAAACGGACCCATTCACTTTCATTGAACGCGGACATCTTTCCGTAGCACTACGGAAGGGTGTCCGTGCCGCGGAAATGTTCCGGGAATTATGGAACATGTCCGTTCTTTTGCATTTTGCGGGCCGTGCTCCCATGCTTTGTGATTGCGGGCACGGTCGTGTGCATGGGGCCTTAGCCATTGAAAATCATTGAAAAAGTCAAACTAAAGTTTCTTACCACTGTGTATTTAATGGGTTAAAAGTTAATCACTACATCTGTATGTATGTATATATGTATATATATATATATATATATATATATATATATATATATATATATATATATATATATACATATATATAAATGTATTTATGAAGTGTACATTAATACGTTGAAACAATAGTTTACTTCTTATTAGAGTGAGCAAAAGCTTGAAATTACAGAATCAAAACCTGCAGCAGCTCTCCTTCTACATCCCCATAACACTTTGACAAGTTAACAGTAATCATAGGAACATTGGAGAGATTTAACACTGTCACAGAAGGCATCAATTTGCAAGACTTTGAAAATGGTGTGAATTGTGCACACATTTAAAAAATGACACACAACATGGTACATTTGACGCAACTTACTAGGCATCACATTTACACCAATATTTTGTGCCCAAACAATGGCGCATGTCTTTAGTAAATTTAGTGCATTTTATGATTCCTCTCGTCGCACAAACTGATGAGGTAAAGAAAAGGGTCTAAAATAGGACATATAATTCTTATATAGGGTAGAACTGCGCTGGGGTAAAGTAATTCCGGTCACAGGAGGTTTCATTGGTTTCAAAACTTTCTGATAGAACTATTAATTCAATAATATTCTATTCGTCAGACTCCAGACTTACAATGGTTTAAATATTTGCAAATACGTCATGCTATACAGACTCAGTTCCCACCTCACTCCTCACTCATATCTGCCTACCCTCTGATTGGCATACTAAAGTCTCAAGCCCCTAAAGGTCTTATTTCGGCTCTGTATACCCATCTGATTTTGGCTCAAATTAATTCTGCTCCGCTTCCGGTTTTGACTAAGTGGAAGTTACAGATACCAGACCTCTCTTCTGAAGATCTGGTTAACATTTTAAGCTCACACTTAACAGTATCTCCGGCTATAAATAATAAGCTTATTCAGCTATACATTATACATCAAGCTTCCCTCACCTCGGTGAGACTACACCGTATGGGCAGATTGCCCACATCAGCCTGCCATAGATGTTGTCAACCAGAGGCTATACATTATACATCAAGCTTACCTCACCTCGGTGAGACTACACCGTATGGGCAGATTGCCCACATCAGCCTGCCATAGATGTTGTCAACCAGAGGCAGACTTTTGGCACCTCATTTGGGAGTGTTCATTAATTTCGATATTTTGGACAAAGGTATATGATGTTATTATTCCATTATTACCTAGTCCTTTGTTGTTCTCCCCGAAAATAGCCTTATTGGGACTCATAGATGAACAACACTGGACACACCACACTGGTATTTTTTACAAAGGAATCTTTATTTCTGGCTAGGAAAACTATAGCCATGCACTGGATGGCAGATACTGCTCCATCGATAGCCTCATGGAGATCGCTGGTCGATACGGTTGTTACCAGTGGCGTAACTACCGCTGTAGCAGCCATAGTGGCTGCTACGGGGCCCGCAACCTGAGGGGACCCGTGTCGCCCGCCGGCACGGGCCCCCACCATGGCCGGAGGCTCCGCTAGCAGCCGCTATGGCTGCTACAGTGCGACGCCACTAAACACTACTGCAGAGCAGGGAGGTATCTCCCCGCTCTGCCATTAAACAAAAGACATGTATCCCCTATCCACAGGATCTCCACAGGATAGGGGATACATGTGTGATCGCTGGCAGCGATAGGGAGAACGGGGGACTGAAAGTCCCCTGAAGTTCTCCATCACAAACCTCGGACTTCCGGGGTCTGTGTCGGCAGCTCCGTAGAAATGAATGGAGCGCCGGTCACGCTTGTGCGCATGCGTGACCAGCGCTCCTTTCACTTTTATTGAGCTGCGCAGATGCCGGAAGTCAGAGGATAGTCATGGAGAACTTCAGGGGACTTTCGGTCCCCCGTTCTCCCTATCGCTGCCAGCGATCACACATGTATTCCCTATCCTGTGGAGAGGGGATACATGTATTTTGTAGGACACACTGTAGGTCAGATTTTTTTGGGGGCTTGGGGCTGCATGGTGCTACCTGCAGGGGGGCTGTATAGCGTTACCTACAGGGGGGGGCTGTATAGCGTTACCTACAAGCGGTGTCTGTATAGCGTTACCTACAGGGGAGGGGCTGTATAGCGTTACCTACAGGGGGGCTGTATAGCGTTACCTACAGGGGGGCTGTATGGCGTTAGTACCATACAGCCCCCTCTGTAGATAACGCCTTACAGCCCCCACTGTAGAGAACGCCATACAGAGTCCCCCCTGTAGATAACGCTATACAGCCCCCCTGTAGGTAACGCTATACAGCCCCCCCCTGTAGGTAACACTATACAGTACCCCCTGTAGTTAACGCTATACAGAGTCCCCCATGTAGATAACGCTATACAGCCCCCCTGTAGGTAACGCTATACAGCCCCCCTGTAGGTAACGCTATACAGCCCTCCCTGTAGATAACTCCATACAGCCCCCCGTAGATAACGCCATACAGCCCCCTCTGTAGATAGCGCCATACAGCCCCCCTGTAGATAATGCCATACAGCCCCCTCTGTAGATATCTACAAAGGGGCTGTATGGCGCTATCTATAGGGGGGACTCTGTATGGCGTTATCTACAGGGGGTTTGTATGGCGTTATCTACAGGGGGTCTGTATGGCGTTATCTACAGGGGGTCTGTATGGCGTTCTCTACAAGGGGGCAGTATGGCTTTATCTACAGAGGGGGCTGTATGGCGCTATCTACAGAGGGGGCTGTATGGCGCTATCTACAGAGGGGGCTGTATGGAGTTCTCTACAGAGGGGGCTGTATGGAGTTCTCTACAGGGGGGCTGTATGTCGTTATCTACAGGGGGGCTGTATGGCGTTATCTACAGGGGGGCTGTATGGCGTTATCTACAGGGGGCTGTATGGCGTTATCTACAGGGGGATGTATGGCGCTATCTACAGAGGGGGCTGTATAGCGTTATCTACAGGGGGGCTGTATGGCGCTATCTACAGAGGGGGCTGTATGGCGTTATCTACAGGGGGGGTGTATGGCGTTATCTACAGGGGGGGCTGTATGGCGTTATCTACAGGGGGGGCTGTATGGCGTTATCTACAGGGGGGGCTGTAAAAACAGCACTATCTACAAGCGTAGATACCCAGGGGAGGGGGGGCCCCAGTCAAAAGTTTGCTATGGGGCCCAGTCTTTTCTAGTTACACCCCTGGTTGTTACTTATGAACAGCTGGTATATTCCCACAGAGGCTGTCCAGACAAATTTCAGGGAGTGTGGGGTCAGTGGTTGGCTACCATGGTTGTTCCTGATGTTAGCCCTCTTCCCACTGTAAGGTAATTCAGTTCCTTGTCCCCTGATAAGGTATGATGTACTAGTATTTGTGACTTTATAATGCGACATAGGCGACTTGTTCTGTTTGTTTACTTGTTTAATTTTAACATCTGTGAAATAATTGGGAGTATTCCTGCACTTTACTGTATGATTGGCAACTGGATGCTCTGTCATCGTTCTACATGTGACTGTATATTACTGTTGATATCTCACACTGTTTATTGCCGTGATACTTTGTATGTAATATTTTAAATAAACAAATTTAAAAAAAATAATATTCCATTTGTTTCTATTCCAATGTAAGTTCGATGGATAAAAAGCTGTATATTAACGCCAACATGATCCCTAAAAGTTGAGAATTGGAAAGTGGAATGCACCCCCCAAATTTAAAATGAGTAATGGATAAAATTAATACCTATCACAAATATAAATCCTAAATTGACAGTAATATAACTCATCAGAGGAAAAAATTAGTAACTGGATAAAAAATCCAATGCTTTTTAGCAGGGTATAGCTTTTTATTTCCCAAGTAATATGACCTTTCTTTCTTCGTTTTGTTTTTTTCTCTTTATATTTTTTCCTTTCTCTCTATCTATTTATAAAATCTTCTATCCAGGCCAGCGTATAGGTTTGACATTTTTTTGTCATCTTATTTGATTCCGTATATGACTTTTTTTCAAAACAATAAAAAAAAAATGTTTGAAATACATAATAAATTTGGCACATGTACTCTTGCTTAGAAAATTTCCAAATGGGGTAACTTCTATTGGTGAGGAATCTTTCTCTTACACATTTTAGATAATATTCAACACTTTACTCCTGATGGGCTAAAGTCAGAATAGGATAAACTGAATCACCTTTTCTTAATTGGTCAACGTTCTTGACATTACTAGACACCTTGGTGCATAGGTCGTCTCACTAGGGGATAGCAAGTAACGCTTTCTTTCCTCAAAGGCTGAAGCCTTCAAATAATTTGCACCATCATAAATATGTATAATTTTATTCAGTCACAGTATGCTGCTATTATTTAGTCTCTCCATAAACTTATTGTTCAGTTACAGTTTGGGGGTAATAATTGTTCATGGTGTTTTTTTGAAGTATGTTCTCTGTTAACCACAAAGTGATGCACTTTGGCATCCATTTGTCGGATAGAAATGAATAGGATATGTCAACTGATTCAACCCGATCTCTGTTGTTGACAAAAATCACTAGTGCCGAGCCATTCCATATTCAATCTATGGTGCAGATGTATTATTCAGTCATTGTGGCACTATTTAGTCCCTGTACAGTTTTAATATTTTGTCAATTTTTTACTTTAATTTAAAGGAATAGGAGCGTATTTATGGTGGGGCAAATTATGCAAGGGTGGGGTTAAAGCAGGACACATTCTTATGGGGAGAAAAGCTGTACTTACTATCCTCCAGCATTGTGGTCTGTGAAATTATTGGACATGTCTTGTCTATAATAATATTTTGTTGGCCAGGGGATTATAGAGTTCGGTTATTTCTTACCTAACTTCCTTATGACTGTACCAATTCAAATAACACATCCCCTTTTCTTATTCCTCTTCTTCTTCCCTTTTTCATACCCCATCACCCAAAATAATAACACGGAGACTTTAACCCCTTAATTATCGGGCCTGAAAACGCCTCAATGACCAGCTACATTTTTCCGTTTTCTACCTCTCTGCATTTCAGCAGCCATAACTTTTTTATTTTTTCATTGACGTGGCCGTATGAGGCCTTGTTTTAAGCGGGCGAAATTGTATTATATTTTTTCACAATTTGGGGTAGAAAAATATTCTTTTTACAGCGTAAATATAGGAAAAAGCGATTCTTGTCATGGTTTTTCATGTTTATTTTTTATACTTTTCAGGTTTCACGCCAAATAACCTGTTCGATTAATTCTTCAGGTTATTATGGCTGTTTAGTTACCTAATAATTGTAGTTTTTTTTGTTTTAATTTAATGTAGGGGCAACAAAATATATTTGAAGCAAAATAATTACTTTTTTTTTTGGGACATTTTTTTAATTTATTTATTTATTTATTTATTTATTTATTTATTTATTTATGGTTTTGTTACTTTTATTAATCCAACTTTACTTACAACTTTATATTTTACTTTTAATGTATTAGCATACTCTTGTATGCCAATACATTACACTATGTCACTTTGACACAGGCTGCTGTTAGGGCAGCGCATAGTGTGCCCTAACAACATGCAAACTGAACAGACAGCCCTGGGGTCCTTTGTAGGTCCCCAGGGCTGACTGCAGAGGGATTCCCTGCTCTTTGATCACATCATCGAGTTTCCAGTGACGCGATCAAAGAGAGGAGTTCCCTTTGATCATGCCGTGGTCACGGACCGCGGTGATCAAAGGGTTAAACAGCTGGGGACAAAATGTTTTCCGACCCCAGCCATATTTAGCAGGCTGCTCTAAGATCAGGAGCTGTTAGTTACAGCTCCTGCTTAGAGGATGAGTGCTCACAGGAGTGCTCATCAGCCTCTTCTACAGCGATGCCAAAAGACGTTGGAATGAATTGGCTATAGCAGCCATTTTATTGACAAACAAACAAAGCAATAACAAATAATCTATCAATACAAATTAAATAAACAACTTAACATTTCACACAAACACCCCACTGACATCATTCACGTAAAAAACATTTACCCAGATGGAAAGGGAAGTCTTTGGGGCTAACAAAGGGATCTGGCACCAATCTGTCCATACCTCTCTTTTACCCCAAGCTATTTTACCACAGGCTCAGGGGCAGCATGATTAACTGCATATGGCTAAAATCCCACATGCTCCACGGGACACCACCCAGCAGGAGCCCAAATATGCCAGACCCCCCATAATATCTAATTTGGGAGGGACCATACCCACGATACATCGCTCTCCCACCGATTTAACACCAACTCCAAGGACCCCCCAACCCCGCCACCCCACTGATGCAACACCGGCAACGTCCACTGAAAATCCTCAACCAAGCCCACTACACACCAATCACCCAACCAACACAACTCCCAACAAAAAAACATTCAACTGCTCTTTCCAGTCAGACTGGCACTCCCACATTGAGCGCCTCCTGACCAAGCCTGTGCTCCACCCCTGCAGATAAATTGCGGCTTAAAAATTACGGTTGTGTGCATGAGACCATATTTTTGTGACCGCAATTTATTCGCGTTTTTGCGGTTAAATTGCAGACCCATTCTTTTCTATGGTCCTATGCACACGACCATGATTTACACGGATCGTTGCACTAGCCGCGATTGCGGACCGCAAAATCTCAGGACAAGTTTGTACGGGTGAATTGTTTCTGACACCCAACCCTCTTAATGATATTACCTCCCCAAAGTCAATGGTCTCCCATATGCACACCCTCTTGCCCTGGTGATGCTAGTTACTTATTCATGACAAATTTGTCTCTTTATCAATGACAGTTGACATTTTGTGCTGTCTACAGTGAAGCACCTCTCCTTATTCTGTCATTTCTTTGGGAAAGTAAATAATACACCTCCTTCTGAGGGAATTTGTAGAAGTGGTACTGTTGGATGACCTACTGCATATGACTTTTCCTATTTGTTATGGAGAAAAGGAAGGGTCACGAACATGGGCAAGTCCTAAAAATTTCAAAGGGGCATGAACTTTAGGCCAGTCCTGCTTTTTTCAAGAAAGATAAACTTTAAACCGGTCCTGCTCGTTCTAAAGGAGCACAAAGTTTAGGCCAGTCCGGCTCGTTTCAAGGAAGATAAACTCTAGCCCAGTCCTGCTTATTTTAAAGGGGGCACAAAGTTTCGGTCGATATGTTTCAAGGGGGATAGACTTCAATCCAGTACTGCTAGTTTCAAAGGGGACACCAAGTTTAGGCCACTGCTGCTTTTTCCTAATGGGGTACTAACTTCCTTCCTTCCCTGCTTATTTAAAATTAAAGGGGGTATTAACTAGCGGCCAGTTCTACGCTTTTGTCCGATGCCTCTTTATTATCAGGAGCCTAGAAATAGGCTCTTGAATAGTATCTACCCTTTGCTCTGTATCCCTCTGTGATGCTGATTTTCCTTGCTGCGCTGTCATTGTTATACACATGTTATATTGTGTTTGTTATGTTGGCCTTGTATATTTAAATTATCAAGCCAAGTTTATTTTACATACACGGTGGGCATTTGGGAGATGCTGGCGGACTCTGGTTATGTGTGCAGATACCTAAGTGTGGTGCCACATGGGCTTTCTTCATAGGTGGTGCAAGTAAGGAGGTGCTCTGGTGCGCCTCGAGGGGAGAGTACTGAGTAGGAGAAAAAACACAGGACTGGCAATACATCTGAGACAGGAGGAAGGTCTGAGGAGAGTAGATGAAAAGGCAGGTTGTTGCTGAAAAGGCAGATCCTGTTGGGCATTATACACCAGTTACCTTGATTGGATCCGACTACTGGAAGTGACTTGGGATGGACTGCTTCCAGAGGGAGAAAGCTCCTGTACTGAGGCACGTAAAGGTAGTGTATCCCTGCCAGAGAGAGTGACCAGAGCCTCAGCCAGCAGAAGGCTGCATATACCCTATGTATTGCAAGTGTCATGAGTTTTTTTTTATACTCATTAAGATATGGAAACCGCCAAGCTCTGTGCCCAATTGTGACCGAAACCACAAAGCTCTGTGCCCATTTGTGACTGTAACCACTATGCTCTGTACCATATTTTGTATTTGCCAAGTGATGTGCCCATTATATAACTTGCCCATTATATAACTGTTAATTATTGTTGAAACCATGATGTTCCTTTCTCTAAGTAGAGTAAAGTTACTATTCTGTTAACAGCTGCAGTGTCCGATTCCATTACTGCTTTAGTATTGAGTGGGTCATCGGATCAGGGTCACGGGCCACACACACTAAAAACGTACCTTCTTGCAAGTTATTACAAATGCAATCTCTCTGCATTTTCATACCCTGCATCCATAGTTGACAGTGAGAATCCTCTTAATGCATCATGTTATTATTGATCCAGTAAAGTCCGCAGGCCATAATATACGACGCAGATCAATATGTGCACCTAGTGTAAAGCAACTCTGTGATCATGTGCAGAATTGTTGCTCTTTGCATAGATAATTTCAGGGGATGCAGAGTAATAGTGAGAATTTGGTTTATATATTTTTACCCAATGTACAGCGAAGCATGACTTGTTATAGAGTGCTGAGTAATATATGCAACCAAGCATGTATAGATCTATACAAAATACTTTATGTGCTTGTGCTCAGTGACAAAAAACAGCCAATACAGGATTAATAAAAGGTATTAAGTAAAAATATATTTTATACATTTGCTCACCGTTTAACTTAGGGATGTTTACTTGTACCACAACTGTAGCTATAATTTTTGTTTAGTACAATTGTACCATTTAGTCCCTCACAGCACACCATTTGTGATGTACATTTAGCGTGTATGCCAGGAAAGCTTCACGTGTCCATAGAGCTCCATTAGCCCAAAAGAGAGTGTCCTTTTTTCCTCCGTTGGGTACGTATATATATTGGTATACTTTTTTTTTTAGGTATGGAATAGCATAGTAGACTGCGCTATTCCATACAACTGGATCCTGCAAAAACATGGAAATCTATAGGTGGCGTATGCCACTGTACGCAGGGGCGGACATACCGCATGTGCAGCCGGTGCAGCTGCACAAGGGCCCCGCGTGGGAAGGGGGCCCGTTCCTCTGCTGGCCGACTCAGTTCTCAGCTGCGCGATGCTGAGGACTGAGACAGAGGCCCGTGGACCACTGGCGTAGCTATAGGGGTCGCAGCGGTCGCAATTGCGACCGGGCCCCGAAGCCAGGGGGGCCCACGGCCCCCCGCACCACATCAATAAAAAGTTACTATAGTAACTCGGGCCGCGGGCCCCTGTTACTATAGTAACATACTTTACTTACCTTCCTGGTTCCGGATCGCAGCGGAGGTCCTGACGTCAGGCGCTGTGCGCAGCACATGACGTCACAGCGCTATGCGCCGCGCACAGCATCGAGACGACAGAACTCCCGCCGCGGCCGAAGAGGAAGGTAAGATAGCCCTGACTGGCGGGGTCCGACTCCTGGGACCCGCCAATCAGCTGTTTTGAAGGGGCCGCAGCACTCGTACGAGAGCTGCTCCCCTTCATTCCTGTCACTTCATTCCGGTCACACTGTGAATCGGTTTCGGCGATTCACAGTGTGGGCGAGTAGTGAAATGAAGGGGAAGCAGCTCTCGTACGAGTGCTGCGGCCCCTTCAAAACAGCTGATTTGCGGGTCCCGGGCGACACATCAGCTATTGATGGCCTATCCTGAGGATAGGCCATCAATGTTTAGGGACTGCACAACCCCTAAGCCTACGATGTAGCAGGCTTAGGGGGCCCATGAGACAGGATCACAGATTGTGTGATGCTGTCTGCTGGGCCCTGTATCTAAGCCAATCACATGGTAGGCTTAGATACATGGCCCATGCGTGATCCTGTCTGCTGGGCCCTGTATCTAAGCCTACCACACTGTAGGTTTAGATACAGGGCCCCAGCACACAGTAATCTTATACTGTATAAGATTACTGTCTGCTGGACCCTGTATCTAAGCCTACCTTGTGGTAGGCTTAGATACAGGGTCCCACAGACAGTATCACACATGGGCCCTGTATCTAAGCCTTAGGGTATGTGCACAGACACTAATTACGTCCGTAAGTGACGGATGTATTTCGGCCGCAAGTACCGGACCGAACACACTGCAGGGAGCCGGGCTCCTAGCGTCGTACTTATGTACGACGCTAGGAGTCCCTGCCTCGCTGTGGGACAACTGTCCTGTACTGTAATCATGTTTTCAGTACCGGACAGTTGTCCGGCAGCGAGGCAGGGACTCCTAGCGTCGTACATAACTATGATGCTAGGAGCCCGGCTCCCTGCAGTGTGTTCGGTCCGGTACTTGCGGCCGAAATACGTCCGTCAATTCCGGACGTAATTAGTGTGTGTGCACATACCCTAACACATGTGTTACTAATCATTTTTTGTGTGTTTTCTTACAGGTTCGGTCGTTGGACTACGGCGGATTCCAGGACTACTTCGATGACAGCTTTTTTTTTTATTAATAAAATGGTTAATGAGGGTTGTGTTTTTTTTTTTTATTTCAATAAAATATTTTTTCTATGTCTTTGTGGTTTTTTTTAAACTATATTACTACCGCCTTAGTAATGGCCGCCGGCTGATTGACAGCATCCATTGCTAAGGCAGGGCTTAGTGTTAGCCGGTGCAGAGGCTAACACTAACCCCCTTTATTACCCCGGTACCCACCGCCACCAGGGGTGCTGGGAAGAGCCGGGTACGATCCAGTACCTGACCATCTGTAGTGATGGTCGGCCACTGGGGTGGCCGCAGGCTGGTATTATCAGGAGGGGAAAGGCCAGATACAGTGGCCCTTCCTACCCTGGTGATGCTAGGCTGCTGCTGCTTTATTGTATCTGGCTGGTTATGAAAATGGGGGGGACGCCACGTCATTTAAAAAATAATTGGAAAGAACGATGTCGGGTCCCCCCCAATTTTCATAACCAGCCAGATACAACACAGCAGCAGCAGGCAGCATTACAAGGGTGGGAAGGGCCACTGTTTTTGGCCTTCCCCAGCCTAATACTACCAGCCTGCGGCCACCCCGGTGCCTGCCCGTCACTACAGCTGGTCGGGTACTGGTTTGTACCCGGCTCTTCCCAGTACCCCTGGTGGCGGTGGGTACCGGGGTAATAATGGGGGTTAGTGTAGACTCTGCACCGGCTAACATTAAGCCTCGCCTTAGTAATGGAGGTTGTCAATCAGCCAGCGGCCATTACTAAGGCGGTGATAATAAAGTTTAAAAAGATACAAGCACATAGAAATTTTTTTTATTGAAATAAAAACACAACCCTCATTAACCATTTTATTGAGAATAAAAAAAACGCCGTCATTGAAGTCCTCGTATCCGAAGTCCAACAACCGAACCTGTAAAAAAAACACAAACACACAAAAATAATCAGTAACACATAAAGAAGCAAAATTATTATTCTTACCTTTCCTGGGTCCAGCGCTGGAGCCGCAATGTCAGCGAGCTGGGCCCTGTATCTAATCCTATCATGTGTGATACAGTCTGCTGAGCTGTGTATCTAATCCAATCATGTATGATACTGTGCTGGGCCCTATATCTAATCCGATCATGTGTGATACTGTCTGCTGAGCCACTGTATCTAATCCTATCATGTGTGATACTGTCTGCTGAGCCACTGTATCTAATCCTATAATGTGTGGTACTGTCTGCTGAGCCACTGTATCTAATCCTATCATGTGTGATACTGTCTGCTGAGCCACTGTATCTAATCCTATCATGTGTGGTACTGTCTGCTGAGCCACTGTATCTAATCCTATCATGTGTGGTACTGTCTGCTGAGCCACTGTATCTAATCCTATCATGTGTGATACTGTCTGCTGGGCCACTGTATCTAATCCTATCATGTGTGATACTGTCTGCTGAGCTGTGTATCTAATCCTATCATGTGTGATACTGCCTTCTGAGCCACTGTATCTAATCCTATCATGTGTGATACTGTCTGCTCAGCCACTGTATCTAATCCTATCCATAGTTTATAGGGTCGTAGTGCTATAGATATGCTATGCTGTCTCCTATACACACACTTTTTTTTGGGGCGGACACATATGTATTGGGGCTATTTCCCGGACATTTTAAGCCCTGAGGGTATGTTCACACGGCAGCGTCTGTTACGGCTGAAATTACTGTGCTGTTTTCAGGAGAAAACAGCACCGTAATTTCAGCCGTAATGGCATGTGCAGGCGTCTTTTGCTGCGTCCACTACGGAAGTAATTGAAGCTGGTTTTCCATGGAGTCCATGGAAAACGGCTCCATTTACATCTGAAGAAGTGACAGGCAGTTTTTTACGCGCCGCCTTTCGACAGCGGCGCGTAAAAAAAAATGACCATCGGCACAGAACATCGTAAGACCCATTCAAATGAATGGGCAGATGTTTTCCGACGCTTTTGAGCCGCATTTTCGGATGTAATTCAATGCTAAAACGCCCAAATTACGTCCGTAAATAGTGTGTGTGTGAACCCAGCCTTAGTGACGCCCCGGCTGCTAGTGCTGCATTGTTGGGTCACTTAGGAGACCCAGCGATGCAGCTGAAAGCGGACCGTCGGCCATGAGAAGTTTGCGGGGTGGGGGGGGGGGGGCCCTGGCACATTATCTGCACAGGGGCCTTTTGCAGTCTGTGTCCGCCACTGACTGTACGGCATGCATCACAGACTGTTCAATAGCTTTTCATGATATATACGTAAAACATATACCATAAGATTCTGTATGTGACGGATACCTAACGGTGGCATTGGTCACCCATAGGCTATTATGGTATTTATTTAACGTATAGGTCATGAAAGCTTCATAAGAGTTCATGACGTGTACGTTTAATGTATTAAATATTAGTCTATAGATGACGGACGCCACTTTTAGGCTTCCTTTACAGATTATTTTTAGCGTATACATCAGAGTTTTTCACGGCACATACATTAAGCATAATGTAGGCCAAAAATGTGATGTGAAAAGTACTTGACCACTTTCATATATTTGCTGTTTTTGTACACTTCATTGTTTCTGATATTAAAGCAAAATGTAATATAAGACAAAAAATAGATGTCCTTCATTGTATGCATGTAAACCTCACGATACACTTATGGACACCTGTGCACCAGATCATTAATCCAGATACGTAATTTACCAATCATGTGGCACCAACTCAATGCATAAAAACTGCAGACATGGTCAAGAGGTTTATTTTCAGACCACGCAACAGAATGGAGAAGAAATGTGATCTATGTGACTTTAACTGAGAATGAGTGCTGGTGCCAGATGGAGTTGTTTAACCCCTTCCAAACGTATGATATATACTTACATTTTAGCCGGGTAGAGGGAGTATGGAACGGTCTCACGGGCTGAACCTGCTCCATACAACGCGGGTCTCGGCTGTATGTTACAGCCGACACCTCACTGTAACGAGCGGAATCCCGCTCGTCTATCCCCTTAGGGTATGTGCACACACACTAATTACGTCCGTAATTGCCGGACGTATTTCGGCCGCAAGTAGTGGACCGAACACAGTGCAGGGAGACGGTGCTAGGGCATCATGATGCTAGGGCATCATAGTTATATACGATGCTAGGAGTCCCTGCCTCTCTGCAGGACAACTGTCCCGTACTGTAATCATGTTTTCAGTACGGGACAGTAGTTCCACGGAGAGACAGGGACTCCTAGCATCGTACATAACTATGATGCTAGGAGGCCGGCTCCCTGCACTGTGTTCAGTCCGGGACTTGCGGCCGAAATACGTCCGTCAATTACGGACGTAATTAGTGTGTGTGCACATACCCTTAGATGTGGTTGACATAGCAGCCTGGTGGCCTCACAAGGTCTGCCATCTTTGTACCCCTATTAAGCCCTGCCTCCAGCAGAGCTGAATAGGAGCCTTTCAGAAAGACAGTATACTTGCAATATATAGTGCAAGCCATTCAACAATCACTGGTTCAAGGGAACTAGTAAAAAAGAGTAAAAAAAAAAAAAAGTGAAATAAAGGTTTTTTTAATGTACAAACAAAAATATTAAAAGGTAACATTTTTTTTCCCATGTTACCCCTAAAGCATTGTAAAAAATATTATAATAAACATAAGTGGTATCGCCACATCCGTAAAATTAATAACTATTACAATATAGCATTATACAATATAGCATTATTTAACCTACACAGTGATAGAAAAAATATATATAATGCCAGGAACGCTGTTTTCTGGACAACTCATCTCCCACAAATTTTTTTTATAAAAAGTACAGGTCGTCCCGTAAAAAAATAAGCCCTCTTACCGCTCAATCGACGGAAAAATAAAAAGGTTATCGCTCTCAGAATGTGGTGGCACAAAAAATAATTTTACTTTTTACAGTTAGTTTTTTCCTTGTAAAAGGAGTAAAATATATATATAAAAATAACAATATAAATTTGTTAAAGATATAAATTACTGTAATTGTATTGACAGAATAAAGTTAACATGTTATTTTAATTGCACGGTGAACGCCATAAAAACGAAGCACAAAAAACTATAACTGTTTTTTTCATATTCCAACCCACAAATAATGTTTTCCCCATTTCCTAGTGCATTATATGGGACAATAAATGGTGCCAAGAAAAGCTACAACTCGTCCTGCAAAAAACAAACCCTCATACGGCTATATCGAAGAAAAAAGAAAAAAGTTATGGCTTTTGGAATGTGGGGAGGAAAAAGGAAAAATAAAAATCCGAAAAATTGCTGCGTCAAGAAGGGGTTAAAAGGCAACTAAACATTCAACAAACTTCTAGTATCTTGGACTTAGACACAACAAAAAGAAAAACCATAGTATAAAAGTTCTTGAGGGGTTGATTCATTTCAATAGCAGAGACATAGCATTAAGGGGTTTAGAGTTAGCAACTACACCTAGACTCGGCTGGCTGAGGGGCCCAAAGGCCCCTCTGAGGCATTCTATAAGAAGACACCATTAATATAAATTAAGCCATCCCATCGACCAGCTGATCAGAAACCCTCGGCAATTGTGTTTTTATCACTGGGTGAGTTTCACCCAGCCATACATTTCCCCTGCAGCTAGGTCTCCAGTGAAAATGTAATATTATCTGGTGGCCAATCATTTGACAATGTAATACATGTACTGGCTCAGTCTGCTAGAGCGAGAGCCAATGCCGGCCTTAGGCTACAGGGTGCCCTGTGCGGAATTGCCCTTTGGTGCCCACATTCCATTTATCATTGTTATGTATTGTGGGCATTTGGTGCTTTTGTTTGTGCAAAAATGCTTGGTTTAAGTGTCCCATTGACATCCATGGTATAGCGTGCCGTTAGCACATACGACGCGTTTTGTTTAAAAATGTGTCTCGTAAAAAAAGAAACGTCAGGTCAATTCTTTGGCACGTAAAACGCGCCAAAAATGCGGCAAAAACGCGCCTAATTTCGATAGTCAATTTGGATTTTTGATTGAACGGCAAAAAAACATGCCAAAGGCGTGCAAAAAACGCGATGAATAAGCGTCAAAAGCGCCTGTAGTTTAAAAGGAACTTTACAAAAACACTAGTGTTTTTAACACGTTTACACATTGTTATTTTTAGCACAGTGTGAACAAGGCCTATGTTTTGTTAAGGCTGTTTTCACATTACGTCCTGCCTGTCCATTTATCATATATGGCGGAAAAGCTCCTGGCGCATACAATAAATGGACACAAAAAATGTGCAGTATAATTATTTTTTACTGGACAGCACTAGATAAAATAGCGCAGTCCCACTCTAACTAAGGCTTTTTTTTAACCTCCATCAGGTGTATGGGATTATTTGCCATACGTTCTGGGAGCTTTCCCGGTGCATACATTACACGGATGGGCAGGATGTAATGTGAAATATCTTTAGGCTGAGTTCACACTGGGCGGATACGCTGCGTAAAAGAACGCAGCATATCTGCCGTGTGCGCCACAGGGAATTTCGGGCGAAAAACCGCACCAAACTTAGGGCCAGTTTCTCGCCTGGAATGTCCGCTGCGAAAAACTGCAGTTCTTAGCCAGCCTGCTTAGCCTCTCTGACATCATCCAGTCCGGCCTCCTGGGATGACGTTTCATCCATGTCACCGTCGGTACATCCTGTGATTGGCTGCAGCAGTCACATGAGATGAAGTGTCAGCCTATGAGCATGAAACACATATTCCTAGGTAAGTATAATATATTGTTTGTTTTCTGAGTTGCGTTTTTTGCAGCGGGATCGCAGCGAACCCGCCGCAAAAAATGCAAGAACTGCTATTTGTTGCGGAATTTACCTCCCCATTGAATACAATGAGGAAAACCTACAACAAATAAGGCGCTTTTACGCAAATGCAATTGACATGCTGCGGAATAAAACTCTGCACCACAGGTCAACTTCTCATAGGTTTTTCCGCTCATCATTTACGCAGCGTGTGGATGAGATTTGTTTTATTTCATCCACTTTGCTGCTACTGTATTTGCTGCAGATTTTCTGCAACTAATTCCATTGCGGAAAATCCGCAGTATTTACGCAACATGTGAACTGGCCCTTACTCCGTTTTCTCGAAGGCTATCTTTTGTATAACAGAAAAAAATATTAAAACTGCTGTCCATGTGGGCAATGTTGGTACTTTTTATTACTTCTTATTTAACTCACACTGTGAAGGAAAAAAATGTAAATAGCCAAAATCGCTGTTTTTTGTTCACATTAGCTGTAAAAAAAATGTATAAAAAATTATCAAAAAGTTGCATGTACCAAAATATTGTACAAATAAAAGCTACAGCTCGTCCTGCAAAAAATAATCCCTCACACCGCTTAAACGAAAATATAAAAAAACCTTAAACATTTTTTTTTTTAACAAATGCTTTTCTTTGTAAAAGTAGTAAAATATATATACAGTATATATATATATATATATATATATATATATATATATATATATATATATATAAATATAAAAAAAAACTATATACATTTGGTATCACCATAATTGCTTTGAGCCGCAGAATAAAGTTAAGTTGTCATTTTTACCACACGATGAAAGCCATAAAATCGAAACACAAAAAACTATGGAGGAATCACAGTTTTTTCCAATTTCAGCCCACAAAGAATTTTTTTCAGTTTCCCAGTACATTATATGGTACTTTAAATGGTGCCAATAGAAACTACAAGTCATGCCGCAAAAAACAAGCCCTCACACCACACTATTGACGGAAACATTCTAAAAAAGTTATGGCTCTAGGAATGCGGGGAGTGAAAAACAACAATGAAAAAGCAAAAAATGTCTCAGTCCTGAGAGGGTTAAAATAAGAAAGCAGCCCATACTTACCTCTATCTTTCCAGACGTTCCTGAGTTGGGGGCTCCTGTCACCTCTGTTCTCGGTTTGTATACAGAGCGGCTTGAGTGGTGACATTGCGTCGACAGTACATCACCGCTGCAGCTGCTCTGTATACAAACAGTGAACAGAGGTGACGGGAGCCCCCAGCGCAGAAACGTCTGCGAAGAGACAGGTAAGTACAAGTTCTTTTCTATTTTAACTTCTCCTCTGCTGCTTCAACAGGATTTCTTTTTAACCCCTTTAATGTAATGTGCACAGACTCTAAAAAGGCAAAAAATGGTAAATGTGCACTATGGAGCAACTGAATAATGTGCCCATCTGCCATTTATTACCAGTGTCGTTCAGTGCCACCTTGGTGCCCATTTGCCACTTATTTCCCCTTTAGTGTCCTTATGTTCTGTGCCCCCTTGATGCATATTTGCCATTTACTGCCCCTTAAGCACCCTTTGTCACAGAACAATAAATGGGCAATAAATGGCAAATGGGCATCGAAGGGGCACTGAACAGGACACTAAAGGGACAATAAGTGGCAAATGGACACCAAGGTGGCACTGAATTCTCTGCCCATTTGCCATTTTTAGACCCCCATCAGTGACCCCATACAACCAAAGCCCACAGTCTAACTGACCTGCTAGGCTTCTGACAGTTCCCTGTGCCCACTGATGCTGCTGGAGATGTGCCCTGGGGAAATAGCGGTTCATGCCAGAGCAGGAACGCATGATAAGATAGTCTCCTCCCTGTCTTGCGTCCCGAGTGATATCATCACACCTGATCATCACTCAGGACGTAAGTCAAGATGGGGGAGCGGGTGAGTGGTAGTCGTATTGAGGTCAGTGAGTGACACCTGACCCGCTGGCACCCCGAGCAGTATCCACAGTGCCGGGCATATTCACCCGCTGGCGCCCCCTAACGGCATGGTGGCCGGCGCCCTGTGCGACCACATCAGTCGCACATAGCTAAGGCCGGCCATGGCGAGAGCCATTTGTTGTTAGCAGCTCTCCAGTCTGGCTCATAGAGCGGTCCCAAGCCGGGGACCTCCCTCTATGATGTCCTAATGCACCAATGGTATGTTCACATGCAGTGTTTTAAGGCGTATTTCGGGGCGTAAACGCCTCAAAATACGCATTGAAAAATGGCATAGAAGCGCCGATAAATAGCGTCCCATTGTAATCAGGAAGAACTGTGCCTTATTCTGAAGGGGTGTTTTTTTAACCGCGTTTTTAAAAAACGGCACGTAAAAACACACCGCCTAAAAGGGAGCATGTCACTTCTTGAGCTTTGGGAGCTGTTTTTCATAGAGTCAATTGAAAAACAGCTCCAAAAACTTCTAAAAAAAAGCCTCATAAAACGTTTTCTGCTTCAAAAACGGCTGAAAATCAGAGGCTGTTTTCAATTGAAAACAGCTCTGTAATTTTCAGCCATTTTTAATTGTGCGTGTGAACATACCCTTATAGGTCATATGGAAAGTGGTTGTCTTAGGCCTCAAGCACACTTCAGTGATTTTCTTCAGTGTGTTATCCGGTGTTTTGAATGGATAGCACATGACCCATTTATTTCTGTGGGGTCATACACACTTCCGTTATTTTTGCGGAACAGTGTGTCCGTTCCGGAATTAAAGAACAGGTACAATAGTTGTCCGATCAGTATCGGCTATTCTGCTCATTTGTCTGCACCGCACATGGAAGCCATCCGTGTGCAGTCTGTGTTTTGCGGATCCGTGATTTGCGGCTGTATAAAGGGCAACGGATGACCTTAATGAGACAACCACTTTAATAAGACAGGTCAGATGATCATGATTCATGACCCATCAATTCAAGCAGACAGGCAAGCAACAGTAATGCAATCTTAATTTACACCTCACAGATCTGTATAAAAGAAATAAAATCAGTTAACAATCACAACCACTGTTTCATTCATTGTGTTAAAATCATTTATACAAATTAAATAAACATGATGAGATATACTATAATAAAAGGAAAGTGTATAATTCTGCAATTTTCCCACTGACTAATCTGTTTATTAAAAAAAAAATGCCCTCAAAGGTGTCCATAGCCTTTAAGGTCGTTTAACTCCTTAGATGTCTTAGTCAATAGCTACTGTGGAACATCAGAAGTTCGATAAAGGTAGGGGGCTCCTGTTGTCAGCCAACTACACCTCGCAATGCAATCATGGTGCACCAGTGGGTTACGATAGCAGCCAGGGGCCTAACAAAGACCCCCAGTTCTGCCGTTAGCTAGCTAGAGGCATGGCCTAATAGGTTGCCTGTCAGTGTAATATTGACAGCCAATAATTCTTTGGAATACTATGTTTTCTAAAGCATTATAGAAGCAATCAAGTGATTACTGCTTCAAGTCCTCGAGGTAAACAAAAAAAAAGTCAAATAAAGTTGAATACAATTCTCAAAAAACATAAATAAAGAAAAAAAAATTTTATGTTTTAAAAAAATTGTATGCCAGAAAAAAAAAGATACAAATTTGGTACTTCTGCAATTGTAATAACCTGCCGAAAATTTAGATTTTTACAGCACGGTAGAAAGCGAAAAAATATCCTGCAAGAAAACAATAACGAAATTGCTATTTTTTATAAGCGATATTATCATAATCTGTGCTGGTGGTGGTGGAGTAATATCAATACTTTTACTCAGTTTGTCCAAAATATGAATAATAATAGTAGTAATAATAATAATAATAGGTTTAATTTGAAGTTCACGTTTGAATATCATTTAAACACAATTAATTTTCTAGATGTACAGATATATAGAAGATATATATAAGAGAGACCATAAACTATTTACAAAACCTTATTTTAAACCCACCGACAGGAATAGCTGTTATGGCAGGAAGGAGGTGAAGGGAAAAAGTGAGCCCTAATCTACCCACCGCCCTGTCCCTGCCTACTTGCAACGACCCGCCCTAGGCGACGGGGTACAACTTGGCGGCGGTCCCTATGCTGACTAAGTGCAAGGGGATACAAACAGGGAACAAGCAAGGGAAGGGGCAGTAGCCCACGGAACACCGTGAGGAAACGGAGGGGTGAACTAGCAAGTCAGGATCAGGATGTAATGGAGTATACAAACGCAGTGCACGGAGCAGGAAGCAAGCCAGGGGCAGAGCGAAGCAGGATAAGCGGGAACTAAAGCAAGGCAGAAGCACGGCAGAAGCAGGCTGGAGCGAGGCAGCAGTGGGGCCAGGAAACCAAGAAGAATCACAAGCAATGAGGAAGAGAAAACGGCAGGTATAAATGGACAGGGGGTGGAGGTAACTCCGACTGACCAGGCCGCGATAGGCTCTCCCACTCCTGAGCCTGCCACCCTGATTGGTGGGAGCCGGTGTCAGTCTAAGAGGTCTGGCCTCAGGTGTCGACTGATTAATCCTGGGAGTATCCACAGACGTAGTGCCTGGCAGATCCTTTACAATAGCTACATTCAATATAATAGTTGTCATTATAAGCCGGTTGGACAGTATTCCTGAAGGGCAATTTAATAGAATGAAGAGACATTGTACAGACAAATGTGATTTTGTCTCACAGTCAGGAATACTGAAACAGAGGTTTATGGAGGAACATTATGATAATAGATTAATAGACAATGCGTTTAGTGCTGTGTAGAACGAGGATAGGATAAAAGCCCTGAGAAATGATAAAACAAATGAAAATATAATAAATATACCCCTTATCACAGACTTTTCCACAGATTCCTATGTGATTAAAAGGATTTTTAGAAACAATTGGCATAGCCTTAAAAATGATTAGGTATTAGGAAAGGTACTAGCAGATAAGCCTATAATTATACATGGCAGGGTGGGTAATCTTAAGGATAGGATCACTAGCAGTTATATTAAGAACAAAAAAATGGGTGGGGGTGTTTTTTCTTGCGTGTTGTAGATGTAAACCATGTCGTGAGGCCAAACTTCCGAGGGTCCTAAATGGAATCACTTCTATCACTTCTAATAAAGAAGAGAATTGATATTCAAGATATTCAAAATAGTCAAGATTTGTCCACATGGGAATAGTGTACATTTTTGAGTGCCCCTGTGGTTATCACTACGTGGGCAGAACTTGTTGAAAACTATAAAATAAAAACATTTATGAGAATTTTAATAATATAAAAAAAAAGGAAAAATGGATCACAGTGTCTAAGACCATTATGCACTAAAACATAATAAGAAATGAGAGGGTTTATAATAGAGGTGGTGTCACCATATTGAAGGGGGGAAGACTTCACCAAAATAATTAGTAAAAGGGAAGGCTTCTGGATATTTTGTCTTTACACTTCAGCACCATTCGGATTAAATATTGACTTGGCCCTTGACTTGTATTCAGGCCCTTTGTTGTTGGAACAATAATTTAGAGATATCTGATGACCCATGTATATATATTTCCACATTGGAGTTTATTATATCCACTATACATTCTGCTTTTGATGTGGATTTATACACAATAGAAAAATAGAAGGGCTGTCATTATTAACTAAATTATAATACCTCCAAATATAGTGGAATCTCATTTGTGTCACCATCCCTTTTGAGAATAAAAACACTCTACAGTAGTTGTCCATATCTGATTCCCCAGTAGCAAAGGGTCCTCTTACATGGCCCGACATGGGCCATGTAAATGAGCGCCGATCAACAAGACAGCTGGTTGATCTGCGCTCATTTGCTCCTTTCACAAGGACTTATGTTTGGGGACAAGCGCTCGTTACTATGATCACTCGTCCTCATACATTTCTATCTTGTCTGCAGTGTGTCTCCCTGTTTACACAGGGAGATGTGCTGACAACAACAAATATATTTGTTGCAGCATAAATTATACAATCAGCCAATGAATGAGCGTTTGCTTGTTCATCGGCTGATCGTTGCCCGTTTACCTGATAATTGGCCTGTGTAAAAGGGCCTTAACACTCCCAGGTTATCAGACCATCTGAAACTTACAATATCATCACTTTTTTGAGATTGTGACACTTATATTTTTCCAAAAAATCAAATTTTATAATAAATAATTCTACAGATAACTTTTATTAAAAAAATTAAAATAAATAAAAAGGACTATGTATTGTTTATTCCTATATGCTCTAATAGATCGAACGAGTAAGAACAGAAAAAAAAGTCTATTGTCTGCATTTATTATATCATATAATATGCGTCTGCAACACATTGTATATTGGTACTCACCCTGGATTTTGGTTGAGAACAAGCGGGTTACAATGTGTTTGTGGATTATGTATGGAATTTTCTTTATAGTAGTAAGTGTTTAACAAATGCCATGTAGTGGTGCTACATTTTTAAACATATGGAAATGTTTATTGTTGTTGTAAAAAAAAAGTTTTTTAATTATGCTAAGGAATGCACTATGGATATTATTCCATTGAAATCTGGCTATTTAAACTGCTGAGAAGACACGCCAAGTATGCATTGGAAGAAGACAGAATGGAGCAAAACTCAGGGTTGGGCTGTTACTTTGGCGTATATTGATACGTGTGTTTTTATCATACCAGTTGTGAGTATAATAAATCACTTTTGTTTCTTACAAGTGTGTTGTAATATTATGCTATCGCATATTTCCATTCTGACTCGTGATTCTGGTTGGAGGGCGAACTACCGGCCACAGAACACCTTGCGAGGATTAGTCAAACCTACAATCTGTTTCACCTGTTGCATCTACCCTGAAAGAGCAAACAAGCTTGGAGACTTCCTGTGTGAACACGGGCTCAGCAGTGCCTTGGAGTTAAGAAAACTTCTGAGCGGTGAAGTACCTACATTTCTAGAAGAAATTGATGACCTATCTTCAGGAAAGGCCATTAATATGTGATCGGTGGGGGACCGACTCCCAGCACCCCCGCCGATTAGCTATTTTGAAGGGGTTGAGGTGCTCATGCAAGCGCTGCTTCTCCTTCAATCCTTATATGCTCTGCACTGTGAATTGTCAACACACTTGCAGCATTCAAGTGAATGGGAGAAGGCTGTAATATTGTGAACTGCCGCTACAAGTGTGGCGGTGATTCACAGTACGATCAGTGACTGGAATGAAGGGGGAGAAGGACCCTTCAAAAAAGCTCATTGGCAGGGGTGCCGGGAGTCGGATCCCCACCGACCAGATATTAATGGCCTATCCTGAGGATACCCCATCAATGTCTTCAACATGGAAAATATAAAATTTTCTGGAGATGAGATCACTGCCATAATATCTTTTAAGCCTGAAATATCAAAGTGTATCAAATTACAAGACAATGATTATAAAGGTCTCACAAGATGGTATTACACACCAATTAGATTACACTAAATGTTTTCTATAGTGTACCCCACCTGCTGAAGTTTTTTAAAGGAGCCCGTAACCTTCCAAAACATCTGGTCGAAATGCTCAGAAATTGAACATTTCTGGAAATAAACATGTCAAGCTATATCACAATTAAGTTCAATAGCTCTACCAGTAACCTTAATGATTTGTCTAATAGGATTACTCACAAAGATACTCTGTTTTCAGCATCAATGGAAACTCCTTAGGTCCCATGCACATCATGTTTATGCCCTCCATTTAGTGTGTACATCAGGAAAGCTATTGACGCACACTAAAGGTGTCCAAAGTGCACCATTAGCCCGACGGAGGCCAAAATAGTGTCCCTTTGACTTCCATTGGGCTGTTATACGTCATGAACAGGGTAATGAGAGTTTATGATGCGCATGTTAATAGTGTTCCATTAAAGTGCATGGTGATGGATGCCATTGTTAGGCATACATCACAGCCTACGTTTAATGTATACATCAGGAGCTTTTCCAGATGTATACGTCAAATGTAGGCTTAAAAATGGGATGTGCACAGGGCCTTACAACTCTGCGACCTGTAGCAAGATCTCTGATCTCTCTTTACTGAAAACAAGTTTCCCACCTCCCAATGCACAACGGGCAAATAAATGTGACTTGCTTTATAGATTAGCATAATTGGCTCACTGGGAAACACGTACTCATCCAAATTTCTTTAGAATATGGTATCCATAGACAAAATATAAGAAATTCAGAGTGGTTAGAGATCCCGCACTCCTTACCTTTATATATATATATATATATATATCTTTGTAAACTGTCAAATAAAACGAAACTCATGGACACCCACACGCACACAGATTCCCCATTGACTGAAACGTAAAAAATATATATCTGAGCAGAAGGCTTTAAATACCTTATCCTAAGATGAAAATAACAAACTTCAAGACCAGATAAAATCCCGTTGACCCTTACTTGTCTCCCTCCCTCTTCTGCCCCCCTCATCTATTATTTTCTGGTTATAATGTTTTACACTGCATTGTTGAATGTACTGAAAAGTATTATTCTGATGTTTCCATATAAATATGAAGGTCAAAATGACAAATGAATCTTCCTCTTACTATAATATTATGTACAATGATCTATCATATCCTTTTGTCAATTACCTATTTAATCTTCAATAAACTTGTGTTTAAAGTAGAAAAATACCACTCATTCTACAAAAAAACAAGCTTTTATACAGCTACATAGATAGAAAATAAATAAATAAATAAATAAATATGGCTCTTGGAATGTGACGTTTCTCCTTTGAGATATCACTATAATAAACGTACAATGGCGCCCCCTGAAGATTCTTTTTTAAGAGTCCCTAGCTATGCATGGGCAGTTTCTATTTGACAGTGGTGGATCCCTATTGATTATACCATCGCATTAATTTCCTAGGAGTTGGCAACGACACAGAGTACCAACATGATAAATCTCCTAAACCTGCTCGTTCACCCCAGTCTAAGCCCTGCACTGAGTATTGAATGTCTTAAGTTTCTATTATTTGTAATAAAACTCCTTTTCAGTTTATGTATCCGACTCACTGAGCTAGGCTTTTGTACATCACTGGTGTGATTTATTGTTGCCAGCTTTGCTTTGGATGTGTATGGTCCTGTCTAAGAATATGTTTATATAAAATTTTTGTCTATGTTTGGCATATACTCTGGAAAAAGCTATAGGGCGTTTACATTAAATGTATACTGTGATGGTGACATCTGTTACCCTAGGCTATAATGGTGTCCACTTAATGGATGTCATAAAAAAGGGGTCATAAGAGTTATGACGTTTCTGTTAAATGGATACCATTATAGTCTATGGATGCCACTGTCAAGTATCCGCTTAATGCATCCATGAACCATAAGCTATAATGGCATTCATTTAACGGATATGTCATGAAAAGCAATTGAAAAGCTCATGATATTTAACGGATGCCTGTGACAGATGCCATACATTGGCTACGATGTTAAAAAAATTGTATGGTTAAGGTATATGTTTTTTTACTGGACTCTGCGGGACGGTATAGCATAGTCTACTACGCTTTTCCAAACCTTTTTTTTGCAGTATACTGACATATCCTGGACAAAATCTTATGCAAGAAACACCACTGGGCCCCGTTGTATGTTTATTATAGTGATATCTCAGCACAGCAACATTATTTTTACAACACATCAAATTGGATGGTTGATTCATTTTCCATCATCTTTTGTTTAAAAAGTACTTATGTTTGTTGTGCAACCCCTTTAAGTGGTTAATAATACATTGTATTAACAAGAGTTAACAAGCAGGACTCTACCTTTACATTCATCTCTTTCCATTGTTCTCAGGATTCAATGTGGGACCATTGTGCGTAACCCCTTAAGGACGCAGCCTAGTTTTGGCCTTAAGGCTCAGAGCCCATTTTTCAAATCTGACATATTTCCCTTTATGTGGTAATAACGTTGGAATGCTTAAACCTATCCAAGCGATTCTGAGATTGTTTTCTCGTGAGACATTGGGCTTCATGTTCGTGGTAAAATTTGGTCAATATATTATCTGTGTTTATTGGTGAAAAATTGCAAAATTTTGAGAAAATTTTGAAAAAATAGCATTTTTCAGAATTTAAATGCATCTGCTTGTAAAACAGACAGTTATACCACCCAAAATAGTTGCTAGTTCACATTTTCCATATGTCTTTAGATTGGCATCGTTTTTTGAACATTCTTTTATTTTTCTTGGACGTTACAAGGCTTAGAACATAAACAGCAATTTCTCATATTTTTAAGAAAATTTCAAAAGCCTTTTTTTTAAGGTACCTCTTCAGTTCTGAAGCGGCTTTGAGGGGCCTCTGTATTAGAAACCCTGATAAAACACCCCATTTTAAAAACCAGACCCCTCATAGCATTCAAAACAGCATTTAGAAAGTTTTTTAACCCTTCAGGCATTTCACAAGAATTAAAGCAAAGTGGAGGTGAAATTTGCAAATTTCATTTTTCTTGCTGAATTTCAATTTTATTAAAAAAAAAATCTGTAACACAGGAGGTTTTACCAGAGAAATGCTACTAAATATGTATTGTCCAGATTCTGCAGTTTTTAGAAATGTCCCACATGTGTCTCTAGTGCGCTCGTGGACTAAAACACAAGCCCCAGAAGCATGCCAGGTTTGAAGAGGTGTTGAGGGGCCAAAACAGTAGGAATCATTGAATAGTGACCCCATTTTGGAAACTACACCCCTCAAGGAATTCATTTATGGTTGTTGTTACCATTTTGACCGCACAGTTTTTTCACAGCACCTATTTGAATTGGGCTGTGAAATTTAAAAAATGACATTTTTTCCAATAAGATATTGGGCCTATGTCGTTTGGGCCTATGGGAGGGCTCAGAATGAAAGGAGCGCTATGTGTTTGTTGGAGTTTGTTGGAGTCCAGATCTTGCTGGATTGGTTTTTGGGTGCCATGTCGCATTTGCAGAACCCCAGAGGTATCAAACCAATGGAAACCCACCAGAAGTGACCCCATTTTGGAAACTACACCCCTCAAGGAATTCATTTATAGGTGTTGTGACCATTTTGACCCCATAGTTTTTTCACAGAACTTATTTTAATTTGGCTGGGAATTAAAACGAAATTAATTTTTTCCAATAATATGTAGTTTTGGCTGAAAATTTCTTATTTTCACAAGAAAAAAAATACAACATTCTGTTGCGCAATTTGTCCTGAGTGCAGCAATACCCCATTTGTGGTGATAAACTGCCGTTTGGGCCCATGGGAGGGCTCAGAACGAAAGGACCACCATTTGGCCTACTGGGGATTTTCTGGTGCGAAGTCATGTATGCAAAAGCCCCTGAGGTACCAGTACAGTTGAAACCCGCAAGAAGTGACCCTGTTTTAAAAACTACACCCTTAAGGCATTCATCTAGAGGTGTAGTGAGCATTTTTACCGGAGACATGCACCCCATAAACTGTAATGTTGGTTCTCACGGGTACGGCATGTGGCTGTTATCAGCTGCCTAGGCACACAGCAGGGCCCAGAGGGGAAAGACAAGGGGGGATAAGCTGTGCGGAGTGCATCAGGGTAAGTAAAATTGGGGTGAATTATAAACCAAGGGATGTATGATACATTTTAAAACACTCTTTCATACATAGCTCTGGTTTTTAGGAACACGCCTTACATTGATATATTGTGTCCTCCCTTATCCCCCTCTTATAGCAGACTTTGCACCTCTTTTGACTTTTTCCCTTCTTGCCAGTTTGGGGAACTTCTCCTGGAAAGTGTTGCCCTGGTACGATGCGTGTGGCCTCGCTTCCAGAAGTACTGGGTGCCCCCCCCTTCCTGGTCCCTAAAGATTAGGTTCTTGATAACCACCTCTTGAAATTCCAGGAAAGTTCCCCTCTGGCCTGCACATCGACGTAGCACGTACACATTGTACAATGCCATCTGTATGATGTGCACGGCCAGCTTCTTATACCACACCGCATGGCGCTGTAGGGCTTCAGGACTTGATCTGACAAGTGCACCTCTCCCATGTACCTATTGTAGTCCAGGATGCAGTCTGGTTTGGGGGTCTCTGTACTGGTACCTTGTACTGATACATGGGTACTGGTGTGACATCTCTCTTGTCTTGTACTTGACACACAATATGTTGCTGCTAGAATGTGCCCTGCGCTCACCCCTTCTTGTTTGCCCTGCAGAGTCTTAGGGAGGACTCTCAGGTTTCTTCTAGCAGTGCCGCATGCCGCAGGACTTCTGGAAGCGAGGCAGTTGAAGAGTGGGTCGCTGGTATAAAAATTATCCAGGTAGAGGTGGTAACCCTGGTCCAGCAGTGGCTTCACCAAATCCCACACAATTTTTGCATTAACTCCCAGTAAGGGGGGGGCATTCTGGGGGCTGAATACTGGTGTCCTTCCCTTTATATATCCTAAATTTGCAGGTATACCCTGATGCACTCTCGCACAGCTCATACATCTTCACGCCATACCTTGCCCTCTTACCCGGCAGGTACTCGCGGAATTGAAGCCTCCCTTTAAAATCTACCAAGGACTCATCAATAGAAATACACTTCTCGGGGGTGAATGCTTGGGAAAACCGGGCACTGAAACGGTCTAATAGGGGTCTCCATTTATACAAACGGTCAAAACTGGGGTCATCTCGGGGTGGGCACGGCTCATTATCAGTATAATGTAAGAAGCAAAGTATTGCCTAATTTATTTATTTTTTTAGGTTCTAGTTCAGTTCTGAAGTTGCTTTGAGGGACCTATATATTAGAAACTCCTATGAAACACCCCATTTTAGAAACTAGACCCCTCAAAGTATTCACAACAGCATTTAGAAAGTTTAGGAACCCTTTAGGTGTTTCACAGGAATTTAGAGCAAAGTTGAGGTGAAATTTCTTTTTTTTTTTGTCAGAAAATCCTCTTTATACCATTTTTTTTATAACACAAAAGTTTTACCAGAGAAATGCAACTCAATACTTATTGGCCAGATTCTGCAGTTTTGAGAAATATCCCACATGTGGCCCTAGTGCGGTAATGGACTGAAACACCGGCCTCCGAAGCAAAGGAGCACCTAGTGGATTTTGAGGCCTCCTTTTTATTAGGCACCATGTCCGGTTTGAAGAGGTCTTGTGGTGCAAAAACAGTGGAAAACCCCCAAAAGTTACCCCATTTTGGAAACTAGACCCCTTGAGGAATTCATTGCAGTTTTCATGGGGTGCATGTGACTTTTTGATCAGTTTTTATTCTATTTTTAAGTGGCGTGGTGACTAAAAATCAGCAATTCTACTATTGTTTTTTTATTCTATTTTTTTTACAGCGTGCACCATGCGCTATAAATTACATATTCACTTTATTCTGCGGGGCGATACGATTACGGCGATACCAGATGTTTATAGTTTTTTTTTAATGTCCTATACCGTTTGCACAATAAAATATGTTTTGTAAAAAATCATTCACTTTTTGTGTTACCTTATTCTAAGAGCCATAACGTTTTTATTTTTCCATCAAGAAAGCCGCGTGAGGACTTGTTTTTTGCGTAACAAACTGTAGTTTCCATCAGTACCATTTTTAGGTACATGCGACTTTTTGATCTCTTTTTATTCCATTTTTTGGGAGGTGAAGTGACCAAACAATTGTGATTCTGGTACGGTTTATTATTATTTTCTTTTACGGCGTTCACCGCGCGGGATAAATAACGAAATAATTTTGTAGTTCAGGCCGTTACGGACGCGGCGATACCAATTATGTATAGTTTATTTGTTTGTTTATATATTTTTATTAATAATAAAGGACTGATAAGGGAAAAAGGGGGATTTTTACTTTTATTACTTTTAAAACTTTTATTTTCTTATTTTGACACATCTTTTTTTTACTTTTTTTTTTTACTTTATTACTTTGTCCCACTAGGGGACATGAGGGCAGGAGGCCCTGATCGCTATTCTAATACACTGCACTACATGTGTAGTGCAGTGTATTAGAGCTGTCAGCTACTCACTGACAGCAAGCATAGTGGGTCCTGACTTCGTCAGGACCCACTAGGCTTCCGTCGATGGCAGAGCCGGACGCCATTGTTTGGTGTCCGGTTGCCATAGTCACCATCGCCAGCCGCTATCGCATAGCAGGCTGGCGATTGTAGCTTAACCCCTAAAAAGCCGTGATCACTATTGAACACAGCTTTTCAGGGGTTAATCAGCGGGGACACAGCGATCGGTCCCCGCTGTAGGAGCTGCGGCAGCTGCTGTATGAGACAGCAGCTGTCACAGCTCCTGTATGTGTCGGGAGGACGGCCAAAATGGCCGTTACTCCCGCGACGTACTATTCCGTCGCTGAGTGCGAACGTATTGGTTAGCGCAACGGAATAGTACGTCGCTGAGCGCGAAGGGGTAAACATAGTTGAGTTCAGTATAAAAGATTATCCGGCACACGTTTCGGTCAAAAGCGACCTTCATCAGGCACTGAGCCGTGCTGGAAAACTGTATAGACGAGCGCCATGATACAGCGGCCAGCCGCTATCAGCACCACTAGTTCTCAGTGCCTGATGAAGGTCGCTTTTGACCGAAACGTCGCACTCTGCCACTGGCATTAAAAAATAAATAAAAATACCTTTTGTACCTTTTGTTTCAAAAATTGGTGTGCCGGATACTCTTTTATACTCACCTTCGGGTTGGGCCCCTATCCGTGCAAAACCCCATCCTTCCACATATCTGGTGCTGTCTGAACCTATACACATAGTTGAGTTCAGTTTCCTTTTTACCTTGTCTTGAGTAGTAATAATATATTATAGAATTGGGTTTCTTGCAGCAAAGAATACATACCAATTACTTCCTGAGCTAGCCACTATAATTGATTTAATGCACAGGAGGAACATTCCCTCAGAACCAAGTAGTCTTGACCTTAGTGTCTCATTCTTCACTCACAAATCTGGTCTAGTAACCTTTGTGGTCCACAAATGAGATGCTGATCCATCCTATCTCTCTATAAATCACTCTGCTTCCAAACCCTTATTTTCAGAGCAAGCAGCCCTGCAATTATGGGGTTTCAGCGGTAACCCCCTACAGCCCTCATCTGGTTGTAAGTTGGCTGAAACCTATTTGTCTTTCAGAGTACCAGCCTGCGGAGAAACAAGATGAGACATATCCCAGGATCCCTGTGGTGAGTTCTCAGCAGACGCTGAGTTTCTTCTTCTTCACCCCTAAGCTCTTGCAGCTGGCTTATTTTTCCCAGGCTGAAAAGATGAAGACACATTGATTTAGGGCTGTGTGGTATGAGCATCCCGCAGACTCTCTTAACACCACACAGAGCCACTGATTAACTACCTTGTCCTCTAATGCTGGAGTCAAAAGAAAAACTTTTATTTCTGTCAGCTTTTTTTCAGATAAATTTCAGAGACTGTTTAAAATAGTATTTAGATTGAAATGCATGAGACCCACATGTAATAAAAGTACATTCATTTTTTATATGGATCTCATCAAGTACAAAAAATATTCATTCCATGAGGAATGTATGAAGGGGGCTAGTGAGAAACTGGTATATGCACATGAAATGTATTTAAAGAGGCATCGTCACTTGACAAATTGCAATAATTTAAGTTAGTATGGGCAAACATTACATGCAAAAGAGCCTTTCCACACAGAAAACATGTAAAAAAAAGTAATACATTTACATGAAACGTGCAAAGGGGTAAAAAGATGCCAAATTTTTTTGTAGACATTGTGGTCTTTAACAGATTCAATGACACTGTTCTGGTGTCAGGAATAGCTCAAGGAGGTGAAACGGTTTCCTCTGGTGAGGTATCGCAACCGCCTGTAATTGCGATGGCGGCTGGTGTGGTGGCACCATTACTTGTGGACCCTGCAGAGGTTATTAAGAAATTGAGGAAGTTGCATGTGCGCAAGGCAGCTGGACCAAATAGATTTATTACAAGGGTATTGAGGGGGTGTGCTGTATAGTTAGGCGAGGCGTTGGCTTACTTTAACATGAGCCTAAATATACAGCAAGTTCCAAGGTTATAGAAGACCTCATGAATTATCGGTTGATTGCCAGACTGTTAATCGGGTGTATGATTACTTGTCTGCTAAGTGTGATCGACTGGGAACATGTATGTCGGGGACATTACGGAGTAATATGGGTGCGCCACAGGGTATGGTACTTGCCTTGTTACTCTTTACAAAATACACCTTGAATTTCCAGTATAACTCGGCTTTTTGCCATTTGCAACAGTACTTGGATGGGGGTTGGGTGTATCACTAACGGGAATCATGACGAGTACAGAGAGCTAGTGGATACATTTAGTGCTTGGTCGAAGGAGAATTGTTTAGTCATGAATATTGGTGAAACAAGAGAAATAGTAATTGATTACAGCGAGAGGAGGCAGAAAATGTATCCAGTGACTATTGGTGGGGAGGAAGTGTCACTAGTTGATAATTACAAATATCTGGGAGTGTACCTGAATAATAAACTGGATTGGAAGCTGAACTGTGATAAACTATAAAAGAAGGGGTCAAGTCGCCTTAATTTCTTGCAATAACTAAGGTCTTTTAATATCTGTACAAAGATGTTATGGGCCGTTCACATATGTCTGTTGTCCCTGTCAGTTTCCCTCCAGCGTGCTACAGAAAAGCTAAAGGGAAACTGATGCTAGAATGGATCCCATAGCTTTCTATGGGATCTGTTCTGGCACATGGTTCATAAGTTGTGCCGCTGTATGGCACCGAACCTGTGCAGGAGCCGGATCCAAAAACGTTACCTGCAGCGTTTTTGTGTCCAACTCCCCGGGAGGTCTGGCGCCGTATCCTATTTAATGAATTGTTTACAAGTTCAACGCCGGATGCTTCCGTCTCCACCTCCCGGCAGCACTCGGCATGGGAATCCCCGGCCAGAACATTGAAGAAGCTCTGGCCCGGATATTGGTAGCGGAATTTAGTGCCACCAATGACCCCCCTGTAGGTAGCGCCACCCACACCCCCTTACAGATAGTGCCACCACCCTGTATATAGCTCTACCTTCATGCAGATAGCGCCACTGTATCTCCCTCTAGGAACGGGATCCCCGGGCAGAGCGTCGGCAATGCTCTGGCCAGGGATTCCGCTCCTACCCCTGATATCACGGTCATTATATGGAGCGGAATCCCTTGTCAGAGCGTTGCCGCCGCTCTGGCTGGGGATTCCGCTCCTAAAGGGAACCCCTGAAGTCAGTGTCCATACACTATGTGCACATTTATCAGACAGGTTATATTTTTGAGGATTCATTTTATTATTGAACAACTACAGTGCTGTCGGTCAATTCAAAATGTTAATAAACCTCAAACCTGAATATTTAAGAAAGTAAAAGTGAGGTTTTGGCAACAATTACGGCTCGTTCACACAGAGTTTTTTGACATGGAAACCGCGTCAGAAACAGCATCAAAAAATAGATTTTAATGAGAGACGGAGGCATTTTTTTACCCGCGAGCCGAAAAAAAAACGCCTGCATGAAAAAAAGTATAATGTTCTTTCTTCCTGTGTTTCCGTCTCTGACCTCCCATTGACATTACTAGAAGGAAGAGAAAGCGGTTTTCCTGAAGGAATTTTGAGGCAGATTTTTCTGCCTGCAAAAAACTCTGTGTGAACAGACCCTTAGTGTGCAGAATTATTTTGTAACTAAATGAAAAAGGAAAATTTACCCATATGTTTATTTTCATCTGTTAACCCCTTAATGACCGGGCCATTTTGCACGTTAATGACCAAGGATTATTTTTTGTTTTTTCATGGTCGCATTCCAAGAGTCGTAACTTTTTTTTTATTCCAACGACATAGCCGTATAAGGGCTTGTTTTTTGCGGGACGAGTTGTATTTTGTAATTGTACAATTTTTAGATGGTTATAATATATTGATTAACTTTTATTAACTTTATTTTAGGAGAGAATTGAAAATAAGCAGCTATTCCAGCATTGATTTTCACGTTATAAATTTACGCCGTTTACTATGCAGCGTAAATAACATGTTAACTTTATTCTATGGGTCGGCACGATTACGGGGATACCAAATATGTAAAGGTTTTATATGTTTTCCTACGTTTGCACAATAAAAAGCCTTTTAGAAAAAAATTACTTGTTTTTGAATCGCCGCGTTCCAAGAGACGTAACGTTTTTATTTTTCCGTCGATGTGGTCGTATGTGGGCTTTATTTTTGTGGGCCAATGTGTAGTTTTCATTAGTAATATTTTGGGGTACATAGGACTTATAGATTAATTTTTATTTAATTTTTTATGGGGGGAATGGGAGAAAAGAGCGAATTTTGCCATTGTTTTTTGCGTTTTTTTTGGATGCCGTTCATCCGGCGGTTTAATTAATGTGTTCATTTTATTGGTCAAGTTGTTACGATCGCGGGGATACCATATATGTGTATGTGTGATTTGTTTTGACACTTTTACTAAATAAAACCACTTTTTGGGCAAAAAAAGTAGTTTTATTTGATTTTCACTGTAATATTTATTTTTTTTTTTTCACTAACTTTATTTAACTGATTGACATATTTTTTTTTAGTCCCAAAGGGGACTTCACTATGCGATGTGCCGATCGCATATATAATGCTTTGGTATACTTAGTATACCAAAGCATTATTGCCTGTCAGTGTAAAACTGACAGGCAACCTGTTAGGTCATGCCTACGGCATCGCCTAACAGGCAGATGCTGAAGACAGACCTGGGGGTCTTTGTTAGACCCCCGGCTGTCATGGAAACCCGACAGCGACCCGCAATTTGTTTGAGGGGGCGCCGATCGGGTGACAGAGGGAGCTCCCTCTGTCAAACACATTAGATGCCGCTGTCACTATTGACAGCGGCATTTAATGGGTTAAACTGCCGGAATCGGAGCGCACTTCGATTCTGGCAGTTGCAGCAGGAGCCAGGCTGTGTATAACAGCCGTGCTCCTGCCGCTGATCGCGTGGGTACAGTGACAGTACCCGCGCCATCACAGGACGGATATATCCGTCCTCCTGCGCGAACTAGCAGCTGCTGAGGACGGATATATCCGTCCTTCGGCGTTAAGAGGTTAAAGTGAGAATAATAAAGAAACAACTCAAAATTTACAAATAAACATTTCTGACATTTCAAAAAAAATAAAAAAAATAATAGGGCTATATATGTTCTAACTGCCGATGCCCCGTGCAGTTAACACGTATATAGACATTTGCAGCATGCATCAGGTTTTACTGAGTGCAGAAGCTGCTTTAGCGTGATCAACTTTGAACTAATCTATGTGTCGGCTCTCTTTACAAGTGTCGACACCTCTTTGACTTAGTTTCATAAAACATACGTGTTTTTTTTTAAATTATCGTTTAAAGAAGTGCATATCAGAAATGGAAAATTTGACCTGGACACAGGGGTATCAATGACCCTTTGTCATGAAAGGTTTAAAGGGGTCTTCCAGCCACTAAAAGTAGATGGCCTATCCTCATTATAGGCCAATAATAGCTGATAGGTCGGGGTCCGACTTTCGGGTCCCCCGCCGATCAGCTGTTTTGAAGGGCTGCCATATGATCTGCTACACTGCTATGCTCAATACCTCCCTGATGAACCAGTATGTGACTGGGGAAACGCGTAGGAGCTGGAGCTTCAGTTAGGGAAATGATCACAATATTAGGGATAGGTTCCAGAGACAACAGGGTCGTTCTTTTCAGAACGAGTGCCCGGTGCGTTGTCAACAGTGAGGGTTGAGAGTGAGGCTTAAAGGAATAGTGTCATCGCAAATAATTTTTTTATATGTTAAAGATGTTAGTGCTTTAATAAAAACGTTTATATTCATTTGTGTGTTTGTGTTTTACTGTTTCTTATTTTTACACTTTTTCTTCCCTATGGGGGCTGCCATTTTTTGTTCCATTTCTGTGTGTGTCGATTAACGACACACACAGACATGGAATACGGCAGCCACAGTCCCATAGGGACTGCGAACGGCTCCCGTCCCATTGACTGCCGTGTACGGCGTCTGTGTGGGAACTGCGCATTCGCCGCTCCCACACAGTCCTATTCGAAATTGGCGCCGTCCGGCGCCATTTTCCTGTGGACCGGAAGTCGCGGCCGGACAGTAATATTACTACTTCCGGTCGCGGCTTCCGGACTTGTGCACATGGAACAGCGGCAGCAAACGGAGCGGACGGGCCGGAGGGAGCCGCGGCGGCAGGAGCAGGTAAGAGATTTCAATGTATGTTCGTGTTTGTGTGTGTTTACTACTGTATGTAAACCTACTACGCTGTGTGTTAGCTCAAAAAATGGCGACACACAGTGTAGGAGGTTACACCGTTCAAACCCCTCGTTTATCCCGGCACTAGCCAGGATAAAGGAGGGGGGGATGCTGAGAGCTCACTAGAGCGAGAGCTTTTAACCCAATGTTGCAATGCTGCAATTTTGGGAAATAGCTCCATCTAGTGACCAAAAATGTGTAGTATTATAAATTCGAAATAATTTATAATATTTCCTGACACTAAATGTTTAATTAAAAAAAAAAAAACATGTTTTTCGGGCAACACCATGCCTTTAAGGGACAGACAGAATGCCATTGTGCAAGTTCATATGATCCAAGCCTACCCTGCTGTACATTCAAGGAACTATAACCCTGTATTCATCACTGTGAATAGTTATTGATGTGTATGTCCAATAATCTAACAGTATAAACAATATTATATTGATATTCCATTTTATATGGGTTATATTAAAAGCTAAGTTTTAGATACTAATCCTTCCGCTACTAACAGGATGGAGCATTGTCCTGCATAAAAATCATGGTTTTCTTGAAAGATTCAGACTTTTTCCTGTACTACTGCTTGATGAAAGTGTCTTCTAAAAACTGGCAGTAGGTTTGGGAGTTGATTTTTAGTCCATCTTCAACATGAAAAGGTCCAAATAGCTCATCCTTAATAATACCAGCCCATAGCAGTACCCCACCTCCACATTGCTGCCATCTGAGTTGAAGTGGAGCTCTGTGTGCCCGTTACTAATCCAGCCAAGGGCCCATCCATGTGGTCCGTCAAGAGTCACTCTCATCTCATCAGTCCATAAAACCTTTGAAAAATCTATCTTCAGATATTTTTTGGCCCAGTCTTGACATTTCAACTTATGTGTCTTGTTCAGTGGTGGTCGGGTTTCGGGCTTCCTTACCTTGGCCATGTCTCTGAGCACTGAACACCGTGTACTTCTGGGCACTCCAGGGAGGTTGCAGTTCTGGAATATGAAAGCCCTGGAGGATAATGGGTTCCTGGACGCTTCATGTTTGATTCTTCTCAAATCTTTGGCAGTTAATATGCGGGTTTTTTTCTTAACAGGTTTCGCGACCCTGTTGACTATTTGCAACAAAACGTTTGATGGTTCTGTGATCACGCTCCAATATCTTAGCAATTTCAAGAGTGCTGTATCTGTCTGAAAGACTTATAGCAATTTTTGACTTTTCAGTGTCAGTTAAATCTCTGTTTTGGCTCATTTTGCCCATTTTGAGAACAACAAGCTGCCTAATAATTATGCACACCTTGATATAAGGTCTTGATCTACTTAGGCCACACTCTCCCTCATTACACAAATACACATCACCTGATGTGCTTCAAACCAATAAACAGTCAAGTTTATACAGCTTGGAGTTGGAAAACGCTCTGCAACGCTCTGGCTGGGGATTCCGCGACTAGAAGAAGCCCCTGACGTCCCTGTCCATATATGGACTGTGACATCAGGTGCTCCTCCTGGAGCAAATCCCTGGCCAGAGCATTGGCGACACTCTGGTCGGGGATTCCACTCCTAGAGGGAGCCCCTGACATCCCTGTTCATATATGGACATTGCCATCACGGGCTCCTTCAGGAGGGGTGGTGGGTGGCACTATCTACAGGGGGCATGGATGGGACTATCTACAGGGGGGCATGGTTGGAACTATCTACAGGGGAGGCATGGTTGGAACTATCTACAGGGGGGGTCATGGGTGGCACTATCTAGAGGGGGGCAGACGTGGCTCTATCCAGAAGGGGCATGGGTGTCACTATCTACAGGGGGCGTGGGTGACAAAATCTATAGGGGGTGTGGGTGGTGCTATCTACAGGGGGCGTGGGTGGCACTCTAGACACGGGGTGTGGGTGGCGCTATCTACAGGGAGCTGTATGGCACTATCTACAGGTGGTTTGTGGCACTCTCTACAGGGGGCTGTGTGGCGCTATCTACAGGGGCTGTGTGGTGCTATCTACAGGGGGCTGTGTGGCACTATCTACAGGGGGCTGTGTGGCGCTATCTACAGGGGGCTGTGTAGTTCTATCTACAGGAGGCTGTGTGGCGCTATCTACAGAGGGCACTGTGGCGCTATCTACAGAGGGCACTGCGGCATTATCTACAGAGGTGTGTGGCACTATATACAGAAAGCAGTGTGGCACTATCTACAGAGGGCACTGTGCCATTTTCTACAGAGGGCACTGTGCCATTATCTACAGAGGGGACTGTGCCATTATCTACAGGGGGTGTGTAGCACTATATATAGAGAGAAGTGTGGCACTATATACAGAAGGCACTGTTGCATTATCTACACATTAAATTTATCCATTTTTAAAACGGACAGTGAAAAACGGATGCAAAACGAGTCACAATTGGCTGTCGGAAACAGAAAGACAGACACGGAATGAATACAAAACAGATGCAAAACGACCGTCAAAAACGGACCGAGACGGCCATTTTTAACGGCCGACTCCTGGACCCTGTCGTGTGAATAGAAACACCAGCAATTCCAGAGTGGTGTGGGTAGGAGATGCGGGGCGGGATTGGGTAGCTGTAATGGCATAAAAAACTTGCTAATCCCTGAAGTTAGGGCTAGTGTTTGGTGCCGTTGCAGGTTCATAAGGCTGCTTCGAAGATCTGATCTGAGGTCAGAGGACAGCAGCTGCCTTCTGGGCTCTCCCTCATGGCGCTAGCCTCGGCGCTGCACTGAATATGACATGCATGACATTACAATGTGTCTGTCAGACTTCAGTGTAGGGCCGGAGCAGAGAAGGAGAGCCCTGACAGGCCAGGATCAAGTCAGAAGTTTTGTGAAATAACAAGTAAACATTATGTATCTAATCTATCATGTATCCAATCTATCAAAAACTATGTATCACTCTGATAAAATTGGCACATTTTCAGACCCTAGACTACCTTTTTGGAGGACCCTTGTGGAAAAAACTGATGTTAAAAAAACGGATGTTAAAAACTGATGACAACTAATGAAAACTGATGACAACTGATGGTTTTGTAGTAAAAATTGCCCCCAATCAGTTTTTTTTTTCCGTCTCTCAAGTGATTACAACTGATGCAAAAACTGATGCAAAAATATACCAGTTGCCATCAGACTTTTTGACAATTTTTTACTACAAGTTCCGTTGCCATCGGTTGTTATTAGTTGTCATAAGTTTTAACCATCCGTTGTTAACATCAGTTTTTATCACAATGGTCCACCAAAAAGGCAGTCTAGGGTCTGAAAATGTACCAATTTTATTAGAGTGGTGCATAGCTTGTGATAGATTGGACACATGATAGATTAGATACATGTTGTGTACTTGTCATTTCACAAAACTTCTGATGTGATCCTGGCAATTCAGGGCTCTCCTTCTCTGCTCTGGCCTCGGCGCTACACTGAAGTCTGACACACACACTGTAATGTCATGTGTGTCATATTCAGTGTAGCATTGTAGCTGGCGCCGAGAGGGAGAGCCCAGAAGGCAGCTGCTGTCCACTCAACTCACCTCTGATCAGATCTTTTAAGTAGCCTTGCGAACCTGCAAAGGCACCATTCACAAGCCCTAACTTCAGGGAGGAGCTAGTTTTTGGCACCTTTATGGCTACACAATCCCACCCCGCATCTCCTACCAACCCCACACTATGCCGGGATTTCTGTTGTTTCTAGTCCGGGTGTCGGCCATTTGGTTCATTTTTGACTACCGTTTTGCAACTGTTCCGTGTTTCCATTTTTGACGGCCGATTGTGATCCGTTTTGCATCCGTTTTTCACTGTCCATTTTAAAAATGGATGAATTTATTTTCTAGATAAGGCCACAGTGCCATCTGTAGATAGTGCCACTCTGCCCTCTGTAGATAGAGCCACATGCCCCCTTTAGATAGTGGCACAAAACCCCCTGTAAATAGTGCCACACTGGCCCCTGTAGATACCGCGACACAACCCCCTGTAGATAGCGCCACACACACCACCTGAAGATAGTACCACCCACGCCCCCTATAGTGCCACCCACAACCCTGTAGATAGTGCCACCCACGCCCCGGTAAATAGTGCCACCCACGCCCCCGGTAAATAGTGCCACCCATGCCCCTCTGTAGATAGTGTCACCCATGCCCCCTGTAGATAGTGCTTCCCATGCCCCCTGTAGATAGTGCCACCCATGCTCCCTGTACACAGTCCTACCAGCAACCCCTGTAAATAGTGCCATCCACGTCCTCCTGTAGATAGTGCCACCCATATCCCCTGTAGACAGTGCTATCCATGCCCCCTGTACATTGTGCCACCCATGCCCCCTGTAGATAGCTCTATCTCCCTGTAGATAGCGCCATTTGGGCTCCCTCTAGGAGTGGAATCCGTAGCCAGAGCGTTGCCGACACTCTGACCAGGGATTATGCTCCTGGAGGAGCCCCTGACTTCAATGTCCATACATGGACAGGGATGTCAGGGGCTCCCTCTAGAAGCGGAATCTCCAGCCAGAGCGTCGGCAATGCTCTGACCCGGGATTCAGCATCAGGAGGAGCCCCTGATGTCACTGTCCATGTAAGGGCAGGGACTTCTGGGGCTCTCTCTAGTAGCGGAATCCCCGGCCAGAGCGTTGCCGACTCTCTGGTCAGGGATTTCGCTCCTAGAGGGAGCCCCCAATGTTTCTGTCCTTATATGGACAGTGACTCAGTGGCTTCTCCAGGAGCAGAATCCCAGCCAGAGTGTCAACAATGCTCTGGCCGGGAATTCCAGTCCAGGAGGACCCCTGATGTCACTGTTTATACATGGAGTACAGTACAGTACATTAATATAAGATACGGCGCCAGAACTCCTAGGGGGATTCCCATGCCGGGTGCTGCCAGAAGGTGGAAGCGGCAGCACCCGGCGTTGAGCTTGTGAACAATACATTAAATAGGATATGGCACCAGACCACCCATGGGGCTAGACACAAAAATGCTGCAGGTAACTTTTTTGTATCTGGCTCCTGCTCAGGTGCGGCGCCACAACCTATGTCCCATGTGCCAGAACATATCCAATAGAAAGCTATGAGATCCGTTTTAGCCTTAGTTACCCTCTGGCTTTTGTGCAACACGCTGGAGGGAAACTGACAGGGACAATGGATATATGTGAACGGCCCCTTAGACATGTAGCCTTGCGTGCATCAAAATCAAAGGGTCCCACTTGGAAAGTCAGAACTGCGTCCCCACCCCCCAAAAAAAGAAAGAGCCTTTTCATTTTTTTTATCCCTACACAGAGTGCACAGTGAATTAGTATGTATTCTATATTTTTACTTGTTTATTGGCGAGCAGACATGTGGACACTGTAGATGTTGGTGGCAGGGTAGAAGAATATACAAAGACATGTACCGACATATTCAGCATGTTTCACCACTATTGGCGGTATGCCACTACATTCATATTAAATTCTGCAACAGTAAAAATAACATTTATATATCTTGACCATATCATTTTTACATTTTTCTCCTAAAGCGCTGATCCCATTGTACGGTTCCTTATTTTATGAGTCTTACAGATTTCAATTCCATTGATGAAATTTAATCAGCAGTGGACTATCTTTTTAAATGTGTCATGATGGTTGAAGAAGTCCCTTCAACCATCTAAAACAGATTACTACCATCTCCACTCATCTGTAAAATGGAATCATTTTGTGAAAATGTACAATATCTAGCACCTGGAGTTCATATAAAGTACATTGTATTCTGACCTCATTTCTAAGCTCTTTCTATTCATTTTGACATATATAAATGGTAAAAAGCAATCTCAGTTGTCAGGTTCTCTAGGTAACAGTTGTTGGTAGGGCTAGGGGGGATCTAAAAAGTGCCAAACTCTCTAAGCAACATTGTATGGTACCTATCGCAGTTGACATTTCCCTTCCCACAGAGTATTTAGGGGAGTCATTCTAGCCCATTTGTTTAATACCAATCCCCTGGTTGAACTTGATGGACATGTGTTTTTATTTCAACCATACTAACTATGTAATACAACACCATGAGAAAGGCATGAAATTAATATGTATTAGAAAGTGAATTGCCAAATGCAATATATATAACTGTTTGTGGACCCACTGGGTTACTCCACCGGTTTGGCTTAGGGCCACCTATAAGTGCGTTGTCTGAACAGCCTCACTGGCCTTCACCCTTTAACCCCTATACGGGGATCTGGTCTTCCTTGCGGGGAGGCTGCCAGGTCGCTACCTCTCGAGGTGGTCCGGGTGAAGTAGCTGCTGGCCAAACAGATGCATGAGAGGCACTAGTAGATGGTACCTTGACGGATGGAAGCTTGACTGCGGATCACGTAACAAATAGCTACTGCAGACTGGATAAAGGCTGGTAACGGATAACCGAACGCAGTCTGACCACACATATCAATCGCAGACTGGATATAGGCTGATAACAGACAACAGGATACAGGCAGAAAACTGAAAGCAATAGCAAACATGATACAGGCTGGTAACAGACAACTGGATACATGCTGATAACGTAGCAATTCCAGATATGATAAGTTGCATACAGGAATATTTGCTGGATAACTCTAGGATGTTACAATATTTCTCAGGCACCAGGGAGATAGTGAAGGTGCCTTAGAGGGGTTGTCCACGACCGGACAACTGATAACCTCTCCAGAGGATAGGTCATCAGTATGTAATCGGTGCGGGTCCGAAACCTGGACCCTGCACCAATCAGCTTTTACGGCTGCCTCTGGGCACCAGATGTTTTGATGGCTCCAACAACTGCACAGCGGCCATTTTGCAGAACTGCAGCTCTGCTCCTATTCAGTTGAACAGGAGCAGATCTGCAGTTCTGCAGAACGGCCACTATGCAGTAGTCCGGTTGCAGTGGTCAGTTGTCCGGTTGTGAATAACCCCTTTAGTCCTGGAGAGCAGCAGGGATTGGTTGGGAGCATTTGAATTTCGAATGCACTGGTCCCTTAAGAGACAGCAGGAGTGCGTGCGTGCACTAGGGACACATCGGCAATGGTCAAAAGATAGCAGTGGAAGTTGGCAGCCTAGTGGAGGAACAGCCCGCCGAGGAAGGTAAGAGACCCGACAGCAGGGACCACTGGCAATACAATAACAACCCCTTTTAAATACTTATTTCACTACCCAATCCTCTTATGATCAAGTGTCCCCCTCAACACATCCTATCTACTGGTCTTGAAGTTTAGGCTATAGGACACAACTAAGTTTAGACAACAGAAAATAAGAAAAATAATAGTTAAACCATAGTACAGGCACCTCATACATAAAAGAAAGATGCTCAGCCATGACTAAGGACGCGTGTAGCGTTTGAAACGCGTAGGCTCTACCTACTACAAGATATTTTTCCCTTACACTACCAGGACTGCACATTCTTTAACTTTCATCCTGGTGATTTTCTCTTTTTTAATAGAAAAAATTTTTTTTTCTTCATTAAACTTGGAACATTGTTCCATGTTGTTTTATAATATTCATTTAATGGACTATTTTTACATGAATTTCCCAGAACCAGAAGTGGACCGATGAGTAAACAGTCTGAATCTGGAATATTACTTTTAGAACAACTTTAATAGTGCATATCCCAACATGTCAAGAAATCAACTGTAATACTGATGACCTGAAATTGGGTATTTATACTATTTTGCCATCCTGATAGCAAAACTGTGAAGACTGAGCCTTTGATACTCCAGATTTCCGTTGACATAATCTCTGTTCCCATTAAAAGGATTTCCCCCCCTATTTCCCACCAGATAAACAGACTCAAAATGTCTCCAGGATGCTCAGAATGTCGATGGTACATTGTGAATGGCCATAGCTGTCTGTGTAGTGGGTTTTGGCCCAGCATGCACACATGGATAATTTGTTTGCTCTCCAAATATTGAAATAGCGGATGTCAGGAATGCATGGCATAGTAGAGAGGCTGTGTAGACCTGTGGTGTCCAAGCACTTCCTTTGTATAATATAGTTTAAAGCAGTAGCCTAAACGTGAAAAATATGTAATACTGTGAATATTATATCCAATGTGCAATTGTTTTCAGCACCCCTAAAATATCTGGGACATATGACACAGATATGCCATGCAGTGGCGTAATTAGAATTTGGGCCCTATAGCAAAATGAGATGGTCCCTCATCACCTAGCAACAGTAAACTCTAGCAGCATAAGTAGTAATAATGAAAAGAATGGATAATAACGCCATATATCAGACAACCAACATAGTAGTGCTAGATAGTTAAAAAGCGACATAGTTACGGCCATAATTCCATGACTGTTCCACTACTTCACTTTTACGTCCCACAACTTCCCACAAAAAACTCTTTGTTTTAAAGTCGGTCATATACTTAAATGGAATAGGTCAACTCATATTTGCCTACCAAACTAGTACCTGCGTTACATCACAGCAGGTAGCCTACTGTGCATATGCAGGACGCGGGAGAGGTCAGTGAATGTAGCAGTGATGTCACCATAGCGTGGCGCCTTCAATCATGAGCAAGGGGAGCAGTTGGACAGGGTTTGATGTCAAGACCAGGAGCAATTGTGGGATTCGGACCACCCGAGTGGCACTTCCAACCTTATTTACATATTGGAGTAAATTCGAATTATCTCTGCAAAGAATATGATATGAAGCCATACAAAGGTATGTGGGCACATGGTTTTAAAAGGCCGCTTTTACTCGTTTGCTAGGCAAAAAATAACCTGACAGATTCCCTTTAAGGGTCAATTTACACATTGCGTAAAAATGGAGGATGTTCCGGAACGGATTTCGTTGCGGAAAATCGGCAGCATAATACAGTAGCAGCAAAGTGGACGAGATAGAACAAATCTCATTACTGAGCAGAAAAACGCTCAGAAATTGACTTGCGGTGCAGAATTTTATTCCGCAGCATGTCAATTGTATTTGCGTAAACGTTGCTTATTTGTTGCAGGTTTTACACGGCAATTCTTGAGGAAAACCTGTTTCAGTCTGCCAGAGATTTGGGACTGGGACAGAGGTTCATTTTCCAACAGGACAATGTTGTAAACATACTACTAAAGCTACACTGGAATAGGGGAAATATTTAAACGTCTTGGCATAGCCTAGTCAAGGTCCAGACATCAATCCAATTGAATGTCTGTGGCATGACTTGTAGACTGCTTTACACCAACGCAACCCAGCTAACTTGAAGGAAAAGGAGAAGTTTTGCCTGGAAAAATGGGAAAAAATTACTAGCTAATAGAGACATACCACAAGAGACTTGCATCTGTAGAAGAAAAAGGTGGCCCACAATGTATTGACTTTCAGGGGGTGAATACTTAAGCAAATTCCAAATATTCAGTGTGGATAGTGTACATTTAAATTGTAAATAGAAATTCACTGTCTTTATAAACGTTTAAAATACATTTAATTTGACTAATCTAATAAAGTGGGCACTAATGCCAAAAGGATCTTAGTACAGGTGTTGGCAACACAGATCATAAGCCTTTGATAAAGTCTCTGAAGTATATTGGTTCAGTGTTCATATACCAAGACGACACTATACAAAGGCAGTAACAAATGTAATGCTGGTCTGTTTGCCATTAAGGAGCAACATTCCCTACGCGTTTCTGCAACCTTTTGTCATCAGGGGAGCGTCCTCAGGGGCACAAATTGCCTAAATATTTCTAAATGCCGGTCAGCACATATTATGCTGTGTTTGTTTTCCGGCATGCACTGGACACTGATGACTGGTCTAGCGCGCGCTTGACAAACCCTAGAGCCTAATAAGGCTTAGCCCTGCCTACTCTGATTGCGTCACTGGGACCTACACCAATAGGTGTGTATTATGTCTGAATGACAGCCACCATATGGGACGGCCCCTTGGTAACGTCGCAGCCTATAGAGTTGATGCATACAGCATCCGTGGTCACCAGGAGAGCTTCAGGCGGCCGGGATCAAAAGCTGCTAATAAACAACACACTAGGAAACTGAATGAATACAAAGTAAGTGGTCCAAAGTGTTGGACCTAATTTAAAGGATGATATCAAGGAATTCTTAATGAATGAGAATAAGATACTCACGCTACACTTTGTAGTGCCTCCATACTAAAAATATAGACACACTAAATGTAGCTAATGATGATGAAAAGATACCTCTGGTCATATTCCTCTATTTAAATTGGAGGGGATTGATTATTTGTATGTGGGGCGTCAAGAAAACAAATCAATCACAACCATCCATTCTGTGATTATGATGCCCAAAGAGAGAGTGAGAGAGGACCGGGAAGTCAGCACATTTTAGAAGTTGGCAAATTTAGAGAAAGGAGAGATAGCATATTTGTTCATTAAGGCCCAGTGGTCTGATGGTTTGCATGCTGAAGATCCACTGGGCCTCCTTCTGCAAAATCCTGCTGTCCCAATCTCCCCCTCTAACAGGTGGTTTGACATGTTCCATCCACTGAAATGTAATGTCCCCTGAATGGCATTCCCATACATGCCTGGAGATAGAAGTATCTTCCTATCTAATAATGTCACATACGTGGTCCCTAATTCTCTGCCTAAACTCTCTTTTGGTCTTCCCCACATACTGCATCTCACATACACAAGTAATGAGATCCACCACCCCTTTTGTCAAGCAGTTGATAAAGGATCTCATATGGGAAACTTCTCCTGTGGTCTTACTCCTGAAGGTCTTAATATTCCAAATAGAGCTGCATGCTTTACACATGGCACAACGAAACGTCCCCTTGAGGTTTGTTGATAACCAGGTGGTATTTTTCCCACCCTCCAGATGACTATGTACTAGTCTATCTTTGATATTCTGACCTCTTTTGCACGTAATCTGAAGGCTGTCCCCAACAAGGTTACCCACATCTGGATCTGCTTTAAGAATACCCAAGTATGAGTTAAGGATCCTCTGGATCCTCAGTCTTGCCAGGCTGTGATAGGTTCTCCCACTCCTCAGCCTACCAGCCTGAGTGGTAGCAGATGAAGTCATTCTATCAGACCTAGGAGCAGATTCAGACTAATTAACCACGGGCGTCGACACAGAAGCTGTGTCTGGCAGATCCTTTACACTAACAGCCCATTGCTCTCCCGGTGACGCAATTGCGGGGTGCTGATGGTTGTTATGACAGCCGGGGGGCCTAATGAACGCCCTCAGGTCTGCTATCTTTGTGCTCCTATTAAGCCCTGCCTCTGCCACCATTCGCTAAAATCTTTCTAACGATTCAAATGCTGCGGTCGCTACTGACTATGGTATTCAATATGAGCAGTGCAATCCCGCTCATTACAGTAAAGTGTCGTCTGTAACATACAGCCAACAACCACTTTGTATGGAGCTGGCTCAGCCCATGAGCCAGCTCCATACTTCCCCCACCCGGCTATGGCGTAACTGTATGTCATATGTCGGGAAGCAGTTAACACTGAAAACAGATGTCTCATGGGAAGCAGTTAAGACTTTGTATTCACTGTACACCCTTTTGCAGAAGGATTCTATCGAGATCCCTTCCACATATAGTGGCCCTCACCACTTCAAGGACAGAAAACCTAAGAACCTGGACGTCACCCTCATGTGTATCTACAACATGTTGTGTCACTGTTTTTTCTCTCTTTTTGTTTAGGTCCCCTATATGCCTGAGGATCCTTCTCCTAAATTTTCTTATGGTTTTACCAATGTATCTCAGACTGCAGATACACAAACAGATGTAGACAGGTGCATGGCTCGTTATATTTACAGTATGTATATCAGAGCTGTGTTTTCTAATGATCCCAGCAACTGTGTGTCCATATAATAAACAATAAATGTTCGTACTGAATAACAACAAGCAGAGATATTGAAAACTGTGTATATACTGTATATAAACCTCAAAATGCAACAACAAATAAAAAGGTGTGCAGTTACACAGACAAGAAAATAAAAAGGAAAAATTTGGAATGTGAAGTATTGAAAATGAAAAACATGGTGTTGTCTTAAAGGGGTTTTCCCATAAGGGACATTTATGACATATCCACAGGACATATCCTTTTTCTTATGGTCCCCAATAGGTTGAATATTACATTTCATATAGCTGGCTATATAGTTGTGATATGTCAATTGGTCTCTATGAACATATAGGGGGCATATTTATAACTAAGTTATACCAGTTTAAACAGGCATCTTTCGCAAATTATAATGGAGAAGACCATTGCCACTGGAATACAAGTTTCAAACAAATGTTTCAAATTATGTTGCCTGTAGTTTTCAGTAAATGTCACTACAAGCCTGTAGATCAGCGCAAAAAGGTATTTCCAGCTATCATTAATATGGGTACTGTGAGAATTAACCATTTTTCTACTCGGATCTAAGAAGCCAAAGACATAGCATTGGTTAATGAGCATTATTATATGATTTATTACAAAAATTTAGATATAATTGAACGGTACCTGCCATTTGATAAAGCTTCAGACATTTCATAGGGACATGTCACAAGGTTTTGAACTGTGGGGTCTGGAACGAAGGGGCAAAAACACTTAGTTGAATGCTGTGACCTTTGGCTCCTGCAAGAACCAAGCAGAACGTTGTACGGACCCATAGAAAGTCTATGGCGCATACACCACTAACCCCTGCCTCTCTCAGGGGAGCCCAACAAAGTTGAGCAAAACAAAGGGACACAGTGCTTTACAGTATAGCCAAAACTAGATTGACACTTACACAGGCAGAGCAACAGAAGAGAGGGCAATGCAACTCAGAGTAACAATGTAGATTTATACCCCAGTAGTTGCAATTTTTGGTTTTCACTAGGTATCTGTACCTCATGTTGGAGAGCTAAAAGGGCGCAGTCACATGAGACAGATTTTATTGCAGAAATTATTGCAACCTAAAGTCAGTTACATTCATTTGAATGCGGTTCTTTCTGCAGCAGGTGCATGGATTTCTGCAGGTTCTATTCAGATGAATGCAACTGATTTTCAGTTACAGAATTTTCTGCAATAAAACCTGCTGCGTGTGACTTCACCCTCAAACTCCCAGACGGCTCAATAGAATATAGAATATTTCATACAAGAGCACCAATAATTTGTATTTTCAGACATTTTTATTTTGAGAGGAATGCTCTTTTAGGTTGAAAGAATCCAAATAGTACCAGAATTGCCCATAGTGTCTTTGTCTGCAAGATAATATTTGCAGAGACTTCACATTAGCAAGAGTGCTATGTAAGAGAGTTCCTGCAGAGTCAATACCTCTTCGACAATCTGAAAATTACATTTTCACAAAAGTAGAGAAAGCACATTATATTTATCTACCCTAGGCGTATGTTCATAATTGTACAGTACTAAACAGGCATCACATGAACTTCAAGCACAAATCAAATATCAATGTTCTTTATTGAGATTATGTTACACAAGTAATATAATGACATTTTATAGTCAAAAATTAAAATTAATTAATAGCCCTCAGCAAGATACATGTTCACAGATTTTAATAGCTGCATTAAGATAAGTATGCAAACCATACAATTGCAATTTAAAAGCCTTGTGAAAGTTGGATATAATTGTGTGAATGTACTTTTTACATGAGAAAAATATAATATTATTAATAGACATCAGCAGAATGCAAAGGAAAAAAATTCACTTCCTCAGCTTTTCCTTAGTTTAACCAGGTACTAAAAACTATGTACAGCCAGTTACTGCTTAGAGCACACATATGCTTGTCTTGGACACAGGGGAGCGTTTCAACTGACAAGCCAAGACCATCATTAGTCATGCCACACCACACTATAGCCGAAGTAAACTAAATTATCAGAAGATTAAACTGGCTCTATGCTTAGAAATGCAGAATCCAAATTCAGCAATTGCATTTATCCAAGACCTGAGAGTAGAAAAATTGGTTATTTTCTTAATAACAAGCATTAAAAAATAAAGTAATAAATACTCCTACCAAATGGATATTATTATTATTATAACGGTGATTTTCAGTGCAAAAATATTTCTGTGTTGCCTTTAGAGATGAGTGAAAGGATTTGCTGTCGAGATTTGCACTGAAATAGGCATGTTTGCAGGGTGTGGTGACAATTTTATAAACTTGAACTGCAACTTGTGACGCATGACACAATTCTCCTATATACATCTGCACAGTGACATGTTGGCGCCATTTTCAGTGTAGAGAGGAGCCTGAAGCACTCACATGTGCTATAGCACTGTTATGCCATTCCAGCCGCTGCAGAGTGCACAGCTGCCCGGACCAATCAGAATGAGAGGTGCCATATTTAAGATGGCAATACACTGGCCTTAGTATTTGTTGACGCAACAATTGAGCCAAAATATAATAGACCGAAATCTGTAATGGGTATGTCAACCGATACCCGCCCTCCAGTGATTTATCCAGTTTCAAATAATGTTTTAACGATATATCGGTGAGGAATAACACACAGACTCTGCTGGTATGGTCAAAATACTCCTCTGAGGTTTATTGCCAAACTCAATTACAATAATATCATTCAAAAGGATTGTAGGCTTGAGGTTAACCAATCAGAGGCAATGTGACAATATTTAAAATTCAGCCAATTACAGACATACGATACATTCCAAATGCATTATTATAATTCTTCAGACATCAGGGTTTGCAGGTGCCTTATCTTTCTTGGTAAGCATACAATAAATTACTCTATTAAGATGGGGGAGACATACTCGCATACATATGAGAGCATGTCTCCTCCTCCCATCTCACTCCCTGTTCCTCCCTTTCAAGCCTCGTATGGGAACCAAGGTCAAAGATAGCTCAACTTAGGAACATGAAAATCTGTCTTAAAGAAGCAATGACTTTCTTATTCATTACAAAAGAGCAAGATGGAAACTCGAGGCAAGATGGCCGCTGCACAAAATGGATTAATTTAAACATTATTTTAATCACTTTCAGAGTGTTAGACCTCATGCACACAAACGTATTTTTTTCCTCCCGTAAATACTGGCGTAAATACGGGTCCTTGGTCACACGTATTCGATCCATATTGCACCAGTATTTACGGACCCGTGCCCGTAAATACGGGTCCGGTGTCACCAGTATTCCACCCGTATTTACGGGCACGTTTTCGCTGCAAAATTGAACTGCACTAATCGGATAGAGAGAAGGGACAGCCCTTTCCGCAGTAAAAGTAAAAGAAATTCATACTTACTCGGCCGTTGTCATGGTGACGCGTCCCTCTTTCGACATCCAGCCCGAACTCCCGGGATGACTTGGCAGTTCATGAGACCGCTGCAGCCTGTGATTGGCTGCAGCGGTCACATGGGCTGAAACGTCATCCCTGGAGGCAGAACTGGTGGAAGAAGCAGGGAGTTCTGGGTAAGTATGAACGTTCTTTTTTTTTACAGGTTGACCTATATTGCGATCGGTAGCCACTGTCCAGGGTGCTGAAAGAGTTACTGCCGATCGTTTAACTCTTTCAGCACCCTGGACAGTGACTATCCCCTGACGTCACCTAGCAACGCTCCCGTAATTACGGGTGCACACACGTAGCCACCCGTACTTACGAGAGCCCCATAGACTTCTATGGGCCTGCCCGTGCCGTTATTACGGCTTGAAATAGGATATGTTCTATATTTTTCAACAGCACGGGCACTTTCCCGTAAGCATACGAGGAGGTACCCGTGGCCAATACAAGTCTATGGGCCCGTAATTATGTGCCGTAATTACGGCCCGTAATTACGGGCGTTTCTACGTTCGTGTGCATGAGGCCTTAGTTATAGGTGTTTTATATCCTAGCTTGCTTTGTGATTTGTCTTAGAACCTGAAGTTCAACCTATCTTTTGCTTTCCTGGATTCCTAATCCTGCCTGACTACTGGTATTCGAACCTCGACTCATCCAACTATGCTCATGCTCTCTCACGGTACAACATAACCGCCTCGGCCTGGTCTCCATCTCTTGTCCCTGACTATGCTCATGTTTACTCCTCAGGACCCCATACCCAATTCTGCCTGACCTCCAATACCGACCACTGGCTTGCTTGACTATGCCATGAAACCCCTGTATCTCCTTCGTATCACTCCCCATATGTTTCTAGTGAATTTTTCTGTTGTCATTGCCCATAGCAACCATATTTCCAACTAGTGCCATTGTGTCTGATTCCATTCCTGGTATACAATTGTCAAGGGGATTATTCAGACAAGTTAGGGCATTTAAGTCCTGGGGCCAGCTGAGTACCTCAATCCTAACCAAAGTTATAGGAAAGGGGATTGTATAGGTAAATCGCTACACTGTAGTTTACATGGCTAAGCAATAGTTTATTCTGCTTTAAGCTTTTGCCAGCTTATTTACTGTAATGTCCACTGGGGTTGAGGACCCACTGGGCCACTCTGAAGTAAAAGAGTAGCATCTGGTTAAACAATATAGGACAGTCACTGGTGGGTGGTACCTGAATGGCAAGCTGATCCCAGATAGCTGGAAGCTGACTAGTGCTGGATTATCAGAAATTTATTTGTGCTGGATTATCAGAATCTGGTTTGTGCAGGATTATCGGAAGCTGTCTTGTTCTGGATTTACAGAAGCAGAACTGGTTTCAGACTCTGGATACAGATACTGGACTTGACACGGACACCGGACATGGATACTGAAGTCGTCACGGACACTGGACCTTACACGGACACTGGACGCAGATATTGGACTTGTCACAGACACTGGACATGGATGTTGAAGTCGTCACGGACACTGGACTTAACACAGACACCGAACACGGATACTGGACTTATCACGAAGACCGGACACGGATACTGAAGTCATCACAGACACTGGACTTAACATGGACACCGGACACAGATACTGAAGTCACTGACACTGAACTGGACACTGGAATCAGGTTCAGGCTACGGAACATTTGCAGACTAACACAAGGTTACCAACAAGATTGCTCTGGCACTGGGGAAAGGGGCAGGGTCACTTATAAGTGCCAGGGTGCGCAGGGATAGGCTGGGGACAATTTTAATGATGCACATGCTGGCTCTTTAAGAATTGGCACGAGCGTGCGCACCCTATGGGACAGACAGGGAGAGGAAACAGAGAGCAGAAGGGAGACGGCAGCGAAGAGGCATAGTCCTGCGGTCGCGGCGGCCAGTTAGAGGGGGATGCCGGTGGTCTGCGGGCATTACATTTACATCTCAGCTCAATGATATAAGACATGAAGATGTCTGCTACGAATGCTAAATTAAGCCTGACAATAGTTGTTTACCTTGATATAAAAAGGGCCTTCAATGTACCAACACTTCCAAATTGGTATATCCCCTTTTTAATCATATATAGAAAACATTGAAGGTTTACATAACTTGCACCTGATTTTAATCGATTGGAATATCGTCAAGACCTGATGAGTGTCCAAAACTAGATAAGTACCAAAATTAGATAATTACCTAAAATATGTTTTAGGTAGAGTTTATTCACTTATCATTACATACCTGAGTTATTTGTCTAAGAGTCTTTCTCTCCAGCATTTTGCAAAGAATATCTCACGTATCCCTGGCCCTATGCATTGCAATACATGGCTTTTTATGTGCATGCCAATGGGTATGTTATAGATTGCAAACGACACTTACAATACACCAGTGGATTAGAGCGAAGAGCAGGAACATGTAACAGGTAAATTAGAATATACAGTTTATCTGTCTCTTTCCATTGCATCACTGAAACATAGGGATTGGTGTTTGCTATGAAATGTCTGTGTGCAATCTACATACTGTATGCAGCTGTGTGACTTAAAAATTGCAGAATTATTTCTGTTTTCAGATTCGATATGTTGGAGGGTATGTATTATATAGTCATTGATCATTATCTATCAGTGGTACAAAGTCTTTTTTTTATAGAGTCCCTTTCATTGATGTACATGCCTCCTAGACAGAGATTTTTGTTGGTAGATCCACCATTCTCAGCAGGATCCTGTGTAAATGTATATGGCACCTGCCCAATCATTCCCCTGACATCTAGAGAAAAGGATCAGATATTCAGCATTTTAAATTGCCTGTTCTTATGTTCCTAAAAGACAGAGGTATATAGCCACTTATCTCCCTGTCTCTGAAATGAGCAAGCCCACTTAATAGAGCCAAGCAAGCATATTTATAGATAAGGGGATCAGCTGAACAGGCATTTAGCCGACATTTAGCACACGTTCATGGTCAGTTTTTGCAAGGCAGCATTGAGCAAACCTACCGTGATGGTATTACAGCCCCGGTAAAAGAATTACAATTACCGCTTCTTTGAATTATGTTGATGGTCCTGATCTCAGCTTGTTCCAAAAGGGAATTATCATCACAAGGAGAGGATCTTAATACACAGTATGCAAACTCCTTTAAACAGTGGGGGCTGCATTATAGTAATGTGTCGTAGTTTGATCATACCAGGCAGTAGGCTTCATTGCTGATGATAACATACTTTATCTGATTACACTCTTTCACAGTAAAACTAATATGAATCTGGATCACATTGACTAAATTATACGCTTTAAGAAAAAGGTGCAGTTTCTTAGGGAATTTGTATTATTTGTGATAAGTCCTACTCATTTGTTTGTTTTACTTGGTTTGGAACAATATATCCTTTAAACAATTAGCTGATGTAGCCTTTGAAGAAAGCCACAAGTGCTACCTGACAAATCAACCTGCACAGCAACCCCATTCCGTTTCTCATCGACATATTGATGATTTTTGTTTCATCCATCTTATCATGTTGCTCTTTATCATGCTTTTTTTTTTTTCATTTCAACATTTAACATGGTTTTTCATTGAATTAGGCCTTGGGTAGGTTCATTGTGCCAAGTAGGAATCAGGGTAAGTTTGCTCTTCGCTTGCTTGTCTGATAAAGCTCATGCTTATTCTCACTGTACCACTTACCCGGCTCTGACTGGTCTCTATCACTTGACCCTTGGCTCGCCTGACTATGCTCATGTTGACTCCTCGGTACAGCATATGCAATCCTGCCTGACCTTCATTATCGACCACTGGCTTACTTTACTGCTTGCTTGACTATTTTAAAATCCAAAAGCAAACATTGTATCTAATTATGTATCGCTAAAGGCACAAGCATGCCAATGAAAACAAATGATAAAACAACTAGGGCAACATTACTAGATAATAAGGTAAGGGGACCTTGGTGGGTAAAGTGCATTCTAATTGTAGTGGAGAATGGAAATAGAGTGGACAAAAAAACAGGAAGGCAGGTGTTTTATCTCTATCATAATCTTTAATTAGTAAAAGTTCACTCACTTATGTGATGGACTTACTAACGAAAGGACCAGCTATTCCAAGCGGACAGGTATCGGGATCTTGTGAAACTCTCTGAAGCTAATAGCTCTTCGAACCTATAAATTTGTTCAACTTTCTCCTGCCATTCCTGAATGGTTGGGGAGGTGTCTCAGAACGCCAACTGAGCATAAAACTAAGATTTGCAATTGTGGAATATTGTAAGGTCGTGCTTAGAGGGCAAAAGTTCAGGAGACAAGGCCCATAGCATGATCAGTTCTAGTGAAAGCTGTACTTGCTTGACTGTTTGAAATGTTTCTGCTGGCAGATTATTTTTTTTTCTTCATCTAGTCCCGCTTTTCTCATTATATGCTCAAAGTGCCAGTTACATATGTTTTGTGATAGTAGCATACATAGCCTAAACAAACCCGGAGTGCTTCTTTAACAGCACCATTGTCTAACTTCATTTACATTTATTGGGTCAATCTTATTTATTTCCATTTTCTGTCAAGACAGTGGCTTGTTGACCAATGTAGAAGTTCTAGTCCCATTTTCCTATAAACATTTTATATTTTGATTCTCTTGTTATTAATAACATATCTGGTTCTGTGATTTATCTGGAATTGTGTTTTGAATATTCAATGTAATGCTCTTATCCTGCATTGATTTTGTAGATGTGATTTTAGGGATATATTGTATATCATAGTTTGCAGATTTTTAGGTCTTATTTATTTATTGCTGCCCCATAAACTGTATTTTTCCAATTTTACAGCTAATGAACAATGTTCAAAATGTGTTGTCACATTTTTGGTCATCATTCTAATTTATTGTTCTTTTGTAAAGCCATCAATATATATGGATTTCCTTGTTTATCAGTGGTCTTATGGCCTGACTTCATCTTCCCGCACTCCACCACAGCATAGCCCCAGCTCTTCCATGTGGTCTTTTAATGCTTGACCTTTGTTTCCTCAAATAAGATTTGCCTATTGACATTTTCCAGAATATACAAGGTAGGCTGAATTCTTTTTGATCTTATGGATTTTCTGGAAAATAATGCTTTCTTTCTATTTTCAGTATTTTTCCAGAATTTTTTAATATTTATCCTTATTCTCTCCATAATTTGGAAGAATTAAAGAATGATTCAGTAACTAGTTATATTTGCATTCCTTTGTCTTACATTTAATTTTCAATGTGATCATCTTCTATCTCTGTGCTATTTTAAGTGAATGTAAAAAAAGTATCAGATTTAGTAATCAGCCAACATAAAAGATGTATGTAAGCAGAAAAGAAACTGATCATTTAACTGGTTGCCGACACAGGACGAGAATGCTCGTCCTGAGCCGCGAGTACTTCGCGCATTAGGACGAGCATTCTCGTCCTGTGTGACAGCCATCTGTGCGGGCGATCTAGAGCGGGGCAACTGCTGTAATACACATCGGAGAGAAGAGAAACATCTTCTCTCTGCCGTTAACCCTTTGAATGCCGCGATGAAAGCTGATCGCGGCATTCAAGGAGGGGGGACTCCACTTTGATGGCGCCACAGAAGATAACTGTGACACGATCAAAGCCCACAACTTGTATGGCCAGACAGCCCAGGGTCCATTGAAGGACCCCAGGGCTGTCTGAACATATTTCCAGTTGTTAGGGCATACTAAGGTTAGATATATGCCAGTACATTACAGTTACAAAATAAAAATAAAAATGATAAATCCCTTTATGGGATTAAAAAAAAAAGTTAAATGAATGTCAAAAAAAATAATGATAAATAAATAAAAAGTTAAAAAAATACACAGAAATACACATTTTTTTTAATAATAAATAAACTTTTTAAAATATAAGTCCGAAAACATGAAATAATATAGACATATTAAGTATCGCCCCGACCGTAACAACCTGTACAACAAATGTATGACATTATTTATGATGATCTGCTGCGGAACTGCTTTTTTTCTGCATTTTCGCCAAAATAAAAATGTATAGGAAATAAACGATAATGTATTTGTACCAAAAAATGGTGTCTACATAAAGTACAACTCGTCCCGCAAAAACAAAGTCTCATAGAACTTTTGTCGTACAAAAAATAAAAGAGTTCTAAGCGTCGGGATGCAAAGAGGGAAATCTAAAAAAATTGTTCTGTCCTCAATGCCAAAATTGGCCGTGTCCTTAAGGGGTTAAAGGGGTTTTCCGCTTTTATTTTTTTATTTGTTTACATATAGAATAGGAAATCATATAGTTTTCTAATATACATGTATTAGAAATTTTGCTCACATACCCTTTTTATCACAGTGCACTAGGCCCCTTTCTCTTCACAGTAGAATGGTATAGCCCATAGATTAATCCTGTGTAATGCATCCATGGGCTAACACACAACACACAGAGGAGACAGTGAGAAGGTTGTAAAAGCTGCTCCTCACAGACACTGACAGATATAATGAGATGCTGCTGCAGGTAGAAATACTTAATACTCCTCAGTAAAATACTATTAACCTGTGAGATACCTGGACAGTGTTACCTCAATGCCAGGTGTATCATGATGTGTGGGTGGTGGGTCACTTGTCTGATGCCATGTTTAGTCTATTCAGTTATCCTATGGATACATTACTATGGACTAATATGTCGGCTAAACTATTATTATTATTTGTTTCTTAGACTTAGGGCCAATTACATTGTTATTAGAAAGGTATGTAAGCAGAATTTCTTAAACATGTATATAAGCAAATTGTATAATTTCCTATTCTACAATTAATGTTTAAACGAATAATAACTGGACAACACCTTTACAGACCATAGTAACTAAAAGTTACCATTGACAAAAAATTACATAGTTGCATAGCTTTAAAAAAGTTTAAGTTTTTTCAGATCAATTATACATAATTTATCATGAAATTATTTTTAACCCTCAATACCATTTGTCATTAAATAAACATCTTGCCCTTTTTGAATGCCGACATTGTATCTGCCATTACTACCTTTTGGGATAAGGCATTTCATAGCTTAACTGACATAACTATAAAGATCCCTTTCCTATATTAATGTTTCAATTATGTATTCAAATAAAAGCATGAGAATAAACCTGACCAGATATTTTGGACCTCATCCTCTTTAAGGGGTTGTGCAGCCCCTAAAAATTGATGGTCTATCTTTAGGATAGGCCATAAATATCTAAATGGTCGGGGTCTGACTCCCAGGACCCACGCCGATCAGCTGTTTTAAAGGGGCTGCAGCGCTCGTACGACATTACTCCCCTACATTCCTTGTCTGCTCGTACTGTGAATTGCCGACACACTTGTAGTGGTGGTACACAGTAATACAGCCTTCTCCCATTCACTTCAAAGGGAAGGCTGTAATACTGTGATCCTTCCCTACAAGTGCTTTGGCGATTCACAGTACGAGCAGTGACAGTAATGAAGGGAAAGCAGGGCTCGTACCAGCACTGCGGGCGCTTTTGAAGCAGCTGATCGGCAGGGGTCCCGGGAGTCAGACCCCAACCGATCAGATATTGATGGCCTACCCTTAGGATAGGCCATACATTTTTAGGGACTGAACAACCACTTTAAGGGGTTGTCTCATCTCGACAATCTTTTTCCATAAGCCCTCTTAGGGATGTCTGCACTTTGAGCCAGACCAGAAAGCCACTAGCAGAAATCCTGCTCATGCAGACCTGATCTGTATTACATGGTCAACCACTAATTTCAATGGCTAGCATGTAATATTACAGATATGTATTTGGCCAGGGACAGATTAGTTAATTGGTCAGGGTTTCAATTATAAAAAGGGTTTGTCTAGATGAGACCACCCTTTTAACATATATACTCTATGAAGGATTTTTTAAGATCACGGAGAAGTTCTTACTATAATGAATATAAGAAGCATTTTGATACTCTTATTTGTAATACGTATATGAATTTTTTGTCACATAAAATAACAGTATTTTTTTTCAGAAAATTTTCTTTCTTGGGCTACGTTCAGACGAGCGTGTCTGATTTGTGTGCGTAAAAAAATGTAGAGTTTTTCATACATTTCATGTCCGTGTGCCTTGCATCAGTGTGCTTTGCGTGTGGCATGCGTTTTTCACGTCCGTGCAAGCACTTGTTTTTTGTTTTATTTATTTCTCTGCTTTTCTATGTTACTGATGCGTGAAATGAGCACAGCAAACGGATGTCATTGGTGTGTTGTCCGTGGTTTTTACGCACCCATAGACTTCAATGGATGACTAGGTGCACAAAAACGCACCAATATAGGACATGCGTGAAAACTCACATATGTCTGATTAGCCCCATTGAAATGAATGGGTCCGTGTGCTGTGAGTTATTTGAACGCAATGAGTATTACGCTCGTTTGAATGAGACCTTAGTAGGTAAAAACTAAGGCCTCACAAAAACTGTATGGAAAGATCTGCACAACATAGAGTTAAATAAATCAGTGATGATCACATACTGATACAAACACATTGTGACACTGGATTTCCCCTTACGCAGTTGTCTTGAAAAGGAAAAGAGACTTGTAATTTACATTTATTGAACTGTCACTTACCAGAAGAATTGCACACGACATTTTTAGAGCAGACTTGCCACCTGAAAATGTTTTCCTATGCGCAACATGTTGAGTATTTTAAGATTTCTAATAAATGGGTTTTGTAAGTTCCAGTGCAGGAGGAGTACAAATGGATAACAAACCCAGCGATCAGATTGTTTTTGTTTTTCTATTTCTTTTTATTTTGCCAATAGCAATGTACAACTTATTACCTGCTTTATTCAGCATATGATAAGATTTGTGTTTCCCACTTAATAAGTTATTTTTTAAATTATAAACCAAAATATCTATGTAATCTAATTTTTACTGAAATAGTGAATGCATTTCACATTTCTCATAACGAAAACTCCTAAGGCCACGTTCAGACGTGGCAGAATTGCAGTCCACAGTGGAGTTCTGCAGCAGCCGTTTTTTACATTTGTTTCTATACATTTTTAGAAAACTTAGTTCAGACGTTATATAACTGTGCGGAAATCGGGCTGCGGTGCAGAATTTTTCCTCAGCGGCATGCTCATTATGTTGTGGAGAAGCGGAATTTCACTGCGGATTTCAGCCTTTGCAATGCAAAAACTGAAATCTGTGGCAAGTCCGCTGTGATATCTGCAAAATCTGAATTACCTGTCAAATATGCAAATGGAGTATATGTTGGTTGGGAGAAACTCACAGCATGACCTATTCTGGTCAGTTTTTGCGGACCAGACTCGCTTTTTAGAGTTTATGGGTGCGTGGAAAAATCAGCCAGCCTACGTATGACATCCGTGTGCTGTCATGAATCAGTTGTTATGAACCTGGAGAAAAAAATGACGACACACGGAAACAACACTAATGCAACACACATGAAAAAAATTGGACATGCTTGTTTGAATAAGGACAAGAGGTTGGGAAAGTTAGAAAGGAATAAGGAGAAGACTCTTGAGATGAGTACAATGGTATCCTGTGCATGTGCAGTTCTCAGATGAAACAAATGCCAGTACTCCTTGACTTATTTCAGGACTCTCCTTTGGTAATTTACATACAGCACATGCTGTATTAAAACTTAGTTTTGGACAAAATGCTAAAACAGACAGTTTGGTGCTTGTTTAAAGACACTAAACCTCAGCAGTATAACAACATGCTAGTGGTTTAGTGCTTTAAACCTATTGAAAGATTCACTTTAAAGGGAATGTGTCATGTATGTAATCTTAGTGTCATTAATTAGATGTATGTATGTAGAAGACAAATAATATGATTGTTTTTATTTAAAAAGTAGTCTTTTATTTTTATTTGTAAAACCCTCCCTGGGGCGACCATGCTAAAGATACACACTTCCTTCCTGTATAGACAGCTGGGTGTGTATGTTTTATGGCAGCTGCAATGAATATGAGTGAATATATAGAGGTGTTATAGATTATTACAATCTCCAGGAAATTATGGAGTACAGCCCCTTCCCCATAGACCAGGAACCTGGAAGGGGAGATGCATGCAGAGTCTTATATAGCTGCATAGTGTGGCTTTCCTGCCTTATCTAGGTTTCAAGCAGTGTCGTCACTCACAGGTCCTGCATCGTGTCGGACGAGCGAGGACACATCGGCACCAGAGGCTACAGATGATTCTGCAGCAGCATCTGCGTTTGCAGGTAAGTCGATGTAGCTACTTACCTGCAAACGCTGATGCTGCTGCAGAATCAACTGTAGCCTCTGGTGCCGATGTGGCCGACACGATGCAGGACCTGTGAGTGACGACACAGCGTGATCTCTCGAGAACACGGCTGTGTCTGCGCTGCCAGAAGCTGGGTGTTCTGAAGAGAAGTGGATGATACTTCTCGTCAGAACGCCCAGCTAGTAAAAGTAGTAAAAACGCCCCGATGTACGCACATAATACACGCCCACTTGGACTTTTACTTTTAAACACGCCCACTTGGACTTTTGCAAGCCTCATTTGCATAAATACAAAAATGGTCATAACTTGGCCAAAAATGCTTGTTTTTTAAAAATAAAAACGTTACTGTAATCTACATTGCAGCGCCGATCTGCTGCAATAGCAGATAGGGGTTGCAAAATCTGGTGACAGAGCCTCTTTAAGCATTTCCTTCAATATAAATGGGTGATCTCGGAACAAGCAAAAAGGTACTGAAGGTCTGATGGGGTGTCCTTGACATACTAAAAGTGGAAACCAAAGAAAGAATTACTAATATAGAGAAAAAAATAGTCAGAACATTAAAATATATTTTCAGTAATAGTAGGTTTGGAGGTGAAAGGGCCAGGCACATTAGTAGGCAACAAATGGGGACGTCATAAACAAGAAGCAACTTGGTGACCGCTAAAGATCTCTTTAAGATATTATATAAATATTCCACAGCCGCAAGCAGTGAATGAAAAACTTTACCAATTATTTAACAACTTAATTTTTTCTGTCTTAATTTTTGTATATTCACGTATTTTTTATGCCATATTTTGCTTGAATATTGAATTTTAATACTTCTCCTCTATCTGTCTGGAGGTGTGTTAACCTCAATTCATACAGAGCCAGCAGCGAATTACCCCTGAGGCAGCGAAGACTGTTAATTATCTCTAGCACACAGCATAAATGGGATTTGTCTATTAATGCTGAAATAATGGAAGAATTGCTTGTGTTTTCCAGAATCAGCAGAAGCAGAATGCAGGTAATATACCATTAAAGTAATCGCCTCCCATTGTTTTAATTAAGCGAGGCTTCACTGGTTATATTACAAACATTATACTAACACTCAACAGATTGTCAACAGAAAACCATGACACTATTTGCAAACAAGGACAAGTAACATATATTAAAAGCTATGGACACCTTTGGGGTCTTTATTTTTTTTTATTATTTGAAAGCATTTATTTAGTGATAAAACAAATTTTGTAATTGAATTTTGTTTAAAAAAAATGCACTATTTAACTTTGCAGCTTCTATGTATCACAGTACATAAAAGCTGCAGAAAGCCATTCTAAGCCGAATCCTCCAGTGATCTGCACTGAGGGCTCAGCTGAAAGCGGCTCCTAACCACATTTTCTGTTCCCATCTCCGTACTTTACCTTTCCTGGTATGCTCAAGAAACTTGCCCATAGCAACCATATCTCGTACTACTGCGTTGTTGTTTTATTCCACCCCAGTTACCCGTCAGTCCACTGGACCAGCTAGAGGCACCTAAGTACTGGAGACATCCGGGTACCTCAACCCTAACCAAAGTCGACAGAAAGGGGAGTGCAATAGGATAAATTGGGTCGTTTGGTTAGTTCTTTCCCTGGCTATCCCAGGGATCACACCATTAGAATATCTGACTCCTATAATCTGCTTGGTTAGTACATCTTTAATAACATATTACAATATTAGAAAAAATATTTGATTACCAAACTAGGATGTTTTTTCTGCAATACAATGATTAATTAATGTACAGAATTGCAGACTTTTTGCCCCCGTTTTGATTGAAGGCGCAGGGCAGTACAGCTGGTACTGCAGTCAGGGGTCCGGCTACAATGTTGGAAAAAAGGGGCTCGTCCGTTTCTTAGTAACTGTAAACATTTCTATCAGAGCCCCAGCGTTAGTTACTTGGAGGAAGGAACGGAGCCTTCCGTTCCTTCCTCCGAAGTAACTTTAACGCTGGGACTCTGAGAGGACAGTAGGGGAAGCTGTTGCATGAGAAGCATGAAAGCAGCTCCGTGTGGAGAGAGAGCTGACAGGACCCCGCAAGACTGGTGAGTGCCCCATCCTCCTTCACATCCCCCCTGACCTCACTTGTAGAAAATAAAGTCGTTAAAATAATGGCACAAAACTTGAAAAAAACAGTGCTTTTAGGCTATATTGACACAGTGCAGTCAAATCATGTTTTTTTCAAATCAGCCGGTGCAGCGAGTGCCGTTCTAGGAAACATCGTTGATCGGCACTCGTTTGCTCCTGTCACACGGAGCTATGGATGGGGACGAGTGGTTGTTACTCCGATTGCTCGTCCGATTGCTCGTCCCCATAAATTATTATCATGTCGGCAGGGCGTCTCCCTGTTTACACAGGCAGATGTGGTGCCGACAACGATAATATTTAACTTTTTTAAAACTATACGACCAGCAGATGATCGAGAGTTTGTTTGCTCATCTGCTGATCGCTGCCCTGATTACACAGGGCAATTATCAGAAACGAGCGTTCTATGAATGCTTGTCTGCCCGATAATCGCCAAGTGTAAAACCCCATCAAGGCCACTTCAGACGTGGTGGATTTGTCTCCTATTTTCGGTGCTAATTGCGCACTGAAAATCCACTACAAATGACAATACAATTTATGTGAATAGGGTATTCAAAACCCCATTCATATGCAGTATAAAAAAATATGCATGGGCCTTAGGGCATTCTTGTAAAGGGTTTGCCTGACACAGGTTCTGTGTCGACGCCCGGGGTTAATCAGCCTTCATCAGCTCCAAGGTCGGCTAGAGTGACGCGATCTGTTACCACTCAGGCTTGCAGGCTGAGGAAAGGGAGAACCTATCACAGCCTGGCCTGACGGTTCTAGTCCGCCCTTGGTCTATTTATACCCCCACTTGCAGCATGTTCCTTGCCTGTGATTCTCTTGTTCCCTGGCTCTACTATTCCTGCTATTTCCCTTATTGACCGCTGTACATTTTGACCCTGGCTTGCCTGACTATTCTCCTGCTCTGTTTTGCTACTACATACTCTCCTGGTTTGATTTGGCTTGCTCACCACTGCCTGTAGCTCACGGTTTTCCGTGGGCATCTGCCCTTACTCCCCTTTGCTTCTGTGTGCCCTTGTCTTGTGTTGTCTGTCTTTGCACTTACTGAGCGTAGGGACGGTCGCCCAGTTGTACGCCGTCATTTAGGACGGGCCGTGCAAGTAGGCAGGGACTGAGTTGCGGGTAGATTAGGGCTCACCTGTCATCTCCCCACCCCGTACCATTACATAATCACAGGCCACATACCTTTTCTTACCCTGGTCCCTGACTCTACTATGGATCCCCTCGAGGCCCTGGCTCAGCAAATGCAGGGTCTCTCCCTACAGGTCCAAGACCTGGCTCAGAGGTTCAACCAGCGTGATGCTACCCAGGTAGTACCCTTCACCTCACCTCTTGAACCACACCTCAAGTTGCCTGACCGGTTTTCAGGGGACCGGAGGACTTTTATCTCTTTTCGGGAGAGTTGTAGACTCTATTTCCGATTAAGACCCCACTCCTCAGGTTCTGAGAGCCAGCGAGTGGGTATAATTAGGTCCCTGCTCCAGGACGGCCCCCAGAAATGGGCCTTCTCCTTGGCTCCTGACGCCCCTGAACTTTCTTCTGTTGACCTTTTTTTTTCTGCTCTCGGGCTCATCTATGATGAGACTGACAAGACTGCCTTTGCCGAGAGTAAGCTGGTGACCTTACATCAGGGTAAGAGACACGTTGAGGAGTACTGTTCTGACTTTAGGAAGTGGTGTGTAGCTTCTTGGTGGAATGACCCTGCCTTGAGGTGCCAGTTTAGATTGGGTCTGTCGAACGCCCTTAAAGACCAGTTAGTTAGCTATCCCACCTCTGACTCTCTAGATCAGGTTATGGCTTTAGCGGTACCTCTTGACTGACGTCTCAGGGAACGACGACTTGAACGTTATGATGGCTCCAGAGGTTCCGCTTCTTCGTTCTTCCACGGAGAACTCGGATGATCACAAGCTCGATGGGCATTGTTTTTTACGAGATTCAACTTTGTGGTTACCTATAGGGCTGGGTCAAAAAATATCAAAGCTGATGCTCTGTCGCATAGCTTCATGGCAAGCCCTCCTCCTGAGGAGGATCCCGCTTGTATTTTGCCCCCAGGTATAATCATATCCTCTGTGGATTCAGACTTAGCCTCCGAAATTGCGGCTGATGAAGGTCCTCTCCCGAGAACCTTCCTGAGAACAAGCTGTTTGTTCCCCTGCAATTCCGGCTAAGGTTGCTCAGGGAGAATCATGACTCTGTACTATCTGGCTATCCAGGCATCCTGGGTACCAAGCACCTCATTTCCAGAACCTATTGGTGGCCTGGGTTGCTTAAAGTTGTTAAGGCCTACGTCGTCGCTTGTGAAATTTGTGCTAGGTCCAAGACTCCCAGGTCCCGACCTGCGGGCTTACTATGTTCTTTGCGCATTCTCCATAGACCCTGGACCCATATCTCCATGGATTTTATCACCGATCTGCCTCCATCCCAAGGCAAGTCGGTGGCGTGGGTTGTAGTAGACCGCTTCAGTAAGATGTGCCACTTTGTACCCCTCAAGAAACTACCCAATGCCAAGACGTTAGCTACCTTGTTGGTCAAACACATCCTGCATCTCCATGGGGTTCCGGTCAATATTGTTTCCGACAGAGGGGTACAATTTGTTTCATTGTTTTGGAGAGCTTTCTGTAAGAAGCTGGAGATTGATCTGTCCTTTTCCTCGGCCTTCCATCCTGAAACTAATGGCCAAACTGAGAGGACTAATCAGTCTCTAGAACAATACTTAAGGTGTTTTATCTCAGACTGTCAAAGTGATTGGGTCTCCTTCATTCCCCTCGCTGAATTTTCCCTTAATAACCGGCTCAGTAGCTCGTCGGTGGTCTCCTCCTTCTTCTGCAATTTTGGGTTTAATCCACGGTTCTCCTCCGTTACACCCAGTGGTTCCAACAATCCCGAGGTAGATGTCGTTCATCGGGAACTGTGCACAGTCTGGGCCCAGGTTCAGAAGAACCTTGAGGCGTCCCAGAGCATACAAAAGACTCAGGCTGATAAAAGACGTTCAACTAACCCCCTATTTGTGGTCGGGGATCTGGTGTGGCTGTCTTCTAAAAATTTGCACCTTAAAGTTTTGTCCAAGAAATTTGCTCCTCGGTATATAGGGCCGTACAAAATCATTGAGGTCCTCAACCCTGTCTCCTTCCGGCTGGAGTTACCCCCGTCTTTTCAGATACACAACGTGTTCCATGCCTCCCTCTTGAAAGGCTGCTCCCCGTCCTTGGCTACATCGAGGAAACCTCCGGTCCCTGTACTCACTCCTGATGGGGTAGAATTCGAGGTAGCCAAGATTGTGGACAGCAGGATGGTCCAAGGCTCCCTCTGGTACCTGGTCCATTGGAGAGGATACGGGCCATAGGAGAGGACTTGGGTACTCGCCCGGGATGTTCACGCCGGTATATTGCTCAGGAAGTTCCATCTTTGGTTCCCCAACAAGCCAGGCCCACCTAGGAAGGGTCCAGTGGCCCCTCATAAAAGGGGGGTACTGTAAACGGTTTGCATGACACAGGTTCTGTGTCGACGCCTGGGGTTAATCAGCTTTCAACAGCTCCAAGGTCTGCTAGAGTGACGCGATCTGTTACCACTCAGGCTTGCAGGCTGAGGAGAGGGAGAACCTATCGCAGCCAGGCCTGACGGTTCTAGCCCGCCCGTGGTCTATTTATACCCTCACTTGCAGCATGTTCCTTGCCTGTGATTCTCTTGTTTCCTGGCTCTGCTATTCCTGCTATTTCCCTTATTGACAGCTGTACTTTTTGACCCTGGCTTGCCTGACTATTCTCCTGCTCTGTTTTGCTACTACGTACTCTCCTGGTTTGATTTGGCTCGTTCACCACTGCCTGTTGCTCACGGATTTCCGACTGAGCGGGCTGGAGGATGGAGCGGCAACGGGACAGGTAAGAATATAATGTTTTTTTTCCTTTTATTGTGGGCAGTGTTGTGGGCCTTAACTATAGGTGACAATAACTACAAGGGAGGACTATATAGGGGACAATAACTACAGAAGAGCACTATATAGGGGACAATAACTACAGGGGAGAACTGTATAGGGAAAATAACTATAGGGGAGGACTATATAGGGGACAATAACTACAAGGAAGGACTATATAGGGAACAATAACTACAAGGGAGGACTGTATAGGGACAATAACTACAGGAGATGACTATATAGGGGACTAACTACAGGGGAGGACTGTATAGGGGACAATAACTACAGGGGAGGACTGTATAGGGACTCTAACTACAGGGGATGCCTTTATAGGGGACTAATTACAGGGGAGGACTCTAAAGGGACAATAACTACAGGGGTTGACTATAGGGGACAGTAACTACAGGGGAGGACTGTATAGGGACAATAACTAAAGGGGAGGACTATACAGGGGACAATAACTACAGGGGAGGACTATATAGGGGACAGTAACTACAGGGGAGGACTATATAGGGACAATAACTACAGGGAAGGACTATATAGGGGCACTAACTACAGAGAACGCTACTATCTACAGAGGACACTATAGGGAGTACTATCTACAGGGGGCTCTATGAGAGACACTATAGGGGGTTTTACACTGGGCGATTATCGGGCAGATCAGCGTTCTTAGAACGCTAGTAGCTGATAATTGCACTGTGTAAACAGGGCAGCAATCAGCAGATGAACGAGCAAATGCTCGATCATCTGCTGGTCGTATCGTCTTAAAAAAGTAAACTATTATCGTTGTCGGCAGCACATCTTGGTGTGTAAACAGCGAGATGCGCTAACGACATGATGGTAATGTATGGGGACGAGCGATCGGAGTAACGACTGCTCGTCCCCATCCATAGCTCCGTGTGACAGGAGCAAACGAGCACCTATCATGTATCGTTGATCGGCGCACACTGCATTGGCCGAATATCTGCAGGTGTAAAAGGCCCTGTGTGTGGTGCATTATTTTACAGTATTTGACACAATTTTATTCATGGACACAGTGTATAGTACTATTATATTTAGAGGTACAGTGTATAGTACTATTATATTCAGGAGCACAGTGTATAGTACTATTATATTCAAGGGTACAGTGTATTGTACTATTATATTCAGGAGTACAGTGTATAGTACTATTGTATTCAGGAGCACAGTGTATAGTACTATTATATTCAGGAGCACAGTGTATAGTACTATTATATTCAGGGGTACAGTGTATAGTACTATTATGTTCAGGGATAGAGTGTATAGTACTATTATATTCAGGGATAAGTGTATAGTACTATTATATTCAGGAGCACAATGTATTGTACTATTATATTCAGGAGCACAGTGTATAGTACTATTATATTCAGGGGTACAGTGTATTGTACTATTATATTCAGGGGTACAGTGTATAGTACTATTATATTCAGGAGCACAGTGTATAATACTATTATAATCAGGAGTACAGTGTATAGTACTATTATATTCAGCACAGTGTGTAGCTGAATATTATGTTTAGGGGCAGAGTGTTTGATACTATTATATTCAGGGGCACAGTGTATAGTACTATTATATTCAGCACAGTGTTATAGCACTATTACATTCAGGTGCACAGTGTATAGTGCTATTATATTCAGCACAGTGTGTAGCACTATTATGTTCGGGGGCACAGGGTATGATAATATTATATTCAGGGGCACAGGTGTATGATACTAATATATTTAGGAGCATAGAGTGCGGCACCATGACAATTTTATCTTCGTTTATAGGTGCGGAAATGTTGGAAAAGTGAGAAGCTGAAGATATCTGAGCGGCAAACTGCAGAAATGGGTCGTGGCCGGGAGAAGTCATCCTAGAGGACCAAAGAAAAGAGAAAAAGAAAGATTCCAATCTGAGAAGCCATCACCGGTGAGTCACTAAATGTAAATGTTTATTCTCCTTGTGACTGATCAGTACTATCGTTCTTTTTTTGTGAAACAACAACTCCCGGCATATCATTCTGGCTATACTGGGAGCTGTAGTTTTATGCCGTACAAACTTATATGACAGGGGTTAAACTGAATTTGCAAATGATCTCTGTACTGAGCTGCATTTGTGCTTGTGCTGTATTTATGTGGAAATACACACGAAAACATTCTGGACAGGGAATTTCTTTATTTAGAGTCCACTTTAATATAGGGCATATTTGGAATATTGTAATTGTTTCATTTTATTATTAGAATCATTTTCCATGGCGCGATACACCGAAAAACACTGTGACACCCCCCCCCCCACGCGTATATCTTTGTACGCAAAACAGGGAACCTGTTGTTAAAAATTTTAATCCCACCCCTGGGTGGGTGTCCAACTCTTGGCATCCCCATTGTGCAACTATTAGAAGGGGCCGCGGCACTAGAGCGAGCACTGATTCCCCTTAATTTCATACACAATTCACCACTTCACAATGCCGACACATTCCTAGCGGCTGTGCAGAGTATTACAGCTGCCTCCTACACCCTTCAAACAGCTGATCGGTTGGGATGCCGAGACTCGGACACCCACCAATGAGATATTGATGGCCTGTCAATTTTTATCTCCCCGGATAACCCTTTTTATCTCCTTCCATGTATATATACTGAAAAAACTAGGCAATAATTATTTTATTCCATGAACCAATATCCTCAAGGGAATCACTGTTTTAGAAAGTCAGCCATGGTTTGTAGGTTATCTTCGAGCGAGTGCCCATGTGTATACTACTGTAGCCATCATTCCTTGATTAGTATGTGCATGTGTAATACTGATATTGTCTCAAGGGGAATTAAAGTAGCCCATCAGCTCTGCCAGTCTTCACAATGCTAAAAAAAAATAACTAAAATATAAGAATGTATGTCTGTATATATCTTTAAGCTATTTTCCACAAGGACTGAATGCTTCCAGGAGTCAGACTAGGACCACAGTCTACCTAGAAAAAATACAAGGCATGTGCAGCTGGAGGATTTGACAACACAGTGTTCATCTCCTATGGTGGCAACAACTAACAAGCAAGCAAGATGGCAGACAAAGGAGTAGTAATAAGTCAAAATAAATAAATAATTAAGAACGTTTAATAGTAAATTGTTTTGCCCCCCCCCATAGATTTATTTTTCTATTTATTGTTTATATCATTATTTAGTGTATTCAAAAACTACTAATTAAATGGTGAGATAATTATTGTGTATTCCATGTCTATGGATCATATTTAGGCTTTTTTTCACCCAGAGCAAAGGTGCAGTTCTCTGCCCCCATCCCTGTATTTAGCTATCATGGCAAAGTGACATGTTGGCACCCCTGCCCCCTGGCACCCTCCACCCGGGGCGAATTCCTGGTAGACTTGACACAGAGCTATGCCCCTGATCAGGAATACAGTAGGTATCAGACAAAATTGCAGTACTCTATAGGAAGGTGAGTATTTTGTTCTTCAACGCTTTATTTCAATTTAGTATTGATGATATGGTGAATACAGCCTTCCATAAATATGCTGTCACTCTGCCAGATTTTTCGACATGTACGAGCCACATTTTGGGTTTGATCTGCATATTTAAATCAAAAGCCCCGCTTCCCCATATAAATAGTGCTACATGTACATACATTTGGTGCCTTCTCTGTGGGTCCTCACATCTATCACTGGATACAAAGCAGTATTTGTGTTCGCTAAGCAAGTGTGTCTGAATTTAGTTCATAAATTGGTTACTGCAAGACTACCCAGGTACAGGGGAATTCCTGTGGTCAAGACATATCAGTTGTGTACCAATCCACGTTGTTAATATATCTCTTCACACCGGCTATGTTTGTGCTTCCCAAACCAAAAGACACCCAAGAGGCCAATGTGGTGTATATGACATTCTTGAGTATGTGAGGCCCTCAGACAGTTAAATAAAAAATAAAAAAACATAAAAGAAGTATGATTAATTACCTTTAGCTATGCATAATAAAGGTGAAATTTCAACTTTCAAGTTAATAAAAGCTTTGATTGTTATGCCCGATTTCACTCATGAAATGAAATATAAGAAATAGTGATTTCTCTGTGCAAATGAATATTACAGATAATGAGTCTCCTGGACAATGAGCATTATATGGTACATTGGTGACACTGCTGTTATTAAGAAGATAAGGAATCCCATTGTTTCAGACTTTATTACTGTTGATTTTGAGGTACTGTAATGACATCTGAATGAGGCTCAAAGACAAAATATGACCATGGTCATACAAAAATGAGGAGCAGCTAGAGTAGGTCAAACTTTTGTCCTGGAACCAGGAATCTATACAAGTTTGACAGGTGCTAATGGTCTATCAGGATAGGACTATCGGGGACCAACTGCCGGGACTCCTCCGATCAGCTGTTTAGAAGGGGCCACAGTGCTTGTATGTGGCAGTTGGACCCCCGAGCGATCAGCTATTGATGGCCTATCCTGAGATAGACCATCAATGTTTTGCTGGCTTGAAACCCCCTTTAAAGATATGTATAGATTTTTACTCAATATTCTTACTTTAATGAATATAACATTTATTTCACCATACTCATGCCTCAACACCTCCATTGAAGTGAGGACGTTGTTGAATTGATTTTTGAATTGCACAGGTGCCCCTACATTAAATGTCCGTGGGTCTGATGGAGATAGTTGAGCGCTGTACTCGACTGTTTTCGTTGGCTCCATAGACATTGAGTGTTAGTTTAAAGTACATAGTTAAATATAAAAAACCGAAATACGTAGAATTTTTTGTTTTTGGCTTTTTTTATAATGTTTTTGGGGTTAGTAGCATTTTTATGAAAAGCAAGCATGCTCTAGGTATAGTGTCTTTTCTTGCGTTTTTCTCCATAGACTTCTCTATAGAACTTCAAAAACACCAGGGAAAAGGCATGTGCAAATTTACTCTAGATAAATGTCCCTAAAAACGCATGTAAAAAGCCCATAAAAATGCTTGAATTGAATCTAGATTTTTAAATGCATTTCCAAATTTAAAAAGAGCATGTAGGTAAAGGAGGCCTAAAGATGATAATCTCATGTTTTAATTAAAAATGTCTAAATGAACAGAATTCTAGAACTACAGAAGTTTTTAGAACTATTGTGACACAGGCTGAGCAGGCAGGCAGAGCTGGAAGAAAAGAAAAGAGAGAGAGAGAGAGAGAGAGAGAGAGAGAAAAAATAGATAAATAATAATAATAATTTAAAAAAAATGACTCCTCAAACAACTACTAACACTGTAACGGCCACGGTCACGAACCACCATCTTTACTCAGCCCTTGACGGCCACGACTACAGACCGCTATCTTCTGGCCAGCGTCTCCCTTGTAAGAGACGCCAGCACTCGCGCCGCTCTGCTCTGCAGTGTCCGCTTGGGCACACGCGTGCGCTCATTCCTGGTCTTAAAGGGCCAGCGCGCGCACATGCAAACAATTACCAAATTATCCCCAGATCACCCTGGACTATAAAAAGGGCTCTGCCCTTCCACTCCTTGGCTCAGTGTTGTTGTTGTTGTTGTATTCCCATATTAGTCTTAGCGAATGGCCCCTTAGTTGTATCCTGTTCCCAGTGATCCCGTGCCCTGCTACCTGTATTCCGTGCTGTGTTTATTACTGTGCCTCTTCTAGTGTTGGGGTCGTATTGTGCCATCTGCCATGCCTCTTGTCATACACCACGTCTTGTGTCATCTGCCACGCCTGCTGCCATATACCTTGCCTGGTATCATCCCCCACGTCTAGCGACATCAACCACAACAAGTTCCATCTGTGCCTAAGCCTCTGCTACTTTCTGGACTCCTACAGGTACTCTTGTGCTAGGACTTTGCATACACTTTATAGACTGTTGTGTGGCCAGCTGCTACTCCACTTCGGCGGGGCGGCCTCATGGGTCCACATACACACAGATCTTGACAAACACATTTTAAACCAGCCCTAAGGTCTTTTTCTGTTCAGGGGGATAGCTCCGCTATCCATCTGTTTCAGATCTTATTTAAAAAAAATCCCCTTCCTCTTTACTTAGCATCAAGTAATATGATCATTCTAAAAGCATCACTTATGGGGCCATTCTACTTCCCGTGGGAAATCTTTTGAGATCCATTTATAAATGTTAACCAATCTTGCCAGAAACAAAATGTTTCTAATTAGTTTGCTAGAAGCACAGTCTTTCAAAATAGCAGAGGTGCCAAAAATAAATAGCCTCAGTTCAATTGGAACCTCTTTCCGAATTCATTTAGAAAAGGATGCTGCTACTCCACTTCTGTATCTATGTAGCTTGGGATGATGCCACAACAAGTGGATGAGATGAGATCCACTTGATGTATACCGCATTTCTAACAATTATCATTATTCCTTAACCCCATAACTTTTAAAAGCTTTGGTATACAATAAACCTATGACTGATCATAAAACAAATAAATCAGTGATCGTGATTTAATGATGCTTCTCCGATATGTTTATAAACTAACCCCCAATCAATCCTAATCCCAAGATCCTTATCCCATTTTCTTTGTGATTTAATATGATTTCCTTCATCCCCTAAAAGGAATTTTTTTATATAGTGAGAACCATATTCCTTTCTTACATTCTAAACATTCGAATGATTGAAAAGGTGTAAGAACGAACCGTGATTTATATTTAATGTCCGAAAAGGCGCGTTTTATTTGAAAATATCTAAACTGACCGTAATCAGGGACCTTGTACAGTCTCTGTAGTTCCGTAAAAGTTTTTCGTTTTGCATTATTGAATAAATGTGATATGCTTGTGATATGATGCTTTTTCCAAAAGAAAGAGTACGGGAGGCTATCAAACACACCAATATTCTTACTGTCCCATAGAGGAGTGACTTCACGAAAGGTATTCATTTTTTTTCAATGAGTTGGACAGCATTCCAGACCCGCTGGTGGTTATCATAAATAGGCCCAAGTCCCAAATCAAGGGAATTCATCGTTATCAGTAGGGTAAGAACAGAGTATTTAATGCAATTTTTTTCCGGGTCCAAATTAGGTCATTAGAGATAGGTTCTAGAGTTTTAAAAAAAAATCCCGGCGACCAAATCGAACAGTTGGAGAAAAAATTTAATATTTTAGGTAAAAAAAAAAAACATTTTGATCAGTGCAATTTTTGCAGATTTGGTCAATAGTAACTTATTCCATGCCTTAACTTTCCCCCTCAAAAAGAGGAATTATATTCAATGTAATGTAGTCAGCGGGGTCCCTAGAAATTTTTAAGCCTAAATATTCAAACACCTCAACAGAGTTCAAGGAGGAAATCTGATCGGGGTTAATTTTACCAACTAGATTTTTGATAATTAATTTGAAGGCCAGTCCACTCACCAAACTCTTGGTAAACCGAATTACATGGTCGACCGAAGATACATCCCCTATAAACAGAAGAACATCGTCTGCGTATAACGAGATTTTATCAACCTTATTACCCATTTGAAAACCCACTATATTCTCACACTAGGTTCTTATCTTCATTGCCAAAACATCAATTACTAAAGTAAATAAGAGAGGGGATAGAGAACAACCCTGCCGCAATCCCCTTTCTAAGTTAAAGTAAGCTGATTTCTGAACATTCATGCCTACTCTGGCCTGTGGTTGCCTATGCAGTAATTTAATCCAATTTATGAATTTTTCCCCCGATACCAAAACCCAAAATCCTAAAAAGATGGCCTTGAAAACGCGTGTGTGGCGTGAAACAGCTGTAGGTTTATTCCTTATCATACAGACCAACATCTTGATGAATAAAGAAGTTTTATTGCCACTACGGTGAGTGCCCCGATCTTTTCTATTTTTTCTTTTCTAATACCAGTGCTGTACTTGTCGATGAGCACCCCCATGGGCAAAATAAAAAGCTGACTCCACATTATAGCCAGAAGGAAAAATCTCCTCCCAGGTGGACATTGTGTCTGAATTTGGTCAGTGCCAGCCCATTTCCTTTCGCCCTTTTTGAAGTGTTTTTTTAATAATATCTCTTTGAATATACTGTGTTTTCTTAATAATATTTTGTTTTTTTTAAAACAATTCCCCTAATGAATGCTTTTAGGGTATCCCATAATATTGCTGAATTTGGGTAACCTGAGTTGGCTTCCAGAAACTTTGACAATTCATTATCTATCTCGTGGAAATTTCACCAAGACTGATGGAAACATCTTGTATACCTTACTAACCCATCTCGAGCTCATTATCAAGCTCGACCATAAGAGGAGCGTCGTCTGAGACCCCACGTAGTTCATAAGACACTTTCTTTATGTACTTCAACATTAGTTCATTTATGAAGGTAACGTCAATTCTTGACCTCACCTTCCTAGAACTTGTAAAGCATGAAAATTTCGCAGCATGGGGGTTCCTTTATTCACCATATATGAAGCCAGCCCAATTGAAATGTTAAATCTATTAGCTTAGTTGCTAACATATGTGATATTATTGGATTTTTCCTGAATCGGTCTAACTCCGCATACAAGACTTCAATGAAATCTCTAATTATTAAGAAGGGGCATTTTCGTTTCGATATCAAACATTGCGAGACCACCTTGATCACACATGACGAAAAAGGGGGGATGTATACTGCTGCAGGAACACAGGTTACTCCATAAAAACATCCATAAAGGATGATATATCTTCCTACTGTATCGATAAGGGTGTCATAAATATACTGTCTACTGTCCTATATATTAATATAGAAACTCTCCTGGACAAAGACATGCATACCAAATGGTAAGACTATGTTATTCAGCCTCTCTGAAAGCGGCTAATTTTATCTTTGACCAAATGGGTCTCCTGAAGACATAATGGTGGGGAAGTATTTCCTAATTAAATTAAAGATAGCGTACCTCTTTAGCCTTGCAGCGGCCCCCCTAATGTTCCATGACACTATTTTCAGCATGCTTCTTCTTTATAAAGGGCCAACAGAGGAAAAAAAAGAAAAGAAAGATCCCCTCTCTGTCTCCCCCCAACCACCAGCACCCTCCCCCAAGACCCCACACATAGTTCACTAATGCACCAACTTCCAGTGCACCAGAAAACTCCTCATCTATCATCTCCCTCTACCATCCTCCCCCTGCAAACAAAGGTAAATAAATTAGAACACCACTAGGGGTACCAGTATGCCAATAATAATGGTGCGAAAAACAAAAAAGAAAAAAGTTTTATATTTCGGCCATTGCTGTCGGCCCGCCCACTAAGCGCCCATAGTGATAGTAAACTACGGATTTATATTTAGAACCCTTTAGAGTCCAGCCAGTGATCCGCCTCTATTGCTGATTGAAGAAAAATCATAGTTCCTGTAAAGGATCTGCCAGGCACAGCTTCGGGGTTAACTCCCAGAACTAATCAGTCAGCACCTGAGAATACATCCCTGAGACTGATTCCTGCTTCCACCATTCAGGCTGGCAGGCTTAGGAGTGGGAGAGCCTATCGTAACCTGGCCAGACTCAGCTAGCTCCCGCCCTCGGTCTATTTAAGCCTGCCCTTCCTGTCCCTCGGTGCTTGTGATTCTTTCCTTGTGGTTTCCTGGCCCAGCTACAGCTCCTGCTATTTTTGATCCTGCTCCATACAGACCCTGGCTTACCGACTACTCTTCTGCTTTTCGTTTTGTACCTCGCACACTCCTGGCTTGACTCGGCTCGTTCACCACTCTGGTTGCTCACGGTGTTGCCGTGGGCAACGGCCCCTTTTCCTTGCTTGTGTTCCTTTGTATGTTTGTCGTATTTGTCGTGCACTTACTGAGCGCAGGGACCGCCGCCCAGTTGTACCCCGTCGCCTAGGGCGGGTCGTTGCAAGTAGGCAGAGACAGAGTGGCGGGTAGATTAGGGTTCACTTGTCCGTCTCCCTACCCCCTGCCATTACATAATCACAAGCCCATACCTAGTCTACCCCTGGTCCCTGACACCACTATGGATCCCCGTGAGACCCTGGCTCAGCAAATGCAGGGTCTCTCCCTACAGGTCCAGGCCCTGGCTCAGAGGGTCAACCAGCCTGATGCTACCCTGGTAGTTCCCCTCACCGCACCTCTTGAACCCCACCTCAAGTTGCCCGACCGGTTCTCAGGGGACCGGAGGGCTTTTCTCTCCTTTCGGGAGAGTTGTAGTCTTTACTTTCGTTTAAAGCCTCATTCCTCAGGTTCTGAGAGCCAGCGGGTGGGTATAATTATGTCCCGGCTCCAGGAAGGGCCCCAAGAGTGGGCCTTCTCCTTGGCTCCTGACGCCCCTGAACTTTCCTCCGTTGATTGTTTCTTTTCTGCTCTCGGACTTATTTATGACGAGACTGACAGGACTGCCTTTGCCGAGAGTCAGCTGGTGACCTTACGTCAGGGTAAGAGACCTGTTGAGGAGTATTGTTCTGACTTTAGGAAGTGGTGCGTAGCTTCTCGGTGGAATGACCCTGCCTTAAGGTGCCAGTTTAGGTTGGGTCTGTCGAATGCCCTGAAAGACCTGCTAGTTAGCTATCCCTCTTCTGACCCCCTAGACCAGGTTATGGCTTTAGCGGTACGACTTGACCGACGTCTCAGGGAACGACAACGTGAACGTTTATGTGTTTTCTCCTCTGACTCCCCCATGATGCCTCCCGAAGCTCCGTTGCTTCGTTCCTCCCCGAAAGATTCAGAGATACCTATGCAACTCGGGGCCTCCGTGTCCCCCCAACAACGTAGAGAATTCCGCAGGAAGAATGGTCTCTGCTTCTACTGTGGGGACGACAAGCATCAAGTGAACAACTGTCCTAAGCGTAAGATTGCAGCCAGGGAACTTCCGCGTCTAAGTGATCATCGGGGAGGTCACTTGGGCGCACAGGTATTTCCCGTAAATATGAAACGTACTAAGATCTTGCTTCCCTTTCAGGTCTCTTTTGGTGGTAGGTCTGCTACCGGCAGTGCCTTCGTGGATTCAGGGTCCTCTACTAATATCATGTCTGTGGAATTTGCTATGTCCCTTGCTATGCCTCTGATTGATTTGCCTAAACCTGTCCCGGTAGTAGGTATCGACTCCACTCCTCTTGCTAATGGTTATTTTACACAGCATACCCCTGTTTTTGAACTCCTTGTTGGCTCCATGCATTTGGAGCAATGCTCTGTACTGTTGATGCAGGGATTATCGTACGATTTGGTTCTAGGTCTTCCCTGGTTGCAGTTGCATAATCCCACGTTTGACTGGAATACTGGGGAGCTAACCAAATGGGGTAATGAATGCTTGACGTCATGTTTTTCTGTTAATTCTATTTCTCCCCCTGAGGAGGTGAACACGCTACCCGAGTTTGTTCAGGACTTCGCTGATGTTTTCTCTAGGGAGGCCTCCGAAGTGTTACCTCCTCATAGAGAATACGATTGCGCTATCGAATTGGTACCAGGAGCTAAGCTTCCTAAGGGTAGGATATTTAATCTTTCTTGTCCCGAACGTGAAGCTATGAGAGTGTATATCCAGGAATCCCTGGCCAAGGGTTACATTCGTCCCTCTTCTTCTCCGGTAGGTGCTGGCTTCTTCTTCGTGGGGAAGAAGGATGGTGGTCTTAGGCCATGCATTGACTACCGAAACTTGAATAAGGTCACTGTAAGGAACCAGTATCCCCTTCCTTTGATTCCTGATCTCTTTAATCAGGTTCAGGGGGCCCAATGGTTTTCTAAATTGGATCTACGGGGGGCGTTTAACCTTATTCGCATCAAAGAAGGGGATGAGTGGAAGACTGCGTTTAACACGCCCGAAGGCCATTTCGAATACCTCGTCATGCCCTTTGGGTTGTGTAATGCCCCTGCGGTCTTCCAGAATTTCATAAATGAGATTTTGAGAAATTACCTGGGGATTTTTCTGGTAGTGTACCTTGATGACATACTGGTGTTTTCCAAGGACTGGTCCTCCCACATTGAGCATGTCAGGAAGGTGCTCCAGGTCCTTCGGGAAAACAAACTGTTTGCAAAAACCGAAAAATGTGTGTTTGGGGTACAGGAGATTCCATTTTTGGGTCAAATCCTCACTCCTCATGAATTCCGCATGGACCCCGCCAAGGTTCAGGCTGTGGCGGAATGGGTCCAACCTGCCTCCCTGAAGGCGTTACAGTGTTTTTTGGGGTTTGCTAATTATTACAGGAGATTTATTGCTAACTTCTCGGTCATCGCTAAGCCCCTTACGGACCTCACTCGCAAAGGTGCTGATCTCCTCCACTGGCCTCCGGAGGCTGTCCAGGCTTTTGAGGTCCTTAAGAAGTGCTTTGTCTCGGCCCCAGTGCTGGTTCAGCCCAACCAAATGGAGCCATTTATCATGGAAGTTGACGCATCTGAGGTGGGAGTGGGGGCTGTCTTGTCCCAGGGTACCAGGTCCCTCACCCATCTCCGCCCCTGTGCCTACTTCTCCAGGAAGTTTTCGCCAACTGAAAGTAACTATGATATTGGCAACCGCGAACTCTTAGCCATTAAATGGGCATTTGAAGAGTGGCGCCACTTCCTGGAGGGGGCTAGGCACCAGGTAACGGTCCTTACCGACCACAAGAATCTGGTTTTCCTAGAATCTGCCCGGAGGCTAAACCCGAGACAAGCTCGATGGGCGTTATTTTTTACCAGATTCAATTTTTTGGTTACCTATAGGGCTGGGTCTAAAAATATTAAGGCTGATGCACTGTCGCGTAGCTTCATGGCCAGCCCTCCTTCGGAGGAAGATCCTGCTTGTATTTTGCCTACAGGTATAATCATTTCCTCGATCGATTCTGATTTAGTCTCTGATATTGCTGCTGATCAAGGTGCAGCTCCCGGGAACCTTCCTGAGAACAAGCTGTTTGTTCCCCTGCAATTCCGGCTAAGGGTACTTAGGGAAAATCATGACTCCGCACTATCTGGCCATCCAGGCATCCTGGGGACCAAACACCTCATTACCAGAAATGATTGGTGGCCTGGGTTGCCTAAAGACGTAAAGGCCTACGTCGACGCTTGTGAGGTTTGTGCTAGGTCCAAGACTCCCAGGTCCCGACCAGCGGGCTTACTGCGTTCATTGCCCATTCCCCAGAGACCTTGGACACATATCTCCATGGATTTTATCACCGATTTGCCTCCATCCCAAGGCAAGTCGGTGGTGTGGGTGGTGGTGGACCGCTTCAGTAAGATGTGCCACTTTGTGCCCCTCAAGAAACTACCCAACGCCAAAACGTTGGCTACCTTGTTTGTCAAACACATCCTGCGTCTCCATGGGGTCCCTGTCAATATTGTTTCGGACAGAGGGGTACAATTTGTTTCATTGTTTTGGAGAGCCTTCTGTATGAAGTTGGGGTTTGATCTGTCCTTCTCCTCTGCCTTCCATCCTGAAACCAATGGCCAAACGGAGAGGACTAATCAATCTCTAGAACAATACTTAAGGTGTTTTGTCTCTGACTGTCAATTTGATTGGGTCTCTTTCATTCCCCTCGCCGAATTTTCCCTTAATAACCGGGTCAGTAACTCATCAAGGGTCTCTCCTTTTTTTTGTAATTTTGGGTTTAATCCACGGTTCTCCTCCGTTTCACCTGGTAGTTCCAACAATCCCGAGGTAGAGGTCGTTCATCGGGAACTGTGCACAGTCTGGGCCCAGGTTCAGAAAAACCTAGAGGTGTCCCAGAGCGTACAAAGAACTCAGGCTGATAAAAAACGTTCTGCTAACCCCCTGTTTATGGTCGGGGATCTGGTGTGGTTGTCGTCTAGGAACTTGCGTCTCAAGGTTCCGTCCAAGAACTTTGCTCCCCGATTTATTGGGCCGTATAAGGTCATTGAGGTCCTCAATCCTGTCTCCTTCCGGCTGGAGTTACCCCCGTCTTTTCAGATACACGACGTGTTTCATGCCTCCCTCCTCAAAAGCTGCTCCCCGTCCTTGGCTCCCTCGAGGAGACCTCCTGTTCCCGTCCTCACCCCTGAGGGGGTGGAATTCGAGGTGGCCAGGATTGTGGACAGCAAGATGGTCCAAGGCTCCCTCCAGTACCTGGTCCATTGGAGAGGATACGGGCCCGAGGAGAGGACTTGGGTACCCGCCTGGGATGTTCACGCTGGGGTATTGGTCAGGAGGTTCCACCTGCATTTCCCCAGTAAGCCAGGTCCACTTAGAAAGGGTCTGGTGGCCCCTCATAAAAGGGGGGGTACTGTAAAGGATCTGCCAGGCACAGCTTCGGGGTTAACTCCCAGAACTAATCAGTCAGCACCTGAGAATACATCCCTGAGACTGACTCCTGCTTCCACCATTCAGGCTGGCAGGCTTAGGAGTGGGAGAGCCTATCGTAACCTGGCCAGACTCAGCTAGCTCCCGCCCTCGGTCTATTTAAGCCTGCCCTTCCTGTCCCTCGGTGCTTGTGATTCTTTCCTTGTGGTTTCCTGGCCCAGCTACAGCTCCTGCTATTTTTGATCCTGCTCCATACAGACCCTGGCTTACCGACTACTCTTCTGCTTTTCGTTTTGTACCTCGCACACTCCTGGCTTGACTCGGCTCGTTCACCACTCTGGTTGCTCACGGTGTTGCCGTGGGCAACGGCCCCTTTTCCTTGCTTGTGTTCCTTTGTATGTTTGTCGTGTTTGTCGTGCACTTACTGAGCGCAGGGACCGCCGCCCAGTTGTACCCCGTCGCCTAGGGCGGGTCGTTGCAAGTAGGCAGGGACAGAGTGGTGGGTAGATTAGGGCTCACTTGTCCGTCTCCCTACCCCCTGCCATTACAGTTCCTTTATGGGAATTTTTTTTATTTTGCTGGATATATAAGCGAATATTGAATATTTGCCTTGAACAAGAAAGCTCAGCCTGAGCTTATTTGTTGCCATAGAGACGTCAGTATAGATAGAAATCCGGGCCTCATTAAAAAACAAATCTCCCTTTTTCCTCTTTTCCCACACAATCGCATCCTGATCCAGATAACATAACGCCTAGGGGAAGCACCTGCTGATTTCGATTTGTCCGGGAGTCGGTGGGCTCGATCTACACCAAATTTTTTAGAAAGGGACTCTGGTCCTATCTGTTCCAGAATCCATTTCTGCATACATTTTTCACAGTCTTTGTTTTCCCCCCCTTCGAGGAATCCAACAAATCTTAGATTGTATCTCCTAGCTCTTTCCTTCATATCGGTAAGCTTATTTTGTTGGAGTTTGACATCTTGTTTAAGTTCCGTAACCTCCGTTGATAGTACGGCCATAGAGTCCTGCAGGAGGGAAATTCTGCCCTCAGCCTCATCTAATCTATTCCAAATTACAGACTCATCTGAGTTTACTGATGAAATATTGAGTTTTATCCCATTCAACTGAACCTGCAAGCCCGTAACTTTACAGTCCGTTTCCTTAACTGTACTTAGTATCTCCTGTAGTAGCAGAGGATTATCCAACCACTGGGGTTCAGTTTGAGAGATCAGCAGCCATAGATTAACTCAACACCAACTCAGCAATAATGGAGGAACTAGGCAGCAATGGAGGACAACAGCAGCCATAGGGGACCTCAGCAGCCATAGAGGAACTCTGCAGTCATTGAGGAACTCAGCAGTCATAGAGGAACTCAGCAGCCATAGGGGAATTCAGCAATGCTGGGGGAACACAGCAGAAATGGAGGCACTCTACAGCAATGGAGGAACTCTGCAGTAATGTTGGAACTCAGCAGCAGTGGAGAAACTCAACAACAATGTAGGAACTCTGCAGCAATGGAGGAGCTCTGCAGCAATGGAGGATCTCTGCAGCAGTTCAGAAACTCAACAACAACAGAGGAACTCAGCAACAACGGAGAAACAGCAGCAATGGAGGAACTTTGCAGCAATGGAGGGCCTCCGTAGAAAATCAAAGAAACCAGCAGCAATGGAGGCACTCTGCAGCGATGGAGGAACTCTGCAGCAATGAAGGAGCTCAGCAGCAGTGGAGGAGCTCATCAGCAATGGAGGAATTCTACAGCACTGGAGGAGTTCAGCAGCAATGGAGGTAAACAATGAGGGATGAGTGAATGCAGTACAATGAGATTAGCATAAGAAACACCTAGGAATCTTAAGTAAACACCACAGCTAATAAGGAAGCATGTAGATCTCAGCAGTGTCCCACTTGGCATACACTTCCAGCTTACTCCTTCAGCCCCATCAAACAGCCACCAAAGTCCCACAACAATCTTGCCTGTGCATACTGAGTCCTGCCGAACCTCACCGCATACCTGCAGCAAACACCATGCTCTGAACAGGTGAGGAGGGGAGAGATGAGAGAGGGACAGGGGCATTGCTAGGGTCTTAAAATATCAGGGGCACAAGCCCCGAGACATACTAGTCCTTCTCAATTCATTAGAATATCATCAAAAAGTTAATTTATTTCAGTAATTCAATTCAAAAAGTGAAACTCATATTATATAGATTCATTACACACAGAATGATCTATTTCCAGCATTTTTTTTCTATTAATGTTGAAGATTATGGCTAACAGTTAATGAAAACCCAAAATTTAGTGTCTCAGAAAGTTAGAGTATTGGGTAAAAGTTCAAGTTTGTAGACTGATGGTCTCACATTCTAATCAGCTAATCAATGCAAAACACCTGCAAAGGTCTCCTAAGCCTTTAAATGGTCCAACAGTCTAGTTCAGTAGGCTGCACAATCATTGGGAAGACTGCTGACTTGACAGTTGTCCAGAAGACAGTCATTGGTAAGGGTAAGCCACAAAAGGACATTGCTAAAGAAGCTGGCTGTTCATAGAGTGATGTATCCAAGCATATTAATGTAAAGTTTAGAGGAAGGAAAAAGTGTGGTAGAAAAAAAGTGTACAAGCAACAATAATAACCGCAGCCTTGAAAGGATTGTCAAGAAAAGGCCATTCAAGAATATGGGGAAAATTCACAAGGAGTGGACTGCGGCTGGAGTCAGTGTTTCAAGAGCCACCACACACAGACGTATCCAGGACATGGGCTACAACTGTCACATTCCTTGTGTCAAGCCACTCATGACCCAGAGACGTCAGAAGTGTCTTACCTGGGCTAAGGAGAAAAAGGACTGGTCTGTGGCTCAGTGGTACAAAGTCCTGTTTTCAGATGAAAGTAAATTTTGCATTTCATTTGGAAATCAACGTCCCAGAGTCTGGAGGAAGAGTGGAGAGGCACTCAATCCAAGTTGCTTGCGGTCCAGTGTGAAGTTTCCACAGTCAGTGATGGTTTGGGGAGCCATGTCCTCTTCTGGTATTTTTCCACTGTATTACATCAAGTCCAGAGTCAGCGCAGCGTCTACCATGAAATTTTAAAGCACTTCATGCTTCCCTCTGCTGACAAGCTTTATGGAGATGCTGATTTAATTTTCCAGCAGGACTTGGCACCTGCCCACACTGCCAAAAGTACCAATACCTGGTTTAATAACCACAGTATCACTGTGCTTGATTGGTCAGCAAACTCTACTAACCTAAGCCCCATAGAGAATCTATAAGGTATTGTCAAGAGGAAGATGAGAAACACCAGACCCAACAATGCAGACAAGCTCAAAGCCGCTATCAAAGCAACCTGGGCTTCCATAACACCTCAGCAGTGCCACAGGCTGATCGCCTCTATGCCACGCCACATTGATGCAGTACTTCATGCAAAAGGAGCCCCGACCAAGTATTGAGTGCATATACTGTACATACTTTTCAGTAGGCCTACATTTCGGTATTACAAATCATTTTAGAAACAGGGCTTATAAAATATTCAAATTTTCTGAGAGACTAAATTTTGAGTTTTCATTAACAGTTAGCCATAATCATCAACAATAAAATAACAAAATACTGAAAATGGATCACTCTGTGTGTAATGAATCTATATAATATGTGAGTTTCACTTTTTGAATTGAATTACTGAAATAAATAAACTTTTTGATGATATTCTAATTCATTGAGAAGGACTAGTATATTTACCCCCGAAAAAGAAATACATTTTTACATACATATCGAGAAAGCACATCTATAAGACTAAGGCTCCTATAGCTACACCGCTGGAAAGAATTGGATGCATTTTCTCAGCAGACAGTATCATACATGATAGGCTTAGATACATGGCCCCAGCAGACAGTATCACACATGATAGGCTTAGATACAGGTTCCCAGCAGACAGTATCACACATGATGGACTTAGATACATGGCCCCAGCAGACAGTATCACACATCATAGACTTTGTGCTCATTCAGACGACGGTGATTCTTATCCGTGTGCTGTGCCTTGAAATAACACACAGCACACGGCCCCATTGATTTCAATGGGGCTATTCACACATGCGTGAGTTTTCATGCAATGAGTGTCCGTTGCGTGAAACTCACTGCATGTCCTATATTGGTGTATTTCACGCACCTAGTCACCTATTGAAGTCAACGGGTGCGTGAAAACCACGGACAGCACATGGACGACATCCGTGTGCTGTCTGCGTTTCACGCATCAATTACACTGAAAAAAAAAAGTTCTTGCGAGTGCATGAAAAACACATGCCACACGCGAAGCACACTGATGTAAAACGCAACACACACGACCAGATTTACGCACGTTTTTATGCACGTAAATCTGTCATGCTTGTGTGAATGTAGCCTTAGATACAGAACCCCAGCAGTAACTATCCTTGTACTAACCCTCAGGGGCAAATTTGGCATTTTTGGGGCCCCAAGCAAAGTTATGTCCCGGGGCTCTAATAAAAGACACCTGTAGAGCGTGCTCCTCAAAATGCCCCCTGTATATAGTGTCACAGCCCCCCTGTATGGTTCCACACACTGTCCCTCTGCCATACATCCCCCTTGTAGACAGTGCAATGCAGTCCCATGTAGGTAGTCCCACATACCCACCTTGTCTCAGCAGACAGTATCATACATGATAGGCTTAGATACATGGCCCCAGCAGACAGTATCACACATGATTGGATTAGATATAGGGCCCAGCTCGCTGACATTGCGACTCCAGCGCTGGACCCAGGAAAGGTAAGTATAATAATAGTTTTGCTTTTTTTATGTGTTACTAATTTTTTGGGGTGTATTTTTTTTTTTTTACAGGTTCGGTTGTTGGACTACGTCGGATTCAATGACTACTTCGATTACAGTGTTTTTATTCGTAATAAAATGGTTAATGAGGGATGTGTGGGGGGTTTTCAATTTCAATAAAATATTTTTTCTATGTCATTGTATTTTTTTAAACTTTATTATTATTTATTACCGCCTTAGTAATGGCCGCTGGCTGAAAAGGCTAACACTAACCCCCCATTATTACCCCAGTACCACACAGCAGCAGCCTAGCACTACCCGGGTGGGAAGGGCTACTGTTTCTGGCCTTTCCCAGCCTCATAATACCAGCCTGCGGCTACCACAGTGACCGACCATCACTACAGATGGTCGGGTACTGGATCGTACCCAGCTCTTCCTGGCACCCCTGATTGCGGCGAGTACTGCAGTAATAATAGGGGTTAGTATTAGTCTCTGCACCGGCTAACACTAAGCCCCACCGCCCATTACTAAGGCGGTAGTAATGAAGTTTAAAAGAAAATACAAAGACATCGAAAAAATATATTTTATTGAAATAAAAAACCCCCACATATCCCTCATTAAACATTTTATTGAAAATAAAAAAAAGCCGTCATAGAAGTAGTCCTCGAATTTGACGTAGTCCAATGACCGAACCTGTAAAAATCACACTCACAAAAAACAAAACATTAGTAACACATGTGGTAGACTTAGATACAGGGCCCATGTGTGATGCTGTCTGTTAGATCATGTATCTAAGCCTACCACAAGGCAGTAATCTTATACCGTATAAGATTACTGTCTGCTGGGGTCCTCCATCTAAGCCTGCCTTGTGGTAAGCTTAGATACATGGTCCAACAGACAGCATCACACATGGGCTTAGATGTGTGATACTAGAAGTACATACTTGGCCTGATGATGATTCAATGTCGAAACGTGCAGCCTCTTGCAATAAATCATATGCTATCTTAAATATCTCCAATCTCCTTCCACCTCTATACCAGCAGCGCCATTTATGGTTCACTATATTTTTCTCTCTCTCTTCCACAAACATGTGTGATACTGTCTGTTGGACCCTGTATCTAAGCCTACAACAAGTTAGACTTAGATACAGGGCCCCAGCAGGCAGTAATCTAATGCAGTATAAGATTACTGTCTGCTGGGGTCCTGTATCTAAGCCTGCCTTGTGGTAAGCTTAGATACATGATCCAACAGACCGTATCACACATGAGCCCTGTATCTAACTCCATGTGTGATACGGTCTGGTGGACCATGTATCTAAGCTTACCACAAGGCAGGCTTAGATACAGGACCCCAGCAGGCAGTAATGATGTTACAATTACCCAGCTCTTCGGTGCAGCGGATGCCCCGACACCATCTAGCATATTGATGTCATGCTTGGCACACAGCATCATGACGCGAAAAGACATCAGGACTTCCGCTGTGCTCGGGAAGGAGGGTAAGTATTGTGTTATTACTATAGTAACAGGGGCGCGTGTATTTTATGGCATAGGCCCTAGTTACTATAGTAAATTTCTATAGACACGGTGCGGGGGCCGCAGTCCAGTCGCAATCGTGACCGCTGCCTGGTCGCAATGTTGACCGCTGCGACCCCTGTAGCAGCAGTTGTCCGGGGATCCGGGGCGCCGGGCCAAATTCCAGGGCGCCGGGCCCCGGAGGTCCGGTGCTAGCGACGCCCCTGGATAGAGAGCTCACGGAACACGCCTGCTCACATAATCACCCAGCCCTGGACCTGAGAATGTAACTTTAGATCTTAATGCAGAATTACTTGGAGATATTTGTCACCTAACATCTGTTTCTTGAGTAGGAAATCAATTTCAGAAATGGTTGAATAAAATATTAAACTGCACTCCAGGAGACAATTAAGGGAATGCTTTAGGGGGAATATGACCTTACATATGAAACGGCTATCCAACAGCTATCAGCTCTTAAATAGACTCTGTCACCATGTTAATACTGCCCTATCTGAGGGTAGCATAAAGTGGTGCCAGAGACACTGATTCCAGCCATGTATTAATTACTTCGTAATGTTCAGTCCTCTTCATAAAATCTCTGTTTTTCTCCTGCAGCGCAAGCCGAGCAAGGAGTCCTCTCAATGATGGGCTTGCAGACAGTCCTCAATATTCATGAGCTGCAGCTAGCTCCACCCACTCACCGCTGATTGGTAGCTGTCTCTCCATGCGCGGTATGGGGTGAAAGCTGTCAATCAGCGGCCAATGAGTGGGGCTAGCTGCAGATCATGAATACAAGCGGCTGGAAAAAAAGTAATTTTAACAAAAACGACTGAATGCTGACTAATGAGGGATACAAACTTTGAATCAGCATCTCTGGAACTACTTTACTACTTTACTTTTACTCAGATAGGGTAAAATAAACCTGGTGACAGATTCCCTTTAAGCCTTTAATATCATGCTAATTTGGCTCTAGTGCCACTTATATCCGGGGTTAACAATTCACATTGTCTAACTTACAGTATGTTTAGATGGCAGCCTTCTGGGTAGCCTCTGTTATGTTTCATAGACCTTAGTTTAAAATTGGCCATAACCTGACTAGACTTGTATGGGCAAGAGACAAGTTGTACACTGAGAAGGAGTATGTCAACAAGGTAGCCAGACAGAAGTGATTGTATTATTAGTCTCTTCTCTTTGTTGATGTATATAAAACATTACCGGTTTTGGCAAATGTGAAAAATCTCATAGCAGTTTCCAGCCACTTAATTCAGTCTGTCTGTATGGTACAGATTAATTAGAAGATGCTTGCTCAGAACAGCAATTCTGGTTATTTGCTAATCTCTTCATTGTCTGCTCTCGGCATGACTTGTACTATCAATCAGCCAGTGGGCAGTGATTAAAATGGGCACTGGCGTGGGTGTAATAGAAGGGACTCAATCTGTCTGTATTATAAGAGTAAAATTAGTAAACTTGTTCCATCAAGTATTATGATTTTCCGTAGTGGAGTTTTTTTCTTTAATATATTTAGTGAACAATCATTTTTTATCTATTTTTGAGCAGCACCATAATTATCGCAAGCACAACAGCTGGGTAAAGGTGATGGCAGCAACTAACCGCAGATAAGCAGAAGCAAAATAACACAGACCATCATAAAGCTCACGCCGGTTTCTGCTATATTACTTTAGATCTTTAAACTGCCCATGGTCAAATAAAGTTTACACAAGAATATTATGTTAATGTTAATGAATTTTAAAGATAAAAATGTAATTTGTATTGAATAATAATACATGCGGCCTAACAGCTAAGTTCCAAGTGTGTACAGTAACCGTCATCTGAGCTCCCACAATGCACTGCTCTCTGGAGGACAGCAGAGTTCTGAAGTTACATTTCTGTCTAAATAGCCAATAAGACCTTATATAATTAAAGAGTGGAACAAGATAAGTTAAGCAAACTCTATTTAAAGCGGCTTAACGTCCTATGTAGACTGAAGCTGTAAAATATTCTAAAAAGTCATTCAAGAGCAGAGGTATCATTTGAAATAAAAAAAGGAATGGTCTATTCAATATCATATATCACCTATCCGCTGGATGATCTGGGAAGGTCCGTCTACTGGGATCTCCAGTGATCACTACATAGGGGAACCCAGTGCCCCATCCATCCCCAAATGAGGAGGAGTTGTATGGAGTGGTATTCGAGCATGCTCATTACTGGTCCATACAATTCTAAGGAGTGATATGGAAATAGCTGGCCATGCTTGTAGGGAGGGATAGTGGAACGGAGTTCTAGAGAATCACAGCCATGTTATTCAGGTGTGTCCCCACAAACACCATTCTAATGACCAAACACTAAAATACTGCTACCCACTATTTCCCAGTTGCAGCTAGTGGGAGAAAAAAAATGAATTAAGCGGGAGACATATAAATTTATATGTATTGTGTCTTCGCTAGCGATGACTGCGCAACACCAGACTGGTTTGAGCTGCGTAGGAGGAAAATTGAATGATGATGATTATAGCTAACAGTTCATGAAAACCCAAAATGTAGTGTCTCAGAAAATTAGAATATTATATAAGCCCAATTTCAAAAATGATTTTTAATACCGAAATGTTGGCCTACTGAAAATGATGTCCAGTATATGCACTCAATACTTGGTCGGGGCTCCTTTTACATGAATTACTGCACCAATGCGGCGTAGCATAGAGCCGATCAGCCTATGCTGAGGTGTAATGGAAGCCCAGGTTGCTTTGATTAGATACAATAAACAGAAAAAGAGAACACAAAGCGCACATAGTTCATGAACCAGTAAAAAGATAAAATATGATAAAACGGTAGTCAAATATGCTGACCTGGTGGAGTTATGCTGGGAGCATTAGATCCAAAGATGGCCTCATCCAAGATTCAGATAAGTTGAAGCGTTAGGGATGGTTGCAGTCCAAAGATCCGGATCGGGACCTGCACGGTTCAGACTTGCAATGGATATAGAGAAAAAACAGACCAGAATATTTTCTTCAGGCGCAGCTGGGTGGTAATCCCTCCGTCACCCTTTCGGGTCGGCAAGGAGAACAAATCAGATGTGGACCAAAAGGTATTTATTTGTATAATTGTAATGACGCGTTTTGAGGCCGAACCGGCCTCTTTTCATCAGGTTAAATGCAAACGATATCTGGGTTAAAATGACATGCCTTTTTATACACATAATACTAAGACTGACGGTACCGAAGACTGCCGGGTCAGGGTCAGAGTTATACGTTACAGTCAATTGGCAGACGGTGCTTGCATGCAGCTCTTTTAAAGATCGGGAACTTGATCTTCATTGTTAGCCAAATTTAAACATATTATAAATATATATTAAAATTAGTTATAAATAATAGACTAAAAAAAATAAGAAACTTTTTAAAAAGAACCATACGTTTTGTTGTTGTGTCATAGCACTTAAATACGATTTTACATATACTAATAATAGAAAAAATATATGAAAAATATATATATATATATTAGTATAGAAAACCCATTACACGGATTTGCTAGCAAAGGGAATGCAGTGGTCTGTTATATATATATATATATATATATATATATATATATATATATATATATATATAATACTGCAGTGGTCTGTTAATAAATATATATATATATATATATAAATATATATATAAATGCACCCCATAGCTGCCCCCACAGTATAATGCCCCATAGCTGCCCCCACACCATGTAATGCTCCCCATAGCTGCCTCCACACAGTATAATGCCCCCCATAACTGCCCCCACAGTATAATGCCCCCCATAGCTGCCCCAACAGTAAAATGACCCCCATAGCTGCCACCACAGTATAATGCCCCTATAGCTGCCCCCACAGTATAATGCCCCATAGCTGTCCCCACATAGTACAATGCCCTCATTGCTGCTCCCACACAGTATAATGCTCCCCATAGCTGCCTCCACACAGTATAATGCCCTCCATAGCTGCCCTCACAAAGTATAATGCCCCCAATAGCTGCCCCCACACAGTATAATGCCCCCCATAGCTGCCCCCACAGTATAATGCCCCATAGCTGCCCCCAAAGTATAATGCTCCCATAGCTGTCACGACACAGTATAATGCCCCCATAGCTTCCCCCAGAGTATAATGCCCCCATAGCTGCCCCCACACAGTAAAATGCTCCCCATAGCTGCCCCACAGTATAATGCCCCCATAGCGACCCCACACAGTATAATGCACCCCATAGCTGCTCTAATACAGTATAATACCCCCCATAGCTGCCCCCACACAGTATAATGCCCCCCATAGCTTCCCCCACACAGTATAATGCTCGCCATAGTTGCCCCCACAGTATAATGTCCCCTATAGAAGCCCCCACACAGTATAATGCCCCCATAGCTGCCCCCACAGTATAATGCCCCCATAGCTGCCCCCACATTATAATGCAACCCTATAGCTGCCATCATATCAGACAGCCCCCCTCCCATACCCAGTGTAATGCCTACCATATGTGCCTTATAGAAAATAATAACATAATTACTTACCTATCCCTGTTCCCCTGACGTGTGGAGGATCCTTCTCCTCCTCTGCTTTGTGCTGTAAGTGACTCAGTACAGGCAGGCACAATGACGCTCACGGCACAGTGAATGCTGGAGCAAGGGACCGTCAGCTCCTTGCTCCAGATTTAAATTCAACTGTATCTGCGTTCTGACGGGGCGCCAGCATGTCAGCTACTACTCACTGACTTCAATACTGGCTGCCCCGCCTCCTTGTTTTGCGTCCTGAATGACGATCAAGCATGAGCCGCGTGATGACATCATTCAGGATGCAAGACAGTGAGCTGGAAGAAGTAATAATCACAGCACCGGAGGGAGGAGACTATCATCCCCTGCGTTCCTGAACCGCAAATTCTCCATGGAGCTCACTCCAGCAGCATGTATTAACAGCCGCTATGCACTGTTTCTGAAATCCCATCAGGTCAGTCACTGACTGTGGGCTTTAGTTGAATTGGGGTCTAAAAAGGGCAATAATGGTGCTCATTTGCCAATTATTGCCCCTTTTGTGTCCTTCTGTTCCTTGCCCCATCAATGCCAATTTGCCAATTATTGCCCCTTTAGTGTCCTTCTGTTCATTGCCCCTTTGATGTCCATTTGCTATTTATTAACACTTCAGTGTCGTTCAGTGCCACCTTGGTGCCCATTTCCCACTTATTGCCAATTTAGTACCCTTCTGTTCATTGCCCCTTTGATGCTCATTTGCCATTTATTGCCCCTTTATTCTTCTGTGACAAAGGGTAAAGGGACAATAAATGGCAAATAGGTATCAAGGTGGCACTGAACGACACTGAAGTGTTAATAAATGCCAAATGGGCACATAATTCAGTGCCTCCATAGTGCACATTTACCATTTGTTACCTTGTTAGACACTGTGCACCTAACGTAAAAATGTTAACAAAAATCTGTTGAAGCAGTAGAGGAGAAGTTAAAATAAAAAAATAACTTATACTTACCTTTCTCATCCCAGACGTTCCTGCACTAGGGGCTACCATCACCTCTGTTCACTGTCTGTATACAGAGCAGCTGCAGCAGTGACATTGGCTGCAGCCTATGTATGGACTCAGCGATGTTCAAGTGAGACCAGTAATAGACTTCAGCGGTGATGTACTGTCTATGTGATGTCACCACTGCAGCCGCCATGGAAACAAACCGAGAACAGAGGTGACGGTAGCCCCCAGCGCAAGAACTTTTGGGAAGAGAGAGGTAAGGATGGGCTGCCCCCATTTTTCATAACCAGCCAGATACAACACATCAGCAGAAGTCTACCATTACCAGGGTGGGAAGGGCCTCTGTTTCTGTCCTTTTCCAGCCTTGTAATACCAGCCTGCGGCCGCCCCAGTACCTGGCCATCACTACAGATGGTCGGGTACTGGATCGTACCCGGTTCTTTCCGGCACACCTGGAGGCAGGTACCTAGGTAATAATGGGGGTTAGGGTTAGCCTCTGCACCGGCTAACACTAAGCCCCGGCTTAATAATGGATGCTGTGAATCAGCCAGCAGCCATTACTAGGACGGTAGTAATAAAGTTTTAAAAAATACAAGGACATAGAAAAAACATTTTATTGAAATAACAAAAAAAACCCACAACCCTCATTAACCATTTCATTGAGAATAAAAAAGCTGTCATCGTAGTAGTCCTCGAATCTGATGTAGTCCAACAACTGAACCTGTATCTAAGCCTATAATGTGTGATACTGTCTGCTGAGCCACTGTATCTCATCCTATCCATAGCTGTAGGGTCGTAGTGCTATAGGTATCCTGCCTCATTTTATATATATACAGGAACCTTTCTCAAGCCAGTTGAACCGAAACGTTGCTGTGTTGAGGTGAAATAAATCCACCCTGCTTTTCATCTACCTTGAAGTCCTGGTGCCGTTACTGTGTTCTCTGTTTTTCTCTATTCTAAATTGGGGAAGTGATTCATCCCCTGGTGACGAGCACATGGCCTAATCTTGGAAACATTGGAGTGCTGTGTTCATCTATCTTTGGACTGTATATATATATATATATATATATATATATACATTAATATATATATATATATATATATATATATATATATATGCACACACATATATACACACGAACACACATTTTTTTTGGGGGGGGGGGTACATATGTATTGGTGCTGTTGCCCCAGACGTTTTAAGACCTTAGTGACGCCCCTGTCTGCTAGTGCTGCACCGTTGGGTCACTTAGGAGACCCAGTGATGCAGCTGAAAGCTACGGGCCGTCAGCCATGAGAAAAATTTGAGAGGGGGGCCCAAGACCCTTTAGAAACGCCCCTGCATGAATGTATGGCGGATGCGGATTCTGACAATATGACGCTTGCTCAAGATCCGAGTTTGCTCAATATGCAGTGTATACCTGCGGTGTTAAACATTCGCAATTGGTGCTCTCGCTTTCAGTGCCAGGTGTAAGTTGTATAACCCCTTAGATGCCGTGGTCAGTATCGACCACAGCATCTAAGACATTATTCATCACAGGCAGGATGCAATAAAACAGCAGTAATATGACAATTAACTGCAATATAGTATGTACTCCATGCTACAGCTCGACCCACAGAAAAACCCATTAGGGTCAGTTTTTTGGCGCTGATTTTGATGTGGAAACCATGTAGAAATGATCACCATAAATCAGCCAAAATTGCACCCCATTTCAATCGGATGCAGAGGCATGCTCTTTTTTCAAGCGGTTTACACCTCTGACCTCCCATGGAAATCAATGGGAGGCAGGAAAAGCACACAGCGCTCGTTTCTTTGAAAAACATGGGGGGAAAAAAGCGTTAGCAACTGGACATTATGTAATGTACTAATAGCTGCATGTATGAATAATTATGGGGCTCTGCCACTATTTATATGGGCACTAATAGGGGTGCTTTCTTTGTATATACTATTTTTAGGAACACGTCAGAGCAAAGACTAGAAAAGACCTGCACATCCAGAGACAGACAAATGAGAGACAATAGGTAAGTTAAATACATACATGTACTACTAAAGCTGTGCTACTTGAACGGCACTTTGGAGGTACTGTTTTAGATAGATTGATAAACCCTCTTGTCTACTTTCCTTTAAACGCTCCCACTGAGGCCTTTATAAAGCATTGCAAAAGTTGTTTTTTAGCATAGTGGAATGATGCAGTTGATATTTTGAAAGCAGGAAAAAGGGGCACAATATAGGGCATTATACTGTGGGGAGGCATTATACTTTTTATGGGGCATTTTTTTATGATGGGGAGGGGCACTAAAAAGATTATTTTGCACGGGGCGCCAACTACCCTAAGGCCGGCCCTGCACACGACACCCCAGGGAGTCACGACCCACAGTTTGTAATGTATTGTATTGTGCTGTACTCTCTCCATCGCAAACAGAGACAGCACAATACAATACATTACGGGCCCCAGGCCCCCGCTGCGGCTCACCAGGTGTTGTCGTTTCAACTTCCAGGCTCTCTCCCACCGTCCGCACCTCTTCCTGATTGGCTGGAACGCCCTTCACGTGATCACGTGTCCTCTCAACTGTGCCTTGGATACTACGTCTTTGCCGATTATATCTAAGATATCTCATAAAGGTAGAATATTTCACTCACATTTGATAAAAGTATGATTCAAAAAACAGTATTTGATCTAAGGAGAGTTGACGGTGTGGCGTAGGTAGTAATATTACACTAAAAGTCTACTGAAGCATAGGAGGTTCAAATCAAAGCGGTATTGGCACAATGTTACGTGGGTATATAGTTGTCATAGTGATATGATGTTAGAAGACTACGGTAGCCTAAGAGGTTCAAGTCAAGGTATTATTGGCACAGAGAGTGTCTGTAAGTTCTACATTACACGGGTGATTTAAAACAACCATAAAGAAAGAAGAATAATGAGAAAAAAATAGATAGGATAGAGAAAAGGAGGGTCCCGTTCTAGAAAACTAGAAAAGGTGAGTATAGATGATTATAGTTTATATGCATGGTTTTATGTATACATAGAGGGTCTATATAATTTCCTTGATGTGATCATATGGATATATGGCCATATTATACCCCAGTATATATATTATGTAGTAACTGTGGATAGTATACTATTGTGCTAGAGTCTGGTTAGAATTAGGCTCTATAGATCGAAAATCGTAGAACAGTTTTTTTTTTATTATTATTATAATTATAATAACTCAGAAAACTGCGTTTTTTTTTCATTATAATGACTTATATCCATAATACATTTGTAGAAAGAGAGGTTAAAAGGTGATTCAATGATAGTTTCTGTAACTTCATTGAGACATAACGGTATGAGTGTATTTAATTTATAGATAAAAAAAAAACTTTACACAGGGAGCTAAAACGGTCTGGTTTGCTTTCATCTATTTGGTCTACTGGTGTGATAGCAAAACAGTTAAAATTACCATTATGTACAAAAGTACAGTGTTTAGAAACACTGTGAAGGAGGAATTTGTTATTACAATTAGATCTATGTTTATTTAGTCGACAGCGTAATGGCTGGATAGTTCTGCCGACGCATTGAAGGCCACAATTACAGTTAATTAAGTAGATTACGAATTGTGACTCACAATTCACATTTTCCTTGATCTCAAAGCTTTTACCAGTTTATTGGGAGTAAAAAATTTTGTTATTGTTAGGGTATGTTCACACGTAGTCAACAAAAACGTCTGAAAATCCAGAGCTGTTTCCAAGGGAAAACAGACCCTGCTTTTCAGACGTTTTTTTACCAACTCGCATTTTTCGCTGCGTTTTCACGCCGTTTTCGCGGCGTTTTTTACGTCAGTTTTTGGAGCTGTTTTCATTGGAGTCTATGAGAAAACAGCGCCATAAACGTCCAAAGAAGTGTCCTGCACTTCTTTTTACGAGGCGTAATTTTACGCGTCGTAATTGCCGTACGACGCGTAAAATTACTCGTCGTGTGGACAATACAGCGTTATACCCATAGAAAGTAATGGGCAGATGTTTGACGACGTATTTGAGACGTATTTCCAGACGTAAAACGAGGCAAAATACGCCTCGTATACGTCTGAAATTTGGCCGTGTGAACATACCCTTAGTAATAGCATGGCAGCATAAACATCTACTTTTTCCACATTTAAAACTACCCATTACATTCCTCTGTGTACTTTTGAGTTTATTTTGATCGGAATTACCAAGTGCTGTACAAAAATTCACACGGCTAGGGGCTAAGATATTCTTAACGGTTTTGGCTCCCTTAAGTGTTAGGCCTGGTTTACACGTGCGTCTGCATTTTGCGCGTGTTGCACATGCGTTTGGCATGCGTATACGCTGCGTTGCTGCGTTTTTTATGCGCGTACGACCTGCGTTGAAAACGCGAGTTAAAAAAGGAGGGAGGCGTTAATGAGAGGCCAGCCTACAAAAAGGTACCCTTGCAAAACACCTGCTTGCTGGGTGAACATGTTCTGAGCCTTTTTTCATCCTCAGCAAAAAGACTGTTTGTTTCAACAGTTGACACGCGACTTGTCTTGCAATCTACATTTATGCCTTCTCCGTCGCTGGTCCGTGTGCTGCTCGCGTGGATGATTTCGCACAGATTTGGCGAACGGCGTCCCATGCTACAGGACCACCTGTGTAGAAGAAGTAGGATTTGGGTTCATCCACTTGTGGCCCAACGTACCTCCAAAGGGCACTTTCATACCCTCTATGAGGAACTACGGCGTCACCCTGAGAAATTTTTAGCCTTTTGCTGTGGCCACTTTTGATATGCTGCTTGCGCAGATTCGAACAGGAATCACCTACCAGAATACAAACATGCGGCGCTGCATTTCCCCTGAGGAACGACTGCTTGTGACCTTGAGGTATGTGTGTTTCAGAAATTAGTGCTTACAGGATGCTGTATGGATTTCATGTCACACATAACATGTGTTCTTTGTTGTTTCTGTTTTTCCTGTCATGTAGATTTCTGGTCACAGGCAATAGTTACCATTCTTTACATTTTGAATTTCTTCTGGGAGTGACCACCATTTCATTCATTGTGACATCCACCTGTCTTGTGCTGTGGCAGAGATTAAAGACCACGGTCATGCCTCAGCCCACGGCAGAACAGTGGCTTAGTATTTCGGACGCATTTCTTACTGCAATACAATTTCCACATTGTATTGGTGCCCTAGACGGGAAGCACATTCGTGTGAAGAAGCCCCCATGCACTGGCTCCAGATACTATAACTACAAACAGTTTTTTTCTATAGTCTTGTTGGCCTTGGCGGACAGTAATTATTGTTTTACCATAGTAGACATTGGGTCGTATGGAAGCTCTGTTGATGCCCGCATATTTAGTTCGTCCAGAATGGGTAAACGTCTTATGAATAATCAACTTGCTGTGCCAGAACCTACCATCCTCCCTGGCTCCAATGGCCCACCAATCCCATATGTCATTGTTGCAGATGAGGGTTTTGCCCTGACAAGGCAAGTAATGCGTCCATTTGCAAGAAGGGGCTTGGATGAGCGTAGACGCAAGTTCAATTACCGCCTATGCAGAGAGCGAAGATGTGTCGAATGCGCCTTTGGCATTATGTCTAACAGGTGGCGGGTGTTTCTGACAACAATGCAAATGTCACCTCAGAATGTGACACGTATCATCCAAGCGTGTGTAGTTCTGCATAACTTCAGCCGGATTCATGACGCTAGTTTTGATGCTTAATATATACAAACCAATGCACCCACCATCAACACTGTGCCGCCAATTCCACTAGGGAGATCTGTCAAATCTGGACTCCAAGTGCGGGAAAGTTTTGCCGCATATTTTGAGAGCCCTGCTGGGAGTTCGATGCCATTTAAAGGGTGGCATAGTTATTAGTATTGTGTCCAAAGGGCCTAAGTGCCACATGTTTTGTGTTTTATGTTAGGGGCTTGTAGTGTTAGGGACTCTCAATACATGAGGACCCTTGACGTGGGTTGCGAGCTTACCATCTGTTTGGGTTTGAACTTGGCATTTAAGAGGCAAACAATTGATTGCATGAGAAACAAATTGGCTCTAAAACAGGGGTCTCAAACTCGGCCGGGTAAGTGGGCCGCATATAGAAAAAATGGGAAGTTGACGGGCCGCATTACTTTCAAATTTGATACAATACAAAATTATTGTTAATCAATTAGTTATTTGAGCTACTATAACACTATATTATGAGAATAATAATACTACATTACTATAATAATAGCGCTAGGTTTAAAATTTGAGATATTTCTCCACGTGCTTATTTCAACAATCCAGCTTTCCAGTTTAAGTGTTGCTAAATGCAGTCCGGCGGCTCAGTTAGCACACATGTCAAGATTGGGCAGCACCTTTTTAGATAGTGCCGCAGTGCCCTCTGTGGATGCTGCCGCAGTGCCCTCTGTGGATGCTGCCGCAGTGCCTTCTGTGGATAATGCAACACACCCCTAGATAAGGCCACAGTGCCCTCTGTAGATAAGGCCACAGTGCCCTCTGTAGATAAGGCCACAGTGCCCTCTGTAGATAAGGCCACAGTGCCCTCTGTAGATAAGGCCACAGTGCCCTCTGTAGATAAGGCCACAGTGCCCTCTGTAGATAATGCAACACACCCCTAGATAATGCCAGTGTCCTCTTCAGATACTGTAACACACCCACTTGTAGATAACGCCACAATGACCTCTGTAGAGGCTGCCACAGTGCCCTCTGTAGAGGCGGCCAAAGTGCCCTCTGTAGAGGCTGCCCCAGTGCCCTCTGTAGAGGCTGCCCCAGTGCCCTCTGTAGAGGCTGCCCCAGTGCCCTCTGTAGAGGCTGCCCCAGTGCCCTCTGTAGAGGCTGCCCCAGTGATGTCAGGGGCTTGCCCAGAGCTGGAGTCCCAGGCAGAGCGCTAGTAGGCTCTTATAGTCACTAGTTACCATTTCCCATATGACTACTTTATGTTTGAATCATTTTTTTGAACGTCCTTTTATTTTTCTACGACGTTACAAGGCTTAGAACTTTAGCAGCAATTTCTTACATTTTCAAGAAAATTTCAAAAGGCGATTTTTACAGGTATCAGTTTAGTCCTGAAGTGGTTTGGAGGGCCTTATATATTAGAATCCCCCAATAAATCCCACCATTTTAAAAACTGCACCCTTCAAAGTATTCAAAACAGTATTCAGAAAGTTTCTTAACCCTTTAGGCATTTCACAGGAAATAAAGCAAAGTAGAGGGGAAATTTACAAATGTAATTTTTTTTGCCGAAATTCATTTGTAATACATTTTTTTCTATAACACAGAAGGTTTTACCAGAGAAACGCAACTCAATATTTATTGCCCAGGTTCTGAAGTTTTTAGAAATATCCTGCAGGTGGTCCTAGTGCCATAATGGACCGAAACACCGGCCTCAGGAGCAGAAAAGCACTTACAGGATTTTGGGGTCTGCTTTTTTTTAGATTATATTTTAGGCACCATGTCAGGTTTGAAAAAGTGTTGTGGTGCCAAAACAGTGAAAACTCCCTAAAAGTTTCCCCATTTTGGAAACTAAACCCTCATTTATCTAGGGGTATAGTTAGCATTTTGACCACAAAGGTATTTTGCTATATTTATTGGAGTTAGTCAGTGAAAATGAAAATCTACATTTTTTCTGAAAAAACATAGAAATTTGTAATATTTACATGGAATAAAGAAGAAAATACACCCCAACATTTGTAAAGCATCTTCTCCCGATTACAGAAATACCTAATATGTGGTAATAAACTGCTGTTTGGACCCACAGCAGGGCTCAGATGGGGAGGAGCACCATTTGGATTTTGGAGCGCAGATTTTGCTGGATTGGTTTTCAGTGCCATGTCGTGTTTGCAACGTCCTGGAGGGACCAAAACAGTGGAAACACCCCAAAAGTGACCCCATTTCCGAAACTACACCCCTCAAAGAATTTTTCTAGGTGTATAGTGAGCATTTATACCACACAGGTTTTTTGCAGAATTTAGTAGAATTAGGGTATGTTCACATGGCAGCGTCCGTAACGGCTGAAATTACGGGGCTGTTTCCAGGAGAAAACATCCCCGTCATTTCAGCCGTAACGGCATGTGCAGGCGCTTGAACGCCGCGTCCATTACGGACATAACTGGAGCTGGTTTTCCATGGAGTCCAGGGAAAACGGCTCCATTTACGTCTGAAGAAGTGACAGGACACTTCTTTGGCGCGGGCGTCTATTTACGCGCCGTCTTTTACAGCGACGCGTAAATATACGCCTCGTGTGAACAGACAAACGTCAGCCCATTGCTTTCAATGGGCAGATGTTTGTCAACGCTTTCAAGACGTAATTTCGGACGTAATTCGGGGGTTAATACGCCCGAATTACGTCCGTAAATAGGCCGTGTGAACATACCCTCAGGCTGTGAAAATGAATATCAACATTTTTGTCCACTAAAATGTTGAATTTTTTCATTTTCACAAGGGATAAAGGAGAAAAAGTCGCCCTAAATTTGTAACGCAATCTCTCCCGAGTATGACAATACACCACATGTGGTAATAATTGATTTTTTTTTAATTGAAATTATTTAACCTTTGCAGGACTGATCCTTTTTTGCTTTTCCATTTTAGTTTTTCACTGGCCGCCTTCCAAATGCCATAACTTTTTATTTTTACATCAATAGAGCGGTGTGAGGGCTTATTTTTTGCGGGAAGAGGTGTAGTTTCTATTGATACCATTTAAACTACCATATAATGTACTGGGAAAGCGGAAATAAAATTCTCTGCCGGGTGAAATTGGAAAAAACTGTGATTCCTCCATTGTTTTTTGGGTTTCGTTTTCACCACTTTCACCGTGCGGTAAAAATGACAACTTAACTTTATTCTGTGGTTCAATAGGATTACGGTGATCACAAATGTATATAGTTTTTTTATATTTTGCTACTTTTACAAAGAAAAACTATTTGTTAAAAAAAAATTGTTTTGTATCAACACATTCTGAGAGCCATAGCTTTTTTATTTTTTGGTCGATTGAGTGGTTTGAGGGCTTTAAATTCTTTATTTCTAACAGCGTTCATTATGCGCTAAAAATTTAAGTTTTACTTTATTCTGCGGGTTGGCACGATCACGGCGATACCATATGTATATAGTTTTTTTATGTTTTGGAGCGTCTGCGCAATAAAATCCCTTGTTTATAAAATAATTTATTTTTTGTGTCACCAAATTCTGAGAGCCATAACTTTTTTATTTTTCAGTCAAAAAAGCGGTGTAAGGGCTTGTTCTTTGCGGGTTGCAGTTTTTATTCGTACTATTTTGGAGTACATGTGACTTTTTGATCACTTTTTATTCTATATTTTGGAAGGGGTGGTAACCAAAAAACAGTGATTCTGGCATTGTTCCTAGTTTTTTTTTTTTTTGCGGCGTTAACCGTGCGGGAAAAATAACATTATAGTTTTATAGATTGGGACGTTACGAACGCGGTGATACCAAATATGTGTACTGCTTTTTAAAATTGTATCATTTTTTTCCTATAATAAGAGACTTATTATAGGAAAAAAAAACAACTTTTATTTTTACACTTTTGTAAAACATTTTTATAAACTTTTTTTATTTATTTTTTTACTTTTTACACTTTCTTTTTTTACCTGCAGCTCTGATCGCTGCTAGAATACATTACACTACTTAGGTAGTGTAATGTATTCCAACTGTCAGTGTGACATCACAGTCACTCTAACAGTAAGTCTACAAGGACCAGCCAGATGCTGGTCCTCATAGGCTTCCATACATGGCAGACCCGGGGGCCGTTGCCTGGCCTCCGGATGCCATCACAAGCATCAGCAACCACCACGATTGCATGGGGGCTGCTGATGTGCTACAAACCCCCTAAATACGGCAATCGCAATTGAGCTCCGAATTTAACGAGTAAATTGCCGAAATCAGCGTCGATGAGCCGCTGATCGGCAACAGTGGAATATCAGCTGTCGGGGACAGCTGGCCTCCCGGTTCCTGGTGCACACTGTCGCCGACAGTGTGCACCGGGAACCACGCAGTAACTGTACGTCCTAGTGCACTAAGACACTGGCCACTCGGACGTACAGTTGCATCGTGGGGCGCCTAGGGGTTAAATACTTCTGTGTAAAAAAATACAAAAGTATAGTAGGTATGATACCTTTATTGGCTAAAAATTTCTATATACAAGCTTTCAGAGCACAAAGGCCCCTTCGTCAGGCAAGTTAACAAATGAATGACTTAGAACAAAGCACAACATTTAAGACAATTAGTCCTGACCTAAACCCCATAGAGAATCTATGGAGTATTGTCAAGAGGAAGATGAGAGACACCAGACCCAACAATGCAAACGATCTGAAGGCCACTATCAGTGCAACCTGGGCTTCCATAAAACCTCAGCAGTCCCACAGGCTGATCGCCTCCATGCCACGCCACATTGATGCAGTAATTCATGCAAAAGGAGCCCTGGCCAAGTATTGAGTGTATATACTCTACATGCTTTTCAGTAGGCCAACATTTCGGTATTAAAAATTATTTTTGAAATTGGGCTTATATAATATTCTAATTTTCTGTGACACTAAATTTTGAGTTTTCATTAACTGTTAGCTTTTTCATTAACTGTTAATGAATCTATAGAATATACAAGTTTCACTTTTTGAATTGAATTACTAAAATAAATGAACTTTTTGATGATATTCTAATTCATTGAGAAGGACTAGTTTGTTGCTGTCACTTTGACATTACTAATGCTGGCTTAGCGTTAAAGAGCTTGAAAGGGGTGGATGCAGTCCTAGAAGACACCATAGAGTCAGGGCAATCGGGCATTTGAGATTCATGGTGAATTGAGATTGAACTGAATCAGACCCGAAACTAATTTCGGAAAATTTGCTGATTTCTAGCTCTGATCCCTAGGAGATTATAAGGTGAAAACTCTTCCTTTTAGTTTTACATTAAATTTAAGTTGCTAACATTATTATTATTATTATTATTAATAATAATATTATTTGTCATTACATAAATTAAAAATTGGCTCAATCACTTATAAGGGGTTATACGGGACATATGGCTGATTATTACTTATTATTCTTTATTAGAAAAGGTGGGATTAATGCTGGTTTCACATATATCAGTTATGTCTGGTCAGTTGTTTCGTTGGGTTCGTTGCTCTTCTTTGTATTTTTTCCAACTCCAGGGCATCCTTTCTATGAACTGGAGCCCAGAACTGAACTGCATATTCTAGATGAGGCCTCACTAATGCAGCTGATTGACATTGCATGCTGTTATTTAGTTTATGATTTACCAGTACACCCAGATCCTTCTCAACAAGTGACTCCCCCAGTGTAGCTCCCCCTAGGACATATGATGCATGCAGGTTGTTCGTACCCAGGGGCATAAATTTACATTTATCTACATTAAACTTAATTTGCCAAGTGGACACCCAAAGACTCAGTTTGTTTAAATCTGCTTGCAATTCACAAACATCTTCCATAGTCTGAACTATATTACATAGCTTGGTGTCATCTGCAAAAATAGAAAAAGTGCTATTAATCCCATCCTCTATATCATTAATAAATAAGTTGAATAATAGTGGTCCCAGCACTGAACCCTGGGGTACACCACTTATTAACGGGGGACCATTCAGAGTAGGAATCATTGACCACAACTCTCTGGATACAGTCCTTGAGCCAATTCTCAATCCAATTACAAACTATACTTTCTAAACCTATAGTCCTTAATTTACCCATTAGACGTCTATGAGGTACAGTGTCAAATGCCTTTGCAAAGTCCAAAAACACTATATCCACAGCGTCCCCTCTGTCTAGGCTTCTCCTCACCTCTTCATAAAAACAAATCAGGTTGGTTTGACAGCTTCTGTCCTTAGTAAAACCGTGCTGGCTGTCACTTATAATACTATTTATTGTCACATAATTCTGTATATAGTCCCTCAATAGCCCCTCAAACATTTTCCCCACAATTGATGATAAGCTTACTGGTCTATAATTACCCTGCGAAGACCTAAAGCCTTTTTTTAAAATAGGCACCACATTTGCCCTGTGCCAGTCCCTTGGCACTATACCAGTCACGAGAGAAACTCTAAATATTATGAAGAGGGGGACAGAAATAACTGAACTAAGCTCCTCAAGAACTTTAGGGTGTAACCCATATGGTCCCGGGGCCTTGTGTTCGTTTATTTTATTTTATTTAGCTTGCACCACATCTACATTCATCCATTCAGTATACTCACTTTGACACTTTGACATTACTAATGCTGGCTTAGCGTTAAAGAGCTTGAAAGGGGTGGATGCAGTCCTAGAAGACACCATAGAGTCAGGGCAATCGGGCATTTGAGATTCATGGTGAATTGAGATTGAACTGAATCAGACCCGAAACTAATTTCGGAAAATTCGCTGATTTCTAGCTCTGATCCCTAGGAGATTATAAGGTGAAAACTCTTCCTTTTAGTTTTACATTAAATTTAAGTTGCTAACATTATTATTATTATTATTATTATTAATAATAATATTATTTGTCATTACATAAATTAAAAATTGGCTCAATCACTTATAAGGGGTTATACGGGACATATGGCTGATTATTACTTATTATTCTTTATTAGAAAAGGTGGGATTAATGCTGGTTTCACATATATCAGTTATGTCTGGTCAGTTGTTTCGTTGGGTTCGTTGCTCTTCTTTGTATTTTTTCCAACTCCAGGGCATCCTTTCTATGAACTGGAGCCCAGAACTGAACTGCATATTCTAGATGAGGCCTCACTAATGCTTTGTAAAGTGGTAATATTACATCCCTGTCCCGTGAGTCCATGCCTCTTTTAATACACAACAATATCTTGCTGGCCTTTGAAGCAGCTGATTGACATTGCATGCTGTTATTTAGTTTATGATTTACCAGTACACCCAGATCCTTCTCAACAAGTGACTCCCCCAGTGTAGCTCCCCCTAGGACATATGATGCATGCAGGTTGTTCGTACCCAGGGGCATAAATTTACATTTATCTACATTAAACTTAATTTGCCAAGTGGACACCCAAAGACTCAGTTTGTTTAAATCTGCTTGCAATTCACAAACATCTTCCATAGTCTGAACTATATTACATAGCTTGGTGTCATCTGCAAAAATAGAAAAAGTGCTATTAATCCCATCCTCTATATCATTAATAAATAAGTTGAATAATAGTGGTCCCAGCACTGAACCCTGGGGTACACCACTTATTAACGGGGGACCATTCAGAGTAGGAATCATTGACCACAACTCTCTGGATACAGTCCTTGAGCCAATTCTCAATCCAATTACAAACTATACTTTCTAAACCTATAGTCCTTAATTTACCCATTAGACGTCTATGAGGTACAGTGTCAAATGCCTTTGCAAAGTCCAAAAACACTATATCCACAGCGTCCCCTCTGTCTAGGCTTCTGCTCACCTCTTCATAAAAACAAATCAGGTTGGTTTGACAGCTTCTGTCCTTAGTAAAACCGTGCTGGCTGTCACTTATAATACTATTTATTGTCACATAATTCTGTATATAGTCCCTCAATAGCCCCTCAAACATTTTCCCCACAATTGATGATAAGCTTACTGGTCTATAATTACCCTGCGAAGACCTAAAGCCTTTTTTTAAAATAGGCACCACATTTGCCCTGTGCCAGTCCCTTGGCACTATACCAGTCACGAGAGAAACTCTAAATATTATGAAGAGGGGGACAGAAATAACTGAACTAAGCTCCTCAAGAACTTTAGGGTGTAACCCATATGGTCCCGGGGCCTTGTGTTCGTTTATTTTATTTTATTTAGCTTGCACCACATCTACATTCATCCATTCAGTATACTCACTTTGACACTTTGACATTACTAATGCTGGCTTAGCGTTAAAGAGCTTGAAAGGGGTGGATGCAGTCCTAGAAGACACCATAGAGTCAGGGCAATCGGGCATTTGAGATTCATGGTGAATTGAGATTGAACTGAATCAGAACCGAAACTAATTTCGGAAAATTCGCTGATTTCTAGCTCTGATCCCTAGGAGATTATAAGGTGAAAACTCTTCCTTTTAGTTTTACATTAAATTTAAGTTGCTAACATTATTATTATTATTATTATTATTAATAATAATATTATTTGTCATTACATAAATTAAAAATTGGCTCAATCACTTATAAGGGGTTATACGGGACATATGGCTGATTATTACTTATTATTCTTTATTAGAAAAGGTGGGATTAATGCTGGTTTCACATATATCAGTTATGTCTGGTCAGTTGTTTCGTTGGGTTCGTTGCTCTTCTTTGTATTTTTTCCAACTCCAGGGCATCCTTTCTATGAACTGGAGCCCAGAACTGAACTGCATATTCTAGATGAGGCCTCACTAATGCTTTGTAAAGTGGTAATATTACATCCCTGTCCCGTGAGTCCATGCCTCTTTTAATACACAACAATATCTTGCTGGCCTTTGAAGCAGCTGATTGACATTGCATGCTGTTATTTAGTTTATGATTTACCAGTACACCCAGATCCTTCTCAACAAGTGACTCCCCCAGTGTAGCTCCCCCTAGGACATATGATGCATGCAGGTTGTTCGTACCCAGGGGCATAAATTTACATTTATCTACATTAAACTTAATTTGCCAAGTGGACACCCAAAGACTCAGTTTGTTTAAATCTGCTTGCAATTCACAAACATCTTCCATAGTCTGAACTATATTACATAGCTTGGTGTCATCTGCAAAAATAGAAAAAGTGCTATTAATCCCATCCTCTATATCATTAATAAATAAGTTGAATAATAGTGGTCCCAGCACTGAACCCTGGGGTACACCACTTATTAACGGGGACCATTCAGAGTAGGAATCATTGACCACAACTCTCTGGATACAGTCCTTGAGCCAATTCTCAATCCAATTACAAACTATACTTTCTAAACCTATAGTCCTTAATTTACCCATTAGACGTCTATGAGGTACAGTGTCAAATGCCTTTGCAAAGTCCAAAAACACTATATCCACAGCGTCCCCTCTGTCTAGGCTTCTGCTCACCTCTTCATAAAAACAAATCAGGTTGGTTTGACAGCTTCTGTCCTTAGTAAAACCGTGCTGGCTGTCACTTATAATACTATTTATTGTCACATAATTCTGTATATAGTCCCTCAATAGCCCTTCAAACATTTTCCCCACAATTGATGATAAGCTTACTGGTCTATAATTACCCTGCGAAGACCTAAAGCCTTTTTTAAAATAGGCACCACATTTGCCCTGCGCCAGTCCCTTCGCACTATACCAGTCACGAGAGAAACTCTAAATATTATGAAGAGGGGGACAGAAATAACTGAACTAAGCTCCTCAAGAACTTTAGGGTGTAACCCATATGGTCCCGGGGCCTTGTGTTCGTTTATTTTATTTTATTTAGCTTGCACCACATCTACATTCATCCATTCAGTATATCAACTGATATATTAAAAGCACTGGCATCGGATACATCAGCTGCTCTTTCTTCTGTGGTATATACAGAGCGGAAGAACCCATTTAGTAAATCTGCCTTCTCTTGATCCCCTGTGACCAACTCCCCATTACCACTATCTAGGGGTCCTACATGTTCAGACCTTGGCTTTTTATGCATTTATATGCTTGAAGAATTTTTTGAGATTTGTTTTACAATCCTTGGCCACCTTCCTTTCATTTTGTATTTTTGCTGATTTTATTACCTTTTTACAGATTTTATTAAGCTCTTTATATTTTACAAAGGCTACAGCTGTACCCTCAGATTTGTATTTTTCAAATGCCCTTTTTTTGTCATGTATTGCCCTTTTTACAGAAGGTGTAAGCCATGTGGGGTTTAATTTTAGTCGTTTATACTTGTTACCTATAGGAATAATTTTTGCAGTATAATTACCCATAGTAGATTTGAAAATCTCCCATTTATCGTTTGTACCATTATTTGACACTAGTTCTTCCCAGTCTATGTCCTGAATTGCAGCCCTCATCCTGGGAAAATTGGCCTTCTTAAAATTAAGTGTTTTTGCCCTCCCAACCTGTGTTTGTTTTTTACAGTATAGGTAAAATATAACTATATTATGATCACTGTTACCGAGGTTTTCACGAACGTTGACATTCCCAACAAGCTCTGCATTATTAGAAATGAATATTAGTCTAGCAAATAGTCCCTTAGTTGTATCCTGCTCCCAGAGCTTCCGTAACCTGCTTCATGTATCATGTATCCCGTAACTGTGTTTTGTTCATGAGCTGTATCTAGTGTTGGAGTCGTGTTGTTCCATCTGACACATTCCGTGTCATCTGCCATGCCCAGTGTCATCTGCCACGTCCGGAGTCATCTGCCACGTTTGGTGTCATCTGCCACATCCATTGTCATCTGCCACATCCGTTGTCATCCACCACGCCAAGCATCATCTGTGCCAAGTCTCTGCTACACCACATGCCTGCTTCTCCGAGTATCTGCCAGATCATCTTCCCAGGTACTCTTATGCCAGAGACTGTTATTGACTGTTTTTTAGACAGCTGCTACTCCGCTACAGCTGAGCAGCCTAGTGGGTCCACATACCCCACAGGCGTAACAGGCGGGAGACTATAAAGAGAAATATCCTTTGGCGCCCTTAGCCCCATCAGTTATAGTTCCTTCAGATGGCATAGAGTGTTCTGTTGTTTTTCTAATAATTTCTAAGAGCCGAAAATCTTGATACTTTCCAATACAATTTATTGTACTTTATGTATACCTAGCATCAGTTAATTTTCCTTCCCAATATAAAAAAGTTCTAGATGCTGTGGAGAGAAAGTGCTGCCTGAGTGTAGAAGGTTTATGAAACGTCTTACTTTTTGTTCATCGTAAAATCTTGCATGGCTCACCTGGTCTTGAGAAAAGTTTAGATGAAAAGTAAAGCAGCAAATGTAACCCTAACAAGACTGTAATATTCTATACTAAACACATTTTCTACTGACATATCTTTGTCTGCACATCTTATATCTATGTTGTAATTGTCAGGAATGTGAGCAGTGTGAGACTTCTCCACAAAGGTGTCCACAATGTTTGATAGACTAAGCTTCCGTGAAGAAATCCTTCAAACTCATTCATGTTTCTCGCTTTCAAACTACAAACTTCTTAGGGAGCTCAGGCCTGAGTGATTACCGACAGATGAGTTTTCCTTTTATCTGTAAAAAGTTGAAAAGTTGCTCTTCGTCTACGTCTGTCCTTCAGCTGCTCCATAATGTTTTCATCTTATACCTAACTGCAGGGAGATGTATATGTTTCATATTGTAAGGATGCTACCAGTGAATTTTAATCTTTTATTAGTAAAAACAACCTAATAAATGAAGGGGACACCCACAAATGATTAATTTTAGCATCACTTAGAACAACTGAGATGTATTTACAATGAATGAACAAGATGTGAGTTCACTCCTCTTTTGAAAAATAAAGGTCCTTATAAAGACACATACATAAATATACTACTAGTACTCTTTATTATTAGAAATATATTTAATAGGGGGGCATGGTCTGGACAGACATGGTGGCGGACGTGTAATTACTGAGCTCCTGTGCACTGAAGCCTAAAACGGCATGAACTAAGCCCCATACCTGTACCTACCTGATTCTGTCAAGTCCTGCTGACCCCCATACAAAGAGAGAATCAGCTGTTCGGTCTTCGTTGAGTGCAGCTAAATCACCTCCGCTGTAAAAAACTTACCCTGCTTGCCGGGATCCAGTGTCGGGCTGTGCCGGCGGCCTCGTGTCTCGGAGGTGGTGCGTGACCGCAGCCACTGGGGAATAGCTACCCTCCTGTGTCGGATTCCCTTTCCTCAAGGGTCTACTTCTCTTGCTGTCCTGCCTGGAATTAGAGGTATGCCTCTGAATGGAGAATCTGAGGGGTGAGACTGCCTTTCTTTGCCGCCATCTTCCCATCTTCCTCTCCAGCGGCCATCTTGGTTACACTCTTGGCGGCCCTGCTATATCTGCTTTGGAGGAGGTGGAAGCCTGCTGCTGTTGTGGGCATGAATAGTCCTGCTGCCAGTATATGAATAAATGAGAAACGGACTTTGATATCACGATATAGCTGTGAAAGAATGTAACTTTATTTGTGCTCAATACCATTCTTCCTGCATTTTCTACATTTTATACCTGAGACTGTTTTCCCGCCTGGCTATCATTTTGAAGTGGTGCCTACTAGTGAATAGCTCTGCCTCTACAGGTGTTTGCAGCTAGATTATCAGGATTAATTATTACTATATTTCTATATACGGATCGTATCTGTGGTACACCACTATCGTTGCACCAGTTTGGATATAATAGATTTGTGCGCCCTATCTTGGCTATTTCTTGTGTCCTTTGATATAATATAATGGGTGGCACGGCAAAACTAAATGCTAAAGCTAAACCGGCCAAACTAACGAAATTCTTTACAAACTCTTCCTCTCAACAGACTGTGGTGAACAGACGCATTTCTCTTCCTCCCTCCTCTCTTTCTACCTCTTCAAGGGCAGACTCTATGGATAACGACGTGTCGGATGATATTGACACGCAACCTGCTTCAGAAGCTATGATTAAGAAACTTTTGAATTCGTTTAGAGATTCCCTTCAAGCTGACCTCAGACATGCCATGGAAGAGCTAAGATCTGATATTGAATCTATTGCTACCAGAACTGATCATATAGAAAACAAAATGGAGCAATTTATGAAATCTCACAATTTACTCATAGATGCGAATAGTAATCTAGAGGATGAAGTGGTACGTCTTTCCAATAAAGTTTTAGACCTGGAAGATCGTTCACGACGGAATTAGGTTCGTATTAGAGGGATCCCTGAGTCGGTCACTCTTGACCTCCTCTCCCAATTTGATGTCGTTGGTACTGCCGGAAAAATCCATCATGGACCTTCTGATTGATAGAATTCACAGAATTCCTAAAGCACGTCATATTGCAGCTCATCTTCCTAGGGATACGATCGCTCGCATTCATTTTTTCTCAGTGAAAGATGAATTTCTTAAAGCACTGAAATCCTCTCCTGACTTGCTGGATCGCTTTAAAGATATTGCTCTGTACCCTGATTTATCTGCTGCTACTATGCTGAGACGTAAGGAATACACTTTGTTGACAAAAAATTTGGCAAGACAAGGGTATTCTGTACAGGTGGGGTTTCCCGGTGAAGCTCATTGTTTACAAAAATGGCACTCAACATGTTTGTATGTCGCCGCAAGCGACTAAAGATCTCCTACATTCACGTGGACTACTGAACTCTCCTTCGCATAGTCCATCTCGTTCTTCAGCTGCTCGTCCAGAATTTCTAACACCTTTGTGATCCGAAAAAGTTGGCAGGACCGGAAGAAGACCTAATGATTGATTGAAATTTCAACTTATACAGGTTATATATGAAGGCTTCTAGCTTTCTGTTTGCTGTGAATCCTCATTTCTGTCTCACTTGGCCCTTAGGGATAGGTGACCAGACAGACTTTTGCTTCCTCATTCCTTTTCCCTGAAAGAGGGAAAATTGTCAATTGATTTATACTTTGTTATGGTTTTATATCACTGTGCCAATGTGCTTCTTTTTTTTTTTTCCCCATTGACTGCCTTAGCTACTGTGTGACCGGATTTATTATTAACAATTTACTGTCTTACCTAAATGGGTATTAGAAATATATTTAATATATTCAAAATCCAACAGTCAGTACAGCGCTGGACGCTTTCCAAGAGTGTGTCTGTATCTACAACTTGATTTAAACTCCTAATGGCCGCCTATACGTGCTTTGACGGCAGCCATTAAGGGTACTTATGCCAGAGCGCCGCCTATTTAACGGCAGCATTTTGGCATAAATTAGCGCCCCTGGGAGGCGCTTAAACTTGTGTACTCAGCTACGGAGGTAGCTGAGGCCTTGGAGCACAGACCGAGGACTGTTTTGTCCGGTCCCCCGTCACGTGATTGCCGTTATTCACCAAATAACGGCGATCACCGTAAAAACAGCGGCGGTTAGTGCTCTCTCTTTTTTCACAGAATATATTCTGTGAGAGAAGAGAGAGATAGTAAAAATATGGGCCAGCACCCCCTATTAGACCCCCCGATCCCGTCCCTGATAATCAAAATGGTGTACGCATGCGCCGTTTGCATATTGCCAATGCTGCCTGTGGCAGCATATGGCATATAGTTACAGCCAGGGACCAATCTGAGTGGTCCATGCTGACATAGTCTCTGTGATATACCTATCACAGTGATCTATGTCAGTCTGTTTAGATAATACAGCCAGGATTTGGGCTGTGTCTTCCTCTCCCCTCACTGAAGTTGATCTGCGAGAGAGAGAGACACTATAATATAGAAGGGAAGTAAAGTGACTTTTCAAGACTTTTCAAGTCTGTGCCCCTGATCACCCCATTTGTGCCCCCTGATCACCCCGTTTGTGCCCCCTCATCCCCCGTGTGAACACAAGTGATCAGTATGTTTTCTGGCAGCGTCAGGTTATTTATTACCTGTTGTTAGCCAGTTTTACGTAATTGTTTTGCGCTGGTTTTAGGAATCTGTTTATCTACCTAGTGATAGACAGGGTATCCTTTTGTTTTTCTTAGTTTGTAAAAAAATACAAAAAAACAAACAAAATGTAAAAAAAAAAAGTAGTAGCCTAATGGTTACAGTTCTACCTAAATAATGGCTCAGAGAAGGTTTACTGTGGAGCAAGCGTATACCTTGCTATGCTCCGGCAGTTCAGGTAGTGACTCCGACTCTGCTTCAGAGGTGCAACTTTTTTCAGACAGTGGCGACTCAAGTTTTACTTCTACCTCTGGACACCATAGCCCAATGGTGGTGGAATCAGTCATTGCTGTTGAATCCCCAGGTGCAGGACCTGGTGGTGCAGCGCCTAGTGGTGCAGGGCATGCCGTGTTCTGGGATCCTTGCTAATTTTACCAGTTTAGACTTCTTCCACATATTTGTCAGTGACCAAGTCCTGGAGTTAAATTGTCCAACAGACAAATATCTATGCAAGGCAGTTTTTTGCACAGGAACCTACATCCATCTACTTATCATGGAACCCCACTAGTGTCCCTGAACTTCAATTTTTTTTAGGCCTAACTCTAAATATGGGGTTGGTCAAAAAACTATCAAGAGCTGTCCACGCTACCCCTGTATTTGCAGCAGTTATGTCCCGACACCAATATTTATCTATAATGCGCTTCATGCATTTTACAGATAACTCCAAAGTTCCCCAAAGAAAAGACCCAGGCTATGATTGCCTTAATAAATTGAGACATTTAATTTCCCTCCTACAAGAATCTTTCCTCAAATCCTACACCCCAGATCAAAATGTATCGGTTGATGAATCCCTGATGAGATACAAAGGCCGTCTTTCATTGCGGCAGTTCATCCCATCCAAACGCGCCAAATATAGTGTTAACCCCTTCAGGACTGAGCCTGTTTTGGCCTTGTGGACGCAGCCAATTTTTTTCAAATCTGACATGTGTCACTTTATGTGGTAATAACTTGGGAATGCTTTTACCTATTCAAGCGATTCTGAGATAGTTTTCTCATGACATATTGTACTGTATGTTAGTGGAAAAATTTGATCAATAAATTCAGTATTTGTTTGTGAAAATCAACAAACTTTAGAGAAAATGTGCAAAAATTAGCATTTTTCTGAATTTAAATGTATCTGCTTGTAAGATAGATAGTAATACCACACAAAATAGTTACTAATTAACATTTCCCATGTGTCTACTTTATGTTGGCATCGTTTTTTGAACGTCCTTTTTTTTTTTTCTAGGACGATACAAGGCTTAGAACTTTAGCAGCAATTTCTCATATTTTCAAGAAGATTTCCAAAACCTATTTTTATAGGTACCAGTTCAGGTCTGAAGGGGCTTTGAGGGCCTTATATATTAGAAACCCCCATAAGTCACCCAATTTTAAAAACTGCACCCCTCAAATTATTCAATACAGCATTTAGAAAGTTTCTTAACCCTTTAAGTGTTTCACAGGAATTAAAGCAAAGTAGAGGGGAAATTTACAAATTTCTTTTTTTTGTCGGAAAATCCATTTTAATTCATTTTTTTCTGTAACACAAAAGGTTTTACCAGAGAAATGCAACTCAATTTATTGCCCAGATACTGCAGTTTTTAGAAATACCCCACATGTGGTCCTAGTGTGGTAATGGACGCAGCCAATTTTTTTCAAATCTGACATGTGTCACTTTATGTGGTAATAACTTGGGAATGCTTTTACCTATTCAAGCGATTCTGAGATAGTTTTCTCATGACATATTGTACTGTATGTTAGTGGAAAAATTTGATCAATAAATTCAGTATTTGTTTGTGAAAATCAACAAACTTTAGAGAAAATTTGCAAAAATTAGCATTTTTCTGAATTTAAATGTATCTGCTTGTAAGATAGATAGTAATACCACACAAAATAGTTACTAATTAACATTTCCCATATGTCTACTTTATGTTGGCATCGTTTTTTGAACGTCCTTTTTTTTTTTCTAGGACGATACAAGGCTTAGAACTTTAGCAGCAATTTCTCATATTTTCAAGAAGATTTCCAAAACCTATTTTTATAGGTACCAGTTCAGGTCTGAAGGGGCTTTGAGGGCCTTATATATTAGAAACCCCCATAAGTCACCCAATTTTAAAAACTGCACCCCTCAAATTATTCAATACAGCATTTAGAAAGTTTCTTAACCCTTTAAGTGTTTCACAGGAATTAAAGCAAAGTAGAGGGGAAATTTACAAATTTCTTTTTTTTGTCGGAAAATCCATTTTAATTCATTTTTTTCTGTAACACAAAAGGTTTTACCAGAGAAATGCAACTCAATTTATTGCCCAGATACTGCAGTTTTTAGAAATACCCCACATGTGGTCCTAGTGTGGTAATGGACGCAGCCAATTTTTTTCAAATCTGACATGTGTCACTTTATGTGGTAATAACTTGGGAATGCTTTTACCTATTCAAGCGATTCTGAGATAGTTTTCTCATGACATATTGTACTGTATGTTAGTGGAAAAATTTGATCAATAAATTCAGTATTTGTTTGTGAAAATCAACAAACTTTAGAGAAAATTTGCAAAAATTTGCATTTTTCTGAATTTAAATGTATCTGCTTGTAAGATAGATAGTAATACCACATAAAATAGTTACTAATTAACATTTCCCATGTGTCTACTTTATGTTGGCATCGTTTTTTGAACGTCCTTTTTTTTTTCTAGGACGATACAAGGCTTAGAACTTTAGCAGCAATTTCTCATATTTTCAAGAAGATTTCCAAAACCTATTTTTATAGGTACCAGTTCAGGTCTGAAGGGGCTTTGAGGGCCTTATATATTAGAAACCCCCATAAGTCACCCAATTTTAAAAACTGCACCCCTCAAATTATTCAATACAGCATTTAGAAAGTTTCTTAACCCTTTAAGTGTTTCACAGGAATTAAAGCAAAGTAGAGGGGAAATTTACAAATTTCTTTTTTTTGTCGGAAAATCCATTTTAATTCATTTTTTTCTGTAACACAAAAGGTTTTACCAGAGAAATGCAACTCAATTTATTGCCCAGATACTGCAGTTTTTAGAAATACCCCACATGTGGTCCTAGTGTGGTAATGGACTGAAGCACCGGCCTCAGAAGCAAAGGAGCACCTAGAGGATTTGGGGCCTTTTATTAGAATATATTTTAGGCACCATGTCAGGTTTGAAGAGGTCTTGTAGTGCCAAAACAGTGGAAACAACCCCAAAAAGACACCATATGCCAAACTACACCCTCAAGGAATTGATCAAGGGGTATAGTGAGTGTTAACACAATCATGGGCCAAAATATATTAGACTGAAACTTGTAATGGGTATGTCAACCGATACCCGCCCTCCAGTTATTTATCCAGTTTCCAAATCATAGGTAATAGATATATATATATATATCTGTGAGAAAAGATGACACAAGAGATCATGCTTGTATGCTCAAAATCCTTCTCTGCTCTTTATTGATCCAAACAAGTATATAAGTATAATGACAGGAAAGGTGTAGGCTTTGGTTTCAGCCAATCATCTACAATATGATAATGACTCTGATTCAGCCAATGTGAATATTTCAATGCATTATAATAATTCTTCACCCTCCAAGCCCCAGGTGGCCTGAACCTTGTCCCATGGAGAAGACACACATTTCAGATACACAAGTTAATTTGTCTCCTTCTTATCTCACTAGAGAATGGAGACTGCAGATAAGTTTAAATCATTTAAACAGAAGGCTGAATCCCCTTTCCTCATGGTAAACAATGCCATTGTTCATTCGGCCAAGGCTATTTGATCTGCTCCTTACAAGAGTAATAAAACATTCAATTCAAGAGCACATAACATAGAATTGCTTCAAGGCATCTGCTGACATTTACTTTTTACTTATTAATCTCAAGATGGCTCCTTCAGGCCAAAAGATGGATTCCAACGATCCAAAATGGACGCCTACCATACAAAATGGAGTCCATGCAAAATGTTATCTTTTAAACATATTCTAATCACTTTCACAGTGAGCATTTTAACCCAACAGGTTTTTTGCTGAACTTAGTGGAATTAGTCCGTAAAAATGAAAATCTAAATTTTTTCCAATAAAAATTATCAATTTTTACAAGGAATAAAGAAGAAAAAGGGCCCCAAGATTTGTAAAGCAATTTCTCCTGATTATGGCAATACCCCATATGTGGTAATAAACGGCAGTTTGGACACACAGCGGGGCTCAGAAGGGTAGGAGTGCTATTTGGCTTTTGGAGCTCAAGTTTGCTGGATTGGTTTTCGGGTGTCATGTCGCATTTGCAAAGCCCCTGAGGGACCAAAACAGTGGACACCCCCCAGACGTGACCCCATTTGGCAAACTACAACCCTAAAAAGGATTTGTCTAGGGGAATAGTGAGCATTTTGATCCCATAGGTTTTTTGCTGAATTTAGTGTAATTAGGCCGTCAAAACTTCTATTGTTTTTTTAGTTCATTGTGCGCTATAATTGACATATTTAATTTATTCTGTAGGTCTATGCGATTACGGCGATACCATATGTATATAGGTTTTTTATGTTTTACGGTGTTTGCATGATAAAATCACGGTTTTAAAAAAATTATTTTGTTTTGTGTCGCCATATTCTAAAAACCACAACTTTTCTTATTTTTCTATCAGGAAAGCTATGTGAGGGCTTGTTTTTTTGCGAAACAAACTGTAGTTTTTATCGGTACAATTTTTGGGTACATGCGACTTTTTGATCCCTATTTATGCAATTATTTGGGAGCTGGTGACTAAAAATAGCGATTCCGGTATCGTTTTTTTATGAATTTTTTTATGACGGTCACAGTGCGGGATAAATTACATTATATTTTTATAGTTCAGGCCGTTACGGACGCGTCGATACCAATTATGCATAGTTTATTTATTTTTTTCATTTTTTTCTAATAATAAAGGACTTTATAAGGGAAAATAGCCGATTTTAAAATTTTAGTATTTTGACATTTTACTTTTGTACATTTTTTTGTAACTAGTTTTTTTTTTTGTTTTTTTTTGGGAACTTGAAGATCCAATTGTTGGATCGTTGTTATAATACCCTGCAATACTTATGTATTGCAGGGTATTATACCTGTCAGTTTCACACTGACAGGAGGCATATTAGGTCCTGCCTCTGGCAGGACATAATCGCCTTCAATAGATGGCAGACCCGAAACCTTTCTTAGGCTTCCAGTTGCCATAGCAAACGCCCCCCCCCCCCGCAGCAATCGGCCTCCGCAATCGCGTAGAGGAGTGCCGACGTTGCTATAACAAGTTAAATGCGGCGGACGCTGTCATCCGACCAGATATTTTCCCCCAGTATTAAGGCTGCTAGTAGCAGCCTGTAATGGGAGATGCCAGGCTGCAGGGAGCGTCTGTGTGCTCTGTTAGGAACACACATAGATTAACGGGCTGCAGGCACAAAGACCAGCTCTGCAGCCCGTTAATCTACGTGGGGTGGTCGGGAAGGGGTTAAAATATATAAACTATGTGAGAGCACAACAGGGACACCAGTGGTTTCTTGATGTATGAAGACAAAGACCGCCAAATTAATCACCCAGGCTGCCCAGGGACAATTGGCACATCCGGCAAAATTGTGTGGGACCTAATGGTGCAATTCCTGTACCAAGGATACCACGTGTACACAGATGATTTTTATAGCAGTGTGCCCCTTTTTCAAATGCCTCCATGCTGCAAATACAGGGGCTTGCGGGACAATCCGTAAGAACAGGGTGGATTCCCAAAGCAATTGGAGTCCAGATGTTTGGAAAGGGGGGCGTCATTCGCACTGGCAAGCGAGCAGTTACTTGCAGTAAAGTGGAATGACAAGAAGGACATCTATATGTTGTCCACTCTGCATCCAGACACCACTGTGGCAGTTAGAGAGAGGGGGGCCACCGTGAACAGACTACAATAAATTCATGGGGGGTATAGATCTGTTGGACTAGGTGCTTCAACCTTATTTGGTGAAGCATAAGACCAGGGCATGGTACAAAATGGTAGCAATCTACCTAATTCAGATTGCTACCTATAATGGGTTTGTACTGTATAAAAAAAACAAGGAACACTCACTTTCCTCCAGTTCCAGGAGGAGGTAATTGATCATCTCCTATTTGACTCCCATGCCCCTGCACAACCCTACGAGTCTGAGGATGCGCGAAGACTTGGAGAGCGCCACTTTCTTCACCCCATCCCTTCCACTGAGACGCAAATATATCCCCAAAAAAGGTGCCGGGTTTGCAGTAAGCATGGAAGGAGGAGGGGTAGTCGCTTCTACTGCCCGATGTGCCCATCTCAACCAGGACTCTGCAACTACCCCTGTTTTGAAAAGTACCACACAGTTTACAATTATTAATTTTATTTAGGGAATGCCAAAATGGGGGAGGGGGGTCTCTTTAGGAAGTCAATTTTAATTTAGATTTTCATTTTAGTTTGTGGGCTTTCCAAGTGGGGAGGAATTCTTTTGGGAGAGGTAGTAGAGTTTATTTTTTCAGAAAATATTTGACCCTTTCATATTTTTGATCATTTTCTTTCTTTTGACTGTTTTTATGACTACGTCCTGCCAAACAAAGCTGTTATTTTTATTAATATTTCTGTATGGTGATACAGGCATGATCTTTTTTTTTTATTTGGAGGATCACTAATAATCGAGCCGTTCCTAATCAATACACGATGGGCTTTACTGCATTCGGGTTTTCGCAGGACCTCTTGCACCCGACAATGCTTCTGGAAATACTGACATCATTTTGGGGATTAGTGATCCTTTACTGTTCCTTTAGATGGTTTTGGACACTGCCCCTTTATATACGGATATAGCTATCTTTATCTTGACTCTGATAACTTTATGCAGCGTGATATCACACAACAAAAGCCATTGAAAAGTCATTGAAAAACTCAAGATAAAGGATCTTGCCACTGTGTATTTAATGTGTTAAAAGGCAACATAAAGACAGCTATATCTGTATACTTTAACCGATTGGTTGTTTTGTGCAGATAGCGGTTCCTACCTTGCCGGGCAGGGGCCTGTTATGGTGTACCGCGTCACTTGGCACGTTCGTCCCTCATATGCGAATTGAAGGAGCTAAAGAGACGTTGTACAACCAGTTACTGGAAAAAAAAACACCTTGTCATGACAGCCCTACAGGTGTTCTTCTATCTAGTGAACAGACTCGAGTTTGCCACATAGTTGGATACATTTTCCTAAATTTTTTTACAATATTGCTCATCACTCCAGTACAGTTGTTTTTTTTCTCTCTGACTGATTTTATATTAGAATCAATAGATTCACTACAATAGCATTAGTACTGCGTGCTAGGTACGTTTCAGAAAAAGAAAAGTCCCCCCATAAATTATCACATAGGCAACTCCATAATATATATCAAAAACACAGAGAAAAGAGCTTATAGCCAAAAGTATATATAAAAAAATAGATATTTTATTGACATATATAAACAAACAATTTCATTTAAAAAAATACATTGAAAGGACAAGACCCTAGTAGAAAAGTTAGGAGCGATTACTATTATTTCCAGTAAAAAAAATGGGTATAGCAGTGCTATCAAATATCTGATCCTATCATAACTTTAAATACAAGATTCCCCTTAAACAGAATAGAGGATCAATTGAGAAAGACAATACCAAGTCTATGTTGAATTTAAAACAATAAAGAGAATTCAAGGAAATCTTTATAAAGTGCTAGTGCCTAGGTATAATAGGTGAGACAGATGATAACGGCTTACCCATAGTAAAGGTAGTAACAGTCAGTATTCGCTCCAACACATAAGCCCAAACGCGCGTTTCGCTGACAAATTGCTTCCTCAGGGGGAAATATGCGTGTATGTGTACTGTGCCTAGCTACCCTTTTATAGTGTGATGTATCTACAAAAAATGGCGCGATGATTTTCGGCGCATGCCCCGTGACGCGACCGGAAGCGAGGACTGCCCCACTTCCGTTTCCAAGTGCTGGAGCGCACATCCGGATTCCCGACGCGTAACGGGAGTTCCGGACATGCGCAGTGCACCATCGGAGACGGAGCGACGACAGCATCGCACCAGCAACTGACACAGGCATGCGCACTCATCGCATAGAAGGACTTCAGATGTGTAAGTAAAATCATGTCTATTTGAGTGTAGTTATTTGTGTGTGTGCACAGGGACAATGCCCAATTAACCTCACAAAAACATGAAAAAATAACTTAGAATCTAAATAGATTATTAGAGGATATGTAACTATTGTACTAAAAATAAAGAATTAATTGAAGTGAAATGCTAATTTACCATAGTGTATGGTGCAATGAATAAGAGGATGAGACGAAAAAGTGATGGGAATATATAAGTAAACGGGTCAAAGATCAGTACTAAAAAAGAAAAGGAAGAAGAGAAAAATGGTGAAAAGTGAAAAGTAATAAAGGTGAATATAAATATGAAAACAAAGAATGATGATAAGACAATAGCACATTGATGTCCAGAGTGACAATGATGCAAAATTAGAAATATCTGACCAAACAGGGGCAAATATAATAAAAGAATGTATATATACTAAACATGCAAAAAATGATAATAAATAGTATAACACTGAAGTAAAAATGATACATAATACAGTCGAGAGATGGTAAAAACATACATAAATATATAATACGAATGCATTCATATATATCCAAGCAACGTATATACCTCTATATATTAATTACAAATAATGACGGATATATTACGAATAACTAAGTTACCCATGTTCATGAGAGGAAACATATACATATCCATGATGCAGTCGGAAGCTGGTAAAACCATGCATCAATTTAAAATACAAATGCATTCATATATATCAAGACAACATATATACCTCTATACATTAGTTACAAATAGTGACAAATATATTAAGAATAACTAAGTTACCCATATTCAAGATAAAGAGCGAATGCATACAGATGTAAAAAATCTTCAACACAATATATATACCTTTAAAGAACAACTCAAATATATGATGTAATAGACATTATATATAGAAAGACCATATTTGAAAATCAAAAATATTCGATGCAACGATTCCAATTCTTATTTTCTGATGTTTAATCAAAGAGGAGAAAGATGGAAAATTCCCTCATTCCACAGTCGGGCAGCAAACATATAGGCACACTATACAGAAACCTAAATAAAAAACTGAATAAAATACAAGACAAAATTAAAAATAATATAAAGGTGACAAAGATTATAAAAATGGAACAAAGCTCAAATTTTCATTCAGGCCTTGGGGTCTCATGGATCCAATCATCACGATCCATTTACATTCCCTCTGTGCCAAAAGTCTCTTCACGTTGCCCCCTCTGATGCCACAGTGTATTTTGTCAATACCTCGTATCGACAATGTTTTTGGGTTACTGCTATGGTATTTGTTAAAATGTCTGGGTAGTGTTTTCAAGCTTGACAAATCCTCAACTTCATTTGCTTTGATGATGTCTCGTACATGTTCCCTAGTGCGGGTTCGTAGTTCCCTTGAAGTGAGCCCTATATATATTTTCTGGCAACCACATGTGGCATAATATACCACATGTGTGGTACTACACAAAATGTATTCCCTGATTTCAAATTGTCTCAACCCATCAGCTGACGAAAAACTGGTCGCCCGGAATATATTAGTACAGGCCCTACAATCTCCACAGGGATAACAGCCCTTTCTGTAGAGAAATTAGTAAAAACTTAAAATTCTACTTAATCAAAGAATTAAGATTTGGTAGAACAAAGCTTTTCTAGATAAATATTTGGCAAAAAAATTAATCCCTTGTGGGCTGAGGGTCCAAGTGTTCCCTTCTTTTGTAATGGATAATGAGGAGTTTAAAAGGAAATGGGAAGAACTCTCTGATAATTGCTCCAGGGGATTCATGGAATTTCTTGTGAGCTCTAATCAAACAAGCCTGATGAGAATTGAGAAAGAGATTGATGATATTCAAGGAGTGCTGAAGTCAGAACTCTCTAGTATGGCACTAGACAAACTCTCAGATGACCTCGACAAAGATTTTGTTAAATGGGAAAAGGAGATTTGTGCAGTGAAAGCGGGTAAATTTCAGAGGGACACCCATGATTACCAGCAAGGTCGGGTGTATAAATGGCACATGAACAGGGGAAGGTCTGGAAGTATATCCCACTACAGATCATCCTCTATTTCCTCCCGTAACTCTGCAGATGAACCCCCTAGACTTAGGGAGTCTAGAAACACCTTAGAACTTGGGAATACCCAGGGTGCTCAGGGTCCACGATGGCGGTTCGACTGACAAGCGAAAAGGAAGAACTTTTCTAATCATCAGCGGGACAAAAAACCGAGGAGCAATCTAGAGGTAATCAATCTCTCCACACATGCCCTCTCTGATGCCCAACGAGATGTTCTGGGGAAGGGTTTGACCTTTTCACCGACCAACTCTTTCAACTTTTTTACAGCTTTGAAAGATTTACATCTCTTCTCTAGAAAATAGGTCCTAAAGAAACTACATAGCAATGCATCCGTAGAGTTTACCAGCCATCTATAGAGAGAAGCCTTATTGGCACTCAAAGATCTTTTACGTGAACAAAATACGGAATTGCCAGGTACGTTCCCATCTATCGTTGTGCCCAGATCGACTAGGTTTCCTCCCTTGTCGCTATGCCCACAGATTGAAATCTTCACCAAAATGGTTGTTGATGACTTTAGGAGATTGTCCACATCCAGGACAAATGATAATATAACTATAGATCAAAGAAATGCTCTGAAAGAACTCCAAACATGGGATGATGTTGTCTTCAAAGCATCTGACAAGGCGGGAAACGTAGTGATCTGGCCAACGGTAAAATATGAAAAAGAAGTCTTCAGGCAATTACGTGATAGACAGACGTATTACAAACTACCTTCTAGCCCCCTGTGCCATTTTTCTCAAGAGCTACGGATAATTCTGGACACAGCTCTTGAACGAGGAATCATTCCGAAAAAGATTTATGACGGTTTGATGATTAGTGATCCAAAAATCCCCACCCTATACCTCCTGCCAAAAATCCACAAAGATCCCATTGACCCCCCGGGACGTCCAATCGTGTCCGGGATTGACGGACTATGCGATCCGATTTGTAAATTTATTGCCATTACTTAAAAACTCTGGTAAGCGATTTACCCTCGTTTGTAAGGGACACGATGGACGTCTTGTGCAGGATCAATGGGATACAAGTTGAATCGGACATGTACTTGGTGACAGCTGATGTAGAGTCACTCTACACAAACATTAGACACCACGATGGAGTGGAGGCGGTCCGCTTTTTCATGGGGACTGGCAACCGGGATGACCCTCTATGTGATTTAATTTTGGAATTGTTAAAATGTATTCTTACTCACAATTTTTTTGTTTTTAAATTTTCCATGGGGATGGCGCATGTGCCGCGGACCATGTGCATTTATGGTTACGTTACATAGATGATATTTTCTTTATTTGGCAAGGATCTGAGTCTGGGCTGATGAATTTTATGCAGCAACTCAATGTAAACCCCTATAACATCATTGCCAGGTACGTTCCCATCTATCGTTGTGCCCAGATCGACTAGGTTTCCTCCCTTGTCGCTATGCCCACAGATTGAAATCTTCACCAAAATGGTTGTTGATGACTTTAGGAGATTGTCCACATCCAGGACAAATGATAATATAACTATAGATCAAAGAAATGCTCTGAAAGAACTCCAAACATGGGATGATGTTGTCTTCAAAGCATCTGACAAGGCGGGAAACGTAGTGATCTGGCCAACGGTAAAATATGAAAAAGAAGTCTTCAGGCAATTACGTGATAGACAGACGTATTACAAACTACCTTCTAGCCCCCTGTGCCATTTTTCTCAAGAGCTACGGATAATTCTGGACACAGCTCTTGAACGAGGAATCATTCCGAAAAAGATTTATGACGGTTTGATGATTAGTGATCCAAAAATCCCCACCCTATACCTCCTGCCAAAAATCCACAAAGATCCCATTGACCCCCCGGGACGTCCAATCGTGTCCGGGATTGACGGACTATGCGATCCGATTTGTAAATTTATTGCCATTACTTAAAAACTCTGGTAAGCGATTTACCCTCGTTTGTAAGGGACACGATGGACGTCTTGTGCAGGATCAATGGGATACAAGTTGAATCGGACATGTACTTGGTGACAGCTGATGTAGAGTCACTCTACACAAACATTAGACACCACGATGGAGTGGAGGCGGTCCGCTTTTTCCTGGGGACTGGCAACCGGGATGACCCTCTATGTGATTTAATTTTGGAACTGTTAAAATGTATTCTTACTCACAATTTTTTTGTTTTTACATTTTCCATGGGGATGGCGCATGTGCCGCGGACCATGTGCATTTATGGTTACGTTACATAGATGATATTTTCTTTATTTGGCAAGGATCTGAGTCTGGGCTGATGAATTTTATGCAGCAACTCAATGTAAACCCCTATAACATCAAATTGACATATAAATATCATCAACAGAATGTAGAATTTCTGGATATAAAGATATTCACGGATAATTTGGGTTTTCTGCATACTGATGTTTTTCGTAAACCTACAGCAATTAACTCTTTGTTGCATGCTTCGTCAGCCCATACTCCGTCCACCATTAGAGCCGTCCCGGTTGGACAGTTCCTCAGGATCAGGCGGATCTGTTCCTCCAATACCCTATTTGAACAGCAATCTGAGGATTTAAGATCCAGATTTAAGGATAGAGGGTATAGCAACAGAATGACAAAATCAGGGTATGGGAGAACTAGAGCTACCCCACATGATGAGCTCTTGAGGCCCAAACCCCAACGATCAAGCAATTCAGGGATACGCTTTATATCAACTTATAACGGACAGTGGAACCAAATGAGAGCCATTTTAGCGAAACATTGGCCTATTTTGAGGTCTGAGACACAACTAGCTCAGAACCTATCAGAAAGGCCAATGATGACGGCGAGAAGAGCCAAGAGTTTGAAATATTTTTTAGTTAAAAGCCACTATATACCTCGCCAAGTCTGTCCATTTGGCTCCCGAGGACCTAGAAAGAGCTGTTATCCCTGTGGTGATTGTAGGGCCTGTACTAATATATGCCGGGCGACCAGTTTTTCGTCAGCCGACGGGTTGAGACAATTTGAAATCAGGGAGTACATTTCGTGTAGTACTACACATGTGGTATATATTATGCCACATGTGGTTGCCAGAAAATATATATAGGGCTCACTTCCCGCACTAGGGAACATGTACGAGACATAATCAAAGCAAATGAAGTTGAGGATTTGTCAAGCTTGAAAACACTACCCAGACATTTTAACAAATACCATAGCTGTAACCCAAAAACATTGTCGATACGTGGTATTGACAAAATACACTGTGGCATCAGAGGGGGCAATGTGAAGAGACTTTTGGCACAGAGGGAATGTAAATGGATCGTGATGATTGGATCCATGAGACCCCAAGGCCTGAATGAAAATTTGAGCTTTGTTCCATTTTTATAATCTTTGTCACCTTTATATTATTTTTAATTTTGTCTTGTATTTTATTCGTTTTTTATTTAGGTTTCTGTATAGTGTGCCTATATGTTTGCTGCCCGACTGTGGAATGAGGGAATTTTTCATCTTTCTCCTCTTTGATTAAACATCAGAAAATAAGAATTGGAATCGTTGCATCGAATATTTTTGATTTTCAAATATGGTCTTTCTATATATAATGTCTATTACATCATATATTTGAGTTGTTCTTTAAAGGTATATATATTGCGTTGAAGATTTTTTACATCTGTATGCATTCGCTCTTTATCTTGAATATGGGTAACTTAGTTATTCTTAATATATTTGTCACTATTTGTAACTAATGTATAGAGGTATATATGTTGTCTTGATATATATGAATGCATTTGTATTTTAAATTGATGCATGGTTTTACCAGCTTCCGACTGCATCATGGATATGTATATGTTTCCTCTCATGAACATGGGCAACTTAGTTATTCGTAATATATCCGTCATTATTTGTAATTAATATATAGAGGTATATACGTTGCTTGGATATATATGAATGCATTCGTATTATATATTTATGTATGTTTTTACCATCTCTCGACTGTATTATGTATCATTTTTTACTTCTTTACTTTTACTATTTATTATCATTTTTTGCATGTTTAGTATATGTACATTCTTTTATTATATTTGCCCCTGTTTGGTCAGATATTTCTAATTTTGCATCATTGTCACTCTGGACATCAATAGCTTGTGCTATTGTCTTATCATCATTCTTTGTTTTCATATTTATATTCACCTTTATTACTTTTCACTTTTCACCATTTTTCTCTTCTTCCTTTTCTTTTTTAGTACTGATCTTTGTCCCGTTTACTTATATATTCCCATCACTTTTTCAGCTCATCCTCTTATTCATTGCACCATACACTATGGTAAATTAGCATTTCCCTTCAATTAATTCTTTATTTTTAGTACAATAGTTACATATCCTCTAATAATCTATTTAGATTCTAAGTTATTTTTTCACATTTTTGTGAGGTTAATTGGGCATTGTTCCTGTGCACACACACAAATAACTACACTCAAATAGACATGATTTTACTTACATATCTGAAGTCCTTCTATGCGATGAGTGCGCATGCCTTTGTCAGTTGCTGGTGCGATGCTGTCCTCGCTCCGTCTCCGATGGTGCACTGCGCATGTCCGGAACTCCCGTTCCGTTCCCGTTCCCCTTAGTCGTCTTTTTTCATTTCATTTCATTTCGAATTCCTCGTCATGCCCTTTGGGTTGTGTAATGCTCCCGCGGTCTTCCAGAATTTCATAAATTAGATTTTAAGAGATTACCTGGGGGTATTTCTTGTAGTGTACCTTGATGACATACTTGTGTTTTCCAAGGACTGGTCCTCCCACATTGAGCATGTCAGGAAGGTGCTCCAGGTCCTTCGGGAAAACAAACTGTTTGCGAAGACCGAAAAATGTGTGTTTGGGGTGCAGGAGATACCATTTTTGGGTCAAATCCTCACTCCTCATGAATTCCGCATGGACCCCGCCAAGGTCCAGGCTGTGTCGGAATGGGTCCAACCTGCCTCCCTGAAGGCGTTACAGTGCTTCTTGGGGTTCGCTAATTATTACAGGAGATTTATTGCTAACTTCTCGGTCATCGCTAAGCCTCTTACGAACCTCACTCGCAAGGGTGCTGATCTCCTCCACTGGCCTCCTGAGGCTGTCCAGGCTTTTGAGGCCCTTAAGAAGTGCTTTATTTCGGCCCCGGTGTTGGTTCAGCCCAACCAAATGGAGCCATTTATCGTGGAGGTTGACGCGTCCGAGGTGGGAGTGGGGGCTGTCTTGTCCCAGGGTACCAGGTCCCTCACCCATCTCCGTCTCTGTGCCTACTTCTCCAGGAAGTTTTCGCCCACTGAGAGTAACTATGATATTGGCAACCGCGAACTCTTAGCCATTAAATGGGCATTTGAAGAGTGGCGCCACTTCCTGGAGGGGGCTAGGCTACCCGCTTCCTGGAGGGGGCTAGGCTACCCGCCCGGGATGTTCACGCTGGGGTATTGGTCAGGAGGTTCCACCTTCGTTTCCCCAATAAACCAGGTCCATCTAGAAAGGGTCCGGTGGCCCCTCATAAAAGGGGGGGTACTGTTAAGGATCTGCCAGGCACAGCTTCTGTATCCACGCCCAGGGCCGCCATCAGGAATTTCAGGGCCCCCTACAGCTAAATTTTCTGGGCCCCCCTACCGTGGCACCGCCTGTTAACTGTACTCCGTCCAGCACTATATCATGGCACCCAGGGCCGCCATCAGGGGGGGGTATTAGGGGTACTGATGTCAGAGGCCCGGCCAAACCTAATTGAAAGGGGGGCCCGGCAACTGCCTTGGTAGAAAAACAGGCCCCTGCAATGGGGCCTGTTTTTTTCACCAAAAGAATGTCATGAGCTGCAGGCCCCCCTTTCAATTAGGTTTGGCTGGGCCTCTCACATCAGTACCCCTAATACCCCCCCTGATGGCGGCCCTGGGTAGCATGGGGGTCGTCATGGGGGCCGTCAAACACCGCCGCCCGTGCGACCGATTGCACGCACCCGCAAACTCCCGCGCATGCGCACCGGCGACCGCCTGGAACCGCGCACCAAATTTTTTAGGCAGATTTTGACCTGCCCACACTATCTTGCCGTGTTTTTTGCTTCGGGGATTGAGGACAGCAGACAAAAAACGCAGCGAAAAATGCATTTTCTGCCTCCAATTGATTTCGATGGGAGGTCAGAGGCAGAACCGCGGCAAGAAAGGACGTGCTGCTTTTTCTTTTTTCCGCGACTGGCTCCCATTGATTTCAGATTAAATCAATGGGAGGCGGTTTTGGAAGTTGTTTGTTGCTGATTCTGACGCAGTGTCCGAGTCAATATCAAGGCCCAAAAACTCTGTGAACTGGGCCTTATTGTTAGGGCTTATTCAGACGAATGTGTAATACATCCGTGCAACGTGCGTGATTTTCACGCGCCTCGCACGGACCTATTTTACTCTATGGGGCCGCAACAGAGGAGCGGCGATTCCACAGAATAAATTGACATGCTGCAGCTTAAAAAAAGCCAAAAGCCACACTGCAGGTCCATTTTTTTTGCAGCGTGTGGATGAGATTTGTTCAAATCTCATCCACTCTGCTGCGACTGTAATACGCTGTGGATTTTCCACAATAAAATGTGTTGCATAAAATCCGCAGTGTTCATGCCTAGTGTGTTCCTACCCTAAGGCCGGATTCACAAGAGCGTGTGATTTTTGTGCATGCAAAAGGTCCATAACAGCTCCGTGTGGCAGCAGCGTATGATGCGCGGTTGCGTGATTTTCACGCAGCCGCCATCATTATGACACTCTGTTTGTATGATTGTAGCACGTGGTGCTTTTCTGTTTTCATTCATAGTTTATACTGCTGCGGAAGTGCTGGCCGTGATTTTCACGCACCCATTGACTTCAATGAGTGCGTGATGCGCGAACAATGCCCAAATATTGGACATGTCGTGAGTTTTACGCAGCGGACACACGCTGCATGAAAATCACTGACAGTCCGCACGGCCCCATAGAGTAACATAGGTCCGTGCGTGAAAATCACGCGCGTTGCACGGACGTATTACACGTTCGTCTGATTAAGCCCTAACAATAAAGCCCAGTTCACAGAGTTTTTGGGCCTTGATATTGACTCGGACACTGCGTCAGAATCAGCACCAAACAACTTCCAAAACCGCCTCCCATTGATTTAATCTGAAATCAATGGGAGCCAGTCGCGGAAAAAAGAAAAAGCAGCACGTCTTTTCTTGCCGCGGTTCCGCCTCTGACCTCCCATCGAAATCAATGGGAGGCAGAAAATGCATTTTTCGCTGCGTTTTTTGTCTGCTGTCCTCAATCGCCGCGGGCAAAAAACGCAGCAAAAAAACGCGGCAAGATAGTGTGGGCAGGTCAAAATCTGCCTCAAAATTCTGTAAGGAATTTTGAGGCAGATTTTTTTCTGCCTGCAAAATACTCTGTGTGAACAGGGCCATACATAAACAGCAGTTTGAGACACTTTACTCACTGTGTCTGAAGAGCTGCTCCCACTCCAGTCCTCTTCAGGCGATGTCTTCGGTCCAGACGTCCAGTCCTTCACCTCCAGCCAGGCTCCAGGTAAGTTTTGTCCATGTGTGTGTCCGCGGGTGCGCGCGCTGGCGATCGCGGGTGCGCGCGCTTCCGTGCTTTCGCGGGTGCGGGTGCGCACGCAGGCGGTCTCGAGTGCGGGCTTTCGTGAGTGCGGGCTTTCGTGGGTGCGTGCTCGCGGACGCTCGCGAATGCGCACGCGCGGGAGGTTCCTTGTGCGCACGCGCGGGAGGTTCCTTGTGCGCGCGCACGGGCGGTTCGACGGCCCCCATGACGAGAGGGGGGCCCGCAGCTCACGACAATCTGTGGTGAAAAAAATGGGCCCCATTGCAGGGGCCCGTTTTTTTCTACCAATGGCAAGTCGCGGCAGTTGCCGGGCCCCCCTTTCAATTAGGTTTGACCGGGCCCCTCACACCAGTACCCCTAATACCCCCCTGATGGCGGCCCTGTCCACGCCCATAGGTAATCAGTCTGTACCTGCTTCTATGTCTGTGAGACTGACTCCATCTTCCACCACTCAGGATGGCAGGCTTAGGAGTGGGTGAGCCTATCACAGCCTGGCCAGACGGAGCTAGCTCCCGCCCTCTCTCTATTTATACCTGTCTTTCCTGTTCCTCCTTTGCTTGTGATTCTTCTCTGCTGGTTTCCTGGCCCTGTTGCAGCTTCTGTACTATTTGACCCTGCTTCATATGACCCCGGCTTGTTCACTACTCTCCTGCTCTGCGTTTGGCACCTCGTACTCTCCTGGTTTGACTCGGCTCGTTTACTTCTCTTGTTGCTCACGGTGTTGCCGTGGGCAACTGCCCTGTTTCCCTTTGTTCTGTGTTTCCTTGTCTGGTTGTCTGTGGTGCACTAACTGAGTGTAGGGACCGTCGCCCAGTTGTACCCCGTCGCCTAGGGCGGGTCGTTGCAAGTAGGCAGGGACTGAGTGGCGGGTAGATTAGGGCTCACTTGTCTGTTTCCCTATCCCTGTCATTACAGTACTCTTATTTGGAGGTCTTGGAGATTTGGCATCCTCGTGTCTGTCGTGTAAAGAGGTAGGAGACCAGACTACTGGAGTATGGTTGGCACAGGGTGCCTGTGTAGTACAGAACCAGGGTGAAGGCTGTGAAATGTCTGGATCCCTACCCCCATGTTTACGTACATGGCTGCAGTGGGAGAAAAGCTTCTAGGAGGCATAATGATGACATTTGGTCGGATTGATGGAATGGGTGCGAGCATGAGTGGGCTAGTGATGGAAGTAAAAGAAAACCTCATATACTTAACCAAAATTCTGTGCTTCTTCGCCCAGACTTTCCTCCTGGGATGACCTTTCATCTCTTGCGACCACTGCAGCCAATCACAGGCTGCAGCAGTCACATGGGATGAAACATCATGCTTAACTATGAAACTTTTTTTAACATGCAGATTTCGGCAGCGGATAGTCCGGCTGAAAATCTGTGTGGTTTTTCGGCCGGAATCCCCTGTGGTGACCAGGGCGGATATGCTGTGTGCTTTTTGTGTAGGTATGGCAAACAGAATTTTTAAGGACCAGCCGCACCCATTACACGGTCTGTAGGAATTGTTAGCATCAGGCCGCAGATATCGAATGTACATGTAGGTTGCTTTTATCTGCCCGCAGTGCAACTTTTGAATATGTTTTTAATATATTCATGTAATTGTTTGTATGATCTGTCGTTTATGCGTGTTTCAGATTTTTAAATGTTCTATTTACGGAATTGTTCATATTTGACAATAAAGTACTAATCTATTCTGATTAGCAATTGCTCTTTTCATTATTTTATTTGTGGTTATTTTTTTTTTCTTACTTTTAAAATAAAATAAGAGTGTATAAAATTGATCCATTCAATAATTGTGATAATAAATATAATTTAGAATATATCCAACACACTAAGGGCGGATTTACACGAGCGTGTGCGTTTTGCGCACGTAAAAAATGCGGCGTTTTGCGTGCGCAAAAGGCACTGAACAGCTCCGTGTGTCATCACATAGGATGTGCGGCTGCGTGATTTTCGCGCAGCCGCCATCATTATGACACTCTGGATGTTTGTAATCAGAAAAGCACGTGGTGCTTTTCTGTTTGCAAACAAACTTTTGACTGCTGTTGCGCGAATCACGCTCGTCCCACGGAAGTGCTTCCATGTGGTGCGCAAAAATCACTGACAGTCTGCACTGCCCCATAGACTAGCATAGGTCCGTGCGATGCGCGTGAAAAGCATATGCGTTGCACGGACTTATTACCCGTTCGTGTAAATCCGCCCTAAGAGGGTGTCTAGCGAGATGTGTTTTAAAAAATGTTTTATTCAAAACTTGATATTGGATCCAAAAAACACTTTCAGTAATACTGCTGTTCAGTTTTGGCAAAAAAATTATGTAAAAACAGATTCAAAACTCATTTAGCACATTTAGAGTAAATTCAAATCTGGCGGCAGATTAACTGCATACATTTCTGTGACTAAAAATTCCATTCCATAGATCTGAAGTTGTTTCTGTAGCATGTGCATAGATTTCTGCAAGCGCCATTCAGATGGAACAGTCGCAGAAATGTCTGCAACAAATCTGCCATGTGTACGCTCACCCTTAGGCCTTATACAGACGAGCGCATTTTACGTCCGTGTGCTGTCCATTGAAATAACTAACAGCACACTGACCCATGCAAATAAATCTCAATGGGGCCATTCACATGTGCATGTTTTTCACGCAGCGTGTGTCCGCTGCGTGAAAGTGACTGCATGTCCTATTTTGGTCCGTTTTTGTGGTCCACATCGCCCATTGAATTCTATGGGTTCGACATCCGTGTGCTGTCCGTGTTTCATGCATCAGTTGCTAAAGAAATGCTGATGCAATTCTGCTGAAACAACTTCTGAAGAAATGTTGAGGAAAAAAAAACAGGAAGTGCTTGCAGCGGAGAAACACGGACGTGAAAAGCTGATGCCACATGAAAAGCACACTGATGCCTCAAAGAACTGAAATGCATGAAATACGGTCCGTTTTTTGCGTACGCCAAATGGACATGCTCGTCTGAACAAGGCTAAAGGTCTGGGCTACAAATATAGTTACATAGGACGAAAAAAGACATAGGTCCATCAGGTTCACCCTTTCTCAATGAATTACCCATCATTCATTGCTACATGGAGACTTCTTGTAGCTTAACTGATTAATTTTAACTATTGACAGCTGCAGCTGTATCTCTATGGTTAAAAAAAAAACAAAAACAATTTCACTACATATAGTTTCTGTGTAGCTCAGGCAAAAAAGATAGCAATGGAAAAATGCCCAAAAAAGCTGTGTGAACCCAGCATAAAGGCAAAGGGAAGCATTTTTTTGTGCCATTTAATCTTCTATAGTATAACTTTTCTTCAGAAGTCAGGTGGAAATGGCCTGTATGCCAGCAGCAAAGTGTAATAATTAACACAAAACCAGCTTAAATAGCCCAGAGTGAAATCTTAGGCCTTAGGTTTGCTCAGCAAATGTCAGCTCCAGCTATATATATACTGAATCTAAAGGTAAAAGGATCTCTAATTGCTTCAAAGGGCAGCTCCTAACTGTGAGGACTGTACTAATTAAGGCAAGAAAGCCGGTTCATTCCTGGAATAATGAGGGTTAGCATCAATCACACTAAATATAATACCCAAAAACAGACTAATGATAATATCATATAATAAGTAAATCTGACTCCAAGCCTCGCTGCATGCTGTTTCACTCTTTTATAATTTAATTAGAGATCCCTCATATGAATCGCCATATCCACTCACCTATTCCTACATCCTATGCTAACCCTATACGTCCATTTTTAAAAAAAAAAACATTTATCAATCTTTGGTTTCGTTACATCTGTACGTACTATATACAGTATTAAACTAACTAAAAAGAGAAATCACATGGCAGATGGTGTGTATAAAAAAGTATTTGCCTGTAACGCTGACTTGAATTATATTACCACAGATTTACAATGCAGATTATCTGTCGAATGGAAGTTTTCAACAAACTGTTCAAATGTAAACAACTTCTGACATTTTATACATTTTTTTAAATTTTTTTTTTTTACAGAGAAAGAATATAACACTTTTTCCTTTAAGGCACTTTTAATATCGAATTAAGTCCTGCTGCATCTAGGGATGTTTCTGTAAATGTTCAAATTCTTTACAAGCCGTTATACTGTATTACGCAGGAAAACAATAGCAAGCCTATAGATTTTAACTATTAAATACCTATAGCTGAATGTGAGGACATATCACACCTCCACTAAGGGAAGAATAACACCAAATACAAATTGTATCTGCAAAAATATATAAATCCTTTATTACATTAAATCATAAAAACATATTGGCCATCAGGACCTAAAATACAACGGACAATTTAAAATACACTGGCATAGAGAACAGAAGGGCTATTCAAAAAATTATTATGTACACAAAAGTGCTGTATATATAACAGCAATGCGGGTCATTAGGTCAAACAAGCTGTGTGCATATAGTATGAGGAACTCTGCAAACCACACATAAGGTTCAGACAACCATGTCATCACACATCAACATGAAAATAGACCCATCAATATATGCACAGGGAGGGCAGCAAACAAAGTACAGTGTGTACAGAGCTAGAAAGAGAACAGGAAGTCACCATAAATAAAAGTACGGTCCCTGAACCTATACCAACCCAGGTGTAGTAAGAATAGCCCAAAAGTAAACTCCACGCCAGGAGCCCCAATCTACTATAGATTTTAACCCCTTCCCGCTTTGGCCACTTTTGACCTTCCCGACAGAGCCTCATTTTTCAAATCTGACATGTTTCACTTTATGTGATAATAACTTCGGAATGCTTTTACCTATCCAAGTGATTCTAAGATTGTTTTCTCGTGACACATTGGACTTTATGTTACTGGCAAAATTTGCTCGATACATTCAGTATTTAATTGTTAAAACCACCAAAATTTTGTGAAAAATTGCAAACATTAGCATTTTTCTAACTTTAAATGTATCTGCTTGTAAGAAAGGCAGTTATACCACACAAAATTATTGCTAATTAACATCCCCCATATGTCTACTTTAGATCGGCATCATTTTTTCAATATCATTTTATCTATCTAGGACGTTACAAGGCTTAAAACTTTAGCTGCAATTTCACACATTTTCAAGAAAATTTCAAAAAGCTATTTTTACAGGGGTCAGTTCAGTTGTGAAGTGGCTTTGAGGGCCTTATATATTAGAAACCCCAAATTAGTCACCCAATTTTAAAAACTTCACCCCTCAAAGTATTCAAAACAGCATTTAGAAAGTTTCTTAACCCTTTAGACGTTTCACAAGAATTAAAGCAAAGTAGAGGTCAAGTTTATAAATTTCCTTTTCATTTTTAATCCATTTTTTTTTTGTAGCACTGAAGGTTTTACCAGAGAAACGCAACTCAATATTTATTGCCCAGAGTCTGCAGTTTTCAGAAATATCCCACATGTGGCTCTAGGTTGCTACTGGACTGAAGCACCGGCCTCAGAAGCAAAGGACTACCTAGTGAGTCTTGGGGCCTCCTTTGTATTAGAAAATATTTTAGCCACCATGTAAGGTTTGAAGGGCAATTGTCGGGCCAAAACAGTGGAAATCCCCCAAAAGTAACCCCATTTAGGAAACTAGACCCCCTCAAGAAAATTATCTAGGGGTATAGTGAGCATTTTGACCCAACAGGTTTACTGCAAACCTTATTGGAAATGGGCCGTGAAAATGAAAATCTACATTCTTTCAAAGAAAATGTAGGTTTAGCTAATTTTTTCTCATTTCCACAAGGGCTAAAGGACAAAAAGCACAATGACATTTGTAAAGCAATTTCTCCCGATTAAAACAAAACCCCACATGTAGTCCTAAATGGCTGTTTGGACACACGGCAGGGCTTAGAAGGGAAAGAGCGCCATTTGGCTTTTGGAGCTTAAATTTAGCAGGAATGGTTTGTGGAGGCCATGTCACATTTGCAAAGACCCCGAAGGGACAAAACAGTGGAAACCTCCCACAAGTGACCCCATTTTGTAAACTACACTCCTTGAGGAATTCATCTATGGGGGTAGTGAAAATTTTGACCCCCACGGGGGTTTTATAGATTTTATTAGGATTGGGCAGTGACAATAAGAAAAATCCTTTTTCTTCAATAAGATGTAGTTTAGCTCAACAGTTTTCATTTTCTCAATAAATAGAAGAAACATAGAACCACAATGTTTGTAAAGCAATTTTTCCTGAGTATGGCAATACCCGATATGTGGTCATAAACTGCTGTTAGTCGGGCTCAGAAGGGAAAGAGTGCCATTTGGCTTTTCAAGTGCAGATTTTGCTGGATTGGTTTCTAGTTGCTATGTCGCATTTTCAAAGCCCCTGTGGGACTAAAACAGTGGAAACCCCCCACAAGTGACCCCATTTTGGAAACTACACCCCTCAAGGTATTCACCTAGGCATATAGTGAGCATTTTGACCCCACAGATGTTTCATAGATTTTATTAGGATTGGGCAGTGAAAATAAAAAAAATCCTTTTTCTTCAATAAGACGTAGCTTTAGCTCAAACATTTTCATTTTCTCAATAAATAAAACCAAAAAAAGAACCAAAATGTTTGTAAAGCAATTTCTCCCGAGTACGGCAATATCTGATATGTGGTCATAAACTGCTGTTTGGGCACACAGTAGGGCTCAGAAGGGATGGAGTGCCATTTGGCTTTTGGAGTACAGATTTTGCTGGATTGGTTTCTGGTTGCTATGTCACATTTGCAATGCCCCTGTGGGACTAAAACAGTAGAAACCACCCACAAGTGACCCCATTTTGGAAATTAAACCCCTCAGGGTATTGACCTAGGTGTGTAGTGAGCATTTTGACCCCACAGATGTTTCATAGATTTTATTAGGATTGGGCAGTGAAAATTAAAAAAAATCCTTTTTCTTCAATACGATGTAGCTTTAGCTAAAATTTTATCATTTTCTCAATAAATAAAGTAAAAAAAGAACCAGAAAGTTTGTAAAGCAATTTCTCCTGGGTACGGTAATACCTGATATGTGGTCATAAACTGCTGTTTGGGCACACGGTAGGGCTCAGAAGGGAAGGAGCACCATTTGGCTTTTGGAGTGCAGATTTTGCTGGATTGGTTTCTGGGCACTATGTCGCATTTGCAAAGCCCCTGTAGGACCAAAACAATGGAAACCCCATTTTGGAAACTACACCCCTCAAGGTATTCACCTAGGGGTGTAGCGAGCTTTTTAACCCCGCATATGTTTTGCAGAAATTAGTGTGCACTCGATGTTGCAGAGTGAAAATGGTATGTTTTCCATAGATATGTCAATATGTGGTGCCCAGATTGTGCCACCATAACAAGACAGCTCTCTAATTATTATGCTGTGTTTCCCAGTTTTAGAAACACCCTACATGTGGCCCTAATCTTTTGCCTGGACTATTGACAGGACTCAGGATTGAGAGAGAAGCATGCGAAATTGAGGTCTAATTTGGCAACTTACACAGTATTGGTTCACAATTGCAGAGGCTCTGATGTGAAATAATAAAAGAAAGACCTGAGAAGTAACCCCATTTTGGAAACTACACCCCTCAACGCATTTATGAAGGGGTGTAGTGAGCATTTTCACCCCACAGGTCTTTTCCATAAATGATTGCGTTGCGGATGGTGTAAAGTAAAAATTAAAATTTTTCCCTCGATGTGACATTTCAGTGGGAAATATGTCGTGCCCAGCATATGTCACTGGAGACACACACCCCAAAAATTGATGAAAGGGTTCTCCCAGGTATGGCGATGCCATATATGTGGAAGTAAACTACTGTTTAGACACGCTCTAGGGCTCAAAAGGGAAGGAGCGCCGTTTAGCTTTTGGAGCCCGGTAGTAATTTTGTTTGGAGTTTTACTGGTGTTTCAGTTTATAATGTGGGGCATATGTAAGCTGGGCAGAGTACATCAGGGGCATAGTCAGGTGGTATAATAATGGGGTAAACAATAAAATAATCCATAGATGTGTGTTAGGCCTCATTTACACGAGTGTGTGCGTTTTGCGCGCGTTGCCATTGCGTTTTCAATGCGTATACGCAGCGCTGTTGCGTTTTTAACGCGCGCACGACCAGCGTTTAAAACGCGCGTAAAAAATGCAGACGTCGTTAATGCGAGGCCAGCCTACAAATAGGCCTGCTGGCCCAACCCTTGCTTGCTGGGAAAACAGGTTTTGCGCCTTAATTGCAGCCTCTGCAGAAACCCCAGTGTGTGTTTCTCCATTTGAGACGTTTTTGGATTTGCAAGGCACAGTTATGCCTTCTCAGTCGCTGGCACGTGTGCTTCTTGCGTGGATGACCTCGCGTTGTTTTGGGGACCGCCGACCCATGCTGCAGCACCAGACGCGTGGAAGAAGTCGCATTTGGGTTCATCCACTTGTGGCCTAATGAACCTCCAAAGGGCATTTTCATACTCTGTATGAGGACTTATGTCGGCACCCCGAAAAATTTAGAGCGTTCTGCCGCATGTCTGTGGCCACATTTGATCTTCTGCTTGAGCAGATTTGGCCTGGCATCACCTACCAGAATACCAACATGAGACGCTGCATTTCCCCTGAGGAACGTCTGCTTGTGACCTTGAGGTATGTGTGCAGTTGCAATTACTTATTCAATGACGCTGTCTGTTTTACCAGTCCCCCCCTAACATGTGTTGTGGCTTGCTTTTGCTTTCTCTTGGCTTTTTAGATTTCTGGCCACAGGCAATAGTTACCATTCATTACATTTCGAATTTCTTTTGGGAGTGACCACCATTTCCTTAATTGTCACATCCACCTGTGTCGTGTTGTGGCAGAGATTAAAGACCACGGTCATGCCTCAGCCCACGACAGAACAGTGGCTACGAATTTCGGAGGGATTTCTTAGAGCAACTCAATTTCCTAACTGTATTGGGGCCCTAGACGGCAAACACATTCGGGTGAAGAAGCCCCCACGCAGTGGCTCGCAATACTATAACTACAAACAGTTTTTTTCTATGGTATTGTTGGCCTTGGCGGACACAAATTATTGTTTCACTATTGTTGACATCGACTCATATGGAAGCTCTGCAGATGCCCGCATATTCCGTTCATCAAGAATGGGGAAGCGACTTTTGAATAATCGACTGGCGGTGCCGGAACCTTCCATCCTCCCTGGCTCCAGCGGACCCCCAATCCCATATGTCATCGTGGCGGATGAGGGGTTTGCCCTGACAAGACAAGTCATGCGGCCTTTTGCAAGAAGGGGCTTGGATGAGCGTCGCCGCATGTTCAATCTCCGCCTAGGCCGAGCTCGCAGATGTGTGGAATGTGCCTTTGGCATTATGTCGAACAGGTGGCGGGTCTTTCTGTCGACAATGCAATTGTCCATGCAGAATGTGACACGTGTCATACAAGCGTGTGTAGTTCTGCATAACTTCTGCCTCATTCATGATACAACCTTTGATGCAGAATATATCCTAACACATGCAGCCACCAGCGACACTGTCCCGGCTATTCCTCTCGGGCAAACTCTCACATCCGGACTTCGAGTGCGGGATACTTTGGCGGCATATTTTGAGAGCCCATCAGGAGCCGCACCATGGGGGCGTGATTACATTTGAAGGGTTGTCTATTTTTTGGAAGTTTCAGGACACAGGTCCCAAGTGGCCAGTGTTTGTTGTTTTAGGTTATGTTCGTGTAGGGTTAGGGACTCGCAATACATGAGGACCCTTGACGTGGGTTGCGAGCTTACATCTGTTGGGGTTTGATCAGGACATTTGCCATTCGGGAACATGCTTTCATGAGATTGAATGATGGTCGGCCAAAAGTTAGGCGACTCCAATTGCGACTGTCCTTAGTGTGCCTAGAGTCACATGACAGCACCCAAACTTTCTCATCTCTTGCAAACAATGGCAAACCCCTATAGATGAACTAATACCTCATAACACGTGTGCATGAATTTGGGCCCAAGCACAGCAGTGTGTGAGTGTATAGTCTAAATACATTTGTGGCAAAAATTGTGTGGAGGGGTGTGAAATAAAAACACCACGCAATTGAAACAATGAACAACCTAGTTTATCTGTTTTGTCTTCACACTATAAACATGGGGTGCAAATAAACACAACTAGTCATCAAACAAAAAAAAAACACCAACATGGTGGAAAAACGACAGAGGGCAGAGTTTACAGCCCTTCCAAACTCAGGCTTGAAATGGCCAGCACACCAACACGTTCAGAGGTTTTGGTAGTGGTGGCCCGGGGAGGAGTAAGCGTGCATTTCAGCACCACTATGCTGGCCATGGAGCTGCGGAGGATGTTCCTCTCCAGCATAGTGGTGCTGATGATGCCCCTGGTAACTTGGGGCAGAGAAAGGGGGAGCCATGAGTCTCATATACGGGTGAGACCGTGCGCTCGGGGTGGGTGGGTGATATGGGGCGGGCAAATTCTGCGTGGTGCCTGCCAGGGCAAATCCGCGCCACTGCTCGATCGCCGTGAAGCAGTGGTGCGGATTGTGGGGGGGTGTGGACGAGTCGATTAAGGTGATGATGGCCGCGTGTAGGCTGGCTATCCGATCTTCTGGGACCCTCCTTAGCAGAGGAACAATTCCCCGGGCGAAAAAGTCCTGGCCGTCCTCGTCCGCGGCTCGCCTAAGGTAATCTAGTACCCGCGTATCCACCTGTCCGGCGGCAGTTGGCTGCTGAGCTCGGCGGCGGCTAGTTGTGGGTCGCGGGGGGCGCTCCTCAGGCGGAGAGGCGATGGCACGGGCAGACTCTACAGGGGTGGGGTCCAGGGGTGTAGGCTCCGGGCTAAGGGGCAGCTCTTGTCCCGCGGGAGGTTGCGGCTGTGACTCTGACAGGTCAGTGTCCTCCGTACTATCCTCCAAATTGTCGGTGGTTCTGGAATGGGAAAACAGCGTGAGAACACAATAGAGATCATTGGTCAAAACAACACGATGGCAAACATGACCTGGGCAAGAAAACATTTGACACATGCAAAAGCACAATTTCTTACGGGCGCATCTCCATGACGTCCTTCAAGAACATCAGCTGCTTCAGATAAATGTAGGGACACTTTCGCGAAGCACCATCTCCGCTTCTCCCTCGGTCCCCCATTTCTCTCCAGAACTGGTCTCTGCAGCTCCGCCATCTAGTTTTGATATCCTGGACTGTTGGAGGACAAACAAATACATGGTCACACATTGCGACAACGCCCTAACAACTCAGCCCTAAAATAAATGAGGGGCCCTACCCTGCTAATGACATGCAACACGGTGATGCGGCAGAAACAGGAAAGGTCATTTGACCATTTAACTAAAGACACATACAGGGCCACAGTACTTCAATAGGGATGACATTGATTCGCTTCTAAACACATGGTACTCACCCATCCTACTGCGGTCCCGGGTTCGGCCACTCTCCCATTCAGCCCCAAAAAAGTGCCCGGGCTATCTCCTCCCAGGCGTCCTCCTTGGCCTCTTTGGCCTGTACTAGGCTGATGAGGTGCTCGACTTCCAGCGCACGCGGCATGCCTGCAGTTCTCTGCTTTGTGCACTTTCAACAGACTGGCCCACTCGCATAGGATACGCAAGCACTTCCTGGTTTGTGCTTGTTTGGACCAGCTTTATAAACTCTTTTTCATGGACATAACAAGTGATGCGTGAAAATCGTGCATGCAACGCAGGAGCTTCCGTGTGTCATGCGTGTTTTTCACGCACCCATTAACTTCAATGGGTGCGTGATGCGCGAAAAACGCACGATTATAGAACATGTCGTGAGTTTTACGCAACGCACTCGCGCTGCGTGAAATTCACGCATTGTCAGAACTGCCCCATAGAGTAATATAGGTAATATAGTAATATAGGTCCTGATAATGAATACACATGACCATCCAGCCTGGACGTCATGTGTATTCAGAATCCTGACACTTCTGAATCTTTTCTTTGAGATTTCCAGCAAGGGAATCGAAATCTCGTTTACCTCCGTAATCTCGCGAGATTACGCGTGGCTTGCTGGAATCTCACTGAAAAGATTCAGATGTGTCAGAATTCTGAATACACATGTGACATGACGTCCAGGCTGGATTTCATGTGTATTCATTATCAGGACACTTGATTAACGTTAATCTCTGTGTATGTGGCTGCACATCGCTGCTGTGTAAATGAATGGAGAGGAGTGTATGACGCTGACTGGTCACTGATTGGTCAGCGTCATACACGTAAACACGCCCAGTTAAAAACACAATACACGCCCAGTTGGACATAACGAAAGAAAACGCCCAATTGTCCATTTCAAAGCTCATTTGCATATATATAAAATAGCTCATAACTTGGCCAAAAATGAACGTTTTAAAAAAACCAAAACGCTACTGTTATCTACATTGCAGCGCCGATCACATGCAATAGGAGATAGGGATTTGAGAATCTGGTGACAGAGCCTCTTTAAAAAACTTTTTTATGTTTTACAACTTTTTGCACAATAAAATTACTTTTGTAGAAAGAATGTATTTTTTCGGTCGCCAATTTGTAAGAGCCATAACTTTTTAATTTTTTCGTCGACGGAGCTATATGAGGGCTTGTTTTTTGCGAGAAGAGTAATAGTTTTTATAGGTACCATTTTTGGATACATGCGACTTTTTGATCACTTTTTATTTAAATTTTTGTAAGACAAAGTGACCAAAAAAAAAATCTATTCTGGCATTATTTTTTTAAGGTTGTTTTTTACGGCGTTCACTGCGAGGGACAACTAACATAATATTTTTATAGTTCAGGTATTTACGGACGCGGCGATTCCAAATATGTATGGTTTTATCATTTTCTTACAATAATAAATGACTTGATAAGGGCAGATACAGACGGACGTTGCGTTTTTGCACGCGCAAACAACGCTGCGTTTTGCGCGCGCAAAAAACATTTGACAGCTGCGTGTGTCATCCGTGTCTGATGCGCGGCTGCGTCATTTTTCCGCAGCCGCTATCATAGAGATGAGGCTAGTCGACGGCCGTCACTGTCCAAGGTGCTGAAAGAGCTCACATCCTATCGAAAAACCTGTTGAAAAAAAAGAAAAAGTTCGTACTTACCGAGAACTTCCCGGCCGTTGCCTTGGTGACGCGTCCTTGGTGACGCGTCCTTGGTGACGCACCTCTCGACATCGGGCCCCACCTCCCTGGATGACGCGCCAGTCCATGTGACCGCTGCAGCCTGTGCTTGGCCTGTGATTGGCTGGAGCTGTCACTTGGACTGAATTGTCATCCCGGGAGGTCAGACCTGGAGGAAGAAGCCGGGAGTTAGCGGTAAGTCAGAACTTTGTTTTTTTTTCTACAGGTTCATGTATATTGGGATCGGAAGTCACTGTCCATGGTGCTGAAACAGTTTAACTCTTTCAGCACCATGGACAGTGACTATCTCCTGACGTCGCGTACCGATAATTTTTTTGCCGGGTTCGGCCAAAACGAGTTCGGCCGAACCCGGTGAAGTTCGGTTCGCTTGTCCGGCTTCGCTCATCGCAAAGGCACTCCGTTTGGATGGTCGGAAACAGAAAAGCACGTGGTGCTTTTCTGTTTACATTCATCATTTTGACAGCTGGTGCGCTGTTTCAGTCGGTTCGCACGGAAGTGCTTCCGTGCAACCTGCGTGGTTTTCACGCACCCATTGACTTCAATGGGTGCGTGATGCGCGAAATACGCACAGTTATTGAACCTGTCGCGCTTTTTGCGCAGCAGACAAACGCTGCGCAAAAAGCACGGACTGTCTGTACTGCCCCATAGACTTGTATTGGTCCATGCGTGCCGCGTGAAAACCACGCGGCCCGCACGGACCGAATACACGCTCGTGTGAATTCCCCCTAAGGGAAAAAGTGCAATCGTGTTTTATGTTATTACTTGAAACTTTTATTTTATTTTTTACAACTTTTATTTTCTTTAGTTCCACTAGGAGACTTGAAGGTCCAACTGTTTGACTTATGTAGTGCAATGTATTAGAACTGTCAGTTATTCACTGACAGCAAGCCGATCAGGCTCCGGCCTGGGCCTAATCAGCTTCCATAATGGCAGACAGGAGGCCATTGTTAGGCCTCCTGTTGCCATAGTAGCAGTTGGCAGCCTTGCCATCGCATGGCAGGCTGCCGATTTGCTACAAACCACTTTGATGCAGCGATCGCATTGGATCGCTGCATCAAAGGGGTTAATGGCAGGAATCGGAGCTAGCTCCGGTTCCTGCCGATACATCGGGTGTCCGCTGTAACATACAGCAGACACCCACTGCTGATATAGCTGAGCCAGCACCATCTTGCCGATGGTACCGGACACCATTTAGGCCTCGCATAGGAGGCTTCCGTTGCTGGCAGACCGGGAGGTAAGTATTAGGCTTCCGATCGCCTTTGCAGCCACCGGCAACCCAGTGATCACGTTGCTGGGGTGCCGGTGGCTAAAAACTCCTCAAATGCTCTGATTTCTATTGAACGCAGCATCTGAGGGATTAATCGGACGGATTGGATGCTAGCTCCGGTTCTGGCCTACTCCTCAGGGTGCCAGCTGTAACATACAGCTGGCACCCAGCGGTGATAGTGCGGCCTCAGCTCCTGAGCCCACACTATCACTGCAACGTAATGGTACTGCGCTTTGCGGGAATCACTTCCCTATTGCGCTGTATATATACGTCGGACGTCGGAAGGGGTTAAATCTCTGTTAACAGATCGTTTTGGCATGATCATCTGACAATCTAAAGTCTAATAAAGGGCATCATCAGAAACAGGGCCGGTTTTAGACAAAGGTTGGTCCTGCGCATAGTTAAAAGTGAGGCCCCAAATGCTGAATTACTGTATCAATAATGCAGTCAATTCAGAAGGAGGTGTGCAGAGAATTGCATCGCGGAGTGTTGCAAGCCCCAAAGCATAAGTACCCCCTCTCACACAAAATACTTAAATATATATATATATATATATATATATATATATACTAGCTCTGCAAACCATATAAGTGATAATAGCACATTTATATTCTGTGACTCACAGCTGATGTTTTCTCTGATTAGATTCGTTCACTTTCCCTTTTTTCCCCCATTCCGGCCCAGAGCACTGTGATGACTTATTCCAGTCACGACTCATCTCTGCAGAATTTGACACACATACATGTTAGTTTCTTGCTTTTCCAGCACCATCCACACCTATACCCCATCCTCTAAACAATCTCGTTATCAACAGTGCCCCAGATGGTAATAATGATCCCTCAGTGCTCGACACAATGAAAGTGCCCCATCAGTAACCATGCCCCCTTTGTGTCCCCACAGTAATAATTCCCCCATTGTGCCCCCTGTATATAGTGCCACACACAGCCCTCGGCAGGTAGCGCTACACACAGCCCCCTATAGATAGCACCACAAACAGCCCATTGATAGCACCAAACTCAGCCCCCTATAGATAGCATCGAACACAATCCCCTGTAAATAGCGCCACACATAGCCACCTGTAGATAGCTCCACACACCCCTCCCCCTTGCATGTAGTGCCATACAGTACAGACCCCGCTAGTAGATAGTGCCACACAACCCCCCCTGTATATAGTGCCACACAGCACCGTATATAATTCCACTCAGCCCCCCTTGTATATAGTGCCACACAACCCCCCTGGTATATAGTGCCACACAGCCTCCCTTGTATATACAGCCACGCAGCCCCCTCCCTTGTATATAGTGCCAGACAGGCCCCATCCCTTGTATATAGTGCTGCACAGCCCCCCTTCCTAGTATATAGTGCCACATAGCCCCCTACCTTGTATATAGTGCCACACAGCCCTCCTCTCTTGTATATAGTGCCACATAGCTCCCCCTTCCCTTTTAAATAGTGCCACACAGTGCCTCCCCTTGTCTATAGTGCCACACAGCCCCCCTTCTTGTATATTGTGCCACACAGCCCCCTTCCCTTGTATATAGTGCCACACAGCCCCCCATTGCATATAGTGCCACACAGCTCTCCCTCCCATTATATGTAGTGCCACACAGCCCCTCCCACTTGTGTATAGTGCCACACAGTTCCCCCTTCCCTTGTATATACTGCAACACAGCTCCCCCATCCCCTTGCATATAGTGCCGGAGAGCCCCACCAAAAAACTTACATTTTTACTTACCTAGCCCCGTTCCTGCAACTGACGGAGCGCTTCACAGCCTCCAGGCTGGACCCTTGCACAGGCCAGCGTAAAGCAGTGACGACATCACGCTTAGGGATTCTTCCCAGCACCTTATAGGCTGCAGGCCTAAGTGGCCTGTAGCCTATAGTATTCAATTGTCCTGAGGACGCAGATACAATTGAATGTGGCTGTCGCTAGCTAGTCACACCTGGGCCCTAGGGCCTGAAGAGACCTATTGTCAAATCTGCCACATTAGGGTTCATGCCGACGACCGCATTACTGCTGGTTTGTACAGAGACTGTGACCGCGGACGTTACTGTATGGCACTGTTATATTCAGGGAATGCAGTGCATGGTACTATTATATTCAGGGGCACAGTGTATGATGCTATTATATTTAGGGGCATAGTGTGTGGCACTATGAGAATTTTATCTTCGTTTGTAGGTGCAGAAATGTTGGAAAAGTCAGGAGCCGAAGACATCTGAGTGGCAAATTCTGCAGAAATTGGTCGTGGTTGTCATGAGGTCTGGACAGGATAGAGAAGAAAAAAGGAAAGGAATGACTAGAAACTAAGAAGAGATCCCCTGTGAGTCATTGGATTTTGGAGCTGTCATTACCATTTCCCTTGCCAGGAGAATGTGTCCCTACACAGTGCGATGCTGTCAGCAATGGTTGGAGACTGTCAGTATGTAGGGACACAGCCCTTTGACAAGGGGAATAGTAACACCTATTTGTCAATGCTTGCACAGAAAGGTCATGTTAACAATAGACTCGGCGCAGCAGGGCAGCCGGAGAGAAGAGGAACAGCCTAGAGACTATGGTCCACTTAATCCACCACTGGCGTCAGGACGTTGTATGCGATTTATCACACAACAAGGATATGTGCTGGGTGGGTCATATATAATGTACTGGTGCTGCCCGGTGTAGGACCTTCTATCCGCCGTGGCTTGATATGGCAGCCTGAGGGGATTCTTGCCAGGCTCCCTGCTGACAAGAGAAGAGGAGTAAATAGTTTTTTTTTATTATGCCCAATCTAGGGGGATCTGATCTGGGAGGTATGTTTATGGGGCCCATCACGGGGGCATTGGGCCTGGCTCTATCTTGTTATGCCCCTGGTGACTGTCAATATATGGAGACTTTGAAGTGATTTCAGATCATTTGGTTCCTGCTACTGTACAGAGCCAGAGAGTATTACTGGGTTCAGCTTACAGTTAAATCGTGTTACGAATTACACACTTTTTCAATTTAGTAAATTTGTTATTGCACACATAGGAGATCATCAATAAGGTCAAATACGTTATTTGTGAATTCAGAAACAAACTCTAGTGGGATAGTAATTTGCTCCAAAGTCAACTCCAAATGTCTTCTAGACTTTGAGGGCCCGTAATGTGAACAGGAGACAAACGGCTCAGACATACGGTGCGGATAACAGGTATTTTACTGAAGGTAATTGTAATACACATTTTCACTAGGGTCTATTCCTTATGGGTTGATTCAAAAATAACCTATTAGGCCTTATTGATGATATATCCTGATATGTAACAAATTTACTAAATTGACAAAGTCTACTACAATTTCCTACAGTAAAACACCGGTTATCCGCATCGGATGTCTGAGCTGTTTTTCACCTGTCTGTCTGCACATTACAAGCCCTGAAAGTCCAGAAAAAATGATTTGTAGCTGACTTTGTAGCAAATCACTTCCCACTAGTGTAAATTTCTTGTAAGTTGATTAAAATAAATAATTTATTTGACCTTTTTGCTAACTAATTAAGTGTTCGGTATAGATGTAGGGCAGCATAATTTTCTTTGGTGGGCCCAAGGAGCCCCAGTCCGACACTGTTTGTGGGTACTATGGTGATTGTTTTCTGGCCGTGTCTGAAACAAAAATGAAATAAAAAGTCTTGTTTATGCCACCGATGCAGCCGGAGTGTGCCAATCCAGTGCCATACATTTTTTCCAGTGTTTGCATTTGTCTTTTTAGCACATATCCAGATGCGTGTTGCTTGATACTCTACCTCTTTAGAACTTTTTATACATGTGTGTAGGTATGTAAATTCAATGTGTGTATATCTATGTTCAGGGCCGCCATCAGGGGGGTATTAGGGGTAGTGGTGTGAGGGGCCCGGCCAAACCTAATTGAAAGGGGGCCCCGGCAACTGCCGCGACATTCTTTTGGTAGGAAAAAACGGGCCCCTGCAATGGGGCCCGTTTTTTTCACTAAAAGAATGTCGTGAGCTGCTGCTGCTGCTGCGGGCCCCCTCCCCTCGTCATGGGGGGCCGTCAAACCGTCCGCCCGCGCGCGCGCACCCGATCGCGCGACCAAGGAAACTCCCGAGCGCGCACCCACGAACGCCCGCACTGGAGACCGCCCGCACGCGCACCCGCGATCGGCGCCGCGCGCGCACCCGCGATCGGCGCCGCGCGCGCACCCGCGATCGGCCGCGCGCGCACCCGCGGACACACATGGACAAAACTTACCTGGAGCCTGGCTGGAGGTGAAGGACTGGACGTCTGGACCGAAGACCTCGCCTGGAAGACATCGCCGGAAGAGGACTGGAGTGGGAGCAGCAGCTCTTCTGACACAGTGAGTAAATTATCTCAAAGTGCTGTTTATGTATGGCCCTGTTCACACAGTATTTTGCAGGCAAAAAAAAATCTGCCTCAAAATTCCTTAAAGAATTTTGAGGCAGATTTTGACCTGCCCACACTATCTTGCCGCGTTTTTTTGCTGCGTTTTTTGCCCGCGGCGATTGAGGACAGCAGACAAAAAACGCAGCGAAAAATGCATTTTCTGCCTCCCATTGATTTCGATGGGAAGTCAGAGGCGGAACCGCGGCAAGAAAGGACATGCTGCTTTTTCTTTTTTCCGCGACTGGCTCCCATTGATTTCAGATTAAATCAATGGGAGGTGGTTTTGGAAGTTGTTTGGTGCTGATTCTGACGCAGTGTCCGAGTCAATATCAAGGCCCAAAAACTCTGTGAACTGGGCCTTAATGTTAGGGCTTATTCAGACGAACGTGTAATACATCCGTGCAACGTGCGTGATTTTCACGCGCCTCGCACGGACCTATGTTACTCTATGGGGCGTGCAGACTGTCAGTGATTTTCACGCAGCATGTGTCCGTGTGTCCGCTGCGTAAAACTCACGACATGTCCGATATTTGTGCATTGTTCGCGCATCACGCACCCATTGAAGTCAATGGGTGCGTGAAAATCACGCCCAGCACTTCCGCAGCAGTATGAACTATGAATGAAAACAGAAAAGCACCACGTGCTACAAACATACAAACAGAGTGTAATAATGATGGCGGCTGCGGGAAAATCACGCAGCCGCGCATCATACACTGCTGACACACGGAGCTGTTATGGACCTTTTGCATGCGCAAAACGCCACGTTTTTTGCGCGTGCAAAAAGCACACGCTTGTGTGAATCCGGCCTTAGGGTAGGAACACACTAGGCATGAACACTGCGGATTTTATGCAACACATTTTATTGTGGATAATCCGCAGCGTATTACAGTCGCAGCAGAGTGGATGAGATTAGAACAAATCTCATCCACACGCTGCAAAAAAAATGGACCTGCAGTGTGGTTTTTGGCTTTTTAAGCCGCAGCGATTCAATGTATTCTGTGGAATCGCTGCTCCTCTGTTGCGGAAATGCTGCGGTTCTGCCGCAAAAATCACACATGAGAAAAAAAAAAGGTACTTTTTTAAATTGATAAAGTTTAGACTTGCCCCGGCCGTAGTCCTGGTGACGCGATCCTCTATTCTTAGCGCAGCCCGGCCTCCTGTCATGACGTTTCATACCATGTGACTGCTGCAGCGGTCACATGGTCTACAGCGTCATCCCAGGAGGCGGGGCTACGTTCAGAAGAGAGAGATGCGTCACCTAAACTACGGCCGGGGCAAGTCTAAACTTTTTTTTCCCTACAGGATTCCCGCAGCGGAAACGCCTCCCGAAACCTGCGCCACTATTTGGTGCGGTTTTGCTGGTAGAATTCCCTGCGGCCACCGGGGCGGATAAGCTGTGTAGTTTTACTCAGCATATCCGCCTAGTGTGTCCCTTATGATGTCGCTCCTGGAGCTGCTGCCGGTCTCTAAATAGGCAGTTGGTCCAGTAGAATTTGGAATTATTTTCTTTTGTGAACCAGCTTAAAAAAATACAAAACTTTTGTGTTAGGGCCTGTTCACATCACCGTTCGCTTCCGTTCCGGGGTTCCGTCTGAGGTTTCCGTCGGGTGAACCCCGCAACGGAAAGTGAAAGTGACAGCACAGCTTCCGTTTCAGTCACCATTGATCTCAATGGTGACGGAAATATCGCTAATGGTTTCCGTTCGTCACCATTCCGGCTGGTTTTCGGACGGAATCAATAGCGCAGTCGACTGCGCTAATGGTGATGGAAACGGAAGCTGTGCTATCACTTTCACTTTCCGTTGCGGGGTTCACCCGACAGAAACCTCAGACGGAACCCCGGAACGGAAGCGAACGGTTATGTGAACAGGCCCTAACACAAAAGTTTTGTATTTTTTTAAGCTGGTTCACAAAAAAAACTAATTCCAAATTCTACTGGACCAACTGCCTATTTAGAGAGCGTCAGCAGCTCCAGGAGCGACATCATAAGGGACACACTAGGCGGATATGCTGAGTAAAACTCCACAGCTTATCCGCCCCGGTAGCCGCAGGGAATTCCGCCAGCAAAACCGCACCAAATAGTGGCGCAGGTTTGGTGAGGCGTGTCCGCTGTGGGAATCCTGCAGGGAAAAAAAGTTTAGACTTACCCCGGCTGTAGTTTAGGTGACGCATCTCTCTCTTCTGAACGTAGCCCCGCCTCCTGGGATGACGCTGTAGACCATGTGACTGCTGCAGCGGTCACATGGGATGAAACGTCATGACAGGAGGCGGGGCTGCGCTAAGAATAGAGGATCGCGTCACCAGGACTACGGCCGGGGTAAGTCTAAACTTTTTTATAAATTTAAAAAAGTGCCTTTTTTTTTTTTTCTCATGTGTGATTTTTGCGGCAGAACCGCAGCATTTCCGCAACAGAGGAGCAGCGATTCTGCAGAATACATTGACATGCTGCGGCTTAAAAAGCCAAAAAGCCGCAGCATGTAAAAAAAATTTTCAGCGTGCGGATGAGATTTGTTTAAATCTCATCCCCTCTGCTGCGACTGTAATACACTGCGGATTTTCCACAATAAAATGTGTTGCATAAAATCCGCAGTGCCGGATTCACACAAGCGTGTGCTTTTTGCGCGCGCAAAAACGTGGCGTTTTGCGCTTGCAAAAGGTCCATAACATCTCCGTGTGTCAGCAGCGTATGATGCGCGGCTGTGTGATTTTCGCGCAGCCGCCATCATTATGACACTCTGTTTGTAGCACGTGGTGCTTTTCTGTTTTCATTCATAGTTCATACTGCTGCGGAAGTGCTGGGCGGGATTTTCACGCACCCATTGAATTCAATGGGTGCGTGATGCGCGAACAATGCACAAATATCGGACATGTCGTGAGTTTTACGCAGCGGACACACGGACTCACGCTGCATGAAAATCACTGACAGTCTGCACGGCCCCATAGAGTAACATAGGACCGCGCGAGGCGCGTGAAAATCACGCGCGTTGCACGGATGTATTACACGTTCGTCTGAATAAGCCCTAACAATAAGGCCCAGTTCACAGAGTTTTTGGGCCTTGATATTGACTCGGACGCTGCGTCAGAATCAGCACCAAACAACTTCCAAAACCGCCTCCCATTGATTTAATCTGAAATCAATGGGAGCCAGTCGCGGAAAAAAGAAAAAGCAGCACGTCCTTTCTTGCCGCGGTTCCGCCTCTGACCTGCCATCGAAATCAATGGGAGGCAGAAAATGCATTTTTCGCTGCGTTTTCTGTCTGCTGTCCTCAATCGCCGCAGGCAAAAAACGCGGCAAGATAGTGTGGGCAGGTCAAAATCTGCCTCAAAATTCGGTGCGCGGTTCCAGGCGGTCGCCGGAGCGCATGCGCGGGAGTTTGCGGGTGCGCGCGATCGGTCGCACGGGCGGCGGTGTTTGACGGCCCCCATGCTACCCAGGGCCGCCATCAGGGGGGGTATTAGGGGTACTGATGTGAGAGGCCTGGCCAAACCTAATTGAAAGGGGGGCCCGCAGCTCATGACATTCTTTTGGTGAAAAAAACGGGCCCCATTGCAGGGGCCTGTTTTTTTTCTACCAAAGGCAAGTCGCGGCAGTTTGCCGGGCCCCCCTTTCAATTAGGTTTGGCCGGGCCTCTCACATCAGTACCCCTAATACCCCCCCTGATGGCGGCCCTGGGTACCATGATATAGTGCTGGACGGAGTACCGTTAACAGGCGGTGCCACGGTAGGGGGGCCCAGAAAATTTAGCTGTAGGGGGCCCTGAAATTCCTGATGGCGGCCCTGTCTATGTTTATTACCTATTTTTGCTTGAACATGTGCTTGTTACTGTCCTGGAATTAATACTGTCTCATTTAAAGGAAGACATTTAGCATACTATTGATTCACCAGAGATTAGGCACATCAAGGGATCACCAGAACCTGAACATAGCGTAGGCCACGGCATCATCAGATTTTTACATCTAGCACTGTGCCAACAACTTTCGGGGTCATTTTCGTGTGTAGCATTCTATGCGAGACTAAATGTCAAAAACATTATTTATTAATTAATCCTCAAATACAATATGAATAGTAATAGATTTTTAAATGTTAAGTATATGTACTTATTTTTGGAGGAGCAAAGGGCAATTTGATAGGTTTGCCTTGCCACAAAAATGTTAGAAACCAGCTTCACAATACTGGATGCCAGCTTAACTATATGCACATCTTTATCTAGTTTATTCTCGAAATAGTTGCCTGTGTGCATTACTTCTCAGCTTATCCTGGTATAAATAAGTGTCCGCTCTACAGGTTGGTATTTTGTGACTCTGTAAATCCTGCATTTGCTGTCTGCTCCAATGACATGTATAATGTAGATCTTAAGAACAATTTATTTTTTGTAGCATAATGCAATATCCACCCTTATCTTAACCTATCGCTTAGAAAATAATACAACCTAAGACAGATGGAGACTGGTGAGTGTAACGCTGCTTTGAGTCATGAGAGATTTACAATTCAGATTATCTGAAACTATGAAACTATTAAATAATGCAGATAAACAAATCTCTGAGATACTGTAGATGTTTTATTTAATTTTGAGAATAGACCAAATAATGCTTGTGAACGGCATGCATTTTATTATAGCCATTCACTGACATCCTGACAGTTCATTAACAGTTCTGGGAACAAACAAACTAAACCATGACGTAAAACTATGCAGAAAGCAAGAAGCAAGAGGTTTTTTTTCTTAATCATCTGCTAAGTGAAATAAATAGCTGTGTACATAAAATTATGCTCTTAGGGCATATGCACACTGGTGGATTAGCTGCGTATTTTACACCACGGATTTCATTCTGCTGAGAAAACGTTCATAAATTGATCTGTGGTGCGTTTTTTTAATCCACAGAATGTCAATTTATGCTGTGGAATCCTTGTACTTTTGTTGCGTTATTTGTCAATTTATGCTGTGGAATCCTTGTACTTTTGTTGCGTTATTTTCTATTGAGTTTACTGGGAGGTAATAGCCACAACAAATAGCAAATGTTGCGATTTTTGTTGAGGAAAAGCTGCGATTCCTCCGCAAAAATAGCAAATCTAAAAAAAAAAGAAATCCTTTTTCTTGTTTAAATTAAATTAAAAAGTCTATACTTACACACCTGGCGTTGTCATACCGACGGCTTCTTGTGCCCATGGCGGTTCTCCATGCAGCCCGGCCCCCTGGGATGACATCTCATCCCATGTGACTGCTGCCGCTAATCACAGGCTGTAGGGGGAACATGGGCTGCAGCCGGGCTGTGCAGAGACCAGAGGTATGTGTCACTATGGCTACGCCAGTAACGTTAAAGAGACTCTGTCACCACATTATAAGTGCCCTATCTCCTATATAAGGAGATCGGCGCTGTAATGTAGGTGACAGTAATGCTTTTTATTTAAAAAAACGATCTATTTTCACAACGTTAGGAGCGATTTTGGTTTATGCTAATGAGCTTTCTTAATGCCCAAGTGGGCGTACTTTTACTTTCGACCAAGTGGGCGTTGTACAGAGGAGTGCATGACGCTGACCAATCGGCATCATGCACTCCTCTCCATTCATTTACACTGCATTAGCGATATAGTTATATAACTATGTGCAGCTACATACACAAGCCCTAACATTACTACAGTGTCCTGACAATGAATACACATGACCATCCAGCCTGGACGTCATGTGTACTCAGAATCCTGACACTTCTGAATCTTTTCTGTGAGATTCTAGCAACGGATACGAAATCTCGCGAGATCACGGAGCTAAACGAGATTTGGTTTCACTTGCCGGATCTCACAAAAAAAGATTCAGAAGTGTCAGGATTCTGAGTACACATGACGTCCAGGCTGGATGCTCATGTGTATTCATTAGCAGGACACTGCAGTAATGTTAGGGCTTGTGTATGAGGCTGCACATAGCGATATATCTATATCGCTAGTGCAGTGTAAATGAATGGAGAGGAGTGCATGATGCTGATTGGTCAGCGTCATGCACTCCTCTGTACAACGCCCACTTGGTCGAAAGTAAAAGTACACCCACTTGGGCATTAAGAAAGCTCATTAGCATAAACTAAAATCGCTCCTAACGTTGTGAAAAAAAGATCGTTTTTTAAAATAAAAAGCATTACTGTGACCTACATTACAGCGCCCATCTCCTTATGTAGGAGATAGGGCATTTATAATGTGGTGACAGAGTCTCTTTAAGTATTCACTTTTTGTTTCTGCTCTTCTTTCTGCAGAGGCGATTCTGGCTGAAAATCTGCACCACAATTTGGTGTGGCCCTTTGGCCGGAATTTCCTACGGGTTCTAGGTCGAATATGCTGTGTACTTTTATGCTTCTTTTTCGTTTCTGAATTGTCCGTTTGCATCCATATTTGTCTTGTTTTTTTGTTAAAGGATTAACTATTAAAAACATGATTAAGAAAAGCGGAAATGTGAATAATTCCATTTAAATGTATTTAATGAAAAGAAATAGAATTATTGCAGATCTATAATATGCAAATGTGAATTAGCCCTAAACCGGCACTTATTGCATTCACGGGTTGACCTAGCCTTTCTGCTGTTTAAGTCAAAAAGTGTAATGGCATCCCCCATTAAGATGTTTAATAAAAATATAAATACATTTAAACATATATAAATATGTATAGTATGTAAAGGTCTTGCAAAGATGCAAAAAACAGCAATTCCTTAAAATGGAATTCTCATCTCAGGCATTTATGGCATATCCACACCACCCAAGCTGAGCTGTGGTAACTTTGCTGTGGGGCACTGTGCAGTACTATTTAAGTTGAAAATTGCGTAAAAAAAAGCGTACAGCGTGCCCTATGCTAAGAATCACAAGATGGTATTTACCCTAGAAGCATTGTTTGAGTTCTTATTGGGGGAATATAGTGAGATATACAACATTCACTACAGAAAACTACTGACCATTCTATATTGCGCACTGAAATGCACACAATTGTGTGCATGAGGCTTCATGCTGTGTTCAGATCTATCCGCTGTCCCCTGTGGTTAGATATAGAACCTATATTATCCCTCCATATATTAAGGAAGCGGCATTCCAAGAGACAACAGCATGTATTACCAAAAAGAGAATAGGAATGACCATTAAACACTGTATATTCAAAAAATACAAAAATATGTTTATTAGATATTATGCAGCAGTACATACGGAAACAAACAACCTCCTGTGACCAGATGATACAAGAGAGGCTTAAAGATACAGAAAACAGACAGGGATTCTATCTATATGGTACATATGTAAGGAAAAAGTAATATAAGACAATACCAGTTATAACATGTCCGAAATGACACATAGAAAAATCTGTGATTATTCCTAAATATAACACAAAAAATCCTAAGCCCAAAAGGTAGTGCTATCCAAAAAGAACCATATAAAACATATATTGGTAATAAAGACTGTATTCAGGAAAACAGCAGCACAGTCACAAAAATTCTTCAGTGGGAAAGGACAACTCCCCAAACATGGGTGGTGCACACAGCAAAGAATCCCAGGTCCAAGGGAGACAATAAATATTCAATCGAAGAAAGGAACTGCAGCACTCAAGATAATCCAAAGAAGTGTATTTGATTTATTCACCAAGCATAAAAACACTTGCAACGTTTCAACCCATGAATGGGTCTTTATCAAGCTTATCAAGCAAGTCTTTACCAAGCTTATCTATGGGTTGAAACGTTGCAAGTGTTTTTATGCTTGTGAATAAATCAAATACAATTCTTTGGATTATTTTGAGTGCTGCAGTTCCTTTCTTCGATTGGTAATAAAGACTGTCACTCTGCCTCCCAACAGTATAAAGGACAGATGTGTACACAGTTATAGATAACCCTAGCTGCAATGCTAGGATGACTAGTCACCCTCAAATATAAATGGAAATATATAAGGCCTATATAAAAAGCCTATTCCCAATATATGTGTGTGGGAAAAATCACACCACAATAATAACCATGGAGCTAAAGGAAAAGAATGACATTACCTCTGGACATATTAATAGAGCCTGTCAAAAAAAACCTTAAAGGAAGGGTGTCGCGGAAAAATTTATTTTAGATCAATTTGCTTTTAGTGTTTTTTCTAACTTTTTCTTCACTATGGGCTGCTCCCACACAGTCCAAATGGAAGGTCTTTGGCCGAGCGACATCCAGCGCCATTTTCTTGTGGACCGGAAGCCGCGGCCGGACAGTAAGATGACTACTTCCGGTCGCGGCTTCCGGACATGTGTTCTGAAGCAAGCACTAGGAGCGGAGGGAGCAGACGGAGCGGACGGACCAGAGGGAGCGGCGGCGGCAGGAGCAGGTAAGTTATGTCTGTGTATGTTCGTGTTTTAGTGTGTGATTACCACTGTATGTAAGCCTACTACACTGTGTATTCGCTCAAAAAATGGCGGCACACAGTGTAGGAGGTTTGAACATTCAATCCCCTCCTTTCTCCTGGCACTAGCCAGGATAAGGGAGGGGGGATTCTGTGAGCTCACTAGAGCGTGTGTGATATCTGCAACGTCTGAATTACCTGTCAAATATGTAAATGTTGGTGCAGATTCATTGCGTAATTGCCCCAAATCTGCACCAACATTGGCAGGGGAAAATTCCGCCACGTCTGAACGTACCCTAATACGCGTTTAACTGTCCCGAAGCTACGTCAGGAGGTAACACACTTTAAAATGAGTGGGCATATATAGTAATAGGAAGGACTAACACACCTGAATGCCAAGCAAAGTGCGCTGCGTCACGGCGGGTGCATCTGACGTCCCTGTGGTTAGATGCCTAATGTGCCAGATATCTAAGGTCAGGGCTCCATGGTGATTTTATACACACCCATCTTCAAACTTTTGAGGTAGTGTGAAACTATTGGAGGTGCGTGAAACTACATGTACACATGTAATTTCATGCACCCCCCCCAATGGGTTAAGGGGGCTTACCAGTCCTTAAAAATTGATGGCGTATCCTCAAGATAGGCCATCAATAGCTGATTGCTAGGGGTCCAACTGCCGGGACCCCCGCCGATCAGCTGTTTTGAAGAGGCGGCAGCCCTCATATAAGCGCTGCTTCCCCTTCATTCCGGTCACTGCTCGTATTGTGAATTACCGGCAGTGGTGTAACTACCGCGGTAGCAGCCATAGCGGTTGCTACAGTGCCCGCGGCTTGAGGGGGCCCGTGCCGCTAGCCGACACGCACCCCCATATGTCTGGTGGCGCTGCTAGCAGCCGTTATGGCTGCTACAGCTGTAGTGACGCTACTATGGGGCACGCGCCGCCGAGCCTCTAACATTTATGGGCTGGGCGACATGAAGTCCTCATGCCTGGGGGCGTCGCTAGCACCGGAGGGGGTCCCGGTGCTAGCGACAACCACCCCCTCTTGCAGTAATTGTACCTGTGTCTATAGCACGCAGGTACAAATACATGCATTAGCACTGAATGGCCGGCATGTTCTGTGCCCAACCATTCAGCGCCTTACAATGACACTGATTGGCAGAGAAAATTGACTTGCCCCGCCAATCAGCGCCTTTCAACGATGCTAGCATCACAATGACGTGCTTAAATGGCGCTGATTGACGGGGCAAGTCATTCTGCCCTGCCCATCAGTGCCTTTGAACGACGCATCTTTCAGCTCCAGCAGACCTGCTCAGAAGAGAGCAGGTCTGCATTGCCACCGGACGGCGCGGGAACGGGATCATATGAGTATGTAAAGTTTTTTGTTTTTTTCAAATAAAACTGTGAGTGGCATTATCTACAGGGGGGTCTATATGTGGGGATGTGGGCCACTGTATACAGGGGGGTCTATATGTGTGGATGTGGGGCACTATATGCAGGAGGGTCTATATGTGGGGATGTGGGCCACTATATCTGTGGGTGTCTATATGTGGGGATGTGGGGCACTATCTACAGGGGGTGTCTATGTGGGGATGTGGGCCACTATATACAGGGGGTCTATATGTGGGGATGTGGGCCACTATATACACGGGGGGTCTATATGTGGGGCACTATCTACAGGGAAGTCTATATGTGGGGATGTGGGCCACTGTATACAGGGGGGTCTATATGTGTGGATGTGGGGCACTATATGCAGGAGGGTCTATATGTGGGGATGTGGGCCACTATATACAGGGGTGTCTATATGTGGGGATGTGGGGCACTATCTACAGGGGGTGTCTATGTGGGGATGTGGGCAACTATATACAGGGGGTCTATATGTGGGGATGTGGGCCACTATATACAGGGGGGGTCTATATGTGGGGCACTATCTACAGGGAAGTCTATATGTGGGGCACTATATACAGGGGGGTCTATATGTGGGGCACTATATACAGGGGTGGGCTATATGTAGAGCACTATTTATAGGGGAGCTATTTGTAAGGCACTATCTATAGGGATGGGCTATATGTGGGCCACTATATATAGGGGTGGGTTACCTGTGGGGCACTATCTACAGGGGGGGCTATATTTAGGGCACTGTCTACAGGGGTGGGCTATATGTGGGACACTATATACAGGGGGAGCTATATGTGAGGTACTATCTACAGAGTTAGGCTATTTGTGGATAACTATCTAATGGGGGAGCTATTTGTAGGGCATTATCTACAGGTGTGGGCTATATGTGGGACACTATATACAGGAGTGGGTTACCTGTGGGGTACTATCTACAGGGGTGCTATATGTAGGGCACTGACTACAGGGGTGGGCTATATGTGAGGCACTATCTACAGAGGTGGGCTATATGTGGAGCACTATCTATAGGGGAAGCTATATGTAGGGCAGCACGGTGGCTCAGTGGTTAGCACTATTGCCTTACTGCTCTGCAGTCCATAATGTGGGAACTACCTACAGAGGGCTGTATGTGGGGCACTATCTACAGGGCCTTCTATGTAGCGCACTATCAAATTGTATGCTGCAACCGATAGAGTAGGGACCCACTTTTAAGAGGTCGCCATGAAGTGGCAAGTGGGCTTGCATACAATTTGATCAAAATGTTACAAAGAACCTCTCGTTCATGTTTAATAATTTTGCCTAGCCGCAATTGATCATAGTATATAGTGGATGTGCGGTCCATGTCTAGTCTCCATTATTGATATGATATAGAGTCTATCCCCCTAATTTTTTTTTGTTTTACTTGGTACCAGCACTCCACACTTTTGGCCCAGCTGATTTTAATTTAGGAATGACCTCATAAGTGTTTCTGCTCCTGCTTGTACTCTCCATTGTCCACTGGGGGCGCATGGTAAGGTGAGCTTATTCCATCTGTTCACATGTTGTGCTACTGTGTGGTGGTGTCTATTGCTGTGGTGCTGCACTTGTGGGGGGACGTGGCCCAGAGCCAAGGAGGCTTGGCTTGGCCTGATGGCATGGGTGCTTTTGGGCCTCTGGGCTGCTCCCTCTGCAGGAGCGGTGCTGCAGTGGCGGTGACCGCCACGCGGTGCTGCAACCGATAGAGTAGGGACCCACTTTTAAGAGAATATATTTATAATAACAAAATTGCAGGGCAGATGGAATTTTTTCAATTCATTGTATATTTCATGGGAACGTGTCTGGTAGTTTTAACCCCTTGAACTGCCACCATGCGGTAATACATGACCTGACAATATTTCCAAACGTATGTTTTTTTCAGATGCAGCAAAATCGTTAAAATCCACTTTTAAAGCGGCGCACACAATATGCTAATTACTCATTAAAGGGTCATGGGGTGGTGCCGCTATCCTGAATAGTTACATAGTCCTGCCTCCAAACCCAACTTTCCATGTTTGATTGACATCCCCCTGGCTGATACAACTTTCTCGGATGAGCCATTGCCTTGTGGCACTATAAACAAGGCTGGGCTGTGTGGCACTATACACAAGGGGGAGCTGTGTGGCACTATACACATGGGGGAGCAGTGTGGCACTATACACATGGGGAGCTGTGTGGTACTATATATACAAGGGGCTGTGTGGAACTACTAAGGGGGAGAGCTGTGTGGCACTATCTGCTAGGGGGCTGGCTGGCAGTACTTACAAGGGGGAGGGCTGTGGCTCGATCTACAGGGGGCTGTGTGTGGCGCAATCTAGTACTATAGTGCTAGTACTCTATAGTGCTCTATACAGGGGGCTTTATGGCGATATCTACAGGGGTGATGTATGGCACTATCTACAAGGGGGAGGTGGGGGGTGCTATCTACAAGTGGGGTGTGACTGTGTATAGGTGGGGCTCTAGAGCACGGTCTACAGGGGGCAGTATGTCACATTCTACAGGGGGTAATTTCTATAAGGGGGGCTGCTTGTGGCACCTGGGGGGCCCAGTTAAGAGTTTCCTATGGGGCCCAGTCTTTCCTAGTTATGCCCCTGTTTGCCGGAACAGCAGTAGCACCGATTCACAGTATTACAACCTACTCCCATTGAAGTGAATGGGAGAAGCTGTAATACTGCGAACCACCGCTACTGCTGTGTCAGCGATTCACAGTATGAGCAGTGACCGGAATGAAGGAGTAGCAGCGCTCGTACAAGCACTGCGGCCCCTTCAAGACAGCTGATCGATGGGGGTCCCAGCAGTCGGACCCTGGGCGATCAGCTATTGATGGCCTATCCTGAGGATTGGCGGCAGCAGTATGTGCTTGTAAACAACCACCTGACGTGCCACGGGAGCATCAAGGGGCAAGGATAGGTAAGTATTGCTTTTTTGTTTTATGTATTTCATTTCCAGCCCCTACTAAATGTTCAAAATGCTGGATAACCACTTTAAGCAGTGATTAACCACTTATAATCTGTAAGCAATAGATACACCTCTCATAAAAGTGTGCCCAGAGTGCCCAAATAACAGTGGACGGTGGTCTGGGCTTTTCCTTACCTTCTGTTGGTAGCTTTCTTTTGCTTTCCAGTTGTTGAATCTGTCAATTTTGTAGATGCTGTTACAAATCAGCTCCCACTCTACAGCTGATGATGCATATGAATTTTAATTTTTCATGTAAATATGTCTAATTTGCCCATAATTAGTGTGTATCTGTGAATAGAACAATCTAAGTACATTGTAAAAAGGGAAACAATAAAATACTCTCTCCCTCTAGTAAATCTTAGCGTATCACAGTCACATACAACATATTTCACATTACATTTCAAAATAATAAACAATCAAGCTATAATTACAAAAATAAATGAAACTTGATTCCCATGCTTGCTACTTTTAAAACAATTCTATCGCTGTTGTAATCTTAAACTTAGCGGGAATAACAGAATAACGGGAAAAACTGAATCTCCAGATCTGTCGCATAACAGTTACTAACGGCGCCCAACAGAACCCATTTATTTGGTAATAGGTTTTGTCGGGTTTCAGTCATGGTTTCTGTCGTTTTGCCAGATAAAATAGAGCTGCATGCTGCACTATTTTCACAATCAAAAATAGTAGAATCTGCAAAGGAAGCTTCTTACGTAGCCTCCGCCTCAGATGTGAACAGGGCAGTAGCATAGCATAGTCCTCAGGACGCAGATACAGTTGAATTCAATGCTGGAGCACGGAGCCGACGGCTCCTTGCTCCAGCATTTACTGTGTAATGCCAGCTCCAGCTTTGAGCGACTAGACGCAGACACGCGCAATGTAGTGACATCATTGCGCCTTCCTGCGCAGAGCCACACGCTGCACAGAGCGGAGGTGCAGATAGGTATCCTCCACTCGTCGAGGGAACGGGGATAGATAAATATATATATATATATTTTAGGCACTATACTGTGTGGAGCTTTGGAGGCATTATACTATATGAGGGCAGTTATGGGGCATTATACTATATGGGTAAGCTATGGGGCATTATACTGTATGAGGTTGGTTATGGGGCATTATACTGTATGAGGGCAGCTATAAGGGCATTATACTATGTGGGGGCAGCTATGGGGGCATTATACTTTATGGGGACAGCTATGGGGGCATTATACTATATGGGGCAGCTATGAGGCATTATGCTGTATGTGGGCAGCTATGGGGCATTATACTGTATGGGGCAGCAATGGGGGCATTATACTGTAAATGGCAGCAAAGGGGCATTTTGCTGTATGAGGGCAACTCTGGGGGGGGCATTATACTGTGTGGGGGCAGCATACTGTATGTGACCAGCTATGGGTGTTACACTGTATGTGGGCAGCTATGGGGCATTGTATTGTGCGAGACGCACTTTATGTGTATTATACTGTATGAGAGGCACTATATGGGCATTATACTGTGTGGGGACAGCTATAGGGGCATTATACTGTGTGGGGACAGCTATAGGGGCATTATACTGTGTGGGGGCAGCTATGGGCATTATACTGTGTGGGGCCAGCTATAGGGGCATTATACTGTGTGGGGACAGCTATAGCGGCATTATACTGTGTGGAGGGCAGGTATAGAAGCATTATTCTGTGTGGGGAGGCACTATAGGGTCATTATACTCTGTGTGGCAACTATAAGGGCATTATACTGTATGGGGGCCACTAGGGTGTCATTCTACTATGTGGGGGGCACTAAGGGTTCATTATACTATGTGGGGGCAGCTATGGGAGCATTAGTCTGCGTGAGGGCAACAATAGGGATGTTTTCCTGTGTGGGGGCAGCTATAGGGGCATTACACTATGTGGAGCACATTAAGGGGTCATTATACTGTGTGGGGGCCCACTAGGTTGGGGCCCACTCGAAGGTGTTTCACCCCTCCTGTGCTAAACTCTGGAACAAGGCCTTACACTGCTGCAGCCTGTAGGCAAAGACACATATGTAGCTCTGTCCTATCAAGAAGCCTTTTTACACTGAAAATTGAGCAACCGTTTTAGGGGTTTGGTATTCTAACCAAACACAAATTATCTAATCTGAGACAATCTTAGTATTTAAAAAAAAAAAATAATCTTTAGCAATAGAACAAAATACAGGGTGGGCCATTTATATGGATACACCTAAATAAAATGGGAATGGTTGGTGATATTAACTTCCTGTTTGTGGCACATTAGTATATGGAAGGGGGGAAACTTTTCAAGCTGGGTATTGACCATGGCGGCCATTTTGAAGTCGGCCATTTTGTATCCAACTTTAGTTTTTTTCAATGGGAAGAGGGTCATGTGACACATCAAACTTATCGAGAATTTCACAAGAAAAACAATGGTGTGCTTGGTTTTAACGTTACTTTATTCTTTCATGTGTTATTTACAAGTTTCTGACCACTTATAAAATGTGCTCAAAGTGCTGCCCATTCTGTTGGATTGTCAATTCAACCCTCTTCTCCCACTCTTCACACACTGATAGCAACACCGCAGAAGAAATGCAAGCACAGGCTTCCAGTATCCGTAGTTTCAGTTGCTGCACATCTCGTATCTTCACAGCATAGACAATTGCCTTCAGATGACCCCAAAGATAAAAGTCTAAGAGGGTCAGATCAGGAGACCTAGGGGGCCATTCAACTGGCCCACGATGACCAATCCACTTTCCAGGAAACTGTTCATCTAGGAATGCTCGGACCTGACACCCATAATGTCACCCATAACTTGTAAATAACTCATGAACGAATAAAGTAACGTTAAAACCAAGCACACCATTGTTTTTCGTGTGAAATTCTCGATAAGTTTGATGTGTCACATGACCCTCTTCCCATTGAAAAAACTAAAGTTGGATACAAAATGGCCGACTTCAAAATGGCCGCCATGGTCAACACCCAGCTTGAAAAGTTTCCCCCCTCCCATATACTAATGTGCCACAAACAGGAAGTTAATATCACCAACCATTCCCATTTTATTTAGGTGTATCCATATAAATGGCCCACCCTGTATCATTAACATGTACACTCTGCAAGGAAATTAGACACTTCTACTCCCTAAGCTGCCTATAAGCAAAGGACTTCTATGCCTAATGAAACTATTGTTACCTGTGTGGGAGACAGTCAGATCCGTTTCCTGTTCTTGTTTAAAGACACAAATATAAATATTTTCGCAATTATTATGAGTTAGGTGGCACTCTTATTCATGAAAAATAAGAGGACTTTGCAAATATGTCATAATAAAATATCTCTTTCCTCCCTCCAGCGCTCAGTGCGTGTTAATATTGCAGTGGGTCTCAGGTCCATACATGGGCCGCTACCAGCTCTCCCTGTCTGTGCAATGTACGGAATGCAGTCCATCTATTTGGAAAGCCCTCTTAGGCTGGATTCCCTCGAAGCATAAACCCTGCAGCATTTTCGCAACGGAATTCTGAGCAGAAATGCTACAGCATTTATACTAACAGAAAAATGGATGAGATTTGAACAAAACTCATGCACACGCTGCAGAAAAAATCTGCAGCGAAAATTTTCATAAAGTGACATGCAAGCAGTATTTAAATCCACAGCATGTCAATTTATGCTGCGAATTCATTGCTCTTTGTTGCGAGTTTTTTCCATTGAGGTAAAACTAGCAAACAAGGAAAAAACAACCCTTTTTTGTTTAAAATTAATAAAAAAGTTAATACTTAGAGCCCGACCGTTGTCATAGAGACGTGTTTCTCTGTTTGCAGCATGGTCTCCTGGGAAGACGTTTCATTCCATGTGACTGCTGCAGTCAATCACAGGCGTGAGCGGTCACATGGACTGCAGCAACATCCCAATAGGCAGGATGCACTCAGAACAGAGGGAACATGTCTCAGAAGGACGCGTCGCTATGACAACGCACAGGGGTTAGCATGAGTTTGTTTTTTTGTTTTTTTTCAATCTCTGCATTCCGCAGTGGACACTCCACCCGAAAATCTGCACCACAATTTGGTTCGTTTTTTCTTACAAAATTCCCTCCGGGTTCTAAGTCGGACACGCTACATACTTTTAAGCAGCGTATCCGACCCATGGGAAACCAGCCTTATTCTTCAACGATTCATAAAGTGCTTTCAAAGTGTCTTCACAACAAAAGTTCATAAAGTTCATAAATTACATGCAAACTGTTTGTGAATCTCTACTAAGTCGACAGGTAACAAACAATATTTATATATTTACACCTCAAAACAGTCATTTTACCTTGAAATAATTAAATCTCTTGAGATATTAACTCAAACAAAGAAGTTTAATTTATTTAAAATCAATGTCGTATTGCTTAGGGCCAGTTCACACTGAGTTTTTTTACAAGTTTTTGGACGTCGCAACCGCGTCGTAAACCGAGACCAAAAAACTGCCAAAAATGCCTCCCATTGATTTTAATGGGAGGCGGAGGAGTTTTTTGTCCAGTGAGCGGAAAAAACGTCTCGTGGGAAAAAGAAGCGACATGCCCTATCTTCGGGCGTTTGCGTCTCTGAACTCCCACTGACATCAATGGGAGGCAGAGAAAGCGGATTTCGCAGTGTTTTTTGCCTGCGGCGCTCAACGGCCGCGGGCTAAAATAGCCACGAAAAACGCAGCAAACGGCATGCAGGTAGATAAAAATCTGCCTCAAAATTCCAAATGGAATTTTGAGGCAGAATTTTCTGCCTGCAAAAAACTCTGTGTGAACATACCTTAAAGCGGTATTCGGTTTTCATGGAATAAATGTTAGTTTATGTATCAGGAAAAGTTCTAACATTTTTAAATATTCTTTTTTGTATTAATTTCTCACGATTTCCAAGATCTCTGCTTGCAGTTTTTCAGTGGGAACATTCATTGTTTACTTCCAGTGGATACAATTCTGTCCATGGTCCTCTGATGGACACACAGGTGCTGGAATCGTTAGAAGACAAAGCTTTGATACACATGCTGTAACTGTTAGGCTGGATTCACACGAGCATGTTCGGTCTGTAAAGGACGGAACGCATTTCGGCCGCAAGTCCCAGACCGAGCACACTGCAGGGAGCTGGGCTCCTAACATCATAGTTATGTACGACGCTAGGAGTCCCTGCCTCGCTGCGGGACAACTGACCCGTACTGTAATCATGTTTTCAGTACGGGACAGTAGTTCCACGGAGAGGCAGGGACTCCTAGCGTCGTACATAACTATGATGCTAGGAGCCCGGCTCCCTGCAGTGTGTTCGGTCCAGGACTTGCAGCCGAAATACGTTCCGTCCTTTACGGACCGGACATGCTCGTGTGAATATAGCCTAACGATCCCAGCACCTGTGTGATCATGGACAGATCTTAACTCAGCAATAAGGCAACTTTGAGATTTTATCTACTATTAGCAGAACAACCACAACTAGGGAAAATATTTTTTGTCTTTTGTAGTTAAAGGTGTAAATTTCTATTTAACATATAATCTCTAGAAGTAAATCCTTCATTCAGCTGCCCGGAGAAAACTAATAGCCAAAATTATAGTGACTTTGAATTTGCCTTCCTGGTGGTGCCTACCATCACGAACATATAGGTGTGAAAAAAGCCAGTGATTGGTCCTCTTTTTTTCCTCATATTAGCAGGACGGTAAGAAGCCATCAAAGATACTGTCTATATTTGTGCTAACATCCCCCAATCCAAGTGAACCAAAAGGCACCAATGGCATATATATCAGTGTGCATTGTATCAAACAGTATAATTGTAATGTCGGGATAGGGAGACAGACAGGTGAGCCCTAATCTACCCGCCACTCAGTCCCTGCCTACTTGCACGGCCCGTCCTAGGCGACGGCGAACAACTGGGCGACGGTCCCTACACTCAATAAGTGCACGACAAACAAACAGACGAGGGTTCACAGAAGCTAAGGGAAATGGGGCAGTTGCCCACGGCAACACCGTGAGCAACAGGAGTAGTGAACGAGCCGAGTCAAACCAGGAGTGTATGAGGTACCAGACGCAGAGCAGGAGAGTAGTCAGTAAAGCCAGGGTCAAATTGAAGCAGAGTTCAATAGTACAAGCAGGAACAGCAGAGCCAGGAAACCAGACAGAATCACAGGCAAAGGAAAAGCAGGAAACGAAGGCATAAATAGACCGAGGGCGGGAGCTAGCTCCGTCTGGCCAGGCTGTGATAGGTTCTCCCACTCCTCAGCCTGGCAGCCTGAGTGGTAGCAGATCGAGTCACTCTATCAAACCTAGGAGCAGATGCAGACTGATTAATCATGGGTGTCGACACAGAAGCTGTGTCTGGTAAATCCTTTACAGTACCCCCCCTTTTATGTGGGGCCACTGGACCCTTCCTAGGTGGACCTGGCTTATTGGGGAACCGAAGATGGAACCTCCTGAGTAATACCCCAGCGTAAACATCCCGGGTGGGTACCCAAGTCCTCTCCTCAGGCCCGTATCTACTCCAATGGACCAGCTACTGGAGGGAGCCTTGGACTATCCTGCTATCCACAATCTTGGCCACCTCGAATTCTACCTTTTCAGGGGTGAGAACAGGGACCGGAGGTTTACTCGAGGTAGCCAAGGACGGGGAGCAGCGTTTGAGGAGGGAGGCATGAAACAAGTTGTGTATTTGAAAAGACGGGGGTAACTCCAGCCGGAAGGAGACAGGGTTAAGGACCTCAATGACCTTGTACGGCCCTATATACCGGGGAGCAAATTTTTTGTACGGAACTTTAAGACGCAAATTTTTTGAAGATAGCCACACCAGATCCCACGACCACAAACAAGGGGTTAGCAGAACATCTTCTATCTGCCTGAGTCTTTTGTATGCTCTGGGACGCCTCTAGGTTCTTCTGAACCTGGGCCCAGACTGTGCACAGATCCCGATGAACTACAGCTACCTCGGGATTGTTGGAACCACCAGGTGAAATGGAGGAGAACCGTAGATTAAACCCAAAATTACAGAAAAAGGGGGAGACCCCTGACGAGTTACTGACCCGGTTATTAAGGGAAAATTCGGCGAGGGGAATGAAGGAGACCCAATCATATTGACAGTCACAGATAAAACACCTTGAATATTGATCTAGAGGCATGAAACACGTTGTGTAATCGAAAAGATGGGGGCAACTCCAGTCGGAAGGAGACAGGATTGAGGACTTCAATGACCTTGTACGGCCCTATAAACCGGGGAGCAAATTTCTTGGACGGGACTTTAAGGTGCAAGTTCTTTGACGATAGCCACACCAGATCCCCGACCATAAACAAGGGGTTAGCAGAACGTCTTCTATCTGCCTGAGTTTTTTGTACGCTCTGGGACGCATCTAGGTTTTCTGAACCTGGGCCCAGACTGTGCACAGTTCCCGATGAACGACCTCTACCTCTGGATTGTTGGAACTACCAGGTGAAACGGAGGAGAACCGTGGATTAAACCCAAAATTATAGAAAAAGGGGGAGACCCCTGACGAGTTACTGACCCGGTTATTAAGGGAAAATTCAGCGAGGGGAATGAATGAGACCCAATCATATTGACAGTCAGAGATAAAACACCTTAAATATTGTTCTAGAGACTGATTAATCCTCTCAGTTTGACCATTAGTTTTAGGATGGAAGGCCGAGGAGAAGGACAGATCAATCTCCAACTTTTTACAGAAAGCTCTCCAAAACAATGAAACAAATTGTACCCCTCTGTCAGAAACAATATTGACAGGAACCCCATGGAGACGCAGGATGTGTTTGACAAACAAGGTAGCTAACATCTTGGCATTGGGTAGTTTCTTGAGGGGCACAAAGTGGCACATCTTACTGAAGCGGTCTACTACAACCCACACGACTGACTTGCCTTAAGATGGAGGCAGATCGGTGATAAAATTCATGGAGATATGGGTCCAAGGTCTCTGGGGAATGGGCACAGAACATAGTAAGCCCGCTGGTCGGGACCTGGGAGTCTTGGACCTAGCACAAATTTCACAAGCGGCGACGTAGGCCTTAACGTCTTTAGGCAACCCAGGCCACCAATAGTTTCTAGCAATGAGGTGCTTGGTACCCAGGATGCCTGGGTGGCCAGATAGTGCAGAGTCATGATTTTCCCTGAGTACCCTTAGCCGGAATTGCAGGGGAACAAACAGCTTGTTCTCAGGAAGGTTCCCGGGAGCTGAACCTTGATCAGCCGCAATTTCGGAGACTAAGTCAGAATCAACAGAGGATATGATTATACCTGGGGGCAAGACATAAGTAGGATCTTCCTCCGAAGGAGGGCTGGCCATGAAGCTACGCGACAGTGCATCAGCTTTAATATTTTTAGACCCAGCCATATAGGTGACCACAAAGTTGAATCTAGTAAAAACAACGCCCATCGAGCTTGTCTCGGGTTTTGCCTCTGGGCAGATTCTAGGAAAACCAGATTCTTGTTGTTGGTAAGGACAGTTACCTGGTGCCTAGCCCCCTCCAAGAAGTGGCGCCACTCTTCAAATGCTTATTTGATGGTCAAGAGTTTGCGGTTGCCCACGTCATACTTACTCTCAGTGGGCGAGAACTTCTTGGAGAAGTAGGCACAGGGACGGAGATGGGTGAGGGACCAGACAGCACCCACTCCCACCTCGGAGGCATCAACCTCCACGATGAATGGCTCCATTTGGTTAGGCTGAATGAGCTCTGGGGCAGAGATAAAGCACTTCTTAAGGATCTCAAAAGCCTGGACCGCCTCCGGAGGCCAGTGGAGGAGATCAGCACCCTTGCGAGTAAGATCCATAAAAGGCTTAGCGATAACCGAGAAGTTAGCAATATATCTCCAGTAATAATTAGCAAACCCCAGGAAGCACTGTAACGCCTTCAGGGAGGCAGGTTGGACCCATTCAGCCACAGCCTGAACCTTGGCAGGGTCCATGCGGAATTCATTAGGAGTGAGGATTTGACCCAAAAATTGTATCTCCTGCACCCCAAACACACATATTTCGGATTTAGCAAAGAGTTTGTTTTCCCAAAGGGCCTGGAGCACCTTCCTGACATGCTCAATGTGGGAGGACCAATCATTGGAAAACACAAGTATGTCATCAAGATACACTACAAGAAATACCCCCAGGTAGTCTCTTAAAATCTCATTAATGAAATTCTAGAAGACCGCGGGAGCATTACACAACCCAAAGGGCATGATGAGGTATTCGAAATGACCTTCGGACGTGTTAAACGCAGTCTTCCACTCATCCCCTTCTCTGATTCGGATAAGGTTATAAGACCCCCGAAGATCAAACTTGGAGAACCATTGGGCCCCCTGAACCTGATTGAAGTGATCAGGAATCAAAGGAAGGGGATACTGGTTCCTTACAGTGACCTTATTCAAGTTTCGGTAATCGATGCACGGCCTAAGACCACCATCCTTCTTCCCTACGAAGAAGAAGCCAGCACCTACCGGAGAAGTAGAGGGGCGAATGTAACCCTTGGCCAGGCTTTCCTCGATATATTCTCTCATGACCTCATGTTCGGGACAAGAGAGATTAAAAATCCTACCCTTAGGGACCTTAGCTCCTGGTACCAAATCGATTGCGCAATCGTATTCTCTATGAGGAGGTAATACTTCGGAGGCCTTTTTCGAAAAAAACATCAGCGAAGTCCTGAATAAACTTAGGTAGAGTGTTCACCTCCTCAGGGAGAGAAATAAAATTAACAGAAAAACAGGATGTCATGCATTCATTACCCCATTTGGTAAGATCCCCAGTATTCCAGTTAAACGTGGGATCTGCAACCAGGGAAGGCCTAAAACCAAATCGAACGATAATCCCTACATCACCAGTACAGAGTACTGCTCAAAATGAATGGAGCCAACAATGAGTTCAAAAACAGGGGTATGCTGTGTAAAATAACCATTAGCAAATGGAGTGGAGTCGATACCCACTATCAGGACAGGTTTAGGTAAATCAATCAATGGCATAGATAGAGACATAGCAAATTCCACAGACATAATATTAGCAGAAGACCCTGAATCCACGAAGGCACTGCCGGTGGCAGACCTACCCTCAAAGGAGACCTGAAAGGGAAGCAAGATCTTATTGTGTTTCATATTTACGGGAAATACCGTTGCGCCCAAGCGACCTCCCCGATGGTCACTTAGGCGCGGAAGTTTCCCGGCTGGAGTATTCTTACGCCTAGGACAGTCGTTCACTTGATACTTGTCATCCCCACAGTAGAAGCAGAGACCATTCTTCCTGCGGAGCTCTCTACGTTGTTGGGGAGACACGGAGGCCCTGAGTTGCATTGGTTCATCCGAGTTTTTCGTGCAAGAACGAAGCAACGGTACCTCCGGAGCCATCATAGGGGAGCCAGAGGAGAAGGCACAAAAATGTTCAAGTTGTCGTTCCCTGAGACGTCGGTCCAGACGTACCGCTAGAGTCATAACCTGATCTAGAGAGTCAGAAGAGGGATAGCTAACTAACTGGTCTTTCAGGGCGTTCGACAGAACCAATCTAAACTGGCACCTCATGGTAGGGTAATTCCACCGAGAAGCTATACACCACTTCCTAAAGTCAGAACAGTACTCCTCAACGGGTCTCTTACCCTGACGTATGGTCACCAGCTGACTCTCGGCAAAGGCAGTCTTGTCAGTCTCGTTATAGTTGAGCCCGAGAGCAGAAAAAAAAGGTCAACAGAGGAAAGTTCAGGGGTGTCAGGAGCCAAGGAGAAGCCGGGACATAATTATAACCACTCGCTGGCTCTCAGAACCTGAGGAGTGGGGCCTTAGACGGAAATAGAGCCTACAACTCTCCTGAAAGGAGAAAAAAGTCTTCCTGTCCCCTGAGAACCGGTCAGGAAACTTGAGGTGGGGTTCAAGAGGTGAGGTGGGGGGCACTACCAGGGTAGCATCACTCTGGTTGCACCTCTGAGCCAGGGCTTGGACCTGTACGGAGAGACCCTGCATTTGCTGAGCCAGAGGCTCAAGGGGGTCCATAGTAGTGTAGGAACCAGGGTAGAAATGGTATATGGGCCTGTGATTATGTAATGTTGGGGTAGGGAGACAGACAGGTGAGCCCTAAACTACCCGCCACTCAGTCCCTGCCTACTTGAACGGCCCGTCCTAGGCGACGGCGTACAACTGGGCGACGGTCCCTACGCTCAATAAGTGCACGACAGGCAAACAGACGAGGGTACACAGAAGCTAAGGGAGATGGGGCAGTTGCCCACGGCAACACCGTGAGCAACAAGAGTAGTGAATGAGCCGAGTCAAACTAGGAGTGTACGAGGTACCAAACGCAGAGCAGGAGAGTAGTCAGTAAAGCCAGGGTCAAATTGAAGCAGAGTTTAATAGTACAAGCAGGAACAGCAGAGCCAGGAAACCAGACAGAATCACAGGCAAAGGAAAAGCAGGAAACGAAGGCATAAATAGACCGAGGGCGGGAGCTAGCTCCGTCTGGCCAGGCTGTGATAGGTTCTCCCACTCCTCAGCCTGGCAGCCTGAGTGGTAGCAGATCGAGGCACTCTATCAGACCTAGGAGCAGATGCAGACTGATTAATCACGGGCGTCGACACCGAAGCTGTGTCTGGTAAATCCTTTACAATATTACTCTCATATTGATCTCATCCCCTTTGCTACCAGGTGGTGAAAACATATGCAGGACACCCTTTTCCAAAGAATCTACAATTAGCCCAAGTTCATGGAGAGGGTATAGAGGGAGAAACAAATACCGGGCCCTTCTGTCTTCGGTGGTAAAATCAGGCAACAACAATACTGAGGGGGGGGGGGCAGTTTGTTCTCTGGTATGGGGCTATCTCTTCTTCATGTTAGTGGATCCTAATTCTCTATTAAATAAACGTGCATGCTTGACTGAGGGAGGTTGGGAGGGAAATCTGTCAACTAAATGCAATTTTTTTGTGTATGGCCAGCTTTAATGTTTTCTTCCTACGTCTTTTTTTACCCCTGCTAGTAATTATTACTATCGGGATGATTATATGATCGTCTCATCTTCTTTTAAATAGTGGTAATCTCATTGAGATGCAAATAGACCACAATAAAACAAAAGCTTGGGCCAATAATGTGTAAGCTATTACAATTCATTTCTTTAGGATTAAATGACCTGATATGTGCAGTCAGATTTCAGAAACACAATTTCATATTAGGGCAACATACATCAGAATCAATCTATTACAAGGTGTAATAAATTAGGTGAATTATTTCCATGTATAAATCCACAGTTTTTTCGTCAAGTTTTACTGTTTTAAAAATGTATTAATTTCACAAAGTGATGAAATCTTCATTAGTCTAAAACATGGTGGATTGCACATTCTATCAATTTCTGCCATCGACACTCGACATTATGCTTACATTAATTATGCTAATTTTCTAATCTGATAATCTGAGGAAGTGTGAACATGTTTGTAAACATGTTCATTCACAAAACTCAACAAAGTTAGTGAATTGGTATAATTGAATATATTGTAGATAGTGAAAACACATCTTGACAGCTATAAAGTATGAGGAAATGGCATTGACTATTCCACTTGTCCTATTATCATCCTATCATCAGTAGGTCGTAATGTACAATGAGATTTCATAATTTCTTTAATTGCTCTAAGTGCCTGTCACCAAATGGCAGCATATTTATCTCTGGAAATGCCCTATAATTATCAGTTCTGTCATATAAAAATCAACTTATAATAATTACAAGTGAGCAGGGTTTTCGCTATGATACCCATTAATTAATTCCATTTACTAGCTAAGAAAAATAAATGATCTTGCTGTCAACCTGTCGAATAATAGTTTTAATTTAGGTAAAGCTAGCTCTAGAAAGGAAAGCCTGAATGGTGAGCCAGCATGTATGGAAGGTAGGAAAATAATAAATAGTAATAGAATAGCAGGAAATCAGAGTATCTAGCTTAAAGGGAATGTGTCGCTAGAATTTTTTTTTTTTTTTTTTTTAGCTAAACAGTTAGTGTATACATGATTACACATTGTTCTAATTTTTTTAATTTTTTCATGAGTCAGGAAATATTATAAATTAGATTCTAATTTATAACATTTCCCTGTGCTGGTCACTAGAGGGAGCAATTCCCAAAATTGCAGCATTGGTATGTGGTAAACGCTCTAGCGTACTCAAACAATCCCCCCTCCTTTATTCTGGCTAGTGCCAGGAGAAAGGAGGGGATTGAATGTTAAATCCTCCTACACTGTGTGTCGCCATTTTTTTGTAGGCTTGCATACAGTGTTAATCACACACAAAAACACGAACATACACAAACATAACTTACCTGCTCCTGCCGCCGCCGCTCCCTCCAGTCCGTCCGCTCGCTTCTGAACACATGTCCGGAAGCCGCGACCGGAAGTAGTCATATTACTGTCCGGCCGCGGCTTCCGGTCCACAAGAAAATGGCGCCGGATGTCGCTCGGCCGAAGACATTCCATTTGGACTGTGTGGGAGCGGTGCATGCACCGTTCCCACACAGACGGCGTACACCATAGTGAATGCGAACGGCTCCCGTTCGCATTCTCTATGGGGATGTATGTGCCGTATTCCATCTCTGTATGTGTCGTTAATCGACACATACAGAGATGAAAAAAAATTGGCAGCCCCCATAGTGAAGAAAAAGTTATAAAAAAAAAAAAAGTCAAACACAAACACACAAATAAATAAAATTTTTTTTAAATAAAACACTAATAGCAAATTGATATAAATTTTTTTTCGCCAAACCCTTCCTTTAAATAAGAATTTTGTGGGTGCCGTGTAATAATAAATTTGCATCACAGCTTGCTTCTGCTATGACTGCTGTTCATGGGAAGGGGGGCGGTAGCTACTGGAAGTGTGGTGATCAGTTGATCACTAGTTGGTCTGCATTTGGACAGAGGTTGTTTTGATGGGACAACCGCTTTAAGGGAGAAGTTGAAGTGCAATGCGAGCCAGGAAGAAAGAATGCCAGACTATATTTTTTGATGACTTTTTGCTACAGGACCAAAGTGGTGATCTTTGTATTCTACTGCGATTAGAGGATGACTAGATACTAATAATTAATTGTTCAATAATTGGCTCTTGCATTAAATTTTTTATATAATATGACCATTTTCTATAGTATTTTTCAATCACAATGTAATGTACATACCTTTTTGTGCTCCATCACCGTCTTTTTGCCCCTCCAGCCACTGACTCCATGGCTGATACGTCAGGCAGTCAATGACAGCAGTAGGTGGCCTATACAGGCCTCTGGCCAGTTATAGCTGTAATACCTCTAATTCGGCTTGTTTGTGGCATTTGATCCTGACCTTGACCTGTTGCGATTTGGCTTCACAGACTACTCTTCAGATTCTCCATTGTAAGACATCCTAAACCTGTTTGAGCACAGTTACTTGACCCTCAGCTCGTCCGACTACTCTCTTTTCCACCCCACAGTACCGCATGCCCGGTTTTTCCTGATATCCATTACCTAACTGTTGGCTGTCTGACAACACTCTGGAAACCCTGTTGCTCCATTTTACTTTTCCCATTGACTTTCCCTATTGTCTAATTCCTGTTTCTATCATTGACCATAGCATCTGTACCTCCATCAATTCCGTCTGGTTTTACTACTGCTAGACGGTTTTCCAGGGAATCAATTACCTGACCATCTAGGTCCTGGTGCCAGCTTAGTGCCTTGAATGTAGACAACAACACTGTGTAGATCCATACAGGGCCGCCATCAGGAATTTCAGGGCCCCCTACAGCTAAATTTTCTGGGCCCCCCTACCGTGGCACCGCCTGTTAACGGTACTCCGTCCAGCACTATATCATGGTACCCAGGGCCGCCATCAGGGGGGTATTATGGGTACTGATGTGAGAGGCCCGGCCAAACCTAATTGAAAGGGGGGCCCGGCAACTGCCGCGACTTGCCTTTGGTAGAAAAAAAAACAGGCCCCTGCAATGGGGCCTGTTTTTTTCACCAAAAGAATGTCATGAGCTGCAGGCCCCCCTTTCAATTAGGTTTGGCTGGGCCTCTCACATCAGTACCCCTAATACCCCCCCTGATGGCGGCCCTGGGTAGCATGGGGGTCGTCATGGGGGCCGTCAAACACTGCCGCCCGTGCGACCGATCGCGCGCACCCGCAAACTCCCGCGCATGCGCACCCGCGACCGCCTGGAACCGCGCACCGAATTTTGAGGCAGATTTTGACCTGCCCACACTATCTTGCCGCGTTTTTTGCCCGCGGCGATTGAGGACAGCAGACAAAAAACGCAGGGAAAAATGCATTTTCTGCCTCCCATTGATTTCGATGGGAGGTCAGAGGCGGAACCGCGGCAAGAAAGGACGTGCTGCTTTTTCTTTTTTCCGCGACTTACTCCCATTGATTTCAGATTAAATCAATGGGAGGCGGTTTTGGAAGTTCTTTGGTGCTGATTCTGACGCAGTGTCCGAGTCAATATCAAGGCCCAAAAACTCTGTGAACTGGGCCTTATTGTTAGGGCTTATTCAGACGAACGTGTAATACATCCGTGCAACGTGCGTGATTTTCACGCGCCTCGCACGGACCTATGTTACTCTATGGGGCCGTGAAGACTGTCAATGATTTTCACGCAGCGTGTGTCCGCTGCATAAAACCCACGACATGTCCGATATTTGTTCATTGTTCGCGCATCACGCACTCATTGAAGTCAATGGGTGCGTGAAAATCACGCCCAGCACTTCCAAAGCAGTATAAACTATGAATGAAAACAGAAAAGCACCACGTGCTACAAACATACAAACAGAGTGTCATAATGATGGCGGTTGCGCGAAAATCACGCAGCCGCATATCATACGCTGCTGACACACGGAGCTATTATGGACCTTTTGCATGCGCAAAACGCCACATTTTTGCGCAAGCAAAAAGCACACGCTTGTGTAAATCCGGCCTTAGGGTAGGAACACACTAGGCATGAACGCTGCGGATTTTATGCAACACATTTTATTGTGGAAAATCCGCAGCGTATCACAGTCGCAGCAGAGTGGATGAGATTTAAACAAATCTCATCCACACGCTGCAAAAATAATGGACCTGCAGTGTGGCTTTTTAAGCCGCAGCATGTCAATTTATTCTGTGGAATCGCTGCTCGTCTGTTGCGGAAATGCTGCGGTTCTGGCGCAAAAATCACACATGAGAAAAAAAAAAAGGCACTTTTTTAAATTTATAAAAAAGTTTAGACTTACCCCGGCCGTAGTCCTGGTGACGCATCTCTCTCTTCTGAACGTAGCCCCACCTCCTGGGATGACACTGTAGACCATGTGACCGCTGCAGCAGTCACATGGTATGAAACGTCATGACAGGAGGCCGGGCAGCGCTAAGAATAGAGGATCGCGTCACCAGGACTACGGCCGGGGTAAGTCTAAACTTTATTATAAATTTAAAAAAGTGCCTTTTTTTTTCCTCATGTGTGATTTTTGCGGCAGAACCGCAGTATTTCCACAACAGAGGAGCAGCGATTCCACAGAATAAATTGACATGCTGCGGCTTAAAAAGCCACACGGCAGGTCCATTTTATTTGCAGCGTGTGGATGAGAGTTGTTTAAATCTCATCCACTCTGCTGCGACTGTAATACGCTGCGGATTTTCCACAATAAAATGTGTTGCATAAAATCTGCAGCGTTCATGCCTAGTGTGTTCCTACCCTAAGGCCGGATTCACACGAGCGTGTGCTTTTTGCGTGCGCAAAAACGTGGCGTTTTGCGCATGCAAAAGGTCCATAACAGCTCAGTGTGTCAGCAGTGTATTTTGCGTGGCTGCGTGATTTTCGCGCAGCCGCCATCATTATGAAACTCTGTTTGTATGTTTGTAGCACGTGGTGCTTTTCTGTTTTCATTCATAGTTTATACTGCTGCGGGAGTGCTGGGCGTGATTTTCACGCACCCATTGACTTCAATGGGTGCGTGATGCGCGAACAATGCACAAATATCGGACATTTCATGAGTTTTACGCAGCGGACACACGGACTCACGCTGCGTGAAAATCACTGACAGTCTGAACGGCCCCGTAGAGTAACATAGGTCCGTGCGAGGCGCGTGAAAATCACGCACGTTGCACGGACGTATTACACGTTAGTCTGAATAAGCCCTAACAGTAAGGCCCAGTTCACAGAGTTTTTGGGCCTTGATATTGACTCGGACACTGCGTCAGAATCAGCACCAAACAACTTCCAAAACCGCCTCCCATTGATTTAATCTGAAATCAATGGGAGCCAGTCGCGGAAAAAAGAAAAAGCAGCACGTCCTTTCTTGCCGCTGTTCCGCCTCTGACCTCCCATCGAAATCAATGGGAGGCAGAAAATGCATTTTTCGCTGCGTTTTTTGTCTGCTGTCCTCAATCGCAGCGGGCAAAAAACGCGGCAAGATAGTGTGGGCAGGTCAAAATCTGCCTCAAAATTCTTTAAGGAATTTTGAGGCAGATTTTTTCGGCCTGCAAAATACTCTGTGTGAACAGGGCCATACATAAACAGCACTTTGAGACATTTTACTCACTGTGTCAGAAGAGCTGCTCCCACTCCAGTCCTCGTCAGGCGATGTCTTCGGTCCAGATGTCGTCCTTCACCTCCAGGCTCCAGAAAAAGGCGGGGATCGAAGAACTCTTGCCGCCGCGCAAGAACTGGACTCCTCCCCCTCTCCTTACGCAGCTACGCTCTGGAGAAGGAAGAGGAGGAGGAGGCGGAGTCGGACGAGGAGGCGCTGGACGAGGAGGCCGAGGAGGAGGACGAGGAGGCCAAGGAGGAGGACGAGGAGGCGGAGTCGGAGGAGGGCCAGCAGGTAATTAGACTGTGCGCATCGCATCCCTCTCGGCGGCGGGCACGAGCGGGTTGCTTTCCGGCATGCCCGGACTTTCGCGCATGAGCGCGCGTTTGCGGTAACGAGCGCGCCGGTGCGCGCTTGCGGTCGTTCCCGCGCGGTCGTGCGCGGTGTTTCGCGGCGGTGTTCGATGAGAGGGGGGCCCGCAGCTCACGTCGGTGTTTTACGAGAGGGGGGCCCGTAGCTCACGACATTGCTTTGGTGAAAAGAACAGGCCCCATTGCAGGGGCCTGTTTTTTTCTACCAAAGGCAAGTCGCCGCAGTTGCCGGGCCCCCCTTTCAATTAAGTTTGGCCGGGCCCCCTACAGTAGTACCCCTAATACCCCCCTGATGGCGGCCCTGGATCCATACACAGTGAAACCTTTCATAAGTCCCTTTCATAGTGTGTCACCAAGCAAGTCTTGTGTTTTTCCACCTCTCTCTTGTATTTCCTCAGTCCTTGCTTGCTTCTGTGTTTGGTTTAGTGTATTTTTTCAGTTTTATCCTACCTCTATTGTTCTCTGTTCTGCTTCACCTGGTTTCTGTGGGTTTTGGTTCTGTTTAGTTTTGTTTTCATTGCCTTTGGTTCCTACTGTATTCCTGGTGTTGTGTTAGGGACAGTGTCTGCAGATTGGGGACTCCATTAGAAAGTGTTTGGGACAGTGACGTTTAGAGGGGTCTGGTGTAAGGGTAAGTGTTCGGGTTAGCTAGAGTTAGGATAAACTTTTTAGCATGACTATTCATCCATTTGTTACTATCATCTAACTGTTGTCCTCACCCATCATTCGTTCATCCATCATCTGTCTGACATCATCATCTTGTTACCATCTCTGTCTTTAATCGGTGAGTTCCCGTTTTCATGTATTCCAGGTTGTCTGCTAGAATTGTGATACATGCTGCATATTTTTCTTCCTCTCAACTGTCTGATTGGCTCAGAATTCGGCCCTACTGTAAATCCTGGGGATAAATGAGTACTGACAGACACGGTTAGTCCCCTGTAAGGGGATTGCTATAGGTGAAGTCTAGCTCTGCCGTCTTGTAGTCAGTTAGCGTCGTTACTCTAGATCCAAATTGTCAAATTTAAAATTAAGCAGTGATTTTTACTGTATAACTAACAATTACTGACAATCACAAGTAACTCGCACTGTGACTAGCAGAGAGTGGAGGGATGATAGCGCGCACCATCCAGCCCCGGGAGCAAGAAAGCAAGCAACGCCTCCATAAGGACGTTCAATATGATGAATACTTTCCAGTTCTGACTTGGGAGGTAATAGAAGTCTATATAGCAAACAGAAATCCTTTACACAATTACTGTACAAAGGGATCCATCAGTACTGGGAAGTTTGCATTTTTATCCAATCCTCTTTTGTTCTACACAGCTTGCTGGAAATTGTTTGGCCAGTACTTTTTTTTTTTTTAAAAAACCTTAAAACACTGACATTCATTGACTGTTCATGATGCATTGTGTGGAGGATCTTTTTTTGCTTTGAACTTATGATGACCTTCTAATCATATTGTCCTGTCGTATTTAACTGATGAATTTCCCACCACGGAGATTGTAGTACCCCTTTAGTGCAGTCTAGTCTGTGTCTCTCATCTTTGTAAGACCAGTAATTATAGATTGGACAAGACACTACTGATAATATAAGAAAAGGGCTTTAAATCAATGCATTTGGACATTTTAAATACTGCTTGTTTTCCTAACCATGTACTGTAATTTTCATCTTTTAGACAATATACCATATTATAGTAAATTTTATGTCCCATAGAAATGTCACTCTAAAGCAGATTTTTCAGAAAAATAAAAATTAATCTTTTGTGCGACAGCTTTGCAGTAGTATGGTCTTGTCAGTACTAAGAATAGGAAAGTCAAAAACCTGTCTATATAATTCATACTTTCAGAAATACAAATGTTACAATAATGTAACATTTTATACTTTTCTAACTGTGTGATCAAGTTTAGATGGCTGACTTGTATGATGATTGACTTATATGAGTCATGTAAATTAAAGGAACACTGGGGTAAAAAAAATGAAAAATCTGCCAGTACATGTTGTTTATATGTGTTCCTTTCTTTGATATAGTATAGGCTTTTTCTGTTATTTGATGTTTCTACATATTTTCTACATTGCAGCATCATGTGGCTGCTATCTCCATGACTTTATGACAATTGAGTCATCTACATGTAAATTACCTCTCCTTACATACATATCAGTGGGCAGGTGCACACAACTAAGACCCTCCCAGGCTGGAAAAATGAAACTAGCCGTTAAAAACGATGCATCATGGCGCCTGACTAACAGAAAAATTAGATATTTATAAATGTTAACATTATCCAAGCCCCATTATAACGGATGTTTTATTAGTATCCTGCCGGGGAATAGTCATCATGAAAAAATTTATGTAATTCTCTTTAGGCATATGTCCTATACTGACTCCTAAGCTGCTCAAGAAAGCACTGCTTGTTATAGCCAGCACAGGCTTCATCTGCAGCCTAGTAGGGGACAGTAGGGGATCTCTGTAACAGTACCATTCAGGTAAGTGAAACTTTGGGGGCTTGTAGAGCTCTATGACCCTGACCAAAAGGTGAATTGTTTATTTTTGACTGGAGTGACCCTTTAATGTAATTTAATTTTAATATATGTTGATTCACATGAGTTGCCATTTTACTTGTAGCAGTTGGGCAAAATTCACCTATTATAATCTCTTGTCTGTCTCTTGGTACTATCAGAAATTTCTTGACTGATGTTTTATTTTGTAAAAATAATATATCACAATGGATTTTGTTAGGCTTTTTGGATAAAGATCAACGTGTGTTGATATGAACAAATTTATAGAGCATTACAATTATCCAATTCAATAATTGAATGTATGGCCTTTGTCTTCCATGTCTATGAAACACAGAAATCATCAGTATTTTCTAGCTACTGAGTATCTGAGTAACACAGATAAGTCAGCTACTACAAATGGGAAGGATAAGACCAGTGTTCCCTATAAGGTGCGTGGCCGCGCACCTTCCACTGTCCACCCACTCGCTAAAGTTTAAAGCCCGCGCACCGTCAATTTGCATCCTCACTCGGTCTGCGCATGCGTCCCGCCCGAGAGGTGGGTATTACTGTGTGGCAGTATATAGAAGGGGAGGGGGATTGCTGTGTGGCAGTACATATATCATATATATATATATATATATATATATATATATATATATATATATATATATATATATATACACACTATATTAGTGTTTACTATGGGTATTACTTTTGGTCAACAGATTGCCCACCATTGATGGAGATTTGCCCTGCTCCCGAGCTGCCAAGACTTAGGGCACATTCAGATGTGGCGGAATTGCTGTTGAATTCCGCTGCCGACAGTCCGCTGTGGAATTCTGCAGCAGCCGTTTTTTACATTTGTTTCTATAAATTTTTAGGAAACTTAGTTCAGATGTTACGAAAAATAACCGTGCAGAATTTAGGCTGCGGTGCAGAATTTCCCCTCCGCAGCATGCTCATAATGTTGCGGAGAAGAAGCGGAATTTCACTGCGGATTTCAGCATTTGCATTGAAAAGGCTGAAATCTGCAGCAAGTCTGCTGTGATATCCACAACATCTGAATTACCTGTCAAATATGAAAATGTTGCTGCAAATTCGCGAAGAATCTGCAGCAACATTTTTAACAGAAATCTTCCGCCAGGTCTGAACATGGCCTTAGAGGGAACATTGGATACGACACCACTTTATATATGCCAAAATCATGTCAATCCTCAAAACTAACAAAGAGGGTAATAGTGAGGGGTGCCAGTGAGAATCTTATCATAATTCAAAAAGTTGCAAGCTTCTATGGCTAAAATGGAAGATACTTTGCAGGCAACAACTGCTGCCTGGGTTCTTCACCAGTTTCTGCTTTATGGAACAGTGGCAAAAACAAAGCCACTGCTGAAAGCCAACATTCTTGACAGGCTTGTGGGAGACTCCAAAAGTATTAAAAAAATGTTCTATGTACAGATGAGACCAACACTGAGCTTTTAAACTATAGAAAACACAATGTTCCGCAACGTAAAACATGTAGGTGTCAACTTTACCTTAGTTTGAACAGTGGCACTCACAATACAAATCAAAAAGAAACCTTAAAGCGTACCTGTCATTTCAGGTGACTTTTCTCTCTAATTATGAGTTTTCTGTGAGCTCAGTTCCGGAGGGAGCAGAGACTAGCTGCTAAGATGTCTCCCATTCACTGCACATAGAGAAAATAGAAGATTCTGCTCCACTTTCTCTTGGTAGCACACCCTCAGAAGCAGCAGCAGCATGGAGGAGATTATACAGCAGTAATAAGCAGTGCAGTTGTGAATTCAGCACTGGTAGGCGATTGAACACATACTAGAAGCTGCAGTAGAACCTGTGTGTGTCTCTCTTCCTCTGTCTCCCTACTCCTCCTGCCCATACCCTCTCCATAAACTTCTATGGGCAGCATGTAAACTGACCACCATAGAGCTGATAATCTGTCTCGCCTCTCAAGACAGATTTTAACAGTGAGCCGAGATTGAATGATCAGTGCAGGCGGTGGGGGCGGGGGCGGGCCCGGGGGGGGGGGGGGAAGAAGTGGTTCATAAGTGGAGAAAATTTTTCTGTAATAAGATGTATTACACAGTTACTTAAGTTTGCTTATACTATTGATTTATGCAAAGTTTGTTGAATTGACATTGTCTATTTACACTAAGGATGGAAGGTGAAAGCTGGTAAATCACAGAAGTCAGCTACAGTAGTTTGTTTTTATGTTCTTATGAAGTGGTCCTGTAACAAAAAATAAAATCAGTAGGGAATTGTAACGTCCATGGTCGCTGACCATGAACTCCTTCCATCCGGTCGACGCCCTTCTCTCCAGAGATGTCTGCACATGCGGCCGTCCTGTTCCACAGTGACCACCAGGGTGCGCTCGCGAGCTCAGTCCAGACTTAAGGAGCTAAAGCACACACAGGTGGGAGATTGAGCTGATTGCTCCCAGAGCACCCTGGACTATGAGAAGGGCTGTGCCCCTCCCTTCAATGCCTGGGCCTTGTTGTCGTTATCCTAGTATGTCTATGCAAATGGTCTCCTGTGTTTTCCAGTTCCCAGTGTTCCCTTTACCTGCTACTTGTAACCTGTATCCCGTGCTATCCTGGTCAAGTGCCGTGTCGAGTTGAAGTCGTGCTGTGCTGTGCACGACGCCTGTCTTGCTACGCCATGCCTGGCGCCTGTCTGCTGCCCAGTCCCAGCCAAGCCTGTCTTGCCACTGTCTGAGCTACCACAGGTACACTATACGAACTATAGACTGTTACCTGTGTCCTGTTGGCCAGCTACCATACCTTGAAGGCGGTACAGCACAGTGGGTCCACATATCCAACGTGACAGTAGGCTCAGGCCATGGACCCCGCTGGTCAATCCAAGACCATGACGACGTCACAGGAGATACGGGCGGATATGCTAGAACTCCGGTCTCGACAGGACCAACTCCTCCAGGCTTTGAACATTATTGCACGTCAGCTAAAGGTGCAAGCTGCCGTTCCTCCTACTACACCACCTGGCAGTACTGATCCTCCGATTACACCTCCTGGCAGTGCTGATCCCTGATTTTCTTTGCCGTTGCCACTTCCTGACCGCTATGATGGAGACGCGAGGCCCTGCCGTGGATTTTTGAATCAATGCCAGATCCACTTTAGCCTGTATGCAAGGGCATTCTCGTCTGATGGCGCAAGGGTCGCGTTCATCATCTTTCTCCTCACTGGCAGGGCACTTGCATGGGTGAACCCTATCTGGGAGAGACACGGACCAGAGACCCGTGACTTCCAGGGGTTCCTACGGACGTTTCACACAGTGTTTGAGGAGCCTGGAAGAGTCTCGTCTGCAGCCAGCCGCCTCCTTGCTGAACCTACGCCAGGAAGACATCTCCGTGGCAAGTACAACATCCACTTCCCCACCCTGGTGGGAGAACTGTTGTGGAACAATGAGGCCCTGGTGGCTACATTCTGGCAGGGACTGTCTACTAGGATTAAGGACTGTCACAATGCGGGGTGTGGACCCACTAAGCCGTATCGCGTAGCGGGATGGCAGCTGGCCAAACAGGTAAAGTACAGAGTCAATAGTTCAGAGAGGATACCTGAGGCAATGTAGACAGTAGCAAGGCAGACACGTCTGGAACCAGACGGCGGGTAGATATCAGGTGTGGCGCAGCAGAACAGGCGTGCAACACAGCACAATATGGCAACAGCTCAGCAAGGCACTAGAACAGGATAGCGCAGAAACAGGATACAGGATACAGGAGCAGGATACACTGAGAAACTGGAAGATGCTAGGAGACCATTACCACGACAAACTTCAGGAAACAAACAATGCTCTAGCAAGGGACAAGAGGGATGAGCCCCTTTTATAGCCCAGAGGATACTGGGCTAGATTGCAGACTTCCTGCAATATGCTCGCACTGGCCCTTTAAGACCGTGCACGCGCGGGCGCTCGCGGCCTCCGGAGACAGTCTCAGTATCCGGAAGTGAGTGCAGGTGCCTCACAGGAGGACGACGTTGCACACAAGTCAGATGTCCATGGCCACGGCCGTCGAGGGGTAAGTCAGAACGACGGGCCGTGGCCATAGACGTTACAGTATCCCCCCTCTTACGCCCCCTCTTCTTGGGACCAGAGCGGGAGAGAAACTGCATCATGAGAACAGGAGCATCGATGTTCTCCTCTGGCTTCCAAGACCTCTCTTCTGCGCTGAACCCCCTCCAATCCACTTAATAAAATGTCCTTCCTCCCACCTTCTTGGTGGCCAGAATCTCCCTTACTTCAAAAGTCCCAGATGAGCCGCCAGGGACCACTGCGGAACTAGGAGTCCTGGAATAGCGGTTCAGGACCACGGGCTTCAGCAAAGATACATGGAAGGAGTTAGGAATCTTGAGGGTAGGAGGCAGTCGCAGCTTGTAAGTTACCGAGTTGATCTGTAGAAGCATTTCGAAGGGTCCGAGGAACCTAGGGGAAAATTTGCATGACGGCATCCTCAGTCGTGTATTCCTTGAAGACAACCAGACCTTTGTACCTGGATGAAACTGCGGAGGAGCCCGTCTTCTTGTATCCGCCTTTCTCTTCATGCGGTCCACCGCCAGCAGGATAGAAGATCGGGTTTGTTGCCATATCTGTAGAAAGTCCCTGAAGGTCGAGTCAGCTGCAGGCACCTGGGACATAGTAGAGACAGGAAGAGGTATATGAAGATGTTGGCTGTAGACGATGAAGAACGGACTGGAAGTGGTAGACTCACTAGTGTCATCATTTTAAGAGAACTCTGCCCACGGGAGCAGCTGCACCTAGTCATCATGCCGCCTGGAAACAAAGTGACGCAGGTAGTTCTCAATGATCTGGTTAACCCTCTTGGCTTGCCCATTGGACTGGGGATGATAGGCCGAAGGGAAGTCCAATTTTACACCGAGGAGACCGTAGAGTGCTCTCCAAAACTTCGAGGTGAACTGGACCCCTCGGTCCGAGACAATGTGTAGGGGCAAGCCATGCAGACGGAAGATGTGTTGAATGAAGACGTCAGCCAATCGCGTAGCAGACGGCAGACCGGTCAAGGGAACGAAATGAGCCATCTTATAAAATCGATCCATCACCACCCAGATCACACTGCAACCCGCAGAAGGAGGAAGGTCTGTGACAAAGTCCATTGTGACATGCTGCCAGGGAGCAACGGGCACAGGCAGTGGTTGGAGCAGGCCAGCAGGTCTGGAGTGAGCAACTTTATTTGCTGCTCATAACGGGCATTTGGGTAGCGTGGGCCACCAGAACTGACGGGCGATTAGATCTTGGGTCTTACGAGCACCCGCGTGCCCTGCCAGCTTAGAACTGTGACCCCAGCGAAGAATTCTTCCTCTGTCTGCCAGACACACAAAAGTCCTTCCCGGAGGAATGTCTCTAACTTGCAGGGGGTTCATAGAGAAAATGCAGGACGGATCAATAATATTCTGTGGGGACTCGACAGTGTCCTCAGTTTCAAAAGACCTAGACAAGGCGTCGGCCCTCACATTCTTGTCGGTAGTGGAGTTCGAACCAGAATCGAGCAAAGAACAATGACCACCTGGCTTGACGAGGATTCAACCGCTGGACCATCTGTACATAGGTCAAGTTCTTGTGATCCGTGAAGACCAGGATAGGATGAACTGTGTAGATGTCTCCACTCCTGCAGAGCCAGCTTGATGGACAGTAACACCCGATCCCCAATCGAGTAGTTGCGCTCTGTGAAAGAAAATAGCTTGGAAAGCCACATATCACAGCCTTGCCTTTCGAACCTCTTTGGAACAACAGTGCACCAGAACCAACAGAGGAAGCGTCCACCTCTAACAAAAACTGTAGGGATACATCAGGGTGGTGCAGAATAGAGGCTGACGTGAAGGCTTTCTTTAAGGATTCAAATGTGGCTTCTGCCTCCGGAGTCCACACTTTGGCATTCATATCCTTTTTAGTGAGGGTGGAGATAGGAGCAGTCAAAGATGAGAAGTTGGGGATGAACAGCCGGTAGAAGTTGGCGAATCCCAGGAAGCGTTGTATGGCCCTTAAGCCTTGGGGGTGTGGCCACTCCAGAACAGCCTTTACCTTCTGAGGGTCCATCTTGAGGCCCTGATCGGAGGTGATATAGCCCAGGAAGGATAGAGACTTCTTTTCAAACACACACTTCTCTAGTTTGGCATAAAGACGATTCTCCCTTAGACGAAACAACACCTGGCAGACATGACTTTGATGAGTTACTGGATCTGGGGAAAAAATCAAAATGTCATCGAGATACACCACAACACAAACATAAAGGAGATCACGAAAAATGTAATTGACAAATTCTTGAAACACTGTGGGGGCGTTACACATGCCGAATGGCATAACCAGATATTCGTAGGGCCCATCACGAGTATTAAAAGCAGTCTTCCACTCGTCTCCTCCACGAATCCGGATCAGATGGTAGGCCCCCCGCAGGTCCAGTTTAGAAAAAATTTTTGCCCCCCATATGCGGTCAAACAGTTCAGAAATCAAAAGAAGAGGGTTCTTCACCGTGATCTGATTCAGGCTTTGGTAGTCAATGCAAGGTCGTAGCGATCCATCTTTCTTTTTGACAGAGAAGAACCCAGCTCCAGCCGGGGATGAGGATTTACAAATGAAGCCCCTCTCCATATTCTCCTTAATGTAGGCCGACATAGACTGGGTCTCTGGCAAGGAGAGAGGATACACTCTACCACGAGGAGGAGACAACTCAGGAACCAGGTAGATCGGACAATCATAAGCCCGGTGTGGCGGCAAGGTCTCAGCCTCCTTTTTATTGAAGACATCGGAGAACATGGAGAAACAAGAAGGCAACCCTGCCGTTGACTGAAGTGGAGAAGGCTGTAGTGACTGTGTAGCATCCATGGCCGCGGGCCGTCGGGTTTACTCACTTCCCGACGCCCGCAGCCATGGATACGTGAGCGCTGGTCCCCATCTCCTGCCTAGGAGACGCCAGCGCTCACTTGGGCTCCAGTCTGCTGTGTCCCGTAGGGCGCACGCGCACGCTCATGCCCGGCCTTAAAAGGCCAACGCATGCACAAAGGAAATCGTCATCATCATCAACTGCCACGATTTCCTGGTCTATAAGAAGGCCCCAGGCCTTCTGATCCTTGCCTGAGCGTTGTTAGTTTTCCCAGTCTGTCTTGCAAATGGTCCCTTAATGTTTCCCGTTCCAGTTGTCACCCGTGCCTTGTTACCTGTTCCCGTTTCTCGTGCTGTGCCTCTAGTATCGAGTCGTGCCACGTCCTGTGTCATCTGCCACATCCGGAGGAATCTGCCACGTCCTGTGTCATCTGCCACGTCCTGTGTCATCTGCCACGTCCAGAGGAATCCGCCACGTCCTGTGTCATCTGCCACATCCGGAGGAATCCGCCACGTCTGGCGCAACCTGCGGCACCTGTGTCATCCGCCACGTTTGGCGTTATCTGCTGCACCCATCTCCATCAGTGCCAGAGCTGCGGCCACTGTCTGGACTATCCAGGTACCCTTGTGCGGGACATTACATTGCTGGGGTTTCCTGTTGTTTTGCCAGCTGCCTCCCCGCTACGGCGGTACGGCCTAGTGGGTCCACTAACCTGCTTTGTGACAGTCTGGATATGACCCAGACAGCGGTCAAGACACTTCGGACCCCACTGAAGAGCCACTCCAGGGTTCCAATCCAGGACAGGGGCGTGCAGACGGAGCCAAGGCAAACTCAGCTGCACAGAGTTGACGACCTTGGACAAGACAAACAGGGAGATGAGCTCAACATGAAGAGCTCCTACTTGGAGTCTCAAAGGCTTGGTCACATACACAACTGGGTCAGGCAATGGCAGTCCATCCACCGAGGGAACGATCAATGGCCTTTCTAGCTGCACAGTAGGCTACTGAAGAAGATCCACAAGGTCTTGGCAGATGAAGTTGGTTGCAGAGTCCAGGTAGGCAGAGACTGGATGGGACCTCTCGCCAGCAATGATGGTTACTCAATTAAATGCAGTGACGCCCAGGGTTGTCTCTCCAACCAAACCTAGGCGCTAGGGTTTTTTGGCTTCTGGGGACAGAGAGATGCATGACATGGCCAGCGAGACCGCAATATAAACAGAGTCCAGAGGTGCGCCTGCACTGTTTCTCCTGGATCGATAATTTTAGCCGGTCCACTTGCATCGGAACCTCAGGCAAAGCAATAGAAGCAGGCAAGAGGGGTTGCTGGAAGTTGGGCGCCAGTCTAGGAAGCTGTCTCTCCTGACGAACTTCATGAGATCTCTCCTTCAGCCTTATGTCTACCCGAGTGGCAAGCAGAATCAAGTCGTCCAAGGCAGGTGGCAGATCTCGAGCAGCCAGTTCGTCCTTGATCTCAGACAACAGACCATGCCAAAAGTATGCCACGAGGCCTAATTGTTCCAGGATAGCTCTCCTGCCAGGGTCCAGAACTGGATGGTATATTCGCCAACGGAGGTGTCCTCTTAGCGAAGGTTGAAGATAGCAGTGGCTGCCGACGAGACTCGCCCTGGCTCCTCGAAAACGGTCCGGAATAACCGCACGAACCCCTGGAAGTCTTGGGTCTTGGGTCCTTGACGTTCCCAGATAGGGTTCGCAGAAACCTCCAACATGTACTGGCATCTCCATAGAATCGAGAGGGCAATGGCAGTGAGAACCGAGGGTCCGGGCCGGAACTGCCAGGGGGTGTAGCAGGAGGGTCGACCTGAGGAGTTTGCATAGAGGCAGGAAGAGAAGCAACTAGCGTCCCTAGCTGCTGTGCCATAGAGTCCACTGCCACAAGAAGTTGATCTTGTCTAGCTCGGAGATCCAGGAGGTCCGCCTCAATGGCTTGGGAAGGAGACATGAATTTGAATTGACCAGTGGAGTCCATGACCAGAGCGTACTGTCACGATGCGGGGTGTGGACCCACTAGGCAGTACCGCGTAGCGGGATGGCAGCTGGCCAAGCAGGTAAAGTACAGAGTCAATAGTTCAGAGAGGATACCTGAGGCAACGTAGACAGTAGCAAGGCAGACACGTCTGGGACCAGGCGGCGGGTAGACGCCAGGTGTGGTGCAGCAGAACAGGCGTGGAACACAGCACAGTACGGCAACAGCTCAGCACGGCACTGGAACAGGACAGAACAGAAACAGGATACAGAATACAGGAAAAGGGTACACTGGGAAACTGGAAGACACTAGGAGACCATTAGCACGACAAACTTTGGGAAACAAACAACGCTCTTTCAATTAACAAGAGGGCAGAGCCCCTTTTATAGCCCAGAGCATCCTGGGCTAGATTGCAGACTTCCTGCAATATGCGCGCCCTCCGGAGACAGTCTCGGTATCCGGAAGTGAGTGCCGGCGCCTCACAGGAGGACGACGCTGCACACGAGTCAGATGTCCATGGCCACGGCCGACTAGGGGTAAGTCAGAACGACGGGCCATGGCCATAGACGTTACAGTGAAGAGCTGGCCGCCCAAGATCTACCATCTACCCTGGATGCCCTCATCCTTCTGGCCGCCCGGATTGATATAAGGATCCGAGAATGGTTCCAAGAAGCTCGTCGGGACGGAGGACTCCCTAGTCCGGTTCCTACTTTGCCGCAACCTCTGCTGTCCTCAGATACTGTTCCTCCTATGGAGTCTGTGAGGACGGACCTGTTTAAGCTGTCTACCCAGGAGAGACAACGCAGACGCACCTCGGGACTCTGTCTATATTGTGGCCTTGGAGGCCATCTTGTGCGTCTGTGTCCCCAATAGCCCCAGAGCCTAGGGTTTGTGGGAGAGACAACCCTTCGTAAAGAAGGACTTTCGTCTAAATTGTCCATCCCCGTGACCATAGTGTCCGGCGAGAAAACACATGGGGTCTTTGCGTATCTGGACTCTGGATCCGCTGCTAATTTCATTCGTAGAGAACTGGTGGATCTTCTCCAATTGCCCACAAACCCTCTGGAAAGGCCATTAAGGATTGCATCTGTGAATGGACTACCTCTGCCAGACCCAATTGTAGCTGTGACAAAGCCGCTGAGGCTCCAAGTGAGAGCCCTCCACTCCGAGCTCCTTTCGTTCTTTGTCCTGGCTAAAGCTGTCAGTCCTGTGCTGCTGGGTCAACCCTGGCTCCGACTACATGCCCCAGTCCTGGACTGGAATTCTGGAGAGGTTCTCCAGTGGGGTCCCGAGTGTCTGAACCATTGCATGGTACAGATTAGTTCGGCTCAGCCTCCTCTGCCTCGGTCCTCTGCAGGATTGCCTGTTCATTATTCCGAATTTTCGGACGTCTTCAGCAAGAAAGAGGTGGAGATGCTGCCCCCACACCGGGCGTATGACTGTCCTATCGACCTAGTTCCTGGTGCATCCCTTCCCCATGGTAGGGTATATCCTCTCTCTGTGCCAGAGACTCTGTCCAGTGCCAGAGACTCTGTCCATGTCCTCCTATGTTAAGGAGGACTTGGAGAGGGGCTTCATACGGAAGTCTTTCTCCCCGGCAGGAGCCGGGTTCTTCTTCGTCAAGAAAAAAGATGGTTCTCTGTGTCCTTGAATCGACTACCGGGGTCTCAACCGGATCACTGTAAAAAATAGGTATCCGTTGCCATTGATTTCTGAGCTTTTGATCGCATATGTGGAGCCAAGATTTTTTCAAAACTAGACCTGCGTGGGGCTTACAATCTAATCCGGATTCGCCGGGGTGACGAATGGAAGACGGCATTTAACCCCCGTGATGGACACTATAAATATCTAGTAATGCCCTTTGTTCTGTGTAATGCTCCCGCGGTCTTCCAGGAGTTCGTTAATGACATCTTCCGTGACCTCCTCTTTGTTTGTGTTGTGTTCTATCTTGATGACATCTTGATTTTCTCTCCAGATCCAATGACTCATTGGAGACATGTCCATCAAGTATTGCTACAGTTAAGGGAGAATCGTCTGTACGCCAAGTTGGAGAAGTGTGTGTTTGAGAAAGATGCTCTACCCTTCCTGGGCTACATCATCTCGAATCAAGGTCTCAAGATGGGTCCTGAAAAGGTAAAGGCCGTCCTTGAATGGCCACGCCCTCACGGCTTGAGGGCCATACAACGTTTCCTGGGATTCGCCAATTTCTACAGATAGTTCATTCCTAACTTTTCCTCACTGACATTTCCTATCTCTAACCTCACCAAGAAAGGCATGAACGCCAAGGTGTGGACTCCAGAGGCAGAAGCCGCATTTAATAGCCCGAAGAGTGCCTTCATATCAGCCTCGATCCTCCATCAGCCAGATGTTTCTCGACAGTTCTCATTGGAGGTGGACGCCTCCTCTGTCAGTGCTGGTGCACTCCTGTTCCAGAGAGGTTCCATGGGCAAGTCAATGGTATGTGGCTATTACTCCAAGCTCTTCTCTTCCGCAGAACGCAACTACTCGATTGGAGATCGTGAGTTACTGGCCATCAAATTGGCTCTGGAGGAGTGGAGACATCTTTTAGAGGGCGCAGTTCATCCCATCTTGATATTTACTGACCAAAAGAATCTCATTTATCTCCAGACGGCCCAACGACTGAATTCCCGTCAGGCCAGGTGGTCACTTTTCTTTGCCCGGTTCCAGTTTGAGCTCCACTACCGTCCGGCTGACAAGAATGTGAGGGCCGATGCCTTGTCCAGGTCTTTCGAGACAGAGGACACTATGGAGTCTCCACAGAATATTATTAATCCGTCCTGCATCATCCCTGTCAACCCTCTGCAAGTTAGAGACATTCCCCCGGGGAGGACTTTTGTGCGTCTGGCAGACAGAAGAAGAATCCTCCGCTGGGGACACAGTTCCAAACTGGCAGGCCACGCGGATGTCCGTAAGACCCGAGACTTGATCGCTCATCAGTTCTGGTGGCCCACGCTGCCCAAAGACATTACGGACTTTGTCTCCTCCTGCACGGTGTGCTCAGCAAATAAAGTTGCCCACTCCAAACCGGCAGGCCTGCTCCAGCCGCTGCCTGTGCCGATGCCCCCTGGCAACATATTGCTATGGACTTTGTCACGGACCTGTCTCCCTCTGCGGGAGGCAATGTGGTCTGGGTCGTGGGGGACCGATTTTCGAAGATGGCTCACTTCGTTCCGCTGACCTGTCTACCTTCTGCAACTCAACTGGCCGCCCTCTTCATCCAACACATCTTCCGCCTGCACGGCTTGCCTAGGCATATTGTGTCTGATCGGGGGGTTCACTTCACCTCAAAGTTCTGGAGAGCCCTCTGCGGACTCCTTAGTGTGAAATGGGAATTTTCCTCAGCCTACCATCCTCAGTCCAATGGTCAAGTCGAGAGGATCAACCAAATCATGGAGAACTACCTACGATACTTCATCTCCAAGCAGCATGATGACTGGATGCAGCTTCTTCCTTGGGCCGAGTTCTCGTATAATAATCATACTAGCGAGAAATGCGCCATTCTTCATAGTTACAGCCAACACCCACGACTTCCGCTCCCGGTGTCTGGTGTCCGAAGTGCCCACAGCTGATTCTGCTTTTAGGGACTTCCTGTGGATCTGGCAGCCGACCCGATACTCCATTCTGCTGGTGGTGGACCACATGAAATGTAAGGCAGACACAAGGAGAAGAGAACCTCCCCAGTTTTCTCCAGGTACCAAGGTCTGACTGTCCTCCAGAAATATCCGGCTGAGGGTGCCATCTTACAAGTTTGCTCCCAGGTACCTCGGACCCTTCGAGATTTTGCAACAGATTAACCCGGTCGCCTACAAGCTTCGGCTGCCTCCTGCCCTCCGGATCCCCAACACCTTTCACGTTTTGCTCCTGAAACCTGTGGTCCTGAACTGCTACTCTAAGACTCCTAGCCCTGCAGTTGCCCCCGGCGGTTCTTCCGAGAAATTTGAGGTTAAGGAGATCCTGGACACCAAAAAAGTAAGAGGAAGAACCTTTTATTTAGTAGATTGGAGGGGGTTTAGTACAGAAGAGAGGTCCCAGGAGCCTGAAGAGAATCTCAATGCTCCTACCCTCATTAAGAAGTTTCTCTCTCGTTCTGGTCCCAGGAGGAGGGGGCATAAGAGGGTGTATACTGTAACGTCAGTGGTCGCTGACCACGAACTCCTTCCATCCGTTCGATGCCCTTCTCTCCAGAGATGTCTGCACATGCTGCCGTCCTGTTCCACAGTGACCACCAGGGTGCGCTCGCGAGCTCAGTCAAGACTTAAGGTGCCAAAGCGCACACAGGTGGGAGATTGAGCTGATTGCTCCCAGAGCACACTGGACTATGAGAAGGGCTGTGCCCCTCCCTTCAATCCCTGAGCCTTGTTGTCGTTATCCTAGTATGTCTATCCAAATGGTCTCCTAAGTGTTTTTCAGTTCCCAGTGTTCCCCATTCCTGCTACCTGTAACCTGTATCCCATGCTATCCTGGTCATGTGCTGGGTCGAGCTGAAGTCGTGCTGTGCTGTGTACCACGCCTGTCCTGCTACGCCACGCCTGGCGCCGGCCTGCTGCCTAGTCCCAGCCGAGCCTGTTTTGCTACTGTCTGAGCTACCACAGGTACACTATACGAACTATAGACTGTTACCTGTGTCCTGTTGGCCAGCTGCTATACCGTCAAGGCGGTACGGCCCAGTGGGTCCACATGCCCAACGTGACAGGAATACAGCGTTCTATACTTTTCAGATATGGACAGCATGGTGGCTCAGCGGTTAGCCATCTTGAAGCATTAAGGATGTGTTCAAATTTTAGGGCAAGATCTGTGTTTTTTTGTATGTTGACCCCTTAAACCGCATTAACCCCTTCCCGCCCAATCACGTACAGTTACGTGATTAAAACTGGTGTCTTACCGCCTTTTCACGTAACTGTACGTGATGGAAATGAAGCTGGCTCAGGAGCTGAGCCAGCGACATCGCCGCCGGGTGACAGCTGTATGTTACAGCTGTCACCCTGAGGTATCGGCCAGGACCGGAGCTAGCATCCGATCTGGCCGATTAACCCCTCAGATGCTGCGTTCAATAGAGATCGCAGCATGTGAGGAGTTTTTAGCCACCGGCACCCCAGCAACATGATCGCTGGGTTGCCGATGGCTGCATAGGCGATCGGAGGCCTAATACTTACCTCCCGGTCCGCCAGTCGTCGACGGGGCCCAGGAGGCTTCCGGTACCATCGGCAAGATGGCGCCGGCTCAGCTTCCGGCTCAGAAGCTGAGCCGGCGTCATCAGCAGCGGGTGTCCGCTGTATGTTACAGCGGACACCCCGATCTATCGCCAGGAACCGGAGCTAGCTCCGATTCCTGGCATTAACCCCTTCGATGCAGCAATCCATTGCGAACGCTGCATCCTAGAGGTTTATCGCAAATCGGCAGCCTTGCCATGCGATGGCAAGGCTGGCGACTGCTACTATGGCAACAGGAGCCCTAACAATGGACTCCTGTCTGCCATTACGTAAGCTGATTAGGCCCCGCACAGAGTCGGAGCCTGATCGGCTTGCTGTCAGTGAACAACTGACAGTTCCAATACATTGCACTACATAGGTAGTGCAATGTATTAGAACATCAAACAAACAGTTGGACATTCAAGTCCCCTACTGGGACCAAAAAAAAGTGTAAAAAAAAAAGTAAAAATAAAAGTTGTAAAATATACAATAAAAATTTCAAGTAATAAAATAAAACACAATCGCCCTTTTTCCCTTATCAAGTCATTTATTATTGAAAAAAATAATAAACCATACATATTTGGTATCGCTGCGACCGTAACGACCTGAACTATAAAATATTATGTTATTTATCCAGCGCAGTGAACGCCGTAAAAAAAAACCTCAAAAACACGGCCATAATTACTGTTTTTTTGGTCACTGTCTTCCAAAAATTGAAATAAAAAGTGATCAAAAAGTCGCATGTATCCAAAAATGGTACCTATGAAATCTATACCTTGTCTCGCAAAAAACAAGCCCTCACACAGCTCCATCGACGAAAATTTTTTAAAGTTATGGCTCTCACAACTTGGTGACAGAAAAAATACATTCTCTTTCCAAAAGTAATTTTATTTTGCAAAAAGTTATAAAAAAGTTCTATAAATTAGGTATCGCCGGAATTGTACTGACCTGCAGAATAAAGGTAACATGTAGTTTATAACGTATGTTGAACGCTGTATAAAAAAAACCTAAAAAACGATGCCAGAATTGCTGTTTTTTTGTCACCTTGCCTCCCAATAAAAGGATAACAAGTGATCAAAAAGTCGCATGTACCCCAATATGGTACCAATAAAAGCTACAGCTCATCCCGTAAAAAAAGAGCCCTCATACCACTACGTCTATGAAAAAATAAAATAAGTTAAGGCTCCAATAAGTCAGGAAAGAAAAATTTCCAGTTGTGCCGGCCCGAGGGGAACATTTCTTCTGTTTCAAAAGGCGATGTATCAAGGCACCAAAATTAGGGAACCAGGAAGGGGAGGGCCCAAACATATCTGCTGGAAGCGAGGGTGTCCGTATTATACCAGGACAACACTTTCCCGGCAAAATTCCCCAAACTGCAAAGGTGCGGAGTGTGGACCAAAAGGGGGATAAGGAAGGACATTTATCAGAACGACACCGGCCTGTGCAGAAAGGATCGATCACAGCGTAACACACATCTATGGATTATTTTATTATTTTTTTTGCCTTATTATTATACCACCTAACTATGGCCCTAATGTACTTGGCCGAGCTCACATATGCCCCACATTATAAACGGAAACACCAGTGATACTCCAAACAAAACTATTACCAAGCAAATTCCACGCTCCAAAAGCCAAATGGCGCTCCCACCCATCTGAGCCCTACAGTGTGCCCAAACAGCAGTTTACTTCCACATATATGGCATCGCCATACCCGAGAGAACCCTTTTAACAATTATTGGGTGTGTGTCCCCAGTGGCACAAGCTGGGCACGACATATTTGACACTGAATTGGCATATCTAGGGAAAAAAATTTAATTTGTACCTTCCGCAGCGCAATCATTTATGGAAAAGACACGTGGGGTGAAAATGCTTACTACACCCCTTAATAAATGCCTTGAGGGGTACAGTTTCCAAAATGGGGTCACTTCTCAGGGGTTTCTTTTATTATTTCACATCAAAGCCTCTGCAATTGTGAACCAATACTTTATATGTCGCCAAATTAGGCCTCAATTTTACATGGTACTCTTTCACTCCTGAGCCCTGTCGAATGTCCAGGCAAAAGATTAGTGCCACATGTAGGGTGATTCTAAAACAGGGAAACACTGCATAATAATTAGAGCGCTGTCTTGTTATGGTGGCACAAGCCGGGCACCACATATTGGCGTATCTAAGAAAAAATTCCCATTTTCACTCTGCAACATCGAGTGCACACTAATTTCTGCAAAACACCTGTGGGGTTAACTTGCTCACTACACCCCTCGGTGAATACCTTGAGGATGTTGTTTCCAAAATGGGGTCACTTCTGGGGGGATCCACTGTTTTGGTCCCACAGGGACTTTGCAAATGAAACATAGCGACCAGAAACCAAATGCAGCTCCTTCCCTTCTGAGCCCTGCCGTGTGCCCAAACAGCAGTTTATGACCACATGTGGGGTATTGCCGTACTCCAGAGAAGTTGCTTTACAAATGTTGGGTTCTTTTTTTCCTTTATTTGTTGAGAAAATTAAAAATTTGGAGCTAAAGCTTGTTGGAAAAATAATTGTATTTTTTTATTTTCACTGCCCAATTCTAATAAAATCTATGAAACACCTGTGGGGTCAAAATGCTCACTACACCCCTAGATGGATTCCTCAAGGGGTGTAGTTTTCTCAATGGAGTCACTTTTTTGGCGTTTTCACTGTTTTGTCCCCTCAGGGGCTTTGCAAATGTGACATGGCCTCCGCAAACCATTCCTGCTAAATTTGAGATCCAAAAGCCAAATGGCGCTCTTTCCCTTCTAAGCCCTGCCGTGTGTCCAAACAGCCATTTATTACCACATGTGGGGTATTGTTTTACTCGGGAGAAATTGATTTACAAATGTTGCAGTGCTTTTTCTCCTTTAGTCCTTGTGGAAATTAGAAAAAATTAGCTAAACCTACATTTTCTTTGAAAGAATGTCGATTTTCATTTTCACGGCCTACTTCCAATAATTTCTGCAAAAAACCTGCAGGGCCAAAATGCTCACTACACCCCTAGATAATTTCCTCAAGGGGTGTAGTTTCCCAAATGGGGTAAATTTTGGTGGATTTCCACTGTTTTGGCACCGAAAGAGCCTTTCAAACCTGACATGGTGCCTAAAATATGTTCTAATAAAAAGGAGGCCCAAAATCCACCAGGTGCTCCTTTGCTTCTGAGGCCGGTGCTTCAGTCCATTACCAAACTAGGGCCACATGTGGGATATTTCTAAAAACTGCGGAATCTGGGCAATAAATATTGAGTTGCATTTCTCTGGTAAAAACTTCTGTGTTACAAAGAAAATAGATTAAAAATGAATTTCTGCAACAAAAAAAAATGAAATTTGAAAATTTCACCTCTACGTTGCTTTAATTCCTGTGAAACGTTTAAAGGGTTAAGAAACTTTCTAAATGCTGTTTTGAATACTTTCAGGGGTGAAAATTTTAAAATGGGGTGACTTTTTGGCGGTTTCTAATATATAAGGCCCTAAAAGCCGCTTCACAACTGAACTGGCCCCTGTAAAAATAGCATTTTGAAATTTTCTTGAAAATGTGAGAAATTGCTGCTAAAGTTCTAAGCCTTGTGATGTCATAGAAAAATAAAAGTTCAAAAAAACGATGCCAATCTAAAGTAGACATGTGGGGAATGTTAATTAGCAACAATTTTGTGTGGTATAACTGCCTGTCTTACAAGCAGATACATTTACATTTAGAAAAATGCAAATTTTTGCCATTTTTCACAAAATTTTGGTGTTTTTCACTGATAAATATTAAATTTATCGACCAAATTTTTCCACTATCATAAAGTCCAATGTGTCACGAGAAAACAATCTCAGAATCGCTTTGATAGGTAAAAGCATTCCGGAGTTATTACCACATAAAGTGAAATATGTCAGATTTGAAAAAATGGGTCTGGTTCTGAAGGCCAAAATGAGCTTGGTCCTGAAAGGGTTAAAAGGCTTCCTCTGGGTTTCCTCATTCTCTCCCACACTACAAAAACAGGAAAATTCACCTCCCATATATGTTTCTGAATCTGTGCATATAGGGGAGACATATGCAACTGCATGGCATACTGTTGCATACATCTGGGCTATATGTTCAGTGCATACATTGGTAGATTCTCCCAATATATGCCCTGAACATAATGAAAAAACTAAGTGTAAACAGATCCTCAGGAGGAATACAGGCATACTGTAAAGGATCTGCCAGGTCCAGCTTTGGGGTTAACTTCCAGAGGTAATCAGTGTTAACCTGAGTCTATCTCTCTGAGACTGACTCCAGCTTCCACCACTCAGGCTGGCAGGCTTAGGAGTGGGAGAGCCTATCGCAGCCTGGCCAGACTCAGCTAGCTCCCGCCCTCTGTCTATTTATACCTGCCTTTTCTGTTCCTCCTTGCTTGTGATTCTTTCCGTGTGGTTTCCTGGCCCAGCTACAGCTCCTAACAATTTGATCCTGCTCCATTCTGACCCTGGCTTTCTGACTACTCTTCTGCTCAGCGTTTGGTACCTCGTGCTCTCCTGGTTTTGACTTGGCTCGTTCACCACTCTGTTGCTCACGGTGTTGCCGTGGGCAACTGCCCCTTTCCCTTTGCTTTATATTCCCTTGTATGTTTGTCTCGTGCACTTACTGAGCGTAGGATACCGCCGCCCAGTTGTACCCCGTCGCCTAGGGCGGGTCGTTGCAAGTAGGCAGGGACAGAGTGGCGGGTAGATTAGGGCTCACTTGTCCGTTTCCATACCCCTATCATTACATAATCACAAGCCCATATACCTAGTCTACCCTGGTCCCTGACACAACTATGGACCCCCTTGAGACCCTGGCTCAGCAAATGCAGGGTCTCTCCCTACAGGTCCAGGCCCTGGCTCAGAAGGTCAACCAGCCTGATGCTACCTTGGTAGTTCCCCTCACCTCAACTCCTGAACCCCACCTCAAGTTGCCCGACCGGTTCTCAGGGGACCGGAGGGCTTTTCTCTCCTTTCGGGAGAGTTGCAGGCTTTACTTTCGCTTAAAGCCCCACTCCTCAGGTTCTGAGAGCAGCGAGTGGGTATAATTATGTCCCGGCTCCTTCTCCTTGGCTCCTGACGCCCCTAAACTTTCCTCCGTTGATCTTTTCTTTTCTGCTCTCGGACTCATTTATGACGAGACACACAAGACTGCCTTTGCCGAGAGTCAGCTGGTGACCTTACGTCAGGGTAAGAGACCTGTTGAGGAGTATTGTTCTGACTTTAGGAAGTGGTGCGTAGCTTCTCGGTGGAATGACCCTGCCTTAAGGTGCCAGTTTAGGTTGGGTCTGTCGAATGCCCTGAAAGACCTGCTAGTTAACTATCCCTCTTCTGACTCCCTAGACCAGGTTATGGCTTTAGCGGTACGACTTGACCGACGTCTCAGGGAACGACAACGCGAACGTTTATGTGTTTTCTCCTCCGACTCCCCCATGATGCCTCCCGAGGTTCCGTTGCTTCGTTCTTCCCCGGAAGACTCAGAGGTACCTATGCAACTCGGGGCCTTCGTGTCCCCCCAACAACGTAGAGATTTCCGCAGGAAGAATGGTCTCTGCTTCTACTGTGGGGATGACAAGCATCAAGTGAACAACTGTCCTAAGCGTAAGAATGCAGCCGGAGAACTTCCGCGCCTAAGTGATCATCGGGGAGGTCACTTGGGCGCACAGGTATTTCCCGTAAATATGAAACATAATAAGATCTTGCTTCCCTTTCAGGTCTCTTTTGGTGGTAGGTCTGCTACCGGCAGCGCCTTCGTGGATTCAGGGTCCTCTGTTAATATCATGTCTGTGGAATTTGCTATGTCTCTTGCTATGCCTTTGATTGATTTGCCTAAACCTGTCCCGGTAGTGGGTATCGACTCCACTCCTCTTGCTAATGGTTATTTTACACAGGATACCCCTGTTTTTGAACTCCTTGTTGGCTCCATGCATTTGGAGCAGTGCTCTGTACTGTTGATGCAGGGATTATCGTCCGATTTGGTTTTAGGCCTTCCCTGGTTGCAGTTGCATAATCCCACGTTTGACTGGAATACTGGGGAGCTTACCAAATGGGGTAATGAATGTTTGACGTCATGTTTTTCTGTTAATTCTATTTCTCCCCCTGAGGAGGTGAACACGCTACCTGAGTTTGTTCAGGACTTCACTGATGTTTTCTCTAAGGAGGCCTCCGAAGTGTTACCTCCTCATAGAGAATACGATTGCGCTATTGAATTGGTACCAGGAGCTAAGCTTCCCAAGGGTAGGATATTTAATCTTTCTTGTCCCGAACGTGAAGCCATGAGAGAGTATATCCAGGAATGCCTGGCCAAGGGTTACATTCGCCCCTCTACTTCTCCGGTAGGTGCTGGCTTCTTCTTCGTAGGGAAGAAGGATGGTGGTCTTAGGCCATGCATTGACTACCGTAACCTGAATAAGGTCACTGTAAGGAACCAGTATCCCCTTCCTTTGATTCCTGATCTCTTTAATCAGGTTCAGGGGGCCCAATGGTTCTCTAAGTTTGATCTACGGGGGGCGTATAACCTTATCCGCATCAAAGAGGGGGATGAGTGGAAGACTGCGTTTAACACGCCCGAAGGTCATTTCGAATACCTCGTCATGCCCTTTGGGTTGTGTAATGCGCCGGCGGTCTTCCAGAATTTCATAAATTAGATTTTGAGAGATTTCCTGGGGATATTTCTTGTAGTGTACCTTGATGACATACTGGTGTTTTCCAAGGACTGGCCCTCCCACATTGAGCATGTCAGGAAGGTGCTCCAGGTCCTTCGGGAAAAAAAACTGTTTGCAAAAACCGAAAAATGTGTGTTTGGGGTACAGGAGATACCATTTTTGGGTCAAATCCTCACTCCTCATGAATTCCGCATGGACCCCGCCAAGGTTCAGGCTGTGGCGGAATGGGTCCAACCTGCCTCCTTGAAGGCGTTACAGTGTTTTTTGGGGTTCGCTAATTATTACAGGAGATTCATTGCTAACTTCTCGGTCATCGCTAAGCCTCTTACGGACCTCACTTCTCAAAGGTGCTGATCTCCTCCACTGGTCTCCAGAGGCTGTCCAGGCTTTTGAGGTCCTTAAGAAGTGCTTTATCTCGGCCCCGGTGCTGGTTCAGCCCAACCAAATGGAGCCATTTATCGTGGAAGTTGACGCATCCGAGGTGGGAGTGGGGGCTGTCTTGTCCCAGGGTACCAGGTCCCTCACCCATCTCCGCCCCTGTGCCTACTTCTCCAGGAAGTTTTCGCCCACTGAGTGTAACTATGATATTGGCAACCGCGAACTCTTAGCCATTAAATGGGCATTTGAAGAGTGGCGCTACTTCCTGGCGGGGGCTAGGCACCAGGTAACAGTCCTTACCGACCACAAGAATCTGGTTTTCCTAGAATCTGCCCGGAGGCTAAACCCGAGACAAGCTCGATGGGCGCTATTTTTTTACCAGATTCAACTTTTTGGTTACGTATAGGGCTGGGTCTAAAAATATTAAGGCCGATGCACTGTCGCGTAGCTTCATGGCCAGCCCTCCTTCGGAGGAAGATCCTGCTTGTATTTTGCCTCCCGGTATAATCATTTCTTCTATTGATTCTGATTTAGTCTCTGAAATTGCAGCTAATCAAGGTTCAGCTCCCAGGAACCTTTCTGAGGACAAGCTGTTTGTTCCCCTGCAATACCGGCTAAGGGTACTTAGGGAAAATCATGACTCCACACTATCTGGTCATCCAGGCATCCTGGGTACCAAACACCTCATTTCCAGAAACTATTGGTGGCCTGGGTTGCCTAAAGACGTTAAGGCCTATGTCGCCGCTTGTGAGGTTTGTGCTAGGTCCAAGACTCCCAGGTCCCGACCAGCGGGCTTACTACGTTCGTTGGCCATTCCCCAGAGACCTTGTACACATATCTCCATGGATTTTATCACCGATTTGCCTCCATCCCAAGGCAAGTCGGTGGTGTGGGTGGTAGTAGACCTCTTCAGTAAGATGTGCCACTTTGTGCCCCTCAAGAAACTACCCAACGCCAAGACGTTAGCTACCTTGTTTGTCAAACACATCCTGCGTCTCCATGGGGTCCCTGTCAATATTGTTTCGGACAGAGGGGTACAATTTGTTTCTTTGTTTTGGAGAGCCTTCTGTAAGAAGTTGGAGATTGATCTGTCCTTCTCCTCTGCCTTCCATCCTGAAACTAATTGCCAAACCGAGAGGACTAATCAATCTCTAGAACAATATTTAAGGTGTTTTATCTCTTACTGTCAATATGATTGGGTCTCATTCATTCCCCTCACTGAATTTTCCCTTAATAACCGGGTCAGTAACTCGTCAGGGGTCTCCCCCTTTTTCTGTAATTTTGGGTTTAATCCACGGTTCTCCTCCGTTTCACCTGGTAGTTCCAACAATCCCGAGGTAGAGGTCGTTCATCGGGAACTGTGCACAGTCTGGGCCCAGGTTCAGAAGAACCTAGAGGCGTCCCAGAGCGTACAAAAAACTCAGGCTGATAGAAAACGTTCTGCTAACCCCTTGTTTATGGTCGGGGATCTGGTGTGGTTATCATCTAGGAACTTGCGTCTTAAGGTCCCGTCTAAGAAGTTTGCTGCCCGGTTTATTGGGCCGTATAAGGTCATTGAAGTCCTCAATCCTGTCTCCTTCCGGCTGGAGTTACCCCCATCTTTTCGTATACACGACGTGTTTCATGCCTCCCTCCTTAAACGCTGCTCCCCGTCCTTGGCTCCCTCAAGGAAACCTCCTGTTCCCGTTCTCACCCCTGAGGGGGTGGAATTCGAGGTGGCCAAGATTGTGGACAGCAAGATGGTCCAAGGCTCCCTCCAGTACCTGGTCCATTGGCGAGGATACGGGCCTGAGGAGAGGACTTGGGTACCCGCCCGGGGTGTTCACGCTGGGGTATTGGTCAGGAAGTTCCACCTTTGTTTCCCCAGTAAACCAGGTCCACTTAGAAAGGGTCCGGTGGCCCCTCATAAAAGGGGGGGTACTGTAAAGGATCTGCCAGGTCCAGCTTCGGGGTTAACTTCCAGAGGTAATCAGTCTTCACCTGAGTCTATCTCTCTGAGACTGACTCCAGCTTCCACCACTCAGGCTGGCAGGCTTAGGAGTGGGAGAGCCTATTGCAGCCTGGCCAGACTCAGCTAGCTCCCGCCCTCTGTCTATTTATACCTGCCTTTCCTGTTCCTCCTTGCTTGTGATTCTTTCCGTGTGGTTTCCTGGCCCAGCTACAGCTCCTAACAATTTGATCCTGCTCCATTCTGACCCTGGCTTTCTGACTACTCTTCTGCTCAGCGTTTGGTACCTCGTGCACTCCTGGTTTTGACTTGGCTCGTTCACCACTCTGTTGCTCACGGTGTTGCCGTGGGCAACTGCCCCTTTCCCTTTGCTTTATATTCCCTTGTATGTTTGTCTCGTGCACTTACTGAGCGTAGTGACCGCCGCCCAGTTGTACCCCGTTGCCTAGGGCGGGTCGTTGCAAGTAGGCAGGGACAGAGTGGCGGGTAGATTAGTGCTCACTTGTCCATTTCCCTACCCCTATGATTACATATACTTTCATTTTAACAAGCATTTATACATGGATACAGTCAGCAATCCTGTGTAAAAATAACCACATAATGCTATTTCAGTGCTGAGACAATTTTGTAATGGAAATCCCAAAGAACCCTGTTAATGAACCCAATTTATTTCTAAGCCTCATTTTTCAGCAACATATGCCAGCCAGGAAACTTTTTGATTTCCATCAAATAAATGAATAGCCTTCAACTTAATTTATGTATTCTAAAATACTCTCCTCGTGTAGAATTCTGTTATTAGCCAGGGTATACTAGATGGAGAACATTTTCTATTTGTGCAATGTGGAAGTCATTAGTGTGTGCAAATTTTATGAGACCAACATCATTATTTTAATGAGGACAATTATCCAAATCATCATTTCACACTAAACTTTCACATAGTTTATGTTCTATCACACCTGATACAAAATTATGGTTGGGATGTTCAGAGTTCTAAAACCTTAGTATTTATCTGTAAGATTGACAGAATTTATATTTCTGAATTTCAGTAAGTGCCTTTGTAACTGTGTTATCTGAGTACAGATAGCTATAGCCCAGAGGGGTTTAGAAAATTTCCACATATAGCTCTGGACGAGCAGATCAGCTTGACTGTGTATCCATCCCATCCTTATCTTTTTGACTGACTCTGCGCAACTAACATTCGTAGCATGTCCATGCTGATAAAGTAGATAGGTACCTGTGCCTACACCGTGCACAGATCCCTAGCTTTTCCTTAAAAAGAATCAACTGTGTTTTGTGCATAAATCTTTAAATTATACTAAAATACTGCAACTTTCAGATATTTTCAGTCAACAGCCTATGCAAGAAAATCCTAGTCTATATTTTATACCTGAAAATTGGTAATACCTATATATTGCGTTAAGGGAATGACAAATGTATTTAGGTCACTAGAGATGATAGATAGATAGATAGATAGATAGATAGATAGATAGATAGATAGATAGATAGATAGATAGATAGATAGATAGATAGATAGATAGATAGATAGATAGATATTCTCATACATTTTACCTCTCACCCTAAAGAAGAATTTTATTTGACACATATTATTCCTTCTTATAATTTCAAATTAATATTTATGAAATAAGAATGTGACATACATATTTTAGATTATATGATTTATTTTGTTTTTTAGTTTTTTTTAAGCTTTATTTAATCCCAGTTTCAAATTATAAATTTACATTTTCGGCGGTCATGCTGTATATTTTAAACGAGTAGATGAACAGAAATCAAAGCAAAAGCAGTACCGTCCTTAGAGCTTCTAGCACAGACATTTTATCCCTGCCTGAGGGCCTGTGGCCTGAGAGGGGCTGACTGTGCACCAAGATGTCAGAGTGTGCACCAATCACTTAAACTGTAGCAAGCTACATACTGTCCTTCCCCCAGAAGCAGCCGACAGTGGAACGCATCCTTATTTTATTACTAATGAGCAGCTGACTGCACACTTTTTAGTGCGCTTTGAATTATTGTTATTAACATCACCAAGACAATGGGTGAACTATCCACTAATAACCACCAGGAAAATATGAACACAGGTAACTACTTACCCCCCTTTCCCCCCATTGAACACCAGGTATTTAACTACGCTCCCCATCTAACCACCAATATTGGTTCTGTTACCTATCCAACTTCCCCTCTATGAATTAGATACTTACCTCTCATAATGGACACCAGGTAGTTATTTACACTTCTCCCCTATCTCTACCCAACTATAAATCCGGTACCTACCTACGCATTATAGGTTCCGTTAAATGGACACTAGTTGCTGACATAACCTTCTCCATAGATTCTCTATATATACCTATCCGACCCCACAGTACAGTAAATGACATGCAGCTTCTTATCACATTAAATATCAGAGAACCTATCCCTAGACCTCTCTAATAGACACCAGGTTCTGTAACTTACATAACCCCTACATAGCCTTACCCCACCGAACAACAGATGACCTACTATTTCTTCCCCACTGGGATCAGGTTCTTATCCAACTTACCACGTAGAATACCAGGGACATGCCTGCCCCTATCACTGGAAACAAGGTTATCTAGTCATATCAAGTACCCCCCCACACTATAAATTGATGATTACAGTGATTACATGATTACAGTACGGGACAGTACGGGACAGTTGTCCGGTAGCGAGGCAGGGACTCCTAGCATCGTACATAACTATGATGATAGGAGCCCGGCTCCCTGCATGTATGTATGTTTGCATGTGTGTATGTTTGCATGTATGTATGTTTGCATGTATGTATGTTTGCATGTATGTATGTTGTCATGTATGTATGTATGTATGTTGTCATGTATGTATGTATATATGTGCATGTATGTATGTTTGCATGTTTTTATTTTTGCATGTATGTTTGCATGTATGTTTATATATATATATATATATATATATATGTGCATGTATGTAATTGTTTGCATGTATTTATGTTTGCGTGTATATTTGTGCATGCTTGTATATATGTATGTATGTATCTTTGCATGTTTGTTTGTATGTATGTATGTTTTCATGTGTGTGTGTATGCATGTATTTATGTATGATAGTTTGCATGTATGTATGAATATATGTGTGTATGTTTGCATGTATGTATATTTGCATGTATATATGTATGTATGTTTGTATGTATGTATGTATGTTTGCATGTATGTTTGTTTGTATATATGTTTGTTTGTATATATGTCTGTATGGCCATGTATGATACTGTCTGCTGGCGCCCTGTATCTAAGTCAACTTCGCGGCAGGCTTCTATACATGGTATAACAGTCAGTATCACACATTAAACTGAATCTAAGCCTACGACATGTTTTATTTAATTTTTTTATTTTTATTTTTTTTTACAGGTTTGGTGTTTGGACTACGTCGGTTTCGAGGACTACTTAGATGACGTTTTTTTTTTCTACAATAAAATGGTTAATGAGGGTTGTGTTGGGGGTGCTTTATTTCAATAAAATATTTTATCTATATATTTGTCTTTTTCTTTTCAAATTTTATTACTACCACTTTAGTAATGGGCGCTGTCTGAGTGACAACATCCATTACTAAGGCGAGGCTTAGTGTTAGCCGGTGCAGAGGCTAACACTAACCACCATTATTACCCCGGTACCCACCACCACCAGGGGTGCCGTGAAGGGCCAGGTACGATCCAGTACCCGACCATCTGTAGTGATGGTCGGGCTCTGGGGCGGCCACAGGCTGGTATTATGAGGCTGGGAAGGGCCAAAAACAGTGGACCTTCCCACCCTTGTAATGCTAGGCTGCTGCTGCTGTGTTGTATCTGGCTGGTTATAAAAGTGGGGGGGACCCCACGTCATTTTTTTAAATTATTTATTTTTAATTTTTTTTTAAAAAGACATGGGGTTCCACCGAATTTATCATAACCAGCCACATACAACACAGTGTTATTAGCCTGGGAATGGACAAAACCAGTGGCCCTTCCCACCCATGTAATGCCAGACTGCTGCGGCCTTCTATATGGCTGGTTATTAAAAATGTGGGGGACCCATCTATTGTTAAATTTGTTAAATTCAAAAAAAAAAACGACGTGGGGGTCCCCCCCATTTTTATAACCAGCCCGATACAACACAGCTGCAGCAGCCTAGCATTACAAGGGTGGGAAGGTCCACTGTTTTTGGCCCTTCCCAGCCTCATAATACCAGCCTACGGCCGCCCCAGTACCCGACCATCACAACAGATGGTCGGGTACTGGATCGTACCAAGCTCTTCCCGGCACCCCTGGTGGTGGTGGGTACCGGGGTAATAATGGGTGGTTAGTGCTAGCCTCTGCACCGGCTAACACTAAGTACCGCCTTAATAATGGACGCTGTCAATCAGCCAACTGCCATTATCTAGGCACTAATAAAGTTTGAAAAAAAACAAAAAGACAATTCTTTTTTATTGAAATAAGAAATCCCCAACAAAACCCTCGTTAACCATTTTATTAAAATTTGAAAAAACGTAGATCTACGCAGTAGTCCAAAGAATTGAATATGTAGTCCAATCGGTACATCAAAATCTGCAACAACATAAAAAAAACAGTTATCAATGTGAACAATACCAATACTTCTACTCACCTACACACATATATACACGCACACACAAACAACCATACACAAACACACCCATATATATACACAAACACAACAAGATATACACACACAAACACACACATATACACAAACACACATATACACAAACACACATATACACAGTTATACACAAACACAACAAGATATACACAAACACACACATATACACGAACTAACACATATACACAAACACATATACAAACAAAAACACACATATACACAAACACACACATATACAAAAACACACACACACACACACAAACATCTACACACAAACATATACACAAATACACCCATATATACACACAAACATATACATAAACACACCCATATATACACAAACACACATAAACACACACACACACATATACAAACACACATATAAAAACAAAAACAGACAAAGACACATACCCAAACACACATATATACACAAACACACACATACACAAACACACACACTGTTTCTTTTAAATGCTGCTGGGGAACCCGCTCGATCCACTATATAAGGCTGCGCAACAGTGCATCATTTAAAAGAAACAGGATCCTGACCTGTCCATAGAGTTTAAAGCAGCACAGAGTATTTCAGGAGATGAGTGTGTGGATCTTGTGTGGGGTGGTGACTTGCCAATCATGTGAAGGTGTTATTGAGGACAGGAGTGGAGGAGAGGTAACAGACTGAGCTACGTAATGGTAAGAGCAGAGTTCACAGCAGCACAGAATCTGCACGCTCCTCTCCTGAAATATTCTGTGCTGCTGTGAACTCTGTTCTTACCATTACGTAGCTCAGTCTGTTACCTCTCCTCCACTCCTGTCCTCAATAACACCTTCACATGATTGGCAAGTCACCACCGCGCACAAGATCCGCACGCTCATCTGAAATACTCTGTGCTGCTGTGAACTCTGCTCTTACCGTTACGTGGTGACTTGCCAATCATGAAGGTGTTATTGAGGACAGTAGTGGAGAGGTAACAGACTGAGAGCTACGTAATGGTAAGAGCAGAGTTCACAGCAGCACTGAATCTGCACGCTCATCTCCTGAAATACTCTGTGGACAGGTCAGGATCCTGTTTCTTTTAAATGCTGCACTGTAGCGCAGCCTTAAGGCAGCACAGAGTATTTCAGGAGATGAGCACAGCCGGCCATGGGCAGCCGTTCGTTTTTCCGAGCCGTGCTCCCATTATGCACACGACCGTAAAAACACCCGTTATTGCTGGTCTTAATTACGACCCGCAATAACGGGCTCATAGACTTCTGTTACCCACGGGTACCTTCCCGTTTTCTCACGGGAAGGTGCCCGTGCCGTTAAAAAAATAGAACATGTTCTATTTTTCTATTTTACGGGCCGTGCTGCTATAATTATAATGACAGCACGGTTCGCAAAAGCGGCCGGCTGCCCGTGGCCGGCCGTGCCCGGCCGTGCTCGTAATTACGAGTCGTAATTACGAGCACGGCCCGTAAAATAAAAAAATAGAACATGTTCTATCTTTTTAACGGCACGGGCACATTCCCGTGAGAAAACGGGAAGGTACCCGTGGGTAACAGAAGTAATAACGGGTGTTTTTACGGTCGTGTGCATGAGGCCCCGTAATGACGGGTGGCTACATGTGTGCACCTGTCATTACGGCAGCGTTGCTAGGCGACGTCAGTAAAGGTCCAGGGTGCTGAAAGAGTTAACTGATGGCCAGTAACTGTTTCAGCACCCTGAACAGTGACTACCGATCACAATATAGAGCAACCTGTAAAAAAAAAGACGTTCATACTTACCGGGAACTCCCTGCTTCCTCCAGTCCGGTCTCCTGGCCGTTGCCTTGGTGACGCGTCCCTCTCGACATCCGGCCCGACATTCCTTGATGACGATGCAGCCCATGTGAGCGCTGCAGCCAATCACAGGCTGCAGAGGCCTCTACAGTCAATCACAGGCTGCCACGTCAGAAAAGAAGGTCGGACTGGAGGAAGAAGAGGGACTCGTCACCAAGACAACGACCAGGTACGTATGAAATGCTTTTTATTTTATTTTTAATCAGCAGCCTCTTTTCTCTATCAGTGATTGATAGAGACAAGTGGCTGCCGATTTGTATAATATTTTTGACCGGGTTCGGTCAAAACGGGTTCGGCCGAACACGGTGAAGTTCGGATTCGCTGCGAACCGAACTTTTTCGGAAGTTCGGACCAAAACCGGGTTCGTTTGTCCCGGTTCGCTCATCTCTAGTTATAATGTCTCTTAACTAGAAATAGTCTGTGTGGGTCCTTTTTTTCTACCAAAGTACATAGGGCAAACATAAAAGGGTTCCTTGATACTTCACGTATATAAATGACTCTATCCAAATGAGAGAAAGAAAAGATATATAGACAAGACACAAATGGTACACAGTTGAGGAAGGGTAATTAGAGGAGAGATCACCAAATGTGTAGACTATAATTTTAACAGTGTCCAATAGGTTTCCCTGAGAGACCAGATTGTGTCAAAGTGTTCCAATCTATTCTGCATGGAGGCCGTAATTGTTTTATTCTTCTAATACCCCTAATCCTTACATAGAGATCCATTTAATGAATGGGTGGGGTTTGCTTCCAGAACCATTTAGCTGCCAATAGGATGTGGAGTGTCACGGCGTGGGGTGTGGACCCACCAGGGCGTACCGTTTAGCGGGATAGCAGCTGGCCAAACAGGTATAATGCAATGTCTATAGTTCTGAAAGGTTACCTGAGGCAATGTAGACAGTAGCGGTGGTTTCAAGCTAAGATGAGGCTCCGACAGTAGACAGACACCCGGCGAGTGCGACACAATAGATGTAGCGGAGGGCACAACACGACTCCAACTCTTGAAGGCACAGAGGCACAATAGCACGGGATAACTGGGTACAGGCAGCAGGAACGAGAAAACACTGGGAACTGGAAAACACTAGGAGACCATTTGGACACCATTTGCAAGGACAAACTTAAGGTAACACAACAACGCTCAGGCAATGATTGAGAGGGCAGAGCCCATTTTATAGTCCAGAGTTATTCTGGGCTAATTGCAGCTATTCTGAAAATGCGCGCGTACTGGCCCTTTAAGACGGTGCACGCTGGGGCGCGCGCACCCTGCGGGAGACAGTGTCCGGACCAGGAAGTGAGTGTCGGCATCTCCCAGGAGGGAGATGCCGCCGGGAACTCGCTCGTCAATGGCCGCGGCCGTCAGAGGGTAAGTCAGGACGACGGTCCGCGGCCATAGACGTTACAGTATCCCCCCTCTTACGCCCCCTCTTCTTGGGACCAGAGCGGGAGAGAAACTTCTTCATGAAGGCAGGAGCATTGTTGTTCTCCTCTGGCTTCCAAGACCTCTCTTCTGGGCCAAATCCCCTCCAATCCACCAAATAAAAAGTTTTTCCTCCTACTCTCTTGGTGTCCAAGATCTCCCTCACCTCAAATGTCCCTGACGAGCCGCTAGGAGCCACTGCTGAACTAGAAGTCTTGGAGTAGCGGTTTAGAACCACATGCTTCAGCAGAGAAACATGAAAGGAGTTTGGGATCTTGAGGGTGGGAGACAGCCGAAGCTTGTAAGAGACAGGATTTATCTGCAGCAGAATCTCGAAGAGTCCGGAGAACCTGGGAGCAAACTTGCAAGATGGCACCCTCAGCCGGATATTCCTGGAAGACAGCCAGACCATAGTGCCTGGAAGAAACTGGGGAGGCTCTAGTCTTCTTGTGTCTGCCTTTCTCTTCATGCGGTAGACCGCCAGCAGAATAGAAGATCGGGTCTGCTAGCATGAAAGTAGAGTCAGCTGCAGGCACCTGGGACATAGTGGAAACAGGAAGAGGTATTCGTGGATGTTGGCCGTAGACAATGAAGAATGGGCTAGAGGTGGTGAACTCACTAGTATGGTTGTTGTAAGAGAACTCAAGGAAGCAGCTACACCCAGTCATCATGCTGCCTGGAGATAAAGTGCCGCAGATAGTTCTCCATAATCTGATTAACCCTCTCGACTTGAACATTGGACTGGGGATGGTAGGCCGAGGAAAAGTCCAACTTCACACTGAGGAGACCGCAGAGGGCTCTCCAGAACTTTGAGGTGAACTGAACCCCTCGATCCGAGACAATATTCAGAGGCAAGCCATGCAGACGGAAGATGTTTTGGATGAAGAGGCCGGCCAGTCGGGAAGCAGAAGGCAGACCAGTCAGTGGAAGAAAATGAGCAATTTTGGAGAATCGATCCACCACCACCTAGACTGTACTGCATCCAGCAGAGAGAGGCAGGTCCGTGATAAAGTCCACAGCTATATATCGCCAGGGGGCATCGGGCACAGGCAGTGGCTGGAGCAGACCAGCTGGTCTGGAGTGGGCAACTTTATTTGCTGCGCATACCGTGCAGGAGGAGACAAAATCCATAACGTCTTTGGGCAGAGTGGGCTACCAGAACTGATGGGCAATTAGGTCTCGAGTCTTACGGGCACCCACATGACCTGCCAGCTTGGAACTGCGTCCCCAGAGAAGGATTCATCCTCTGTCTGCCAGATGCACAAAGTCCTCCCCGGGGGAATGTCTCTAACTTGCAGAGGGTTGACAGAGATAATGCAGGAAGGGTCAATGATATTCTGTGTCTTTTGTCTCAAATGACCTAGACAAGGCATCGGCCCTCACATTCTTGTCGGCAGGGTGGTAGTGGAGCTCAAACTAGTACCGAGCAAAGAACAGTGACCACCTGGCCTGACGAGGGTTCAGCCATTGGGCTGTCTGGAGATAGGTGAGGTTCCTGTGGTCCGTGAAGACCGGGATTAGATGAGCTGCCCTCTAGTAGGTGTCTCCACTCCTGCAGAGCTAGCTTGATGGCCAGTAACTCCCGATCCCCAATCGAGTAGTTGTGCTCTGCGGGAGAAAAAAGCTTAGAGTAGTAGCCACATACCACAGTCTTGCCTTTGGAGCCTCTCTGGAACAGAAGTGCGCCAGCACCAACAGAGGAGGCGTCCACCTCCAATGAAAACTGTAGGGATACTTCAGGATGATGAAGGATTGAGGCTGATGTGAAGGCCTTCTTTAAGCTCTTGAACGCGGCTTCTGCTTCTGGAGTCCACACCTTGGCGTTCATGCATTTTTTGGTGAGGGTAGAGATGGGAGCTGTCAGTGAGGAGAAGTTGAGGATGAACAGCTGGTAGAAGTTAGCGAATCCCAGGAAGCGCTGTATGGCCCTTAATCCTTGAGGACGTAGCCATTCCAAGACAGCCTTTACCTTTTCAGGATCCATTTTGAGGCCCTGATCGGAAATTATGTAGCCCAGGAAGTGTAGAGACTTCGAATACGCCCTTCTCCAGCTTGGCATATAGGTGATTCTCCCTTAATTGAATCAAAACTTTGCGGACATGTCTCTGATGAGACGCTGGATCTGGGGGAAAAATCAAAATGTCATTGAGATGCACCACAACACAGACATAGAGGAGATTACGGAAGATGTCATTGACGAACTCTTGAAAGGCCACAGGGGCGTTACACAGGCCGAAGGGCATAACCAAGTATTCGTAGTGCCCATCACGTGTATTAAATGCCGTCTTTCATTCGTCACCCTGAAAAATCCGGATTAGATTGTAGGCACCCGTTGGTCTAGTTTTTAAAAAAATGTTGCTCCCCGTATGCGATCAAACAGTTCAGAGATTATAGGCAATGGGTATCTGTTCTTTACTGTGATCTGGTTGAGACCCCGGTAGTCAATGCAGGGTCGGAGGGATCCGTCTTTCTTTTTAACAAAGAAAAACCAGGCACCGGCCGGAGATGAGGATTTGCGTATGAAGCCCCTCTCTAAATTCTCCTTGATATAGGCAGACATCGACTGGGTCTCATGTAAGGAGAAAGGGTATACTCTACCGCGAGGAGGAGACAAATCAGGGACCAAGTCAATAGGACAATCATACGCTCGGTGTGGCGGCAACATCTCTGCCTCCTTCTTGTTGAAGACATATGAGAACTGAGAGTAGCAAGAGGGCAACCCTGCCAATGACTGATGCGGAGGAGGCTGAAGTGGATGGATATGCCCCAGACAGCGGTTGAGACACTTGGGACACCACTGGAGAACCTCTCCGGAGTTCCAATCCAGGACTGGGGCATGTAGACAGAGCCAAGGCAAACCCAGCAGCACGGGGTCGTCCAAGGTAGGTGGTAGACCACAAGCAGTCAGTTCGTCCTTAAACTCGGATGACAGACCATGCCAGAAGGAAGTTACTAACGTCTCGTTGTTCCAGGACAGCTCTCCTGCTAGGGTCCGGAACTGGATGGTGTACTCGCAAACGGAGGTGTCCTCCTGGCGAAGGTTCAGTAGAGAGCTAGCTGCCGAAGAAACTCGTCCAGGCTCCTTGAACACAGTACAGAATAATCGCAGGAACCCCTGGAAGTCTTGGGTCTTGGGTCCCAGATTGGGTTCGCCCATGCCAGGGCTTTGCCGGCAAGCAGAGAAACAATCAAGGCAATCCCGGCACCGTCCGAGGGAAATGCTCTGGCGTACAGCGTGAAGTGGATATGACACTGGTTGTGAAATCCCCTGCACGCTCTTGCGTCTCCGTAAAAACGTGGCGGTAGTGGCAGCGAGAACCGAGGATCAGATCTGGTGCTGACAGGTGGTGTAGCAGGAGAATCAGTCGCAAAAGCTGGAACAGGAGCAGAGGAGGAAGCAGCTAGTGCCCCTAGCTTTAGTGCCATGGAGTTTACTGCCACAAGGAGTTGATCCTGTCATGTTTGCAGGTCCTGCAGGTCTGCTTGCATGGCTTGAGAAGAAAACAGGCCCCTGAATTGACCAGCAGGGTCCATGGCCTGAGCATACTGTCACGGCGTGGGGTGTGGACCCACTGGGCAGTACCGCGTAGCGGGATAGCAGCTGGCCAAACAGGTATAATGCAATGTCTATTGTTCTGAAAGGGTAGCTGAGGCAATGTAGACAGTAGCGGTGGTTTCAGGCTAAGATGAGGCTCCGACAGTAGACAGACACCCGGCGGGGTGCGACACAATAGATGCAGAGGAGGACACAACACGACTCCAACTCTTGAAGGCACAGAGGCACGGTAGCATGGGGTACAGGGTACAGGCAGCAGGAACGGGAAACAATGGGAACTGGAAAACACTAGGAGACCATTTGCAAGGAAAAACTTAAGGTAACACAACAACGCTCAGGCAATGATCGAGAGGGCAGAGCCCCTTTTATAGTCCAGAGGCATTCTGGGCTAATTGCAGCTATTCTGCAAATGTGCGCGTACTGGCCCTTTAAGGCCGTGCATGCGCGGGCGCGCGCACCCTGCGGGAGACAGTGTCCAGACCACGAAGTGAGTGCCGGCGTCTCCCAGGAGGGAGATGCCGCCAGGAACTCACTCGTCCATGGCCGCGGCCGTCAGAGGGTAAGTCAGGACGAAGGTCCGCGGCCATAGACGTTACATTGAGGACCAGCCTGGTGAAACTTTTGCTTATACTTTTGGGAGCAAAGTTTAGTATCCATATACTAGTCCTTCTCAATGAATTAGAATATCATCAAAAAGTTAATTTATTTCAGTAATTTAATTCAAAAAGTGAAGCTCATATATTATATCAGTTCATTACACACAGAGTGATCTATTTCCAGCATTTTTTTATTTTAATGTTGATGATTATGGCTAACAGTTATTAAAAACCCAAAATTTAGTGTAATATTATATAAGCCCAATTTAAAAAAGTATTTTTAATACCGAAATGTTGGCCTACTGAAAAGTATGTACAGTATACGCACTCAATACTTGGTTGGGGCTCCTTTTGCATGAATTACTAGATCAATGAAGCGTGGCATGGAGGCGATTAGCCTGTGGCACTGCTGAGGTGTTATGGAAGCCCAGTTTGCTTTGATATTGGCCTTCAGCTCGTCTGCATTGTTGGGTCTGTGTCTTTCATCTTCCTCTTGACAATACCCCATAGATTCTCTATGGGGTTTAGGTCAGGAGAGTTTGCTGGCCAATCAAGCACAGTGAATCTGTGGTTATTAAACCAGGTCTTGGTATTTTTGGCAGTGTGGGCAGGCGCCAAGTCCTGCTGGAAAATAAAATCAGCATTTCCATAAAGCTTGTCAGCAGAGGGAAGCATGAAGTGCTCTAAAATTTCATGCTAGACGGCTGCGCTGACTCTGGACTTGATATAACATAGTTAAATCATATGCTGATTTCAGCAATCAGATGCTGATTTCATTTTCCAGCAGGACTTGGCATCTGCCCACACTGCCAAAAGTACCAATAGCATCACTGTGCTTGATTGGCCAGCAAACTCGCCTGACCTAAACCCCATAGAGAATCTATGGGGTATTGTCAAGCGGAAGATGAGACACCAGACCCAACAATGCAGACAAGCTGAAGGCCATTATCAAAGCAACCTGGGCTTCGATAACACCTCAGCAGTGCCACAGGCTGATCGCCTCCATGCCACGCCGCATTGATGCAGTAATTCATGCAAAAGGAGCCCCGACCCACTATTGAGTGCATATACCGTACATACTTTTCAGTAGGCCGACATTTCGGTATTAAAATCATTTTTTAGATTGGCCTTATCTAATATTCTAATTTTCTGAGACACAAAATTTTGGTTTTTCATTAACTGTTAGCCATAGTCTTTAACATTAAAAGAAAAAATGCTGGAAATAGATCACTCTATGTGTAATAAATCTATATACAATATGAGTTTCACTTTTTGAATTGAATAACTGAAATAAATTAACTTTTTGATGATATTCTAATTCATTGACAAGGACTAGTAAAGGGACATTGTGATAAAGGAATAATCCTATAATATATGTGGTATGGTGTCAATCGCATTGCCACACCTCCAACTGTCTTTGGGAAGAAAAAGGTTCAATTGATGCAGCAGCTCAGGAGCATGATACCAAAGTATAAATACACTATATTGCCAAAATTATGTAGAAACCTGACATCCCATTCGATAACCAAGGGCGTCATATAGAGTTGGACCGCCTTTTATGACTATTACAGCCCCCACTCTTCTGGGAAGACTTTACATAAGATTTTGGAGTGTGTCTGTGGAAATTTGTGCCTATTAAGTCGAAAGAGCATTTTCGAGGTCAGGTACTAATGTTGTGCGAAAAGGTCTGACTCGCAGGCGGCCTTCCAAATCATTAGGAAGTTGTTTTATGGGGTTGAGGACGGGCTCTGTGCAGATCACTTGACACCTCAGCCCAGCCACTTGTTCCTCTACACCAAACTCATCAATCTGCGTTTTTCTGGACCTCACTTTGTGCAGTGGAAAAGAAAAGGGCCTTCCCCAAACTGTTGCCACAAAGTTGGAATCATACAATTGTCTAAAATGTCTTTGTATGCTGTAGCATTACCAATGCCCTTCACTGGAACTAAGGGCCCAGTCCAAACACTGAACTGAACAGCCTTACCCTGTAGATCATTATTCCTCGTCCTTCAAACATTACAGTAGGATCTATGCCAAACCCAGATTCAACCATCAGACTGCCAGATAGTGATAAGTGATTATTCAGTCCAGAAACACATTCTAGCTGCTCCAGAGTTCAGTGGCACTGTGCTTTTCACCACTCCAGCTGGTGCTTGGCATTCCACATGGTGATTTTAAACTTGTGTGCAGCAGCTTGACCATGGAAACCCATTTCATAAAGCCCCTGACGCACAGTTCTTGACCGGATGTCACTACCGGAGGCAGTTTGAAACTCTTCCACGATTCTACACTTGGCGGGCCTGCTCTGTAAGTTTTCATGGTTTTCGCTTCGTGGCTGAGCTGTTCTTACTCCTAGAAGCTTCAATTTCACAATAATAGCACTTACAGTTTACCAGGAAAGATCTAGCAGATCAGGAATTTCATGAACTAAATTGTGACAAAGGTGGCATCCTATGACAGTGTCGTGTTTAAAGTTACTGAACTCTTCCATTTAACACACACTATTACAAATGTTTGTTATGCAGATTGCATGGCTGCGTGCTCCATTTTGTGCCCCTATTTGCAACATGGGTGTGGCTGAAAAACCTAAACGCAATAATTAGGAGGGGTGTCCATATAGTGTATCTTCTATTGGTTCTCCATAAAGGTAGTCCAGATGGATGTTTTTAAACTTTGATATTTAAAATGATAATTTGGTTGTCATAAAATCACCAATACCCCTACTTGCATCAGTTTGCATACTTAAAATATACATAAAACTATTATTTTCAGCTTTCTAATGACCTCCACTATACAAGCGTTTGTATTGGACAGCAGAAACAGTTCTCGATGTGAACAGCCTAAAGTGTTTTTTATTGTTTGTAATAAACCATAGCTCTCGAATCTGATCATTACCATTACTCATCTCATGCTGAGAATTGTTGTCCTCTGGATCTGCATAGAGTATGGTGAGCCTGGTGTGCCCAGCTGCAAAGTGCTCCTAAAATATTATTCAAATGTTGGCATTCATAGGAAAGTGAGGAATAAATAAAAAAGGGAGACAAACAAAAATGATGCATCTCTGAAACAAAGTGCCAGTATGATATATAGGTAGCTTTTGATGTGCTGAAGGAGAGTACAATTTGGATGCTATGATGCTGTTAGGCCATCTGGATTTTCTAAATGCTTTTAATAGCTTACAGCACTTCCTCTGCTGTGATTAGTTCATTCAATGTTCTTGTTGTGTTTTTATTAAAGATAAAGGAATTTGTCCATAGAAAATAAGCTATTGTTTTTCCTGTAAATCTGATCTGATTATAAAGTATATACAAAAACTGGTGCAATATATTTAGAAATAGATTACAATGTAAGGTGAGGTGCCCTTGGGTAAATTGAGTTTGAAATACATTTATTGAAGAGGCTGTTTTCCAATCTAACATGTGGTTTATTGGCCTTTGAAAATATATTTGTCAAATTAACTATTTACCATCATTCACTTGATAAATTAATGCCTAGAAAATGTCACTAGAAGAGATTACTATTAGGGGATGGTAAATGCAAATTGTTTGTCAATATACTTGAATGTACCACCTCCATGAATATGTGATGACTCTTTTGGTGCTAGGCTGGGTTCACACAACCTATTTTCAGACGTAAACGAGGCGTATTATGCCTCGTTTTACGTCTGAAAATAGGGCTCCAATACGTCGGCAAACATCTGCCCATTCATTTGAATGGGTTTGCCGACGTACTGTGCAGACGACCTGTAATTTACGCGTCGTCGTTTGACAGCTGTCAAACGGCGACGCGTAAAATGACTGCCTCGGCAAAGAAGTGCAGGACACTTCTTTGCAATGTCATTTGAGACGTTCTTCATTGAAGTCAATGAAGAGCAGCTCAAGATTTATGAGCGTCAAAGACGCCTCGCATAATGCGAGGAGGAGCTTTTACGTCTGAAACGACGCAGCTGTTTTCTCCTGAAAACAGTCTGTCTTTTCAGACGTAAAAGCCACTTCTTGTGTGCACATACCCTTATACTTGACAGTATTGGGTGGGACAAATAAAAATTATTGCTCATGAGTGTGAGGTTATCTCTCCAGGTGTAATGGAAATGGGCCAGTAAAAGCCAAACATTACAACAAAAAACAAGTAGCAAAACTTTCTTCATCTTTAACCATATTTTGTAGGTAGGATGATTTGAAGGTGACACCTATCCATGTTATCCAGTTGGCGGATTGATTAACTCTTCACAATTCCTTTCAATCATCCTAGTGATAACTGAATACTAAAGAAATTGGAAAAATTATATCAGGACTGATCTAATGCAAAATCAACTGTACTTGTTCAGATTTCTTGAAGATATTCCTCCGCTCATCCAAGTTGCTCATTTCATTATGAAAATTCCTCAGCATTTTTATTATTGTGGGCAATTGACTTAGGTTTCCTGAACCTTCTAGAGAGAGGTGTTTGCTAAAAGTGTGAAATGTATGTCAGGTGGAAGATTTCTAAACCAGTCCAGTTGATTTTGACTTAAACCCTAACCTGGATGAATAAATACTAATCTGGATGAATGAAAGCCTACTATACATAGACATATGTCCCCAGGACAGCTTCCTATAGAATACAGTATATGTATGATACATTTTCAAATTTGAACTCATTGGAACAACTCAGTGAATACCTATGTGACTAATAGAGCTATATTCCACCTAAATAACTTCTTATTTTTTTTAGAAGTTAGGACTCCAAACTCTTCTGTATAGCTTAGAGGCCTCCAAATGTGGAGAGGTACCAAGTTCACTGCCAGCGCCTGACTCACTAATTCAAGAGGCCATTTAGCAGGTATTAAGTGGTGGTAGAGAGTGTATAAGGTTTTGTCTTTTGTTTTAACTAATGTGAATATAAGGAAAGGGGCAAGAATCAAATATGTTGAAGGAGAGGCCAGCATGAGTAAATTAGTTTCTGAGACTCTCAACTAATACAAGATCTATAAGATTATAATATCATTCATGCCAGTTTGGTGTTAGACAACCTCCATGGTGGGGTTCAGCCCCAGCAGGTTTTGCTTCTTGGTGGGTGTGTTGAAGAGTATGTGCTAATAACGTATAGTGAGCAACAGTTGTTTCAACATTGATATATCATAAATCTCCTTAAGGGTAATCTTTGCTTAGGAATCTCACCTCACAAACTCTTGCGTTAAGCTTTGAACATTTTTTAAGTAAGCCATATGGAGTAGGCATAAAGTTGCGTGCAATCACTTTCTCCTTTCCTAAATGTGAAGAGAGGTGATCGGCGTGCCCTGTGAAGAATGCCCAGTCTGTTCAGGAGAGAAATGAAAGATAAATTTATTTGTTTATTCCATTTTTAATTTTTGCGTAATATTGTCTGCTAGTGAGGCCCCCAAAGAAAATGATTGGTACAAAGAAGGGTCAACAGATAAATGTGTACTATGTAACATCTGGCGTTTTAATGTTTTTTTTTGTAAGTAGACTAAAACAAATCTCATAAACTATAATTATTATGTTATAAGCAAACTACTACCATGTACCTTTTCTTGCCTAGTCTGTAAATCAACATACTGTATTTTTTCTACTGATTCTTGTCTTAAAAGAGAGCAACACAGTTCATGCATGTAACTTTAGATTATAGTATTTGTCAAGTGTTTTAAACCAGAATGAATAATCATAAAAATTATCACTACAGAGTTTTGTTACCTTTTGTACTTAACCTCTCTCAATACTGACCGTTGTGATCACAAGAAGGTTGGCAGCATCCGTGGTAGTTCAAGTGTCAAACAAATTCTAATTTTCACATTCCTGCATGTAAAGTACAAAAAAAGCACTGGAAATGCACGCCATGCACTCAAATGCTATCAAATACCAGACATAAACACAACTAGGTGTAATGTCCGTGGCTGCGAGCTGTCAGCTCCAACCTCCCCTGACAGCTGCAGCCACGAGTCAACAAGCGCTGGCCAGCGCTCGCGTCCACTTACCTCTGCCGGATCCCGTAGGCAGAGCTCGGGCCTGCTCTTAAAGGGGCAGCACGCGCACCGGACCTCATGGATGAACTTTGACCCGTGAGTACCCTGGACTATAAGAGGGGTCCAGCCCCCTAGTTCTATGCCTGAGCATTGTTGTGTTTCCTTAGTCTGTCTATGCAAATGGTCCCCTAGTGTTTCCTGCTCCCAGTGTTTCCTGTTCCTGTAACCTGTATCCTGATCTAGTGCCGTGCTTGCTATAGTCGGGCTGTGCTGGATACCACGCTTGTCTGCTTCCCCACGCCTGATGTCCACCTGCTGCCTAGTTCCTGCCAAGCTACTGGTACCCTATATCCTATAGACTCTGACCTGCGCCCTGTTGGCCAGCTGCCTTACCGCCAAGGTGGTACAGACCAGTGGGTCCACAGACCCTTCGTGATACTAGGTTTCAACTACCATTTTTGTATTGCACCAGTTCTAATAAATCTCCCTCATTGTATGTACAACTGTGGGTACTGTAGAGGAGTCAGGTCAGTCCCAGAGGGTCGGTGGAATCTGATGAGCAAATGAGGAACTGATAGCTGAAATGACACCAGTGGTTCACCGAAAAGCTAGAGCCTGACAGATAGTTAGACTGCGCTGTATGCTGAATGACTGTGATAATCGGGTGTGAGCCACACACACGCCCTGTAGCCCGAACCACACACATCCCCCTTTTAGACAGCGCCACACACAGCCCTCTTGTACATAGCGCCACACACAGCCCCCTCTTGTACATTTCACCACACAACTCCCCCTCCCTCCTTGTACATAATGCCACACAACCCCCTCCCCCTTGTACATAGTGCCACACAACCCGCCTCCCTCTTATACATAGTGCCACATAACCCCTACTTGTACATAGTGCCACACAACCCTCCTCCCCATTTTACTTTGTGCCACACTGCCACCAGAGCAGAGAGCGGTAGAAAAGGCCTACCGCTACCACTCCCCCTTCTGCCTGATTTGACTCACTGTTAGGAGGAGGCAGGAGGTCTTCCAGCAGCATTCTGACTGGGGTCGGTGCCGGCCCGGGAGTGGACCAGTCCAGTCGCCTGACCTGTCACATGAGGTCAGATGACAGGTCAGGTTACTGGACTGGTCCACTCCCGGGCCAACACTGACCCCAGTCAGAACACAGCTGCAAGACCTCCTGCCTCCTTCTGATGCTGAGCACTGCTGCAGCCGTCCGGCATACAGGGCGCCTGTCAGCAGCGATCAGCTGTTTTGATACAGCTGCTCTGCGGTGCCATCCCCTTCCCTACTTCCAAGTTGCGCCTGGGGCACATGCCCCGCCTATCCCTGCATGGAGGAAAGTTCTAGATGCAACATATTTCACTTGAGGGGCTTCACAGACACAACTAATAATTATTTCAAGATATAGAAGAAATCGAGGCACTCAACGACTGTGACAATGAACTTCTTTTATTCAAGATCTTTTGGTCTATTCGATGTGGAGAAAGCCTACGGTCGTCTCTCGTACACACACGCTTTCTCAGAGGCCCCGATTTATTCTATTTATTGAAGTTTAGCGTGCTGTGCTGGTCGATGAGCACACCGTGGGCATGAATGTTGCCGAATTCCACAAATGTTAATAATGCCATTGGGAATCTCCAGTTGTAATATATGTCTGAATTGACAGTGCCAGCCGTTCTCTTCCTTCTTCCTTGAATAATACTAATAATTATTTGTTTGTCTGCTTGCAACCACATGTCTCCTTGAATGACTTGATAATTGACAGAGTGCATAGGCTGCCCAAAGCACTTCTACAACTCCTAGAGATGTAATCAACCACATTCATTTTTTCCAGATCAAAGACAAACTTATTGAGGCAGTTCCTAACTATCCATAGCAACCAGACAGATTTAAAGATATACCTCTATTTGCAGACCTGTCAGCTGCTGCCTTTGCCAGGGGAAGAAAATTCGGTGTGTGCACAAAAATTCTCTGAAATTATAATGGAGAATCCCTGTGACGTTAATCAATACCAAAAATGTCACAGAACACATTACGACAATACTTAAGTAAGCCATGTGACTCTGCCAAGTTTGAAAAAAAACTTTAAATACAAATGGAGGATCCCTCTGAAGTTAATCATTACCAAAAAATGGGTGCAAAACATATTACGAAAACGCCTAATGAAGCCATGCGACTCTGCTGAGAGTAGAACCTAGCCCTGCGGATGACTTGGGCGGTCCAAGCAAAAGGAGCTCTCGTCAGCACAGTCCAGTGGAATGGATAATGGTCACCTATAGAAAACAGGATTCGGTTTAGAAAGGAACCAGTGAAGCAGTAACTAATTTTTTTCTCTTTCGTTTTCTCCAGTTCAGAACTTGGTACGAAAGCTGAAAATTCTCAGTTCAAATTAAAGGCTATGTCCACCTTTGAAAGGTTTTTTTTGTTTTTGTTTTTGTTTTAATAAATCAATGGTTTAGGTGTTTTTAAACTTTTTAATGAACTTTTATTAAAATACTTTTTATAGAACAGCTTCTATGTATTTTGTACACATAGATGCTGTATTATTCTGTCGGAACCGAGTCCGTCAGTTCAGCCGAACTGATGGCTTGGCTGAGAGCTGGTCCTGCATGCCTCTGACCCACATGATCCTGCTAATAACAATCAAATCTGAGAGCTGGTCCTGAATGTCTTTGACACACAGGATACAGCTAATAATGATAACATCTAAGTTCATAAGTAAAAAAAATTCCCCAATTACTTAACACTGGGATAAAAAAAAATATGGTATTAATACAACTTCTCTGCCACTCAGAACCACTTTCCTTCCAGCTTAGATGGGAAGCACAATTTTACCACTATGAAATGGCAGTTTGTATTCTCCTTAAGTACTACTACCTTCCTAATGTGCCGATCATTTGGAAACTATTAGAAAATAATTGTACAGGTGGTATAATACAGGTTATCTAGGATATATATAAAAAATTGGGGAACATATTGAAAACTTATTAAAACACTAATAAGGGTCCTATTCCTTGGGAGTCTGAGGTTGCTCTTCTCTCTTTAAAACTAGATACCTTACCACTTACCTGACGTGACCATTGGGGCAGATTTACTAATATTGTCTAAGTTATAAAATTAAGTCATAAAATTTGCCAGTCAGAAAATGCACCCAATTTATTAAAGTGGTGCATGTTGTATCTATAGCAAAAAAGGGAGAAAGTGTCTAAAACTGTTAAAAATTGTGGCACACAATTTTAGACAAAATTTTGGCACATTTTAAATAGTATATGTGCCCCAATATTTCTTGTACTTACAGTAGCAAGAGCATCATTAGCTAGACACTAAAAAAAAGTGTTGACTTCCCTACCATCCCAGAAATACTATCAAAAGTGCAATATAATTGTCCTATGGAGCATCTCAATACAAGTCCTTTTTGCAACACCCCTACTTTTATCCATAAATTGGCAAAATGGTTTGACTTCGCAATTCTTAGGTGTTAGGGAATTTTTTTTCCAGCCCATAACGTTCTGATGCTAATGTCATGTTGTTAATATTATGTTTGAAGAATTAGGCCTGAGTTTTGTTGTTTTTGTTACTTTATTGTTATTGACACACTTCTAAGTGAATTGGACACCTCCACAGCATGCACAATAGCATCACAAGTCTGTTATCCATCATCTTCACAAGCTGTACTTGCTGTAAAGATGATGTCTACAATATCACTTCCTCTTTTCTATTCGCTTTTATCTCAAAATGTATGTGTTGTATATCTTTTTCTGTAAAATTGTCTTAACCCCTTGCCGCCACAGCCATTTTTCTTCTTTTCATATTAGTTTTTTTTTTCTCTTCTTTCAAAAGCCATAACATTTTCATTTTTCGCTCGACATAGCTGTATAAGGGATTGTTTTTTGGGGGACAAGTTGTTTTTTTAATGGCACTATTTATTGTACCATATAATCTACTTATATGTACTTACATTATTTTCTGGATTTCATTGTTATGACATTCACCATGCAGTGAAACAAACTGAATTTAAACGAAAAACGAAAAAGAAATGTAAAGCAATACGTTACAGGTGATTTTAATATAGCATATTTTGGAAAACTTTGTACCATGGAGTTTTACTAATGTGTCTGTTTGAGGATTAATCAGTTACAATAATCTTATTGAGAGGAGAATCCAGCCATACAGACCAATATTTGATAAATAAAGTGTATTTGTTGAGAGAAAGTGCTAGAATTTTTTCATATAGGTAACGTTCGTTAACATTGTTAAAGGGAATGTGTCGCAAATAAAACATTTTTTTAAAGTAAGTTACTTATTTTTATTATATTTTTTACGTTTTTTGCTGCAGATACAACATAGCAGCAGCAGTCTAGCATTATCAGGTTGGGAAGGCCCACGGTTTCTGGCCCTTTTTCAGCCTAATAATACCAGCCTGCAGCTGCCCCAGTGCCCGGCCATCACAACAGATCGTTGGGTACTGGACCGTACCTGGCTCTTCCCGATACCCCTGGTGGCAGTGGGTTCCGGGGTAATAATGGGGGGTTAGTGCTTGCTTTTTACTGGCTAACACTAAGCCCCACCTTAGTAATGGACATCGTCAAACAGATAACTGCCATTACTAAGTTGCTAATAAAGTATTAAAAAAAACACAGAGGCAGAAGAAAATATTTTTATTGAAATAAAAACTCCCCCACACAACCCTCGCTAACCATTTTATTAAAGAAAAAAACAACCAAGGGGCGTGGCCTAATGCGGAGCTAGCTGGATGCACTTTTTCAGAGCTCTGGTCCAGACATCCCTAATCCAAGGGAATCTGGACTCCTAACTAGCCCGACGGGTCCATAAACACCCTCTCCGGAATCAGCAGCTAAAGGGGGATACGCCGACATCCTTATTTGGGCCATCCGCCCAGTTTTGTAATTGTGGCCTAGCGCCGCGTGTGAAGCCGGGGCCTCGATTTTGGAGCCGTCCGGCCGCGGACTCAGTCGCGGCCTCCTCCGACATTTTAGAAAGGTGAAACACCCACGGGGGGCAGCTCCTGCACTGCTCTAACCCCTGCCCAGAGACAGACAGGAGAGTGGAGAAGCGACACCTGGGGAAAAGAAGGAGCCGGCGACGGTCCCTGCACCCTACCACAGCTAACTGATCTATTGCCCGGATTAACCGGACCCCAGCCCTCACATCAGTCCAAGAGAATTGTGAGTACAAGAGTCCCCATATTCTATTACACCTCACTCCAAAGAAGGATGCCTTATAACAGTACTATAACAGTACAATACCTGCTACAGTCAGGTACATCAGAGGTAGACTTCCATTTAAAGGGCCACACACCCCATTTTTTCTGCTGATCAATAGGTTAGCACTATCAATACTGCTTACCTCCTTTATTCAACTACAAGCTTCTATTGTGGGTACCATAATAGCACACACTGTATCATCTCCTATCCATGTATGGCTTTGATTCTATCCTAACTATGTAATATTTCCGTGACCGTAGACGACCAACTAGAGGAATATATCTGCACAGACACTATGCTTTCATCATAGTGAGTATAGGCCCCAAAAATAAAAATTAAAATCAAGGCTCGAGCTTTTGAATGCAAATACAACCTACACAAGCAGACATGGATAAATTCTTGAAAAAAACAGACGGGAAGTCTAACCCTACTAAACCATCTTGACTCCGAAAAGACTGCTCTAAAAGTGGAGATTCAGGTTCAGAACTACCTAGCGAAGATGAACAGACCACGAAAGAGAGAGAACTGCCAGTCCCCAGGTCCTTCATGAAAAGTATCTTAGCTAAAGCCCTGGAACTGCTAGCTAACCACCTATCCGACATCAAACAATAACTTTTGCAAGTAGGCAACAGAGTCGATGCACTCGAAAAAACTCGAGAAATGGTTATTGCTTCCTCCACCGAACTAACTTCTTGCCTCCAGTCACAATAAGAACATATTAACAAAATGTATTGAATTCTTGAGGACCATGAAAATTGTGACAGAAGGAACAATATTAGAATTAAGGGCTTCCCTGAGTCACTTGCCAACGAAGTTCTCCCCGAAGTCCTAGCTTAAATTTTCCAGGACTTTCTAGATCCCGCCACAATCCCAAACCTTGCATTCTATAGGGTACATAGATCACTTCGGCCCTAACCTTCTCTGACAGAACCGCCAAGAGATGTAATTTGCAAAATCCTAGACTATAGGATCAAGGAATCTATTATGCAAAAAACCGACTTTTCCAATATGGAGATGCACAGATTTCCAACTACCAAAATCGAGCACCTTCTACGCTATTCAAACAGAAACTTCTGAAACCATTCACCTCGGCACTGAGACAAAAACAATTCCAATTCCGTTGGCTTTTTCAATTTGGACTCTCTATTTCTGCTAACGGCAAACACTATAATGCCAGGACCTCAAAAGATATCCTGAATATTATCACAGATCTGGACATTGCTCTGAATGAATACCCTGACTTGGAGTCACTTCATAGGGCATCACGCCTCCAGCCCCTTCCTCAACTTACACAATGGGAAACGGCCCATACACCGAAATCACAAGGAATCTGACGACGTCTACACAAGACCCCTCAAGGACCTTCATTATCTGACCCAACCTGAATTAAAAAGTCTTCCATGCTTGACATCCTTCTCTTATTATCCTGAGAAGCCGAGAGCAGTAATATCCTTTTCAATCTGTACTGAATGTTGACAAAATTCCTTTATGTCTAATTTTTCTCCATATAGTTAATGGTTAAAGACTCTCTGCTCTGACCCAGTCCACTAAGGTCGAGCTCCAATGAGTTTGGTTCTTATGTGATATCCCCAATGGGTATGTCTTAGGCTTGACTGGAGCATCCGTCGTGCCACTGAACCTATTGTTATTCTCTTTTATGGAGTTTGGGCTTGAGCTTTCTAGCGCGTCCTTCTTGTTTGTGTCGAGGTGCGGCGAGATTCTATTAGTCAACACTCCAGTGATGTGGGTCCAGGCTCCGACCCTCAATACGTGATAATAGTAACCTACCTGCGATTGGTTACTGGTTCTATAAGAAAAAGTTCTACTTTTACGTATCATATTTCATTTGTTTATCTAATGTATTTCCTGTATGATACTCAAATTGTTTTCAAAGGAGTTCTTGCTGAACAGGATAATGTAGGTTACGTGAGTGTGACTGGTGATACCCAGCACTATCACTGTTATGTTTTTGTTTATTGCTCTTTTTCACTTGATGACTTTGGTAACCTGCTTTTCTATTGTTTCTCACCCTAAAATTCCTCTAGAGAGTTCTCATTTTATATGATGTTTTTTCACTACCATACAATGTTTATAGTGACTGGTTTCACTGTTGATTTATTTTAGTTTTATTAACATCCACAACCGTTAGAAATAGCTCCTCCCCAGCTCCTACCTACCCCTCTTTCTGCAAAAATTCCCCTTGAGAGTGATACAACTGCTTGGCTCTGTGAATTTGCACAATCTAAATGTCTAGTACCCCACCATTTTGTTCCATAGTCTCTTATAATATCAGAGGTTTAAACTCCCCAGTCAAATGCTCCCAGGTCCTAGCATACCTCAAAAAAACAAAAACAGATATAGTAGTGTTCCAAGAAACCCATTTAAGGGCTCATAAATCACCGGATTTCCATCGCTCTTATTATAACCAGTGGTTCCATTCCTATACCCCAAATAGAAATTCCTGTGGAATAGCAATTTCCTTTAATAGAAATGTTCCCTTTGTGGTACACGACACATTATCTGATGATGAGCGGAGGTATATATTTGTTAAAGGGCTCTTGGCAGGGACACTAGGGAATATTTATGTACCTAATACCAACCAAGCTGCATGGATTCACTTAGTTGTAGACACTATCAGAGGTTTTTTCAAGGCTACATTTATATTAGGGGAAGACATGAATGTCACATTAGACCCGAGCCTAGACTCGTTCTCCCAAAAATCCTTGGTCTCTTATAGGCCTTTCTCGCATGAAGAAGTCCCTTTACTCTTTCCCCCTAGTAGATTCCTGGCATTATACTCATCCCTCTGCCATTGACAACACACACTTTTCACCTGCCCATAATTCCTACCAAAAACTCCACTACCTGTTCTTACCTCCCTTGGTGCCGAAGGATATCAGGGACATACGAATACTTACATCCGTACATTCTGACCATTCTCTGCTGCTTTTGCGCTACTCACTCACGTATAGCACAATTCGGGCTAAATCATGGTCCCTTAATGAAACCCTCCTAAACTCTGAGGAGACTAGGAAACATCTTGCTACCTCCCTGACTTACTATTTCCAAACTTATACTTCTGAACACTCATCCATTCTGGTGATCTCGGAAGCCCACAAGGCGGTGATTAGAGGGGAACTGACCTCTATAGGTTCTTACCATAACAAACTAAGGAAACGAACAATAGCGACATTATACGAAGAAATGACTGAGTTGGAGACGAAACATAAACAATCACAATCCATTGAACACTTTGGCCTTGCTTACATCTAAGCACCAATCCCTTAAAGATTTATTGAATAAACACTCAGCCAAATTTTACTCTAATTGGAAAAATCAATTATTCATTCACGGAGACAGGGTCTCCAAACTCATGATTTCGTTAATCAAAAAGAGGAAAACTAGATCTTATATTCATTCCCTAAAACTCCCTAACAGCTCAAAGTCGAGCGACACTAAGTTAATATCAGAGGCATTTGTGCAATATTATTCTTCCCTTTATCAAATACGACTTCAAGAAACAAAAGTAGACCGACAAAGGGACATTGACTTTTTTCTTACAAATTTGAAACTACCACAACTCTCCCCATCGCAGCAAACCACCCTACACACACCGATCATGACCTCAGAGCTTCAGTCTATCCTGTCAAAGTGTCCCTCAGGCCAGAGCCCAGGCCCCGATGGTCTTCCAACACATTACTATAAAACCTTTTAGAAGGAATTGCTTCCTCACCTGCTTAACCTTTGTAATAATATTTTGACTGGATCCAGTTTCCATAAGCAAATGTTGGAGGCACATATAACGCTTATCCATAAAGAAGGGAAGGATCCAGAAATGTGTAGCAATTACCACCCTTTGCAGAACCGATAAAAACACAGGGACATATACAAAAACACCGAAAAAGGCCATACTTACAAATGGACACAGCCAGGCCAGAAATGCTGATGAAAGGGCGAGCAGGTGCTTTAAATAATAATAGCCACTCCCACTAGTCTTGAGGGGAGTGGTGTGTGGTGCATGGGATGTGTAGTAAGAAATAATAAATGAATAGTGTGTGTGCAAGTGTAATACTATAAGTGAAATATAGGGGGCAGTAATAAATGAAGTGCCTCAATAGAAATAAATGGATAATGGGGTGCAAGTGAGTGAAACATGGAGGGATAGTGTGTACGTCATGAGGCACAACGTGTATAGCCAGGTAGAAGCCTATTTGTGACGCCTTGATAATTCATAGAGCGGGCTACCCTGCTTGCTATGCCAAACAACAACACACCATGCTCTCCCAGCATCAAAGACCCGGCTGTGTCCAAGAGAAGCGAATATACATAATAATGAAAAATACCTGGGGTATTGGTAATCATTTTGGCCAAAAGGACGCAAGCTCGCAATCCACGACAAGGATCCCCAGACTTGCGAGTCCCTAAATCCTAAACTGGAACAGAACGTTCCTGATGCACAAACAGAACCGATAAAAACACAGGGACATATACAAAAACACCGAAAAAGGCCATACTTACAAATGGACACAGCCAGGCCAGAAATGCTGATGAAAGGGCGAGCAGGTGCTTTAAATAATAATAGCCACTCCCACTAGTCTTGAGGGGAGTGGTGTGTGGTGCATGGGATGTGTAGTAAGAAATAATAAATGAATAGTGTGTGTGCAAGTGTAATACTATAAGTGAAATATAGGGGGCAGTAATAAATGAAGTGCCTCAATAGAAATAAATGGATAATGGGGTGCAAGTGAGTGAAACATGGAGGGATAGTGTGTACGTCATGAGGCACAACGTGTATAGCCAGGTAGAAGCCTATTTGTGACGCCTTGATAATTCATAGAGCGGGCTACCCTGCTTGCTATGCCAAACAACAACACACCATGCTCTCCCAGCATCAAAGACCCGGCTGTGTCCAAGAGAAGCGAATATACATAATAATGAAAAATACCTGGGGTATTGGTAATCATTTTGGCCAAAAGGACGCAAGCTCGCAATCCACGACAAGGATCCCCAGACTTGCGAGTCCCTAAATCCTAAACTGGAACAGAACGTTCCTGATGCACAAACAGAACCGATAAAAACACAGGGACATATACAAAAACACCGAAAAAGGCCATACTTACAAATGGACACAGCCAGGCCAGAAATGCTGATGAAAGGGCGAGCAGGTGCTTTAAATAATAATAGCCACTCCCACTAGTCTTGAGGGGAGTGGTGTGTGGTGCATGGGATGTGTAGTAAGAAATAATAAATGAATAGTGTGTGTGCAAGTGTAATACTATAAGTGAAATATAGGGGGCAGTAATAAATGAAGTGCCTCAATAGAAATAAATGGATAATGGGGTGCAAGTGAGTGAAACATGGAGGGATAGTGTGTACGTCATGAGGCACAACGTGTATAGCCAGGTAGAAGCCTATTTGTGACGCCTTGATAATTCATTTTGCGGGCTACCCTGCTTGCTATGCCAAACAACAACACACCATGCTCTCCCAGCATCAAAGACCCGGCTGTGTCCAAGAGAAGCGAATATACATAATAATGAAAAATACCTGAGGTATTGGTAATCATTTTGGCCAAAAGGACGCAAGCTCGCAATCCACGACAAGGATCCCCAGACTTGCGAGTCCCTAAATCCTAAACTGGAACAGAACGTTCCTGATGCACAAACAGAACCGATAAAAACACAGGGACATATACAAAAACACCGAAAAAGGCCATACTTACAAATGGACACAGCCAGGCCAGAAATGCTGATGAAAGGGCGAGCAGGTGCTTTAAATAATAATAGCCACTCCCACTAGTCTTGAGGGGAGTGGTGTGTGGTGCATGGGATGTGTAGTAAGAAATAATAAATGAATAGTGTGTGTGCAAGTGTAATACTATAAGTGAAATATAGGGGGCAGTAATAAATGAAGTGCCTCAATAGAAATAAATGGATAATGGGGTGCAAGTGAGTGAAACATGGAGGGATAGTGTGTACGTCATGAGGCACAACGTGTATAGCCAGGTAGAAGCCTATTTGTGACGCCTTGATAATTCATAGAGCGGGCTACCCTGCTTGCTATGCCAAACAACAACACACCATGCTCTCCCAGCATCAAAGACCCGGCTGTGTCCAAGAGAAGCGAATATACATAATAATGAAAAATACCTGGGGTATTGGTAATCATTTTGGCCAAAAGGACGCAAGCTCGCAATCCACGACAAGGATCCCCAGACTTGCGAGTCCCTAAATCCTAAACTGGAACAGAACGTTCCTGATGCACAAACAGAACCGATAAAAACACAGGGACATATACAAAAACACCGAAAAAGGCCATACTTACAAATGGACACAGCCAGGCCAGAAATGCTGATGAAAGGGCGAGCAGGTGCTTTAAATAATAATAGCCACTCCCACTAGTCTTGAGGGGAGTGGTGTGTGGTGCATGGGATGTGTAGTAAGAAATAATAAATGAATAGTGTGTGTGCAAGTGTAATACTATAAGTGAAATATAGGGGGCAGTAATAAATGAAGTGCCTCAATAGAAATAAATGGATAATGGGGTGCAAGTGAGTGAAACATGGAGGGATAGTGTGTACGTCATGAGGCACAACGTGTATAGCCAGGTAGAAGCCTATTTGTGACGCCTTGATAATTCATAGAGCGGGCTACCCTGCTTGCTATGCCAAACAACAACACACCATGCTCTCCCAGCATCAAAGACCCGGCTGTGTCCAAGAGAAGCGAATATACATAATAATGAAAAATACCTGGGGTATTGGTAATCATTTTGGCCAAAAGGACGCAAGCTCGCAATCCACGACAAGGATCCCCAGACTTGCGAGTCCCTAAATCCTAAACTGGAACAGAACGTTCCTGATGCACAAACAGAACCGATAAAAACACAGGGACATATACAAAAACACCGAAAAAGGCCATACTTACAAATGGACACAGCCAGGCCAGAAATGCTGATGAAAGGGCGAGCAGGTGCTTTAAATAATAATAGCCACTCCCACTAGTCTTGAGGGGAGTGGTGTGTGGTGCATGGGATGTGTAGTAAGAAATAATAAATGAATAGTGTGTGTGCAAGTGTAATACTATAAGTGAAATATAGGGGGCAGTAATAAATGAAGTGCCTCAATAGAAATAAATGGATAATGGGGTGCAAGTGAGTGAAACATGGAGGGATAGTGTGTACGTCATGAGGCACAACGTGTATAGCCAGGTAGAAGCCTATTTGTGACGCCTTGATAATTCATAGAGCGGGCTACCCTGCTTGCTATGCCAAACAACAACACACCATGCTCTCCCAGCATCAAAGACCCGGCTGTGTCCAAGAGAAGCGAATATACATAATAATGAAAAATACCTGGGGTATTGGTAATCATTTTGGCCAAAAGGACGCAAGCTCGCAATCCACGACAAGGATCCCCAGACTTGCGAGTCCCTAAATCCTAAACTGGAACAGAACGTTCCTGATGCACAAACAGAACCGATAAAAACACAGGGACATATACAAAAACACCGAAAAAGGCCATACTTACAAATGGACACAGCCAGGCCAGAAATGCTGATGAAAGGGCGAGCAGGTGCTTTAAATAATAATAGCCACTCCCACTAGTCTTGAGGGGAGTGGTGTGTGGTGCATGGGATGTGTAGTAAGAAATAATAAATGAATAGTGTGTGTGCAAGTGTAATACTATAAGTGAAATATAGGGGGCAGTAATAAATGAAGTGCCTCAATAGAAATAAATGGATAATGGGGTGCAAGTGAGTGAAACATGGAGGGATAGTGTGTACGTCATGAGGCACAACGTGTATAGCCAGGTAGAAGCCTATTTGTGACGCCTTGATAATTCATAGAGCGGGCTACCCTGCTTGCTATGCCAAACAACAACACACCATGCTCTCCCAGCATCAAAGACCCGGCTGTGTCCAAGAGAAGCGAATATACATAATAATGAAAAATACCTGGGGTATTGGTAATCATTTTGGCCAAAAGGACGCAAGCTCGCAATCCACGACAAGGATCCCCAGACTTGCGAGTCCCTAAATCCTAAACTGGAACAGAACGTTCCTGATGCACAAACAGAACCGATAAAAACACAGGGACATATACAAAAACACCGAAAAAGGCCATACTTACAAATGGACACAGCCAGGCCAGAAATGCTGATGAAAGGGCGAGCAGGTGCTTTAAATAATAATAGCCACTCCCACTAGTCTTGAGGGGAGTGGTGTGTGGTGCATGGGATGTGTAGTAAGAAATAATAAATGAATAGTGTGTGTGCAAGTGTAATACTATAAGTGAAATATAGGGGGCAGTAATAAATGAAGTGCCTCAATAGAAATAAATGGATAATGGGGTGCAAGTGAGTGAAACATGGAGGGATAGTGTGTACGTCATGAGGCACAACGTGTATAGCCAGGTAGAAGCCTATTTGTGACGCCTTGATAATTCATAGAGCGGGCTACCCTGCTTGCTATGCCAAACAACAACACACCATGCTCTCCCAGCATCAATTACCACCCTTTATTGATTCCATAATATTAAAACCGGTTTTTAAGCCCAATAGTACCTAAATACAGGCAAAAGCAAGCGGTCAGAGAGGTGAGAAGCGTCAGCAGGTGATAGGACATACATCCACCCACAGATCGCTAACTCTCCTTATAATATAGAATTTCTTTGAAACCCTTGCCAATAGTGGAATAATCCTACGCATTTCAGTGTCCCCTAGTTTGCAGGGCACGTCATCAGGGATTATATTTCATTCATTAAGGCCGGTTAGCACTGTTTTTGTGCTTATTTAGTCTCCCAGCATGTGCACGGCTCTGATACATTGGCCACACACACAGCGAGGAGATGCTGGATATTTACAGGCTTAAGCCCTCCCACCGATTGATGTAAGTTCGGCCGCCGGCCAATCCGAATTAGGCACGTCATTGCTGACGTCCCGGATTGCGATGAGCCTCCATTATATCAGCCAATCAGTGCACCCGGACACCAAAGTGAACCTAGTAACCCTGGGGAGCTCCAGGCGGCTTGGAACTCACATCATATTAAGCACAGTACTAAAGGTAAACAATGCGAATGTTAATAAAGCTCTGTGCATGTATTATATTCCCTGATGATCACAGAACATATCAAGCAGAAGTAAAATACTTCTAATCACCAATCCTAAACCAGGTACGATCGGACATGCAAAAATCCAAGGTTTGATAAAATAAAGTAAAGTAAAGGGAGGAGCCAGTATAGGGAATACATATAGGGCTGAGGAAAGGATATATATATAGTATGGTAGATACAGGAGTCATCATAATGGTGGGTAGAAATACACTACTATTTGATGAAGCAAGTGTATGAAATTTGTTCATTGAGACGGATAAATGGTCTGCAAACGAAATATCGACGGTGCTTCTTTCAGCAATATATTCTTATCTATATTACCACCTTTCACTGATGGTCTGATATGTTCGCTTCCTTGACATTTGAGGGTCATGGCATCTCCCACATGACATTCCCACACATGACGTGATACCGAGGTGTCGTCTTTCCTTCTAACATCTCCTATATGTTCCCGGATCCTTCTTCTGCATTCCCTGTTTGTCTTCCCGACATATTGTAGATGGCATCCACATGTGATCAGATACACAATACCTTTGGTTTTACAGTTAATATACAATCTATTGTCAAAGGTCTCACCAGTCTTGGAACTACTAAAGTTTTTACTGCATGAAATGGATGCACACGCTCTACACGAGCCACATCTAAAAGTAACTAGTAAACCACTATTTAACCAGGTAGTGGATCTGGTCTGTGGATTCAGGTGGCTATGTATCAAGCAATCGCTAAGATTGCGTCCCCTCCTGTATGTGATCATAGGATATTCCCCTACCATATCACTTACATCTGGGTCAGCTCTCAAAATCCCCCAGTATCGTTGTAGGATTTCCCTAACCTCACTATTGGCCGAGTCATAGGTCCCAATGACACGGATACAATCATCTACAGGTTCCTTGGGTTTAGGATTTAGTAACGCATTTCTGTTGCATCTGAGGGCATTGAGGACCCACTGGGCGTATCCCCTCCGCTTGAACCTATCTCTCAGTTCCCGTGCAGAAGGTTTAAAATCGGAGACACTCGAGCAGTTACGACGTGCCCTCTGGTATGGACCCTCGGGGATACCTCGTCTTAGAGCCATTGGATACCAAATTTCCCACCATAGCAGACTATTGGTTGCTGTCTTTTGATGATGTATATTTGTTTGAATGGCTCCTGGAGCCGTCTTGGAAATCATCACATCAAGAAATGTAATCTGATTTTCATGGATTTCGGACGTAAATAACAAGCCTAATTCATTCACATTCAGTATGCTAACAAACTCATCAAATTCATCCTTGGTTCCTGTTCATAGGATCAGAACATCATCTATAAATCTGATCCAAAGGAGGATATAGGATGTCCATTGTCTCGCTTTAAGTATTAATGCTTCCTTTCACCAACTCACTAAGGCATATAAAGATCACATCAGATCATGGTGGGAAATACAGACACTGGAAACCTATATCAAAAATAAAATTGTACCCTGGGGTCTGAGAATGACATTAGTCCCGGCATCAAGGGTTCGATCAGCTGTAATCATAAAAAAATTGGAAAAATAATCTTCACTAAGATTTATAGCGATTCTATTAGAGGAAGATAATAACTGCTTGGCTCGGAGCACACAAGAACTCAAGGAGGGGATAGAATCTGCAAAAAAAATCTTAAATAACCCGGACTATGAGAGGAAAGAGACCACATTGCAACAAGCAATAGAAAAATTTACAGTTCATATTAAAAAAAGGAAACACTTTCAATTTGTCCGTGATACTTTGGACTTTAAAGAGGGGAGGATCTTTGACTATAGTACTAGAACCGGGATCTCTCAGGAACCTGACACGGATTTATCCTCATCTGAACAGGAACAATCTGACTGAGTACAGTAGGAACCCATTAAGAAGAGGCCGGGGACAGAGCAATCAGAATAGATACCCCACTCGTAAGTGAAAGGGTTCCAATTGTGGTGTTTTTTTTAGCCAAGAATTACCCTATCTCAGATTACCTCCTACGAGACAGGCGGGACACATAGGTTGGAGATCCGTACATCATGAAGATGAGCTACAAATAATAAATCTATCGACACAGACTTTGACTATTGAGGAAATGGTGAGGAGGCAACCACTATTGTTTCTTAGCACTGATGCAGAGAAGGCCTTCGACAGGCTGAACTAGACCTTCATGGAGATGACTTTAGCACAATTCGGTATTCCGACATTTTTATTCAGGTGATTCTCCAAATGTATACAAACCCATCAGCTAGAATCCAGATTAATGGAACGCTGTCCCCATATTTCAAAATTTTAAATGGTACCAGACAGGGTTGTCCACTATCACCGCTTCTGTTTGTCCTGGTGATGGAGATGTTGATCGAGAAAATCAGACAACACCCTGACATTAGGGGTTTCACTACAGAATCCACTCAACACAAAATGGCCGCGTTTGCAGATGACTTACTTATTATTATGCAATCGAAAAAAGGAACTGCAGCATTTTCGATTGCATATTGATTTTCTCCCTTGGACCTGGGATTCTTTGCAGCGTGCACCACCCATGTTTGTGGAGTTGTCCTTTCACACTGAAGAATTTTTTTGTGGCTGTGCTGCTGTTTTCCTGAATATCTATTACTTATTATTATGTCCAAACCGATAACAGAACTTCCGGTGATCCCTGCTATATTTTCCGAGTTTAACACTCTCTCCAACTTCAAAATTAATTTGGAGAGTCCGAAGCCTTGGGGATCCACGTCTCTACCGCAATGATTAGTTTGCTTGAGTCTAGGTATCCCTTCAAATGGCCCCTAAAATATATCACACACATGGGAGTTAAAATTTGCAAACACTGGCCAGATCATCTAGCCTTAAACTATTATCCACTCCTATTGTCCTCTAAAAATATCATAACCTCCTGGATGGGTACAAAAGAATATAATTAGGGGTCTAATACTCCCCAAATTTATATATCTGTTCCAAATGCTACCTATAGCTGTTTCACAGGTTTTCATTTTGAAGTTACGATCCATTCTTTTTCACTATATATGGAATAATGCATATCCAAAAATCAGTGCAGCTACACTATCCCTACCTAAGACCTATTGGTATTGGGGCCCCTGACTTTCAAACCTATTATCACACAGCTACTCTCTCATGGACAATAGACTGGTTCCGTAAACCAGAAGGTAAATTATGGATCACAGTTGAGGAAACCCTAACTCCTGCCCCTCTTAGAGATATGTTACCCCATATCTTAAAGCTGGATCCCTGGATCGATCTTTGACTGCCTTTGAGTCTCTTTTGGGACAAACCAAATACCTAAAGAAAATCCTATCCCAGATATATAAAATATTACTGACTGGTGAAGTACCATTGAAAAAAACCTATGTGTCGCTTTGGGAGGAGGACCTTTCTCTGACTCTCTCTACACCTGAAATGAATACGCTATACAGAAACTCACATGATCCGTCCCAATGTATTCGAATACAGGAAATCATATCCAGATGGTACACCACACCAGACAAAACACACCTCTGGTATCCATCCATACATCCCAGACACGTGCTGGAGATGTGATTGGGGCTCCTATATTCACATTTGGTGGCTATGATCGAGATAAGGAGTTTCTGGGAATCTTTTGTAGACCTCATCTGATCTATATGTAACATAATAGACCAAATTGCACCAACCACTATATTTTTGAATATTCCTAGTCCGAATCTTTGTAAACGGTCCAATAAACTGATCCAACATCTTCTATCCAGAGCCAAACTTTTAATCCCCGCAAACTGGGGATCGACTCACTCGCCTACATTAACGCAATGGGTGATTAAAGTAGACCAAATCTATCATATAGAATAGACAGCTGACCTCTCTAACCTCTCCCATGCTTTCTTCTCAGCATTATGGGAACCATGGATTTCTTTTCGCGCCTCAGAACAATTCTTCAAACTTGCTTCAGATTCCCAGTGATTTCCTTGTCTTTGGAATTACCACGACTGTTACATGCTAATGCTATATCTTCCTTGTACTAGAAACTAGTCGCTGTAATTATACTTGAATACCCCTGTCTCTCCCCCCCCCCCTTCCTCCTTACCTTTCTATTATTCCTACCCCTATCATTCCCCTTTTGCTCTTTATATTTGACTTACTTCAAGACATTTCAACACCTTGCGTTGCATACAGCCTATGCTAACCCTCTTCGTTCACCTTCACTTCCTATGCTATATACGCGTGAAGACAGATAAGATATTAATAGGCTGCATTATATATAATTTCCTTGTTTGTTTTCTGTTCAAACTACTGTGTATAAAAATGTTTTGATCCTTTGAAATGTCTGTAATCCAAGTTTCTTGCCTATTTAAAAATTAATAAAAAAAACAATTGAAAAGAAAAAAACAAAAACAAAAATGTTGATCATCACAGTAGTCCAACGAATCTACGATGTAGTCCAATATGTCCAGCGGAACCTGCAAAACCAAAAAAATAAAGTTAGCAATATGAAAAATATAAATACTCATACTCACCTACAGCGACTTCTGTCTTCTCCCCACAATAAATACTGAGGTCCCTGCATGCACCCCCCCCCCACACACACACACACATGCCCACCATCACACAACCCCCACGCAAGCACAGTGCACACAAGCCCCCCCACACACAGCACTGCCACACGCACGCACACACAGCTCTGCCACATGCGCGCACACACAGCTCTGCCACAAACGCAGACACAGCTCTGCCACATGTGCGCACACACAGCTCTGCCACACGCGCGCACACACAGCTCTGCCACACACACACACACACAGCTCTGCACACGCACACACAGCTCTGCCATATGCAAACACACACAGCTCTGCTACCCACACATAGCGCCCTGTCCACACACACACAGCTATGCCACACACACAGCTCTGCCACATGCACGCACACAGCTTTGCTACAATCACACACAGCTCTGCCACACACACAGCTATGCTACAAACACACAGCGCTCTGTACACACACACACACACACACACACACAGCTCTGCTACGTACACACAGCGCTCTGTACACATACACACAGCTCACACACAGCCTTGCTACACACACACAGCTCTGCTACACACACACACAGAGCTCTGACACACACACACTTACAGCAGTTATGGGGGGACGCGAGGGGGGAACGTGGAGGGGGGGGTCGCAAGGGGGAGTCACGAGGTGTATCGTGAGAGGGGGGCCGTGAGAGAGAGACAGACACACTGTCATGTCCATGGCCGCGGGCCGTCCGGCTCACTCACTTCCTGACGGCCGCAGCCATGGGTCTGCGAGCGCTGGCCCCAGTCTCCTTCTCAGGAGATGCCAGCGCTCATTCCCGCTTGCCTCGACCGGGTCCCGTAGGGTTTTGACATTAACTCAGGTGCGCGCGCTGGCCCTTTAAGAGTGGGCACAAGCGTGCGCACCTGAGTTAATGTCAAAATTAGCCCATGAGCACCCTGCACAATAAGAAGGGCTCAGCCCCTTCATCCCATGACTGAGCATTGTTGTCGTACCTAAAATTTGTCTACGCAAATGGTCTCCTAGTGCTTCCCAGTTCCCAGTGTGCCCCGTTCCTGCTACCTGTACCTGTATCCCGTGCTATCCTGGTCAAGTGCTGTGCTGAGCTGAAGTCGTGCTGTGCTGTATACCACGCCTGTCCTGCTACACCACGCCTGACGTCCACCTGCAGCCTAGTCCCAGCCGAGCCTGTCTTGCTACTGTCCGAGCTGCCACAGGTATACTATATGAACTATAGAATGTCCCCTGCGTCCTGTTGGCCAGCTGCCATATCATCAAGGCAGTATGGCCCAGTGGGTCCACATACCCAACGTCACAGTACGCTCAGGCCATGGACCCCGCTGGTCGATCCAAGACCAAGATGACGTCACAAGAGATGCGGACGGATATGCTAGACCTCCGGTCCTAATAGGACCAACTCCTCCAGGCCTTGAACATTATCGCACGTCGCCAGGAGGTGCAAGCTGCCGTTTCTCCTACTACACCTCCTGGCAGTATTGATCCTCTGACTACACCTCCTGGCAGTGTTGATCCACGATTTTCTTTGCCACTTCCTGACCGCTATGATGGAGACGCAGGGATGTGGATTTTTGAACCAGTGCCAGATACACTTCAGCCTGTATGCAAGGGCATTTTCGTCTGATGGCGCAAAGGTCGCTTTCATCATGTCTCTCACTGGCAGGGCCCTCGCATGGGCGAATCCTATCTGGGAGAGACAAGGACCAGGGACCCGTGACTTCCAGGGGTTCCTCCGGACATTTCGCACGGTATTTGAGGAGCCAGGACGAGTCTCGTCTGCAGCCGCCTCCTTGCTGAACCTACGCCAAGGAGACACCTTCGTGGTCCACTTCCGCACCCTGGCAGGAGAACTGTTGTGGAACAATGAGGACCCGGTGGCTACATTCTGGCAGGGACTGTCTCCTAAGATTAAGGACGAGCTTGCCGCTCGAGATTTACCGTCTACCCTAGATGACCTTATCATTTTGGCCGCCCGGATTGATATAAGGATCCGAGAACGGCTCCAAGAAGTTCGTTGGGATGGAGGTCTCCCTAGTCCGGTCCATCTTTTGCAGCAACCCCTGCTGTCCTCAGATGCCGACCCTCCTAAGGAGTCTGTGAGGATGGACCAGTTTAAGCTATCTACCCAGGGGAGACAACGCAGACGCACCTCGGGACTCTGTCTATATTGCGGCCTCGGAGGCCATCTTGTGCGTCTCTGTGTCCCCAAAAGCCCCAAAGCCTAGGGTTGGTAGAAGAGACAACCTTGGATAAAGAAGGACTTTCATCTAAATTGTCCATTCCCGTGACCATAATGTCCGACGAAAGAACGCATCGGGTCTCTGCGTATCTGGACTCTGGTTCTTCTGCTCATTTCATTTATAGAGAACTGGTGGATCTTCTCCAATTACCCTCTATGCCTCTGGAGAGGCCATTGATGGTTGCATCTGTAAATGGACTACCTCTGCCAGACCCAGTTGTAGCTGGGACCAAGCCGCTGAGGCTCCAAGTAGGAGCTATCCACTCCGAGCCTCTCTCTTTCTTTGTCTTGTCCAAGGCCGTTAACCCCGTGCTGCTGGGTCTGCCTTTGCTCCGATTACATGCCCCAGTCCTGGACTGGAACTCTGGAGAGGTTCCACAGTGGGGTCCCGAGTATCTCAACCGTTGCCTGGCATGGATTAGTTCGGCTCAGCCTCGGTCATTGGCATGATTGCCTGGTCATTATGCTGCATTTTCGGACATCTTCAGCAAGAGAGAGAGAAGGACGCTGCCCCCACACTGGGCGTTTGACTGTCCTATCGAGCTTATTCCTGGTGCATCCCTTCCCCGCGGTAGGGAATATCCTCTCTTCTTGCCAGAAACTCTGTCCATGTCCGCCTATGTTAAAGAGAACTTGGAGAGGGGCTTGATATGGAAGTCTTCCTCCCCAGGATCTGGGTTCTTCTTCGTCAAGAAAAATGATGGTTCCCTGCGTCCTTGTATCGACTACCGGGGTCTGAACCAGATCACGGTGAAAAATAAGTATTCGTTGCCATTGATCTCAGATCTGTTTGATCATATACGTGGTGCCAAGATTTTTTCCAAACTAGACCTGCACGGGGCTTACAACCTAATCCGGATTCGCCGGGGTGACAAATGGAAGACTGCATTTAACACCCGTGATGGACACTATGAATATCTAGTAATGCCCTTCTGCCTGTGTAATGCTCCCGTGGTCTTTCAGGAGTTCGCTAATTACATCTTTTCCTTCAGATCCTATGACTCATCAGAGAAATGTCCGTCAAGTTTTGCTGCGGTTAAGTAAGAATCGCCTGTACGCCAAGTTGGAGAAGTGCATGTTTGAGAGAGATGCGCTACCCTTCCTGGGCTACATCATCTCGAATCGAGGTCTCAAGATGGATCCTGAAAAGGTAAAGTCTGTCCTAGAATGGCCACGTCCTCAAGGCTTGAGGGCCATACAGCGCTTTCTGGGATTCGCCAATTTTTACAGAGTTCATTCCAAACTTCTCCTCACTGACATCTCCTATCTCTAACCTCACCAAGAAGGGCATTAACGCCAAGGTGTGGACTCCTGAGGCAGAGTCCGCATTCAAAAGCCTAAAGAGTGCCTTCACATCAGCCTCTATCCTCCATCATCCAGATGTTTCTCGACAGTGCTCGTTGGAGGTGGACGCCTCCTCTGTCGGTGCTGGTGCACTTCTGTTCCAGAGAGGTTCCAATGTCAAGTCAATGGTATGTGGATATTTCTCTAAGCTCTTCTCTTCCGCAGAACACAACTACTCGATTGGGGATCGGGAGTTACTGGCCATCAAATTGGCCCTGGAGGAGTGGAGACATCTACTAGAGGGCGCAACTTATCCCATCCTGATTTTTACGGACCACAAGAATCTCACCTATATCCAGATGGCACAACGGCTGAACCCTCGTTATGTGGTCGCTGTTCTTTACCAGGTTCCAGTTTGAGCTCCATTATCGCCCGTCCGACAAGAATGTGAGGGCTGATGCCTTGTCCAGGTCATTCGAGACAGAGGACACCATGGAGATTCCACAGAATATTATTGATCCGTCTTGCATTGTCTCTGTCAACCCTTTGCAAGTTAGGGACATCCCTCCGGGGAGGACCTCTGTGCGCCTGGCTGACAGAGGGAGAATCCTCTGCTGGGGACACTGCTCTAGACTGGCAGGTCACGCGGGTACCCGTAAGACCCGAGACCTGATTACCCATCATTTCTGGTGGCCAACGCTGTCCAAAGACATCATGGACTTTGTTTCTTCCTGCTCAGTGTGTGCAGCTAACAAGGTTGCTCACTCCAGACCTGCTGGTCTGCTCCAGCCGCTGCCTCCGCCTGATGCTCCCTGGCAGCATGTAGCTATGGACTTTATTACTGATCTGCCTCCCTCTGCGGGATGAAGTACTGTCTGGGCGGTGGTGGACCGATTTTCAAAAATGGCCCACTTCGTTCCACTGACCGGCCTTCCTACTGCTCCTCAACTGGCAAATCTTTTCATCCAACACATCTTCTGCCTGCATGGCTTGCCGCGGCATATTGTGTTTGACCGGGGGGTCTAGTTCACTTCTAGGTTCTGGAGAGTCCTCTACAGACTCCTCAACGTGAGATTGGACTTTTCCTCTGCCTATCATCCTCAGTCCAATGGTCAAGTCGAGAGGATCAATCAGATCTTGGAGAACTACCTACGCCACGCAGCATGATGACTGGGTGCAGCTTCTTCCGTGGGATGAGTTCTCATATAACAATCACACTAGCGAGTCCACAAAACCCACACCGTTCTTCATTGTCTACGGCCAACACCCACAAATTCCTCTCCTGGTGCCCGTTATATCTGAGGTATCAGCAGCTGATTCCGCTTTTAGAGACTTCCTGCAGAGGTGGCAGCAGACTCGATCCTCCATCCTACTGGCAGTTGACCACATGAAACAGAAGGTAGACACAAGGCAAAGAGAACCTCCTCAATTTCTCCCTGGCACGAGGGTCTGGCTGTCCTCCAGGAATATAAGACTGAGGGTGCCATCATACAAATTTGCTCCCAGGTTTCTCGAACCCTTCGAGATCCTACAGCAGATCAACCCTGTCTCCTACCCTCAACATCCCAAACTCCTTCCATGTCTCCCTCCTGACGCCGGTAGTTCTGAACCGCTATACCAAGACTCCTAGCCCTGCGGTTGCCTCCAGCGGTCCTTCAGACACCTTTGAGATTAAGGAAATCTTGGATACCAAGATTCAAATTAGGAATGTGCATTTCTCATGTGCTTAAGGGAATACGAGATAGTGAGAAATGTATCAATAATTTCTTGGATGTGTACAGTTTCTATATATCCAGTGCTGCCGCCATTGTGGGGGTGGGGGGGAAGTGGTGTAGATTTGTCTGCTTTAAAGATAGTGTTAGCATATATGTAAGACGAGAAGGTTTGAGTGTCAAGAAGAAGATTTTCTATTTGGCCCAATGTCTAGTGGAGTCAGTATTGAACTATAGAAGGAAGTCCCATTCCGCCTTTCAAGATTGGCTGGAAGAGGAGTTCTGCCTGAATCCTAGGATGTTTGACCATCCAAATAAAGATGATGGCAGATTACATTTCTTTTAAATATTTCATTGGGAATCTAATTGGAATGTTCCGAAATAGATACAATAACTGTGGGACAATCATCATTTTGACCACAGCAATCCTCCCCAGCCAAGAAATTTCAAATTGTTTCATGTGCAGAAGATCTTTTTTTACCTTGTTTAAGGTGATGGAGTAATAATTCTAAAATAGGAAATGTCAGGTTCACACCAAGATACTTAATGGATTTGTTTCCCGATTGGAAAGGAAATTCTTTATGTAGTTAGTTATATATTTATTGGGAGATATACCCATATTCAAAACTTGGCACTTAGCGGAGTTCAGCTTGTAAAAGGACACTTTACTAAAATTTTGCAAGACTTGCATAACTGCCTGAAGAGATTTTATAGGGATAGAGTAGGGGTCTCAAACTCGGCTGGGTAAGTGGGCCACATATAGAAAAAATGGGAAGTTGACGGGAATGCCATCTCCGCATCCACGGAAAGGAGCAGAGAAAGCATTCGAGTCGTCGCAGCCACATGCATGAGGTCTATAATTCGTCTCGTACCATCTAGTGTCTGTCTGGTTTTGACAAAACCAACTTGGTCTTTATTAATTATGAGAGGGATAAGGTCAGATATTTAATTTGCTATCATTTTGGAGTACACTTTCAGATCTGCCTTTAATAGTGATATTGGTCGCAAATTACAAGGTTTATCTGCTGGTTTTCCTGGTTTAGGCAGCGTTGTTATTGTGGAATGAAGCATTTCCCCTGGGATGTTTCCAGATTCCATGCATGTGTTGAATGTACCCATTAAATGCGGAACAAGTATGGATTTGAACATCTTGTAGAATTCGTTAGGCCATCTAGGTCTGGGGATTTATTATTCTTAAATTGGTCAATAGTTTGAGCGATTTCCAACTGTGTAAACGGCAGATTTAAGTTTAATAGTTATTCGCTTGATAAATGAGGTAGATAAATGTGTGATAAGAATTCATCAATACATTCTTGTGATGGTTGAGGAGTAGTGTCATCTAGATGTAAATTATATAAATTTGAGTAGTAGGACGCAAATTTCTCTGCTATGTTTGTGAGGTTAAAAATTTTGTTTTTGTCATATAAATAAGGGATTTTTGGTTTAGATAATCTGGATTTGATTTTGTTTGCTTGTAGTGCACAAGCTTTATTACCCTGCCAGTAAAATTATGCATTCGAGCGTCTTAGATTATGTTCATATTTATGTTGATGTGCTTGATATAATTCATATCTCACATTTTTAGGTTGGTCATGAACTGTTTGAGATGGGGTATTTTTCTGAATGTTTTCCAGTGCATTAATTTGAGACATGAGTTTGTTTGTTAAGGAAAGTTTACCTTTTTTATCTTTGAATGCAATTTGTATAAGCTTTCCTCTTATTGTGGCTTTAGAGGAAATGTCTGGTGCCCAGTTAAAATTTATGTATTCTGCTAGGGATGTTGTTATCTGTTCTCTCTATTTGGGAATTGATAATAAGTAGTTATTTATTCTCCAAGGGGTGAATGTTTTGTAGTTAAATTAACTTTATTATTTTAACTTTATTCTGCTGGGTCAGAATAATTAATGCAATAACAAATTTATATACTTATTTTTATGATTTACAACTTTTAAAAAAAATGTTTTTATTTTTTTCTTAGATGGAGTGAGGGCTTGTTTAAGATGGGGTGAGGTTTTTTCTTGTTTGTTTTTTACAGTATTCACCCTGCGGGATAAATAATGTTGTATTGTAACAGTGCAGACTTTTACAAATGCGGCAATACCAGTAATGCTTAGTTTTTCTTTTCTATATTACTTTAAGAGAAAAATTGAAAAATGATTGTTTCTGAACAATTTCTGAACAATTTTTTGCTTTTTTTTTAGTCTTCCTAGTGGGCTTGTACAAGTGATCACTAGATCGCTGGTACAATACAGTGCAATACTTATGTATTGCAATGTATGGTGATTTTTACCTGTTCCTTTTAAGCCTTACCTCTGTCAGGGCTTAATAACAGCACCAAGATGGCATACCTTTTGGCCTTCATTAGGAGTTACACATTGTTCTCCACCCTCTTTTTAACAGCTTAAAATCTGCTGTTGCTCTTTACCGTGGCATCTAAGTGGTTAAATGGCTGGGAGAGGAGTTATCTCCGATTACGGACGTTAGTGTTTGGTGCCAGCTTCATACTCCCCCTGTCGGTATGGGGTTATTAGGTAATACAAATTTGTAAATGGATGCAAGAAATAACAAGAAATAACAAAAGGGAGATTAAAATAAATAAATTGGAGGCTGAAAAATCAGATGCAAATTTCGCCTCAAAAAAGGGCCTTTTACATGCTTTTTTTTAACATCATTTTCTATATGCATAGAGGATTTGATTTTTTTTGGAGCGTTTTCAGGTCATTTTTGTGGCCTGTATTTTTACACATGTTTTAAAATCCAACTCAATGGTGGCTGTAATACACTACATAACTAGGAAAACTCAACCCATTTTCCTTCTTTCTACATACTATTGTATCGGAAACACCTAGCCCTGATGAAAAAGCCATTTTTCCCAAAAGAATGTGTGAAAACTTTGGGCAGGAGAACTCTGCAGTGCCTTAAGAAGGCAGAGTAAAAGTGGGGATGGAGGAAATGTGCCTCCTCATGAAGATAATAGTAAATTTTGTGCAATGGCACCGAATGCGACAGTTCAATATGGCAAAACACAATTTATTTCTTTTTTACATTTCTGTAATGTTGAAATTGCATATTTAAATGTTTTCCTACTTTTGTTTTGCAGGAGCAAGCAAGAATTATTGGGTACACCCCATCCACAGTCTGTGGAAGGAGAGGGGTCATTTATGAAAACTCTATCAGAAGTTGTGATAGTGAGCAAATCATTTGTTTCAGAACTCTATGTAATGTGAAGATTAGATTATTTTATTTTTGAAATAATGCTTTTATGTCTTTTCAACTATCCAAAGAAATGTATCGATTTCCAATAGAGGCCTTTGATTGTTTGGATGGGATGCTTGCAGAACACCTCCATAGAGAGTAACCAACATGAGGAGGCCCATCAATCTTACTTAGAAGCTGATCTTTACTAATGTAATTGTTGGTAGGCATGATCAAGAAAGGCTGGCAAACTGCACATTATTGTTGTTATGATTCACTGCACCTCCAATTTTGGATTGGTAAAGCTACTTGTTCTGGAATTGTGAGGAGCACATGCTACTTGCACTGGCAGCATTTGCGACCCATTGTCATGCCCATTCCAACCCAAGAGATTTGGTTGCAAGTGGCTGTAGGATTTCATTCTGTGGCCAAATTCCCAAACTGTTTAGGCACTGTTGATGGGTAGCAGGTACGTGTGCATCAGCCACAGCATTCAGGATAACATTACTTCAACCACAAGAACTACTTTTCTGTGGTACTGATGGGGGTGGCTAATGCCACTAACAAGTATGTTGCCATTGAAGTTGGCGCCTATGGTTGTAGTGGGGACTCCTGGGTGCCCCTGACATCAAAATTTGGGCAAGTACTGGTAGAGCAGGTGATTTCCTCCTCCAAGATCTCTTCAGAATACCACACAGCCAGTCCCTGGTCATGGTATTGTATATAGCCATTTCACTTATGCCCAACCTACTGCACCCATACCCACGGATGAGACTCAATGCCCAGTAGAGAGTCATCAATGCAAGGCTAAGCCAGGCAGGACACATTGTGGAGTGCACCTATGGGATCATGGTTAGTATGTGGAGTGTCTCCACTGGTGCACTGCAATTGTATGAGGTCACAGTTGATGTAGTCATCAAAATTGCCTGTGTTGACCACAACTATATGTTGGATTATGACAACCCTGACATGGAGGTGGAGTCACTGGTAGTCAACTAGAACATGGTAGATCATCCAACAAACCATGGTGTACAGATGAGAGATGCCTTTGTGGACTATTTCATAAGTCCCGAAGGTGCCATGTCCTAGCAATGAACAGCCTTTGTGATGAGCAACCTCAGTGGGATTAATGAATCTCCTCATGTCTTAATGGTTTCTTCTGCCGTATTGCATCACCATACCTCCACACAGATCCTGTGTACAGCATAGTCTTTTATTTACTTATTTTACTTTAGATTCTATGAGCACTTTAAACTTCTTGCCAGTACTGCCTTATGGCCTTTGTTGAATTTTAAATTTATAGCATTATGACTTGGACCACTGGACTACTCATTCCCCAGCCCACTACCTAGAGATGGTGGTGGTGTTGTTGAAAACGTTTTATTAATAAAACGTTTTTTATGAGCTCAAAAAAGTGTTTGTCTTATTTTCAACAGAATAAATTTGGAAATAAAGGATGGAGTGTTAAAACAACAGGTTATATTATTTTGGTAAAAACAAAAACAAAAGGTAGACTGTTTGTCCCACATTCACAACGTTATCAACTATGCTCTGTATTATTGATAAGTTGTAAATGTGGGACAACCACTTTACCACATATACCTGTTTTATCAAATTTCTTTCATGTTACATACCACTTTGAAACTAGGTAATTTCCAAGCATTTTTTCCCCCAGAACGTCCCTTGGCTAGCAATAGTAGGTTTTTATGTCAGGCATTTATTTATAAATGTTTGGTCTCTTGCAGCTCAAAAAGCTATTTGGATGAAGAAATGGCACATTAACCCGAGTATTAGGGTCAGTTCACACGTTGCGTAAATACTGCGGTTTGTCTGCAACGGAATTTGTTGCGGAAAATATGCAGCAAATACAGTAGCAGCAAAGTGGATGAGATAAAATAAATCTCATCCACCCCGAAAAAAATGCTCAGAAATTGACCTGCGGTGTGGAATTTTATACCGCAGCATGTCAATTGTATTTGCAAACACTGCCTATTTATTGCGGGTTTTCCCCATTGAATTCAATGGGAGGTAAATCCTGAAACAAATAACAGTTGTTGCATTTTTTACGGTGGGTTCGCAGCAAATCCGCTACAAAAAAACGCAACTCAGAAAAAAAAACCCTCATACTTAACCAGAAGCCTGTGTTCCTCCCACTAGCGCAGCCTCCTGGGATGACGTTTCATCCCATGTGACTGCTGCAGTCAATCACAGGCTATAGCGGCGGTCACATGGAATGAAACATCATCCCAGGAGGCCAGCCTCGGTGACGTCAGAGGGCCGGCTTCCTGGGATTACGCTTCATCCCATGTAGGAATGAGAGATCATTTTGTTCCTTGGATGTGCTGCCCGGACCTCTCATTTCTACATTTCTACATAGGACGGTTGGATACAGTCCTGTTGGACTTTGCACTCCATATCCGTAAATCATTCTGGTACTGTGATCCCTCTCTTGAATTTGGCTTCATCCCATGTGACCGCCGCTGCAGCCAATCACAGGCTGCAGCGGTCTCTTGGGATGAAATGTAAGTGCTGCATTTTTCCGCAGCGGACATTTTGGGCGAAAAACTGTACCAAAGTTTGGTTTTCTTTTTCAACTGGAATTCCCTGCGGCGCACAGGGAACTCGGCCTTATGGAGCAATTTTTGCACCCGCATTACGGCCAAGTGTCCCAGACATAACAAGGGTCTATATTGTGAATATTGTGGATCTAATACTGTAAATATTATATTAGGGTTAGTTGGACGGAGCCCCTGTTGGGACTTGCACTACGCATACTATTAAACTTTGACTTTAGATGCTGTCCATTTTCCTGTTTCTGCGATAACAAGGGTCTAGTGACCCCTATTTACTTACTGAGTAGAACACTAGAAGATCCATATTGCTCTTATGTAAATCTGCCCTTATACACGCAGTATAAGGTTATACTCGTATTGCCTCTGATTTCCCTGTACTGCTGCACTAAAGCTAATGAGTGTATAGCCATGCTTATATGAGACACATTTTACCGCCCATTTTACTGCCAAGTGTCCCAGTCATGACAAGGGTGATACAATCCTTCCATTTTGCCCACATGTATAACTGAATTAGCGCATGTTATGTGTGATTTTTTAAAAATATTTATTTAAGAGAATCATTTTGCACAACCATTTACATAAATCAACAAATACACTTGACTGTAATAATAGGCAGGAGGAAGGAAGGAGGCATCTGCAGGAAGAGACAAGGTGTGGAGATGTGCTGTCATCACTGCACGCTGAGCAGCATGCACGTGTAGTGAGAGATGGTGCTCTAGAGAGTCTGGGCACCCCTGGAGATGATTACCCCAGATCCACTTAGGCCTCATGCACACTTCCGTTGGCCGTCGTACAGTCGTTAATGACAGATCCGGGAACACGGACATCACACAGATGGCTTCCGTGTGCAGTCCGTTATTTCACGGATCAAATTAATGAAAACGTCAAAATCTTACAGGAGTAGGACCTGTTCTATTTTTGACAGAAGGGCCACATGGTCCCGTTAAAACAACGTAAGTGTGCATGGCCCCATTGAAATGAATGTGTCAGGGTGCTATCAGTTAAAAAAACGGATAGCACACTGAAGAAAATAACTCAAATGGGCATGAGGCCTCACCTTCTGTGCCTGGAGTCCTGAGCCCTAATCTGCATCAGTCCTGATACCGCTGCTGCTATTGCTACTGCTGTAGGCTTGGTCTGTGTGAGGTCGGCGGTGGTGAGTGAATGAAGGAGCGCTGCATGCTGCATGCAGCAGGACTTCCCTCCATTTTTCCTGAGCTCCATTAAGGCTCCATGTGTGCCTCATATTTCATCCGTGCCTCATCTGTGCCTCAGTTGTGCCTCATCTGTGTCTCATCTGAGCCCTCTCTGCATCCCACTGTGTTTCATTCGTGCCTCATTATTGTAACACACCATACAGTGTTAGCACAACATTATTTGTGCCTCATTTGTGCCATCAATGCCTTATTTGTGTGCTCTAATTGTACCCTACTAGGGCAATATTCGTGCCTTTTCGTGCCTCATTGTGTCTCATTGTGACTCACTGCTGCCTCTCCTGAGTCCCATGAGCACCCTTTTTGACATTTCAGACAAATATGAATGTGAAATGTACAGACCATGCAATTTGATGGTGATATCGTAATATAGAACCCTGCAGGCATTACTATTACCGTCACATTAAACCATAATAGTACCACTGTAACACACTCAGTAGTATTAGTGTAATCAGGGGCATAGCTAAAGGCTCATGGGCCCCGATCCAAAAGTTCTTATTGCCCCCCCCCCCTGCAAACTTCTCATGGCCGACGGCCGACGGTCTGCAGCTTTTAGCTGCAACGCTGGGTCTCCTAAGTGACCCAACAATGCAGCACTAGCAGCCAGGGGTGTCACTAAGGACTTAAAATGTATGGGGAAATAGCCCCAATACATATGTGTCCCCCCCAAGAAAATGTGTGCGTGTGTATAGGAGACAGCATATCTATAGCACTACGGCCCTATAAACTATGGATGGGATTAGACACACAGCTCAGCAGATAGTATCACACATTATAGGATTACATCCAGTGGCTCAGCAGTCAGTATTACACATGATAGGATTAGATACAGTGGCTCAGCAGACAGTATTCCACATGATAGGATTAGATACAGTGGCTCAGCAGACAGTATCACACATTATAGGATTACATACAGTGGCTCAGCAGTCAGTATTACACATGATAGGATTAGATACAGTGGCTCAGCAGACAGTATTCCACATGATAGGATTAGATACAGTGGCTCAGCAGACAGTATCACACATGATTAGATTAGCTATATGGCCCAGCTCGCTGATATTGCGGCTCCAGCGCTGGACCCAGGAAAGTTATGAATAATAATTGTTTTGCTTTTTTATTTGTTACTTATTATTTTTGTGTGTTTGTGTTTTTTTACAAGTTCGGTTATTGGACTACTTCGGATTCGAGGACGACTTCAATGACAGCGTTGTTTTATTCTCAATAAAATGGTTAATGGGGGTTGTTTTTTTATTTCAATAAAAATATTTTCTATGTGCATGTATTTTTATAAACTTTATTATTACCGCCCTAGTAATGGCCGCTGGCTGATTGACAACCTCCATTACTAAGACGGGGCTTAATGTTATGCCGGTGCAGAGGCTAACACTAACCCCCATTATTATCCTGGTACCCACCGTCACCAGGGGTACTGGGAAGAGACTGGTATGAACCAGTACCCGACCATCTGTAGTGACGGTCAGGCACCGGGGCGTATGCAGGCTTGTAGTATTAGGCTGGGGAAGGCCAAAAACAGTGGCCCTTCCTACCCTGGTAATGCTGCCTGCTGCTGTGGTATACAGGTATAACTTCAGTCATTTCTTCATCTGATGACCCCTCTTCTTCCAAAGACTCCTCCAATGGAAGACGGGAAGAGTCAGATTTAGATTCGAGTTCTACCTGAACATCCACATCGGATGACCAATCTTCTTCACTTTCCACAATAGTCAGAGGACTCTTGTCTCCATTTGTCTCCACTAGACTCACTTTCACTCTGTAAAGACTCACTTTCACTCCCTTCTGACATTATCTCCAGGCTGACTGGTTGAGTCTGCAGATTGCTTGTCCTTGAGGCTGTTTTGACAATCCTTCTTTTTCACTCGGCAGACAGGGTTGTCTGGTAATTTCTAGGCTACATTATAGGATTCTGATTGCCAGCGATCAGCTGATTTATCCTTAGTTTTAGGCCCAATTGTTGTATGGGGACCCCATTCCCTGGCTGCAGGACATGTTCTCAAACTCTTCTATCATAGTGAGTTTTGTTCCTTTGGCCTGATCTATCCGAGGTCTGTTCGGTCAACTTGTAATCTTTCTTTAACTCTTCTCTCAACTGGTACACGTAGTTTAGATAAGTTTTTCCGACGTATGGTCAGTGGACACCCCAAAGCATATATCCACAGGAAGCCTGGCTTCCCTCCCAAACATGAGGAAATAATGAGTAGTCCCTGTGGACTTGTTCTTAGTGCAGTTATAGACGTGCACAAGCTAACTAATGTGTCGGTTCCACTGTGCATTCTTTTGCAGATAAAGAGTGCCCAGCATGTTAAGGAGGGTACGATTGAACCTCTCGGGTTGTGGGTCCACTTGAGGCTGAAAAGGAGTGGTTCTGCACTTTTTGATCCCACAAATATCTCATAACTCCCAAATTGACTCTCAAAATGTCTTTCTTGGTCAGAGTGCATGCATGATGGCAACCTGTAGTGCACAAATAATTTTTTCCACAGAGCATTTGCCACAGTGATAGCTCTCTGATCCTTGTTGGTGTATGCTTGAGCATAATGGGTGAAATGATCTGTAACAACTAATACATTGCTTATGTTTCCTTCATCCGGTTGAATGGATATGAAGTCGATACACACCAATTTAAGTGGGCCATTACTGGTCAAATTAATGAGGGGAGCTGGTCGAGTATGTAAAGTATTCCTCAGTATACACCTCTCACAAGACTGGCTGTATCTTTCAATATCAACCTCCATCTTGGTTCAGTAAAACCAATCAGTAATGTGACAATTGGTCATTTCTATGCCCAAATGTCCATGTTCATCATGCAAAGCCCTTAAGGTCACCTCCCTAAACCTAGTGGGCAACACCAACTGTTGGCGAATTTCTCTCTCTGATTGTTTGGGGACTCCCAGTATAGCAGCCCTCTCCTCAAAACCGGGAAATCTATTTGATGAGCAGGCAGGATTGACTCTTCCGTCTTTAGTGCGCTTCTTTCAGGCCTTAGGCCCCGTTTTACTGACCACCGTACTCCTACTACAGAGGGGTATTCTAGTTGGGCCCTTTCAATAAGATTTTGTGTCAACTGACGCAGAAACCCAGCATTGACTTTGTTCAGCTGGCAAAACATGGGAGAAGTGATTCTTCTGGTGCCCCCAAAAATCGAACACTGCCCTCTTATCAAATCTACCTTTCCCCCTAGAAAACAAGGTTGTTACCCATGTCTGGGATGTAGTAAGGGTGAAATCTTTATCCCTTCGATGAAAGGCACTGTACATAAAATTAAACATTATCTAACGTGTAAATCAGACCATATAGTTTACATTATACAATGTCCCTGCAAGTTACTGTATGTAGACGAAACAACTTTGGAGTGCAGAATACATATTAACAATCATAAATCGACAATTCGTACAAAGAGTATTGATTTACCCCTACCTAAATACTTTGTAGAAAATGGCCATGGTGAAAATGATTTCAAGCTATTTATCGTGGTCCATGTACCTTGCCATAGTCGAAGCGGTGAAAGGATTTCGAAGTTAAAACGTATGGCGTTAGAATGGATCTTCAACTTAGATACCCTATTCCTTAGAGACCTCAATGTGGATTTTAAAATCTCCCCCAGTTTCTCTAGATAAGCCACAGTTGTACCCTGATGTGATTACTTGCCCGGAGTCTCTTGTTGGGTCCTATGTCCCTACTTCAACTGTGTCGAAAAACAATAACAGTTTGATTATTGAGTAATAATATTTTTAATAGATAGGTTTTAGAACAAGAAAAATACCTTGTTATATAAATTTATTTGTATAATTTCTTAAATAATATCCTAAAAATGTGTTACATCTTCTCTCTTTTTTAGAGAATTATGTTCTCGAGCTTATTTTCTGGGATCGGCTGAAGACGTATGTACACTGCCCTGGATGTTTGACTGCTTGTCATAAAAAACCTTATGTTTATATTCATAATATTATATCACATTTTATTATCTACTAGATTGTCTATACATGATGTATTATTTTTTCTTCCACTCCTTTTTCTCTCTGTGAGAATATAATCTCGTATGCATCTATATATCACAGATGTAATGTATGTACCTGATTAATTTGGGACAATTTTAAGACATACGTGTTATATTTCACTATTGGATTGTTCTCCCTTTATATGGGTTGGTGATAGTAGTTACATCTGTTTTCTTGGGGGGTGTCACGGTGGGTGTGTGGACCCACTGAGCCGTACCGCCGTAGTGGGATAGCAGCTGGCCTACAGGATACCAAGTTAATGTCTATAGTTCGAATAAGGGTACCTGTGGTTATTCAGACAGTAGCGATGGTAGGCTCAGATGGGACCTTGGCAACAGGCAGACACCAGGCGCAGTGTAACATAGAAGGCGTAGTATACAGCACAACACGACTCCAACTTTCTATGGCACAGGAACAAGGTAGCACGGGATAGAGGATACAGGTATCAGGTACGGGAACACTGGGAACTGGAAAACCACTGGGAAAACTGGAAGGGACCATTTGAAAAAATGAACATGGGTAAACACAACAATGCTTACGCAATGAAGGAAGGGGCAGGGCCCTTCTTATAGTCCAGGGTGATCCTGGGCTAATTTGACATACTATTCAGATGCGCGTGCTGACCCTTTAAGGCCCGGCATGAGCGTGCGTGCGCACCCTACGGGACACAGCAGAGTGAAGCGGAAGTGAGTGCTGGCGTCTTCTGAGGTGGAGATGCGGGCCAGTGCTCACGATCCATGGCTGCGGACATCGGGGGTGAGTAATCCCAACGATCCGCGGCCATGGGTGTCACAGTATCCCCCTCTTACGTCCCCTTCTCTTGGGCCAGAGTGGGAGAGAAACGTCTTCCCAAGGGTAGGAGCATTGAGGTTCTCCTCTGGCTCCCAGTACCTCTCTTCTGGACCAAACCCCCTCCAATCCACCAAAATAAAAAGTTCTTCCTCCTACTTTCTTGGTGTCCAGGATCTCCTTAACCTTGAATGTATCCGATGAACCGCTGGGGGCAACTGCAGGACTAGGAATCTTGGTGTAGCGGTTCAGGACCACAGGCTTCAGGAGGGAGACATGGAAGTAGTTGGGGATCTTGAGGGTAGGAGGCAGCCGAAGCTTGTAGGAGACAGGGTTGATCTGTTGCAAGATCTCGAAGGGTCCGAGGAACCTGGGAGCAAACTTGTATAACGGCACCCTCAGCCAGATATTTCTAGAGGACAGCCAGGCCTGGTGAGGCTCTCTTCTCCTTGTGTCTGCCTTTCGTTTCATGCGGTTGACCACCAGCAGAATAGAGGATCGGGTTTGCTGCCAGATCTGCAGGAAGTCTCTGAAAGCAGAATCAGCTTGCGGGCACCTCGGACGTAACAGACACCGGGAGAGGAATTTGTGGGGGTTGGCCGTAAACAATGAAGAATGGTGTGGTTCTTGTGTACTCACTTGTATCGTTCTTATATGAGAACTCAGCCCTAGGAAGAAGCTGCACCCAGTCATCATGCTGCCTGGAGATGAAGTGTTGTAGGTAGTTCTCCATGATCTGATTGATCCTCTCGACTTGACCATTGGACTGGGGTTGGTAGGCTGAGGAAAAGTCAAATTTTACATCGAGGAGTTTCCAGAAATTTGAGGTGAACTGAACCCCCCCGATCAGACACGATATGTAGAGGTAAGCCGTGCCATCTTCGAGAATCGGTCCACCACCTCCCAGACCGTACTGCATCCAGTAGAGGGAGGCGGTTCCATGACAAAGTCCATTGCTATATGCTGCCAGGGAGCATTGGGCACAGGCAGCGGCTGGAGCAGGCCAGCAGGTTTGGAGTGAGCAACCTTGTTAGCTGCGCGCTCCATGCAGGACGAGACAAAGTCCATGATGTCTTTGGGCAGCGTGGACCACCAGAAATTACGGGCAATCAGGTCTCTGGTTTTATGAGCACCCGCGTGACCTGCCAGTTTGGAGCTGTGCCCCCAGTGGAGGATTCTCCCTCAGTCTGCCAGGCGCACAAAAGTCCTCCCCGGAGGGATGTCCCTAACTTGCAGAGGGTTTACAGAGATAATGCAGAACGGATCAATAATATTTTGTGGAGACTCCATGGTGTCCTCTGTCTCTAATGACCTGGACAAGGCATCAGCCCTCACATTCTTGTCAGCAGGGCGGTAGTGGAACTCAAACTGGAACTGGGCAAAGAACAGCGACAACCTTGCTTGACGGGGGTTCAGCAGTTGGGCCGTCTGTACATAGGTGAGGTTCTTGTGGTCAGTAAATATCAGGATGGGATGAGCTGCGCCCTCTAGTAGATGGCTCCACTCCTCCAGGGTCAATTTGATGGCCAGTAACTCCCGATCCCTAATCAAGTGGTTGCGCTTTGTGGAAGAGAAAAGTTTAGAGTAATATCCACATACCACTGCCTTGCCTTTGGGACCTCTCTGGAACAGAAGTGCGCCAGCACCAACCGAGGAGGCGTCCACCTCCAACGAAAACTGTCGAAATACATCAGGATGATGGAGGGTAGAGGCTGACGTGAAGGCACTATTCAGGCTATTAAATGCAGATTCTGCTTCTGGAGTCCACACCTTGGCATTCATGCCTTTTTTAGTAAAGGGTAGAGATGGTAGCTGTCACTGAGCAGAAGCTTGGGATTAGAGATGAGCGAACCGGGACAAACGAACCCGGTTTCGGTCCGAACTTCCGGAAAAGTTCGGTTCGCAGCGAATCCGAACTTCACCGGGTTCGGCCGAACCCGTTTTGACCGAACCTGGGCAAAAATATTATACAAATCGGCAGCCACTTGTCTCTATCAATCACTGATAGAGAAAAGAGGCTGCTGATTAAAAATAAAATAAAAAGCATTTCATACGTACCTGGTCGTTGTCTTGGTGACGAGTCCCTCTTCTTCCTCCAGTCCGACCTTCTTTTCTGACGCGGCAGCCTGTGATTGGCTGCAGAGGCCTCTGCAGCCTGTGATTGGCTGCAGAGGCCTCTGCAGCCTGTGATTGGCTGCAGCGCTCACATGGGCTGCATCGTCATCAAGGAATGTCGGGCCGGATGTCGAGAGGGACGCGTCACCAAGGCAACGGCCAGGAGACCGGACTGGAGGAAGCAGAAAGTTCTCGGTAAGTATGAACGTCTTTTTTTTTTACAGGTTACTCTATATTGTGATCGGTAGTCACTGTCCAGGGTGCTGAAACAGTTACTGCCGATCAGTTAACTCTTTCAGCACCCTGGACAGTGACTATTTACTGACGTCGCCTAGCAACGCTGCCGTAATGATGGGTGCACACACGTAGTCACCCGTCATTACGGGGCCTCATGCACACGACCGTAAAAACACCCGTTATTATGGGTCGTAATTACGACCCAAAATAGCGGGCCCATAGACTTCTGTTAGCCATGGGTACTTTCCCGTTTTCTCACGGGAAGGTGCCCGTGCCGTTAAAAAGATAGAACATGTTATATTTTTTTATTTTACGGGCCGTGCTCGTAATTACGAGCACGGCCGGGCACGGCCGGCCACGGGCAGCCGGCCGCTTTTGCGTTCGAACCCGGTTTCGGTCCGAACTTCCGGAAAAGTTCGGTTCGCAGCGAATCCGAACTTCACCGGGTTCGGCCGAACCCGTTTTGACCGAACCCGGGCAAAAATATTATACAAATCGGCAGCCACTTGTCTCTATCAATCACTGATAGAGAAAAGAGGCTGCTGATTAAAAATAAAATAAAAAGCATTTCATACGTACCTGGTCGTTGTCTTGGTGACGAGTCCCTCTTCTTCCTCCAGTCCGACCTTCTTTTCTGACGCGGCAGCCTGTGATTGGCTGCAGAGGCCTCTGCAGCCTGTGATTGGCTGCAGAGGCCTCTGCAGCCTGTGATTGGCTGCAGCGCTCACATGGGCTGCATCGTCATCAAGGAATGTCGGGCCGGATGTCGAGAGGGATGCGTCACCAAGGCAACGGCCAGGAGACCGGACTGGAGGAAGCAGAAAGTTCTCGGTAAGTATGAACGTCTTTTTTTTTTTACAGGTTACTCTATATTGTGATCGGTAGTCACTGTCCAGGGTGCTGAAACAGTTACTGCCGATCAGTTAACTCTTTCAGCACCCTGGACAGTGACTAAGTGACTATTTACTGACGTCGCCTAGCAACGCTGCCGTAATGACGGGTGCACACACGTAGTCACCCGTCATTACGGGGCCTCATGCATACGACCGTAAAAACACCCGTTATTACGGGTCGTAATTACGACCCAAAATAGCGGGCCCATAGACTTCTGTTAGCCATGGGTACCTTCCCGTTTTCTCACGGGAAGGTGCCCGTGCCGTTAAAAAGATAGAACATGTTCTATTTTTTTATTTTACGGGCCGTGCTCGTAATTACGAGCACGGCCGGGCACGGCCGGCCACGGGCAGCCGGCCGCTTTTGCGTTCGAACCCGGTTTCGGTCCGAACTTCCGTAAAAGTTCGGTTCGCAGCGAATCCGAACTTCACCGGGTTCGGCCGAACCCGTTTTGACCGAACCCGGGCAAAAATATGATACAAATCGGCAGCCACTTGTCTCTATCAATCAGCCGTGCTGTCATTATAATTATAGCAGCACGGCCCGTAAAATAGAAAAATAGAACATGTTCTATTTTTTTTAACGGCACGGGCAACTTCCCGTGAGAAAACGGGAAGGTACCCGTGGGTAACAGAAGTCTATGAGCCCGTTATTGCGAGTCGTAATTACGACCCGCAATAACGGGTGTTTTTACGGTCGTGTGCATAATGGGAGCACGGCTCGGAAAAACGACCGGCTGCCCGTGTCCGGCCGTGCTCATCTCCTGAAATACTCTGTGCTGCCTTAAACTCTGTGGACAGGTCAGGATCCTGTTTCTTTTAAATGCTGCTAGGGAACCCGCTCGATCCACTATATAAGGCTGCGCTACAGTGCAGCATTTAAAAGAAACAGGATCCTGACCTGTCCACAGAGTTTAAGGCAGCACAGAGTATTTCAGGAGATGAGCGTGCAGATTCAGTGCTGCTGTGAACTCTGCTCTTACCATTACGTAGCTCTCAGTCTGTTACCTCTCCTCCACTACTGTCCTCAATAACACCTTCATGATTGGCAAGTCACCACGTAACGGTAAGAGCAGAGTTCACAGCAGCACAGAGTATTTCAGGAGATGAGCGTGCGGATCTTGTGCGCGGTGGTGACTTGCCAATAATGTGAAGGTGTTATTGAGGACAGGAGTGGAGGAGAGGTAACAGACTGAGCTACGTAATGGTAAGAACAGAGTTCACAGCAGCACAGAGTATTTCAGGAGAGGAGCGTGCAGATTCAGTGCTACTGTGAACTCTGCTCTTACCATTACGCAGCTCTCAGTCTGTTACCTCTCCTCCACTCCTGTCCTCAATAACACCTTCACATGATTGGCAAGTCACCACCCCGCACAAGATCCGCACGCTCATCTCCTGAAATACTCTGTGCTGCTGTGAACTCTGGTCTTACCATTACGTGGTGACTTGCCAATCATGTGAAGGTGTTATTGAGGACAGGAGTGGAGGAGAGGTAACAGACTGAGAGCTACGTAATGGTAAGAGCAGAGTTCACAGCAGCACTGAATCTGCACGCTCATCTCCTGAAAAACTCTGTGCTGCCTTAAACTCTATGGACAGGTCAGGATCCTGTTTCTTTTAAATGCTGCACTGTAGCGCAGCCTTATATAGGGGATCGAGCGGGTTCCCCAGCAGCATTTAAAAGAAACAGTGTGTCTGTTTGTGTATGTGTGTGTTTGGGTATATATGTGTGTTTGGGTATGTGTCTTTGTCTGTTTTTGTTTTTATATGTGTGTTTGTGTATATGTGTGTGTGTGTTTATGTGTGTTTGTGTATATATGGGTGTGTTTGTGTATATGTGTGTGTGTGTTTATGTGTGTTTGTGTATATATGGGTGTGTTTGTGTATATGTGTTTGTGTATATGTTTGCGTATATGTGTGTATATATGGGTGTATTTGTGTATATGTTTGTGTGTAGTTGTTTGTGTGTGTGTGTTTTTGTATGTGTGTGTGTTTGTGTATATGTGTGTATATGGGTGTGTGTTTATGTGTGTGTGTTTGTGTATATATGGGTGTGTTTGTGTATATGTGTTTGTGTATATGTGTGTATTTGTGTATATGTGTGTGTTTGTGTATATGTGTGTGTTTGGGTATGTGTAATTTTGTTTGTATATGTGTTTGTGTATATGTGTTAGTTCGTGTATATGTGTGTGTATATGTGTGTGTGTTTGTGTATATCTTGTTGTGTTTGTGTATAACTGTGTGTGTGTGTGTGTGTGTTTGTGTATATGTGTGTGTGTTTGTGTATATGTGTGTGTTTGTGTATGTGTTTGTATATGTGTGTGTTTGGATATGTGTGTTTTTGTTTGTATATGTGTGAGTTCGCGATTTTGATGTACCGATTGGACTACATCTTCGATTCGTTGGACTACTGCGTAGATCTACGTTTTTTCAAATTTTAATAAAATGGTTAACGAGGGTTTTGTTGGGGATTTCTTATTTCAATAAAAAAGAATTGTCTTTGTGTTTTTTTTTAAACTTTATTAGTGCCTAGATAATGGCAGTTGGCTGATTGACAGCGTCCATTATTAAGGCGGTACTTAGTGTTAGCCGGTGCAGAGGCTAGCACTAACCACCCATTATTACCCCGGTACCCACCACCACCAGGGGTGCCGGGAAGAGCTTGGTACGATCCAGTACCCGACCATCTGTTGTGATGGTCGGGTACTGGGGCGGCCGTAGGCTGGTATTATGAGGCTGGGAAGGGCCAAAAACAGTGGACCTTCCCACCCTTGTAATGCTAGGCTGCTGCTGCTGCTGTGTTGTATCGGGCTGGTCATAAAAATGGGGGGGACCCCCACGTCGTTTTTTTTTTTTAATTTAACAAATTTAACAATAGACGGGTCCCCCACATTTTTAATAACCAGCCATATACAAGGCCGCAGCAGTCTGGCATTACATGGGTGGGAAGGGCCACTGGTTTTGTCCATTCCCAGGCTAATAACACTGTGTTGTATGTGGCTAGTTATGATAAATTGGGTGGAACCACATGTCTTTTTTAAAAAAATAAAAAATTCAGAAATAAATAATTTTAAAAAATGACGTGGGGTCCCCCCCCACTTTTATAACCAGCCAGATACAACACAGCAGCAGCAGCCTAGCATTACAAGGGTGGGAAGGTCCACTGTTTTTGGCCTTTCCCAGCCTCATAATACCAGCCTGCGGCCGCCCCAGAGCCCGACCATCACAACAGATGGCCGGGTACTGGATCGTACCTGGCTCTTCCCGCCACACCTGGTGGTGGTGGGTACCGGGGTAATAATGGTGGTTAGTGTTAGCCTCTGCACCGGCTAACACTAAGCCTCGCCTTAGTAATGGATGTTGTCACTCAGACAGCGGCCATTACTAAAGTTGTAGTAATAAAATTTGAAAAGAAAAAAAAACAATTTATAGATAAAATATTTTATTGAAATAAAGCACCCCCAACACAACCCTCATTAACCATTTTATTGTAGAAAAAAACCCAGTCATCTAAGTAGTCCTTGAAACCGATGTAGTCCAAACATCAAACCTGTAAAAAAAAATAAAAAAAAATGAAATAAAACATGTCGTAGGCTTAGATTCAGTTTAATGTGTGATACTGACTGTTATACCATGTATAGAAGCCTGCCGCGAAGTTGACTTAGATACAGGGCGCCAGCAGACAGTATCATACATGGCCATACAGACATATATACAAACAAACATACATGCAAACATACATACATACATACATATATACAAACATACATACATATATACAAGAATGCACATATATACATGCAAATATACATACATGCAAACATACACACATATATACATACATACATGCAAATTATCATACATACATACATACATGCATACACACACACACACATGAAAACATACATACAAACAAACATGCAAAGATACATACATACATATATATATAAGCATGCACAAATATACATGCAGACATAAATACATGCAAACATAATTACATACATGCACATATATATAAACATACATGCAAACATACATGCAAAAATAAAAACATGCAAACATACATACATGCACATATATACATACATACATACATGCCAACATACATACATGCCAACATACATACATGCAAACATACATACATGCAAACATACATACAAACATACATACAAACATACATACATGCAAACTTGCATACATACATAGATACATACATACATACATGCAAATATATACATGCAAATATACATACAAACATGCACATATATACATACATGACAACATACATGCAAACATGCATGCACATATATACATACATACATACATACATGACAACATACATACATACATACATACATACATACATACATACATACACACATACATACATGCCAACATACATACATGCCAACATACATACAAACATGCATACATGCAAACATACATGCAAACATACATTCATACATGCAAATATATACATGCAAATATATACATGCAAATATACATACAAACATGCACATATATACATACATGCCAACATACATGCAAACATACATGCACATATATACATACACACATACATACATACATACATACATACATGCCAACATACATACATGCAAACAAACATACATACATGCAAACATACATACAAACATACATACAAACATACATACATGCAAACATACATACATGCAAACATACATACATGCAAACATACATGCAAACATACATACATGCAAATATATACATGCAAATATATACATGCAAATATACATACAAACATGCACATATATACATACATGCAAACATACATGCACATATATAAATACATGACAACATACATACATACATACATACATACATACATGCATGCCAACATACATACATGCCAACATACATACATACATGCATACATACATGCAAACAAACATACATACATACATACATGCAAACATACATATATACATGCAAATACATACATGCAAATATACATACAAACATGCACATATATACATACATGCCAACATACATGCAAACATACATGCACATATATACATACATACATACATGACAACATACATACATACATACATACATACATGCAAACATACATAAAAGCAAACATACATACAAACATACATACATGAAAACATACATACATACATGCAAACATACATACATACATACATGCAAATATATACATGCAAATATATACATGCAAATATACATACAAACGTGCACATATATACATGCATGCCAACATACATGCAAACATACATGCACATATATACATACATACATGACAACATACATACATACATACATACATATATACATACATATATACATACATACATACATGCCAACATACATACATGCCAACATACATACATGCAAACATACATACATGCAAACATACATACAAACATACATACATGCAAACATACATACATACATGCAAATATATACATACATACATGCATACATGACAACATACATACATGCCAACATACATACATGCAAACATACATACATGCAAACATACATGCACATATACACATACATACATGACAACATACATACATACATACATGCAAACATACATACATGCAAACATACATACATAAATTAACTCACCTAAGACGTTCCCACGAAGATTTGTAATGTAGTGTAATGTAGTGTAGTGTAGCGTAGTGTAGAGTGCGCTGCAGCCTGTGATTGGCTGCAGAGGCGGTCACGTGGGATGAAGCGTCATCCCTGGAGGCCGGCCTTCTGACGTCATCCTGACGTGCGTGACCGCCACTACAGCCTGTGATTGGCTGCAGCGGCGACATGGATGGAACGTCATCGCTGGAGGCCGGACAGGAGGAAAGTAAGTATGAACGTATTATTTTTATTTTTTTTATTACATTAAAATTGTATTTTCCGCGCGCCGAGCATGTACTGTCAAGGTTGCTGAAAGAGTTAGTGCAGCCCATTAACTCTATCAGCACCCTGGACAGTACTATGCTCGGCGCACGGAAATGACAGGTTCGGTCCGAACTAGTTCGGTCCGAATCGAACTTTTTAGTGAAATTCGGCGAACTAGCTGAACCGAACTTTTGATAAGTCCGCTCATCTCTACTTGGGATGAACTGCCGGTAAAAGTTGGCGAATCCCAAGAAATGCTGTATGGACCTTAAGGCTTGAGGACCTGGCCATTCGAGGACAGCCTTTACCTTCTCAGGATCCATCTTGAGACCTTGATCCGAGATGATGTAGCCCAGGAAGGGTAGAGAATTCCTCTCAAACATGCACTTCTCAAGCTTGGTATACAGGCAATTCTCCCTCAATCGCAGCAGAACTTGACGGACGTGTCTCTGATGAGTCGTCGGGTCTGGGGAAAAACTTAAGGTGTTATCAAGATAGACCACAACACAAACATAGAGGAGATCCCAGAAGATGACACTGACGAATTCTTGGAAGACTGCGGGAGCATTACACAGGACGAAGGGCATCACCAGGTATTCATAGTGCCTGTCCCTGGTGTTAAATGGCGTCTTCCATTCCTTACCCCGGCGAATCAGGATTAGGTTGTAAGCCCAACACAGGTCTTGCTTAGAAAAAATCTTGGCTCCTCATATGCGGTCAAAAAGTACTGAAATCAGTGGCAACAGATATCTATTTTTGACTGTGATCTGGTTGAGGCCCCCGGTAGTCAATGCAGGGTCGCAGAGATCCGTCCTTCTTTTTGACGAAGAAGAACCCGGCCCCAGCCGGGGAGGAGGATCTTCATATGAAACCCCTTTCCACAGGGAAGGGACGCATCGGGAACCAGTTCAATAGGGCAGTCATACGCACGGTGTGGAGGCAGCGTCTCTGCCTCCCGCTTGCTAAAGACATCCAAGAACAGAGAATAATGAGAAGGCAATCCTGCCAATGACTGAGGTAGAGGAGGCTGGACCGGATGGATCAGCCCCAGGCAGCGGTTGAGGCACTTGGGACCCCACTGGAGAACCTCTCCGAAATTCCAGTCCAGAACTGGGGCATGTAGTCGGAACCAGGGCAGGCCTAGCAGCACAGGGTTGATGGCCTTGGGCAGGACAAGAAACGAGATGAGCTCAGAATGAAGGGCTCCAACTTGGAGCATCAGCGGTTTGGTCACAGCTACAATCGGGTCGGGCAGAGGCAGTCCTTTCACCGAGGCAACAATCAAAGGGGCTCTCCAGGGGGGTTGTGGGCAACTGGAGGAGATCCACTAGGTCTTTGCAGATAAAACTGGCTGCAGACCCAGAGTCCAGATAGGCAGAGGCCCGGTGGGTCTTCTCGCCGGACATTATGGTCACCGGGATGTCACCGGGATAGTTCCCTATCCAGCGCTGTATTGCCTAGGGTTGACTCCCCAACCAATCCAGGTGGGCCACCTGGTGAGGGCAACAGGAACTGCTGGAAAGTGGGGGCCAGGCTAGGGAGTCTTCTCTCCCAACGCACCTCTTGGGCTCGTTCCCGGAACCTCATATCAACCCGGGTGGCAAGCAAAATTAGGTCGTCCAGGGTAGATGGCAGATCACGAGCGGCCAGTTCGTCCTTGATCTCGGACGACAGTCCCTGCCAGAATGTAGCCACCAAGACCTCGCTGTTCCAGGACAGCTCACCTGCCAGTGTACGGAACTGAATGGCGTACTCTCCCACGGAGGTGTCTCCCTGGCGAAGGTTCAGCAGGGAGGCAGCTGCCGACGAGACTCGTCCAGGCTCCTCAAACACAGTGGGAAATGCCCGTAGGAACCCCTGGAAGTCATGGGTCTCTGGTCTTTGTCGCTCCCAGGGATTTGCCCATGCTAGGGCCTTGTCAGTGAGCAGATAAATGATGAAGGCAATCCTGGCGCCATCAGAAGAGAACGCGCTGGCACGTAAAGAGAAGTGGATCTGGCACTTCTTGAGACATCCCCTGCAGGTACTCGCATCTCCATTGTAATGATGCGGTAGTGGTAGCAAGAATCAGGGATCAGCACTGGTGCTGACAGGAGGTGTAGCAGGAGGGTTAGCCGGGGTAACCGGAACAGGAGCTGAGGAGGCTTCAGCTTCACATCCAGCCGCTGTGCAATGGAGTTCACTGCCAGAAGGAGTTGGTCCTGTCGTGACCGAAGGTCTCGCAGATCTGCTCGCATGGCTGAGATGTCGACATGGTCTTGGGTTGACCAGCGGGGTCCATGGCCTGAGCGAACCGTCATGGTGGGTGTGTGGACCCACTGGGCTATACCGCCGTAGCAGGATAGTAGCTGGCCAACAGGATACCAAGTCAAAGTCTATAGTTCAAATTAAGGGGGAGGAGGAGATGCGGGCCAGCGCTCACTGATCCATGGCTGCGGCCATCGGGGGGTGAGTAATCCCGGTGGTCCGCGGCCATCTGTGTCACAGGGGGTAGTTACACAATCTTATGGTGGATCGTCTTTATGACCAGGCCGAAATATTATCTTTAATTTTATACATAAGTTATCCCAATACTCCACTTGTTATCTATGTTTATTAGATTACTAATTAATCTCAAAATACCCCTTCTTTGGTGGGATATACTCCCTCACCAGGCTTTGGAAGTTTAAAATAGATGTGGGATACGATAGTAGCGGTGTCCTCTTTCAAGATGTCACTCACTACATCCTAAGTGAGAATTGTGCATGCGCGAATGGACGTTCTACGTCATGACGCACATACACTCGAAAATGGATGTGAAGTAATCTATGGACATGTGCAGTGGACTGTGTAGGATGCTGACAGCCGACCCAGCAATGATAGAATGATCTGCTTTTAATTTTTGGTATGTTTTATACACCTGATGATATAATGTTCACATGTCACAGAAATGTTGCCAATCCTATTGATTGACTCTATTAATATAATATGAGTATTAGGCCTCATTTACACGAGCGTATTATACGCGCGTGCGACGCGCGTGCTTTTCACGCGTGTCGTACGTACCTATAATAGTCTATGGGGCTGTTTAGACGATGCGTGAATTTTGCGCTGCGTGAGTGCGTTGCGTAAAACTCACGACATGTTCTATATTCTTGCATTTTTCACGCACCCATTGACTTCAATGGGTGCGTGAAAACAACGCATGCCACACGGACGGTCCTGCGTTGCATGCGCGAAAAACATGCAAGAGCTGTTATGTCCATTCTAATTAGTCTATAAAGCTACACAAAGCTACTCCAAACCAGGAAGTGCCTGCCTTTCAAGTGCGAGGGGGCAAGTCTAGCCAGTGCCAGGAGAGTTGTGTGCGGATAGTTTTGAGCGTTTCACAGCCATACTACAGCCATGCCGCGCGGGATGGATGTGGAGCGCCTCATCCTTTTTGTCCAGGAGCATCCAGCGATATGGGATACCAGATGTGAGGAGTATCATAACAGGACGGTGAAGGAGGACGCATGGGAGTTGGTGGCCAAAAACCTCTTTGGACAAGAGTGGGAGACTGGCCGAACCCGGGACCGCACTCGGTTGGGTGAGTACCTGGCATTTTCTGTCAATGCCTGTCATGCCTATTGAAAACCTGGGCCCTGTATGTGTATTGCGCTCATTAGCACGAGAAACTTTGGTGGAGCAGGTGCTTCCCCACGTCCCACCGCATTGCCATTGCAGGGCCCTTCATTTTGAAGTGAGAGGTGATAGTTCTGATGGCGTGTTATGTTTTTGTTACATCCAACAGTCCAAGATATCAAGACACGGTGGCGGAGCTGCCGTGATCAATTCAGGCGAGAGATGGGTGACAAGGGACGCAGCGGAGATGGGGCATCTCGCAAACGGCCCTACATATATACTAAGCAGCTGATGTTCCTGAAGGACATCATGGATATGCGCACGTAAGCGTTTATGCCGTTGCATGAGTGTAATGTGTGTTTGCCAAGGTCCTGTCTGCCAACGTGTTGTTGTGGGCAATGTTAGATATTGTAGTCATACTTTTTTTGCTCCTTGTAGAACCACCGACAATTTGGAGGACACAGCAGAGGAGACTGACGTGGGGGAGTCTGTGGCCGAACCCCCTGCTCCCAATATCCTGCCACCCAGCCCCGAGCCGACACCCCAGGAGCCCGCACCAGGCCAGTCAGAACGGCCGGTTGCCTCTCCAGCCCAGGACCGGCCCGTGCGAGCCCGCAGTCGGCGTGTTCGTGCCCCACAGCCCTCCACAGCTGCCCAGGTGGATACGCGGGTACTGGACTATCTCAGACGAGCCGCAGAGGAGGATGGGAATGATGCCTTCGGCCGCAGCATTGTCCCCATCCTACGCCTGGTGCCGATGGACCTTATGGGCCGTCTGCAGGCGTCGATCGTCACATTGATCGACGCTTGCAGACCGCCACACAATCCCCATATGTGTTTCACGGCAATAGAGCAGTGGCGAAATAATTACATGCCGCCACCCACGGCCCAGGTGCCTGGGCAATTCCACCCTGTTCCCCAGATGGTACGGCCGTATCCCTACATGCGCCCTATGGCTCACCAGCTGCCAGGGCACACATTCCACCCACCACATCAGCACCACTATGCTGGCGAGGGACAACCTACCCAGCTCCAGGTCCAGCATAGTGGTGCTGATATGCAGGAATATGCCTCCCCAGGACAAAGATACCAACACCTGTGAGTGTGTTGGTGGGAATATCTTTGGACGGCAATGTTGTGTGTGGTGCAAGGCTGCCCACGTTTGTTGTGTGCGCACGCTGTTGTTTTTTTGTTCGTTACACCATGTTCTTCGTGTGTATGTTCAGGTGCAAAACGTTTTAGTTGGCTCCAAAGCCATCAAGAAAAATAATCATGGTTAATGGTTTGCTTTCATGTTATTATTCATTTAGACCACACAACACAAGGTTTGCCACAATGTTCCTTTGCCTACACTCTCACACACCTCTGGCCTTTTGGACCAATGCATGGCCATGTGATATAAGGTTTTAGTTCATCTGTCGGGGTTTGACATAGCTTGAAAGCGATTGCAAAGTTTAGGTCCTGCCATGGGCCCCGAGGCAAACGAACTACACTTGCACTTGGACGGTCCTAAAGTGTAGTCGGCACAACAGGATATATGGGGAAAGTAACTCAGCAACTGTATAAAGTCCTGCTGAAACCCTGAGAGATGTAAGCTCGCAACGCGCGTCAAGGGTCCTCTGGTTTTGCGCGTCCCTAACCCAACCCCAAACCCACAAATACACACAATAGTTACATGGTCACATGACACGTGGGTAGTGAAGCCGCCAAAGAACATACACCCCTTCAAAGGTCTTCTGGCCCCCACGGTGCTGGTCCAGATGGGCACGCAAAATATGCTTCCAACGTATCACGCATGCGAAGGCCAGAAGAGACAGAACGCCCTTGAGGATTCACCGGGACATTGTCAGTGGTGCCTGCATGTGTCAGGATATATTCTGCATCAAAGTTAGCATCATTAATGCGGCAGAAGTTATGCAGAACTACACCCGCTTGTATAACACGTGTGACATTCGGAATGGACAATTGCATGGTTGAGAGAAATACACGCCACCTGTTTGACATAATGCCAAAGGCACATTCCACACAGCGCCGAGCTCGTCCCAGGCGGAGATTGAACATGCGCCGACGGTCATCCAAGCCCCTTCTTGCAAAGGGACGCATGACTTGCCTAGTGAGTGCAAAGCCCTCATCCGCAACGATAACATACGGGATAGGGGGGCCAATGGAGCCCGGGAGGATGGAAGGTTCCGGCACCGCCAGTCGCCTATTGAGGAGTCGTTTTCCCATTCTTGAAGAACGGAATATGCGTGCATCAGCGGAGCTTCCATACGAGCCAATGTCAACAATAGTGAAACTATAATTGGTGTCCGCCAAGGCTAACAAGACCATAGAAAAAAACTGCTTGTAGTTAAAGTATTGGGAGCCACTGCGTGGGGGCTTTCTCACACGAATGTGTTTGCCGTCTACGGCACCAATGCAATTCGGAAATTCTGTCGCTCTAAGAAATCCCTCCGAAATACTTAGCCACTGTTCTGTCGTGGGCTGCGGCATGACCGTGCTCTTTAACCTCTGCCACAACACGACACAGGTGGATGTGATAATGAACGAAATGGTGGTCACTCCCAAAAGAAATTCAAAATGCAACGAATGATAGCTATTGCCTGTGGCCAGAAATCTAAGAAAAAACGAGAAAGAAATACAAAGGCAGAACATATGTTAGTGGAGGGCTGGATAAGCAGACAGCGGCATGGTCTAAGTGCAATCCGTTTCACACATACCTCAAGGTCACGAGCAGCCGTTCTTCGGCCGAAATGCAGCGTCTCATGTTGGTATTCTGGTAGGTGAGACCAGAGCGAGTTTGCGCAAGAAGAAGGTCAAACGCGGCCACAGACATGCGGCAGAAGGCACAAAATTTTTCGGGATGCCGCCTTAACTCCTCATACAGGGTATGGAAATGGCCTTTTATAGTACGTTGCGCCACAAGTGGATGAACCCAAATGCGAGTTCTTACAGACGTCCGGTGCTGCAGCATGTGTCGCCGCTCGCCAAACCGACGTGAGATCATCCAGAGAAGAAGCACACGTGCCAGCGATGGCTAAGCCATAATAGTTGGATGTCAAGGCAATTGCAACGTAAAGGGAAAAACACACGCTTGTTTCTGCAGAGGCGGAAAGAAGGTTCAAAACTGGGTTCTACCAGCAAGCAGGGGTTGGGCCAGCTGGCCTATTTGTAGGCAGGCGTCCCAATAATCCCCTCTGCGTTTTTTATGCGCAATGCAAACGCTAGTCCTGCGCGCGTAAAAAACGCAACAAGCCTGCGTATACGCAGACCATACGCAATACAAACGCGCGAAAAACGCAGCGTTTTTTGCGCGCGCAAAACGCACACGCTCGTGTAAATGAGGCCTTACACTGTATACACTTACCACTTTGCTAATATATTCCTATAAATGTATGAATATACTTTCATTGGATCCTATTGATACAATATTTGAGTGCGATTTTGTATTTTTATTTTGTATGGAATGTTTTTATTTAGCTTTATTATTGTGAAATGCATATACATGTGCTCACTTTGTTATACTGTTATGCTTGAGAAAGGCTCACACTGAGCTGAAACATTGCATGTGGAATTAAACAAGATCATTTTTTTCACTTATTTGGTAGTGCTGCCTCAATTTCTTTTATCTACATTGAAGGGTCATTGGACTGTTACCAAGGAGACGTGTACCCACTCTAGTTGTGTGTCCAGTGCTGCTGATCTATATCTATGCCCTGTACCGGAATTATTTTAACATGCTGCAAGTAACACATTACTTTTACTTTTGGAGCAGGAACTTCAATCCAAGCTTTTTCTTCTGGTCCTGGAGGTTGACTGGACAAGCGGGATAAAGCATCTGCATCTACATTTGAGCTGCTGGGACGAACTTCGGACTGAAATCATATACTGCCAATGCGGCAAGACTCATGGAGGAGGTTAACACTGAGTAAGGGACATTAATGGCTTAGCAATCTTTGAATACTGTGGTACTAACCTCTGATAGTATTCACAGAATCCCAAGAAGGACCGAAGTTGTCCTTACTAGGTGGGCCTCTGCCAGTTTACCACCACTTCAAATTGCGCAGTTGACTGCGATATTGATCATGTCTAAAAAATGAAAACCTGACGGTATGGAAATTAATGGTAATGCAAACGTACGCTATGGTTTCTGTTTGGTTTATGTTCATGGGTTCCCCTGACAGAAAGGTCTGATGGAAGCCATCAATGAAACCCGAACACAGATGTGAACACACCCTTACTGTATCAATTAGTAAATTCAGAAGGTGATGTGCAGAGAACTGCCTCACAGATTTTGAGTGCGTCCAGGAGTGTTGCAAGACCCAAAGCAGGGCCGGACTGGCCATCTGGCAGTTCCGGCAAATGCCAGATGGGCCGGTGAACAGTAGGCTGCTTGCTGGCCGCCCAAACGATCAATGTCGGCGGCCTGCCTTCTAGGTGAGCTTCTGGCCTCAGGCGCAGGGTACTGCATTTGTAAGGGGGCGGCACAGCAGGTATGAACTGCCGTCCGACTGTAATAGCGGCTTTAGTCTGTGCTGCTCTCTAATAAATCTGCCCCTCCAGCCCCCCTTCCCTACTCTTCACACAACCTCTCCTTCTGCTGTTGTTACCAGTCGGGACATGAGGGAGGGGGAGGGGAGACTGTCTGTGGGCACTGTGTCGGGCTGTGAGCAGGAGAAACGCTGAGTGAGGGCTCCCACCCCATCAAGCTGCAGAACTCCCTTCACAATTATCCTACATAAAAAGTAAGTGCATGTGAGTTTACAATGTGTACTTTATATGTGAATAATGTGTGCATGTATATAGTGTGTGATGTGTTCATGTGTGTGTGTATATAGTGTGTGATGTGTTCATGTGTGTGTATATAGTGTGTGATGTGTTCATGTGTGTGTATATATAGTGTGTGATGTGTTCATGTATGTGTATATAGTGTGTGATGTGTTCATGTGTGTATATATAGTGTGTGATGTGTTCATGTGTGTGTATATATAGTATGTGATGTGTTCATGTGTGTGTGTGTGTGTGTGTGTGTGTATATATAGTGTGTGATGTGATCATATGTGTAAATATAGTGTGTGTGATGTTTGTGTGATGTGTACATGTGTGTGTGTATATATAGTGTGTGTGATGCGTACATGTGTGTGTATATATAGTGTGATGTGTGTGTACATATACACTACCATCTGGGGCACTGTTGATAACGAGATTGTTTAGAGGATGGGGTATAGATGTGGAGGGTGCTGGAAAAACAAGAAACTAACATGTCTGTGTGTCAAATTCTGCAGAGACGAGTCGTGGCTGGAATAAGTTGTCACAGTGCTCTGGGCCGGATGGAGAAAAAAGGGAAAGTGAACGACTCTAATCAGAGAAAACATCAGCTGTGAGTCACAGAATATAAATG